>NC_070604.1:0-1200000 GCF_027172205.1 Podarcis raffonei
TCATATTTAAAAGAACCTCCAGGACCGATATAAAAAGCAATGGGGAAATTGGGCAACCTTGTCGTGTTCCTTTCTCTATCTTAAATTCCTCCGTCACTACATTATTGACAATTAATTTAGCCTTTTGTTCTGAATATATTGCACCTATGCCATTTCCAAAACCTTGACCAACCCCCATCCCCTGTAAATTCTTCTTCATAAAGCTCCAGGAAATATTGTCAAAAGCTTTCTCTGCATCCACAAATATCAAAACTGCTTTGGTATTCATATGCACTTGTAGTTTTTCTAAAATGTTAATTATATTTCTCGTATTATCAGACAAGTGTCTGCCCGGGAGAAAGCCTGCTTGATCTTTATGTATCTCTTCTGCTAATACCTTTTTTAGTCTTTTGGCCAAAATATCTGCAAAAATTTTATAATCCACATTAAGCAAAGATATGGGGCGGTAATTCTTAAGCTGTGTCTTCTCGGAGTCTAGGAGTCTTGGTTGACCACAAACTTGACATGAGCCAACAGTGTGACACGGCAGCTAAAAAAGCCAATGCAATTCTGGGCTGCATCAATAGTATAGCATCTAGATCAAGGGAAGTAATAGTGCCACTGTATTCTGCTCTGGTCAGACCTCACCTGGAGTACTGTGTCCAGTTCTGGGCACCACAGTTCAAGAAGGACACTGACAAACTGGAACGTGTCCAGAGGAGGGCAACCAGAATGGTCAAAGGCCTGGAAACGATGCCTTATGAGGAACGGCTAAGGGAGCTGGGCATGTTTAGCCTGGAGAAGAGGAGGTTAAGGGGTGATATGATAGCCATGTTCAAATATATAAAAGGATGTCACATAGAGGAGGGAGAAAGGTTGTTTTCTGCTGCCCCAGAGAAGCGGACACGGAGCAATGGATCCAAACTACAAGAAAGAAGATTCCACCTAAACATTAGGAAGAACTTCCTGACAGTAAGAGCTGTTCAACAGTGGAATTTGCTGCCAAGGAGTGTGGTGGAGTCTCCTTCTTTGGAGGTCTTTAAGCAGAGGCTTGACAACCATATGTCAAGAGTGCTCTGATGGTGTTTCCTGCTTGGCAGGGGGTTGGACTCGATGGCCCTTGTGGTCTCTTCCAACTCTATGATTCTATGATTCTATGATTCTATGACTCTGTTTTTGGTATAAGTGTAATATAAGCTTCCTTCCACGACTCTGGTTCTTTTTTCCCTTCCAAAATTTCATTACAGACTTCCTTTAATGGTTGTATTATCCATTCTTTCAAAGATCTATAGTATCTTGAAGTCAAGCCATCCGGCCCTGGAGATTTACCCAATTGCATATTCTGAATGGCACCCTCTACCTCCTGCTCGGTTATTTTATAATTCAGCATTAACTTATTTTCTTGAGAGATTTTTTGTAGTCCGTTTATTTTCAAAAATCGGTCAATATCAATTTCTTTCTGTGTCCCTTGTGTATATAATTGTTTAAAGTACCTCTGGAAGCTCTTTCTAATCTCCACTGGATTCTGTATATTCTTTCCTTCCACTTCCAAATTTGTAATAGTATTGGGTTTTTGTCTTTTTTTCATTTGCCAAGCCAGCAATTTCCCACATTTATTAGCCGATTCGAATGTCTTTTGTCTCATCTGTTTAATTTCCATTCTATTTCCTGGTTCATCATTTTCATATATTGTACTTGATGTAATTTTATCTCTCTCAAGATCTCCTGCGACTTTGGTTTCGCTCTCAATTTCTTCTCTCCTTCCTTTATTTTCTCCAAAATTTTGTCTTTTTTCTCATTTTGAGCTCTCTTCTTTATTGCATTCTGTTGTATCAGAAATCCTCTCATAACCACTTTGCTTGCATTGCAGATTACTCTTTTTTCAACAATGGTATCCATATTTATCTCAAAATAATCTCTTAAGGTTTTTTGGGCCTTCTTAGTCACTTCTTCGTTCCTAAACAAGGTGTCGTTCATCCTCCATCTAAAGGAACCAATTGGTGTTAGTTTCATTTCCATCTTCACAGCATTATGGTCGGAGCAAGTTTATAGGCAAATTTCCACTTTTCTTGTCTTCGGAGCCAGCCCTCTAGTTACCCAAATTTGGTCAATTCTTGTCCATGTCATTTTGGCTTCAGAGAAGAAAGTTCCCTCTCTTCCCAAGGGGTTCTTTATTCTCCAAATATCAACTTGTCAGAGGCTCAGGAGCAGAAGAGCAGGGGAGAGAGCAAATAGAGAGCGGAGGAGAGGAATCAGAGGGGAGCGTAGGGGAATATGACAGTGGACCGAGAGATTCCATGAGCTTCTCCAGCGAATCAGAAGATTCCCAGGAGGGGGCGCCTATGGTAAGGGCGAGGCGAATCCCAGAGGGGACGATCCATAAACAGGGAACCAGAGGGGAGTCCCAAAGGAGTAGCGGAGAAGTAGGGCCAGTTCCCCCACCAGAGCACAGTGGGGGAGAAGAGGCATGGGAGTCAGGACCAGCGTCTCCTCCATCGGGGAGTGGGGAGACGGAGGGAAGGGCAGGTCCAGCTAGCCTCCCCGAAAGGGGGAGCAGTGACACAAGTGTAACGGTCAGAAGGAAAGTGGGAGGCTGCGCGCGCGCGCCAAGTTCAAATGTGGAGGAGCGCGGGACAGCAGAAAACCCGGATTGGGAGCCAGGTCCTAAAGCCCGAAAGAGGGGGGAGGAGGAGTCGGGAGAATCAGCGTCAGAAGAATCTCGGAGGGCAGAGACTCCGACTAGCAGAAGGACCCAGAGAAAGAAGGAACAGAGGAAGAGGTGGAGTAAAGCTAGAATCTTAAGCTGGTGTCAGGGGGGCGGAGATTCAGATGGGACTTCTATGATCTGACGGATAGATGTAGCGTTGCGCGCTGCACGTCTGGAAATGAGACTGAACTTCAATAAAGACTTTTGAACTTGAGCAAGAAGCAGCGTTGGTCTTGTGTGAGCTGGGACCTTGGGCAGCGCTGACAGTAAGTCCCATCTCAATCCAATAAACTCTGCGAGCTCACGGAGATAGGCAAAGATGACGACTGAGGAAAAAGTCAAGCAATTGCAGGAAGCGGTGTCAACGCTCTACGCAGAATTAGCTGCGTCTAGGAAAAAAGAAGAAGACACAGCTGCGCTCTGCCAGGATCTGCAAGCCAGGTGGGACAAATGGGGAAAGGAGGGGCAGCTGGGAGCCAAGCCGGAGGGAGTTAGCCTCGGGAAAAGGGGGGGAAGCCTTGTGACCCATTTTGACGGGAACCTGCAGCAGTACCCTAACTTCAGAGCAGAAGTAGTCTTCGCGCTCAATTTGCTTCGGAAAGATTTTAGAGATGAGGAGGAGAAAGTGGGTTTCATAATCACTCATCTGCATGGGGAAGCTAAGTCGTGGCTGCGAACTTTGCTACGCGAAAATGACCCCGCCCTCAAAGATTCAAGCGCTTTTATTGGAGCCATGGACGCTTGCTTTAAATCAACGGTGGATGTGGATGTCGCTAGAAGGGAAATGCATGGATTGCGACAAGGGAGAGCGACGGTGCGCCAGTATCATTCCCGCTTTTTTGGGTTAGTAAATGTGCTGGGCTGGCAGAAGGACTCAGCTGCCGTCAGGGATCTGTTCTGGGAGGGGCTGAATGGAGCCGTTAAAGATGAACTGGCGAGGGGGGAGAGACCCCAAAATACAACAGAAGTAGTCCAAAGGGCGCTTGCAATTGGGGTGCGCCTGGAAGAACGCCCGTGGAGCAGGGAGGAGGGGCGAAGAGCAAACACGTCAGTTAGAACGACTCCCTTCCTACCCAGAGAGACAGAGCGCGCTCAGTCCACGCCTCCTCTCATAAGTGGAGAGGAGCCAATGGAAATCGGAGGTGCAAGGGCTCAGACAGCAAGCAGAGCCCAGACACCAGGAGCAGTCAAGGCGAAGGCTCCTAGAGGGAGCAGGAAGTGTTACATCTGCGACAGTGCACAGCACATGGCGAAAGAGTGTCCCCAGAGGCTCCAGAAGCACACTGCAGCCTCAGCAACTGTTAAAGGAGGAATTCAGCAGGCAGTTGAGCAGCAGGGAAAAGGCGACGCCTGGTTGGAGATGGAGGCTCTGGGGCTCAACCAGGCGAGTCAGTGAAACAGTCCCCAGAGATTTTGCAGCCCACAGACCCCCTCCCACCCAAACCAGTGGTGCAACTCACTGCATCGCTCCAGCTGCCCGATGGGCTCACCCTGGAGGTCCCTATTACCATTGACTCTGGTAGCAACGCAGACTTTGTAGGGTTGGACTTCGTCAAGCAGCATCGCATAGCACTCCTGCCAGCCACGATGCCCCTAAATGTTGTCACGGTAGATGGCAGGAAGATACTGGGAGGAGAGGTGGTACAGCAAACACCGCCGCTGGTGATGCAAATTGGAAACCACCGCGAAGTCATCAGTTTCAACGTCACCCACCTGTCGGACACGCCCATAGTGTTGGGCATGAGTTGGCTGGATAGGCACAGCCCGGCATTAGCGTGGTACCAGCGGCAATTGACCTTCTGCTCTTCCTACTGCGCAGCGCACTGCATCCAGACCTGCCAGGAAGGAGAGGGGCAAGAGGATGCACCGCAGCTACACCTAGGCGTGGTGCAAGCGGTGCCCAACAAGTACAAGGACTTTTTGGAAGTCTTCTGCGAGAAGGAAGCAGACAAGCTGCCTCCCCACAGACCCTACGACTGCAAGATTGACCTCCTGCCAGGGGCGACGCTGCCAACTGGGAAACTGTACTCCATGTCTGAAGACGAAATGCAAGAACTCAGGGAGTTCATAGATCGCAATTTGAAGCGGGGATTCATCCGGGAATCCAAAGCAGTGGGGGGCAGTCCCGTGTTTTTCGTGAAGAAGAGAGACACGCCCGAACGGAGGCTCATAGTGGATTATAGAATCATCAATTCCAGGACAAAGCCCACAGCATTCCCCATGCCCAAAATTGACGACCTGCTCGCGACGGTGAGGAAGGGACGGATCTTCACCAAGTTGGATTTACGAGGGGCCTACAACCTTATACGCATGCGGGAGGGCGACGAGTGGAAGACAGCCATGTTTACGCCTTTAGGAACCTATGAATACAGAGTCATGCCGTTTGGTCTCCAAAATGGCTCCCATTGTTTCCAAGCTTTCATGCACCACGTGCTAGCGGGACTCCTCTACAAGAAGTGCGTCTGCTTTTTAGATGATATCCTGATCTTTTCGGACTCGCAGGAGGCGCACGAGGAGGACGTCAAGGAGGTCCTGCAGAGACTACGGGAGCACAGACTTTACGCCAAACTGGAGAAGTGCCAGTTCGACACGACAGAGGTGGATTTCCTGGGCTACAAGCTGTCCGACAAGGGACTTGCCATGGACAGCGCCAAGGTCCGCTCAGTGTTGGACTGGAAGAGCCCGCGCAACCGGAAGGAGGTCCAGAAGTTCGTCGGTTTCGCCAACTTTTATCGCAAGTTCATCAAGGGGTTCGCGAAGGAGACAGCGGCCATCACGGACACCCTCAGCTCCAAGAAGAAGAAGTTCACCTGGACGGACCAGGCGGAGCAGTCCTTTCGGAGGCTCAAGCGTCTCTTCGCGTCCGAAGAACAGCTGCTACACGTAAACCCCAGCAAACCGATGAGGGTTGAAACGGACGCCTCGGACAGAGCGGTGGGGGCGGTCCTGTTGCAGCAAGATCCGCAAGGGGACTGGAGACCGTGCGCATTCTACTCCAGGAAGCTCAGCACGTCGGAGCAGAACTACACCATCTGGGACAGGGAGTTGCTGGCCATTCATGCAGCTTTCAAGGCGTGGCGGCACTTCCTCGTCGGAGCCAGACACACGGTGCAGGTTCGCACGGACCACAAGAACCTGGAGTACTGGCGCACGGCGAAATTCCTGAACCAGAGACACATCCGCTGGGCGGAGTTCTTTGCAGATTTCGATTTCCGGATAGAATACATCCCGGGAGACAACAACGTCATGGCGGATGCGCTATCCAGGAAGCCGCAGTATCTCGAGGAAGCGGCACCGGCAGCGGCCAAACACATTTTCGCACCAGAGGTGTGGGCGTGCGCTTCAGCCGCAGTGGACCTGGACGCAGTCCGTCGTGCGCTACAGGCGGATTCGTTTGCGCAAACCAAGATGGAGGAGGTGCGAAACGGCACAGCGAGGGACGACGAGTTCCAGATACGCGACGGACTACTCCTCCGCAAAGGGGCTCTCTACGTACCGGGAGAAGACCTTCGCGCGAGAGTCTTGCAGCAGCTGCACGACGCGCCCAGCGCTGGGCACTTCGGCAAGGACAAGACGGCGGAATTAGTCACCAGGGACTTTTGGTGGCCCAAGGTGCGGGGAGAAGTTGCGGATTACGTTTCCAGGTGTGACACCTGCCAAAGGGCCAAGCCAGTACACAGGAAGCCGGCGGGTCTGCTGGAACCGCTGCAGACGCCGCTCGAACCATGGGAGAAAGTGGCCCTGGACTTTGTTACAGATCTGCCCAGTTCGCGCGGCAAAACAGCAGTACTCGTGGTCGTAGACCTCTTCACCAAAATGGCGCATTTCATTCCGTGCGCGAAGGTGGCCACAGCGGAACAGACCGCCAAGCTGTTCATAGACCACGTGTTCAAAGCTCACGGCCTGCCGCGGTCCATCCTGTCCGACCGGGGCCGCCAATTCATCTCGAACTTTTGGCAGAAGCTGCTGGGCATCCTGAACGTCAAGATCAACTTAGCGTCGGCACGACACCCGCAGACCAACGGACAAGCGGAGAGGGTCAACGCCATCATGCAGCAGTACCTGCGATGCTACGCCAATCAACAGCCCTCGACCTGGGTGGACTACCTACCGCTAGCCGAGTTTGCCTACAACAACACGAAGCACGGGTCTACAGGGGTGACACCGTTCTTCGCCAACAATGGGCGCCACCCCAGAACCTTCCCGGGGTTGGAGACCGAGGCAGAGGGGGAGCCACGGGGGGCAGAGCACTTAGCCGCAGAGTTACAGGAGGTCCATGAGCAACTCCGAAGGCACTTGGAACTCGCGAAACACGCCTACAAGATGCAGGCAGACAGGCACAGGAGGGTTGGGGAAGACATACAGGTAGGGGACTGGGTCTGGTTAGCAGCTCAGGCAGTGCCGGCCAGAACGCTAGCTAAGAGGAAGCTAGGACACAAGCAGCTGGGACCTTACCAGGTCGCGGCACAAATCAATCCAGTGGCCTACCGGTTGACACTCCCGGAGGGCTCCAGAATGCACCCAGTCTTTCACAGGTCAGTGCTCACGCCTTACAAGGCGCCCCACAGGTTTCAGGCGCCAGGGAACGCACCAGCTCCACGTAGCCCATCGCCAGCAGGGGAGGGACCACAGAGGGCGACGCCACTCAACGAGGTCACAGAGATTTTGGACTCCAGATGGGGGGAAGAGGGAGTTGAATATCTCCTCGCCAGGGAGGGTACTCCGGCCAGCGCCAACGAGTGGGTGCCGTGCTACGCCGTGGAGGAGCACTATCTCAAAGACGAGTTCCATTCGATCTTCCCACACAGACCCATGCCGGCGGAGTATTTTGACGACTGGCTTTTCACACCCACACTGTCAGCCAGCACGTTCCAAGGTTTCTCCTCAGATGAGGAGCCGACGCCGGGGATGAGCTCCCCGGAGGGGTCGCTCTCGGGGTTTGCCACGGACCGCTCCTATTGGTGGGACACTCAACCAGAAGTGGGGTGGAGCAGGGAACTGCTGAGGGGGCCCTTGCACACAGCCTCACCCGAGGGACCGGGGGGAGAGGAGGACATGGACGTGTGGGGGGAGGATCTTGGTTTTGAGCACGACAGCAGAGAAATGGAAGCAGAGGAAGTCGACGTCGACGAACCCATCGTGGGGGGGCCTGATCCCGCTGGACGGTTGCACACCAGGGAGAGAGAACGGAAGCCAGCACTCACACCCCCAGCGCTGGAGCACCTGGAACCCACACCCGAAGAGGGGGAGGGGGGAAGGGGGGGCTTCGAGGGGGGGATGGATGTCAGAGGCTCAGGAGCAGAAGAGCAGGGGAGAGAGCAAATAGAGAGCGGAGGAGAGGAATCAGAGGGGAGCGTAGGGGAATATGACAGTGGACCGAGAGATTCCATGAGCTTCTCCAGCGAATCAGAAGATTCCCAGGAGGGGGCGCCTATGGTAAGGGCGAGGCGAATCCCAGAGGGGACGATCCATAAACAGGGAACCAGAGGGGAGTCCCAAAGGAGTAGCGGAGAAGTAGGGCCAGTTCCCCCACCAGAGCACAGTGGGGGAGAAGAGGCATGGGAGTCAGGACCAGCGTCTCCTCCATCGGGGAGTGGGGAGACGGAGGGAAGGGCAGGTCCAGCTAGCCTCCCCGAAAGGGGGAGCAGTGACACAAGTGTAACGGTCAGAAGGAAAGTGGGAGGCTGCACGCGCGCGCCAAGTTCAAATGTGGAGGAGCGCGGGACAGCAGAAAACCCGGATTGGGAGCCAGGTCCTAAAGCCCGAAAGAGGGGGGAGGAGGAGTCGGGAGAATCAGCGTCAGAAGAATCTCGGAGGGCAGAGACTCCGACTAGCAGAAGGACCCAGAGAAAGAAGGAACAGAGGAAGAGGTGGAGTAAAGCTAGAATCTTAAGCTGGTGTCAGGGGGGCGGAGATTCAGATGGGACTTCTATGATCTGACGGATAGATGTAGCGTTGCGCGCTGCACGTCTGGAAATGAGACTGAACTTCAATAAAGACTTTTGAACTTGAGCAAGAAGCAGCGTTGGTCTTGTGTGAGCTGGGACCTTGGGCAGCGCTGACACAACTAAATCCATATTGTCAGTCATGTCAAAGAAGGTTTTTGGTAGTCTGCCATCCTTAGTAACTACCTGTCTCTGTGCCTTGTCCATATTTGTAGATACCACTCCATTCATATCCCCCATCACGATCATATTGTAATCCAAATAGTCCATCAGAGTCTCATGCAACTTCTTAAAAAATTCTGATTTTCCCTCATTTGGTGCATAAACGCCTACTATCAAAAATTTCTCTCCTTGTAATTGAATTTCAATAGCAACAAATCTTCCTTGGTCATCTTTACTACTGCATAAATTACTACTCCTCTTTTTTTAACTTTGTCTGATGAAATAAATTCCTGGCCCAATCTTTTATTACTCAATACTTTCCTGTGCAGCCTTATCAAATGTGTTTCCTGTAGGCAAATCAAGTCCAATTGTTCCTTTTTTAATAAATGAAAGACTCTTCGCCTTTTTTGAGGGGAATTGAGTCCATTCACGTTCCAGCTTAATAGTTGCAGTGCCATGATGAAGTTACTCTGTCGACGCTTTGACAGCCAGAAGAGGCAGAGGCAGCAGCGCAGGTCGTCGTGGCTTTGACAGCCAGAAGAGGCAGAGGCAGCAGCGCAGGTCATCAAGGCTTTGACAGCCCTAAAAGGCAGAGGCAGCAGGGCAGGTCATCGAGGCATTGACAGCCAGAAGGGGCAGTGACATCAGCACAGGTCGTCAAGGCTTTGACAGCTAGAAGAGGCAGAGGCAGCAGCACAGGTCGTCGAGTCTTTGACAGCCAGAAGAGGCAGAGGCAGCAGCGCAGGTCATCGACTCTTTGACAGCCAGAAGAGGCAGAGGCAGCAGCGCAGATCGTCGAAGCTTTGACAGCCAGAAGGTGCAGGGGCAGCAGCGCAGGTCGTCGAGGCTTTGACAGCCAGAAGGGGCTGTGGCAGAAGCACAGGTCATCGAGGCTTTGACAGCCAGAAGGGGCAGTGACATCAGCACAGGTCGTCGAGTCTTTGACAGCCAAAAGAGGCAGAGGCAGCAGCGCAGGTCATCGACTCTTTGACAGCCAGAAGAGGCAGAGGCAGCAGCGCAGATCGTCGAAGCTTTGACAGCCAGAAGGGGCTGCGGCAGAAGCACAGGTCATTGAGGCTTTGACAGCCAGAAGGGGCAGTGACATCAGCACAGCTCGTCGAGTCTTTCACAGCCAAAAGAGGCAGAGGCAGCAGCACAGGTCGTTGAGGATTTGACAGCCAGAAGAGGCAGAGGCAGCAGCACAGGTCGTCGAGTCTTTGACAGCCAAAAGAGGCAGAGGCAGCAGCACAGGTCATCGACTCTTTGACAGCCAGAAGAGGCAGAGGCAGCAGCGCAGATCGTCGAAGCTTTGACAGCCAGAAGGGGCTGCGGCAGAAGCACAGGTCATTGAGGCTTTGACAGCCAGAAGAGGCGGAGGCAGCAGCACAGGTCATCGAGGCTTTGACAGCCCGAAGGGGCAGAGGCAGCAGCACAGGTCATCGAAGCTTTGACAGCCAGAAGGGGCTGCGGCAGCAGCGCAGGTCGTCGAGTCTTTGACAGCCAGAAGAGGCAGAGGCAGCAGCGCAGGTCATCAAGGCTTTGACAACCAGAAAAGGCAGAGGCAGCAGCACAGGTCATGGAGGCTTTGACAGCCAGAAGGTGCAGGGGCAGGAGCGCAGGTCATCGAGGCTTTGACAGCCAGAAGGTGCAGGGGCAGAAGCACAGGTCATCAAGGCTTTGACAGCCCTAAAAGGCAGACGCAGCAGCGCAGGTGATCGAGGCTTTGCCAGCCAGAAGGGGCAGTGACGTCAGCACAGGTCGTCGAGTCTTTGACAGCCAGAAGAGGCAGAGGCAGCAGCGCTGGTCGTCGAGGCTTTGACAGCCAGAAGAGGCAGAGGCAGCAGCGCAGGTCATCGACTCTTTGACAGCCAGAAGAGGCAGAGGCAGCAGCGCAGATCGTCGAAGCTTTGACAGCCAGAAGAGGCAGAGGCAGCAGCGCAGGTCATCGACTCTTTGACAGCCAGAAGAGGCAGAGGCAGCAGCGCAGATCGTCGAAGCTTGGACAGCCAGAAGAGGCAGAGGCAGCAGCGCTGGTCGTCGAGGCTTTGACAGCCAGAATGGGCTGCGGCAGAAGCACAGGTCATCGAGGCTTTGACAGCCAGAAGAGACAGAGGCAGCAGTGCAGGGCATCAACTCTTTGACAGCCAGAAGAGGTAGAGGCAGCAGCGCAGATCGTCGAAGCTTTGACAGCCAGAAGGGGCAGAGGCAGCAGCGCAGGTCATCGAGGCTTTGACAGCCAGAAGGGGCAGTGACATCAGCACAGGTCGTCGAGTCTTTGACAGCCAGAAGAGGCAGAGGCAGCAGCACAGGGCGTCGAGGCTTTGACAGCCAGAAGAGGCAGAGGCAGCAGCGCAGGTCGTCGTGGCTTTGACAGCCAGAAGAGGCGGAGGCAGCAGCACATTACGTTCATTTTTATTGCCGCCATCCTTCCCATCCACGAAAGTTTAACTCTATTCCATATATCTAGATCTTTTTTAATTTCCTTCCATGTTGTCAAGTAATTATCTTGGATTAAATTTATATTTTTTGTAGTTAGCCAAATTCCCAGATATTTTTTTTTTTTAGCCACCTTAATTCCATTCTGTATCTCTAATTCTTCTCTTTCATCCTTTCCCAGATTCTTAGTCATCATTTTTGTCTTTAATTTATTCAGTTTAAAACCGGATAGTTTGCCATATTCTTCTAATATTTCCAGCACCTTGCTGACACTTTTTTGCGGCTCTTCTAGGGATAGCATCAAATCATCTGCGTAAGCTTTTAATTTATATTCTTTCGTTCCTACTTTAATCCCTCGAATCTCTGGTGTTGCTCTTATTTTACTCGCGATAACCTCTAATACTATGATGAACAAAAGCGGGGAAAGAGGGCAGCCCTGTCTTGTTCCTTTTTCGATTCTAAATGGATTTGTTAAGTTGTTATTTATAATCAATTTGGCAGACTGACTCGAATATACTGCCTTTATTCCTTTCATGAATTCGCCCTCTATCCCTGCCTTTTCCATACTTTTTAATAGGAACGACCATGAGACATTGTCAAATGCCTTCTCTGCGTCGATAAAAATCAGCGCCGCAGGTATCTCATTCTTACACTCCAGATATTCAATGATGTTTATAGTATGTCTTACATTATCTTTAAGAAACCTGTTTAGGAGGAATCCTGCTTGATCTTATGAATTAGATTTGCTAGACACTTTTTAAGTCTGTTTGCCATTACCTCTGCAAAGATTTTGTAGTCATTATTTAATAATGATATAGGCCTGTAGTTTTTGATGTTTAATTTATCCGTGTCCGGTTTAGGGATCATCGTGATGTGAGCCTCTTTCCATGACTCTGGTATCTTTCCTCCCCCTAATATTTTATTCATGATATCACATAGCACTGGCGTTAGTTGATTTTCTAATACTTTGTAGTATTTTGCAGACAGTCCATCCGGTCCTGGGGCCTTCCCTAGTTTCATTTTTCTTATCGCATTCTGGATCTCTTCTATTTTTATAGGTTTGTTTAGTTATGGTCTTCCCGCTGCAGTCTTCTAAATATTTTTCTATTTGGTTTAAATCTTCGTCTTCCTTTTTATACAGTTTCTCATAAAATTTGAGGAAATTTTCCTTTATTCCTTTTGGATCTTCTATCAATTGCTCCCCTATTTTTATCTTATTTATCACATTTTGTTTTTGCCTTCTTCGCAATTGCCAAGCCAGTAGTTTACCTGTTTTATTAGCTGATTCGAAATATTTTTGCTTCATTAACTTAATTTTCCATTCGATTTCATGATTTGTCAGCATTGAATATTGTGTTTGTAATCAGGTCGTCGAGTCTTTGACAGCCAGAAGAGGCAGAGGCAGAAGCGCAGATCGTCGAAGCTTTGACAGCCAGAACGGGCTGCGGCAGAAGCACAGGTCACCGAGGCTTTGACAGCCAGAAGAGGCAGAGGCAGCAGTGCAGGTCATCGACTCTTTGACAGCCAGAAGAGGCAGAGGCAGAAGCGCAGATCATCGAAGCTTTGACAGCCAGAACGGGCTGCGGCAGAAGCACAGGTCATCGAGGCTTTGACAGCCAGAAGAGGCAGAGGCAGCAGTGCAAGTCATCGACTCTTTGACAGCCAGAAGGGGCAGAGGCAGCAGCACAGGTCATCGAAGCTTTGACAGCCAGAAGGGGCTGCGGCAGCAGCGCAGGTCATCGAGTCTTTGACAGCCAGAAGAGGCAGAGGCAGCAGCGCAGGTCATCGACTCTTTGACAGCCAGAAGAGGCAGAGGCAGCAGCGCAGATCGTCGAAGCTTTGACAGCCAGAAGAGGCAGAGGCAGCAGCGCAGATCGTCGAAGCTTGGACAGCCAGAAGAGGCAGAGGCAGCAGCGCAGGTCATCGACTCTTTGACAGCCAGAAGAGGCAGAGGCAGAAGCGCAGATCATCGAAGCTTTGACAGCCAGAAGGGGCTGCGGCAGCAGCGCAGGTCATCGACACTTTGACAGCCAGAAGAGGCAGAGGCAGAAGCGCAGATCATCGAAGCTTTGACAGCCAGAAGGGGCTGCGGCAGCAGCGCAGGTCGTCGAGTCTTTGACAGCCAGAAGAGGCAGAGGCAGCAGTGCAGGTCATCGACTCTTTGACAGCCAGAAGAGGCAGAGGCAGCAGCACAGGTCATCGAAGCTTTGACAGCCAGAAGGGGCTGCAGCAGCAGCGCAGGTCGTCGAGTCTTTGACAGCCAGAAGAGGCAGAGGCAGCAGCGCAGGTCATCAAGGCTTTGACAGCCAGAAAAGGCAGAGGCAGCAGCACAGGTCATGGAGGCTTTGACAGCCAGAAGGTGCAGGGGCAGCAGCGCAGGTCGTCGAGGCTTTGACAGCCAGAAGGGGCTGCGGCAGCAGCGCAGGTCATCGAGGCTTTGACAGCCAGAAGGGGCAGTGACATCAGCACAGGTCGTCGAGGCTTTGACAGCCAGAAGAGGCAGAGGCAGCAGCACAGGTCATCGAGGCTTTGACAGCCAGAAGGGGCAGTGACATCAGCACAGGTCGTCGAGTCTTTGACAGCCAGAAGGGGCAGTGACATCAGCACAGGTTGTCGAGGCTTTGACAGCCAGAAGAGGCAGAGGCAGCAGCACAGGTCGTCGAGTCTTTGACAGCCAAAAGAGGCAGAGGCAGCAGCGCAGGTCATCGACTCTTTGACAGCCAGAAGAGGCAGAGGCAGCAGCGCAGATCGTCGAAGCTTTGACAGCCAGAAGGGGCTGCGGCAGAAGCACAGGTCATCGAGGCTTTGACAGCCAGAAGGGGCAGTGACATCAGCACAGGGCGTCGAGGCTTTGACAGCCAGAAGAGGCAGAGGCAGCAGCGCAGGTTGTCGTGGCTTTGACAGCCAGAAGGGGCTGCAGCAGCAGCGCAAGTCGTCGAGTCTTTGACAGCCAGAAGAGGCAGAGGCAGCAGCGCAGGTTGTCGAGGCTTTGACAGCCAGAAGGGGCAGAGGCAGCAGCACAGGTCATCGAAGCTTTGACAGCCAGAAGGGGCTGCGGCAGCAGCGCAGGTCGTCGAGTCTTTGACAGCCAGAAGAGGCAGAGGCAGCAGCGCAGGTCATCAAGGCTTTGACAGCCAGAAAAGGTGGAGGCAGCAGCACAGGTCATGGAGGCTTTGCCAGCCAGAAGGGGCAGTGACATCAGCACAGGTCGTCGAGTCTTTGACAGCCAGAAGAGGCAGAGGCAGCAGCGCAGATCTTTGAGGCTTTGACAGCCAGAAGGGGCAGAGGCAGCAGCACAGGTCCTCAAGGCTTTGACAGCCAGAAGAGGCACAGTCAGCAGCGCAGGTCATCGAGGCTTTGACATCCAGAAGAGGCACAGTCAGCAGCGCAGGTCATCGTGGCTTTGACAGTGAGAAGAGGCGGAAGCAGCAGCACAGGTCATCAAGGCTTTGACAGCCAGAAGGGGCAGCGGGAGCAGCGCAGGTCATCGAGTCTTTGTTGTTGTTTTTTATAAAATATTTATTGAGATTTTACAAAAACATAGGTTTACAAAATACAAAGAAGACATATGAAAAGAAAAAGATAAAAAAGAAAACATACAGAAATACATAAAAAATAAAAATAAAAATACAAAATACAAAAAATGAGTAGATAAATAAAAATTAAAAACAAATCGTTTTTTGTAACTTTAAACTCATTAGCTTGTTTCCTTGACCTCTTCACACCTCCCCTTTTTGTATTCCCATTTAAATAATCAAATCAGCAAATCCTTACCCTCTTTTGTTTATCTTAACTCTATATCTTAACATATTATAACTCTATATTTTCATCCATTATCAATTCATTTTTGCATATTCTTATTAACTTTGTTGCTAATGCCACTTATTTTCAATCCAACATCATTTTAGGATTCATTAATTTTACAGTGTTTCTGCAGATAGTCTTTAAATTTCTTCCAATCTTCTTCCACCAACTCTTCTCCCAGGTCTCGGATTCTGCCAGTCATTTCCGCCAATTCCATATAGTCCATCACCTTCATCTGCCACTCTTCCAGGGTGGGTAAATCTTGTGTCTTCCAATTCTTTGCAATAAGTATTCTTGCTGCTGTTGTTGTATACATAAAGAAAGTTCTATCCTTCTTTGGCACCAATTGGCCGACTATGCCCAGGAGAAAGGCCTCTGGTTTCTTCAGGAAGGTATATTTAAATACCTTTTTCATTTCATTATAGATCATCTCCCAGAAAGCCTTAATCTTTGGGCACGTCCACCAAAGGTGAAAGAATGTACCTTCATTTTCTTTACATTTCCAACATTTGTTATCGGGCAAATGATATATTTTTGCAAGCTTGACTGGTGTCATGTACCACCTGTATATCATTTTCATAATATTCTCTCTTAAGGCATTACATGCCGTAAATTTCATACCGGTGGTCCACAACTGTTCCCAGTCAGCAAACATAATGTTGTGACCAATATCTTGTGCCCATTTGATCATAGCAGATTTAACCGTTTCATCCTGCGTATTCCATTTTAACAGCAAGTTGTACATTCTTGAAAGTATCTTAGTTTTGGGATCTAACAGTTCTGTTTCCAATTTTGATTTTTCCACCTGGAAGCCAATTTTTTAATCCAAATTATAGGCCTCTCTTATTTGATAATAATGAAGCCAGTCTCGCACTTTATCTTTTAATTTCTCAAAACTCTGCAATTTCAATTTGTCTCCTTCTTGTTCCAATATTTCCCAATATTTCGGCCATTTGTTGTTTTTTTTAAAGATATTTATTGAAATTTTCAAAAAATAAAGAAAAAACAAAAAAATAAAAATAAAAATAAAAATAAAAAACACACGTATTGTTACATTCCTTTCTTTCAATAACATATTTCCTTGACTTCCCCACACCTCCCCTTCTTGTATTCCAATTCAATTTTTAGTTCAGCAAGTTCTTATCCCCAAATTTTACCTTATTATATTTAAATCCTTTTGGTTAACCAATTTTAACATAAACCTCAGTCTTTATGCATCAGTACTTATTCTTAATATCTTTTTCTAAGATCGACCCCAATTCCCTTTCACGAGTTCCCCATTTTAATATAAGTAACAAAACAAAGTATATAAAAACAAAGTATAATTGTACAGCCTTTGGATACCCAAAACCCCACTCCCCACCTTTCCCGGTTTCAAGCTCCAACAAATGTCCATCAGTCTATCTGCTGTCAGCCTGGTGATCTCACATCCGAGGCTCTTAAGTCTCTCTCATTTCCTCTCTGCCGGTTTTTTTGGTAGTCCTTTATATTAAACACTAAATCTCAGAGAAGCTCTGTCCCAATAAGGTCCATGTTTCTTCCAGCCAGACCTCCATATTTAAAATTGTAGTCCAAATCTTGTTTCTTACTTCTTTTAAGTCCAAATGTCCCAGAAACTCCAGCTTCCACTTTAGTCAGGTTTGTAATCCATAAGTCTTCAGATCTCCACATGAGGAGATCTCTCCATTCCTCATTCTTCCATTCAAACCAGATTTTCATAATCTCATTCTTCTTTTCCTTTATATCCATCTTAGCAGGCCTCTGGCTCTCCTTAATCATCTGCGGCATTATAGCTCCTCCTTCCTTTCCCTCTAAATTATCATGTATCTCTTTCCCCACTTTCTCAAATTTATCGGATTTCTTTTCTTGTTCAGCTGCAAAAATTTTTAGCTTAGATACAAAATCTTTTTGTTCTGATACAAAGACTTGAGTCAAGTCCCTTCCAGTTTCAGCAAGATTATTTACTGTTTCATTCAATGTTGTAACATTTATAGCCAAAACATTGCTTTGTTCTTGGAATTTTCCCAGAAGAAGAAAGGTCTTTTCCAGTTCAATCAGTATTTTTCCACTTACAGCCATTCTTGTAATGTCCCAGAGCCCCCTCTAGAGGAGTTCTGGTTACTTAGTATTCCTTCCAGTTCCAATCCAAAAGTCAATATAACTTTTTCTCTTTATTTTCAACAATTTATTACCTGAATGTAACAAATATAACCAGCCGAGGCAACAGAAACAAAGTTCTCTTTTTCCCCCAGCTTTGACAGCTAGTTTGACAGCTGTCAAAATCTTCTATGTCTCTTCAACAGGCTCTCTCACGAATCACTCCCGGGTCCTGGGGGGGGGGGTGGCAGTTCCACTCTCAAAATTAGCTCTTATCCTCCAGCAAAGTCACTTATACTGCCAAAACGTGAAATTAATTACTTTTATCCTCTCAAGAAGAAGGTGTTCTCTCAACCTTAGTTATCTAGTCCTTGCTTTAAAATGTTTACAAGACGGGGAGACGGACTTCCTCTTTGCGCCTTCCCCGCTCGTGCCAAATCCAAAAAAGAAATTTTAAGTCCAATTTCTGTATTACTCACGGGTTGTTACTTTTAGTCCAAATGTTCAAAGGAAGAAGTCAGCACTCTCCGACCATGGCATGCGACTTCACTCCGTAGGGGAAGCAGTCGACTCACAGCACCTTCGCGGGTCGGGGGGCGCAAATGGTGCCCGCCGAGTCACCAGGTCCACAGGCTTCAGCACCTGTGGTTTCTGAGGGTCCCCGCGTCGCCGCCGCGGCAGGACCCGTCCCCTACTGAGCAGATTCCCTCCGGAGCTCGGAGGGAATCCGCCATTAGCCGTTCGCGCTAACCCGGAAGTCCAATTTGGCCTCCATATTGAGCTTTTTCTGAGCCTTCGCTTCCATTGGTGACAACCACCTTGGGGTTTTATTTTCCAGTAAATCTTTGTAACTTATCCAGACATTGAACAATGCTTTCCTGACAATATGGATTTTAAATGCTTTATGTGCTTTAACCTTGTCATACCACAAATATGCATGCCATCCAAAAACGTTAAAACCTTCTAGGTCCAAAATGTCTGTGTTCTCAAGAAGCAGCCAGTCTTTCAACCAGCAGAATGCTGCTGATTCATAGTAAAGTTTAAGGTCTGGCAGGGCAAATCCGCCTCTTTCCTTTGCGTCAGTTAATATTTTAAATTTTATTCTAGGCTTCTTGCCCTGCCAGACAAATTTAAAAATGTCTTTCTGCCACTTCTTGAAACAGTCCATCTTGTCCAAAATTTGCAATGACTGAAACAGAAATAACATTTTTGGCAATACATTCATCTTTATAGCTGCAATTCGGCCCAACAAGGAAAGCTTCAAATTTGACCATATTTCCAAATCTTTTTTCACTTCTATCCAACATTTCTCATAGTTATCTTTAAATAAATTTAAATTCTTAGCAGTCATATTAACCCCCAAATATTTTACTTTCTTAACTAATGTTAAACCTGTCTCCTTCTGAAACCTCTCTTTCTCAATTGGTGTAAATTTTTTCTCAAGCACTTTAGTTTTTGACTTGTTCGGCTTAAATCCTGCCACATGACCAAATTCTTGAATCAATTCTAATACTCTTTTCGTACTAGATTCTGGCTCCTGTAACGTCAAAACTAGGTCATCTGCAAAAGCTTTCAATTTGTATTGTTTAGCTCCGACCTGAATACCTTCAATCAGACGGTCCCTTCTAATCATATTCAGCAAAACCTCCAGAACCGAAATAAAAAGCAATGGGGAAATTAGGCAGCCTTGTCGTGTCCCTTTCTCTATATTAAATTCCTGTGTCATCACATTATTGACTATTAACTTAGCCTTTTGTTCTGAGTAAATTGCACTTATACCATTTTCAAACCCTTGGCCCACCCCCATTCCCTGAATATTTTTCTTCATAAAATTCCAAGAAATATTATCAAAGGCTTTTTCCGCATCTATAAAAATTAAAACTGCTTTGGTATTGATGTTCACTTGCAGCTTCTCCAAAATGTTAATTATGTTCCTCGTATTGTCAGACAGATGTCGACCTGGGAGAAAGCCGGCTTAATCTTAATGTATCTCTTCAACTAATACCTTTTTTAATCTGTTAGCCAAGATATCAGCAAAAATTTTGTAATCCACATTAAGCAGGGATATGGGGCGGTAGTTCTTGAGTTGTGTCTTTTCAGACTCAGTTTTCGGTATAAGTGTAATGTAAGCTTCCTTCCACAACTCTGGCGCCTTTTCCCCCTCCAAAATTTCATTACAGACCTCCTTTAGTGGCTGAATTAACCACTCTTTCAAAGATCTATAGTATTTGGAGGTTAGACCATCCGGCCCTGGAGATTTACCCAACTGCATGTTCTGAATGGCACCTTCTACCTCCTGTTCTGTAATTTTGTAGTTCAACATTATCTTATTTTCTTGAGAGATTTTTTATAATCCATTTGTTCTTAAAAATTGGCCTAAATCAGTCTCTTTCTGTGGCCCTTGTGTGTATAGTTGTTTAAAATATCTCTGGAAGCACTTTATAATCCCCAATGGATTAGTCATCGAGTCTTTGACAGCAGAAGAGGCAGAGGCAGCAGCGCAGGTCATCGAGGCTTTGACCGCCAGAAGGGGCAGAGTCAGCAGCGTAGATCGTTCAGGCTTTGACAGCCAGAAGGGGCAGAGGCAGCAGCATAGGTCGTCGCGGCTTTGACAGCCAGAAGAGGCGGAGGCAGCAGCGCAGGTCATCGAGGCTTTGAGAGCCAGAAGGGGCAGAGGCAGCAGCGCAGGTCGTCAAGGCTTTGACAGCCAGAAGGGACAGCAGCGGCAGCGCAGGTCATCAAGTCTTTGACAGCCAGAAAAGCCAGAACCAGAGGCAGCAGCACAGGTCATCGAGGCTTTGACAACCAGAAGGGCCAGCAGCAGCAGCACAGGTCGTCGAGGCTTTGACAGCCAGAAGGGGCAGCAGCAACAGCGCAGGTCGTCAAGGCTTTGACAGCCAGAAGGGGCAGCGGCAGCAGCGCAGGTCGTCGAGGCTTTGACAGCCAGAAGGGGCAGCGGCAGCAGCGCAGGTCGTCAAGGCTTTGACAGCCAGAAGAGGCAGAAGCAGCAGCACAGGTCGTCGAGGCTTTGACAACCAGAAGGGCCAGCGGCAGCAGCACAGGTCGTCGAGGCTTTGACAGCCAGAAGGGGCAACGGCAGCAGCGCAGGTCATCGAGGCTTTTACAGCCAGAAGAGGCAGAGGCAGCAGCGCAGGTCGTCGAGGCTTTGACAGCCAGAAGAGGTGGAGGCAGCAGCGCAGGTCGTCGAGGCTTTGACAGCCAGAAAAGCCAGAGCCAAAGGCAGCACCGCAGGTCACCGAGGCTTTGACAACCAGAAGGGCCAGCGGCAGCAGCGCAGGTCATCGAGGCTTTTACAGCCAGAAGAGGCAGAGGCAGCAGCGCAGGTCGTCGAGGCTTTGACAGCCAGAAGAGGCGGAGGCAGCAGCGCAGGTCGTCGAGGCTTTGACAGCCAGAAAAGCCAAAGCCAGAGGCAGCAGCACAGATCGTCAAGGATTTGACAACCAGAAGGGGCTGCGGCAGCAGCGCAGATCGTTGAGGCTTTGAAAGCCAGACGGGGCAGCGGCAGCAGCGCAGGTCGTCGAGACTTTGACAGCCAGAAGGGGCTGCGGCAGCAGCGCAGGTCATCAAGGCTTTGACAGCCAGAAGAGGCAGAGGCAGCAGCGCAGATCGTCGATGCTTTGACAGCCAGAAGAGGCGGAGGCAGCAGTGCAGGTCATCGAGGCTTTGACAGCCAAAAGAGGCAGAAGCAGCAGCACAGGTCATCGAGGCTTTGACAGTCAGAAGGGGCAGCGGCAGCAGCGCAGGTCGTCAAGGCTTTGACAGCCAGAAGGGGCAGCGGCGGCAGCGCAGGTCGTCAAGTCTTTGACAGCCAGAAGAGGCAGAAGCAGCAGCACAGGTCGTCGAGGCTTTGACAGCCAGAAAAGGAAGAGGCAGCAGCGCAGGTTGTTGAGGCTTTGACAGCCAGAAAAGCCAGAGGCAGCAGCGCAGGTCATCGAGGCTTTGACAGCCAGAAGAGGCGGAGGCAGCAGCGCAGGTCATCGAGGCTTTGACATCCAGAAGAGGCACAGGCAGCAGCGCAGGTCATCGAGGCTTTGACAGCCAGAAGAGGCGTATATTACACTTATACCGAAAACAGAGACTGAAAAGACCCAGCTTAAGAACTACCGCCCTATATCGTTACTTAATGTGGATTACAAAATTTTTGCTGATATTCTGGCCAAGAGATTGAAAAAAGTATTGATGGAAGAGATTCATAGAGACCAAGCGGGCTTTCTCCCGGGAAGACATTTGTCTGATAATCTGAGGAACATAATTGATATTTTGGAAAAATTAGAAGTGAATATAAACACTAATGCAGTTCTGATATTTGTGGACGCGGAGAAAGCCTTTGACAATATCTCTTGGAGTGTTATGAAAAAGAACCTACAGGGGATGGGGGTAGGCCAAGGTTTTGAAAATGGTATAGGTGCAATATATTCTGAACAAAAGGCTAAATTAATAGTAAATAATGTGGTGACGGAAGAATTTAAGATAGAAAAAGGGACACGACGGGGTGCCCAATCTCCCCATTGCTTTTTATATCGGTCCTGGAGGTTCTGCTGAATATGATTAGAAGGGACCGGTTGGTTAAAGGTATACAGGTCGGAGCCAAACAGTACAAATTGAGAGCATTTGCAGATGATTTAGTATTAACGTTACAGGAGCCAGAATCTAGTACTAAAAGGGTTTTAGAACTAATTCAAGAATTTGGTCAAATGGCAGGATTTAAATTGAACAAGTCAAAAACTAAGGTTTTAGAGAAAAATTTAACACTGACTGAAAGAGAGAGGTTCCAGAATGAGACAGGTTTGACTGTGGTTAAGAAAGTGAAATACTTGGGGATTAATATGACAGCAAAAAATGCGAACGTATTTAAAGATAATTATGAAAAATGTTGGACGGAAGTGAAAAAAGAAATTTGGTCAAATTTGAAGCTTTCCTTGTTGGGTTGAATTGCATCTATAAAGATGAATGTATTGCCTAGAATGCTGTTTTTGTTTCAAACACTGCAAATCGTGGACAAGAAAATGATATACAGGTGGTACATGAGACCAGTCAAGCTTGCAAAAATATATCATTTGCCCGATAACAAATGTTGGAAATGTAAAGAAAATGAAGGTACATTCTTTCACCTTTGGTGGACGTGCCCAAAGATTAAGGCTTTCTGGGAAATGATTTATAATGAAATGAAAAAGGTATTTAAATATACCTTCCTGAAGAAACCAGAGGCCTTTCTCCTGGGCATAGTCGGCCAATTGGTGCCAAAGAAGGACAGAACTTTCTTCATGTATGCAACAACAGCAGCAAGAATACTTATTGCAAAGTATTGGAAGACACAAGATTTACCCACTTTGGAAGAATGGCAGATGAAGATGATGGACTATATGGGACTGGCAGAAATGACTGGCAGAATCCGGGACCAGGGAGAAGAGGCGGTGGAAGAAGATTGGAAGAAATTTAAAGACTATTTACAGAAATATTGCAAAATTAATGAATGTTAGAATGATGTTGGATAGAAATTAAGTGGTTTCCAGCTGTAATGCTTTAAGAATATGGAAGAAGGGTATAATTAGGTAAAAAAAAAAAACTAAAATGGTGTTGGATTGGAAATAAGTGGTATTGGCAACAAAGTTAATAAGAATATGCAAAAATGAATTGATAATGTATGAAAATACTGAGTTATAAAATGTTAAGTTATAGAGATAAGATAAATGAAAGAGGGTAAGGATTTGCTGATGTGATTATTTAAATGGGAATACAAGAAGGGGAGGTGTGAGGAAGTCAAAGAAACAAGCAAATGAGTTTTATGTTATGAAAAATAATTGTTTTTAATTTTTCTTGTTGTTTCTGTATGTTTTATTTATCTTTTTATTTTTAATTTTTTCTCTTTTATTATTATGTGTTTTTGTATATTTGTCTTTGTAAAATCTTAATAAATATTTCTTAAAAAAAAAAGGAAGAGGCAGCAGCGCAGATCGTCGAAGCTTTGACAGCCAGAAGGGGCAGCGGAAGCAACACAGGTCATCGAGGCTTTCATAGCCAGAAGAGGCAGAGGCAGCAGCACAGGTCATCGAGGCTTTGACAGCCAGAAGGGGTAGCGGCAGCAGCGCAGGTCGTAGTGGCTTTGACAGCGAAAAGAGGCGGAGGCAGCAGCACAGGTCGTTGAGGCTTTGACAGCCAGAAGAGGCACAGGCAGCAGCGCAGGTCATCGAGGCTTTGACAGCCAGAAGAGGCAGAGGCAGCAGCGCAGATCGTTCAGGCTTTGACAGCCAGAAGGGGCAGCGGCAGTAGCATAGGTCGTCACGGCTTTGAAAGCCAGAAGAGGCAGAGACAGCAGCGCAGATCGTCAAGGCTTTGACAACCAGAAGGGGCTGCGGCAGCAACGCAGGCCATCGAGGCTTTGACAGCCAGAAAAGGAAGAGGCAGCAGCGCAGGTCATCGAGGCTTTGACAGCCAGAAGAGGCGGAGGCAGCAGCGCAGGTCATCGAGGCTTTGACAACTAGAAGGGGCTGCGGCAGCAACGCAGGTCATTGAGGCTTTGACAGCTAGAAAAGGAAGAGGCAGCAGCACAGGTCGTCGAGGCTTTGACAGCCAGACGGGGCAGCAGCAGCAGCGCTGGTCATCGTGGCTTTGACAGCCAGAAGAGGCGGAGGCAGCAGCGCTGGTCATCGAGGCTTTGACCGCCAGAAGGGGCAGCGGCGGCAGGGCAGGTCGTCAAGTCTTTGACAGCCAAAAAAGGAAGAGGCAGCAGCGCAGGTCGTCGAGGCTTTGACAGCCAGAAAAGCCAGAGGCAGCAGCGCAGGTAATCGAGGCTTTGACAGCCATAAAAGGTGGAGGCAGCAGCGCAGGTCATCGAGGCTTTGACATCCAGAAGAGGCACAGTCAGCAGCGCAGGTCGTCGAGTCTTTGACAGCCAGAAGAGGCAGAGGCAGCAGCATAGATCGTCGAGGCTTTGACAGCCAGGAGGGGCTGCGGCAGCAGCACAGGTCATCGAGGCTTTGACAGCCAGAAAAGGAAGAGGCAGCAGCATAGGTCATCGAGGCTTTGACAGCCAGAAGGGGCAGTGGCAGCAGCACAGGTCATTGAGGCTTTGACAGCCAGAAAAGGAAGAGGCAGCAGCACAGGTCGTCGGGGCTTTGACAGCCAGACGGGGAAGCAGCAGCAGCGCTGGTCATCGTGGCTTTGACCGCCAGAAGGGGCAGTGGCGGCAGCGCAGGTCGTCAAGTCTTTGACAGCCAGAAAAGGAAGAGGCAGCAGAGCAGGTCGTCGAGGCTTTGACAGCCAGAAAAGCCAGAGGCAGCAGCGCAGGTAATCGAGGCTTTGATAGCCATAAAAGGCGGAGGCAGCAGCGCAGGTCATCGAGGCTTTGACATCCAGAAGAGGCACAGTCAGCAGTGCAGGTCGTCGAGTCTTTGACAGACAGAAGAAGCAGAGGCAGCAGCATAGGTCGTCGAGGCTTTGACAGCCAGAAGGGGCTGTGGCAGCAGCACAGGACATCGAGGCTTTGACAGCCAGAAAAGGAAGAGGCAGCAGCACAGGTCGTCGAGGCTTTGACAGCCAGACGGGGCAGCAGCAGCAGCGCAGGTCGTCGAGGCTTTGACAGCCAGAAAAGCCAGAGGTAGCAGCACAGGACATCGAGGCTTTGACAGCCATAAAAGGCGGAGGCAGCAGCGCAGGTCATCGAGGCTTTGACATCCAGAAGAGGCACAGTCAGCAGCGCAGGTCGTCGAGTCATTGACAGCCCAAAGAGGCAGCGGCAGCAGCGCAGTTTGTCAAGGCTTTGACAGCCAGAAGAGGCGGAGGCAGCAGCGCAGGTCATCGAGGCTTTGACAGCCAGAAGGGGCTGCGGCAGCAGCACAGGTCATCAAGGCTTTGATAGCCAGAAGAGCCAGAGGCAGCAACGCAGATTGTCGAGGCTTTGACAGCCAGAAGTGGCAGCGGCAGCAGCGCAGGTCGTCGTGGCTTTGACAGCGAGAAGAGGTGGAGGCTGCAGCACAGGTCATCAAGGCTTTGACAGCCAGAAGGGGCAGCGGCAGCAGCGCAGGTCGTCGAGTCTTTGACAGCCAGAAGAGGCAGAGGCAGCAGCACAGGTCGTCGAGGCTTTGACAGCCATAAGAGGCGGAGGCAGCAGCGCAGGTCATCGAGGCTTTGACAGCCATAAGAGGCGGAGGCAGTAACGCAGGTCATCGAGGCTTTGACAGCCAGAAGGGGCAGCGGCAGCAGCGTAGGTCATCGAGGCTTTGACAGCCAGAAGAGGCGGAGGCAGCAGCGCAGGTCATCAAGGCTTTGACAGCCAGAAGGGGCAGCGGCTGCAGCGCAGGTCATCGAGTCTTTGACAGCCAGAAGAGGCAGTGGCAGCAGCACAGGTCATTGAGGCTTTGACAGCCAGAAATGGAAGAGGCAGCAGCACAGGTCGTCGAGACTTTGACAGCCAGACCGGGCAGCAGCAGCAGCGCAGGTCATCGTGGCTTTGACAGCCAGAAGGGGATGCGGAAGCAGCGCAGGTCATCAAGGCTTTGACAGCCAGAAGGGGCAGCGGCAGCAGCGCAGGTCGTCGAGTCTTTGACAGCCATAAGAGGCGGAGGCAGCAGCGCAGGTCATCGAGGCTTTGACAGCCAGAAGAGGCAGAGGGAGCAGCATAGGTCATCGAGGCTTTGACAGCCAGAAGGGGCAGTGGCAGCAGCACAGGTCATTGAAGCTTTGACAGCCAGAAATGGAAGAGGCAGCAGCACAGGTCGTCGAGACTTTGACAGCCATAAAAGGCGGAGGCAGCAGCGCAGGTCATCGAGGCTTTGACAGCCAGAAGAGGCAGCGGCGGCAGCACAGGTCGTCGAGTCTTTGACAGCCAGAAGAGGCAGAGGCAGCAGCGCAGGTCGTCGAGGCTTTGACAGCCAGAAAAGCCAGAGGCAGCAGCGCAGGTAATCGAGGCTTTGACAGCCATAAAAGGCGGAGGCAGCAGCGCAGGTCATCGAGGCTTTGACATCCAGAAGAGGCACAGTCAGCAGTGCAGGTCGTCGAGGCTTTGACAGCCAGAAGGGGCTGTGGCAGCAGCACAGGACATCAAGGCTTTGACAGCCAGAAAAGGAAGAGGCAGCAGCACAGGTCGTCGAGGCTTTGACAGCCAGACGGGGCAGCAGCAGCAGCGCTGGTCATCGTGGCTTTGACCGCCAGAAGGGGCAGTGGCGGCAGCGCAGGTCGTCAAGTCTTTGACAGCCAGAAAAGGAAGAGGCAGCAGCGCAGGTCGTCGAGGCTTTGACAGCCAGAAAAGCCAGAGGCAGCAGCGCAGGTAATCGAGGCTTTGACAGCCATAAAAGGCGGAGGCAGCAGCGCAGGTCATCGAGGCTTTGACCGCTAGAAGGGGCAGCGGCGGCAGCGCAGGTCGTCAAGTCTTTGACAGCCAGAAAAGGAAGAGGCAGCAGTGCAGGTCGTCGAGGCTTTGACAGCCAGAAAAGCCAGAGGCAGCAGCGCAGGTAATCGAGGCTTTGACAGCCATAAAAGGCGGAGGCAGCAGCGCAGGTCATCGAGGCTTTGACATCCAGAAGAGGCACAGTCAGCAGCGCAGGTCGTCGAGTCATTGACAGCCAGAAGAGGCAGCGGCAGCAGCGCAGTTTGTCAAGGCTTTGACAGCCAGAAGAGGCGGAGGCAGCAGCGCAGGTCATCGAGGCTTTGACAGCCAGAAGGGGCTGCGGCAGCAGCATAGGTCGTCGAGTCTTTGACAGCAAGAAGGGGCTGCGGCAGCAGCACAGGTCATAAAGGCTTTGATAGCCAGAAGAGCCAGAGGCAGCAACGCAGATTGTCGAGGCTTTGACAGCCAGAAGGGGCAGCGGCAGCAGCGCAGGTCGTCGTGGCTTTGACAGCGAGAAGAGGTGGAGGCTGCAGCACAGGTCATCAAGGCTTTGACAGCCAGAAGGGGCAGCGGCAGCAGCGCAGGTCGTCGAGGCTTTGACAGCCATAAGAGGCGGAGGCAGCAGCGCAGGTCATCGAGGCTTTGACAGCCATAAGATGCGGAGGCAGTAACGCAGGTCATCAAGGCTTTGACAGCCAGAAGGGGCAGCGGCTGCAGCGCAGGTCATCGAGTCTTTGACAGCCAGAAGAGGCAGAGGGAGCAGCATACGTCATCGAGGCTTTGACAGCCAGAAGGGGCAGTGGCAGCAGCACAGGTCATTGAGGCTTTGACAGCCAGAAATGGAAGAGGCAGCAGCACAGGTCGTCGAGACTTTGACAGCCAGAAGAGGCGGAGGCAGCAGCCCTGGTCATCGAGGCTTTGACCGCCAGAAGGGGCTGCGGAAGCAGCGCAGGTCATCAAGGCTTTGACAGCCAGAAGGGGCAGCGGCAGCAGCGCAGGTCGTCAAGTCTTTGACAGCCATAAGAGGCGGAGGCAGCAGCGCAGGTCATCGAGGCAGCGGCAGCAGCGCAGGTCGTCGTGGCTTTGACAGCCAGAAGAGGCGGAGGCAGCAGCCCTGGTCATCGAGGCTTTGACCGCCAGAAGGGGCTGCGGAAGCAGCGCAGGTCATCAAGGCTTTGACAGCCAGAAGGGGCAGCGGCATCAGCGCAGGTCATCGAGTCTTTGACAGCCATAAGAGGCGGAGGCAGCAGCGCAGGTCATTGAGGCTTTCACAGGGAGAAGAGGCGGAGGCAGCAGCACAGGTCATCAAGGCTTTGACAGCCAGAAGGGGCAGCGGCAGCAGCGCAGGTCGTCGAGTCTTTGACAGCCAGAAGAGGCAGAGGCAGCAGCACAGGTCGTCGAGGCTTTGACAGCCATAAGAGGCGGAGGCAGCAGCGCAGGTCATTGACGCTTTGACAGCCAGAAGAGGCGGAGGCAGCAGCGCAGGTCATCAAGGCTTTGACAACCAGAAGGGGCAGTGGCTGCAGCGCAGGTCATCGAGTCTTTGACAGCCAGAAGAGGCAGAGGCAGCAGCATAGGTCATCGAGGCTTTGACAGCCAGAAGGGGCAGTGGCAGCAGCACAGGTCATTGAGGCTTTGACAGCCAGAAAAGGAAGAGGCAGCAGCACAGGTCGTCGAGGCTTTGACAGCCAGACGGGGCAGCAGCAGCAGCGCTGGTCATCGTGGCTTTGACAGCCAGAAGAGGCGGAGGCAGCAGCGCTGGTCATCGAGGCTTTGACCGCCAGAAGGGGCTGCGGAAGCAGAGCAGGTCATCAAGGCTTTGACAGCCAGAAGGGGCAGCGGCAGCAGTGCCGGTCGTCGAGTCTTTGACAGCCAGAAGAGGCGGAGGCAGCAGTGCAGGTCATCGAGGCTTTGACAGCCAAAAGAGGCACAGTCAGCAGTGCAGGTCGTCGAGTCTTTGACAGACAGAAGAAGCAGAGGCAGCAGCATAGGTCGTCGAGGCTTTGACAGCCAGAAGGGGCTGTGGCAGCAGCACAGGACATCGAGGCTTTGACAGCCAGAAAAGGAAGAGGCAGCAGCACAGGTCGTCGAGGCTTTGACAGCCAGACGGGGCAGCAGCAGCAGCGCAGGTCGTCGAGGCTTTGACAGCCAGAAAAGCCAGAGGTAGCAGCACAGGACATCGAGGCTTTGACAGCCATAAAAGGCGGAGGCAGCAGCGCAGGTCATCGAGGCTTTGACATCCAGAAGAGGCACAGTCAGCAGCGCAGGTCGTCGAGTCATTGACAGCCCAAAGAGGCAGCGGCAGCAGCGCAGTTTGTCAAGGCTTTGACAGCCAGAAGAGGCGGAGGCAGCAGCGCAGGTCATCGAGGCTTTGACAGCCAGAAGGGGCTGCGGCAGCAGCACAGGTCATCAAGGCTTTGATAGCCAGAAGAGCCAGAGGCAGCAACGCAGATTGTCGAGGCTTTGACAGCCAGAAGTGGCAGCGGCAGCAGCGCAGGTCGTCGTGGCTTTGACAGCGAGAAGAGGTGGAGGCTGCAGCACAGGTCATCAAGGCTTTGACAGCCAGAAGGGGCAGCGGCAGCAGCGCAGGTCGTCGAGTCTTTGACAGCCAGAAGAGGCAGAGGCAGCAGCACAGGTCGTCGAGGCTTTGACAGCCATAAGAGGCGGAGGCAGCAGCGCAGGTCATCGAGGCTTTGACAGCCATAAGAGGCGGAGGCAGTAACGCAGGTCATCGAGGCTTTGACAGCCAGAAGGGGCAGCGGCAGCAGCGTAGGTCATCGAGGCTTTGACAGCCAGAAGAGGCGGAGGCAGCAGCGCAGGTCATCAAGGCTTTGACAGCCAGAAGGGGCAGCGGCTGCAGCGCAGGTCATCGAGTCTTTGACAGCCAGAAGAGGCAGTGGCAGCAGCACAGGTCATTGAGGCTTTGACAGCCAGAAATGGAAGAGGCAGCAGCACAGGTCGTCGAGACTTTGACAGCCAGACCGGGCAGCAGCAGCAGCGCTGGTCATCGTGGCTTTGACCGCCAGAAGGGGCAGTGGCGGCAGCGCAGGTCGTCAAGTCTTTGACAGCCAGAAAAGGAAGAGGCAGCAGTGCAGGTCGTCGAGGCTTTGACAGCCAGAAAAGCCAGAGGCAGCAGCGCAGGTAATCGAGGCTTTGACAGCCATAAAAGGCGGAGGCAGCAGCGCAGGTCATCGAGGCTTTGACCGCTAGAAGGGGCAGCGGCGGCAGCGCAGGTCGTCAAGTCTTTGACAGCCAGAAAAGGAAGAGGCAGCAGTGCAGGTCGTCGAGGCTTTGACAGCCAGAAAAGCCAGAGGCAGCAGCGCAGGTAATCGAAGCTTTGACAGCCATAAAAGGCGGAGGCAGCAGCGCAGGTCATCGAGGCTTTGACATCCAGAAGAGGCACAGTCAGCAGCGCAGGTCGTCGAGTCATTGACAGCCAGAAGAGGCAGCGGCAGCAGCGCAGTTTGTCAAGGCTTTGACAGCCAGAAGAGGCGGAGGCAGCAGCGCAGGTCATCGAGGCTTTGACAGCCAGAAGGGGCTGCGGCAGCAGCATAGGTCGTCGAGTCTTTGACAGCAAGAAGGGGCTGCGGCAGCAGCACAGGTCATAAAGGCTTTGATAGCCAGAAGAGCCAGAGGCAGCAACGCAGATTGTCGAGGCTTTGACAGCCAGAAGGGGCAGCGGCAGCAGCGCAGGTCGTCGTGGCTTTGACAGCGAGAAGAGGTGGAGGCTGCAGCACAGGTCATCAAGGCTTTGACAGCCAGAAGGGGCAGCGGCAGCAGCGCAGGTCGTCGAGGCTTTGACAGCCATAAGAGGCGGAGGCAGCAGCGCAGGTCATCGAGGCTTTGACAGCCATAAGATGCGGAGGCAGTAACGCAGGTCATCAAGGCTTTGACAGCCAGAAGGGGCAGCGGCTGCAGCGCAGGTCATCGAGTCTTTGACAGCCAGAAGAGGCAGAGGGAGCAGCATACGTCATCGAGGCTTTGACAGCCAGAAGGGGCAGTGGCAGCAGCACAGGTCATTGAGGCTTTGACAGCCAGAAATGGAAGAGGCAGCAGCACAGGTCGTCGAGACTTTGACAGCCAGAAGAGGCGGAGGCAGCAGCCCTGGTCATCGAGGCTTTGACCGCCAGAAGGGGCTGCGGAAGCAGCGCAGGTCATCAAGGCTTTGACAGCCAGAAGGGGCAGCGGCAGCAGCGCAGGTCGTCAAGTCTTTGACAGCCATAAGAGGCGGAGGCAGCAGCGCAGGTCATCGAGGCAGCGGCAGCAGCGCAGGTCGTCGTGGCTTTGACAGCCAGAAGAGGCGGAGGCAGCAGCCCTGGTCATCGAGGCTTTGACCGCCAGAAGGGGCTGCGGAAGCAGCGCAGGTCATCAAGGCTTTGACAGCCAGAAGGGGCAGCGGCATCAGCGCAGGTCATCGAGTCTTTGACAGCCATAAGAGGCGGAGGCAGCAGCGCAGGTCATTGAGGCTTTCACAGGGAGAAGAGGCGGAGGCAGCAGCACAGGTCATCAAGGCTTTGACAGCCAGAAGGGGCAGCGGCAGCAGCGCAGGTCGTCGAGTCTTTGACAGCCAGAAGAGGCAGAGGCAGCAGCACAGGTCGTCGAGGCTTTGACAGCCATAAGAGGCGGAGGCAGCAGCGCAGGTCATTGACGCTTTGACAGCCAGAAGAGGCGGAGGCAGCAGCGCAGGTCATCAAGGCTTTGACAACCAGAAGGGGCAGTGGCTGCAGCGCAGGTCATCGAGTCTTTGACAGCCAGAAGAGGCAGAGGCAGCAGCATAGGTCATCGAGGCTTTGACAGCCAGAAGGGGCAGTGGCAGCAGCACAGGTCATTGAGGCTTTGACAGCCAGAAAAGGAAGAGGCAGCAGCACAGGTCGTCGAGGCTTTGACAGCCAGACGGGGCAGCAGCAGCAGCGCTGGTCATCGTGGCTTTGACAGCCAGAAGAGGCGGAGGCAGCAGCGCTGGTCATCGAGGCTTTGACCGCCAGAAGGGGCTGCGGAAGCAGAGCAGGTCATCAAGGCTTTGACAGCCAGAAGGGGCAGCGGCAGCAGTGCCGGTCGTCGAGTCTTTGACAGCCAGAAGAGGCGGAGGCAGCAGTGCAGGTCATCGAGGCTTTGACAGCCAAAAGAGGCAGAGGCAGCAGCACAGATCGCCGAGGCTTTGACAGCCAGAAGGGGCAGCGGCAGCAGCACAGGTCATTGAGGCTTTGACAGCCAGAAGAGGCAGAGGCAGCAGCGCAGATCGTCAATGCTTTGACAGCCAGACAAGGCAGCGGCAGCAGCGCAGGTCGTCGTGGCTTTGACCGCCAGAAGAGGCAGAGTAAGCAGCGTAGATCGTTCAGGCTTTGACAGCAAGAAGGGGCAGCGGCAGCAGCATAGGTCGTAGCGGCTTTGAAACCCAAAAGAGGCAGAGGCAGCAGCACAGGTCTTCGAGGCTTTGACAGCCAGAAGTGGCAGCGCCGGCAGCGCAGGTCGTCAAGACTTTGACAGCCAGAAGTGGCAGCGGCTGCAGCGCAGGTCATCGAGTCTTTGACAGCCAGAAGAGGCAGAGGGAGCAGCATAGGTCATCGAGGCTTTGACAGCCAGAAGGGGCAGTGGCAGCAGCACAGGTCATTGAGGCTTTGACAGCCAGAAATGGAAGAGGCAGCAGCACAGGTCGTCGAGACTTTGACAGCCAGACCGGGCAGCAGCAGCAGCGCAGGTCATCGTGGCTTTGACAGCCAGAAGAGGCGGAGGCAGCTGCACAGGTCGTCGAGGCTTTCACAGCCAGAAGGGGCCGTGGCAGCAGCACAGGTCATCAAGGCTTTGACAGCCAGAAGAGGCAGAGGCAGCAACGCAGATTGTCGAGGCCTTGACAGCTAGACGGGGCAGCGGCAGCAGTGCAGGTCGTCGTGGCTTTGACAGCCAGAAGAGGCGGAGGCAGCAATGCAGGTCATCGAGGCTTTGACAGCCAGAAGAGGCAGCGGCAGCAGCGCAGTTTGTCAAGTCTTTGACAGCCAGAAGAGGCAGAGGCAGCAGCACAGGTTGTCGAGGCTTTGACAGCGTGAAGGGGCTGCGGCAGCAGCACAGGTCATCGATGCTTTGACAGCCAGAAGAGGCAGAGGCCGCAACGCAGATTGTCGAGGCTTTGACAGCCAGACGGGGCAGCGGCAGCAGTGCAGGTCGTCGTGGCTTTGACAGCCAGAAGAGGCAGAGGCAGCAGTGCAGGTCATCGAGGCTTTGACAGCCAGAAGAGGCAGCGGCGGCAGCGCAGGTCGTCAAGTCTTTGACAGCCAGAAGAGGCAGAGGCAGCAGCACAGGTCGTCGAGGCTTTGACAGCCAGAAAAGCCAGAGGCAGCAGCGCAGGTCATCGAGGCTTTGACAGCCAGAAGAGGCGGAGGCAGCAGCGCAGGTCATCGAGGCTTTGATAGCCAGAAGAGGCAGAGGCAGCAACGCAGATTGTCGAGGCTTTGACAGCCAGAAGGGGCAGCGGCAGCAGCGCAGGTCGTCGTGGCTTTGACTGCAAGAAGACGCGGAGGCAGCAGCGCAGGTCATCAAGGCTTTGACAGCCAGAAGAGGCACAGGCAGCAGCGCAGATCGTCGAGTCTTTGACAGCCAGAAGTGGCAGAAGCAGCAGCACAGGTCATCGAGGCTTTGACAGCCAGAAGGAGCTGCAGCAGCAGCACAGGTCCTCGAGGCTTTGACAGCCAGAGGAGGCAGAGTCAGCAACCCAGATTGTCGAGGCTTTGAGAGCCAGAAGGGGCAGCGGCAGCAGCACAGGTCGTCGTGGCTTTGACAGCCAGAAGAGGCGGAGGCAGCAGTGCAGGTCATCGAGGCTTTGACAGCCGAAATAGGCAGAGGCAGAAGTACCAGTCGTCGAGTCTTTGACAGCCAGAAGGGGCAGAGGCAGCAGCGTAGATCGTTCAGGCTTCGACAGCCGGACGGGGCAGCGGCTGCAGCATAGGTCGTCGCGGCTTTGACAGCCAGAAGGGGCAGCGGCAGCAGCGCAGGTCGTCGAGGCTTTGACAGCTAGAAGATGCGGATGCAGCAGCGCAGGTCGTCGAGGCTTTGACAGCCAGAAAAGCCAGAGGCAGCAGCACAGGTCGTTGAGGCTTTGACAGCCATAAGAGGCGGAGGCAGCAGCGTAGATCGTTCAGGCTTTGACAGGCAGAAGGGGCAGCGGCAGCAGCACAGGTCGTCGAGCCTTTGACAGCCAGAAGAGGCAGGTGCAGCAGCATAGGTCGTCTCGGCTTTGACAGCCAGAAAGGGCAGCGGCAGCAGCACAGGTCGTCTCACCGTCAGATCCTAAGTGACACCAGATAAAGTCAAGCAACATTTATGGACTCAAGCCTGATATTCACCTGAGAAGGTGGTGCCTTGTTTTGACCCCCAGGCTTGTTGTGACCCATGGAAGGTATAGAGCTGCCGCCCCCCCTTATCAGACAACAAATATCACGTATTTCATAAGCATATAATGTCATGGTTTTACAGTTGGAGTGTGAGCTCAGTTTCTAAAAAGCACCTCTTGAACGGGTTATTTTGTTTTTTGTTTTTTTATAAATATTTATTAAGTTTTCCAATTTTATGCAAATACAAAAAGAAAAAGAAAAAGAAAAATATTGAAAACAAATCAATTTCAATAACAATTTTTTTGAACGGGTTATTTTGGGATTGATTCAGGTTGGCCCCCAAAGCAGCTCACTTCAGTTCAATGGTCTCCAGCAAGAAGCACCCAGCCACGCATGACCCCTCCTGCCCCTTCTCATCCCAAACTGGCCGCAGCAGAAGCTAGACTGGTGCTTCCATTTGGAACTATGGAGTTCTCCGGTGGTTTCTGGTGGGCCTGGACCCCGCATTCCAACCTCTGGGGCCGGGCATGGCCCTCCCAATCTAATTTGCCTCTGCTCTTCACAGTCAGGTACATTTTGGTGGGAAAGGGAAGGAAGGAGTATGAGCTGGTTGGAATCATGCTGAACCAAATGCATCCTCAGCTGGGTCTGAACTGCAGGAGGGTTTGGACCTGGCTCATAAAGAGCATGAGATGAGGCTTGAAACTGGAGAAATCTCTTCAGTTCAAAGACTTAGTGGCCTCAATAAATAAATGAAAAAAGCTTATTTGGACGAGCAAAGGATTATTATTATTATTATTATTATTATTATTATTATTATTATTATGTCTCCCCACCCCGATACATAGTGGAACAAAGAGAAAAAAAGATATATAATAAACCAGCAGACACACATAAATCAATCTTTAAAGCAGGCAAAAATAAATACATATGAACTTATACCAGCTTTAAGGTGTTTCCAATAGTACATATAAAAATGTAATTTTAAGAAAAATCTTAGCCTTCCAAAGGTGAAGACTTGTCCATCCATTAACGGAATACCTGTATGATTGCTGCCTGCAGTAACTTGCGCGCTAGGTCATGGAAGTGTCTGTATCAGAGTCGGACATCCCCTAAGTTGGAGCAAAGCCACTGTAAGTGCATCTTTTATTATGTATACATTCATCTTCTATCAAAAAAATATTGTCCATATATATTAGACATGATAGCAGTGAATGCAGCTGAAGTTGTACAATTAAATAAAAAATGTGTAAATGCTAAAGAACATTTGACAGTTAAATTGCGAGGAATAAAGAAACCATTAGAAACATTAGAACAGGCATTCCCTTTTTCCAGTTCCTACCTCCAAGTAAAACGCCATGCCGATGGCTCTCTTCTTATTGTTTGGACAGCACATATATTCGCGTGCCAATCGGGCAATCCTCTTGTACTGTTCGGTTGAGGAGGTGAACAAGGTCCTGAAACATAAGAGTAAGAGACAAAGGATTCACAAGCCTGAAGCTGGCAGGAAGAACCGCTCAGCGTTCCTGCACAACAACCACCACCACCAGGTTACTGTGGTGCCCCGCAAGACGAACGCCTCGCAAGACGAAAAACCCGCTAGACGAAAGGGTTTTCCGTTTTGGAGGCGCTTCGCAAAACGAATTTCCCTATGGGCTTCCTTCGCAAGACGAAAGCCCATAGGGAAATCTCCAGGACAGCGGGGAAGCGCAGCGCGTCTTCCCCACTGTCCTCGGACCTCCTCCGAAGGCTGGCGGTGGGGCGGAGAGACCTCCTCTCTCCGCCCCACCGGCAGCCTTCAGAAGGCTGCTCCGAAGGCTGGCGGCGGGAGGAGGTCTCTCGGCCCCACCGGTAGCCTTCGGAAGGCTGCTCCGAAGGCTGGCGGTGGGGCGGAGAGACCTTCTCCCCGCGCCAGCCTTCGGATGGCTGTCCTGAAGACTTGCGGTGGGAGGAGGGTTTTCCTTCCCACCGCCAACATTCAGAATGCTGTTCTGAATGTTGACGGTGGGGAGGAAAAACCCTCCTCCCACCGCAAGCCCCGGGAACAGAGGAGAAGCGCTGCGCGCCTTCCCCTCTGTTCCCGTACCTGTCCTGAAGGCTTGCAGTGGGGAGAAAAGCCCTTTTCCGCACTGCCAGCCTGGCAAGTGGTCTCCATAGGAACGCATTAATTGATTTTCAATGCATTCCTATGGGAAACCGTGCTTCGCAAGATGAAAAACTCGCAAGAAGAAAAAACTTGCGGAACAAATTAATTTCGTCTTGCGAGGCACCACTGTACTTGAACGCTGAGCAGAGCCTCCCGCCTGCATTCGCTCCATAAGACGCACACACATTTCCCCTTACTTTTTAGGAGGGGAAAATTGCGTCTTATAGAGTGAACAATATGGTACATTTTCTGAAATAAATAAGAAGTTTATCCCCATTTCCCCAGAAAGCAGGCCTTGCTCTTCATGCCTCACCTGCCAGTCCTTTTCACCTTCTTACCTTGCCAGAAGACGAATGCCTTCGAAAAAGCTTTCTGGACTTGACAGCATATCCCAGCAGCCCAAAACCTCAAATTCGTCAAGGTATTCAACACGCCCAATCAGTTGTTTCAGGGCCTGCACAGCGGTCCTGAGTCAAGTGAAGGAATTAAGAATATTATATTTTAAAAATTTGTATACTGCCCTTCACCCGTAGATCTCCGGGCAGTTCACAACATAAAAATGCAAGTTAAAAAGCACAAAATACAGAATAAAAACAAGAACCAAAGCAAACCAATAACTCCTCTCCCTCCAACAAACACAGTTGAAAGGGCATAGGAGGTTAATCTGCCAATGGCCTGATTGAAGAGGACCATTTTTGCCTGGCATCTAAAGGCACCTGGCAAGCCTCCCTGAGGAGAGCAACCCACTAATGGGGAGCCACCACAGAAAAGGCCCCTTCTTGTGTGGAGGAGGCACGTGAAGAGGGGCTTCCGATGATGAGCGCAAGGTCTGGGTAGGTTCATCTGGGGAGTTTTAGGTCCTTGACATCTTGCAGTCCAACCCCAACCATCACCCCCTGCAGCCTCCCCCATGTTTCCAGCACAAGCGGCAACCTTTCGGCTGTGATGGAGACTTAAGGTTTCATGACACGTGAGTCCACCACACCCAAATCAGCCCATCGTACGGGAGAGTCTCCAACATCCTCTCCCATCCTAGGGTCCTTCAGATGTTTTGGGCTACAACTCCCATCTTCAGTCCAGTTGTGCTGGCTGGGGCTGGTGGGAGTTGTGGTCCAAAGCGACTGAAGAGCACAGGGGTTGGGGAAGCCTGGGTCTCCTAGCTATCTAACCTAAGCAGAACCTCCTTGTCCAAATGAAGCCTATCTCTTGGGGGAGGGCTGAGCCATCACCGCTATGGGTCAGAGAGAGAAGGGAGGGCCCCCCCAAATGCATTAGCAGGTCCCTTACGTCAGCGGATCGAGATGCGAAGAGGGCTCCGGGATTAGACTTGTCGCCCTCGAACCTCTTCTTCTCGCCTCATGGACAAAACAGATCCGAGTGCTAAGTGCAAACAGCAGGTGGTGGAACTTGCTCTTCAGGATACCTGCAGCCTCAGGCAACGACAGGATATGACACAGAGCGTTGGTAGCCTGGAGGGACAAGGACAGGAGAACGGCATTCAGCAGAGGTCATCGTCAGATCAAGATCTCAGACGCGACTCAGAGCCCCGGTCCATCTCACTCAGTGTTGTCTACACTGACTAGCAGTGGCTGTCCAGGGTTTCAGGCGAGGGACTCCCCGACATGGAGATGCTGGGGCCCTTCTGCATACAAAGCAGGTGCTCACAGGATGGACCACTTATTAAGATGCACCCCCCTCCCAGCAAGAAGCCCCCAGCCCCATCCAGCTCCCATTCAAAACAATCCAGGAGAGAGAAACTGAGTGGTTTTGTACCGCCATTGGCATTTGAGAAGTGCTGCGTCGCCTGGAAGTGACTTCCGCTTTGGGGTCTTCATCCTGCAGCCTTTTCAGGAGGGGTCTCAGCAGCTTGACGCTGGAATACGGATCGGTGACCAACGACTTCCAGATCGTTGCGGCACTTCTGCAATTTTTCAAAACAGAATTTTTCCTTTTTCCTTTTCTTAAAAAAAGTCAGGCCTTTGATATTTTCTTTATATTGCACATACATTAGCAAAGAAAGAAACCACAACTCGGAGCACAATTTTTTGCAAATACGAAATTCAATATCATCAGAGCTGCCCAAGGTCCCAGCTCACAAAGGACCAACGCTGCTTCGTTGTTAAGTACAAAAGTCTTTATTGAAGTTCAGTTTCACTTCCAGAGCCGCAGCGCGCAGCTCTACGTCTCAACTGTCAGACCGCTGATGCTCCGTCTGAGTCTCCTCCCCCCTGGCACCAATTTAAGATTCTAGCCTTACTCCACCTCTTCCTCAGTTCCTTCCGCCTCTGGTTCCGCCTGGCCGTTGGGGTCTCGCCCTTTCTAGACTCTTCTGACGCTGAGTCCCCTGAGCCTTCCCCCTCCCTCCGGCGGGCTTTAGGAGCTGGCTCCCCATCCGGGTCTCCTGCTGTTCCCCGCGCCTGTACATTTGAACTTGGCGCGCGCGCCCAGCCAGTAACTTTTCTCCTGACCGTTTCACTGCTGCTGCTGTCACTGCTTCCCCCTCTGGGGGGGCTAGCTGCAACTGACCTCCCCTCCGTTGGAGGCGTGGTCAGCCCTGACTCACTCACTCTCCCCGCTGGAGGAGACGCTGGCCCTGACACATGTGACTCTTCCCCCCCACTACGCTCTGGTGGGGAAACTGGTCCCGATCCCCCACTGCTGCTTTGGGGTTCCCCTCTGGCTCCTTGTTTCTGGTGCGTCCCCCCTGGGACCCCCCTTGCCCTGACCATCGGCGCCCCCTTCTGGGAATCTTCTGATTTGCTGGAGAAGCTCATGGAATCTCTCGGGCCACTGTCATACTCCCCTACGCTGCCCTCGGATTCTTCCCCTTCGCTCTCCATTTCCTCTCTCCCCAGTGCTCCTGCTCCTGAGTCCCTGACAAATATAAATAAATATAAATTAAGAAACCCCTTAAATCTACCCCTCCCCATTTTCACATCACAAAAACTTACTCATCACACTCCATCGAGCAGTCCAACAGGCTGTCTACGACCGGCTGTAGGCGCTTGGTGGCTAGGCTGACAATAGCCGAAAGCGTCTCTTCCTTAGTGCGGGTGTCGGGGATCTGGTGGAGATGGTTGTAAATCTCCTTCACAACCATAGGCAGCTGGAAGAAGATTAAAGAAGACCAGGATGAGAAAGTGTGGTGAACCTGGAGGACTTCCAGTCAGCGCCGGCGATTAATGGCAGACTTTCCCCCGAGCTCCGGGGGAAGCCTGCTCCGCGGGTTCGGGTCCTGTCGCAACGGCGAAGCGGGGACCCTAAAAAATCACAGGCGCGGAAGCCTGTGAGCGAAGAGATCCGGCGGGCACCTTTTGCGCCCCCCCAAAACCGCAAAGAAGCCTTTTTAAAGGCTTTGGAGCGGCAGCGGGAGAACGGCGCGGTGCTGAGGGTCGCTGACAAAGCCTGCTGAGTGAAGCCGCATTGCCATGATCGGAGAGCGCTGATTTCTTCTCTGAAATTTGGACTTTAAAGCAACTACTCATTAGTAGTAATAACGGGCTTAATTTGAAACAAAATTGGGAAGAAATTTGGTACTGCACGGGAAAGGTACAAAAAGGAAGTCTGCCTCCCCATTGTGTAAATAACCTGAAGCAAAGAGACTGAAAGCTGTAACTTAAGAGGGAATATTTTTTTGGAACTAGTAATCCATCGTTTGGAAGAGTATTTCCCCCCAACGTTTGACAGGAGCGGAGGGGGGTGGAAATTGAACTTTTTATGCCTGTAAGAAAGGAACGCTTAAAAAGAACGTCCGCTGCTTTGATCTCTGGAGTCGGACTGCCTTGACATGGAAACTGAATGGTGGACTGTCAATACATTGGGACTGTTTACAACAGTAACTTTATGTAAAGATACAGTGTCTTTGAATGGACTTATATATAAAATAGCATTGAAAATAAATTTGAAACTGTGGCTAATTGGAAAAAAGGGGGCTTTTAAGAGATATTGGTTATAAAGTTACAAAGTGAAGCTGGAACTTTTCCCCCTAGTGGAGACTTTGTTGTTACAATAACAATCAAGCCACCAGAGTGAGAGCCAGTGGAAATTTCCTTCTCAAAACAAAGTACAAGAGTAAGACGTGACCTTGGCTCCGAATGAGAGTGTTATGGATAAAGAAAAGGGGAAGTCTGAAGAAAGAAGTTTAAGATCAGGCAGACAATACAAGACTGATTTTTCCCACCAGCGGAGAGCTTCAACATCCGGAGGCACGGGCACAGCTGCTGCCTCTCAAACTAAACCAAAAGTTATGTCAGCAGAAGACGCTTTAGCACAAGCACTTGGCAAGATTAATGTATCTTTGGAATATTTAACGAAGCAGGGAACAGAGACAAGTAAACAAGTTGTGGAAACTAATAAACAAATTCAGGAAACTAATAAACAAGTGGCTGAGATCTCAGCAAAAATTGATCTGAACACGAAAAGTATTGATGAATTGGGAAAGAAGGTAAATTCCAACACAGAGACTATTGTAAGACTTTTGGAGGACTCGGCCACAACTCGAAAGATTGCAGAGGAAGCAAAGGAAATAGCGGTTCTCACCCAAGAGAGGATACCACCGGTCATCAGGAAATTGGAGGATCATGATCTGACTTTGTCTATGATTGAACTGCAGAGAAAAGAGAGGAATTTAAGGATAAGATCGGTTCCGGAAAGTGAGAAAGATAACTTGGTGGACTTCCTGACAAAAGAATTTTTGGACTTTTGGCAACAGGGCCTGGAGAAGGAAGAATTTAAGATAGTGAGTGCATTTAGGCTTGGTACAAGACAAAGGAAGAATAAGGCAAGAGACTGCTTAATAACATTAAGGACAAAGGAAGAAAGGGATAAAATTTTGAATCTGCACTATCAAAAAACCCTGGAGATTGAAAATTCTTACGTGGAGATCTTTAAGGATATTCCGAAGCACATTTTGGACGTAAGAACCTACTACAGAGATCTGGTCGTTTTATTGAAGAAAAACAAAATATTCTTCAGGTGGGAATTTCCACAAGGCCTATCTTTCAAATACAGAGGAAGGAAGATAAGAATAAGAACATTGAGTGATAAAGACAAATTCCTGAGAGACCACGAAGAGGATCTACAGAAGGAGGTGGATTCCGGGCAGGAACTGACATCATTGGGAAAAGGAACACTGGATATATCAGACATATCGAACTTGTCATTTGGTTTGAAACCATCGACAGAGGAAGAACAACTACTTGGAGCAACAGGAATAAGTAAATAGTCTCATCATGGCTCTGCAACTTCTAAGTTGGAATTGTAATGGCTTGAATATGCCTCGAAAGAGGAAAGCTGTTTTTCATATATTGAAGAAAGAACAACTGGATTTGATCTGTTTACAAGAAACACATGTGACGAGGTTACAAAGGAAAATATTGGTGAATAAAAGATTGGGTCAAGAATTTATTTCATCAGACAAAGTTAAAAAAAGAGGAGTTGTGATATATGCAAAGGAAAAATTACTACCGAAATTTGTTTTTAAAGATGAACAAGGAAGATTCCTGGCAATTGAAATTCAAATCCAAGGAGAGAAATTTTTAGCCGTAGGAATTTATGCACCGAACAAGGGGAAATCTGAATTCTTTAAGAAGTTGCATGAGATTTTGTTGGACTATATGGATTATAATCTTATTTTGATGGGAGACATGAATGGAGTAGTATCTACTAATATGGATAAAGCACAAAGACAGGTACTCACTAAGGATGGAAGATTACCAAAAACTTTTTTTGAAATGACTGACAATATGGACTTGATTGATATTTGGAGAACAAAGAATCCTCTTGAGAGAGAGGGAACCTTCTTTTCTGAAGCCAAAATGACATGGACCAGAATCGACCAAATCTGGGTTACTAGAGGAATGGCATCAAAGATAAAGAAAGTGGAAATCTGCCCAAAAACCTGCTCCGACCACAATGCAGTAAGAATGGAGATGAAGCAAATATCAACTGGATCCTTTAGATGGAGGATGAATGACACCTTATTTAGAGAGGAAGAAGTGTACAAAAAGGCCCAAAAAACTTTGAGAGATTATTTTGAAATAAACATGAACACTAATGTGGAAAAAAGAGTAATCTGGGACGCAAGTAAAGCCGTTATGCGAGGATTTCTGATACAACAAAATGCAATAAAAAAGAGAAGCCAAAATGAGAAAAAAGACAAGATTTTGGAGAAGATAAAAGAAGGGGGAAAGAAACTAAGATCAAAACCAAAGTCCAAAGAGATTTTGAGAGAAATCAAATTGTATCAAACACAATATATGGAGCTGATGAATCAAGAAATAGAATGGAAAATTAAACAAATGAGACAAAAGACATTTGAATCAGCAGATAAATGCGGCAAACTATTGGCTTGGCAAATGAAGAAAAGACAAAAATTAAATACGGTTACAAATCTAGAAGTGAAAGGAAAGAATGTATATAAGCCAAATGAGATTAGAAACTGCTTCCAGAGATATTTTAAACAATTATATACACAAGGGCCACAGAAAGAGACAGATATAGACAATTTTCTCAAGACTTACGGATTACAAAAAAATTCTTATGAAAGTAAAATACGTTTGAACCAGAAAATAACTGAACAGGAAATAGAAGGTGCCATTCAAAATATGCAACTGGGCAAGTCTCCGGGACCGGATGGGCTTACTTCCAGATACTATAAAATGTTAAAGGAGTGGCTATTACAACCTATGAAGGAAGTTTGTAATGAAATTTTGGAGGGGAAAAAGGCACCAGAAACGTGGAAAGAAGCTTATATTACACTTATACCAAAGACTGAGACTGAAAAGAACCAACTTAAGAACTACCGCCCTATTTCGTTACTAAATGTGGATTACAAAATTTTTGCTGATATTCTGGCTAAGAGACTGAAAAAAGTTTTGATGGAGGAGATTCACAGGGACCAAGCGGGCTTTCTCCCGAGAAGGCATATGTCAGATAATGTAAGGAATATAATAGACATTTTGGAAAAGCTAGAAGTGAACATAAATACTAAAGCAGTTTTGATATTTGTGGATGCGGAGAAAGCCTTTGACAATATTTCTTGGAGTTTTATGAAGAAGAATCTTCAGGGGATGGGGGTAGGCCAAGGATTTGAAAATGGTATAGGTGCAATATACTCAGAGCAGAAAGCAAAGTTAATTGTAAACAATATGGTTACGGAAGAGTTTAAGATAGAAAAAGGGACACGTCAGGGGTGCCCAATCTCTCCATTACTTTTTATATCAGTCCTGGAAGTCTTGCTGAATATGATTAGAAAGGACCAGTTGTTTAAGGGAGTACAGGTCGGAGCTAAACAATACAAATTGAGAGCATTTGCAGATGATTTGGTACTTACGTTACAAGAGCCAGAATCTAGTACTAAAAGGGTTTTAGAACTAATTCAAGATTTTGGCCAGGTTGCAGGATTTAAATTGAATAAATCCAAAACTAAGGTATTGGAAAAAAACTTAACACCTATGGAAAGGGAGAAGTTTCAGAATGAGACAGGTTTAACTGTGGTTAAGAAAGTGAAATACTTGGGGAGCAATATGACAACTAAAAATGTGAATTTGTTTAAAGATAATTATGAAAAATGCTGGACAGAGGTAAAAAAAGATTTAGAAATTTGGTCAAAATTGAAGCTTTCCTTGTTGGGTCGAATTGCAGCTATAAAGATGAATGTATTGCCTAGAATGTTATTTTTGTTTCAAACATTGCAAATTGTTGACAAGATGGACTGTTTCAAGAAGTGGCAGAAAGATATTTCAAAATTTGTCTGGCAGGGCAAAAAGCCCAGGATAAAATTTAAGATATTAACTGATGCAAAAGAAAGGGGGGGGATTTGCCCTGCCAGATTTTAAACTTTATTATGAATCAGCGGCTTTTTGCTGGTTGAAAGACTGGCTACTTCTTGAAAATACAGATATCTTGGATCTAGAAGGGTTCAATAATATTTTTGGGTGGCATGCATATTTGTGGTATGACAAGGTCAAAGCTCATAAAGCTTTTAAAAACCATATTGTCAGGAAAGCACTGTATAATGTCTGGATTAGGTATAAAGACCTGCTGGAGAACAAAACTCCCAGGTGGTTGTCCCCAATGGAGGCAAAGGCTGTGAAAAAACTTAATATGGAGTCTAAATGGCCAAAATATTGGGAAATTTTGGAGCAAGAAGGGGATGTAATGAAATTGCAGAGTTATGAGAAATTGAAAGATAAAGTGAGAGATTGGCTCCATTACTACCAAATAATGGAGGTCTTTAAGTCAGACAGGAAAATTGGCTTCCAGGTGGAAAAATCAAAACTGGAGACAGAACTATTAGAATCCAAAACTAAGAATTTGTCAAAAATGTATAACTTGCTGTTGGAATGGAATACACAGGATGAAATAGTTAAATCAGCTATGATCAAGTGGGCACAAGATATTGGTCATAACATTATGTTCGAGGACTGGGAACGGTTGTGGACCACCGGTATGAAATTTACGGCATGTAATGCCTTGAAAGAAAATATTATGAAAATGATTTATAGGTGGTACATGACTCCAGTTAAGCTCGCAAAAATTTACCACTTGTCTGATAATAAGTGTTGGAAATGTAAAGAGACTGAAGGTACATTCTTTCACCTTTGGTGGACTTGCCCAAGGATTAAGGCTTTCTGGGAAATGATTTATAATGAAATGAAAAAGGTATTTAAACATACCTTCTTGAAGAAACCAGAGGCCTTTCTCCTGGGTATGGTCGGCCAATTGGTGCCAAAGAAGGACAGAACTTTTTTTATGTATGCTACAACAGCAGCAAGAATACTCATCGCAAAGTATTGGAAGACACAAGATCTACCCACCTTGGAAGAATGGCAGATGAAAGTGATAGACTATATGGGACTGGCAGAAATGACCGGCAGAATCCGAGACCAGGGAAAAGAGACGGTGGAAGAAGATTGGAAGAAATTTAAGGACTATCTTAAGAAACATTGTAAAATTATTGAAGGCTAGAACGATGTTGATTTAGAAATTAAGGAGTTAAAAGCTGTAATGATTATGTGGTTAAGAAAAGAAAGGTTAAAAAGTACATAGAAATTAGGGAAAGGATTTGCTGAATTGACTTAATTAGAGAATGGAATACAGAAAGGGGAGGTATGAGGAGGTCGGGAAAGTAAGTTTTATGAATATAAGGGATGGAAATTATACCTGTTTTGTATGTGTGTTTTTTCTTTTTTGGATTGTATGTATTGTTATTGTTTTTGTTTTTACTGTTCTGTTTATTCTGTTTTATATAAATTCCTAAACTTTAATAAATATTATATATATATATAAAAAGAGAAAGTGTGCTGAACCTGTTTCTATTTGGCTTAATGTATGTAGGGTTTGGTGTCAGCGTTACTCGTGCCGGTTCTCTGCTGTTCACTTGTGTTCCTTTGGTGGTGAGAGAGGTTGGGGTTGGCCTAGGGTGTGGTTGTTTGTTTGTGATTGGCTGTGGTGATCTTTGTTTTCGTGTGTGAGTGGGGTGAGTGGGTGTTTTGGATCAGGTTAGCCATATTGATTTGTATGCTGTTGGTGGATTATTGTCATTGTCTTTTTGGGCTGTGTTTGTGATAAAGGGGAGCCATACCAGGATAAAGGCGTCTTCTTCTGTTTGTCCCCGTGTCAGTTTCAGTTTATTGGTTAATTTTTCTAGTAGGGCTGTTTCCCATACTATTTGGTACCATTGGTCCATGCTTACTCCTGACAGGTCTCTCCAGTGTCTGGTTATGGTGTTTCTGGCTGCTGAAAGTAGGTGGGTTATGAGTTCTTTGTGGTGTAAGTGGGCATTGTTGTCTTGGAAGATCTTTAGTAGGGCCAGTTCTGGGGTGATGTCTAGTACTTGCTTAGTTATTTTACATATTTCTCGTATGGCTGTTGTCCAGAATAGTTGGATTTTGGGGCATTCCCACCACATGTGGAGGTATGTGCCTGTGGAGGTGCACCCTCTCCAGCATTTTGGTGAGGTTCCTGGGCGTATTAGCGCTAGTTTTCTTGGTCTTAGGTACCACCTGTAGGTGAGTTTCAGAGTGAGTTCTTTTCGTTGATATGGATTTAAAGGGGGGGGGTTAGACCACATTCTGATCCATTGAGTGGGGTTAATCTCATAGCCTATGTCATTCTCCCATTGTTTTTTGATTGCGTCTAGGGGATTTGCGGGGTTTTGGAGTAGTATTTTGTATATTGCGGATACCATCCTTTTACCGTTTCCCTTTGTTGTTAGGAGGAGGTTTTCAAAGGTTATCAGGGGCCTAGTTGCTGCTGATTTTACTGTTGGATTGTTTAAGAGGGCATGTAATTGGTGTTGTGTTAACCAGGGCATTTGGGTGTCTTCTAGTTTGTCTTGTATTTCTTGTGTTGACAAAGGTTTGTTATTTTTACAGAAGTCTATTAGGCGATATAAGCCTTTGGTTTGCCAGGTTTTTATTTGGAGGTTTTGTGCTGCATGGTGGAATAATGGGTGGTACGGCAGGGGGATTAGTGGGGATGGGGTTGGTATTTTCAATTATGTCCCTCTCTAGGTGCACCCATTGTTTTGTCTCATCTTCTAGTATATATGGGATTATATGGAGTATTTGGCTGGCAATGTAATATGCTTCTATGTTGGGGATTCCCCATCTTCCTTCTGAGGTGGGGAGGTGCAGGTATTTGGGGCTTATTTTTGGTTTTTTATGTGAGAAGATAAAAGAGTGTAGTTTTCTCTGCCATCTGTGGAGTTGTGTTGGGGGAATCCAGATTGGGAGGGTTTGGAATAGGTAGGTTAGTTTTGGGAGGGTGATCATTTTGATCATAGCAAAGTTTTATTAATTGACCTCAGTGTTGTACACATTGTGTTTCCTTTGCACTGAAATGAACAGGGTGGAATAATGTAATTAAAATACTACCAAAGCAGACAGCGAGATGAAAAACAGGGTGGTTGATTTTTGGAAGCCAAACTGCAGCAGGATGGAAACAGAGGCGCGAGCCACAGACACGGAAATTGAAGAAGTTTGGATTTGATATCCCACTTTATCACTACCCGAAGGAGTCTCCAAGCGGCTAACATTCTCCTTTCCCTTCCTCCCCCACAACAAACACTCTGTGAGGTGAGTGGGGCTGAGAGGCTTCAGAGAAGTGTGACTGGCCCAAGGTCACCCGGCAGCTGCATGTGGAGGAGCGGAGACGCGAACCCGGTTCCCCAGATTACGAGACTACCGCTCTTAACCACTACACCACACTGGCTCTTCTTACTTCCCACACAATGCCTTCTTACTTCCCAGAAACAAGCTAATTCTAAGTCCGAAGAGAATGTTTAATTTAGAGGAAACCTGCTCCCCCTGCCTCCGTTTTGAGCCTTACGTCCTCCATTTCCATCCCACATTCCTCAAGGAAGGACCTCAGGAGCTTTCCTGCAGCCTGAGAGACGGCTCTGTCTTCCACTGTCAGGTTGTCAATCGCCTTCAACACGACTTCGTTGATCTGGCTGGGCTTGAGGTGCTCCCCAAAAGCCTGGCACAAAGAAGAAAGAAGAGGGAGTTTTCTTCTGCTCCACACTCTGACCACGTTTCAGTAGTCCAAGGGTGCCTTCACAAACCAAGTGAAAGACATCTCCACTCTGCCTTGAGAGGGTTGAACTAAGTGACCCCCACGTCCCTTCCAACTCTACAATTCGGTGATTCTGTTTATGTGTTTATTTAAGTAGCTGAAAGATTTTACAACAAAGAAAACTAAAAGTCAGGTGACGCCTTGCTATTTTCGATCCACATCTTAAATTGGTTATGACATTGGAACATGAAGAGGTTCAATCTAAAATCAGACTAGAAAATTAAAAAAAAATTCTCGCAGGAACAGAGAGGGTGAATAATAGTGGCTATCCGTTATATAACCAATGCCAAACAGACTGGGTGGGAACCTGCTGGCTGTGTGTTTAGTTCTTAATATACAACAAAAACACCCACCACAAGGTTGGCATAGTTCATTGGCTTGGCAGTGCCTTGTGAAAGATGTATCGAATGAGTCAACTTTTCCTATTCTTTTTCCGCCCTGAGGAGCCCAAGGTGGCAATGCATGGTTCTCTCTCCTCCCCGTTTTAGTCTCATGAGGTAGGTTAGACTGAGAGACTGTGACTGACTCGTGAGTTTCAGGGCTGAGTGGGGATCTGAACCCTAGGTCTCCCAGCACCTGGTAGAATTTCAATAAGTAGAATTCTGCATGCAGTTTAGGCTACCGGGCACTTGTCTTTGAGCAATTTATTCTAATACAATGCATTTCTGAATGTTATTTACACTAATAGCTCACGCATGGATTTTTTTACACACTGTTTGGCATTGCGAAATTCAAGGACGTGTGAATTTCAAAGGCGGGTTGTGTTTCAGTTCTCCTATTGTTTCTGAAAGCCTCGATTTGATAGCTTTGGCTTCCAGTGTGAACTGCTCTGAATCTCTCCCTCATCCCTAGAAGGCGTGGGCTGCCTGAGGGCAGGCTGAAGTTGGTGGGGCAGGGCCCCATTGGCCCGAGTGAGCAAATCTTTGCTAACTGGGAGTGGCTGCGGTCTTAGCAATAAAGAGTACAAAAAGCCACCCCTACCTTGGCCACTTTTGCGATGTGGTAGTGGAAGAGGGAGGGCCCAGGGATGAAGAAGTCTTCTCGGACCCATCTGACCATGTTGCCTTTCTTATTTTTATTCCTCCTCTTCTCCAGTTCCTTACCTAAGCAGGGTCGGGTTTTGGAATATGCATGCAAAAGAACCCAGCATTAGTGCTCCCTGCTCAAAACCTCCAGTTTTCCCACTGGAACCAACAAAAACAATTATCGATTTCACCTCAAAAATTATAATTCAGAACTGGGAAAAAGGTTCAGAAGGGGGCAACCAAAAGGACTGGGGTGCTTGTGGAGCTGGTTGCAGCATTTGGGGGGGGGTTCCGTTTAGAAAAATGGCGAGGAAGAGGAGACACAATGTATGGCATGGAGAAAGTGGAGAGAGAAAGCTTTCTCTCTCACCGTCAGAACATGAGAACAACTGGACCTCCAATGAAACTGAAGTTTCAGGATGGTCCTTCTTCTTGCAGTGCACAGCTAAACTCTGGAACTCCCTGCCGCAGGAGGCACTGATGGCCACGGACAAAGATGGCTTTCAAAGAAGATGAGGCAAATTCATGGAAGAGAAGGCTACCCATGGCTATTAGCCAGTATGGCTATGCTCTGCCTCCATGGTCAGAGGCAGCAAAGTACAGGAGTAGAAAGAGCTTGAATTCTGCTTGCTGGATTCCCACAGGCATCTGGTCAACCCCTGTGGGAACAGGATGCTGGGCTGGGCTGGGCCACTGGTCAGGTCCAGAAGGCTTTTCTGATCTTCTTCAGCAGTGAATCCCTCCCCCAAGACTGCCCTCTCGTCTCTGGCCAACAGGGTGTTGGCGTTAGGCCAGTGCTGGCACGAATTCTGGCCCTCCTGAACTCCCTGATCAACACCAGCAGCAGCCAGCATGGGCAACACTCAGGGATGATGGGAGTTGGAGCAGCCTCTGGAGGGCTACAGATCTCCCACCCTGCGGCTTACAAGAAACAAGCCATTTCCCAGCATCACCCTCACCCATTTTGGCTATCATGATGTAATGGAGATGGTACAAGGCCTCCGCTGACTGCAGGCCAATCTCCTTCACGTTGTCTGCGAGGTGAAGGGACAAGAGCGCCACCAGCTGTCCAAGAAGGGGGAAATCCTGGGATACCTAGGAGGTGGAAAGAGAGAGATGCACAGTCAGCCCTCGTCCCACAGAGCCCAGCAAGAGAAAACCGTCTGGCATGCTTTCAGTCGGCAAAGGTGACAGAGGGGCGCAGGGCAAGAGAGCTGTGCTTAGGTGGCCCACCCTAGGCTTGCCCCAGGGCTTTTTCCCCAGCCAGAACTCACTGGAACTCAGTTCTGGCTGTTGAATGGTTGAATGTTGAATGGTTGAATGTTGAATGGCTGTGTCATTCATTGAATGGCTGTGTCAGCATTTGGGTGTAGTATATAAGGAGCAGCACCTAGCTCTCCCATTACCCTGGGGGATGAGTTGGTGGTTGGGTCTGGTTTGTTGATGATGTATTTAGTGTATAAGGAGTTTTTGTTTTTGTTATTAAAACCTTGTTTAAGTTATTTTTGAGTCCCTTTTTAATGCATGGTCTCCCCAGCAAGCTCTCTGCAGTGCTACTATACTGCAAATAGCTAACATCTTTGGTTATGGGCCCAGCTGCTGAGTGGATGACTGCATATTTTTGGACTCTGAGAAAGGTTTGAAAACTCCTTCTCCTGTTAGTGTAGTTTCTGTGGGTCTGGAAGAGTTCCAGAATGGTTGACCGGGTTCCAGAAGCCAAGAAGGCTCTGGTGTTCCCACAGCTAACAGATGAGAACTATAGTTTATGGTCTTTTCGGGTGGAGGCGCTTTTGACCTCTAGGGAAGTATGGACCTATGTAACTGATGACCCTCCTGACCCTGTAACTAATGCTTGGTCAAAAGGAGATGCGAAAGCCAGGGCAATAATTAATTTGGCAGTCAGCAACCAGCAAGTAGTCTATATAAGAAATAAGAAAACTGCCAAAGAAATGTGGGACAGTCTTGCAGCAGTGCATATTAGAAAAGAGTCAGCGTCCGCATTGACGTTTTTCAAGCAGCTGTACCAGACCAAGTTGCAGCCTGGTGGTGATTTGGCAGCACACTTTTTTTTTTAAAAAAATAATATTTATTAAAATTTCAAAAGAAATTACAAAAGTAATAAAGAGATAGAAAAAAGAAAACAAAAGATACAAAATACAGAGGAAATAAAAACAATTAAAAATAAATCCATCATTCCATGTCTTGCCTTTCATTTACTTGTTTCCCTGACCTCCTCACACCTCCCTTTTTTGTATTCCAGTTCGAATGGTTAATTCAGCAAATCCTTTCCCTCTTTGTTTTTATCTTAATTCTTTATCTTAACATATTATAACTTTATATTTTCATCTATTAACAATCCATTTTACATACTCCTTTTAACATTGTTGCTAAAACCGCTTCATTTCATTCCGACATCATTTTAGCATTCCTTAATTTTACAATGTTTCTGTAGATAATCTTTAAATTTCTTCCAGTCTTCTTCCACCGACTCTTCTCCCTGGTCTCGGATTCTGCCAGTCATTTCCGCCAATTCCATATAGTCCATCACTTTCATCTGCCATTCTTCCAAGGTGGGAAGATCTTGTGTCTTCCAGTACTTTGCAATGAGTATTCTTGCTGCTGTTGTAACGTACATTAAAAAAGTTCTATCCTTCTTTAACACCAATTGGCCGACCATGCCCAAGAGAAAGGCCTCTGGTTTCTTCAAGAAGGTATATTTAAATACCTTTTTCATTTCATTATATATCATCTCCCAGAAAGCCTTAATCCTTGGGCAAGTCCACCAAAGGTGAAAGAATGTACCTTCATTCTCTTTACATTTCCAACATTTATTATCGGGCAAATGGTAGATTTTTGCAAGCTTGACTGGTGTCATGTACCACCTGTATATCATTTTCATAATATTCTCTCTTAAGGCATTACATGCCGTAAATTTCATACCGGTGGTCCACAACTGTTCCCAGTCAGCAAACATAATGTTATGTCCAACATCTTGTGCCCATTTAATCATAGCAGATTTAACCGTTTAATCCTGAGTATTCCATTTCAACAGCAAGTTATATATTCTTGATAGTATCTTAGTTTTGGGGTCTAACAGTTCTGTTTCCAATTTTGATTTTTCCACCTGGAAGCCAATTTTTTTGTCCAGATTGTAAGCCTCCCTTATTTGATAATAATGAAGCCAGTCTCACACTTTATCTTTTAGTTTCTCAAAACTCTGCAATTTCAATTTGTCTCCTTCTTGTTCCAAAATCTGATTTGGCAGCACATTTGAGACGTCTGGAGGCAATACGCTGCAAATTAATTCAAAGGGACATAGAGATACCTGATATTCAGTATGTTTTTATCATTCTTTGTTCCCTTAATGAGGACTTTGATGGTGTAGCTAGCCAGATATCTGCCGTTCCACCAGCACAATTAACTGTGGAAGGGATAACGGCAAGATTAATGGGCGAGTTGGATAGAAGGGAGGCTTGTGCCATAAGCACTCCTATTTCCAGAAACAATGAGGAACGCCATATGCAAACTTGTGGTGATACGACTGCATTTAAAGCTGCAAAGCGTTATTGGTTCTGCAATAAGCAGGGACATTTTGCAAAGGACTGCAGATCCAAAAGAAAGCAAAGTACTCCCAAGTCTGTTTCTGTTCGTCAGTCACGGTCGTCAGCCCAGCAGCCGACATCGTACCGTAAAGACAGAAACGAGCCGTGAGCTTTTCATGCTCGGAGTACAGATCGTAAAAGAATTAAAGGTGCCAAGTGGAAGTCTTTTATTGTGGACTCAGGAGCATCCCAGCACATTTGCAATGATCGAAGCTTGTTTATTTCTTTTGAAGAGGAAATTGGTAATGTACATTTAGCCAATTCACAAGTCTTGCAGTCGCTTGGCAGGGGTACTATTAAACTTGACTCTTTAAACATTACGATAGCGAACTGCATTTACTGCCCGTCAGTGGACAATTTATTGTCAGTAAGATGTTTTGCTCGTCAAGGCATAACTGTGCGTTTCTTAAAGTCAATGTGTGAGTTTTTCGATGGGAACAAACATCTATTGTATGCCCAGGACTCTGATGGTTTATATAGACTGTATTTTTGCACCTACTCCCAATCGCCTATAAATTGCAGAGCAGCACAGTCAAGCCAGGGGTTGAGGAATGTAAGGCCACATTCCGGGTGTGCCCATGAAGCACACAGAATTCTGGGACATCTGAATTTTGCTGATGTAATTAAGACAAAGAATATTGTTAATGGCCTAAACTTAAAACCATGTAAATTCTTTATACAATGTCTATCCTGTTGCAAGAATAACATTAAGGTTGCACTCAAGGGTAGGTGCTCAGATAGGAAAGTAACTGAGCCATTTGAGCGTGTACATTATGATTTAGTTGGGCCACTCCCACCATCATTAGGGGGTTCTAAGTACTGGCTTACCCTGACTTCCGGAGGCGGCACCATCGGTAATGGCGGATTCCCTCCAGCTGTGAGGGAATAGCTCCACGGAAATCGGGTCTAGTCGCGACGGCGATGCGGGGACCCCTTAGAAAACTACAGGCGGGAGAAGCCTGTGTTCGTGGGACTCAGCGGGCACCTTCAGCGCCCCCCTAACTGCGAGGGAACCCCGCAAGGGGTCCCGGAGCGAAACGGGGAGATAGGCGCGGTGCTGAGAGCCAACTGCTTCTTCCGTGGAGCGAAGCCGCACAGCTGTTGCCGGAGAGCGCTGACCTTTTTCCTGGGACAATTTGGCTAACAAACAACTACCCGTGAGTAGGTCAAGTTCAAAGACCGGGGAATTTAAGGAAAATAGGATTAATTTGGCACTGAAACGGGAAGGCGCAAACAGGAAGTCCGCCTTCCTTTTTGTATATAGATCAAAGCAAAGACTGATCAAGCTAACGCTGGAGAGCTGGGTTTAAAAGGACTTAAATCCTAACGTCAAATTAAAAGATTTCCCTCCCTGAATTGCAGGAGAGGGGAGGGAAGAGGATAAAATGTATTTTGCCTGCAAAAAAAGTGGAGAGAAAAAGGAGTAAAGACCACCACTTAATCCTTGGGAACGGACTGCCAGATTAATAAAATTGCTGTACTGAGAATCACACTATTTATGGACAATGTAACTTTGTGACAGTTAACTCTGCAAGTGAGACACTTTTACTCTGAGGGTTACTTTGGACTTGGAACTGTTGCTTTTTTCTTTTGTAGAAGGGGGACTTTGGAAAATCGGAAAAGAGACTCTATTGCAATACCATTGATCGTTACTGTGTCCCCCTAGAGGAACTTTGAAATTGTTGCAACTAGCCAGGGGATTTTCCACTCTCGACTGGCCTGGGAAACTTCCACAGCAAAACAAGTTTTGGCCGTGGGATTGACCTTGATTTTCAGATCCTTAGATAAAGTGGCATGGCAGACTTGCTTCAGGAAAAGACAACAAGATCAGGAAAGGTTAGACAGCAGCAGACTAGTGTAACGCAGCAGCGCAGAGCATCCATATCTGCCTCTGCATCTGTATCTGCCCCTTCTGCATCACAAGGAAAAGATCCTGCACAAGGAAAAGATCCTGCACAAGTTGGGTCTAAAGGAATGGCTACTGAAGAGGGATTCACTTCAGTATTAAATAAAAATTTTGAAACCTTGGAAAAATTAAGTAACCAAGTTACTGAAGCGACTACTAAAATTGACCAAAATACTACTAGCATCAACAATTTGGGGCAGAAGGTGAACTCAAATACAGAAGCTATTGAAAGACTGTTGCAAGAATCCGCTTCGAACCAAAAGGCAGTTGAGGAAGCAAAGGAAAAAGTGCTGGCTGTAGAGGAAAAGATTCCAACTATATGCAAAGAGCTAAAGGACCACCGGTCGCTTCTGTCTATGATCGAACTTAAGGAAAAACAGACTAATCTGAGGATCAGGGCGGTCCCTGAATTGGAAAAAGACAGTTTAAGTGACTTTCTTACGCAGGAATTTGCAGAATTTTGGAATTTGGATGCTAAGCAAGATTTCAAGATAGTAAGTGCTTTTAGACTTGGAAGAGGAGGGAGAAAGAACAGGGTGAGAGACTGTTTGGTTACCCTCCGAACGAAAGAAGAGAGAGATAAAATACTGAGTCTGCACTTCCAGAAGACCGTGGAAATAAACGATTCAAGAGTGGAGATATTCAAGGATATTCCGAAATACTTATTGGATCTTAGAACTAACTACGGAGATCTGGTGGCCCTGTTGAGAAGTAACAGAATTGTTTTTAGATGGGAATTCCCTCAAGGCCTATCCTTTACCTTTAAAGGGAAAAAGTTCAAAATAAGATCAGTGGAAGACAAGGAAAAATTCCTGAGAGACCACGAAGAAGACCTGCAAAAAGAAGTTCTAGAAGAGCTAAGAGCTTTAAAACCAGGAGTACTAGACATAGTACCACCACCTTTGGGATTGGACAAATTAGAAAAAGTGATACCACCGTCAGAACAAGAGGAATTACTGGGAGCAGTTGGAGGAAAGTAGAATAAATACACCATGTCTCTGCAATTATTAAGTTGGAACATTCATGGACTTAACTCCCCGGAGAAGAGGAGGAAAGTTTTTCATTTATTGAAAAAGGAACTGTCAGAGCTGCCCGAGGTCCCAGCTCACAAAGGACCAACGCTGCTTCGTTGTTAAGTACAAAAGTCTTTATTGAAGTTCAGTTTCACTTCCAGAGCGTGCAGCTCTACGTCTCAAACTCTAGATCGCTGATGCTCCATCTGAATCTCCTCCCCCCAGACACCAGTTTAAGACTCTCGCCTTACTCCACCTCTTCCTCTGTTCCTTCCACCTCTGGATCCGCCTGGCCGTTGGGGTCTCGCCCTTTCTAGACTCTTCTGACGCTGAATCCCCTGAGCCTTCCCCCTCTCTCCGGCGGGCTTTAGGAGCTGGTTCCCCATCCGGGTCTCCTGCTGTCCCCCGCGCCTGTACATTTGAACTTGGCGCGCGCGCCCAGCCAGTAACTTTCCTCCTGACCTTTTCACTGCTGCTGTCACTGCTTCCCCCTCTGGGGGGGCTAGCTGCAACTGACCTCCCCTCCGTTGGAGGCGTGGTCAGCCCTGACTCACTTTCTCTCCCCGCTGGAGGAGACGCTGGCCCTGACACATGTGACTCTTCCCCCCCACTACGCTCTGGTGGGGAAACTGGTCCTGATCCCCCGCTGCTGCTTTGGGGTTCCCCTCTGGCTCCTTGTTTCTGGTGCGTCCCCCCTGGGACCCCCCTTGCCCTGACCGTTGGCGCCCCCTTCTGGGAATCTTCTGATTCGCTGGAGAAGCTCATGGAATCTCTCGGGTCACTGTCATACTCCCCTACGCTGCCCTCGGATTCTTCCCCTTCGCTCTCCATTTCCTCTCTCCCCAGTGCTCCTGCTCCTGAGCCCCTGACAGGAACAATTGGACTTAATTTGTTTACAGGAAACACATGTGATAAGGCTACACAGGAAAGTATTGTTTAATAAAAGATTGGGTCAAGAGTTTATTTCATCGGATAAGGTTAAAAAGAGAGGAGTTGTAATTTACACCAAAGAGAGCCTGTCACCGAAATTTGTTTTTAAAGATGATCAAGGAAGATTTGTGGCAATCGAAATTCGATCACAAGGAGAAAAATTTTTAATAGTAGGAGTTTATGCACCAAATGAGGGAAAATCTGAATTTTTTAAGAAATTGCACGAGACATTGTTAGACTATATGGATCACTATATGGAACATCATTATGATGGCAGATATGAATGGAGTGGTATCTACAAATATGGACAAGTCGCAGAGACAGATTGTAACTAAAGATGGCAGACTACCAAAAACCTTTTTTGAACTGACTGACAATATGGACTTGATTGACATTTGGAGAATTAAGAACCCCCTAGGAAGAGAGGGAACATTCTTCTCTGAAGCCAAAATGACATGGACAAGAATTGACCAAATATGGATAACTAGAGGACTGGCACCTAAGACTCAAAAAGTGGAAATTTGCCCAAAAACTTGCTCCGACCATAATGCTGTGAAAATGGAGATGAAACTAACACCAATCGGTTCCTTCAGATGGAGGATGAATGACACCTTATTTAGAGATCAAGAGGTTATCAAGAAGGCCCAAAAAACCTTGAGAGACTATTTTGAGATAAATTTGAATACTACTACTGAAAAAAGAATAATCTGGGACGCAAGTAAAGCAGTTATGAGGGGGTTTCTGATCCAACAGAATACAATAAAGAAGAGAGCCCAAAATGGAAAAAAGATAAAATTTTAGAAAAAATAAAGGAGGGTGAGAAGAAACTAAGAGCGAAACCAAAGTCACAAGAGATTCTGAGAGACATAAAGTTATATCAAGTGCAATATATGAAGATGATGAACCAAGAAATTGAATGGAAAATTAAACAAATGAGACAAAAGACATTTGAATCGGCTAATAAATGTGGAAAATTGTTAGCTTGGCAAATGAAAAAAAGACAAAAACTTAACACTATCACAAATTTGGAAGTGGAAGGAAAGAACATTCAGAATCCAGTGGAAATTAGAAAATGCTTCCAGAGGTATTTTAAAGAGTTATATACACAAGGGCCACAGAAAGAGTTTGATATAGACCAATTTTTAAAAACAAATGGATTACAAAAAATCTCTCATGAAAATAAGATAATGCTGAACTACAAAATTACAGAACAGGAGGTAGAAGGTGCCATTCAGAATATGCAGTTGGGTAAATCTCCAGGGCCGGATGGCTTAACCTCAAAATACTATAGATCTTTGAAAGATTGGTTAATTCAACCACTAAAGGAGGTTTGTAATGAAATTTTGGAGGGGAAAAAAGCGCCAGAGTCGTGGAAGGAAGCCTACATTACACTTATACCGAAAACGGAGTCTGAAAAGACACAGCTTAAGAACTAACGCCCCATATCCCTGCTCAATGTGGATTACAAAATTTTTGCTGATATTTTGGCTAATAGATAAAAAAAAGTATTAGTGGAAGAGATACATAAGGACCAAGCTGGCTTTCTCCCAGGTAGACATTTGTCTGACAACACGAGGAACATAATTAACATATTGGAGAAGTTGCAAGTGAACATTAATACTAAAGCAGTTTTAATTTTTATAGATGCGGAGAAAGCCCTTGACAATATTTCTTGGAATTTTATGAAGAAAAATCTTCGGGGGATGGGGGTGGGTCAAGGGTTTGAAAATGGTATAAGTGCAATTTATTCAGAACAAAAGGCTAAGCTAATAGTCAATAATGTGATGACAGAGGAATTTAAGATAGAGAAAGGGACACGACAAGGCTGCCCAATTTCCCCATTGCTTTTTATTTCAGTCCTGGAGGTTTTATTAAATATGATTAGAAGGGACCGTCTGATTAAAGGTATCCAGGTCGGAGCCAAACAATACAAATTGAAAGCTTTTGCAGATGACCTAGTTTTGACGTTACAGGAGCCAGAATCTAGTACGAAAAGAGTATTAGAACTAATTCAAGAATTTGGTCATGTGGCAGGATTTAAGCTGAACAAGTCAAAAACTAAAGTTCTTGAGAAAAATTTAACATCGATTGAGAAGGAGAGGTTTCAGAAGGAGACAGGTTTAACATTAGTTAAGAAAGTAAAATATCTGGGGGTTAATATGATGGCTAAGAACTTAAATTTATTTAAAGATAATTATGAGAAATGTTGGACAGAAGTGAAAAAAGACTTAGTAATATGGTCAAATTTGAAGCTTTCCTTGTTGGGTCGAATTGCAGCTATAAAGATGAATGTATTGCCAAAAATGTTATTTTTGTTTCAATCATTGCAAATTTTGGACAAGATGGACTGTTTCAAGAAGTGGCAGAGAGATATTTATAGATTTGTCTGGCAAGGCAAGAAGCCCAGAATAAAATTTAAAATATTAACTGATGCAAAGGAAAGAGGCGGATTTGCCCTGCCAGACCTTAAACTTTACTATGAATCAGCAGCATTCTGCTGGTTGAAAGACTGGCTGCTTCTTGAGAACACGGACACTTTGGACCTAGAAGGATTTAACAATGTTTTTGGGTGGCATGCATATTTGTGGTACGACAAGGTTAAAGCACATAAAGCATTTAAAAACCATATTGTCAGGAAAGCATTGTTCAATGTCTGGATAAGATATAAAGACTTACTGGAAAATAAAACCCCAAGGTGGTTGTCACCAATGGAAGCGAAGGCTCAGAAAAAGCTCAATATGGAGGCCAAATGGCTGAAATATTGGGAAATATTGGAACAAGAAGGAGATAAATTGAAATTGCAGAGTTTTGAGAAATTAAAAGATAAAGTGCGAGACTGGCTTCATTATTATCAAATAAGAGAGGCCTATAATTTGGACAAAAAAAATGGCTTCCAGGTGGAAAAATCAAAATTGGAAACAGAATTGTTAGATCCCAAAACTAAGATACTTTCAAGAATGTATAACTTGCTGTTAAAATGGAATACGCAGGATGAAACGGTTAAATCTGCTATGATTAAATGGGCACAAGATATTGGTCATAACATTATGTTTGCGGACTGGGAACAGTTCTGGACCACCGGTATGAAATTTACGGCATGTAATGCCTTAAGAGAGAATAATATGAAAATGATATACAGGTGGTACATGACACCAGTCAAGCTTGCAAAAATATATCATTTGCCCGATAACAAATGTTGGAAATGTAAAGAAAATGAAGGTACATTCTTTCACCTTTGGTGGACGTGCCCAAAGATTAAGGCTTTCTGGGAGATGATCTATAATGAAATGAAAAAGGTATTTAAATATACCTTCCTGAAGAAACCAGAGGCCTTTCTCCTGGGCATAGTCGGCCAATTGGTGCCAAAGAAGGATAGAACTTTCTTCATGTATGCAACAACAGCAGCAAGAATACTCATTGCAAAGTATTGGAAGACACAAGATTTACCCACCCTGGAAGAGTGGCAGATGAAGGTGATGGACTATATGGAATTAGCGGAAATGACTGGCAGAATCCGAGACCTGGGAGAAGAGTTGGTGGAAGAAGATTGGAAGAAATTTAAAGACTATCTTCAGAAACACTGTAAAATTAATGAATATTAAAAATGATGTTGGATTGAAAATAAGAGGTATTAGCAACAAAGTTAATGAGAATATGCAAAAATGAGTTGATAATGGATGAAAATATAGAGTTATAATATGTTAAGATATAGAGTTAAGATAAACGAAAGAGGGTAAGGATTTGCTGATTTGATTATTTAAATGGGAATACAAAAAGGGGAGGTGTGAGGAAGTCAAGGAAACAAGCTAATGAGTTTAAAGTTACAAAAAATGGATTTGTTTTTAACTCTTTTGTATCTATTCGTTTTTTGTACTTTGTATTTTTATTCTTCTTTTTTTCTTTTTTTGTGTATTTTTGTATGTTTTCTTTTTTTATCTTTTTCTTTTCTTATTTCTTTTATGTTTTTGTAAAATTTCAATAAATATTATACCAAAAAAAAAAAAAAGTACTGGCTTACCCTGATAGACCAGTATAGTAGATATTGTTGGACTTATGCAATAGCTGAGAAGTCCCAAGCATTTGAGAAGTACAGAGCTTTTTGCAACTGGGTAAAAACGCATTTTAACAAACCAATTAAGAACCTGTTTACTGACCGGGGCGGGGAATTTGTTTCTGAGGATTTTGAGAATTTCCTGGAAGCGCAGGGGACTACACATGAGTTATCTTGTGCCCGAAGTCCCTGGCAAAATGGGCTTGTTGAAGTTGTGCAGCGTGACCTGCAGGCAGGGGTTAAAACTTATCTGCACAATGCTAATCTGCCCAAAGTCTTTTGGGCTGAAGCGCTCGATGCCTTTTGTTACGTTAGAAATCGCAGTTATCATTCTGGTTTAGATGTCACCCCTGTTGGGATACTGCCAGGGAGACAAAGGCCATCATGCCCCCACGTCGACTTCGGACGATCCATCAACCTCCCGTAGGAACGCAGTATCAGTCGATTAGCGACACAAGCCTCAGAAACAGCTTTCCACATTCCGAGGACTTGTGCACGCCCTTTGCAGAGTTCGCACAACGAAAGATGCACTCAGGAGAGCATTATTTACAACTTTATTCAGCGTTGGTCAGAACAAAGAAAAAACATGACTGCTTGCCTGCGTGTTCAGGCACAGAGAGAGAAACAATAGCTATGTACAAAACATAAACTTCCTGTGAGCCGGAAGTACGCAGACTGTGACTCAAACAACAGCCTGCTCCCTGTTTAAGGTGGAACGGAAATATCCTAACAACCCCCTATGAGAAGCTGTTTAAAAAACGCCCTAATCTGAAATACCTACGCATTTGGGATTCAGATATAATTATGCATTATCCCGCTAAGCAGAAATTGGGTGAGCGTAGTGTTCAGGGAAAATTAATGGGCTACCAGCAGGGGGCGTACAGAATTTACATACCAGCAACTGGCAAATTTCATATTACCAGAAGCATGATACAAACTGTAAATTGGAATGGCGTTGCTGTTTTCCAAGATACTAACGGTATAAATGACACTGAGGAAGAAGAGGAAGCAGCAGCAGCAGCAGCAGCAGGAAATGGTGCTTCTGAATTAATGGAACAAGACAAAAAGCCTGTTGAATCTGATAATTTGTTTGATGATTTAAAGTCACAGGCACCCGAGGGGAGGTTAGATTCTCTTGAGTTTTCTGACTGTGAGCTTAGCCTACAGGCACCTCTTCAGTCTGACAATGATGATTTACAACCTGAAACTAGTAGTTCACTTAGTCCCATTAAGTCTGAGGAGTCTGACTCTCCTTCCGGACTGAGACATTCAGATAGAAAAAGACAGAAGCCACAATGTTTTGCAGATGAACATTTAAATACTGTGTATGCCAATAAGGCGGTTTTTGAGCCAAAAAGCTACAATGATGTTCAGAATTTACCTAAGCACCAAGCTGTAAATTGGTATAAAGCTACGAACTCTGAGATAGCTTCTTTAAAAGAGCATAACACCTGGTCTCTTGTACCACAAACCCCAGATATGAGACTTATTGATTCAAAATGGGTTTAAGAAAATGCAAATGGGAAGGAAACGCCTATGGTGTGTGGTTTCACCTTTACAGGTGAAGATAAGCCATTTCCTAACAAAACTTTGTATCGTTCTGCTATAGGCAAGCTAAATTTCATTCAAAGAATCTCAAGACCAGATATAACTTATGCCTTTCACTTTCTGGCAAAATTTGTGGAAAAGCCCACTACGCAATGTTTCTCTGCTCTTAAGAGAGTGGTAATGTACCTTAAACATACCAAACATTATAGGTTGCAGTTTACATCATGTATTGACAAAGGTTTTGAAATTTTCTGCGATGCATCTCATGCAGTGGAACAAAATAATTGCAGGGATGTGTCTGGTATGGTGTTTTGTTATAACGGTTGTCCATTTGAATGGAAGTCCCAGACACAAACCATTATTTGTCTCTCCACAACAGAGAGTGAATTATGTGCATGCGTTCAGGCCACTCATGATGTGGAATGGTATCTGCAAGTATTTGCAGACCTACAGATGAAAGTAACACTACCAGTAAGAGTTTACCTTGATTCCCAGAGCGGACTCGCTATCCTGTGTTCAGAGACCAATACGCAGCGCACTAGAGTCTTAAGGTTACGTTTACAGTTTGTAAAGAAACTAATTGCTGACGAAATGATTGTATTTCAATATGTTCCAGGTGACAATCAAATTGCAGACATTTTTACAAAAGCACTTCCAAAGCTTACTCATGAAAGACATGTACAAAATATGCTTTATGTTTTTGTTCCACAATGATGAACCGCAGGGGAAATGTTGAATGGTTTCTTTAAATGTAAAGGTTCATTATTGTTCCACCAGTTGTGTATGTCTTTAAGGGGCCAGAGCAAGGGCCAGAGCAAAATAACGAGACCCAGCTTTACAGCTGTGAAACACAGCAGGTGCTGAGTTGTATTGATTAAGCTGTGTCAGCATTTGGGTGTAGTATATAAGGAGCAGCACCTAGCTCTCCCATTACCCTGGGGGATGGGTTGGTGGTTGGGTCTGGTTTGTTGTTGGTGTATTTAGTGTATAAGGAGTTTTTGTGTTTGTTATTAAAACCTTGTTTAGTTATTTCTGAGTCCCTTTTTAATGCATGGACCCCCCAGCAAGCTCTCTGCAGTGCTACTATACTGCAAATAGCTAACACTGGCACCTCTCAGGTGGGCGCTATTGCCATTATAAGAGAATGAGGGAGGTGAGTTCATGGTGAGTCCTGGCACCTCTTTTTCTAGAAAAATAGCACTGGCTGGCACCTTCCCCTGGGATGGCCATGCCATACAGCTTTCATCTAGTTCACACCTGAACTTTCCAACGCAATACGATTTGAAATTGCAGCGTTAAGCCTTGGTCACTCACATCAAAGTCCAAATGCTCGGAGACATATTTCATGAGTACGTTGGTGGTCTTGACTGCTCTTTGCCTCTCACTGATTTTTGTGGAGTCAATCCAGCCATTTGTGTGCTGCGAGAGAGAAATCATCGTCATCACATGGAAGGACAACCCTTAATCCAGGTTTGCAAATTCACAAAGCTTCATAGAGGGGACAAATTGCAAAAAGGGGTTGTTTTGTAAAGGAGAAAGTTTGCTGCAATTTGTTTATTATTATTATTATTATTATTATTATTATTATTAATAATAATAATACCCCACCTTTTTCCCAGACAGGGACTCGAGGCAGCTTACAAACAAAACAAGAACAACTAAAGACACAGAAAAAAGAAGCCATTAAAAAAAAAGCATTAGTAGAATTAGATATTAATTGGCTCTTGGGTTGCTTTTGTTTTATTATGCATTTTCTGTTCTGATTGTGTATTTTTATGTTGTGAACCGCCCTGCAATCTGTCATTTGTGTGTTTGTGTGTGTGATAATTACAACAATACAACATACACCTCACCACAGCCATAGCAATGGAATGCAGGAAGCATCCTTAGACCAAGCCCAGCCATTGATCCACAGGTACTGAGGACTGGCAGTTGGCCCTTTGGCCTTTCAGGCAGAGAGCCTTTTCCCAGCCCCACCTGGAGATGCTGAGGACTGAACCGGGGACCTTGGGCATGCAAGACAGATGCTCTGCCCCAAGCCACAGCCCTTCCCCATACGCCATCAGCAGAGGACATATCTTGTGTGCCTTGCACAAGCATTGCTAGCAGAACAGAGGCCCACTTGACCATCAGCACCCACAACCAGCGAGTTGGCCGCAGATGCCCCCCGTGCATTCATTTCAAGAGGGTCTGTCCTCCAGCATGGAAGCTGCTGCTTCCCCCTGCTCTGACACCTTGGGGGCTCCCTTACCACTAATATCTCCTGCAGCGTCTCCAGAGAGGGGGCCTCCGACAGCAAGCTGGTGAGCATGTTGAGCCAGATGTAGATGGTCTCTTGAAAGCAGTCCTGGAAGGAGAGAAGCAAAAGCACTTAGAAGCTGAAGACCCCCATGGAAATCCCACATGCTCTGGAGCCTTCTAGTCCAAATTCGTAACAAAGCTTATGCAGGGCTTCAAGCAAGGCACACAAAGAGTCATAAACAGCAAACGTTTCTTGATATATGTAAGGTTACAGGTCATGTGATATAAAGATACAGGACTCCACACTGGGCTCAACTTCCTTGGGGTGTTCCAAGGCAGAGGGCCTTCTTGGTGGTGGGGCCCACCCCGTGGAACACCCTCCTATCAGATGTCAGAGAGATACATCATTATACTTCCATCTGAAGACATCTGAAGGCAGCCCTGCATAGGGAAGTTTTAAATATTTGATGTCTGGCTGTGTTTTAATTTGTTGGAAGCCGCCCAGAGTGGCTAGAGTAACCCAGTCAGATGGGCAGCATATAAACAAACAAGCAAACAAATAAAATTAAATGCAGCGTAGGAGGGAGGCATGAGAGTCACAAAATGCAGGCATGCAGGAATCATTTGTGGATGCATTTTAGCCAAAGGTGAAATGCAATAAATATGGAAACGTGATTAAAATCAAAAATATACACCCCAAGTCTCTGGCTGTTACATCATTGTGATGGGTCAAGTGTCTCGGGCAGCATTCTTTGCAGCTTACACGGCTCAGACTCTTTGCCCTCAAATCCTTTAACCTGGCAACCCCATTTTCCTCCAGAAGCAGAAGGTCCAGTCACCTGGCTCTGTGTTGCTGGCACAGAGCTCCCGGCTTTGACCTTCGTAACCTGCAATGATGGCAATTGGAAGACCTTCCTGATGGTTTTTTGTAGCAGCTGAGACCGGAGCAGGGGGTCCATGCGTGGTCTCAAGGCACTGAAAAGAGAAAGAAGGGGAGAGGAAAGGATCGGCACCCAGCAGTCCATAAACCTGGTGAAGAAATATGTACTGTGTCTGGCCGTACTTACGTCATGCGAATGATAGTTTCCATCGCTTGGTGTAATATGGTGAGCGATGCCATCGGCTCCTCTTTGATAACCTCCTGTGGTGGGGAAGCACACAGCATGTCAGGGAACTGGAGGCGCCATCCCTGCCACCACCACACCAAGCCCTGAGTTGTGCTCTCTATCCAGCCCACTTGACAACTTCTTTGCAATTGGCAAGTGGGTCCTCCTAGAGGAGAAGAGTGGGCTTCCTGGATCTGGGAATAAGAAGGACACTGACAAACTGGAACGTGTCCAGAGGAGGGCAACCAAAATGGTCAAAGGCCTGGAAACGATGCCTTATGAGGAACGGCTAAGGGAGCTGGGCATGTTTAGCCTGGAGAAGAGGAGGTTAAGGGGTGATATGATAGCCATGTTCAAATATATAAAAGGATGTCACATAGAGGAGGGAGAAAGGTTGTTTTCTGCTGCTCCAGAGAAGCGGACACGGAGCAATGGATCCAAACTACAAGAAAGAAGATTCCACCTAAACATTAGGAAGAACTTCCTGACAGTAAGAGCTGTTCGACAGTGGAATTTGCTGCCAAGGAGTGTGGTGGAGTCTCCTTCTTTGGAGGTCTTTAAGCAGAGGCTTGACAACCATATGTCAGGAGTGCTCTGATGGTGTTTCCTGCTTGGCAGGGGGTTGGACTCGATGGCCCTTGTGGTCTCTTCCAACTCTAGGATTCTATGATTCCCTTTTTCTCCTGGGCAGAGCTCTACCACATAAGAACAGCATAAGATCAGCCTTCTGGACCAGGCCAAGGGCCCATCTAGTCCAGCATCCTCACAGCATTCTCACAGTGGCCAACCAGACGTCTGTGAGAAACCAGGGAGCAGACCATGAGCCCAAGAGCCCTCTCCCCACCTGTGGCTTCCAGCAACTATATTCAGAAACATTGCTTCCTTCCTCTGTGGAGGTAGAACATAGCAATCATGGCTGGGAGCCATCGACAACCCTCTCCTCCTGGGAGAACCTAGCCTCTTTTACTTAGGCGCTGGTGACATCCTGCTGAGGTTGCCACAATGTAGGGCTGCCTTTCTAGAGGGTTTGGAAACTTGAGTTGGAGCAGAACGTGACCACCCAGAAATGGTTTGGGGCCAGATGGTCAGAACATGCAACCCAGAGCTAGACCTACACAGCTATTTTTAAGAAAAAACGCTCTGAAAATAAACCCCAGGAGATTCCCCCTCTTTTTTTCTTTTTCTTTTTACTCACTATGATGCAGAAGGTGAGCTCGTCTTTGTGGGGGAAGGTGACATATCCCACATTCGATTGCACAAGCGCCTTGGTTGTTAGAGTTGCTGCCTTCATAAAGCTCTTCTTCAAAGCCTGGTTCTGAAAGGAGAAGGGATTTTATAAAATTGAGTTTGAATCAAAATCACAAGGAAACATAAAGCCACACTGACCCTAACCCTAATTCTAATCCTTACCCTAACACTAACCCAATCCAAAAATTAACCCTAACCCAGAAATGGTCTTGTTAGATGGTTAAATTCATGGTAAATTGCTGTTTTAGGGTTTGTTTTAAAAAAGTCTGGAAAGAATTAATCCATTTTGCATTACTTTCTATGGGAAAGCGTGCCTTGGTTTGGAACGCTTTGGTTTCAGAATGGATTAAGTTTGAGAACCAAGGTACCACTGTAGTGCCCCATCTGGTCCTAAGGGTGGAGTCAGTATACACCCCAGTCTACAACCCTTCGGTGGATGAAGCCAGAGACCCTGCCCTAGGGCACAGTCTGAAGGCATGTGGTGCAAGGACCTTGACGGAGCTCAGGAGGTCTGCTCAGTGCCTGGATGGTGACCACGGGGGAAATGGAGTCGTATGACAGGAGAAAGGCAGGATATACCGTATTTTTTCGTGTATAAGACACCCCCTATTTTGGGGGACTCCAAATTAAGAAAATGGGGGAAGGATTGCCCAGAGTTGCTGAGCTTTTGGGGGGGAGGATCACCCACAGTTGTTCAGCTATTTGGGGGAGGGGATTCCAAATATTGCTCACCTGCTGGACCTATGCTGCCACTCACACACGTCACAAAACCCACCTATTGTCTGTCCCTCGCCGGCAGAAACCGCCAATCGCCTTCCCAATTGCCGCAGCGACAGCCAGTCAACACCACCCCTTGCCGCAGCCACCAATAACATGCACAATAGCCGCTGACTATCTCCGGCTTGCAGCGGCAACCAATCCCACGTCCCCCTATGCACTATCTGTGTATAAGATGACCCTCATTTTTAAACATCATTTTTTAATAATAATAAAAAACACCTCGTCTTATACACGGAAAAGTATGGTATAGCTGAGAGAACAAACAACAGGAGTCCGTGTGATAATCAGAGCCATACCTTCCTGCTGTTCTGGAATTGGAAGAGGAGCTCCTCTGTGATGACGTCTATAAAAAAGGGGAGATCATCCTGCCGTGCCCCGAATGCCATTTGCCCGCAGCAAAGGATGACGGTGATACTGGCATTCGTCTTGCTAGTATTCTGGAGGGAAAGGATGGGGAAAGTGAGTTTGGGAACCTTAAGTGCAATTGGAGACAAATCACCATTTAGTTGGGACCTTTTAGCAGCTGGGAAAATATTCATAGAATCATAGAATCCTAGAGTTGGAAGAGACCACAAGGGCCATCGAGTCCAACCCCCTGCCAAGCAGGAAACACCATCAGAGCACTCCTGACATATGGTTGTCAAGCCTCTGCTTAAAGACCTCCAAAGAAGGAGACTCCACCACACTCCTTGGCAGCAAATTCCACTGTCGAACAGCTCTTACTGTCAGGAAGTTCTTCCTAATGTTTAGGTGGAATCTTCTTTCTTGTAGTTTGGATCCATTGCTCCGTGTCCGCTTCTCTGGAGCAGCAGAAAACAACCTTTCTCCCTCCTCTATGTGACATCCTTTTATATATTTGAACATGGCTATCATATCACCCCTTAACCTCCTCTTCTCCAGGCTAAACATGCCCAGCTCCCTTAGCCGTTCCTCATAAGGCATCGTTTCCAGGCCTTTGACCATTTTGGTTGCCCTCCTCTGGACACGTTCCAGTTTGTCAGTGTCCTTCTTGAACTGTGGTGCCCAGAACTGGACCCAGTACTCCAGGTGAGGTCTGACCAGAGCAGAATACAGCAGCACGATTACTTCCCTTGATCTAGATGCTCTACTCCTATTGATGCAGCCCAGAATTGCATTGGCTTTTTTAGCTGCCGCGTCACACTGTTGGCTCATGTCAAGTTTGTGGTCAACCAAGACTCCTAGATCCTTTTCACATGTAGTGCTCTCAAGCCAGGTGTCACCCATCTTGTATTTGTGCCTCTCCTTTTTTTTGCCCAAGTGCAATACTTTACATTTCTCCCTGTAAAAATTCATCTTGTTTGTTTTGGCCCAGTTCTCTAATCTGTCAAGGTCGTTTTGAAGTGTGATCCTGTCCTCTGGGGTGTTAGCTACCCCTCCCAGTTTGGTGTCATCTGCAAATTTGATCAGGATGCCCTTGAGTCAGTTTAGTAGTCAGTAAGTCAGTTTAGTAGTCAGTAAGTTGTTGTGCGAAAGGTGGAGGGCACAAGGAGAAGGGGACAAGCTCTCTGCGTGCAAACAGCACGCAGACCTAGTGGTGGGAGGAAAAAATCCTAAAATAAGAGACACGGGGGAATGATTAATGGACTTCAATGTCTGTACACTAATGCGCAAAGCATGGGAAATAAACAAGATGAGCTTGAACTCTTGGTACAGCCAACTAAATATGACATAATAGGCATCACTGAAACCTGGTGGGATAAGTCCCACGATTGGAATGTAATAATGGAGGGATACAATCTATTTCAGAGAAACAGACCAGACAAGAAAGGAGGAGTGGCGTTATATGTCAGGGATGTGTATACCTGTAAAGAGATCCAAGATTTAGAACCTCAAAGCCAAAGTGAGAGCATTTGGGTCAAAATTAAGGGAGAGAAGAATAACAGTGACCTCATTGTGGGAGTTTACTATAGATCCCCATGCCAAACGGAGGACATAGATCATGCCTTCCTGGAACAGATGGCCAAGCATGCAAAAGGAAGGGAGATAGTAGTAATGGGGGACTTCAATTACTCGGATATTTGTTGGATGTCAAACTCAGCCAAGAGCATAAGGTCAAACAGATTCCTCACTGGCCTTGCAGACAACTTCATTGTCCAGAAAGTGGGAGAAGCAACAAGAGGAACAGGCATTTTAGATCTGGTCCTAACCAATGTTGATGACCTGGTTAGTGGGGTAGAAGTGGAAGGATCATTAGGCGCGAGTGATCATGCTCTTCTGAAGTTTACTATACAGCGGAAAGGAGCAGCCAAGCATACTAGGACTCAATTTCTTGACTTTAAGAAAGACGACTTCATAAAACTTAGGGAAGTGCTGGGTGAGATCCCATGGACAGTAATACTAAAAGGAAAGGGAGTTCATGATGGCTGGGAGTTTGTTAAGAGGGAGATAGTAAAAGCACAACTTCAGGCAATACCAATGAGACGGAAACATGGAAGGTGCCTAAAGAAGCCAGGGTGGCTATCTAAAGAACTTTTAACTGAGTTAAGATTAAAAAAGGATGTGTACAAAAAATGGAAAAGGGGGGAACCATCAAAGAGGAATTCAAACAAATAGCCAGCACGTGTAGACACAAAGTCAGAAAAGCTAAAGCACAGAATGAACTCAGGCTTGCTAGAGAGGTTAAAAGCAACAAAAAAGGCTTTTATGGGTATGTTCGTAGCAAAAGGAAGAACAAAGAAACAGTGGGGTCACTCAGAGGAGAAGATGGTGAAATGCAACCAGGGGACACAGAAAGGGCTGAACTCCTCAATGCCTTCTTTGCCTCAGTCTTCTCCGATAAAGAAAACAATGCCCGACCTGAAGAATTTGGAGCAAATGATTCAGCAGAGGAAACACAGCCCAGAATAACTAAGGAGATAGTACAAGAATACTTGGCTAGTCTAGATGTATTCAAGTCTCCAGGGCCAGATGAACTGCATCCAAGAGTATTAAAAGAACTGGCAGATGTGATCTCAGAACCACTGGCAGTCATCTTTGAGAATTCCTGGAGAACAGGCGAAGTCCCAGCAGACTGGAGGAGGGCAAATGTTGTCCCTATTTTCAAAAAGGGCAAAAGAGAGGACCCAAATAATTACCGCCCAGTCAGTCTGACATCAATACCAGGGAAGATTCTGGAGCAGATCATTAAGCAAACAGTCTGTGAGCACCTAGAAAGGAATGCTGTGATCACCAATAGTCAGCATGGATTTCTGAAAAATAAGTCATGTCAGACTAACCTGATCTCGTTTTTTGACAGAATTACAACCCTGGTAGATGAAGGGAACGCAGTGGATGTAGCCTACCTTGATTTCAGCAAGGCATTTGACAAGGTGCCCCATGATATTCTTGTAAAGAAGCTGGTAAAATGCGGTCTTGACTATGCTACCACTCAGTGGATTTGTAACTGGCTGACTGACCGAACCCAAAGGGTGCTCATCAATGGTTCCTCTTCATCCTGGAGAAGAGTGACCAGTGGGGTGCCACAGGGTTCTGTCTTGGGCCCGGTCTTATTCAACATCTTTATCAATGACTTGGATGATGGACTCAAGGGCATCCTGATCAAATTTGCAGATGACACCAAACTGGGAGGGATGGCTAACACCCCAGAGGACAGGATCACACTTCAAAACGACCTTGACAGTTTAGAGAACTGGGCCAAAACAAACAAGATGAATTTTAACAGGGAGAAATGTAAAGTACTGCACTTGGGCAAAAAAAAGGAGAGGCACAAATACAAGATGGGTGACACCTGGCTTGAGAGCAGTACATGTGAAAAGGATCTAGGAGTCTTGGTGGACCACAAACTTGACATGAGCCAACAGTGTGACGCGGCAGCTAAAAAAGCCAATGCAATTCTGGGCTGCATCAATAGGAGTATAGCATCTAGATCAAGGGAAGTAATAGTGCCACTGTATTCTGCTCTGGTCAGACCTCACCTGGAGTACTGTGTCCAGTTCTGGGCACCACAGTTCAAGAAGGACACTGACAAACTGGAACGTGTCCAGAGGAGGGCAACCAAAATGGTCAAAGGCCTGGAAACGATGCCTTATGAGGAACGGCTAAGGGAGCTGGGCATGTTTAGCCTGGAGAAGAGGAGGTTAAGGGGTGATATGATAGCCATGTTCAAATATATAAAAGGATGTCACATAGAGGAGGGAGAAAGGTTGTTTTCTGCTGCCCCAGAGAAGCGGACACGGAGCAATGGATCCAAACTACAAGAAAGAAGATTCCACCTAAACATTAGGAAGAACTTCCTGACAGTAAGAGCTGTTCGACAGTGGAATTTGCTGCCAAGGAGTGTGGTGGAGTCTCCTTCTTTGGAGTTCTTTAAGCAGAGGCTTGACAACCATATGTCAGGAGTGCCTTGATGGTGTTTCCTGCTTGGCAGGGGGTTGGACTCGATGGCCCTTGTGGTCTCTTCCAACTCTATGATTCTATGATTCTATGATTCTATGATTCTCTAAGCTACCAGCATGAGTTTGACCAAGCTGCGGGAGGCAGTGGAAGACAGGAGTGCCTGGTGTGCTCTGGTCCAGGGGGTCACGAAGAGTCGGACACGACTAAACGACTAAGCAACAACAACAAGTTGTTGTGCAGACTTACAAATTTTGTATTTTTTTTTCCTCCAGGAAACTCAAACTGCTGGCAAGCCAGGGCTCCCCCACCCTATATATGTGCATCGGGTTCTTCCTGCCTAAATGTAGAGCCTGACATTTGACCCTATTGAATTTCATTTTGTTAGTTTGGGCCCAGTTCTCCAATCTGTTAAGGTTATCTTGAATCCCGATTCTGTCTTCTGTGGCATTGGCTACCCTTCCCAGTTTGGTGTCATCTGCAAATTTGATGAGCATCCCCTCAATTCCTTCATCCAAGTCATTTATTTTAAAAAAACGTGGAACAACAACGGGCCCAGGACAGAACCCTTTGACACCCCACTGGTCACTTTTTCCCCAGGATGACGAGGAACCATGAAGGTGTTCTCTTTGGGTTCGGTCAGTCAACCAGGGAGGAAGTGCAGGACAGTGTAGGGTAGACTGACCACTGGTGCTCTTTTCCATGGGAGCTGCTTTTTTAAAATTAAAATGAACCGGGTGGATCTGCTCATCTTCTCCATAGTGAGGGTTGGGAAATTTCCTTGGTCATTTCCCAACTCACAGCAAAAATCCAGGGGTACCACACTCCTGGGTTTCATTTCTCTTGGATGGCAGAGCACAAGAGAGTTCAGGACTGCGTTCAGATGTAACAATAAACCAGAGGGCATCAACATAGGTTGGCCTCTAGCTCCCATCAGCCTCAGCCAGCATGGCCAGTGGTCAGGAGGGATGGGAGTTGCAGTCTGTAGCATCTGAAGGGCCCCATTTTGGTTACCTCTGTGATAAACTATGGTTTATTATTGTGTGAATGAGCCTTGGACTCATCGGCTCCTGCTCCCTTCTCCTCTAGCACAGTTGCAAAACGGAGACCAGAAGCTTGAGGGAAGTTAACTGAAAGTGGAAGGAAAAGGTTCTGATCTCCTTCCAGCTGGGTTGGAGAATTGGAGAGTCGGGGGCACATGACCCCAAGGCCCCCTCAGGTTATGGAACTGTTAGATCCGCACGCAGTTACTATGCCTTTGTAATAATTCGCTTAATTAACGAATACATGGAGGTGAACACAGAGAGTGACACTCAACTATGCTTTGCTTCAAGTAGACCTGTCGAAATGAATGGGCCTAACTTAGTCATCTTCATTAAATTCAATGGGTCTGCTCTAGAACATAGTTGAATGGGGCCAGCAGGCACTCCCATAAGCAGAAGAACCCTTGCACGAGAGCAAATTTGGCAGCTGCCCTGCCCCGGGATGCAGCTGAAACCTCTCCCCTCTTTCTCTCTGCCTCTCCCAGCCTGCCGCCTGCCTGCTCTCTTGGGTTCTGCTCCCTCCCCTCAGTTGGAGAGGTGTCCCCTCTTCCAAACTCTAAGAGGTTCTTCATTCAAAGCTTTCTGACAGCAGAACACTCTCCCTTGGGAGGTTGTGGACTCTCCTTCATTGGAGGTTGGATGGCCATCTCTCAGGGATGCTTGAGCTGAGATTCCTGCATCGGAGGGGGTTGGGCTAGATGACCCTTGGGGGTCCCCCATTAGCTTCCACTATTGAAGAAATGCCAACCAACCATCTGACAACCAACCTAAAAACAGGGGTCAGCGTACTTTGGGGGATGACCAATGGTTTCTAACGAATCCGTTTGACTGACTGACTGAGCCAAGGGATCAGATCAGATCTAGGATCTGGAGCCACAGAGACAGGACTGCTGGAGCCCACTTCAGAAGGATGACTGAGACATACCCACAGAGGAAGCTGTCTGGCTTCCATACTGAGAGGATGAGCAGATCCAATTGCCTTTTTGGAATGGTAAGGATCCCATCCCTTGAAAAAGAGCATATTTGGAAATGGGGCAGGATTCGTTCTTTTCCAACACAGCTCTGTTTTACTAGATCAGAGGAACCCACAGGCTGCTTCACGTGCTTTGGTGTGGATGTAAATAGCCGCTAAGGATCCAATTTGCCAGGACCTTTGTCTAACCATTGGCCATGCTGTCAGGGGCTGATGGGAGTTCCAATTCAAAACACACGGATGGGGAAGGGGCACCAGGCTGGGGATGGCTGACCTACACTCTTGCTGCGCTCTTTCCTCACTTCACACCCTTACCTCAGACGTCTCTGTCTTCCTTGCAATGGCTGCGCGGCCAAAATCCCGCACTGCCATCAGCGCCTGGGAAATATGGGTGCTTGAAGCCACACCAATAGCCTCAGAAATTCCCTAGGGAGAATGAGGCACGTCAAAAATGTTGTTTTCTTGATTGCAATTAGTGATAATAATAATAATAATAAATTTTATTTATATCCCGCCCTCCCCAACCAAAGCCGGGCTCAGGGCAGCTAACAACAATAAAATAGTACAACATTCTAAAAACATTTCATTATAAAAGTTAATTAAAATCAATTAAAATGAAATTGATGGCAACCATTAAGCTAAGCTGATCATGAGGGATGGAGGATAAATGTGATTCTGTAAGCAGATTGCTGCAAAATGTGGGGAACCAAATTTAAGAATGGAGAAATGAGACACTTAGAGAACCAATTTGAACAGATCCTTTCATCCCGGATAATAATAGGGGTGGTTTGAAGAACGATATTTCTGTGGATTCTGATGTGAACTGACCAGACCACACCTCCCAGACTCATGTGCAGCTTGCAATGCAAGGATGCCTTGCATTCTGACATTTTTGAATCTTGTGATACAGTTCTTGGCTTCATTAAACACCCAACTACATTAAAATGCATCATTTATTCCCTGGAAGTATTTGTAATCCACCCCTCACCCAAAGGTGCCAGAGCAGAAATATGCACCATCTAAACCAGGGTGCTCCAATATCTCATACCAAGCGGGCCACAAGAGTAGTTCAGCATAGAACCTGTGGGCCGCACACTGACTTGTCGTGTGGGAGAGGGGAGCAAGGCCAAAATTTGACACACACCCCCGGCCCGCATGCTGCCTTCCCAAAGGTAGGCAGGTGAGGCGCTGGGTTTTGGGAAGGAGGCACGAGGCTCTGGTGGGACCTAGCGCCTTCCCACCTTCTTGCCAAAGGTGGGAAAGAGCTAACTGAGGACTCTAGGACCCTGACAGATCACACCTGCCTCCTTCCCCAAGCCCATCACCTCCTTACCCAGCTTTAGGAAGGTGATGCAAGGCCTACAGGTGTGTAGGGGTGCCTCCAAGGTTGCTGAGGGCTGCCAAGAAAGGCATTGAGAGCCACTTGTTGGCTGCTCTGATCTAACCCAAAACTAAACAAATCTGCCCCAGATATGTTGAATGCTGAAAAGCGGTTCCTCCTGTAAGAGGCTTTGAGGGGGTGACTGGGTGGGCACGAAATCCTTGGAGGAAGGAAGGTCATGAGCAGAAATCAGGACAGAGGGCTGGTGGGGTCTGTGGGGTAATGTCAGGGACTGGCTGGATGAATAAGAGTGGGGGACCCTGGATTGTGGTGGTGGGACACTGGGGAGCAGCCTGGGGAGGCGCTTGAAGCAGGAGGGTTCAGAAGGAGGAGGCTCTTCCAGGACACGGCTGGAGGTGGAGAGTCTCCGTGTGAGCACAGTCCCAGTCCCGCTGGCTCTCCTCCCCCCTAACATCCCACACTTTCACTCACCTCTCTGTCTGCTTCCTCTTCGAGAGGCAACGTCAGGAGTAAGTGCAGGTACTGGTGGACTGTCTCTGCGCTCCTGGAATCCCGCAGCTTGAGTCCATAGTATCTATAGAGGGCGTTCTAAGGGTTGGGGAAGGTTTGGGTGAGTCACAGGGAGGAGACCCCACCAGCTACATCAACTGCTTTTGGAAAACCAAAGAATTTCAGTTTTACCGTCTGAAAATGTCGGGTAATACTGAATAATAATAATAGATTGCAAGTACTAGGCAATTGTTTTAATGATTTGTATGCAATTTTACACATCTTCTGAATTCCCAAGTCATGTTACAACTCTTTAAAGGTAAAGGTAAAGGGACCCCTGACAAATAAGTCCAGTCGCAAACGACTCTGGGCTTAAAACTCATCTCGCTTTAAGGCCGAGGGAGCTGGCATTTGTTTGCTTCCACAGACAGTTTCTCCAGGTCATGTGGCCAGCATGACTAAGCCGCTTCTGGCGAAACCAGAGCAGCACACGGAAACGCCGTTTACCTTCCAGCCGGAGCAGTACTGGCTTCGGCTGGGGAGGGTGGGATATAAATAAATTATTATTATTATTATTATTATTATTATTATTATTATTATTATTATTATTATTTACTTGCACTGTGTGCTTTTGAACTGCTAGGTATGTAGGAGCTGGGACCGAACAACGGGAGCTCACCCCGTCGCAGGGATTCGAACCGCCAACCTTCCGATTGGCAAGCCCAAGCGGCACAGTGGTTTAACCCACAGCGCCACCCGCGTCCCTATTACAACTCTTTAGTACTCCTCATTTGGGGAATTTGAAAGTTGACAAGTTCAGCATGTCCTAATTGCTCTGCCTCCACTGTTGGAGGCAGGAATGCTTCTGAATACCAGTTGCTGGAAACCACAGGAAGGGGAGAGGGCTCTGTGTTCGAATTCTGCTTTCCAGTTTCCCATGGGCATCTGGTTGGTCTCTGTGAGATAAGGATGCTGGACTGTGCAGGCTGCTGGTCTAACCCAGCAGCCTCGTCTTTCATTCTCATGACACACTTTTGTCCTGGATATGCTGACCCTAGGCTCTTCCCGCTTTTTAAGAGAACTAATACCTGCACCCACAGCCTCTTACGGGTTTCCCCACCCTCCCTCCACGACTGAAATTGGGAGAGGGTGTTCTCTTTTGTGGCACCCCACAGTAAGGTGATTGGCTCTCACCGGTTTAAAAGGGAAGCCTGTCCAATAGTGGTGGAGTGGTGTAGATGAGTGTGGAGTCTTCTTTTGCCTCAAGGCGCAGGTACTCTGTCTGATTAGATGAACTGCTTCTGTAGATATTTGTATATATCATAGAATCATAGAATCATAGAATCATAGAGTTGGAAGAGACCACAAGGGCCATCGAGTCCAACCCCCTGCCAAGCAGGAAACACCATCAGAGCACTCCTGACATATGGTTGTCAAGCCTCTGCTTAAAGACCTCCAAAGAAGGAGACTCCACCACACTCCTTGGCAGCAAATTCCACTGTCGAACAGCTCTTACTGTCAGGAAGTTCTTCCTAATGTTTAGGTGGAATCTTCTTTCTTGTAGTTTGGATCCATTGCTCCGTGTCCGCTTCTCTGGAGCAGCAGAAAACAACCTTTCTCCCTCCTCTATGTGACATCCTTTTATATATTTGAACATGGCTATCATATCACCCCTTAACCTCCTCTTCTCCAGGCTAAACATGCCCAGCTCCCTTAGCCGTTCCTCATAAGGCATCGTTTCCAGGCCTTTGACCATTTTGGTTGCCCTCCTCTGGACACGTTCCAGTTTGTCAGTGTCCTTCTTGAACTGTGGTGCCCAGAACTGGACACAGTACTCCAGGTGAGGTCTGACCAGAGCAGAATACAGTGGCACTATTACTTCCCTTGATCTAGATGCTATACTCCTATTGATGCAGCCCAGAATTGCATTGGCTTTTTTAGCTGCTGTGTCACACTGTTGGCTCATGTCAAGTTTGTGGTCAACCAAGACTCCTAGATCCTTTTCACATGTACTGCTCTCAAGCCAGGTGTCACCCATCTTGTATTTGTGCCTCTCATTTTTTTGCCCAAGTGCAATACTTTACATTTCTCCCTGTTAAAATTCATCTTGTTTGTTTTGGCCCAGTTCTCTAATCTGTCAAGGTCGTTTTGAAGTGTGATCCTGTCCTCTGGGGTGTTAGCCACCCCTCCCAGTTTGGTGTCATCTGCAAATTTGATCAGGATGCCCTTGAGTCCATCATCCAAGTCGTTGATAAAGATGTTGAATAAGACCGGGCCCAAGACAGAACCCTGTGGCACCCCACTAGTCACTCTTCTCCAGGATGAAGAGGAACCATTGATGAGCACCCTTTGGGTTCGGTCAGTCAGCCAGTTACAAATCCACTGAGTGGTAGCATAGTCAAGACCGCATTTTACCAGCTTCTTTACAAGAATATCATGGGGCACCTTGTCAAATGCCTTGCTGAAATCAAGGTAGGCTACATCCACTGCGTTCCCTTCATCTACCAGGGTTGTAATTCTGTCAAAAAACGAGATCAGGTTAGTCTGACATGACTTATTTTTCAGAAATCCATGCTGACTATTGGTGATCACAGCATTCCTTTCTAGGTGCTCACAGACTGTTTGCTTAATGATCTGCTCCAGAATCTTCCCTGGTATTGATGTCAGACTGACTGGGCGGTAATTATTTGGGTCCTCTCTTTTGCCCTTTTTGAAAATAGGGACAACATTTGCCCTCCTCCAGTCTGCCGGGACTTCGCCTGTTCTCCAGGAATTCTCAAAGATGACTGCCAGTGGTTCTGAGATCACATCTGCCAGTTCTTTTAATACTCTTGGATGCAGTTCATCTGGCCCTGGAGACTTGAATACATCTAGACTAGCCAAGTATTCTTGTACTATCTCCTTAGTTATTCTGGGCTGTGTTTCCTCTGCTGAATCATTTGCTCCAAATTCTTCAGGTCGGGCATTGTTTTCTTTATCGGAGAAGACTGAGGCAAAGAAGGCATTGAGGAGTTCAGCCCTTTCTGTGTCCCCTGGTTGCATTTCACCATCTTCTCCTCTGAGTGACCCCACTGTTTCTTTGTTCTTCCTTTTGCTACGAACATACCCATAAAAGCCTTTTTTGTTGCTTTTAACCTCTCTAGCAAGCCTGAGTTCATTCTGTGCTTTAGCTTTTCTGACTTTGTGTCTACACGTGCTGGCTATTTGTTTGAATTCCTCTTTGGTGGTTTCCCCCCTTTTCCATTTTTTGTACACATCCTTTTTTAATCTTAACTCAGTTAAAAGTTCTTTAGATAGCCACCCTGGCTTCTTTAGGCACCTTCCATGTTTCCGTCTCATTGGTATTGCCTGAAGTTGTGCTTTTACTATCTCCCTCTTAACAAACTCCCAGCCATCATGAACTCCCTTTCCTTTTAGTATTACTGTCCATGGGATCTCACCCAGCACTTCCCTAAGTTTTATGAAGTCGGCTTTCTTAAAGTCGAGAAATTGTGTCCTAGTATGCTTGGCTGCTCCTTTCCGCTGTATAGTAAACTTCAGAAGAGCACGATCACTCGCGCCTAATGATCCTTCCACTTCTACCCCACTAACCAGGTCATCAACATTGGTTAGGACCAGATCTAAAATGGCTGTTCCTCTTGTTGCTTCTCCCACTTTCTGGACAATGAAGTTGTCTGCAAGGCCAGTGAGGAATCTGTTTGACCTTATGCTCTTGGCTGAGTTTGACATCCAACAAATATCCGGGTAATTGAAGTCCCCCATTACTACTATCTCCCTTCCTTTTGCATGCTTGGCCATCTGTTCCAGGAAGGCATCATCTATGTCCTCTGTTTGGCTTGGGGATCTATAGTAAACTCCCACAATGAGGTCACTGTTATTCTTCTCTCCCTTAATTTTGACCCAAATGCTCTCACTTTGGCTTTGAGGTTCTAAATCTTGGATCTCTTCACAGGTATACACATCCCTGACACTCCTCCTCCTTTCTTGTCTGGTCTGTTCCTCTGAAATAGATTGTATCCCTCCATTATTACATTCCAATCGTGGGACTTACCCCACCAGGTTTCAGTGATTCCTATTATGTCATATTTAGTTTGCTGCACCAAGAGCTCAAGCTCATCTTGTTTATTTCCCATGCTTTGCGCATTAGTGTACAGACATTGAAGTCCATTAATCATTCCCCCGTGTCTCTTATTTAAGGATTTTTTCCTCCCACCACTAGGTCTGCGTGCTGTTTGCTCCATTCGGTCTATGACATTTGGATGATCATCTTCATCAATTGATAGACTCCTACCTTCAGGACCACTGTCTCCCTCCCCCACATTAGTCAGTTTAAAGCCCTCCTGATGAGGTTTCTGAGATTTTTTGCAAAAACATTCCTCCCAACCGTTGTGAGGTGCAGCCCATCGCTTGCCAGAAGTCCATCTTCAAGAAGCTGCATTCCGTGATCTAAGAATCCAAACCGTTCCTGTTTACACCATTTGCGAAGCCAGTTGTTCACTTCCACTATTTTTCCCTCTCTCCCTGGGCCACGTCGTTCAACTGGGAGGACAGATGAGATGACAATTTGTGCATTTAATTGCTTCAATTTCCTGCCCAGAGCCTCGTAATCTCTTTTGATCTTCTGGAGGCTATTGCTTGCAGTGTCATTGGTTCCCACATGAACCAAGAGGAAGGGGCATTTGTCAGTGGGTTTTATGATTCCTTGCAGTCGTTCAGTTACATCTTGGATCTTAGCCCCGGGGAGACAGCACACTTCCCGAGACATCTTGTCAGGCCCACAGATAACTGCTTCTGTTCCCCTCAGTAGGGAATCCCCTATCACCACCACACGCCTCCTCTAAGGTCTGGTCGGGGTTCTTCCGTGAGCTGTCCGTTCCAAGGTCGCCTGCACATTCCCTGAGGGCTGACTTTGCTGCTCGTCTTCATATACCTGATCGACTGTTAATGAGGGAGAGATCCTCAAATGGAGTCTGCTCTTCGTCTTCCATGCTAGGGGAGAGGACCTCAAAGCGATTGTGTATTTCTAAACAATCAGAGCGAACCCTGGGCCTCCTACTTCTTTGAGTCACGTTTCTCCATATATCTGGCTCCTGTGTTGGTGAACTAGCCTCCTTCTCAGGGGAGTCCCCTGTCTCCTCCTTGGTGGAGACGGTGTGCTCTGTTGCTTCCAAGAAGAGCTCCAGCTCTCTAATTCTTTGGAGCGTAGCTACACGTTCCTCCAGTTGCTGGACTTTGTCTTTTAAGAGGGCAATCAACATGCAATTGCTGCAGGTAAAGCTGCCTGCAACCTTTGGCAAGATGGCAAACATTGCGCAGGAACCACAGGCGACTGCAGCTGTTCCCTCACCCTCCATCTTGAGAACGTGTCGTTGGGGCTGACTACAGCGGTCCTCCATCATAAAAAGCGTGAAGACAGGACAAATAAATTCCCCCCCAAAAAAATATATATTTAGCTCACAATAATGAATACTGCACTAAAGAACCTGGGACTCTGAGCATTCTGCTAAAAGCGCCGCGAGGAATTCGTGACAGGGTTATGGGCCCAGCACGCTTCCGCTGCGCATGAGTACAGGTGGCAGTTATCTAGCCGTGGGTGCTGGAGGGGAGCTGCAGGGATGGAGCAGTCCAGAGCTGGCGTGTTGCTGGAGAAGCTGACGGCCACAAACTACAGGATCTGGTCAGTCCGCATGCAACACTTCCTCAAGCGTGAGGGCCTGTGGAAAGTGGTGGAAGATCCACCGCAGCCCCCTGAGGAGGATGAAAAGGATGAGAAAGCCTTGGCTACGATCATCCTTGGAGTGGACGACAGCCAGCTAATCTATGTAGCTGATAAGGTGACAGCAAGTGAGGCGTGGAATGCGCTCAAGGCTGTCCATGTGCGAGAGACAGCTGGCTCGCTGATAACACTGACCAGGAGAACGTACCGGTGTCGGAAGACACCGGGAGACTCCCTGGTGAACCACATAAAATTCCTAACAGGCTGTTTCCAGGAGCTAGTCTTAAGAGGGAGGCCTGTGGGGGAAGAGGACAAAGTCTTTATAGTCCTGAGTTCCCTTGATGACAGCTATGATATGCTGGTCAATTCCCTCGAGTCGGTAGAGACTGATAAGCTGACTCTGGAATACGTTACCGGACGGTTGTATGCAGAGGAGAACAGGTGTTCAGAGCAAAAGATCACCTCAGTCCAGCTGTTGGAGCATCCCAGAGGGAACAGCCGGGAAGAGCAGAGGTGTCAGGAGCCGGAGAAACAACCAGGAGGAGCTGCTGCAGACCAGCTGGTGGTCAACAAACTAAAAAGGTGTTTTTGCTGCAAGTCCAGTGGACATCTGCTTCGGGACTGCCCGAGGAAACAACAAAAACAGCAGAAGCACAGGAGGCAGCAGAGAGAGTCTAACACTTGGGTGTCTGCAGATGGCCAAGAAAATGAAGAGCTGTGGGTTCTGGACAGCGGAGCTTCTCAAACTTTTTGTAAAAGAAAAGCATTGCTAACTGATGCTAGGGCTTCCAACAAAACCATGTAAGTCTTGCCTCAGGCCAGAAAGCTAATATAGTCTGTGAGGGGGAGATTGTGTTCCCACAGCTGGGACACACATTCAGGAATGTGTTGTGTGTGCCTAGTTTGCAAAACAATCTCCTGAGTATTCCTGACTTAGCAAAAGCGGGCTTTGAAGTAAACTTTGTGGGAGATCAGTGCCAGATAAAGCCAAATGGGGCAGTATTGGCAAATGCTAACCTTAGAACTAATATGTATGTACTGCAGTGTGAGTCTAAGGTTGTGAATGTGCAAAATGTCCCGACCCATGATATGTGTATTCATCTGCTGCACAGGCGTCTGGCTCATGCCAGCTTTAAGGTGCTGAACAAAACATTGGAGTTGTGTGGGGGGATGAAAAACATTATAAGTTGTGATAATTACTTAGACTGCAATATCTGCAAGGAGGTTAAAAGCAGGGCTTGCCCAGTAGCAAGAGCAAGCCAGAGAGAAACAAAAAAAACCACTGGAGTTGGTTCATGCTGATGTAACTGGTCCTTTTCCACCAAGTGTCTCCCGCAACAAGTATTGTTTGATCCTAGTGGATGACTATTCTAGATTTGGCTGGGTCTATCCATTAAAGCAAAAATCTGATGTTGCCCAAACTTTGAAGTTCTGGGTAAGAAGGATAGAAAGACAACTTGGCCAAAAGGTGTGCTCTATTCAGACAGACAGGGGAGGAGAATTTATGGCAAGCTCCCTAAGAAACTGGTTGCGATCCCAAGGGATTAAACATAGGCTTACCAATGTGGCGACTCCTCAGGAGAATGGAGTAGCAGAGCGTAGGGGAGGTGTCTTGCAGACACAAATGAAAGCATTGTTGGCAGATGCAAATCTTCCAATTAAATACTGGACTGAGAGTATTAAGACAGCGAATTATATTGGAAATTGTTTGTGGTCAAGGGTACTAGATGACATACCCTATAAGATTCTCTATAACAAAAGTCCCAGTTTGCAACATTTGAGAATCTTTGGGACAAAGGCACGGGTTGACATACCTATAAAAAAACCGAAGAAAAGGTGGGAAAAGGGCACAGCAGTTGCTATTTCTTGGGTATGAAAGCGGTACGAAAGCCTACAGGTTTGAAGATGATAAAAATCTTTTGAGTTATAGTTGGTCAGCCAGCTTTAATGAGCAAAGAAATTGGCCCAAGATACATGCAAACCTGCTGCCAGAAAAAGTTTTACTGCCAAGCGTACCTGATAAGGCCGTTGAAAGAAAGCTAAGAATTGGCAGCTCTCCCAGAGAAATTGAAAGGGAGGAGGTAAAGACTGAGCATTTTTCTCCAGCTGCTAGCATGGAACGGGGGGGGGGGGAGAAAGTGCAACAGGGACAGGAGGAGGTAAATCTCCAGAGTCAATCCATCCCAAAAGCAGTCCTGAAGGTAGCCCAGGGGGTGAGATTAATGAACCAAGGAGGTCTGAAAGAAGTAATAAAGGCCAACCTCCAGCCCGTTATGGGTTCCCAGCCACCATAAACCAGGTTTGTGTAACTGAGCCAGCAAACTTTGAAGAAGTGCAAGAGTTACCTACTCTAGAGAAAGAGGTGTGGTTAAAGGCAATGCAGGCAAAGTATAACTCTCTGCTAAATAACAATGTGTTTGTACCTACTGAGGAGATTTCACCCCTCCCATATCCAAGAATCTGCTGATGTTCTCTGCTGATTCTCCAGAGAGGAGGGGGCGGTTTTTGCTCTCTATTTATTCCGCTCCAGCCTCACATCAAAGTGTCGGAGAGAGAGACTGAGTGTTAGAGAGAGATCATGTGTATAGATAAGGTTGCTGCTAAGAGCAGCTGCAGACACTCAGTGCAGTTCAGCATTCATTTTCGTTTAGACCTCATTTAGCTCTGTATATAGTTGTGTATTATAGTTGTAGATAGAATAAAGAAGATATTCTACAGAGCTGTTCTCCGAGTCATTTATGCTCTGCTGTACTCTGCTATACTCTGCTGTGCGACGACTGTCTTCTTGTGGAAGTGAATCTGGTGCTCACAACTCTAAGCTGTGAGTCCACAGCACTTTGACCTGTTCCTGTGCAGAAGGTGGTCTCTGGAAGTGCTACCCAGCTCGCCTAGCTCAGTTGGGGCTGAAGTGGATGAGTCCAGTTGGTGACACTGGCTCAAGGGCAATGCTGACACCTACAGAATTGCCTGAAGGTAAAAAGCCCATAAGCTGTAAGTGGGTTTTTAAAGTGAAAAAGCTGGCTGATGGTAGTTGTCAGAGGAAAGCCAGGCTGGTTGCAAGGGGCTTTACACAAAGGAAAATGATACATTATGATGAAGTGTTTGCCCCAAGAGCAAAGGCTGAAACAGTAAAATCAGTTTTAGCAATGGCAAGTCTGAGGGGGTTAAAAGTTAATCATTTTGATGTTGCCTCAGCATATCTAAATGCTCCTATTGACGCCGAGGTGTATTTACAGCAAATACCAGGTTATGAGCTGGAAAAAGACAGCATGGTGTTAAAGCTGCAAAGGGCACTATATGGTTTACACCAAAGTGCACGTCTATGGCATGAATGCATAGACACAACTTTGAAAAAGATGGGATTCAAACAAAGCCTGGCTGATTCCTGTTTATATTCAGCAATGGTGCAAGGAAGCGTTTGTTATTTACTTTTGTATGTTGATGATATCTGTCTAATAACAACTGCACTAAAGCAAGGGTCTTGGTTTATAAACAGCCTAGGTAACAAATACAAACTGAAGTATTTGGGAGAGATTCAGAATTACTTAGGAGTAGAGGTTCAGAGAAATGAAGAGGGCGTCTACTCTCTGAGTCAGAAGGAAAAAATCGAAAAGTTACTGAAGACATATGGAATGGAGAGGGCAAATGAGGTTGACACTCCCATAACTAAACAGTACAAAAATGAACCAGAAGGACAAAAATGTGAGAATGCAACTGTGTTTCATTCTTTGTTAGGTTTTCTGTTATATTTAAGTTGCTGGACGAGACCCGACATAACATTGGCAGTGCACATGTTAAGCCAAAGAAGTGCAGACCTGGCTCAGAGAGATTGGGTAGCACTTAAAAGAATCCTAAGGTATCTGAAAGGCACAAAAGATTACAAACTGGTGCTGGATACAGGATATGATCAGCAAGTGTATGCATATACTGATGCCAGCTGGGGAGACAGAGAAAATGGAAAGTCTACCACTGGCTATGCCATATATATTGGAAATGCCCTGGTTCAGTGGAAATCCCAGAAACAAACATTTGTTGCCACAAGTACTTGTGAAGCAGAGTACTCAGCCATAAGCGAATGTATGTCACAAGTAGAGTGGTTTGCTTGCCTAACAAAAGAGCTTGGAATACCTTCTGAAATGCCAATCTCTGTGCTCAGTGACAACATGGCTGCACAACAGCTTGCTAACCAACAGAACTTTAAGAGCAAGAGCAAACATATTGCTATAAGATACGGAAATGTGAAAAATGCTTTGGAAAGAAATGTGTTCAAGGTACAGCACTGTAACACAAAATGTAATGTGGCAGATTTGTATACAAAATGTTTGGATGCTCCTAAATTTCGAGACCTAAGAGAATTATTAGGTCTCAAGCCTTTGACTTAAGGAGGAGTGTTGGGATTCACAGGATGCTGTGCAAGTAAGTCTGCAGGCTTCAGTTTGCAACAGGCTGATGTGAAGGAATGGGTTTCCCAAACCCAAAACTGACTGTGAAGGCAGTTTGAAAACTGCACCAAAATCCCTATTTTTCCTTAGCTAAAATCCATTAACTTGAGCTCTGAGTCAATGTATAAACAAAAACCCGGCTGTGCTCGAAGCTCTCTCCCTTATCAGTCTGTGGCGGCAATGAGTGACCTTGCCAAGTTCCAGTAGAGCAGGGATGATGCGTGTGTGCCTTATCTTATGTGCTGACCACAAAAGACGCACAGACCCAATCTGGGAACAGCACCAGAGCGTGTTCCCGGAGATTATGACCTATTCCTCCCAGATAAGAGTAGGAAGAGGAAGATCCTTTTATGGTCAGAAGTACAGAAAGGAACACCCTTTTATGGTTAAGAATACCAGAGCAAGAACATATGTGATGTCAACCTGCGTACACAAGCTGATGTGGTTGGAAGGAGGGAGAGGGTGCCTGGAGGATATATATACTGCATGAAACTTGTCATTTCTTTGGACTTGCTGTGGACTTAATCACGCAAGTACCTTCTGCTATCCGGAAAGCAGAATAAACTCTTTCTTCTTTGAATCAACCTCGGTGTCATTTGGCTTCCTTCCTCCTGTCCCGGAGCAACGCAGACCCAATCAGTGAACTCCAATAAGGCTACAGATCCAATACTCTCTGTGGAAGTGCTGGGTCAGAATGATGCAGCAGTAATGTGATTGGCTGTCACTGGTTTAAAAGGGAAGCCTGTCCAATAGTGGTGGAGTGGCGTAGATGAGTGTGGAGTCTTCTTTTGCCTCAAGGTGCAGGTACTCTGTCTGATTAGATGAACTGCTTCTGTAGATATTTGTATATATATTGAGCTCACAATAATAAATACTGCACTAAAGAACCTGGGACTCTGAGCATTCTGCTAAAAGCGCCGCGAGGAATTCGCGACAAGGACTTACCTTGTTGTGTCCAGGTTTGGATGTATTCTGCTGGGAATAAAATGAAGAAAAGTGTCATGTTTCTTGTCTAGAGAACAGTTGCCATCTATCTGCCACTTGTCTTCTCTAAAAAAAACCCCACATGCCTAGAAATAGACTTATTGCAAAAATCATTTGGAGTAAAATCTATTGCAATCAATTCTTCTTCTTTTTTAAAGTAACACTCCAAAGAAGATTAAATAAATCCTCTGGACTGGGAGACACACCATTCATTTAAAGCACTTTGTTTCCTGCCATGAACAAACAGAATCTAGGCATTGTGGCTATTACTATTATTTATTAAATTTCTGTACTGCCCTTCATCCGAAGATCACAGGGCGGTTTACAATATAAAAACTCAAAAATACATACCATAATAACAAACAGACAATACCACTCCCAGTATGATTATTTATTAAATTTTCTGTTGCATAAAGTATTTGCTTGCCTGCTCTGCCAAATGCCCAGGCCTGGCAAATTAACTGCTCTTGAGAGCGAAGAGGAAATATTGGCCATATCAGGCACAATACAGTCACGAAAACTTTTACTGCACAATATCGGGTTCTCAAACGTTCCCAGATATCGGGAACGATCAGTTGCAAAAGTTAAAGAAAAAAAATGCAACATTTCCTGGGGTCCAAGTCACCCCACCAAATCAAGTTCATGGATTGGTTCTTCTTCCGGTCTACAGATCCTGCACTGGTCGCCTTCTCTGCTTTCCCAAATTTGCCTGGTCCTCTTTTCAAGCCCCCCAGACTGGCGGCCACCACTCCTTCTCACCAGGGGAAAGTCGTCTCTTGCATCTGCAAATAGGACCTTCCTCCAAGCTGGGCTCCCAATAGTTCAGGCCTAGGCAAACACGGCCCTCCACCTGTTTGGGGACTCCAATGCCCATCACCCCTGACCCGCTGGTCCTGTTAGCTAGGGATGATGGGAGCTGTAGTCCCAAAACAGCTGGAGGGCCGAGTTTGCCTTTGCCTGTGATAGTTCATGGCAGTTCCCCTCAACTTGAACCCTTCTACATGCTCCCACCAGCCCCAGGCAGCATATGGTCCAGAACATTTAGAGGGCACCAGGTTGGGAAATCCTGGTTCACGCTGCGCAACATCAGACCAGGGTGGATAAAAATCAATGACCCATTTTTATTTTTTTTAAATGGATTTCTTTGATTTAAATCACATTTTTTAAAAAATTAAATTGGATTTCTAAAATAAAATGCTTTTGGAGGAAAAATCTTTCGAAATATATTTTTCTTTTTAAGTTGCATTATAGTCCAACGGCTATTCACTGGGAAGTAAGGATTTATTTTAAGTTTTTCATATATGCTAAAATTCATTTTAAGAATTTTTTTTAAAAAAATGTTTAACCACATCAGTTAACAAACATGGATATATATGCTATAATGTTATTGTTTTAGTTAAATAAATTGTTTAAATTCTTATTAAGGAAATGATTATTTTTATCCTTCCAATAAGGTACAGCAGAAAAGTTGTCCAAATATACAGTGGTACCTCAGGTTAAGAACTTAATTCGTTCCAGAGGTCCGTTCTTAACCTGAAACTGTTCTTAACCTGAAGCACCACTGTTAGAGGTATCGGTTGGTTGCTTGAGAGCAATCAGGAAATATGGCTCAAGAGTCTGTTTTCAAGCTTTCTTCTTACTGATCAAAACCTTTAGAATGCAGAGCGCCTCTATTCCGTGTCTTGCTCATTCACGGGCAGAATCTGAGAGTGGGCGGCCCTTCAACCTTCCCCAGCACAGTCTGCGCCTCCCCTCTCTGCGCAGAGGCCTACTGCGCAAGGAAGGCTTGGGTAATGGGGGACCCCCCTCCTCCCCGCTTTGCTCAGGCAAGGTGTCCTGGCACCGCCTTGCCTCCTCCGACCCCTGCATCTCCTCTCCTTCCTCCGCTGAGGAAGTGCTGCTTCCCACAATCTTTGGGGGCTCTTTGTAATCCACCCGGCTTTCCCCCTCTTGCCCCTGAGCCGATGGCAGTTCTTAACCCAAGGTACTATTTCTGGGTTAGCGGCGTCTGTAACCTGAAGCGTATGTAACCTGAAGCGTCTGTACACAGTTAACTTATTATACCCCACAATAATACCTGGGGAGGTGGCTGGAGGTGTTGGAGGATGGTGTCCAAAATCTCCCTTTCATCCATCATCTCCAAGGCTTCTCTGATGGTTCTTCCTCCCAGGATCTTCTTACCCATCCACAAGTACTCAAAGTTTTCATCAGAGAGTTCTTCAGAAAGAAAGAGAGAGAGAGAGAGAGAGAGAGAGAGAGAGAGAGAGAGAGAAGTGAGTAAATGAGGCGGATGAGAGGGAAAGGTACCGTATTTTTCCATGTATAACACGCCCCCATATATAAGACGCCCCCTATTTTTGGGCACTCAAAATTTAGAAAATGGGGGCAGATTGCCAAGACTTGTTAAGCTTTTTTGGGGAGGGGTTGCCCAGAGTGGTTGAGCTTTATTTGGGGGGAGGGAGCCATTAATCAAATTGCACAATTGCAGGCATCAACCACCAAGTCACCTATCGTCTGCCAGTCGACAACAGCCCTTTTCACAGCAAAGAAATCATGGCTGGGAATCTCTTCCTGGCGGCTACAACCAAGCGCCCGTCCCCCCTCAGCACTCCCCCTGTAGAAGAGGAGCCCCAATTTGACACTTGATTTTGTGGGTAAAAAACCTCGTCTTATACACGAGAAAAGACGGCAAGTTCTTTCTCAGGGGGCTTCTCGCCTGTTGCAATGAGTGGGTGCATGCCATATCTGAACAGGGATCATAGAACTGTAGCATCTGAAGGGACCTGCGGGGTCACCTAGTCCAACCCCCAGCAATGCAGAACAGGGGCAGCCACCCGGAAGTCCCTGCTCCATGTTACACGCTGTCAGAGCTGCCCGAGGTCCCAGCTCACAAAGGACCAACGCCGCTTCGCTGTTAAGTACGGAAGTCTTTATTGAAGTTCAGTTTCACTTCCAGAGCCGCAGCATACAGCTCTACGTCTCAAACTTCAGACCACTGAAGCTCCGTCTGAGTCTCCTCCCCCCAGACACCAGTTTAAGACTCTAGCCTTACTCCACCTCTTCCTCTGCTCTTTCCGCCTCTGGTTCCGCCTGTCCGTCGGGGTCTCGCCCTTTCTAGACTCTTCTGACGCTGAATCCCCTGAGCCTTCCCCCTCCCTCCGGCGGGCTTTAGGAGCTGGTTCCCAATCCGGGTCTCCTGCTGTCCCTCGCGCCTGTACATTTAAACTTGGCGCGCGCGCCCAGCCAGCAACTTTCCTCCTGACCGTTTCACTGCTGCTGTCACTGCTTCCCCCTTCGGGGAGGCTAGCTGCAACTGACCTTCCCTCCGTTCCCCCACTCTCCGATGGAGGCGTGGTCAGCCCTGACTCATCTTCTCTCCCCGCTGGAGGAGACGCTGGTCCTGACACATGTGACTCTTCCCCCCCACTACGCTCTGGTGGGGAAACTGGTCCTGATCCCCCGCTGCTGCTTTGGGGTTCCCCGCTGGCTCCTTGTTTCTGGTGCGTCCCCCCTGGGACCCCCCTTGCCCTGACCATCGGCGCCCCCTTCTGGGAATCTTCTGATTCGCTGGAGAAGCTCATGGAATCTCTCGGGCCACTGTCATACTCCCCTACGCTGCCCTCGGATTCTTCCCCTTCGCTCTCCATTTCCTCTCTCCCCTGTGCTCCTGCTCCTGAGCCCCTGACACACACCTCTTAACAAGGGGGGGGGACTTCCACCCAGACATCAAGGAAACCAAGAGAGACCCCGACCTTGTATCATAATAATAATAATTTATTATTTATACTCCGCCCATCTGGCTGAGTTTCCCCAGCCACTCTGGGCGGCACCCAATCAAGTATTAAAAACAATACAGCGTTAAATGTTAAAAACTTCCCTAAACAGGGCTGCCTTCAGATGTCTTTTAAAGATAGGGTAGCTACTTATTTCCTTCACATCTGAAGGGAGGGTATTCCACAGGGTGGGCGCCACTACCGAGAAGGCCCTCTGACTGGTTCCCTGTAACCTTACTTCTCGCAATGAGGGAACCACCAGAAGGCCCTCGGAGCTGGACCTCAGTGTCCTGGCTGAACGATGGGAGTGGAGAGGCTCCTTCAGGTATACTGGACCGAGGCCGTTTAGGGCTTTAACACTTTGAATTGTGCCCGGAAACGTGTTGTTGTTTAGTCGTTTAGTCGTGTCCGACTCTTCGTGACCCCATGGACCAGAGCACGCCAGGCACTTCTGTCTTCCACTGCCTCCCGCAGTTTGGTCAGACTCATGTTTGTAGCTTCGAAGACACTATCCAACCATCTTGCCCTCTGTCGTCCCCTTCTCCTTGTGCCCTCCATCTTTCCCAACATCAGGGTCTTTTCCAGGGAGTCTTCTCTTCTCATGAGGTGGCCAAAGTATTGGAGCCTCAGCTTCATGATCTGTCCTTCCAGTGAGCACTCAGGGCTGATTTCCTTCAGAATGGATCGGTTGGATCTTCTTGCAGTCCATGGGACTCTCAAGAGTCTCCTCCAGCACCAGAATTCAAAAGCATCAATTCTTTGGCGATCAGCCTTCTTTATGGTCCAGCTTTCACTTCCATACATCACTACTGGGAAAACCATGGCTTTTACTATACGGACCTTTGTTGGCAAGGTGATGTCTCTGCTTTTTAAGATGCTGTCTAGGTTTGTCATTGCTTTTCTCCCAAGGAGCAGGCGTCTTTTAATTTCGTGACTGCTGTCACCATCTGCAGTGATCATGGAGCCCAAGAAAGTAAAATCTCTCACTGCCTCCATTTCTTCCCCTTCTATTTGCCAGGAGGTGATGGGCCCAGTGGCCATGATCTTCGTTTTTTTGATGTTGAGCGTCAGACCATATTTTGTGCTCTCCTCTTTCCCCTCATTAAAAGGTTCTTTAATTCCTCCTCACTTTCTGCCATCAAGGTTGTGTCATCTGCATGTCTGAGGCTTTGATATTTCTTCCAGCGATCTTAATTCCGGCTTGGGATTCCTCCAGCCCAGCCTTTCGCATGATGAATTCTGCATATAAGTTAAATAACCAGGGAGACAATATACAGCCTTGTCGTACTCCTTTCCCAATTTTGAACCAATCAGTTGTTCCATATCCAGTTCTAACTGTAGCTTCTTGTCCCACATAGAGATTTCTCAGGAGACAGATGAGGTGATCAGGCACTCCCATTTCTTTAAGAACTTGCCATAGTTTGCTGTGGTCGACACAGTCAAAGGCTTTTGCATAGTCAATGAAGCAGAAGTAGATGTCTTTCTGGAACTCTCTAGCTTTCTCCATAATCCAGCGCATGTTTGCAATTTGGTCTCTGGTTCCTCTGCCTCTTCTAAATCCAGCTTGCACTTCTGGGAGTTCTCGGTCCACATACTGCTTGAGCCTTCCTTGTAGAATTTTAAGCATAACCTTGCTAGCGTGTGAAATGAGTGCAATTGTGTGGTAGTTGGAGCATTCTTTAGCACTGCCCTTCTTTGGGATTGGGATGTAGACTGATCTTCTCCAATCCTCTGGCCACTGCTGAGTTTTCCAAATTTGCTGGCATATTGAGTGTAGCACCTTAACAGCATCATCTTTTAAAATTTTAAATAGTTCAGCTGGAATACCATCACTTCCACTGGCCTTGTTATTTGCAGTGCTTTCTAAGGCCCATTTGACTTCACTCTCCAGGATGTCTGGCTCAAGCTCAGCAACCCCACTACCTGGGGTGTACGAGACATCCATATCTTTCTGGTATAATTCCTCTGTGTATTCTTGCCACCTCTTCTTGATGTCTTCTGCTTCTGTTAGGTCCTTACCACTTTTGTCCTTTATTATGGTAATCTTTGGACGAAATGTTACTTTCATATCTCTAATTTTCTTGAACAGATCTCTGGTTCTTCCCATTCTGTTGTTTTCCTCTATTTCTTTGCATTGCTCGTTTAAGTAGGCCTTCTTGTCTCTCCTTGCTATTTTTTGGAAATCTGCATTCAATTTCCTGTATCTTTCTCTATCTCCCTCACATTTTGCTTGCCTTCTCTCCCCCGCTATTTGTAAGGCCTCGTTGGACAGCCACTTTGCTTTCTTGCATTTCCTTTTCATTGGGATGGTTTTCGTTGCTGCCTCCTGTATAATGTTGCGAGCCTCCATCCATAGTTCTTCAGGCACTCTGTCTAGCAAATCTAAATCCTTAAACCTGTTCCTGACTTCCACTGTGTATTCATAAGGGATTTGATTTAGATTGTATCTTACCGGCCCAGTGGTTTTTCCTACTTTCTTCAGTTTAAGCTTGAATTTTGCTATAAGAAGCTGATGATCTGAGCCACAGTCAGCTCCAGGTCTTGTTTTTGCTGACTGTATTGAGCTTCTCCATCTTTGACTGCAGAGAATATAATCAATCTGATTACGATGCTGCCCATCTGGTGATGTCCATGTGTAGAGTCGTCTCTTGTGTTGTTGGAAAAGCGTGTTTGTGATGACCAGCTTGTTCTCTTGACAGAACTCTATTAGCCTTTGCCCTGCTTCGTTTTGATCTCCAAGGCCAAACTTGCCAGTTGTTCCTTTTATCTCTTGATTCCCTACTTTAGCATTCCAATCCCCTATAATAAGAACATCCTTCTTTGGTGTCACTTCTATAAGGTCTTGTAAGTCCTCATAGAATTGGTCAATTTCAGTTTCTTCAGCACCAGTAGTTGGTGCATAAACTTGGATTACTGTTATTACTGTTATGTTAAAAGGTCTGCCTTGGATTCGTATCGAGATCATTCTATCATTTTTGAGATTGCATCCCAGTACAGCTTTCACCACTCTTTTGTTGACTATTAGGGCCACTCCATTTCTTTTGCGGGTTTCTTGCCCACAGTAGTAGATATGATGGTCATCCGAACTGAATTCGCCCATTCGCGTCCATTTTAGTTCACTGATGCCCAGGATGTCAATATTTATTCTTGCCATCTCATTTTTGACCACATCCAACTTACCCAGGTTCATGGTTCTTACATTCCAGGTTCCTATGCAATATTTTTCTTTACAGCATTGGACTTTCCTTTCGCAGCATTGGACTTTCCCCTTCATGGATCACTGCCTTGCCGTGGCGAAGTGGCTTGAAGAACTCAAAGAAGCTATGAACTATGCCGAGCAGGGCACCCAAGATGAACAGGTCATAGTGGAGAGTTTTGACCAAACGTGATCCACCTGGAGGAGGAACCAGCAAGCCACTCCAGTATCCCTGCCAAGAAAACTCCATGGACAAAGACAACAGGCATATAAAAGTTATGACGCTGGAAGATGAGCCCCTCAGGTCGGAAGGCGTCCAACATGCTACTGGGGAAGAGCGGAGGACAAGTACAAGTAGATCCAGAGCTGATGAAGTGGCTGGGCTAAAGCCGAAAGGACGTTCAGTTGCGGATATGCCTGGAAGCGAAAGGAAAGCCCGGAAACGAACTGGGAGCCAATGCAGATCTCTCAGAACCAGTGTTATGTGGTCCCGGCGGCCGCTCCCAGTCACCAGTCTAGCTGCCGCATTCTGGATTAATTGCAGTTTCTGGGTCACCGTCAAACGTAGCCCCACGTAGAGCGCGTTGCAGTAGTCCAAGCGTGAGATAACTAGAGCATGCACCACTCTGATGAGACAGTCCGTGGGCAGGGAGGGTATCAGCCTGCGTACCAGGTGTAGTTGGTAGACAGCTGCCCTGGATACAGAAGTAACCTGCGCCTCCATGGACAGCTGTGAGTCCAAAGTGACTCCCAGGCTGCGCACCTGGTCTTTCAGGGGCACAGTTACCCCATTCAGGACCAGGGAATCCCCCACACCCACCCGCCCCCTGTCCCCCAAAAACAGGACTTCAGTCTTGTCAGGATTCAACCTCAAACTGTTAGCCACCATCCATCATCCAACCGCCTCCAGGCACTCACACAGGACCTTCACCGCCTTCACTGGTTCTGATTTAAAGGAGAGGTAGAGCTGGGTGTCATCTGCATACTGATGAACACCCAGCCCAAACCCCCTGATGATCTCTCCCAGCGGCTTCATATAGATATTAAAAAGCATGGGGGAGAGGACGGAACCCTGAGGCACCCCACACGTGAGAGCCCAGGGGTCTGAAGACTCATTCCCCAACACCACTTTCTGGACACGGCCCAGGAGAAAGGAGCGGAACCACCGTATAACAGTGCCCCCAGCTCCCAGCCCCTCTAGACGGTCCAGAAGGATGTTATGGTCAATGGTGTCAAAGGCCGCTGAGAGATCCAGCAGAACTAGGAAACAGCTCTCACCTTTGTCCCTAGCCCGCCGGAGATCATCGACCAGCGCGACCAAGGCAGTTTCAGTCCCATGGTGAGGCCTGAATCCTGATTGGAAGGGATCCAAATGGTCTGCATCCTCCAGGCATGCTTGGAGTTGTTCGGCAACCACCCGCTCAATCACCTTGCCCAAGAATGGTAAATTTGAGACTGGGCGATAGTTGGCCAAACTGGCTGGGTCTAAAGATGTTTTTTTAAGAAGCGGTTTAATGACCGCCTTTTTCTGCGGGTCTGGGAAGGCTCCCTCACAGAGAGAAGCATTCACCACCCCGCAGAGCCCATCGCCCAGCCCTTCCCGGCTCGTTTTTATCAGCCAGGATGGGCAAGGATCAAGGAGACAGGTGGTCGGTTTCACTTGTCCAAGCAGCATGTCCACATCCTCGGAGGTAACAGATTGGAATTGATCCCATGTAACAGGACTAGACAGAACTCTAGCACTCTCCCACCCTGGCCCTGCTCCCACAGTGGAGTCTACCTCCTTCTAAATCTGAGTGACTTTATCTGCAAAAAAAACTTTGCAAAAGCATTGCAGGAGATCTTGGGGTCCCTACCATGCCCCGGTGGTGCAGGTGGTTCCGATAGATTGCAAACCACCTGAAAAGGTCTCCTGCTGCTCTTTTCTGCAGATGCAATGGAGGCGGCGAAGAAGGCCCTCTTCGCCGTCACCATTGCCACTTGGTAGGCTCGACATTGAGCTCTAGCCCGTGTCCGGTCTGATTCAGAGTGAGTTTTCCGCCACCAGCGCTCTAGCCGTCTCAACGATTGTTTCATCGCCCTCAGCTCTGGGGAAAACCACGGAACTGTCCGGGCTCCATGCAATCTGAGAGGGCGCTTCGGAGCCAGACAGTCAATAGCCCTGGTTATCTCCGCATTCCAAAGGGCCACCAGGGAATCAGCTGAGAGGCCATCAACGTGGGATAAAACATCCCCTGCCACTCTCTGGAAACCAGTTGGATCCATTAAGTAGCGGGGCTGGACCATCCGAATCGGTCCCACCTCCCTGCAGAGGGGAAGGGTCGTGGAGAAGTCCACTTGCACCAGGAAGTGGTCTGACCATGGCACTTCTTTTGTTTCGCTTTTAGTTAGTGTCAGATCACCAACATCCGTAGAGGTAAACACCAAGTCTAAGGCCAAGGGGAACCCAAAAGGGATCTGGTTCTGCCTACTCACCTGGGAGCGCTGGCCCAGAGTCCTCGAGGCTCTTCTTTTTTGAGGGCCGCTGCTGGCTTGGGTCTTGCTTGCTGGTCTGGGGCTTCACCAGCCCTGGCAAGACTAGGGGTCTGGCCTCTGCCGGTCTGGCCTCTGCCGCTGATGTTGAAGGCTTTGCCAATGCCGGCAGTAGGGCAGGGGCCTCGTCCTCATATGAGGGGTAGATCTTGTTTTTGCGTGCAACTTGATCTTTCCTCCTGCCCTCTGTGGCTGATGTTGAAGGCTTCGCCAATGCCGGCAGTAGGGCAGGGGCCTCATCCTCATATGAGGGGTAGATCTTGTTTTTCTTTTTTCCTTTTAGAAAAAAAGCCATCCTGCAAGATGCAAAAAGATTAGTAATTATTGGGGAATGATATATAATGAATTGAAAAAACTGTTTAAAAAGACTTTTGTTAAGAAACCAGAAACATTCCTTCTAGGAATTTTAGACCAAGACGTAAAAAAAGAAAATTGGAAATTATTTATGCATGCAACAACAGCAGCAAGAATTTTATTAGCACAAACTTGGAAGACAGAAGAAATACCAACGAAAGAACAATGGCAAGGGAAACTTATGGAATATGCAGAACCGGCAAAACTAACAAAAAAATTACATGAAAAGGACAACAAAGACTTTAAAAGAGAATGGGAACCATTTACAACATATATGAAGAGGCAACATAAATAAATGGACTCATTGGCAGGGTTTGAGTGAACAATCACAACTGTCTACAACAAAAAATAAGACTATATGTATTGAGGAACTTTTGGGGAAACATCAAATACGCAAGGTGAACAATAGGGAAATAAAACAAAATGTGAGTACGAGGGAAGTCCAGGGGAGGAGGGTCGAAATATGAAAAATTGTTAAAGATATATTGTTAGAAGTAGAATCCATGGAAAAATCAATAAAAAATTATTTTTAAAAAATAAATAGAATCTCTGGATAAGAAAGTGTCATTTTTAGGTATTCTATTAAGACTGGAATATGATATTCCAGTTTTGATTGCTGGAAATTTAGCAACTGGGAAATATTATCCTGAATAGTGACAGAATTTGGGAATGATTCAAAGTATTTGGTATGGTATTTTTATTTGTAAACATTGAAATGAGGAAGTCTTTTTACTCAGAGTGAGAAGGATGACCAAATATTTGACAGACCTGGAAATAGCAAGCTCATGTAGATCCAAGGGGGGAGGAAGTGGATACCGCGGAAGAATATTGTAAAATTTGTGGAGGAAAATGATCTGACATGATCTACTATTCCAGCCTGGTTATCTCTTCCTAATTCTGGGTGCTGTGTTTTATTATCTTCAATATCTCTTGTGAAAAGGTCTTTTAATGTACGGTCAGTAAAAGCCTGGATGTAAGGCCTGCCTTTTGTGTGAATAGTTTTGTTTTCGTTTTCTCCTGGGTGGATCCCAGGACAGACTAGGTCTGGCTGGAAGGATCTCCCCTTGCTGGGCCACTTTGCAGAAGTCGACTCCTGCAGGCGGCTTGTCTTGTGTGCGGGTGGAGGTGCGCTGCCTGCAGAAGTTGACACTGGGACTAGCTACCTGGAAAACCTCTGTGCCTGAGGACGCCACAACTCCCGTAGCCTTTTCAGGCTTTGCCCTCAGGTGGGAAGAGCATTGCACCCGGGAGAGGGAAAGGGGAGTCAAACAGGCACTCAAGGGATAATTTCAGAGAAAGAGCTTTATTTCTATCATCCGGGCTTGGTAGAAGGAGCTAGTGTGATAACTTCATAAACAAGCACAAGTTCACAGCCATTTGCACAGAGCATATATTCCCCTCCAGTTCCCTCCCCCTTCTCCCCCTCCTCAGGAGTCCTGCCTCATGAGTTTCCCTGAGCATGAACAGAAAGCTCCTGTCCTGAGACTCTTGGGACTCTTGGCGCCCTTCCCAGGAAAGGGGGATGAGAAGCCAAGGGGGTTGAGAAGCCTTGCGTTCAGTGTGTCCAAGATGTGATGCAACTGGATGAGATAAGACTCAGTTCCCAGACCTGCTTATTCCTGGCATTGACAGAGCCCATTCATTAGCTTTTTGAAGCCTTCTTGTACTGATAAAAAATAACCTTTTGCTTATGCAGCAGCATCTTGTGAGAAAGCAGAGAAGAGCAGAGAAAAGCTGTTGTAGACGAGAGAAATGGGAAATTTGGTTTTGAGGCCTGGGGTGACTTTGGGCCTAGGGGGGGTCACCTGTCCTCACCTCCTTCACTCCCTGGCTTCTCCCCCCCCCCCGGAGAAAGGGGAAGGCATGGACAACAGACAGTCGCTTCAGGACACCGATCCGCTCTAAAGAAGCTGGCGCATGGGAAGAGCCGCACCCCATCAGCTGCGAGCAGTACCTGTTCCGCCTCCAAATAATCATTTGGGCTTCTGTGTATATTCCCAGGTTGTACTTTCAGTTAGTTGGAAGGGGGGGCGGTTCTCCAGCAGATGCAGGAGTGAAACGCCATCCCTTTTGTTGTGTTGAAAACAACAACTCATCTGTGGGAGCCTCAGCTTCTGATCCTAAGGATGAGGCTAATGCTTCTGGTCCTATCCCTGAAGTTCTTTTATAGGTACTGAAGATTGACTGGATATTCTGTTTATTGGTTTGGTAATGCTGTGTGTCATTTAGAATGTGGTTGAACAACTCACACCGCTCATGTGATGGCTCTCTGGGAAGTCAGCCCAAATCACGGCGTGCACCGCATCCCAGAGAAAGAGGGAAAGTGAATTGCTGTTATTAAGATGAATGTGTTGCCGAGAATGTTGTTTTTGTTTCAAACACTGCAGATTGTGGACAAGATGGACTGTTTCAAGAGGTGGCAGAAAGACATATCTAGATTTGTCTGGCAGGGCAAAAAGCCCAGAATAAAATTTAAGATATTAACTGATGCAAAAGAAAGAGGGGGGTTTGCCCTGCCAGACTTAAAACTGTATTATGAATCAGCGGCTTTTTGCTGGCTGAAAAACTGGCTACTTCTTGAGAACACAGACATTTTGGATCTGGAAGGGTTTAACAATAGGTTTGGTTGGCATGCATATATATGGTATGACAAGGTTAAAATTCATCAAGGATTCAAAAACCATATTGTTAGGAAAGCACTATATAATGTTTAGATTCGGTATAAAGATTTGTTGGAAAACAAAACCCCTAGGTGGTTGTCACCAATGGAAGCTAAGGAAGTGAAAAAACTTAACATGGAATCTAAATGGCCAAAATACTGGGAAATCATAGAACAAGAGGAGGGAAAAGTGAAATTGCAGAGCTATGAGAAATTGAAGTCAAAAGTAAGAGACTGGCTTCATTACTACCAGATAAATGAAGTTTTCAAACAGGACAGGAAAATCGGCTTTCAGGTGGAGAGATCAAAATTAGAAACTGAATTGTTGGAACCCAATACTAAGAATTTGTCAAGAATGTATAACTTGTTGTTGAAATGGAATACACAGGATGAGATGGTTAAATCAGCTATGATTAAATGGGCACAAGACATTGGTCATGACATTATGTTTGCTGACTGGGAACAGTTATGGACTACCGGTATAAAATTTACGGCATGTAATGCCTTAAGAGAGAACATTATGAAAATGATTTGTAGGTGGTACATGACCCCAGTCAAGCTTGCAAAAATCTATCATACGCCCAATAATAAATGCTGGAAATGTAAGGAAACTGAAGGTACTTTCTACCACCTTTGGTGGACGTGCCCAAGGATCAAGGCCTTCTGGGAAATGATCTATAATGAAATTAAGAAGGTACTTAAGTGTACCTTTCATAAGAAACCAGAGGCCTTTCTCCTGGGCATGGTAGGCCAATTGGTGTCAAGGAAAGATAGGACGTTCTTTATGTATGCTACAACAGCAGCAAGAGTTCTTTTAGCAAAGTATTGGAAGACACAAGAACTACCCACGCTGGAAGAGTGGCAGACAAAGGTGATAGACTATATGGGACTGGCTGAGATGACTGGCAGAATCCGTGACCAAGGAAAAGAGACGGTGGAAGAAGATTGGAAGAAATTTAAAACTTATCTTAAGAACTGTTGTAAAATTAATGAGTGCTAAAATGTTATGGGTAATGTAAAACAGAATTGCAGTGACAAATAATTGGGTAAGAGAAAAAGGATTAAAGAAAGTGAATTATAAGTACAGTGGTGCCTCGCAAGACGAAATTAATTCGTTCCACAAGTTTTTTCTTCTTGCGAGTTTTTCGTCTTGCGAAGCACGGTTTCCCATAGGAATGCATTGAAAATCAATTAATGCGTTCCTATGGAGACCACTTGCCAGGCTGGCGGTGCGGAGAAGGGCTTTTCTCCCCACTGCAAGCCTTCAGGACAGGTACGGGAACAGAGGGGAAGGCGCGCAGCGCTTCTCCTCTGTTCCCGGGGCTTGCGGTGGGAGGAGGGTTTTTCCTCCCCACCGCCAACATTCAGAACAGCATTCTGAATGTTGGCGGTGGGAAGGAAAACCCTCCTCCCACCACAAGTCTTCAGGACAGCCATCCGAAGGCTGGCGCGGGGAGAAGGTCTCTCCGCCCCACCGCCAGCCTTCGAGGGAGCCTTCCGAAGGCTGGCGCGGGGAGGAGGTCTCTCCGCCCCACCGCCAGCCTTCGGGGGAGCCTTCCGAAGGCTGGCGGCGGGAGGAGGTCTCTCCGCCCCACCGCCAGCCTTCGGAAGGCTGCTCGGAAGGCTGGCGGTGGGGCGGAGAGACCTCCTCCCGCCGCCAGCCTTCCGAGCAGCCTTGCGAAGGCTGGCGGTGGGGCAGAGAGACCTCCTCCCGCCGCCAGCCTTCCGAGCAGCCTTGCGAAGGCTGGCGGTGGGGCGGAGAGACCTCCTCCCGCCGCCAGCCTTCCGAGCAGCCTTCCGAAGGCTGGCGGTGGGGCGGAGAGACCTCCTCCCGCCGCCAGCCTTCCGAGCAGCCTTCCGAAGGCTGGCGGCGGGAGGAGGTCTCTCCGCCCCACCGCCAGCCTTCGGAGGAGCCTTCCGAAGGCTGGCGGCGGGAGGAGGTCTCTCTGCCCCACCGCCAGCCTTCGGAGGAGGTCCGAGGATAGTGGGGAAGACGCGCTGCGCTTCCCCGCTGTCCTGGAGATTTCCCTATGGGCTTTCGTCTTGCGAAGGAAGCCCATAGGGAAATTCGTCTTGCAAAGCGCATCGAAAAATGGAAAACCCTTTCGTCTAGCGGGTTTTTCGTCTTGCGAGGCGTTCGTCTTGCGGGGCACCACTGTAATTGAAATTTGGGGTTGCTGGAAAAGTTTAAAACAGGGATGCAGAAAAGGGAGGTATGGGGAAGTCGTTGAAATAAGGTTTAAGAAAAAGAGGTTATGAAATTATACGTGTTTGTATGTGTGTTTGTTTGTGTATTGTTAGTTGTGTTGTGTTTTGATATATGTTGGAAAATTAATAAAAAATTTATTTAAAAAAAGAGAAAGAGGGAAAGTGAGCCTTAAAAACCCTTTTGGATCTCTATCCCAACAGAACAGCTGCATTATTTCTCTGGGAAGGTTTTAGTTTAGGTTTTAGAATCCCAGTTGCTCCCCCCCCCAATTCAGGTGACCCACCAAATCAGAAATCAGTTAGAGAGATGCCCGAAGTGGCGTGCAAGAAAATACTTAAAGAAATTAAGGCAGGGAGGGTAGCCGGCCCCTTTTCTGTCCCTCCCATAGAGGGTTTGCATATATCCCCATTAGGCATCGTCCCCAAAAAGGCACCCAGTGAGTTTCGCATGATTCACAACCTATCCTACCCAAAGGGAGGGTCCGTCAATGATGCGATACCTCAGGAACTTTGCTCTGTGAGGTATGCCTCATTTGACCAAGCGGTTAAACTTATTCGCAAATTTGGAAAAGGCGCGTTGCTGGCGAAATGTGATATAGAGTCTGCTTACTGACTCCTGCCAGTCCACCCGGAAGATTTCCGGTGGCTGGGTTTTAAATTTGATGGGGCATACTTTGTAGACACGGGACACGGGTGGCGCTGTGGGTAAAACCTCAGCGCCTAGGACTTGCCGATCGTATGGTCGGCGGTTTGAATCCCCGCAGCGGGGTGAGCTCCCGTCGTTCGGTCCCAGCTCCTGCCCACCTAGCAGTTCGAAAGCACTCTTAAGTGCAAGTAGATAAATAGGTACCACTTTATAGCGGGAAGGTAAACGGCGTTTCCGTGTGCTGTAATGGTGCTGGCTCACCAGAGCAGCTTCGTCACGCTGGCCACGTGACCCAGAAGTGTCTCCGGACAGCGCTGGCCCCCGGCCTCTTAAGCGAGATGGGCGCGCAACCCCAGAGTCGGACACGACTGGCCCGTACGGGCAGGGGTACCTTTACCTTTACTTACTTTGTAGACAAAGCAATGCCTATGGGTTGCTCAGTGGCCTGTGCAGCCTTTGAGGCATTTAGTACCTTTTTGGACTGGGCGCTTCGTTTTAGAACAGGCTCTGAGGGTGTGTCACACTACTTGGACGACTTTATTCGCATAGCTGATAGTAGGCATAAGTGCTCGGCCCTTCTGGAAGCCTTCACATCTTTAGCAGGAGAGCTGGGAGTACCTTTGGCTGCAGATAAAATGGAGGGCCCAGCTACAACTATGGTTTACCTAGGCATTGAGTTGGACACAGTCGCCCAAACCTCAAAACTTCCTAGTGAAAAATTGGTTGCGCTTAGGGACCTCATTCAGCAACTTCTCCCTCTAAGAAAAGTTACGCTCAGGCAGATTCAGTCATTGTTAGGCCATTTGAACTTTGCTTGCCGAGTGGTTTCCCCAGGCCGCCCATTTTGCAGCCGCCTCGCGAGGTTGTCAGCAGGCTTGCGGTCACCCCATCACAGGGTTCGCCTATCTAAAGAGGTAAAATCTGATCTGGAAGTCTGGCTGAGGTTCTTGGAAAGGTATAATGGTGAAGAAGCAACCGTTGGAACGCAAAGGCAACGCGGCCAGTACCAAATGCAAAGGGGTAGCGACAAAGACGTGTCCTTTTAAGCCTCCCTCCTTTTGCTCCACCAAGCCCCCCACAAACGTTAAAGGTGCCCCACCACCCTGCGAATGTGGCTAGAAATAAAAACCCCCAGCCAAACCTGATCCGTCGGGCGAGCTGTGCGCTTCCAAGTAAAAGGACTAAACGGCGATGGGCTGGCGCTGAACGTGCAAACCGCGTTCCGCAAAGCTCCGCTGCAGAGAAGCCACCCAGAGAGAAGGGAACACCCGGTCGATGGGGTTTTCCAGTGCGGTTTCAGCCCTGCTGTTCCGGAGCTAAATGGCTCTGGCTGCCGAAGCCGCTGCCTGGAACACGGGCGGGCTTGAGGCAGGCAATCCGATGGGAGGCACAACACCGATGCGCGGGTAAATCCAAGTGAAAATCGATCACCGAAGGAATTGAGATACACAGCCTTAAAAAAAGGTAAGCAAGAGACAAAACAACCTTAATACAAACCAAAGCGGGATGGCTGGCGAGGTGAAAAGAGGGCGAGCCCCGGCCGCGCCGGCCCTAAATAGGGCAGGCTATGCCCCCCAGCCACCCAACTGGCTGGCTGGGTTGACGACGCGGCCAGGATTCCCTCAGTCTCACGGGGGCTGGAACCAGCCCCCGCGCACATGGAGTGGGCGTGAAGCCCACAACCCCAACTCCTCGCCAGGTTCGGAAGTGGCTTTGTTGTGTTGAAAACAACAACTCTCATCTGTGGGAGCCTCAGCTTCTGATCCTAAGGATGAGGCTAATGTTTCTGGTCCTATCCCTGAAGTTCTTTTATAGGTACTGAAGATTGACTGGATATTCTGTTTATTGGTTTGGTAATGCTGTATGTCATTTAGAATGCGGTTGAACAACTCACACCGCTCATGGGATGGTGTGATAGGCGCACATACATAGATCAGCACAGGAAGACCGACCTGAAGCCATTTTGATTCCTAAACTGAGCAAATGTTTTCTCTGCAAGGTCAGACTGGAAAAGCCTCCCCATTGTCTTTTCCTTCACAAATCCTGTCTTAAGGGTATGTCTGTGTTTGAATAGGGTGAGTCTGTGACCATCCCAGGAACTAAGTATTTATCATTACGAAAGACTGGCCGGGCTCCCCAGGCAATCCAATCAAGTAAAGCCACTTCCGGCCTGCCCAGGAGGTGGGGTTGCGGGCTTCATGCCCACCCCACGTGAGCAGGGGAATCCCGGCCGGGTCTGCCCCCCCCAGCCAGCCAATCAGCTGGCTGGGGGGGCGTGGCCTGCCCTATTTAGGGCCGGCGCAGAGGGGGCTCACCCTCTTTTCGCCGGCTAGCCCTCACGTTTTCCCACCCTCCCTCCTTTAAATAGGCTTTAGGTAGGTCTTTGACTTTGCTATGGACTTCGGTCTGTCGCCGCAAGGGGCATGGTAGGAATTTTTCCCAATTGGCAATTTCTAGCCTTTTGGTTTTTCAATTTCTAGCCTTTTGGTTTTTCAGGCAATCCAGTCAAGTAACCTGCCAAACAGGAGATAAACAAGGACAAAAACAACATCAAATTTCTGTTTAGACCGCCTTTTCTGTGATGTAGGTGTGATGTATCTGAGGGGTGGTCTTAGGTTACACCCCTTCTGTGATGTATGTATGATGTTCCAGGGGTGGTCTTGGTCTACAGGGTGGCAATTTCAAGAGTCCATATAAGGCCTTGCGCACCATTGTTCTGGGTTCCTCGTCTCTCCTGCGGGTGAGGGGAGCACCCTGTTGCAACAGATCAATAAAGATCAAGCTTACTAGCTGCCTTGCTTCTCAATATTCTCTGGTTGGCCTCTGTTATCTTCTCCTACCAATAGGGAACCTATGTAAGGACTCTATATGGGCTCTTGGATAACCCCATAAGGAAAAAGGGCAATTTTTTATTTACAACAGAGGCTCTCTGGGAAGTCAGCCCAAATCACGGCCTGCACCGCATCCCAGAGAAAAAGGGAACGTGAGCCTAAAACGTACAGGGGAGGGAACCAAGCAAGCTGTTAGGGCCAATTCTCATTTACTGCACCCTCATGGTAAGACCTTGGGAAAATGCCACCTTTTCCCAGACATGAGCTATATAGAGAATGGTTATTTCTCTTGTGAAATCAGGGAGACGTTTAATTAGTAAGGAATTCCATGGGTAGTAATGATACCACCACAAATAGCTCTGAACAGGCCTCTGTCTCCAATTTCTACATTTTACCCTGGCCAGCCCCTGAAAGAGCTGAATGGTTCTGGCTTTGGAACAAAATTCTGCCTAAAAGGTCCTTCCTGGGGGTTTTTTATGATGTTAGCCGCTCCGAGCCCAGCCTCAGCCGGGGAGGGCAGGATACAAATAAAAAATTCTCATTCTTATTCTTATTCTTATTAAAAGGGAACACAAATGCCAAATTAAAACTAAATATACCACACTGACTTTGGGGAGAACAAGAAAACACACTCACTCTCTATGGAGGTCGCTGTGTACCAGCGTTGCTAAGGGCTCCCAAGCCCCTGGAGACATGAGGTCACAGCACTATGACAACATGATGGAATGATGATGTCAGTGGAAAGGAGACCTCTTGCTCATCTCTTTTTCTATTTACATTATATTTGCTGATTTATGATCCGGCAAACCTTCATCGAAGATGAACTAAGAACTTATTAATGGATTGAATATTTTTAAAATTAATTCTCCATTAATAACATTCCAATGATAACAAATCAAATCAATTCTTGCCACATCATAATACAAACAATAAAGCCAATTATACATTCCAAACTAAAAATTTTGGGGAGGCCTTTCCATGTTCTGGCTGTCAGGAGAAAGTTTCTTTCACTTGTTCCTGCGTTCTTCTCTCTTGTTCCCCCCCAGATTCAGCTAGGTAGACCAACTACCTACCTCTAAGGGGCTACTGTACAATTTCTTAATTTTTTGGAAAGGATTCTTTTAAATACTTTTTTAGGACTTTTTTTTAAAGACTTGATTCTTTTAAAGGGATTTTTGGAAGAGTTTTTTAAATATATTTTTTCCAAGTTTTCCCCCCATTTCATAATTCTGATCTTCCAGTCATTTTGAAATATCCTTCCTTCCAGAACACTCTCCTGTTTCTTAGTCCAAATTCTAATAGTTTTTGAAGAGCTGAGTCCAGGGTGTCGTACATTGTCCTGGGCAAAGGTGGTTGGCATTGCAGGGTAAATATTAGGCTCAAGTGGCACCGCAAATTTTGCACACAGTGATCTCTAGGATAAGCCAGGCATGTGTTGCACTGGGACCTATAGCACTGTGTTTAGAGGTCAACTACAGTTCCCATGATTCTCCGGGGGGAAGGAGTCATGTGCTGTAATGTTATGGCATGTCCACAGCCACTAACAACAACCAAGGTGAATAGTTTCTGATGAATTTTCCTTAAAATGTCTTGTCTCAATTATATTTTTAGAGTTTATCATTGCAATGGTGTGCTAGATACTGCAGTTTTTGGTTGTGGTGACCTGCTATTCGATATAATTAGTTAAAGATGTTTCTATATGTAACAACAGCAGCTAGGATTCTATATGCGCAGAAATGGAAGGAAAATGAAGTTCCAAAGAAGGGATAAGTGAGATAATGGACTATGCAAAACTAGCAAAATTAGCAGTTTTGTGGACAAATAGGCCTAGTCCCCTTTTCCCAGCAGCGGGGGGGCGGGGGGCGGCATTGCCCCCTGCCATTGCCTGCCAGCCCAGAAGGACGGCACAGGCCTGCCTAGGCCTCAAAACGCGGCCTAGTCCCTTTCTCAGCTGCGGGGGGGCGGCGGCATTACCCCCGCAGGAGGCCCTGCAAACCCAGGAGGCTCTGTTGAGATTTATGATTTAATTTGTCTGTTGAGGCTTATTGTTGTGGTTTGTTGAAGCTGCTGCTACCGACCCGAGCGGGATGCCCAGGCCCCAGCTAGGCAGCAGCCAGTGGCTGCTTGTTTTGCAGCTGGGGGGGGGTGGCATTGCTGCCAGCCACTGGTGTTGCTGGCCAAAATGTGGCGCGGGCCTCAGCTGGGCCGCTAGGCGGGTCTGCTGTTTTGCCATCCGCAGAAGAGGGCCACAAGGCGACCTTTTTGAGCTGAATCACGCTGGGGAGGGGGTGCCTCGCCGGGCTGCAGGGCAACCCACTTCAGTTTTTCCTTATTGGGGGGGGGGGACTAAGTCAGGCCGCATGGCGGTCATGCTTCCACCCACCCCCCCCCCCCCGTTCCCCCAAGTTTGTCTTCAGGATGTGTGTTAACTGTCTCTATTTTTTGCAGTCTTAGCGTTTGTGCGCAATTACGTTGGCTGGTTCTGTCTTTCACCAAAACATTCCGATTGCAAATATAAATAAATCTAATAATTATAATTAATATAACAAACAAACAAAAACAAATACAACATCATACTTAGGTATTTGTAGGTCTTAGTAGTGGTTGACTTGCTTCAAGGTGCATTATGTCTCTAGCCGTGGCTGCTGATCAAAGAGAAGGCTCCCCCTCGCACTCTCTTGGTGCCGTAGGGGTGGGCACCCCAAGAGCCGCATCGAGGGGTACCCCTAGCAATGCAGTAAAGGCAGCCAACAGGATTAAAAAAAAGGGGCTTGTCTTCCAGCCGGAAGGTCCCACCTATGAAGTTAATTATCTCTAAGAAAAAAGTGAGGGATGATGGCCCCTCCACCTCTGATGCCAGGCCCTACAGGGCCCTTCCTAAGAAGAAAAAGCAGGCATACACAGAGGAGCTCACTGCTGAGAGCGATTCTTCCCAGTCCAGTGACGACGATGTGCAGGAATTACTGCGTCAGAACCGCATCCTGCAGCGTCGCCTGGCTAGGGCTAAGGAGCACTTAGATAAGTCCCCTCGTTGACGCTCCCGCGAGGCATAGGTCACCGGTTTCGAGTTCATCAGACAGCTCCTCCAGCCCTGATTTGCGCAGAACACGTCGGAGGAGGGACTCTTCTGATTCTTCAGATCTTTCAGGTACGTGTGATTCCTCCTGTGGCGAGTCAGAAGAACGGTGCAAAGGGTACTGGGTTACTACCCACAAGGCCCCTGGCCTGCCTAGTTGGATTTGGGAACGTCGCACCCGGTGCCATCGCCGTGCCTTTGGGGCCAAGGAACCATGTGGGGAGGATGGGCTTGATGCAAAAGGGAAGGTGCGGGCATCTAACTTCAAGACCACGGATCAGCCTCCTGGCATCCGGCTTAAAAAGAATATACGCAACCACATTCTAAATGGGGAATTTGTGGACTTGTTTGCCCTGCTCTCCCCAGCTTATTCTTGTAGTTCCAAGTTTAAGCCTGAATCGCGTCGCAAGAAGAAGGCAGTGGATATCAATATAGAACTTTTGACAATTGGCTAGCTGCTTTCGCCTCTTACATGGGTTTGGTGGCCGCTGCTTACCCAGATAGGGCTTGGCACTTGGCTAACTATCTGGGCATTATCTTAAAAGCCAAAAAAATGGCAGGGGACTCAGCGGCTTTGGCTTACGATGAGCTGTTCTGTGAGAGGGCTGCTGAAGAACCCACGGCCCGTTGGGACATCAAGGATAATGATCTTTGGTCCGAAGTAGTGGCCCCAAACTTCCAAAAAAGGGCTTTTGGGGAGAAGTCAGGTAAACCCCCCTCCAAAGTGCAAAGGGTGGCTGTCAGAGGCTCAGGAGCAGAAGAGCAGGGGAGAGAGCAAATAGAGAGCGGAGGAGAGGAATCAGAGGGGAGTGTAGGGGAATATGACAGTGACCCGAGAGATTCCATGAGCTTCTCCAGCGAATCAGAAGATTCCCAGAAGGGGGCGCCTATGGTAAGGGCGAGGAGGGTCCCAGGGGGGACGCTCCATAAACAAGGGACCAGAGGGGACTCCCAAGGGAGCAGCGGAGGATCAGGACCAGTTCCCCCACCAGAGCACAGTGGGGGGGGGAGAGTCACATGAGTCAGGACCAGCTTCTCCTCCAGCGGGGAGAGAAGATGAGTCAGGGGTAACCACGCCTCCCCGAAAGAGGGAGCAGTGACACAAGTGTAACGGTCAGAAGGAAAGTGGGAGGCTGCGCACGCGCGCCAAGTTCAAATGTGGAGGAGCGCGGGACAGCAGAAAACCCGGATTGGGAGCCAGGTCCGAAAGCCCGAAGGAGGGAGGGGGAAGAGTCAGGGGACTCAGCGTCAGAGGAGTCTAGGAGGGCTGAGACTCGGACTAGCAGGAGGACCCAGAGAAGGAAGGAACAGAGGAAGAGGTGGAGTAAGGCTAGAATCTTAAACTGGTGTCAGGGGGGAGGAGATTCAGATGGAACTTCGACGGTCTAAGGTATAGACGTAGCGTTGCGTGCTGCGCGTCTGGAAGTGAAACTGAACTTCAATAAAGACTTTTTTACTTGAGGAAGAAGCAGCGTTGGTCTTGTGTGAGCTGGGACCTTGGGCAGCGCTGACAGTGGCTATATCAAAATGTTGGGAATTTAATAATGGGTTGTGCAGCAGGGACCGATGCCGCTTTGACCATGCTTGTGAGCGCTGTGGTGGTCCTCACTCACGGACTAAGTGTTTTCGGGCTAAGCCCCCTTTTCGCAGTTTTCGAAAAACAGGATCAGGGAGTGGAGCCAAGGACGCCAAGGGAGACTCAGGAGCCTCTATCTCTGGAGCTCAGCAAGCCAAGGCTGCCTCCCGGAAATGAGGTTTTTTCCACCCTAGCCCCAACCCCTGTCCGCCTCTCCGCGATGTTACCTTTGTTACAGGCTTATCCCAACAGTACTGCAGCCGACTACTTGGAAGCAGGGTTTCGTTTTGGCTTCTGCATCCCTGTCTCCAATACACCGGTATCCAGAACCCCTCCTAATCAAAATTCGGTAATGGAAATGCCCCTTGTTGCTTTTAACAAAATTGAAAAAGAGCGGCGTTTAGGCAGGGTGGCCGGCCCTTTCCCGGCCCCCCCTTTCAAAAAGTTTATAGTTTCCCCTCTTGGCATGGTGCCCAAAAAACTTCCTGGTGAGTTCTGCATGATACACAACCTTTCTTATCCTAGGGGTGGGTCTGTAAACGACGCCATACCACGGGAGCTTTGTTCAGTTAAATATGCATCCTTGGATGTGGCCATTAAAATTATTAGGAAATTGGGCACTGGGGCCTTATTGGCAAAATGTGACATCGAGTCAGCCTTTCGGCTGCTCCCAGTTCATCCTGAAGATTTTTGGCTGCTTGGATTCAAATTCAGGGATAGCTGGTACTTTGACAAGGCTATGCCCATGGGCTGCTCTGTGGCCTGCGCAGCCTTTGAAACCTTCAGCACATTCATTGAATGGGCCTTCAAAACCACATCTGGTTCCCCTTTTGTGACCCATTACTTAGATGACTTTCTTATCAGTGGGGCCCCAGACTCCCCCAACTGTGCCCTATCCCTAGCTACATTCATGCGCCTTGCAGCTGACTTTGGCATACCTCTGGCTGCTGACAAGACTGAGGGCCCTTCGACTATCCTTTCCTACTTGGGTATTGAATTGGACATAATTCGGCAGTCGTCACGCCTACCGCAAACCAAGTTGGAATCCTTGAAAGTTTTGCTGGAGGCAATGCTTGGGGTTAAGAAGACCACCCTTCGCCAGGTGCAATCCCTGTTGGGTCATCTTAATTTTGCATGTAGAGTAGTGGCACCAGGCCGTGCCTTTTGTGCCCGTCTGGCACGGCTCACGGCTGGGGGGGTAGCCCCCCACCATCACATCAGGGTGACAAAGCAGATAAAGAACGATCTGAGGGTTTGGCTTGCATTCCTGCAGGATTATAATGGGGTTTCTTTTTGGCAGAAGTGCCTTAACCCCGGGGAGGAGTTCCAGGTTCATTCTGATGCTTCTGGCCACTTTGGCTTTGGCGTGTTCTTCAGGGGACATTGGTGCGCCCAGCCGTGGCCATCTTCTTGGCACGCAGCAGGCATTACTCGGGATTTAACCTTTCTGGAGTTCTTTCCTATTCTAGTCGCCATTCGCATCTGGGGAACCCTCTTTTCGAATTCCAGGGTCTGTTTCTGGTCTGACAATCAAGCAGTGGTAAGAGTGGTAGGCAGTCAGCAAAGTCCCAGAGGGTCATAAGGGTCCTGCGCCTGTTTGTCTTGGAGTGCCTGCGGCACAATATTTCTTTCACTGCCCGCTTCATACCTGGCCTTAACAATAACATTGCTGATGCCCTGTCTCGTTTCCAGATGGAGCGTTTCCGCGAACTGGCACCAGGAGCAGCCCAGTCCCCAGACGCCTTCCCAGACGATCTGTGGGAGATTGGAAGCAAGAAGTAAACCAGGGAGTATTGGCAGCAATAGCACCCTCCACTAGACGTTCTTATTCCAGGGCCTGGGATGCCTTTGGGCGCTTTCGTGGCTCTGTAACCTTGCACGCATCTGAGGAGGAGGTGCTTCAGTTCTTGGTGCTCCTAAAGAGCAAGGGCCTTGCCATAAAAACTTTAATGCTTTACAGGGCAGCTATTTCTTTCTTTTGTAAATTCCGTCACTGGCCAGATCCCAGTGACAGCTTCCACATCAAGAAGTTACTGGCTGGGTGGCGGCGTGTCATTCCCCCTCGTCAGGATGGCAGGAAGCCTATCAACATAGACATACTTTATCTAATTTGGAAAAAACTACCAGAGATCTGCTGGTCAAATTTCGAAACGCGTCTCTTTTGGGCAGCATTTTCCCTAGCCTTTTTTGGTGCCATGCGCATTGGGGAGTGTTTGGCTGGGCCCCTGCAATCAGGATTGGCAGACAACGACATCAAGTTCTCTGGGCATACGTTGAATGTTAAGATTCGGTCCTCAAAAACTGACCAGTTGCGGAAAGGGGTCACGCTCACGCTGTCCCCAACGGAACAGGCAGGCCCCTGCCCATATCGCGACACACGCCACTTCTTCAGGGTCCGGCCCCAGTTCAAGGGCCCTTTCTTCATTCACTCAAACACGTGCCCGTTGACGCGATCACAATTCACAGCGGTTTTACGCAAAGCCTTATCTACTTGCAGTGTTAGTCCCCAGGAATATTCTGGGCACTCGTTTTGTATCGGGGCTGCTACTTCAGCAGCGATACAGGGTTGGGACCCCGCATACATCAAGACACCGGGCCGCTGGCGCTTGACAGCCTACAAAAGTTACATTCGTCCCGGCTCCTTCTCCTTATCACTTGCAATTTAATTGTCTTACAGGTTTGCCCACCATGAAGATCTGGGTGATAGGCCACAGCATGGTCCATTGGGCAGCGGATCATGCACGGTCTCAAAATTGTGGCCTTAACCTTAACATCTACCCCAAGGTATGCTTTTATTGGATGGCCCAGCGGGGCATGCATTGGCGGAGCTTGATGCCCATGCTGCGTAGTGCCGCAGCGACCCTTAATCCTCCAAGGGTCTTGATTATACATGCGGGGGAGAACGATCTAGTGGAGCAAAAAGGCATTGCCCTTACCCTTGCTGCAAGGGCAGATCTAAAAAGCCTGCATGCCTTGTATCCATCAATGACCATCGGCTGGTCCAATCTCCTACCCCGTCTTCACTGGAGGGGGGCTTCCAATCCCTCTCGCCTCAATTATGCGGTGAATAAAATTAACAGGGCCATGCGCAACACCATGCACCAAATTGGTGGGTTCTCTATCCCACATCCCACCATCACAGCAGATAGAGTTGACCTATTCTGGGGGGACGGGGTGCACTTGACCCCACTGGGCAATGACGTCTGGCTCCACGACTTGCGACAAGCCCTTGGGGACTGGATAGATTGCGGGGTTTAATTGGTCCTCAGTTGTGGGACTTGGCGGCGAGGCCCCTTAGAGCCTCGAGTGGCGGTTTTAGGCCTTGGCAAGGTAGTCTTTAGTCTAACATCAAGTTGGGGGGGATGCATTCATGCTCCCTCCCCATGCAGCGGCGCGTGCAGGGCCCGTTAAAGGGCAAACTGGGAGTCCCTGGCCCTATAGCGGCAGCATGTAGGTCAAACTCCCTGGACGAGGTCAGTGGAAGGGCATGTTGTGTAAGTTTGCGCTTTGCAGTCCCCTCTCACTGGGCCTCAACTGCCTGCATATCCTCGGCCAGGTGGGCTGAGAGGGTTACCTGCCAAGGCCTGTGCCAAGTTTCCCACTTCTGAAGTTCAATAAAGTTGTGGCCAATTTGAACCCATACTCTGGTCTCTTGTGTTATCATTTGGGAAAAGGGGTAGGCACCACAGACAGGGTTTAGCACGTGTGCCCACAAACAAGGACAGGAGAAAAACAACATTCAAATTTCTGTTTTAAACATCCCTCGAAATAGTCGCCAGGTGCTCTGTGGGCCTGAGGGTGTCTCAGCCAGGAGAAGTCTGTGGAATTGGGCTGCTGCTGCTGCTGCTGTGTAAACTAAGGCAGAGTGGCCCCAGGACCGCAGTTAATCTGTAAGGAGCCGCTCTGAGCACTCTGTATGCTCTTTGGCTGTGCTGTTTAGGAGCAAGTTTATTTTCTCAAGACAAGTCTCATTCTGTTTCTAAATAAGACTCTGCCTTGATTAATTCACCGCTGCATGACAGCTTCCATTGGCTGCAAATCTCCCAGAGGTCTGGGGGAAGATGGAATTTCTTAGCCAATCAAAATGACCAAGGATTTGAGGGAAAGCCACCCTTGATTAGTTGCAACTAGTCTCCAATCTCGAGAGACTGAAGCGATGTATGCACTTCAGGCCAGACCTTGGACCCATTTCGAAAGGCAAGCCCCTCATGACGTAGGAGCAATGAAAACTGCTGCTCTGACATCATTTATGACGCAGGATGGAATTCTACAGCGCCGCTTTCTTATCTTCAAAGGGTCTTCCATCCTCCGGAGTTGGCCAGTTTTCTCGCTTCCTGGGTGAATGTGACCTTGGTCGCAAGGATTTCCTAAAGAGCAGTCACTTACTGTTCTCTTCTTTCAGTGTTGGGGTCTCCCTATTAGCTTTGGGGGTACATTCTGTCCTTTTGGTCTCTTCCGAGCAATCTTAAATCTTACAAGCTTCTTTTTAAGGCATTTATTCTCTTGTTGCCCTGTGTCTTATTTTAACTCCCCTTCATTAGCAAGCTCTTGCCTTCCAAGGTAATATCTGCCTCCTATCTCCTGACAAGGTTCCAGCTGCTAGTTTGCTGTTGTTGTTGTTTAGTCATGTCCGCCTCTTTGTGACCCCCTGGACCAGAGCATGCCAGGCACTCCTGTCTCCCACTGCCTCCCTCATGCTGGTAGCTTCCAGAACACTGTCCCACCATCTCGTCCTCTGGAGTCCCCTTCTCCTTGTGCCCTCCATCTTCCCCAACATCAGGGTATTTTCCAGGGAGTCTTCTCTTCTCAGGAGGTGGCCAAAGTATTGGAGCCTCAACTTCACGATCTGTCCTTAGTCTTCCTAAAATAGTACTCATTATAAGCAGTTTTCCAAGACTTTTCTATATTTATAGATAATATTGGGGTACACAACAGCCTTCTGTTCAGAGAGACTCTCTACTCAGCTTTTAGGGTGTCCATGTAAATAGTACTCTTTGAGGACAGACAGTCTCTTATATGGATTTTGATCACCTTTTAAAATCATTAAACTGTACTGTTTTGCTTTCATAAAATTCCATTGTACGCATTCCCTGTACAATTTGCCCCTTGGGAGACCAGAGTTCGAATCCCCACTTGGCCATGGGGTGGGGGGGTCAGTCAGTGCCTGTCAGCCTGGTCTACCTCACAGGGCTGTTGTGGAGATTGAATGAGGAGGGAGAGAACCACCTTGAAGGGAAAGGTGGGATAAAAATGCAATAAAAAATAGCCCTGGAGCATTTTTGTTCATTACATTGATATCCCACCTTTGCTCTGAGGAGCCCAAGATGGGGCACGTCATTAACTTCTCCCACATTTTATCATCAAACGACCCTGTGAGGCAGGTTAGGCTGGGAGGAAATAACTGGCTGCGGAGATTCTCAAGCCCGGAAGGAAGCTAGGCTGATAGCAGAGAGCCACTTTAGGAGGGGGTCCTACTGCAAGACGCCCCACTGCCCCCACAAAACAGGAAAGGGTTGCCAAGGGAAAACCAGAAGGAAAAGTCTGGGGAGGAAAGGAGGTGGGGGAAGAATGCGCGCCAGAGAGAAACTGCGGCTCATTTGCATCAACTATTTCTTGTGACTTGCAAATTCATCCAATGTTAGCAAGAGCTAATGGAAAGTGTCAGGGAGCTAGCAGTGCCTTTCACCAGCTTTGTCAGGTTCCCTAGCTGCAGTAGGGCCATTCCTGGATGACGGATTGCCCCATTCCCCACTCCCTATAGGTCTTCAGCCCCTCTTATTTCCCCGTCAGGGAATAGGGCAGGACTACTGTTCCTCGCACCATACAGTTGTGCTGGCTGAGACTGATGGGCTTTGGACGGATATTCCAAAACAACTGGAGGGCACCAGGTTGACAAAGGCTGTTCTCTATCATGGCCTGTGATGAAGTCTTCCTGAAGCAAGCTATGCCTGGCTTTCATCTTTCCCTATTATTATTATTATTATTATTATTATTATTATTATTATTAAAATTTGCATACCGTTCTTCATCCACAAATCTCAGGGCGGTTTACCACCTAAAACTGCAATATAAAAAAACACAAAATGCATAATAAAAATAAGAAGAAAAACAAGCATCCCCCCACCCAACATAATTAGAAAGATATCAGGTGTCAATCAGTCAAAGGCTGGGTTGAAGAGGAACATTTTCGCTGACGCCTACAGATAGGTCGCGAAGGTGCCAGGCGAGCCTCCTGGAGAGAGCCTTCCACAAACGGGGGCCACTGCAGAAAAGGCCTGTTCTTGTGTAGCCACCCTCCTCTCGGGGAGGAGGCACCCGAAGAAGGGCCTCAGAGGATGAATTTCCCTTGGAAACGCCTTTATCCTTTGCAGAAAGCACCGAGGCCCAGTTCGTCATCCCTAGGCCCCCTTGAAAGGTGGGGTGGTCTGTTCTTCTCATCCTGCAGTCTCTCTTCTCTCTTCCAGTTGTCACCCCGCATTCTGAGATCTGGTTTCTGGACCAAGCTCTCTACTGGCATTTCCTCACCGCTTACTGCCGGCTCCTGATCACCCACCTGGGGCTGCTGCATTGCCAGTATGCCTTCACCAGCTACGGCATCAGCCCCCAGGCTAAAGTGAGAGAACGACAGGCGGCCCGTCCCTTTTCCTAGGCTCTGCCACTCCTGCTCATTCTGTCTTCACAAAAGCCCTGCGAGGGAGGTCAGGCTGAGAGTGAGTGACTGGCCCGAGGTCACCCAGTGAGCTTCATGGCCAGACAGGAATTTGAACCCCAGCCTCCCGGGCCCTAGACCGACATTCTGATCCACTGTTTCTTCCCAGCTGTTGTCTGGACCCAAGTTTGAGAAACACTGCTCTTACCACTATGCCACACCACCTCTACACTGACTGGCTGCTGCTCTCCAGGGCTTCAGAGCCAGTGTGGTGTAGTGGTTAAGAGCGATAGTCTCGTAATCTGGGGAACCGGGTTCGCATCTCCGCTCCTCCACATGCAGCTGCTGGGTGACCTTGGGCCAGTCACACTTCTCTGAAGTCTCTCAGCCCCACTCACCTCACAGAGTGTTTGTTGTGGGGGAGGAAGGGAAAGGAGAATGTTAGCCGCTTTGAGACTCCTTAAAGGGAGTGAAAGGCGGGATATCAAATCCAAACTCCTCCTCTTCTTCTTCTTCTTCTTCTTCTTCTTCTTCTTCTTCTTCTTCTTCTTCAGGTGGCATGGTGAGGGTCTCTCCCAGCCCCCCTTGCAGATACCAGTGAGGATTTGCCTGCAACATAAATGCTCTTGCCTCTGAACTTGAACACTGACTCTCCAGGATTTGGGCCCTGGATCTGCACACTAGACTTCTGTGGAGGCAGCCGAGAAGAGCATTCGCCTTTTTTGCTGCTGCTGCATCACAGCATTAAGCTTCTGGTCTTCGCTCGCCCCCCTCCCCAACCTAGCCCATTCCCTGCTAGGTTGCATCTGTCCATGGAGGTCCCCCTGCAAGAGCTATGCTTCTCGGCCATACTGGCATCCCGTCCTGCATTTACTCAAGTGAAAATCCCACGGTGCCCCCTGCCCCCCCATGCTCACTGCCAAGGATTTTGCTGCGCTTGCCTGTGCTTTTGCTGGTTTTGTAAACTGCTTTGAGGTTTTTTGTTCTACAATCAAGCAACACATACTTTTCATGAAATAGTGAAATGGAAACATGGCCACCTGCCCAACCTGAGGAGGTGTGTGCAGATCTCCAAAAACAGATTGGGTTTTCGTTGGAAGGGGACAACACCTGCTTCTGGTGCTCATGAGCAACAGTGAGTGTCAGTTGCAATCAAAGTGTACTTCCTGCATTGCAGGGGGTGGGCTGGATGACCCTTGGGGATCTCTGAAGCCTACAATTCTCTAGAATCTGAGGCAAACTGACAGAGTGTTTAGCTTGGGTGTTGGTGCCAAATGAAGGCCTTTCTGTGGCAAATAGCCTGGATTGGCATAGATTTTTTTCTTTGGGCCTTTCCCTGAACCCATAAATTTGGGACTTGCTTCCAGAAAAATGTGCAGGACAGACCTGCAGCCATTCCATGTAAAGACAAAAGACAAAAAAAGACTTCTATGCTGACTTGCCCTTTTCAGGATAGTTTCACCCAGGTTCCAAAATGTCACATTGATCTCAACAAAATTCATTTCAAGTTAGTGTGCATATAGCCATAGCCTTGTATTATTGTTAAGTTTGCTTCAGATGATTCAATTGGTTTCACTTCTGCCCTGTGTGTTTGCCAAAGGACTGGCCGTGGACTTTGTCGCCTGTTCTTAAAGACCACAAAGACCACAGAGAGAGCAACTTGCGTAGGGGAAACTTCTGCACCAAACGCATCAGCGAACCCAATGCACCCAGGTATCTCTGCCTTGTGTGAGATAGAGAGTGGTTGCCAGTCAGTGCAGAGCAGCCTTTCTCCACCTTGGGTCACCCAATGTTGTGGGAATACAAGGCCCATCATCCCTGACCACTGGTCCTGCTAATGAGGTCCTGACCACTGGTGGTTTGGGCATGCTGCAGGCCTCGTGGTGAGTGCCGCCCAGCATTTTGTCACCCTCCTCAGTGGTGATGCCCAGGGTGGCACCCACCCACCGCACCCCCTTCCTCCGCCTCTGCCTGCAGAGACAATGGAATGCATCCCTCCTGTCATAACCCTGTTTTTATCAAGGGACAGAGTTAAGAGCTTTCAGCAGCAGTAGCAACCTCCAAGGATGCTGTGTTTTGATAATCAGTTGGTGTTTGTTTCAGAGCGTATGAGCACACTCAACTAAACTTGCCATTTGTGGGCACTCTCAGTTGGCATCTCTGTGGTTGGCAATGATGGGAAAACAGAACTGAGATGTCTGTAAGAAGCTGGTGAGGTGGGCAAGGGGGCTTGGCTTAGCTCAGGCAAGGGACTGTTGGGTGGCCTCCTTAAGTACAACTGATAGCCAGTTTGGATGAAGAGCAAAGAACTGAAGAGGTTGTGCCTCAACCTACCAGGCACTTTCTTGGCAGAAACAGTGACGTTGCAGAGGGGTGTGTGAGATGGGTACCTTAGGGGGTATGGAAATCAGCAGCTCTGCAACTTACATCCGTTGGAGGGGTCGGGCCTCTGAGCACCCCAAGTGCCTCACTTCACAAACAGGCAGACTTCAGAGCCAGCTCTAGGTGGGTGCTGGTGTGGTAGGTTCTTTCATGGAGCTTTGACTGTGTTAGGCCATGGAAGGCTGGGATGCTAATGAAACTGCTCCATGGAGTAAATATTGTGGGAGTTTAGAAATCAAATCTAAAAATGCATATTCTTACTAGTAAGCAAGTGTGGGGATTAAAATCACAGAGCAGTATTGCTGTTAGGTGGACTCAGACCAATGCAATTGGTAGAGAAGGCTCTGTGTTATTTCATTTCACCTCCTCTCTTGGGAGGTGTTATGTACTGAGTTGAATAGGATCCAAACTGCAGCAGTCTGATTGGTCCTAGAACAATAGGATCCAAAAGGCAGCAGTCTGATTGGTCCTAGAACAATAGGATTCAGAATGCAGCAGTCTGATTGGTCCTAGAACAATGCAGCAGTATGATTGGTTGGCAGGAACTACCCAATCATGCTCCAGATAGAAGTGAATCCACAACCTGATTGGCTTACAGTAGAATTCCGGAATTAGCCAATCATGTGCAGCCCATTGTGTAAATAATGTATATAAAGCAGATACTTTGAGGGGACTTTCATTCATTCCTCCTCACCACTATGAGCTGAATAAAGAGCATGAAATCACTTTGCGACTCTGAGTATATTTCAGGAGGGAAGAAGCAAAGAAGTATTTTCTCCTCCTTCTCTCTCTCTCTCTCTCTTCAACCAGCCAATGGGAGAAGACTTGTATCTGCTTGCTCCACCATCAGGCTCATGCCTGAGGCTGCTTTCACTGTAAATACAAGTATTTTACCTGCATTTATTTTTACTGCTGTTGTTGGTAAGGACAGGTGCTTGACTGTGAGTAAACTATATGTTTTAGCCATACTTTTCAGTCGGTAGCCTGTTTCTATAATAAACAGGGTAACAGAAGGGGGAGATCAGCCTAAAGGCTTTTGTTTTTACTGTTTAAGATGCTCGGCACTGTGCTTCTAAACACAAGCGATAAGCTGATGTTTTGTCTGTTGGCCAGGTTTGTGGAGGAATAAAATATAGTTAATATATTCCCTCACCTACATGGTAAAACCTAACCAACATCTACCGTAATGTGAAATCAAGCCATTCCAGGAGGTGTGCCGGAAGCTGAGGAGTGAGGGAGCAAATCATTCGATTCTGCTCCCTTGCCTCAGCCATGACTCCTCTGGTGGTGGGCAGACTGGGGGGTAGACTTCCTAGAAGCCTTCTCTTCCACAGTAGCCAGGCCTGTATAGTCATTGCATTGCTGGTGGTGCCAGATCACAGGGTCTCTCTCAGAGCAGCGAGATACCAGGTCAGAGCTCAATCTGGCTTTATTGCTCTTCAGTTATTGGCAATTGTGTAGTGGATCCAGTCTTCAAAGATGCAGACCTTGGTGTACAGCCCCAGCCGGTTCTCTTCACTGCAGCTTTTCTTCCAGGACAGCAGTCCTTGGAGGGCTTCTTCACACACCAGGGGGCTGCCCACATCTCCCTAAGACATAGACAACAGCTTTGGGACTCTCCAGGGGACAGGATCAAATCATGGCAATTTCTCACTGTCGTTATTTGAACTCTCAGGCCCTGGAGCACTGCCTGCAACAGGAGAGAGGGAGCTGTGTGAGGCTTTCCCCAGCCACAAGTACCTCCTGAGTGGTCCCAAGAGGTTGGCTCTTGCAGCTGGAGAATTTCCCTTCTCCTGTTGGGGTGGGTGTGCACTTGCGCTTACAGCCCCTCTGGCCCTCTCAAGAATGTAGGAATAACATAAATGCTATTTAACTTTGATATGGGGAGAATTTGGCACATGCCTTTTCATTGTACTTTTCAAATATATTATGCTTTGTTGTTTAGTTCTGGTTAATGTTCGGCCAGTAGCTACTAGCCTGCCTATGGAGCATGCTTGTGCTTGTGAGTGAATTGGTTGGAGACAGCTCTAGTCTGAAAGGAAGCATTCATCTATATGGTGTGTGGATGCACATAATTAGACCATGTTACTGAACTCAAAATCAGGGACACCTATACAACCTTACCTCCCACCAAAAAGTGCAGGCTCAGGGGGCTACCAAAACCGCACCTCTCACCCATGGCTTGGAGTGGCTAGGAGCACACATGCCCATCTGGGAGGCCAGGCAAGGCATGCAGGCTCCTCTAGGCACCCATCTCATCAGCCCTGCAGGACCATCTCCCAGGTTGGCCAGTGATGCTATTGGAACTGTGAGTGGAGTGCCAAGTGGCACTTGGATAGAAGAAAGATAGAGACAGCAGGTGAGAGTTGCAGGAAGAGAGGGAGGGGGAGACGAAGAAGAGCAGTCCTGATGGTCATGGAGAAAATCATAGGCAGAGCATGAAAGGTGACAGAAAGCAAACTTTTGGAGTTTCTGGTCCATGGTCTCTCCCAGCTTCAGATGTACTGATACAGCTTCTGGCCAAGATCACAAGGGAGTCAAGGTATGCCTCTGTTGTTTGCTCCCCACCCACCCACCCACCCACCCCAATCACTGGACTTGCCAGTAAAAAGAGAAGAGCCTCACCTTGCAGGCATCTTGGCTGCTGTCCAGCTGTCCAGCACAAAGCATCCTGTCAGTGAACCGTCCTGGGTAGGCATTGTTGCACGTGGCATCAGATGTGACTGGAAGGTAGGAGCACTGCAGAAGGTTGTCTGTTCCATCAGCTGTAAGCCCAAAATATGTTGATCCTGAGCAGCTGCCTGGGGCAAGGCAGGAGGGAGACTCTTATGCTCAGGCCTCACCCCTCTCTCCTTGAGCTCTTTCTGCTTCAAGGGGGCACTGCCACCTGCCATGAATCTATCATAGTACAATGAATTGTTGGTGCCTCCCTCCCACCATTTGCCGTTCATCTACCCTTCCCTTTTTTGCATGGTGTCATTTATCCCATGCATCACTAAGGAACTTCAGTGCCCCCTTGCGCATCCCAACCATAATCCCCCATGGCCACGAAGAGGGGCATCTTCCAGCAGCCCCCTGCTCCAGTCTGTCAGAGTTGTTGCTGGTCCTGGTTAGTCTCTCAGCACCACCCTCTCTGTACTCACAGTTGCTGCTGATCCATTCTGAAGCCAGGCACTGGGTCCCAGCTATGGCACATTGGCTGGGCAAACTGATGGGCTGCACTAGCTCACCCAGGACAGCTGGTTGTGCAAGCTTGATGAGCATGATGTCATAGTCCAGTGTGTAGTTGTTGAACTGCTTATGAGGGACCAGCTTGGCAGCAGCAATGACCTGTTGCTTCTCCTTAGGAGGAGTCTCAGGGACTTGTAGGCCAAGCCAGACCTCCATGTGGTCTGGGCTGCTGGAAGAAGAGCAGGTGGGTCAATAGTGTTCTCCCTAGAGTTTTTCTGCCTCAGCCTGGGTTGAAAGATTCATTGCTCACCCTCAAGGATTCTTGTAGGCAGGCAGTCAAATGCACAAGTTGCCCTCCTATTTCAAATGAGAACAGAGCAGCCAACAGCAGAGAATGGACTTTATTCCCTGTGGGAGACAGATTGTGTGCAAAGGGTGTGAAGCAGGCTTATACCCACCTCCTGCTGCACTGAGCTGAGGACAACACCCATTCTTGGCTGATGAGGGCCCTACTGCAGACATGGTGCACTGACTGGAGGGAGACTTGCCACGGCACAGAATCTTGTTGGCACTTGGCACTACCAACCAACTTCTCAGCAGCTGCAACAGCTCAATATATAATTGGTAGAGGAAAAAATCAAGACTTTTTCACTGGTTAGGAACATGCTAAAATGCAATGTGGCCTCGTGAACTCAGGAAATGGCATCCAGCCTATCCCATGGCATCTGTCAGCCAGACTACGGTAGCTAGATGAGGGCGCTGCATGCAATCTCTTCCTGCTAGTAAACAAAGGCTCAACTTTTTGCCACCATATCCTGCTTTCCACCTCCATCTCCCTGCATAGGAATCCTTTGAATTATTGGTCTCATATTGCAAGTAAGTGTAGCTAGCAACTGTTCCTGATTAATTTCTGCCAGAGTTCTACATACCATCACTCATACTGCTAAAATAAAAGCCACGATATTAAATCACAGGAAAGATAATAATGTATTATTGTAGACTATTCCAAAACAGTAACTATAGTACACTGCTGGTTTGCCCCATATAATAGTGATATTTCCTCTTTGTACAATCAGCCCAAATAATTGACTGCTTTTAATTATTCTGACATGAGCTGTTAATTTATTTTCTTACAACCTGCACATATATATATATATATATATATATATATATATGAATAAAATCAGCATGAAAACATTATTAAAATGCCAATAAATACTAATTAGTTAACAGAGTTGAGATTCCTGCATTGCAGGGGATTGAACTAGATGACCCTAGGGGTCCCTTTCAACTCTACAATACTATGAAATAAGATTCATGTTACAAAGGCTTCTCTAAACATTAAAGTTTTCAAAAGATGTCTGAAGGGAGGGATGGCTCTTGGTGGCAGGGAGTTCCACAGGGCAGGGGCTGCCACACCAAAGGCTCAATCCCTAATGACGTCCAGCTAAACCTCAGGGTTCATTGGGGTGAGGAGACCAGCAGAAGTGCCCCATCAACAGATCTTGGTGGTCACATTGGAAAGTAAGTACTTTGGGGTCTCATGGTACTTTGGGACCAAGTTGCTTAGGGATATGTCAGTTTCACACACTGTTACAGAACAAATTCAGTGATGGACAGCACAGATTGACCAAATGCTGCTTTGGTAAGTCTAACACCACTGAGCTTTTTTAATAAGGTGGGACTGGGTGAATAGTCTGAATGGTCAGTGTAGAGAGTGGGTTTTTTGGTTGTATCTAACTAAGTAATACTCGGAGTAGTCCCACTGAAATCAGTGGACTTAAGTTAGGCATGCCCATTAATATCAGTGGGTTAAATCTGAGTATGACTGATAATGGAGATAGCCCTCCTGCATTTCTGTTTCCTGGCTTAACTGCCTGGTTCTCCTTCCCCTCCTCTGTTGCCAGGACACTTCTACTTGCACACTGAAATCTTAGCCCTCTTCTGGATTGATGGCCGTGGATTTGCATTCCAGCTTCTGTACTGCAGTTTTGTTCATCCTCACCCAACATTTCATGACTATTCTTGGGCAGATAAACTGTCCAGATTTTTTGCGGGGGGGATTGTACCTGCAAGAGCCGCCAGCAGTAAACTGCAACCCAGCCACAGCATGTTCTCTTCTCTCAAACTGGCCTCACTGAGAATGTGGAGTCCTGTGTGCACCTGGAAGTCGTCTAATCTCCCAGAATGGAGAGAAGAGAAGAAAGAATGTTTGCACAGCTTTCACATTGACTCTTGTCCATGCAGTTAGGCTATTTTTAGTAACATTTCTGAAGGAGATAAGATTGCTGCTCCTTTGGGTTTGTAGGAGGTCTGGGCTGCAGGTTCCCCAAGTTTTCAGAGTGTTTCGTATTCAGACCCAGCATTGGGGCATTGAGCAGCTCTTTCAGCCTAACAAATCATCAGTAAAAACAATTACAGCCTAGAAAACACAACAGTGGTACCTGAGGCGCGCTTTCCCGCTGGTGCGCGATTTCCGTTCTCACCCTGGGGCTAAGTTCTCAACCCAAGGTACTACTTCCAGGTTAGTGGAATTTGTAACCCAAAGTGTTTGTAACCTGAGGTACCAGTGTATTAACAAAGCGGCAACAAAAATATGCTAAACATTACAATTACAACAAAAGTCATATTATATGATTAACAAAGCATTTATAATCTATAAAACAGTATTAGCAACTAAAAAAATAAACCAAGCGCTGTTAATACACACACTCTCCATGCCCCCATGACTCATAATCTTTCACTCTATTCAGTTCATTGAAATAAACATAATGTCCATTGCTTAGCCAGCCTAGCCATATGCTGCAGCAGCTGGCATCCTTAGGTGGCGGGCCAGGGCGGAGACAGTGGGACATAGACCAACATCTACCTTTGGGTAGCTCTTCCAGGTGCTGTTGATGAGGAACATGTTCATGTCACCCTCAGGAGGTCAATTCCCACTCAAGGAAGTCCGAGGAGCCTGTCCCTCAAGAGCAGCAATCCTGCTGACATGTGCTTGAACAACTTCTTCTAGCGGCAATATAGGTGTTCTATGAATTTGAGAGGGGAACCCCCCCAACCCCAAGAAAATAATAAATGATAGGGTTTTGATTCATAGGGTTATTGTCCAACCCCTTGCAATGCAGGAATCTCAAATAAAGCATCCATTTGGAATATGAAGGGAAAATACAAACTGCAGACGAATTATGGGCAAGCTTATGCAAAACAACCTGGCTACGCTAGGGCTACTAAGAAGTGATGCAGGGTCACTGAGGGCCATTGGTAATGCAAGATAACTGTCCTTCCCCCATGCCCAGATGTACAAACAGAGACAGGAGGTTTGGAATGTTACCGGGGTAGCAGAGCATGATGTCATATGTAGAGTTGGGGGCTGAGAACCATTTTGGCAGGATGGCTGAAGGGAGGCTGGGAGAGATGCCTTGGACTCCACTGCTGCACTGCTGTGGGGAACAAACCCCTCTTGGATGACCACGTTGTTAGATCTGGACTCCTTCCATCCAAATTCAGGTGTAGATATGTCAATATATCATATTTCTTAAAGGTACAACAGCCTCCTCCATGCCTTCATTCTCAAGGGAACACAGACCCTGGGTAAGTGCCTGGGACTCCCCTGGAATCTTGCCAAACCTCAGCAGAGATTGTGGGTGGCATCCAACCAACAGGTGTTATATAGATGTATTTATTTTGTGGAAAGATAACAAAGCAGTTCTGGTATGTTTCAGAGACTTTCCTCTCTCAGTTATTAAGCTGGCATTTGGGAATGCTACAGGCAAAGTTTTCCAGGCATCTTCCATATAAAAGACTGAGAGCCAGATATGCATCAGGCATCTTCCATATAAAAGACTGAGAGCCAGTGTGGTGTAGTGGTTAAGAGTGGTGGACTCGTAATCTGGTGAACCGGGTTCGATTCCCCGCTCCTCCACATGCAGCTGCTGGGTGACCTTGGGCTAGTCACACTTCTCTTAAGTCTCTCAGCCTCACTCACCTCACAGAAAATTTGCAGCTCAGGACAGGAGCCCAGCAAGGGGCTCACAAGCCTTCTGCTTGAAGGCCACAAGCAGTTAATTGAAATCAGAAGCCCTCAGCTTTGGCATCCTCAGAGGATGCAAGTGCACTGCCTCCTATGCGTCTCTCAGGATTTCCTCATGCACAGAAGTCACAAGCAGAAAGTATCTTTTCTCCATTATTTCTTTCCCCAACAGGAGGGCCTTCGGGTCCCAACTCCAAGAGTGACATTTAAACAGTTAAAAATTAGACAACTGCCCCATCCATTCCCCCTTTCCCATCATTCTCTTCACACTCCCAAGTCTCTTCCTGAAAGGGGAAGGGGTGGCTTTTGTCTCTCCCCTCTGCAAGTACCTGATGAATCTTCTCTTTATTCAGGAAGAACTTTCTGATAGCAAGAGCTATTTGACCGTGGAACACTCTCCCTCAGGAGAATGTGGACTCTCTTTCATTGAAGGTTTTTAAACATTGGTCATCTGTCATGGGTCCCTTGCAACTTTACAATTCTATGATTCTATCATTCTGCCAGAGGTGTACTGGGGAGAAGGGGGAGTCCCAGGGCTGCAGGGGAAGGATGCATGGCTCTCCTGCCCTTCTCATGTAGGAGAGAACTAAGTCAGGGAGCCAAGGTTCCTCCCTCTCTTCCGCTCTGCAAGGCCTGGGAGGGGCAAGTTTGCAGGAGGTCTGCAATGATATTCTTCATTTGTATCAATAATGCTGCTTGCAGGGGCAAAACTAGGCTTTCTTTCACCAGGGTCAAAAATGGTAAAAGTCTGCAAGCCTTTACGCAATGACCTGGGAGTAAGCTCCATTGAATTCAGTGGGGCTTACTTCTGAGTAGACATGTTGCAGTGAAAGGCTCAATTTACAATAAACACTCCACAAGTTTCCTTTAAAAATTGCTGGTTGTGCTGAACCATTCCATTTAAAAAATGTGAGGTGGATTGGCTACATTTTCTTCAAAATTACGAGAATGCAGGAATCTCAACTAAATGAATCTCCATGACAGATGGCCATCCAACCTCTGCTTAAAGACCTCCAATGAGGGAGAATCCACAACCTTCAGAGGGTAAAGACATGGCAGAGGCTAATGTATCAATAAGATAAACAGATATAAACAGCAATAAAGGATATTGCTATTAACAGAGATAAAACTGATATGCACACATTCGTTTCATTGCTTTGACACATTTGGTAATTTTTACAAGTTACAAAATTGTATAAAAGGGTTGGCAATGCATATGTTCGAGGCCTGGGGCCTTTGGGTTTTGACCTGGAGTTACTGACCTGCTCCTGTAGAATTAATTAAATCAATAAAGTGATACCTCTTAGGTGCCTTACTGCTTATCTCTGGTCTTGACAGTATATTTAAGACAACTAAAATCCTACCTAGGAGGAACTGCATTTCCATGACAAGGAGATTTTATTTCCTTTAAATTTTAAAGGGCGGGGGCATTTAAATTTTAAAAGGCTGCTATTAGCCGCTATCACTTTTGGAGCTATGTTTGTGCATTGTGAGAAGGCACATATCTACATGGATTGTATCTCTAACACCAAGAAGCGTTTATTTATTTATTTATTTATTAGATTTATATTCCACAATTCATCACAAGATCTCAGGGTGCTTCACAAGTTTAGAAATCAGGTGAGAAATCCAGGATTGTACAATAAGTGCAACTGGGAACCAGTGGATCCCCACCACCACCACCACACTGATGGGCTCAGAGGAGGCCAGTCTTCCGAACTCACATGGCATTACATGGTTTGGGCCAACACACACACACATATCATATATGTAATATATATATAGGTGATATATATCTCACCTTTTCCCCATCCCAACACAACTCGTTACCAGAGCCTGAGCTGGAAGGGAGCAGCTTACAACAGCCCAGCAATGAAGCTCACTCCGACTGCCGCCTCCTGCAAACTGGTTTGAGAGACGGATTCCCACCGCCACAAACCAGGCCAGCCTTATGAGACCCCATTGCAGCTGGAGGTTGGGCTGTGGAGAGGAATGCGCACAACAGCCCTGCATGGTCCTCTGCCGTGGCTGCTGCTGCTGTGAGAGAAAGCGCTGAGGTGACCTTAGCTGTTTTGTTTTTTTAATAGTTTTTTTAATTAAGAAAAAATTATTTCATACAGCAATTTCATAATAAAGTCCCAAAGCTTTTTACAACTATTATAAATGTACAGTAAAAAAGAATTAAAATTACAGAGGACATCAGCTAACTATTACAGAAAATGACACAGAAAAGTTTTTAGCAAATATATAAGTTTTTTAAAGCGTATTTTTATTAAATATTTCTTGATTTACAAAAGTATGTGCAATGTCTCTTTTTTCAAGTTACATATTCTGCAGATCAGTTTCATTTTTTGAGACAGTAGTGTTACATTAGAAAGAAAAGGGGGAAAGAGGTGGAGGGGGCCATGGTGGGTGGGGTTAGGGTCAGGTGGCGATGTTTCTGTTTTACATTTGTGGGGTTTGGCGTCAGCATCGTTTGTGCAGGTTCTCTTTACTATTCACTTGTGTTCCTTTGGTGGTGGGAGAGGTTGGGGTTGGCCATGGGTGTGTGAGTGGGGGCTGGGGGTGTTTTTGAATCAGGTTAGCCAGAGGGATTCCTTTGCTGTTGGTGGATTCTTGTCATTGTCTTCTTGGGCTGTATATGTGATAGAAGGGAGCCATACAGGGTGAAGGCGTCTTCTTCTATTTGTCCTCGTATCAGTTTCAGTTTGTTGGTTAGTTTTCCAAGAAACATAGCTGTCAACTTACAGATTTGAAAATAAGGGATCAGCAGCCAAAATAAGGGATTTTAGTCAACCAGCTGAAATACGAAGTTAAAAGGGACCACATAATTTGGGAGAGCAGCGCCGGTTTTTAGCCCTTCGTTTCCAGAGGTTGCTGCTCAAGACACCAGCTGATGAAACACTGCAATTAAATAACTACAAGCAGCAACCACTTTTCGCGCAAAACGAAGTCCAAGCTACAAAGATGCTGCTGCAGTTCTGTATCTTTTCTCTCGTGCTCCATCTTCAGCTCTCAATTCCATCAGGAGGGGCGGGAGGAAGTGGGGGGGAATAGCGCCCGAAATAAACCCGCAGATCAGACCATCTATGCTAGTCTACCACTACAAATCTATGGGAGAAGCCCTTGCAGTCCTTCCCTTGTAGCCCTTGGAACGCCTGCCTGCGCCTCCTCCTCCTCCTCCTCCTCTCTCTGAACTGCTTTCTCTGTGGTTGCCCTCACTCTCCTCTCAAGGCTCCTCGGCAATTCATAGGCCGCGCCAGGCTGCCCATCTCATCCGGAGGCCCAAGGCAGAGAAGCTCAGTTCGGTGACCGCGAGGAGGATGGCGGTGGAAGGGCCCGAGGCTCCCGCCAGTCCCGGTGGGGAGGGGCTCCCGGGGGCCGAGGCTGGTGAGAGGAGGCCGGGCAGCCAAGCAACACAGTTGGAGCCTCCCTCCTCCCTGGCCAGCAGGGAGGGAGGGAGAGGAGCTGCTTCCTTTGAAACCAGGGAAATTTAAGGGATATCATCAATCCGGGACTGCTGCGGGACACGGCGCTGGGATAAGGGACTGTCCCTCCAAATAAGGGATGTTTGGCAGCTATGAAGAAGGCGGTTTCCCACCCTACTGGCTACCATTGGCCCAGGCTTACTCCCGACAGCTATCTTGACTTCAGCTGCACTTTAGCCAAAGGCCCGGAAGCTGCGTTCACTTCCGCCCACAGGACCCGCTACTCTATGGTCAGGCGGACCAACTCACGCCAGGCACGGCGCACGCGCGGCCTTCAGCTCCCCCAGCCAATCTTGACAACAGGCCAGCATGTGACCTGCCCGGCGCCTACTCTGCCCAATCGCCGCTCGCGACGCGGCTCCTTCTCCTGCCTGGAGTCTTCGGTTGTCAGAAGCCACCTGCCTTTCGCGGCGAGGATGGTCCTGCACCGGCTGCTGCTCGCCCTGCTGAACGACCACCGGCTCCTGGAGCGGCTGGCGGAGGCGAGGCCTTTCCGGGCGGCAGCGTGCCTCACAGCCTCGGCCCTGATGCGCGGACTGTGCCTGCGCAACAATTTCCTGCGTGAGCTGAAGGAGGAGGCCACGGCCAGCGGCTGGTCCAATGAGGGTCGCGGAAAGGACAAGGGGCGGGATCCCTGAGGAAGGCCATTCAGGAAGGATGGAGCCCAAGACGGACACTTAGGGCGGCCAATAGTGGACTCGGGCCCGCCAGCCAATGGGCGAGGCTGCGAGCGCCCCCTGGAGGAGCAAGCAGCGAATAAAATGGGCGGGCCGCTTTGCCCCGCCCACTCCGCCTTCCTGCATCCGCGTTTGTCTTGCGTGCGGGGGAGGGAGGTGGGAGGAGGCGGTCACCATGGCAGAGGCCGGATGGAGGCTTGGCCCAGACCCCTTTTTACGGCTGTGGAAACTGAGGCTGGCGAGGTTCCCACGCTGAGCTGGAGTCCCAGGCCAAGCCCACCAGAGATGCAGCACCCCCCGCCCTGCTCCCTCCCCGGACAGCCTCCCTGCAGGGGGACCTGGAGCCACCTCCGTGGCCGCCTCCGTGGCCGCCCTCCCCGCACCCACTGCAAACTGGGGGGGCGGGAGCAGTTGAGTCCCCCCGAGATTCTCCTGGGGCTCTGCTTGTAGGCAGAAGCAGGCCCCACCCTCTGGTCCCGCTCCTGTTCCAGCAGCCGCTTCCCCTTCCTGTAGCAGGGAGTTCCACAGGACTGGGCCAGTGACACCAAAGGCGCGACTCCTTCTTGTCAGACGAGCCTCACCAACTCAGGGAATGACCAACGATGGTTCTGCAGATGACCTCTGTGATTGAACTGGGGTATGATAAGGGTTCAGGCGGTCGCTGGGGTATCCTGGACCCAAGTTGTTTGGGGCTTTGTCAAGCAATGCAAGGACCTTGAACCTGACTCAGTAGTAAGTGGACAGCCAGTGCAGCTGTTTGAACAATGGCCAGATGCCCACCGCCACCACTGCAGTCCGGTCGCTGCGTTCTCCCATCAGCTGGTGCTTCTGAACCAAACCCAAAGACGGCTCCACACAACAGTGTTGTGTTTCCTTAGAAAAGTTTGAGATGGCTCACAACTTAAAAAACATTAAATACAATAAAACAATTGCAAAACTAAACAGAATTGCAGAGCAAGAAATAAAAGCAGTTAAGACAGCGGCAATGCTGTGTTTAAAAACACCCGTAAAAAAGAAATGTAGGTCATTGCTAAAGTCTGATCTTTAATGTAAAATGCAGCATCTTGAATTGGGCTCAAAGAATGAGGAAGTCAGTGCAGTTGCTTTTGCTCTGGAGTAACATGTTCCCTCCCAATGACTGGTTTTTGTCAGCATCTTAGCTGTAAATTTTGGGCAAACTGCATCTGCTGTCCCAATGTAATAGCCAGCTCTGCATTCCCCAGTTTGTGGCACAGTTGGCACACCAGCCCCCTGTCAGGGAACTGCCATCGGAGCTAGAGGAGGAGGCAAGGCTCCCGAGCGATGATGGAGAGGGGCCCAGCAGGGGGAGAGGCAGCCCATCTGCTGGGGAAGGCAATCAGCGTAACACCAGGGATGAAGGGGGGCTGATGGGGGAATCGGCGAAGGGGCTCCAGGACTCCTCGCCGGAGACCAGCGGGGAGAGCATGGATCCTCCGCTGCCCACACCCACCCTGCGCAGAAGACTTTTGCGCAGGGAGAGTAGGAGGAGACTTGGCGTCAAAGAACTTCTGTGTTGGAAGAAGTTCAAGAAACGCCCACTGACGGATTCTGCTAGTGACTGAGCAGCCATGAAGCTAATGGCTGTCCAGACAAGAAAGGTTTAACCAGGCAACCAAGCCCAGAGTGGCAGTAACTTACGCACGAGCAACCCCTATAACCATTACAGCAATCCGTCAGTCCCTGAAGTTGCTTGTGCGCAGCAACAGGCAGGGCAGCATCATGAGTCAAACCGCAGAAGCCGGCGCCACGGAGCGGACTGCTGGTGTGCAGAGTCTCATGGAGAGGAACCGAGATTTGGAGCAGCATGTGGCTCTCCTGACGGCACGGCTGGATGAACAGCGGACTCAGGATGCCCAGGTCAGACCCACCCCCACCGCAAGGAAGGTACCGGGACTGGTGCACAAGTTTGGGGGGAAGCCCCAGGACTACAACGCGTTCCGAATGGAAATAGAGTACGCTTTGGCACTGCAGCATGATGACTTTGCTGATGATGGGGAGAGGGTGGCCTATATAGTTGGGCATCTACAGGATGGGGCCCGTGAATGGATCAGGCCCCTAATGGCAACGCAAAATGCCACCTTGAAGGACCTTAGGAAATTTTTCCAGGCGATGGATGCAATGTATTCCAGTCAAGTGGAGCAAAATGTGACGCGACGGGAACTGATGGGGTGCAAGCAGGGAAGCCAATCAGTAAGAGACTACTGGTTGTGCGTTGCTATGTTAATCCACCGGCTCGGGTGGGATTTGGACTCCGAACCCATTCAGATGTTATTTGAGGAAGGGTTGTCCCCAACAGTGAAAGATGAACTTTCCCACGCACCCCGCCCTCAGTCAATGGATGAGCTGACCAAGGCTGTGCTCGCGATTGGGGTAAGACAGGAAGCGCGGGCTTTGGAGAAGCGCGAAGGGAGAGGGGAATGTTGCCATGACTACCGCATTCCTGAAATACCGAGGCAGCCTTCCCAGCCGGCTGAGCCAATGGAAATAGATGGCGCGCGGGGGAGATTTCAAACTCCAGTGAAGGTCGCAAGAGGGAGGGAAAGGATTGGAAAACCACCAAGAAGTGTTTCCTCTGCCAACGGCCTGGACATTTTGCCAGGGTCTGCCCTCAAAGAAAGGCCTGGCAAGGGATGGTGGGAGCTGCTGGCTGTGAGGAGGAGGAGGAAAAGGGGCAGACGCAGGGAAACGCCAACGCTTGGCTGCCTATCAGCAGGCACAGCAGCCAGGCCAGCAACCAATAGAAGTGCCCCAACCAGACCCCCCCAGGGCAGCTATAGCCATAGAAGTGGTGCTAGAACTCCCGAATGGGCACCCAGTCAAGGTTAAGGGGCTGCTGGATTCAGGCAGTTCCTGCAATTTCTTCAGCAAGGACTTCGCTCTAGAGCACCAACTCCACCTGTTGCCCCTGGATTTTCCCTTGCAAGTGACCACCATCGATGGCAGGGAACTTCTAGGAGGGGAAGTGACGCACTAGACCCCACCAATGAGAATGAGGATTTCCAGGCACACAGAGACCATTGCCTTTCACGTAGCCACACTGGCAGGACCACCAATAATACTGGGAATGAGCTGGCTGGCATTACATGATCCAGTAGTGGCATGGCATCAGCGGTCGGTCACCTTTGGGTCAGCTTACTGCTTGGAACACTGTCTGGGGGGGAAGAACCCAAGGATGACAGTGGCCAGGGTGGCTGGGATGGCTGTAGAGCCAAAAGGGGAGGTGCCACCACAATATGCTGACCTGAAGGAGGTCTTTAGCGAGAAGGAGGCGGATAGACTACCCCCCCCCATAGGCCCTTTGACTGCCAAATCAACTTACTCCCAGGGGCTCAGCTGCCGGTGGGTAAGCTGTATGCCATGTCTGACCGGGAGATGCAGGAGTGGTGGCTGTTTATTGACAAGAACCTGAAGAGAGGTTTCATAAGAGAATCAAAGGCGGTGGGGGGCAGTCCGGTGTTCTTTGTGGACAAAAAAGACACAAATCAGCCCAGATTGGTCGTAGATTACAGGGGGGTGAACCTTGTGTCAGAACCTGTGACCTTCCCAATGCCCAGGATTGACGACATTTTAACACGGGTGAGGCAGGGGAAAATTTTTACCAAGCTGGACCTCAGGGGAGCGTACAATTTGATTAGGATGAGGGAGGGGGATGAATGGAAAACCACTATGTTCACCCCCCCTGGGAGCCTTTGAGTACTTAGTTATGCCATTTGGATTACAGTCGGGCTCCGCCTGTTTTCAAGCATTCATGCACCACGTGTTGGGGTCCTTGCTGTACAAGAACTGCGTAGCCTTTCTGGATGACATCTTAATCTATTCTGACAATGAGGAGCAACATGTCAGCGACGTCAGGGAAGTGCTAAAGAGACTGCAGAAGCACCAGTTGTGGGTCAAGCTGGAGAAATGCCAATTTCACGCCAGAGAGGTCGAGTTTCTGGGGTACAAGTTGTCAGACAAGGGCCTAGCTATGGACCCAAGCAAGGTGCAGGCGGTGCTGGAATGGACGGCCCCCAAAACCCGGAAGGACGTGCAGAGGTTCCTAGGGTTCAGCAACTTCTACAGCAAGTTCATCAAGAACTTCGCCCACTTGACAGCACCCATCACCGATTGTCTCAGTAGTAAAAAGAAGTTTTTCCTTTGAAAGACTGAAGAAGGCGTTCGCTTCGGAAGAGCAGCTCCTGCATGTGGATCTGGAGAAGCCCATGAGTCTGGAGACCGACGCGTCAGACCGAGCCATCGGAGCTGTACTTTTGCAGCCAGGGGCCCAGCAGGGATGGAGGCCGTGTGCCTTTTTTTCTCTCTCTCTCTTTTTTTTAAATACTATTTTATTAAGTTTAACAATAGAAAGATAGGACAATAAAAACACAGAGAAAATATAAAACACAACAATACAAACTTTCACAATACATAAAATATAAACATTTAACCTAACAAGGGGGGGGGGGAGAACAGTCAACACACAAAAAATAGAATAGGAAAAACACAAATCACTCTTTTCTAATTATTCATCTTCGATTAACTTATTTTCCTGACTTCCTCACGTCTCCCTTTTTTATATCCCTTTTTAACAGTTAGTTCAGCAAATTCGTATCCTACTACTTTGTCCTTATATATTTTACCTCCCAAATTTATAATTTATAATTTTTATCTCTTATTACTAGAACCCCTTCATTTTATTTCAATGTCATCAGCATTCATACATTTTACAGTACTTCTGTAAATAAATTTTAAATTTCCTCCAATCTTCTTCCGCCAACTCTTCTCCCTGGTCTCGGATTCTGTCAGTCATCTCAGCCATTTCCATATAGTCAATTACTTGCCATTCTTCCAAGGTGGGTAATTCTTGTGTCTTCCAATGCTTTGCGATGAGTATTCTTGCTGCTGCTGTAGCATACATAAAGTTCTATCCTTCTTTGGCACCAATTGGCCAACTATGCCCAGGAGAAAGGCCTCTGGTTTCTTCACAAAAGTGTATTTAAGTACTGTCAGGGAACTGCCATCTGAGGCGCAGGAGGTGAAAGGGCTCACGGAGGGTGAGAGAGACCATTCAGCTGAGGAGGGAACCAGCAGGGGGAGAAGTGGAGTTCCAAGGGAAAGTGAGTCAGAGGGAGGGCTCAGAGACACTTCAAGCGAGAACAGTGGGGAGGTTTCAGGACCTCCTATAGGGACACCCACTCCTCGCCGGAAACTGTCACGCCGAGAGTCCAGAAGACGCGTTTCCGTTAAGGAGCTTTTATGCTGGAAGAAGTTCCGTAAACGCCCACTGTCCGATTCAACGAGCGACTGATGGAGCCATGCTTAAGGAGCTCCGTCACAGACAGAGGTTTGTGGACTTAGCCAAACTCTGAGGGACTAGGATTTTACGCACAAGCAGCTCACCATCCCATCACAGCAATCGGACAGTCCCTGAAAGCAGCTTGTGCAGAGAGGCATCATGAGCAACCCAGCTGGAGCCGGGGGAGCAGGAGGAGCTGGAGAGGGTCCAAGCCTGGAAGAAAGGTACAGGGTGTTGGAAGTCCAGCTAGTGCTGCAAACGGCGAGGCTAGAGGAAAGGAGGGCGCAGGATGCAGAAAAGGCAAAAGGCGCTACACTAGCAAGAAAGATGCCAGGATTGGTGCAGAAGTTTGGGGGGGACCCCAGGAACTACCAAGCCTTTAGGACAGAGATGCAGTATGCTCTCGAGCTGCAGTTTGACGACTTTCCCGACGAGGCATCGCGAGTGGCGTTTGTGATTGGCCATCTCGAAGGGGGGGCGAGAGACTGGGTTAGACCCCTGATGGCAGGGAATAGTGAAATGCTGAAGGACACGAGGAAGTTTTTTCGCGCCATGGATTTGATGTTTTCCAGCGAGATTGAACAGGGACTGGTGCGCAGACAATTGATGGCTTGTAAACAGGGTAGCCGATCGGTTCGTGAGTACTGGACTGAGTTTACAATGTTGATACATAAATTGGGGTGGGACCTATCGGCGGAACCCATTCAAATGCTCTTTGAAGAGGGGCTTTCTTCGGCGGTGAAAGACGAACTTTCCCGGGCGCCCAGGGCAGAGTCTATGGACCAGCTGACCAAATCAGCGCTGACCATTGGAGCGCGCCAGGAGGCAAGAGCCTTGGAGAAGCGGGAGGGGAAAGGAGAGCGTTGGAGGGATTTCCGCATTCCAGAGATTCCGGAGCCAAGTTTCCCGCGCGCGCAGTTTCAAATCCCAGTGAAGGGAGGAAGAAGGAGGGAATGAGCGCCAAGAAATGTTATCTCTGCCAGCAGCCAGGTCACTTTGCCAGAGTCTGCCCGCAAAGAAAGGAATGGCAAGGGATGGCGGGAGCTGTTGGGGGGAAGGAGGAGGGAGTCCAGGAGCCAGTAAAAGCCAACGCCTGGCTGCCACCGTCAGGGCACTGCAGCCAGGCCAAGGAGCAGTAAAAGTGCCCACTCCGGAACCTCCAAGGCCAGCCCTGGTAATAGAGGTGTTGCTGGAGCTGGCAAACGGATACCCACTAAAGACAAAGGCGCTGTTGGACTCAGGCAGCTCCTGTAATTTTATGAGTAAGGAGTTTGCAGCTGAACACCAGATACAGATACTCCCTTTAAGCAACCCCCTGCAGGTGACCACGATCGATGGGAGGGAGCTGTTGGGAGGAGAAGTTAGCCTACAGACCGTCCCAATGGTTATGAGGGTGGCCAGGCACACCGAAAGGATAGCGTTCAATGTGGCCACCCTGGGAGGGGCTCCCGTCATTTTGGGAATGAGCTGGCTAGCGTTGCATGATCCGCTAGTGGGCTGGCATCAGAGAGTGGTTTCCTTTGGGTCAGCACATTGCCTGGAACACTGCAGAGAGGGAAAGGTGCCAGAAGGGGCAAAAGCCTTTCTAGCAGGGACGGAAGTGGCGGACAAAGGGAAGGTGCCCAAACAATACGCTGACCTGAGCAAGGTCTTCAGTGAAAGGGAAGCAGATAAACTACCACCGCATAGAGCCTTTGACTGCCAAATTAACCTGGTCCCTGGGGCCCAGCTCCCCGTGGGCAAGCTGTACGCCATGTCAGACAGGGAAATGCAGGAGTTAAGGGAGTTTATTGATAAAAACCTGAAGAGGGGCTTCATCAGAGAGTCCAGAGCGGTGGGGGGGAGCCCAGTGTTTTTTGTGGACAAAAAAAACACGGATAAACCCAGGCTTGTAGTGGACTACCGGGCCCTAAATGCCGTGTCAGAACCAGTGACTTTCCCCATGCCCAGGATTGATGACATTTTGACCAGGGTGAGGAAGGGAAAGATATTCACGAAACTGGACCTGAGAGGGGCATACAACCTGATACGAATAAGGAAAGGGGATGAATGGAAAACCACCATGTTCACCCCTTTGGGGGCTTTTGAATATTTAGTTATGCCATTCGGATTGCAATCAGGCTCTGCATGTTTTCAATCGCTCATGAACCATGTCCTGGGACCTTTGCTCTACAAGAATTGCGTGGCCTTCCTCGATGACGTGCTGATATATTCAGAGAATGAGGAGCAGCATGTAAAGGATGTCAGGGAAGTGCTGAGCCAACTGCAAGCAAACCAGCTGTGGGTGAAATTGGAGAAGTGTCAGTTTCACACCAAGGAGGTGGAATTCCTGGGGTACCGCTTATCAGGCAAGGGATTAGCCATGGATCCAGGCAAGGTCCAGGCGGTGCTGGAATGGAAGCCACCGAAAACGAAAAAGGATGTGCAAAGGTTCTTAGGGTTTGGGAACTTTTACCGTAAATTCATCAAGAACTTTGCCCACTTAACGGCTCCCATCACGGACTGTCTAAGCAGCAAGAAGAAATTCGTTTCGACGGCGGAGGCGGAGCAAGCATTTGAGGAATTGAAAAGGGCATTCGCTTCGGAAGAACAGCTCCTGCATGTGGATTTACAAAAACCCATGAGAGTGGAAACTGATGCCTCAGACCGGGCGGTGGGGGCGGTGCTGCTTCAGCCAGGGAGCAATAAGTCGGAATGGAGACCGTGTGCCTTCTTTTCACGTAAGCTGAACACATCCGAGAGGAACTACACCGTATATGACCGAGAACTACTCGCCATTCACGAAGCGTTCCGGAGATGGAGACATTTACTAATTGGCGCACAGCATAAGGTGCAAGTGTGTACGGACCACAAGAATTTGGAGTATTGGAGAACGGCACGAGTGCTCAACCAACGACAAGTGAGGTGGGCCCAGGAGTTCTCCAAATTCCATTTTGAAATTTGCTATGTGCCAGGTCCAGAAAACATCAGAGCGGACGCTCTCTCACGCAAACCTGAATATTTGGAGGGGGAGGGAGCGCCTGAAGAGAGACATATTATCCCAGAGGACCACTGGGTGTGTGGGGCGGCCTGGGTGGGGCAAAGGGAACTGGTAGAGGGAACGGTAAATGATGAATACGCCCAGAATAAGCTCAGAGGTTTAAGGAGAGAGGGAGAAGACCCCAGAGGTTTTGAAGAAAGAAACGGGGCATTGTATTACAAAGGGGCACTATATATACCCGAAGGGGAATTGAGGGGGAGAGTACTCAAACAGCTGCACGACAACCCCACAGCGGGGCATTTTGGGCAACACAAGACCATGTGGTTGGTGACCAGGGAGTTTTGGTGGCCCAAGGTGAGGGAGGATGTACGGGAGTATGTGAGAGGGTGTGACCAATGCCAGAGAGCCAAAGGAGAAAGGCGGGCGCCAGCGGGGTTATTAGAACCGTTACCCACACCAGAACGACCGTGGGAGGCGGTATCGATAGATTTTATGACTGATCTGCCTAAATCCCAGGGGGAAACCGCCATACTAGTCGTAGTAGACCTGTTAACTAAGATGGGTCACTTTGTAGCTTGCTCACATGCAGTCACGGCGGAAGAGACAGCGAAATTGTTTGTAGAACATATTTTTAGGCTGCATGGCGCCCCCTTGAGGGTGGTCTCCGACAGAGGGAAACAGTTCACGTCCAGATTCTGGAGGAAACTTATGAGCTTGTTGCACGTAGAGGTCAACTTTTCGACTGCCAGGCACCCTGAGACCAATGGGCAGGCGGAGAGGGCAAACGGTATCCTCCAACAATACCTGAGGTGTTATGTCAATGACAGAGAGAACGATTGGGCCGAAAAGTTGGCGCTAGCGGAATTTGCTTACAATAATGCGGAGAATGTGTCCACCGGGATGAGCCCCTTTTTGGCTAATTATGGGTGCCACCCCAGGGCGTTTCCAGGGGGAGGAGGGGAGAGATGGAGTGTCCCGGCCGCTGAACATTTTGTAGAAGAAATGGAAGCGATCCATCGTCAACTCCAACTCAACTTAGAAAGGGCCAAAGAAGAATATAAGAGGCAGGCAGACAAGAGCAGAAGGGAAGGTGAAACCATTAGGGTGGGGAGTCAGGTCTGGCTATCAACCCAAGGGTTGCCGTTCAAGGGGGGTTGCAAGAAATTGAGACCCAAAAGATTGGGACCATTTGAGGTCGTCCAACAGGTCAACCCAGTGGCTTTCAGACTCCGGTTACCGAACCACATGAAACTGCACCCAGTATTCCACAGGTCATTACTGTCACCATATAGGGGGGAAGGTGAAGGGGTATCCACACGGGGGCCAGTCTTAGAAGAAAGGGAAAGCAGCAACCATGTGGCGGAAATCATCGACTCCAGGTGGAAGGGTAATCAGGTGGAGTATTTGGTCGCGTGGGAAGGGGAACCGGAGTCGGAAAACACCTGGGTGACGGCAGAGGAGGTCAGTGACGAGATCTTGATTGAAACGTTCCACCAAAGGTTCCCCAGGAAACCTCAGCCAGTAGCGAGGTTCAGGAGGGAGTACTTTGGCACCACCGACGATGAGGAGGAACTGGAAGGATTCAGGGAATCGGAGTTGGAAGAAGGAACAGACTCCGATGAGGAGGAGTACTTGGAAACCAGAAACAGCAACAGGTGGAGGGAAGTGTTCGAAACTTCGGAAGATGAGGGAGGTTCTTTCAGGGGTTTTGCTCCCTCGCCTCCCGCAGAGGAGGGGAGGGAAGGGGGTGAAGGGGGCCCTGGAGGGGAGGTGGATGTCAGGGAACTGCCATCTGAGGCGCAGGAGGTGAAAGGGCTCACGGAGGGTGAGAGAGACCATTCAGCTGAGGAGGGAACCAGCAGGGGGAGAAGTGGAGTTCCAAGGGAAAGTGAGTCGGAGGGAGGGCTCAGAGACACTTCAAGCGAGAACAGTGGGGAGGTTTCAGGACCTCCTATAGGGACACCCACTCCTCGCCGGAAACTGTCACGCCGAGAGTCCAGAAGACGCGTTTCCGTTAAGGAGCTTTTATGCTGGAAGAAGTTCCGTAAACGCCCACTGTCCGATTCAACGAGCGACTGATGGAGCCATGCTTAAGGAGCTCCGTCACAGACAGAGGTTTGTGGACTTAGCCAAACTCTGAGGGACTAGGATTTTACGCACAAGCAGCTCACCATCCCATCACAAGTACCTTTTTTATTTCATTATAAATCGTCTCCCAGAAAGCCTTAATCCTCAGGCACGTCCACCAAAGGTGAAAGAATGTACCTTCAATTTCTTTACATTTCCAACATTTGTTATCGGGCAAATGGTATATTTTTGCAAGCTTGACTGGGGTCATGTACCACCTATACATCATTTTCATAATATTCTCTCTTAGGGCATTACATGCCGTAAATTTAATCCCAGTGGTCCACAACTGCTCCCAGTCAGCAAACATGATATTATGTCCTATATCTTGTGCCCATTTAATCATAGCAGATTTTACTGTTTCTTCCTCAGTACTCCATTTCAACAGCAAATTATACATTCTTGATAATATCTTAGCATTGGGTTCTAACAATTCTATTTCCAACTTTGATTTTTCCACCTGAAAACCAATTTTTTTATCTTGATTATAAACCTCTCTTATTTGAAAATAATGTAACCAGTCTCGCATCTTCCCTTTGAGCTTCTCATAACTCTGCAATTTCAGCTTGTCACCTTCCTGATCCAAAATTTCACAATACTTTGGCCATTTTCCCTCCATATTAAGTTTTTTCATAGCTTTCGCTTCCATAGGTGATAACCACCTTGGGGTTCTGTTCTCCAAAAAATCTTTATATCTTGTCCAGACATTAAATAATGCTTTCCTGACAATATGGTTTTTGAATGCTTTATGCACTTTAACCTTGCCATACCACAAATATGCATGCCACCCAAATACATTATCATAACCTTCAAGATCTAGGATGTCAGTGTTCTCAAGAAGTAGCCATTCCTTCAACCAGCAAAAAGCTGCTGATTCATAATAAAGTTTAAAGTCCGGCAGGGCAAACCCCCCTCTGTCTTTAGCATCAGTAAGTATCTTAAATTTTATTCTGGGCTTTTTGCCCTGCCAGACAAATCTAGAGATATCTCTTTGCCACCTCTTGAAACAGTCCGTCTTGTCAATGATTTGTAATGATTGAAACAAAAACAACATTCTTGGCAGTACATTCATCTCAATGACAGCAATCCGACCCAGCAAGGAAAGCTTCAAATTCGACCAAATCTCTAAATCTTTCTTCACTTCTGACCAACATTTCTCATAATTGTCTTTAAATAAATTTGCATTCTTAGCAGTCATATTCACCCCCAAGTATTTTACCTTCTTTACTAATGTCAGATCTGTCTCTTTCTGAAACCTCTCTCTCCATCGGTGTCAAGTTTTTCTCCAAAACTTTAGTTTTTGACTTGTTTAACTTAAAGCCTGCCACATGGCCAAACTCCTGGATTAATTCTAAAGCCCTCTTGGTACTAGGTACTGGCTCTTGTAATGTCAATACAAGATCATCTGCAAAGGCTTTAAGTTTATATTGTTTTGCTCCAACCTGAATACCATGAATCAGCTGGTCCCTTCTTATCATATTTAGCAAAACCTCCAGGACCGAAATAAAAAGCAATGGGGAAATTGGGCAGCCTTGTCGTGTCCCTTTTTCAATTTTAAATTCTTCTGTCACTATGTTATTAACTATAAGTTTAGCCTTTTGTTCAGAATAAATCGCACCTATACCATTTTCAAAATTTTGTCCAACCCCCATCCCCTGCAAATTTTTCTTCATAAAAATCCAAGAAATATTGTCAAAGGCTTTCTCCGCATCCACGAATATCAAAACCGCTTTTGTATTAGTATTCACTTGTAACTTTTCCAAAATGTTAATTACATTTCTCATATTATCAGATAAATGTCTACCAGGGAGAAAGCCAGCCTGGTCTTTATGTATCACTTCTACTAAAACTTTTTAAAGTCTTTTAGCCAAAATATCAGCAAAGATTTTGTAATCCACATTAAGCAGGGATATGGGGCGATAGTTCTTGAGTTGTGTCTTCTCAGACTCAGTTTTAGGTATAAGTGTGATGAAGGCTTCTTTCCACGACTCCGGCGCCTTTTTCCCCTCCATGATTTCATTACAAACCTCCTTTAGTGGTTGAATCAAATAGTCCTTCAAAGTTCTGTAATATTTGGAGGTTAATCCATCAGGCCCTGGAGATTTTCCCAGTTGCATAGTCTGTATGGCACCTTCAACCTCTTGTTCTGATATTTTAGAGTTCAACAATAATTTATTTTCTTGAGAAATTTTTTGTAATCCATTGGTTTTCAGAAATTGATCAATTTTAGTCTCTGTCTGTGGCCCTTGTGTATAAAGTTGTTTGAAATATCTCTGGAAGCAGTTTCTAATCTCCTGTGGATTTTGTATATTCTTTCCATTCACTTCGAGGTTAGTCACAGCATTTAACTTATGTCTTTTCTTCAATTGCCATGCTAGCAATTTCCCACATTTGTTAGCAGATTCAAAAGTCTTCTGTCTCATCTGTTTAATTTTCCATTCTGTCTCCTGATTTGTCATTTTCATATATTGTGCTTGGTAAAATTTGATCTCTCTCAAGATTTCCTGTGACTTTGGTTTAACTCTAAGCTTCTTCTCTCCTTCTTTTATTTTTTCCAAGATCTTTCCCTTTTTCTCTTCTTGAGTTCTCTTTTTTATTGCATTCTGCTGAACCAAGAATCCTCTCATAACGGCTTTACTTGCGTCCCAGATTACCCTTTTTTCTACTGATGTCTTCAAATTTATCTCAAAATAGTCTTTCACCATTTTTTGGGCCTTCCTAATAATTTCTAGATCTCTAAACAAGGTGTCATTCATCCTCCATCTGAAGGAGCCAGTCAGTGTTAGTTTCATTTCCAGTTTCACAGGGTTATGGTCAGAGCAAGTTTTGGGGCAGATTTCCACCTTTCAAATCTTTGGAGTCATTCCTCTGGTTATCCAGATTTGGTCAATTCTTGTCCAGGTCTTTTTGGCTTCAGAAAAGAAAGTCCCTTCTTTACTTAGGGGGTTCTTAGTTCTCCAAGTGTCAATTAGATCCATATTGTCTGTCATTTCAAAAAAGGATTTCGGTAGTCTTCCATCTTTTGTTATTATTTGTCTGTCTGACTTGTCCATGTTTGTCAATACCACTCCATTCATATCTCCAAGCATAATGATGTTATAATCCATAAAGTCCAACAACGTCTCATGCAGTTTCTTAAAGAATTCTGATTTCCCCTCATTTGGTGCATAAACACCTACTATCAAGAATTTCTCTCCTTGGGCCTGTATTTCAATTGCCACAAATCTTCCTTGTTCATCTTTAAGGACAAATTTTGGGGATAAACTTTCTTTCGCATAGATCACCACTCCTCTCTTCTTAACTTTGTCTGATGAAATAAATTCTTGGCCCAATCTTTTGTTGATCAATACTTTCCTATGTGTTCTAATCACGTGGGTTTCTTGCAGGCAAATCAAGTCCAAATTTTCTTTTTTCAACAAATGAAAGATTGCTTTCCTCTTGTCAGGGGAATTCAGACCCCGGATGTTCCAACTTAGTGCTTGCAGAGACATTGTGTTGTTATTCTGTAGTCCCTCCAACTGCTCCCGTCAGTTGTTCTTGATCAGTGGGTGGTAATGCTTTCTCTGTTTTTTCCAAGCCTGGTGGTGGGTTCCCTATGTCCAGGACTCCTGGTCTTAATGTCTTCGCTCTTTTTCCATCTCTTTCTGTAGATCTTCCTCGTGATGGTTCAAAAATCTCACTTTGTCTTCCTCTGATCTTATCTTCACTTTTTTCCCTTTGTAATTGAAGGACAGACCCTGGGGGAACTCCCACCTGAAAATGATGGACTAAGTCACCGTAGTTAGCTCTCAAATCCAGTGAATGCTTTGGAATATCTTTGAAGATTTCAATTCTCAAATCTTCTATCTCCAATGGATTCTTATAATGGAGGCTCAATATTTTGTCTCTCTCTTCTTTAGATCTAAGCGAAATCAAGCAGTCTCTCACTTTGTTCTTTCTTCCCCCTTTGCCAATTCTGAAGGCACTCACTATCTTGAAATCTTTATCTGTCTCAAGGCCCCAAAATTCCTCAAACTCCTGTGTAAGAAAATCACACAAGTTGCCTCCTTCCACGTCCAGTACTGCCCTAATTCTTAAATTGTTCTGTTTGTCTCTAAGTTCAATTAGAGATAGTTGGGCCTTGTGATCCTCCAATTGCTTATTAATTGGAGATATCTTTCCCTCTATCTCCGTCACCTTCTCTTTCGCTTCTTCAGGAATTTTCCTTGTCTCTTTAGATTCCTGGAGCAGCAGGTCAATAGCCTGTGTATTGGAGCTGATGGTTGTAGTGTTTAAATCAATTTTAGCTGACAATTTTTCCAAAGCTCCAAATATTTTGTCAAGTGATACATTTAATGTCTCATCAGGGCCTACTCCCTTTGTTCCTGTCTGCCCAGTATCCTCTTTTTCTGGGAGAAATGGAACTACTATCGACTGTCTTCGTTGCTGCTGCCTAGTTTTTATCCTTGTAGATTTTTCCTGGGGTTTATCCTGATCCATAACTTTAGCTTAAAGTCCCAAGGTCGTTCTCACAACTTAACTTGTTTTGTTATGAGAAAATCTCCAAGCCAGCTGCAGTGCAAATTCCCCAGTTGTATCCCAATCCTCCTCTAGGGGAGCACAATGGCAACAATGTTCTTTTCAAAGCAACTTTTGTCTAAAGGCAGCAGTATCTCTTACTTTCCAATTCTCCCATAGAATGGCAACAGTTGCAAAGGGGGTCCTTCAATTCAGTTCAAATGCAGGTTAAACACATAAAATTACAATGTCTCTAAACGGTGCAATACTTTCCACTTTCCTGGCAGACCAATATCAGGGATTAAGTGGTGGTCTCTTCTTTCCTTCCACTTTTCCCTTCAAAAAAGTACTTTCTTCTCCCCCCCCCCCACTCTGAAGGGGGTTCTTAAATCTGGCATTAAAATTAAATCTTTTTAATTCAGCTTTCACGGTTCTTAGTTCCAATAGTCTTTGCTTTAATACTGTCTATAAAACCGGATGACGGACTTCCTTTTTATGTCTTCCCCGCTTCAGAGCCAAATTCAAGTTCTTTATTCCGATCAAAGGAACAAATCCTTTGATCTTTCCAACTTTAGAAGATCTTACTCACGGGTTGTAGTTTAAAAGCCGAATTTCAAGGAAGAAAGGACAGCGCTCTCCGGCAACAGCTGCAGTGGCTTCACTCCACAGAAGTAGCGATCGACTCTCAGTGCCGCACCACCCCCGTTCCGCTCCGGAGCCCCTCGCGGGGTCCCTTTGCCACTTGGGGGGGCGCTTTTGGCACCCGCCGAGTCCCACGGCCGCAGGCTTCCCCCGCCTGCGGTTTTTTAAAGGGTCTCCGCTGCGCCATAGCGGATAGACCCGATTTCTGCGGAGCTTCTCCCTCGTAGTTAGAAGGAGACCGCCATTGCCATTGGCGCTGCCTCCGGAAGTCGCGCCGCCTCCAGAAGTCTTTTTCTCGAGGAAGCTGAGCAAGTCGGAGCAAAACTACACGGTGTATGACCGCGAACTGCTGTCAATCTATGCAGCGTTTCGCCGATGGAGACATCTGTTAATAGGGGTGCAGCACAAGATCCAGGTTTGTACGGATCACAAGAACTTGGAATACTGGAGGACTGCGCGAGTACTCAACCAGAGACAGATTCGATGGGCACAGGAGTCCTCCGAGTTTTCTTTCGAGATCCGGTACGTGCCGGGAGAGGAAAACGTAAGAGCAGATGCTCTCTCCTGGAAGCCGGAGTACATGGAAGGAGAGGGACCGCCGGAGGTCCGACACGTGATCCCTGAGAACCGATTGGGGGGGGGGCGTTGGTTGGGAAACGAGAACTGGCCGGGCTCACTAGAAACGACGAGTTCGCTCAAACTAAAATCAGGGAACAAAAGGGAAAACCATGGAGGGTTTGAGGAAAAGGAAGGCTACTGTACTATAAGGGGGTGCTGTACGTACCGGGGGAGGCCTTGAGGGGAAGGGTACTCAAACAACTCCACGACGGACTTCCGGAGGCGGCGCCATCGGTAATGGCGGAATCCCTCTGTCTCTGACGGACTAGCTTGGCAGAAACCGGGTCTTGCCGCTGCGGTGAAGCGGGGACCCCTTCAAAACCCACAGGCAGGAGAAGCCTGTGGTCCTGGGACTCGGCGGGCACCATTAGCGCCCCCCCGAACGACAAAGGAGCCCGGTAATGGGCTCCGTTTTTGCAGCGGGGTGTTTGGCGCGGTGCTGTGAGTCAATCGCTACTTCTGCTGAGTGAAGCCGCGCAGCTGTTGCCGGAGAGCGCCGACCTTTTTCCTCTGAAAATTTGGCTATGAAACAACAACCCGTGAGTAGGTTATATACAAAGATTGGATTATAAAGAATTTATTAAGAAGAATTTGGACCGAAGTGGCAAGGCGCAAAATAGGAAGTCCGCCTTCCGCTTTTGTAGAGAGATCAAAGGCATAGACTGTGTCCGCTAAGCCTGAGTTGTTAAAGAGTTTTAAAAGACTTTATATCTAACATCTGCACAAGAACTCCCCCCTCAGAAGAGGGAGGGAAGATTTAATGAGACTTTTCTGCTGTTTTAAAGAGTGTTAAAAGAACAAGACCACCACTCAATCCTTGGAATCGGAATGCCAGGTTAATGGGACTGTTACAGTGTTGTGCACTTTTTACGGACTTTGCTACAAATTGATAGAAAGCTAACTCTGCAAGAAGGATACCTAGAACTTGAAGGTTTTTATGACTGATACTGTGGCTATTTATTCAAGGGGAAATTAACAGAAGTTTAAAAGTTGAACTTTTTAGCTACAAACTTTAATTGTTACTGTGTCCCCCTAGAGGATTTATGAAACTGTTACAACTGGCTACTGGGGACTTTCCACTCTTAACAGGCTGGGAAAATTTCCATTGTTAAACAAGCTTGGACTGTGAGACTGACCTTGAACCTCAGATAAGGTGTTATGGCAAGTCAGCCGCCAGAAAGAGCAACAAGATCGACTAAAGCCAAACTGCAGCAGCAGCAACAGCGAAGAGCGTCAGCATCTGGTCCCTCTGGCCCACCAGAGGAAGAGTCAGGTCAACAAGGATTTAAAGGAATGACCTCGGGACTTCCGGGTTAGCGCCATCAGCGAATGGCGGATTCCCTCTGAGCTCCGGAGGATTTGGGTCTTCCCGCTGCGGCGACGCGGGGACCCTTAAAAATCACAGGCGGTGAAGCCTGTGAACCTGGTGACTCGGCGGGCACCATTTGCGCCCCCCGACCTGCGAAGGAGCCTTTTTAAAGGCTTCGGAATGGGGGGCGGGGTGAGCGGCGCGGTGCTGAGAGTCAACTGCTTCTCCTGCGGAGTGAAGCCGCATTGCCATGGCCGGAGAGCGCTGACTTCTTCTTGTGAGTAATTGGACTTTAAAGCAACAACCCGTGAGTAGTATAGAAATTGGATTTGCAAAGAAAAATTTTTTTTGAATTAGGCACGATCGGGGAAGGCGCAAACAGGAAGTCCGTCTCCCCGTCTTGTAAATAATCTAAAGCAAGGACCTGCTAACTAAGGTCAAGAGAATCTTTTCTTTTTTATTGGGTAAAAGACATTAATTTCACGATTTGACAGTATAAGAAATCTTACTGGAGGATAAGAGCTAATTTTGGGAGCTGAAGTGCCACCCCCCCAGACCCGGGAGTGATCTGCGAGAGAGCCTGTTGAAGAGGTATTGAAGAGTTTGACAACTGTCAAATTAGCTGTCAAGACTGAAAAAGAGAACTTTGTTTCTGTTGTCTCTGCTGGTTATATTTGTTACAATTTGGTTATAATTTGTTGAAAACAAGGAAGAACTGATACAAACTAACTTGACTTTTGGATTTGAACTGGAAGGAATATTAAGTAACCAAAATCCCTCTAGAGGGGGTTTTGGGACATTACAAGAATGGCTGAAGGAGGGAAAATACAAGCTAAATTGGACAGAGTTTTTGTTCTCTTGGGAAAGTTACAAGGCCAAATTGATGTTTTGGCTACAAATGTTGCAACTCTGGATTTAACAGTAAATAAACTCATTGAATTTGATAAGGACTTGACTCAGGAAGTCCATGCAGCTGGACAAGAAGAGAAACTTCAGAGCTTTGAGAGTGTGGAGAAAGCGATATATGTTGTTCCTGAGGAAAAGGAAGGAGGAGCTGTAATGCTGCAGATGACAAAGGAGAGCCAGAGGCCTGACATGATGGCTACAAAGGAAAATAAGAACTGGATGTCGAAAATCTGGTTTGAATTGGAGATTGAAGAATGGAGAGATCTCCTTATGTGGAGATCTGAAGATCCAAGGATTACAAATCTGATTAAGGTGGAAGTTGGAGCTTTGGGGACATTTGGACTTGAAAGGAGTAAGAAACAAGATTCGGGCTCCACTTTTAAGTATGGAGGTCTGGCTGGAAGAAACATGGATCCCATTGGGCTAGAGCTTCTCCGAGATCTGGTGTTTAATATTAAGGACCATCAAAAAAAACCGGCAGAGAGGAATTGAGAGAGAATTAAGAGCCTCGGACGTGAGATCTCCAGGCTGATAGTAGATTAAGACTGATGGACATTTGTTGGGGATTGAAACCGGGAAAGGGGGGGTGGAGTTTGGGAATCCAAAGGGTGCATAATTATAATCTGTTTTTGTTTTTGTTTTGTTTTGTTATTTGTATGAAGATTGGGGAAGTCGTGGAAGGGAATTTGGGTTGACTTTAGAAAAAGGTTTTAAGAATGAGTACTGATGTATAAATATTGATGTTTATAAGGTAAAATTGGCTTTTTTAAAATGAACTAAATAGAAAAAGGTAAAAAAATTGGGATAAGAACTTGCTGAACTAACAATTTGAATTTGAATATAAGAAGGGGAGGTGTGGGGAAGTCAGGGAAATATGTTATAGAAAAACAAGGATTGTGACCTCTATGTGTTTTTAAACTTTTTTGTTTTTTCTTTTTGATTTTTTTAATGTATTAAAGTGGAAAATTTCAATAAATATCTTTTAAAAAAATAAAAATAAAGGAATGACCTCGGAAGAAGGCTCAATTGCTTCGGCACTAGAAAAATTTTTTGGAACTTTGGAAAAAGTAAGTAAGCAACTTGATCAAAACACCCTAAGTATTAACAACTTGGGGCAGAAGGTAAATTCAAATACAGATTCTATTGAGAAAAATACAAACTCTATTGAGAAACTGCTGCAGGAAGCTGCATAAAATCGCAAGACAGCTCAAGAGGTGAAGGAAATAGCAGAGGATCAGGAAAATGGCTTGCGTGGCAACTTAAAAAGAGAAAGGAGCAGAGCACAATCAACAAAATTAAGATAAATGGAGAAGAGACAGTTGATCCGAAAGAAATAAGGAAAGGTTTCTTGGAATTCTACAAACAGTTATATAAAAATAAAGAAAGGAACAATAAGAAGAAAATAGAAAGATATCTAAAAGAGAAAATGGTGCGGAAGATCCCGACAGACCAAAAAGACCAGCTGAATGCCCCAATAGGAAAAGAAGAAGTAAAGGAAGTGATAAAGGAGTTGAAGAGAGGGAAAGCTCCTGGTCCGGATGGGTTTACATCGAGTTATTATAAAGAAATGAAAGATGTGTTGGTGACCCCGTTGACTAAAGTTTTGAACAATATTTTAAAAGAAAGAGACATTCCAGAAACGTGGAAAGAAGCGTTTATTACATTAATCCCAAAACAAGATTCGGATTTAACTCAAGTTAAGAACTATAGGCCTATCTCATTATTAAATACAGACTACAAGATTTTTGCAGGAATTCTTGCAAAGAGATTGAAAAAGATATTGATAAAACTTATACATAAAGATCAAGCAGGCTTCCTACCAGGCAGACAAATGAGAGATAATGTAAGAAACATAATTAATGTTATAGAATATCTGTCTGATAGGAGCGATAAACAAGCAATTTTAATGTTTGTAGATGCAGAAAAGGCCTTTGACAACGTGATTTGGGAATTTATGTTGAAAAACCTAGAATATATGGAAGTGGGACAAGAGTTTTATAATGGTATAAAGGCAATCTATACGGAGCAGAGAGCAAAATTGATTGTGAACAATGTTATTACTGAAGATATTCAAATATCTAAAGGAACAAGACAAGGTTGCCCACTATCACCACTGTTATTTATAACGGTTCTGGAAGTCTTTCTAAATGCAATTAGACATAATAAGCAAATAAAAGGGGTAACAGTAGGTCTAAATGAGTATAAAGTTAAAGCCTTTGCCGATGATTTGGTACTGACTATGGAAGAACCATTAGAAAGTGTGAAGGAGGTTTTAGATGAAATGGAACAATTCGGAAGGGTGGCAGGATTCAGATTGAATAAGAGAAAGACTAAAATTATTGTAAAAAATATGGAACAAAATATGATTGATTTGTTGCAGCAACGAACTGAGATAGAGGCGGTGAAAAAGGTTAAATATTTGGGAATTTGGTTATCACCTAAGAACATTGATTTGTATCAAAACAATTATATCCCGGTCTGGAAAGGAATTAAGAAAGATCTGGAGGTGTGGGCCAGAATGAAATTATCATTCTGGGGAAGAATATCTACGATAAAGATGACGGTGCTACCGAAAATGCTGTTCTTATTTCAGACTATACCCATATTAAAGGGTACAGGAACCTTCAGAGAATGGCAAAAAGTGATTTCAAGGTATATCTGGCAGGGGAAGAAGCCGAGAATAAAATTTAAGTTATTGACAGATGTAAAAGAAAGAGGAGGCTTCGCCCTGCCAGATATGAGACTGTACTATGAAGTAGCATGTCTATGCTGGATAAAGGAATGGATAAAGTTAGAAAACAATGAGTTATTAGACCTTGAGGGTTTCGATAACAGATTTGGGTGGCATGCGTATTTATGGTGTGATAAAAAAAGGGTTCACAAAGGATTTGGAAACCATATCTTCAGAGGTTCACTAATAGAGGTCTGGGAAAGATATAAAAATATATTGGAACCAAAAGTACCACATTGGTTGTCTCCGCTAGAGGTACTGAGTGTTAAGAAGATTAATATGAGAGAAAAATGGGGTACATATGGTGAATTGGTAACCAGTGAAGGTGGGAAATGGAATTTGAAGCCATATGAACAAGTTAAAGAGTATATGAATGATTGGCTGCACTACTTCCAAGTAAATGAAACATTTAAAAAAGACTTGAAGGATAAAGGGTATGCTGAAAAAGAATCAATTTTCCAAAAAGACATAATAAATAATGAGTATAAAATTCTGTCAAAAATGTATAAGATATTGTTAGAATGGTACACTAAGGATGAAGAGGTCAAATCGGTAATGATACAGTGGGCAAGGGATGTGGGGCACAACATTCAATTCGAAGAATGGGAAAAATTGTGGAAAGAGAACATAAGATTCACGGCTTGTACGTTACTGAAAGAGAATGTGATGAAAATGTTTTAGAGATGGTATATGACACCTGTAAAATTAGCAAAAATGTATAAGATTGATAACAAATGTTGGAAATGCAAAGAAAAAGAAGGGACGTTCTTTCATCAATGGTGGGAATGTAAGAAAGTGAGAAGCTTTTGGGAAATGATATATAATGAGATGAAAAAAATGTTGAGATATACTTTTGTGAAAAAACCTGAAGCTTTTCTTTTAGGGATTGTAGGAAAGGACATAAGAAGAAAGGACTGTAAGCTTTTCCAATACGCAGTAACGGCAGCCAGAATTGTGTTGGCCCAGAAGTGGAAACAAGAGGAGATACCGACGATAGAAGAATGGAGATTAAAATTGACAGATTATGCAGAACTGGACAAATTAACTGGGAAAATTAGATATAGTAAAGATCAAAAGTTTATTGAGGACTGGGAAAAATTTGTAGACTATCTGAAAAATACATGCGGTGTTAGCACAACGCTAGCGGGATTTCAAGAGGCACTGTAAAAAACAAATAAGTATTGTTTATTAGAAATATTAGGAGTAAGGAGGAATATTGGCAATATGAAAGAAGGGAATGTGTATTAAAGGTATAAATATGGATGATTGTCAGAGACGCTGAAGGAAGTCCAAAACAGTTATGATTTGTTGTATTCGGGATGAAATGTACAATTCGATGAAAATTAATAAAATTTATTTTAAAAAAAAGGAAATAGCAGAGGAGGTAAAAGGAGAGATATCACCAATACACAGAAGGCTGGATGATCACAAATCGCAGCTGTCTATGTTTGAATTAAGAGATAAACAGACTAATCTGAGGATCAGGGGAGTATCTGAACGTGAGAAAGAAAGTTTAAGTGAATTTCTTACGCAGGAATTTACAGAATTTTGGGAGTTAGATGAAGAAAAGCCAGACTTTAAGATAGTAAGTGCTTTCAGACTTGGAAGAGGAGGGAGGAAGAACAGGGTGAGAGACTGTTTGATCTCCCTCCGATCGAAAGAGGAGAGGGATAAAATACTGAATTTGCATTTTCAAAAGACTCTTGAGATAGAAGACGCAAGGGTTGAGATTTTTAAAGACATCCCAAAATATCTCTTAGAAATGAGAGCCAACTACGGAGATCTGGTAGCCTTGTTGAGAGGAAGCCGAATTTTATTCAGGTGGGAATTCCCCCAAGGCCTATCCCTTACCTTCAAAGGGAAAAAGGTAAAAATAAGAACAGTGGAAGATAAGGAGAAATTCTTGAAAGACCACAAAGAGGATTTGCAAGTCAGAGAAAGCGATACCACCGTTAGACAAAGAATAACTGCTGGGAGCAGTTGGAGGAAAATAAATAAATACATCATGTCTCTGCAACTTTTAAGCTGGAACATTTATGGTCTAAACTCTCCGGAAAAAAGGAAAAGGATATTTCATATACTGAAAAAGGAACAATTGGACTTGATTTGTCTACAGGAAACGATGTGTCAGGGGCTCAGGAGCAGAAGCACAGGGGAGAGAGGAAATGGAGAGCGAAGGGGAGGAATCCGAGGGGAGCGTAGGGGAGTATGACAGTGACCCGAGAGATTCCATGAGCTTCTCCAGCGAATCAGAAGATTCCCAGAAGGGGGCGCCGATGGTGAGGGCAAGGGGGGTCCCAGGGGGGATGCACCAGAAGCAGGGGGCCAGCGGGGACTCCCAAGGCAGCAGCGGGGGATCAGGACCAGCTCCCCCACCAGAGCGCAGTGGGGGGGAAGAGTCACATGTGTCAGGGCCAGCCTCTCCTCCAGCAGGGAGAGAAGATGAGTCAGGGCTGACCACGCCCCCATCAGAAAGTGGGGAAACGGAGGGGAGGTCAGTTCCAGCTAGCCTCCCCGAAGGAGGGAGTAGTGACAGCAGTGTAACGGTCAGAAGGAAAGTGGGAGGCTGGGCGCGCGCGCCAAGTTCAAGTGTACAGGCGCGTGGGACAGCAGGAAACCCGGATTGGGAGCCAGGTCCTAAAGCCCGACGGAGGGAGGGGGAAGAGTCAGGGGACTCAGCGTCAGAGGAGTCTAGGAAGGGAGAGACCCCGACGGGCAGGCGGACCCAGAGGAGGAAAGAACAAAGGAGGAGGTGGAGCAAGGCTAGAATCTTAAACTGGTGTCAGGGGGGAGGAGATTCAGATGGAGCTTCGGCGGTCTAGAGTTTGAGACGTAGTGCTGCACGCTGCGGCTGTGGAAGTGAAACTGAACTTCAATAAAGACTTTTATACTAAACGACGAAGCAGCGTTGGTCCTTGGTGAGCTGGGACCTCGGGCGGCACTGACAGCATGTGATAAGGCTACACAGGAAACTTTTGATAAATAAAAAATTGGGCCAAGAATTCATCTCATCGGACAAAGTTAAAAAGAGAGGAGTGGTAATCTATGCAAAAGAGAGCCTGTCAGAGGCTCAGGAGCAGAAGAGCAGGGGAGAGAGCAAATAGAGAGCGGAGGAGAGGAATCAGAGGGGAGCGTAGGGGAATATGACAGTGGACCGAGAGATTCCATGAGCTTCTCCAGCGAATCTGAAGATTCCCAGGAGGGGGCGCCTATGGTAAGGGCGAGGCGAATCCCAGAGGGGACGATCCATAAACAAGGAACCAGAGGGGAGTCCCAAAGGAGTAGCGGAGGAGTAGGGCCAGTTCCCTCACCAGAGCACAGTGGGGGGGAAGAGTCACGTGAGTCAGGACCAGCTTCTCCTCCATCGGGGAGTGGGGAGACGGAGGGAAGGCCAGGTCCAGCTAGCCTCCCCGAAAGGGGGAGCAGTGACACAAGTGTAACGGTCAGAAGGAAAGTGGGAGGCTGCGCGCGCGTGCCAAGTTCAAATGTGGAGGAGCGCGGGACAGCAGAAAACCCGGATTGGGAGCCAGGTCCTAAAGCCCGAAAGAGGGGGGGGAGGAGTCGGGAGAATCAGCGTCAGAGGAATCTCGGAGGGCTGAGACTCCGACTAGCAGAAGGACCCAGAGAAAGAAGGAACAGAGGAAGAGGTGGAGTAAGGCTAGAATCTTAAACTGGTGTCAGGGGGGAGGAGATTCAGATGGGACTTCTACGGTCTGATGGATTGATGTAGCGTTGCGCGCTGCGCGTCTGGAAATGAGACTGAACTTCAATAAAGACTTTTAAACTTGAGCAAGAAGCAGCGTTGGTCTTGTGTGAGCTGGGACCTTGGGCAGCGCTGACAGAGCCTATCACCGAAATTTGTTTTTAAAGATGAACAAGGAAGAATTTTGGCAATTGAAATCCAAACACAAGGAGAAAAATATTTAATTATAAGAGTTTATGCACCAAATGAGGGGAAATCTGAATTTTTTAAGAAGTTGCACGAGACATTGTTGGACTATATGGATTATAACATTATTATGATGGGAGATATGAATGGGGTGGTATCTACAAATATGGACAAATCACACAGACAGGTAGTTACAAATGATGGCAGACTACCAAAAACTTTTTTTTGAAATGACTGACAATATGGACTTGACTGACATCTGGAGAGTGAAGAACCCCTTGGGTAGAGAGGGAACCTTCTTCTCTGAGGCCAAAATGACATGGACAAGAATTGACCAAATTTGGATAACTAGAGGACTGGCACCCAAGATTAAAAAAGTGGAAATTTCCCCTTAAACTTGCTCCGACCATAATGCTGTGAGAATGGAGATGAAACTAACACCAACCGGTTCCTTCAGATGGAGGATGAATGACACCTTGTTTAGAGACCAAGAGGTTATAAAAAAGGCCCAAAAAACCTTGAGAGACTATTTTGAGATAAATTTGAATACTACTATTGGAAAAAGAGTAGTATGGGACGCAAGTAAAGCAGTCATGAGGGGATTCCTAATCCAACCGAATGCAATTAAGAAGAGATCCCAAAATGAGAAAAAAGACAAAATTTTAGATAAAATTAAAGAGGGTGAAAAGAAATTGAGAGCGAAACCCAAATCACAAGAGATTCTGAGAGAAATAAAGTTACATCAAGTGCAAAATACGAAAATGATGAACCAGGAAGTAGAATGGAAAATCAAACAGATGAGACAAAGGACATTTGAGTCGGCTAATAAATGTGGAAAATTGTTAGCTTGGCAAATGAAGAAAAGACAAAAGCTTAACACTATTACCAATTTGGAGATAGAAGGGGAAAGTATCCAGACTCCAGTGGAAATTAGGAAATGCTTCCACAGATATTTTAAACAGTTATATACACAAGGGCCACAGAAAGAGTTTGATATAGACCAATTCTTGAAAACAAATGGACTGCAGAAAATCTCTCAAGAAAACAAGTTAATGCTGAACTACAAGATCACAGAACAAGAGGTGGAAGGTGCCATACAGAATATGCAACTGGGCAAGTCTCCAGGACCGGATGGAATAACTGCAAAATACTACAGAACCTTGAAGGACTGTGTAATTCAACCATTGAAGGAGGTTTGCACTGAAATTATGGAGGGTGGGAAAGCGCCTGAGTCGTGGAAGGAAGCTTATATTACACTTATACCGAAAAGTGAGTCTGAAAAGACACAACTTAAGAAGTACCGACCCATATCCCTTCTGAATGTGGATTACAAAATTTTTGCTGACATTTTGGCCAACAGGTTAAAAAGGGTATTAGTGGAAGAGATACATAAAGACCAAGCTGGCTTTCTCCCGGGTAGACACTTGTCTGACAATACAAGGAATATTATTAATATTTTGGAGAAGTTGCAAGTGAACATTAACACTAAAGCAGTTTTAATTTTTGTTGATGCGGAGAAAGCCTTTGACAATATTTCTTGGAGTTTTATGAAGAAAAATCTTCAGGGGATGGGGGTTGGTCAAGGGTTCGAAAATGGTATAGGTGCAATTTATTCAGAACAAAAAGCTAAGTTAATAGTTAATAATGTGGTTACAGAAGAATTTAAGATAGAGAAAGGGACACGACAAGGCTGCCCAATTTCCCCATTGCTTTTTATTTCAGTCCTGGAGGTTTTGCTAAATATGATTAGAAGGGATGGTTTGATCAAAGGAATACAGGTCGGAGCTAAACATTACAAATTGAAGGCATTTGCAGATGATTTGGTATTGACGGTACAGGAGCCAGAATCTAGTGTTAAAAGAGCTTTAGAATTGATCCAAGAATTTGGTCACGTGGCAGGATTTAAGCTGAATAAGTCAAAAACTAAAGTCCTTGAGAAAAATCTAACACCAATAGAGAAAGAAAGGTTTCAGAAGGAGAAAGGGTTAACATTGGTAAAGAAAGTAAAATATTTAGGGGTTAATATGACTGCTAAAAACTTGAACTTATTTAAAGATAATTATGAGAAATGTTGGTCAGAAGTGAAAAAAAATCTAGAAATATGGTTAAATTTGAAGCTTTCCTTGTTAGGCCGAATTGCTGCTATAAAGATGAATGTATTGCCAAGAATGTTGTTTTACAGATTTTGGACAAAATGGACTGTTTCAAGAAGTGGCAGAAAGATATTTCTAGATTTGTCTGGCAGGGCAAGAAGCCCAGAATAAAATTTAAGATATTAACTGATGCAAAGGAAAGAGGTGGATTTGCCCTGCCAGACTTGAAACTTTACTATGAATCGGCAGCATTTTGCTGGCTGAAAGAATGGCTGCTTCTTGAGAACACTGACATTTTGGATTTGGAAGGTTTTAATAATGTTTTTGGGTGGCATGCATATTTGTGGTATGACAAGGTTAAAGCTCATAAAGCATTCAAAAATCATATTGTCAGAAAAGCATTGTTTAAATGTCTGGATAAGATACAAAGATTTACCGTATTTTTTGCTCTATAAGACTCACTTTTTCCCTCCTAAAAAGTAAGGGGAAATGTGTGTGCGTCTTATGGAGCGAATGCAGGCTGCGCAACTATCCCAGAAGCCAGAACAGCAAGAGGGATCGCTGCTTTCACTACGCAGCGATCCCTCTTGCTGTTCTGGCTTCTGAGATTCAGAATTTTTTTCTTCTTGTTTTCCTTCTCCAAAAACTAGGTGCGTCTTGTGGTCTGGTGCGTCTTATAGAGCGAAAAATACGGTACTTGAGAATAAAACCCCAAGGTGGTTGTCACCAATGGAAGCAAAGGCTCAGAAAAAGCTCAATATGGAGGCCAAATGGCCAAAATTTTGGGAAATTTTGGAACAGGATGGAGATAAATTGAAATTGCAGAGTTTTGACATATTAAAAGATAAAGTGCGAGACTGGCTTCATTACTATCAAATAAGGGAAGCTTATAATTTGGACAAAAAAACCGGCTTCCAGGTGGAGAAATCAAAATTGGAAACAGAATTGTTAGAGCCAAAAACAAAGATACTTTCGAGAATGTATAACTTGCTGTTGAAATGGAATACCCAAGATGAAACGGTTAAATCTGCTATGATTAAATGGGCACAAGATGTTGGACATAACATTATGTTTGCTGACTGGGAACGGTTGTGGACCACTGGCATGAAATTTACGGCATGTAATGCCTTAAGAGAGAATATTATGAAAATGATATACAGATGGTACATGACACCAGTCAAGCTAGCAAAATCTACCATTTGCCCGATAATAAATGTTGGAAATGTAAAGAGTCAGAAGGTACATTCTTTCACCTTTGGTGGACGTGCCCAAGGATAAAGGCTTTCTGGGAGATGATATATAATGAAATGAAAAAGGTATTTAAATACACCTTCTTGAAGAAACCAGAGGCCTTTCTTCTGGGCATAGTTGGCCAACAGGTGTTAAAGAAGGATAGAACTTTCTTTATGTATGCTACAACAGCAGCAAGAATACTCGTGGCAAAATATTGGAAGATGCAGGATTTACCCACTTTGGAAGAATTGCAGATGAAAGTGATGGACTATATGGAATTGGCGGAAATGACTGGCAGAATTCGTGACCAGGGAGAAGAGTTGGTGGAAGAAGATTGTTTTGTTTTTTTTAAAATTATGTTTATTAAAATTTTCAAAAAAGAATACAAAGGAAAACAGAAAAGAAAAAAAGAAAGAAAAGAGAAAAGAAAAGAAAAAGAAAAAACAGCAGTTTAAAAAGTTTACCGTAATTACATTCCATACCCAATTTCCTTGACTTCCCCACAGCTGCCCTTCTTGTATTCCAATTCCAATTTTTAGCTCAGCAATTTTTATCCCCCCCACTTTACCTTATTTCCTCTAATTCAATTATCTTAAACAAATTTTAACTTCTAAACCTCTATCTTTATATTTCAAAACTTATTCTTAACATACTTTTCCTAAATTCCTCCATCAATTTAATTAACCTATTTAAACTTAAAAATCCCAATCTTTATACACGAAACACTTATTTTTGATAATCTTTTGCTAAGGTCGGCCCCAAATCTCTCCCCAAATTCCCCATTTTTATGTTAGTGGCAAAAGCCAACTTAATTAAAACAGAATCATATTTTTACACCCTTTAAATTCCCGAAGCCCTCCCACCCCCTTTCCCGGTTTCGATCCCCAACCAAAGTCCATCAGTCCATCCAAAATCAGCCTGGCGATCTCACATCCGAGGCACTTAACCCTCTCTCAATTTCTCTCTGCTGGTTTTCTTGATAGTCCTTTATTTTAAATTCCAAATCTCGAAGAGGCACTGTTCCAGTAAGGTCCATATTTCTTCCAGCCAGACCTCCATATTTAACAATGGAGCCAAAATCTTGTTTCTTACTTCTCATAAGTCCAAATGTCCCAAAGGCTCCGAATTCTGCGTTGGCCATATTTATATTCCATATGTCTTCAGATCCCCATAAGAGGAGATCTCTCCAGATTCCATTCTTCACTTCCAGCCAAACTTTCATCGTCATGTTCTTATTTTCAATTGTTTCCAACTTAACAGGCCTCTGGCTCTCTTTAGCCATCTGCAACATCCCAGCGCCTCCTTCTTTCTCATATTCTTTAAATGGCATCTCAAATGACTCAGACTCTTTCTCCTGTTTGGCTATAAGGATTTTTGGATCAGCAACAACACTTCCCTGTTCATCTGCAGGAGCTTGAATCATATCCTTTCCAGGTTCAGCAATTTTGTTTACTGTTCCCTTCATTGTTATTACACTCCTAGTCAAAACATTTGTCTGCTTCTGTAGATTTCCCAAAAGACGGAAGGTCTTTTCCAGTTCAGCCAGTATTTTTCCACTTACAGCCATTTTTGTAATGTCCTGAACCCCCTCTAGAGGGATTCTAGTTACTTAATGACAAATTAACCTTTTCTTCTTTGTTTTTAACAATTTGTTACCAAATTGTATCAGATGTAACCAGCAAAGACAGCAAAGACACAGTTCTCCTTTTTTTTCCAACTTTGACAGCTAATTTGACAGCTGTCAAAATCTATAAACCTCTTCCACAGGCTTTCTCCCCGATCGCTCCCGGGTTTTGGGGGAGGGGTGAATTCCGTTCTCTTATCCTCCAGCACAGTCACTTAAATTGGCCCAATAAAAAGTTAATTGCACTTTTCCACACAAAAAAGGAAAAAGACATTCACACAACCTTAGTAATAAAATCCTTGCTTTATGATGTTTACAAGGCGGGCAGGTTGACTTCCTTTTTAGCACCTTACCCGATATTGCCGAATTCCCAGAAATAATTTTCCCTTTTAAGTCCAATTACCGTGTTACTCACGGGTCGTTACTTTTGATCCAAAAGTTCAAAAGAAGAAATTAGCGCTCTCCATCCATGGCATGCGGCTTCACTCAGCAGGGGAAGCAGTCGAACTCTCAGCACCACACCTCCCTCCGTCCCCCGTTCCGAAGCCTTTAAAAAGGCTTCTTTGCGGGTCGGGGGGCGCGCAAATGGTGCCCACCAAGTCACCAGGTCCACAGGCTTCAGCGCCTGTGGTTTCTAAGGGTCCCTGCGTCGCCGCCACGGCAGAACCCGACCCCTGTTGAGCAGATTCCCTCCAGAGCTCGGAGGGAATCCGCCATTAGACGATGGCGCCAACCCGGAAGTCCGGTGGAAGAAGATTGGAAGAAATTTAAAGATTACTTACAGAAACACTGTAAAATTAATGAATGTTAAAATGATGTTGGTATGGACCTAAGTGGACTTAGTAATAAGATCAGTAAGAGTATGTAAAACTGGTATGACAATTGGTTAAGGTATAAAGATGTAAATTTGATGAAAATCGAGCTAAATGTTTTGAAGAAAAAGGGGTGAGGATATGCTGAACTAATGACATGACTGGGAATACAAAAAAAGGGAGGCGTGAGGAGGTCAAAGAAATAAGCTAATGAGAATTTTGGAAAAATGAGAAAATCGAGTTGGTTTTTAATTATTTTCTTTTGTGTTGTTATGCGTTTGAGTGTTTTATCGATGTATTTTTTGTAGTTTTCTGTTTTTGTATGTTTTCTTTTTTGTTATGACTATTTTCTGTTTTGTTTGTTAAAACTTTAATAAATATCTTTTTTAAAAAAACAAAACTCCATGACAACCCAACGGCGGGGCACTTTGGACAGCACAAAACCATGTTGCTGGTCACCAGGCAGTTCTGGTGGCCAAGGGTGAGGGAAGATGTACGGGAATATGTAAGGGGGTGCGACCGCTGCCAGAGGGCAAAGGGGGAGAGGGCTGCACCTGCAGGGTTACTGGAACCCTTACCCACGCCGGGAAGACCCTGGGGGGTGGTGTCCATCGATTTTATGACAGATTTGCCCAAGTCAAGGGGTAAGACAGCAGTCATGGTAGTAGTCGATCTACTGACAAAAATGTGCCATTTCAGACTTCCGGGTTAGCGCCATCGCCTAATGGCGGATTCCCTCCGAGCTCCGGAGGGAATCGGCTTAGTAGGAGTCGGGTCCTGCCGCGGCAGCGACGCGGGGACCCTCAGAAACCACAGGCGCTGAAGCCTGTGGACCTGGTGACTCGGCGGGCACCATTTGCGCCCCCCGACCTGCGAAAGAGCCTTTTTAAAGGCTTCGGAACAGGGGACGGAGAGCGGTGCGGTGCTGAGAGTCGACTGCTTCCCCTACTGAGTGAAGCCGCATGCCATGGACGGAGAGCGCTGACTTCTTTCTCTGAACATTTGGACTAAAAGTAACAACCCGTGAGTAATATGGCAATTGGACTTAAAAAGGGAAAATTTTTCTTGGGAATTAGGCACGACCGGGGAAGGCGCAAAGAGGAAGTCCGTCTACCAGCCTTGTAAACATCTTAAAGCAAGGATTTTATAACTAAGGTTGAGAGAACACCTTTCTCTTTTGTGGATAAAAGCAATTAACTCCACGTTTTGGCAATATAAGTGATTGTGCTGGAGGATAAGAGCTAATATCGAGAGCGGAATTGTCACCCCTCCCCCAGGACCCGGGAGCGATCGGTGAGAGAGCCGGCTGAAGAGATATAGAAGACTTTGACAGCTGTCAAACTAGCTGTCAAAGTTGGGAAAAAAGGAGAACTTCGTTTCTGTTGTCTTTGCTGGTTATATTTGTTACAATTTGGTAATAAATTGTTAAAAATAAAGAAGAAAAGGCTAATTTGACTTTTGGGTTGGAACTGGAAGATACTAAGAAACCAGAACTCCTCTAGAGGGGGTTCAGGGACATTACAAGAATGGCTGTAAGTGGAAAAACACTGGCTGAACTGGAGAGGACTTTTTTTCTCTTGGGAAAGCTGCAGGAACAGAGTGATGTTTTGGCTACAAATGTTACAATATTGAATGAAACAGTAAATAAAACCACTGAGCCTGGAAGGGACTTGACTCAAGTCTTTGCAGCTGAACAAAAAGTTTTTGCAGCTGAACTAAAAATCTCTGCAGCTGAACAAGAAAAGAAATCTGAGAAATTTGAGAATGTGAGGAAAGAGATATATGAGGATTTGAAGGAAAAGGAAGGAGGAGCTATAATGCCACAGATGATTAAGGAGAGCCAGAGGCCGGTTAAGATGGATACAAAGGAAAATAAGAACAGGATGATGAAAATTTGGTTTGAATTGAAGAATGGAGAATGGAGAGATCTCCTTATCTCCTTATGTGAGATCTGAAGACCTATGGATTACAAACCTGGCTAAAGTGGAAACTGGAGCTTTTGGGACATTTGGACTTAAGAGAAGCAAGAAACAAGATTTCGGCTCCACTTTTAAATATGGAGGTCTGGCTGGAAGAAACATGGACCTTATTGGGACAGAGCTTCTTCGAGATTTGGTGTCCAATACAAAGGACTATCCAAAAAACCGGCAGAGAGGAATTGAGAGAGAATTAAGAGCCTCGGACGTGAGGTCGCCAGGCTGAAAGCAGATAGACTGATAGACATTTGTTGGGGTTCGAAACCGGGAAAGGGGGGGTGGGGCTTTGGGAATCCAAAGGGTGTACAATTATACTTTGTTTCCTTTTATTTTGTTTTGCTACTAATATAAAAATGGGGAATTCATGGAAGGGAATTGGGGTCGACCTTAAGAAAAAGATTTTTAAGAATAAGTACTGATGTATAAAGACTGAGGTTTATAAGTTAAAATTGGTTAACTAAAATGAATCAAATATAATAAGGTAAAATTTGGGGACAAGAACTTGCTGAGCTAAAAATTGGAACTGGAATACAAGAAGGGGAGGTGTGGGGAAGTCAAGGAAATTTGTTATTGAAAGTAAGGAATGTAAATTTTATGTGTTTTTAATTGGTTTTTTTGTTTTTTCTCTATTTTTTGAAAACTTCAATAAATATCTATTAAAAAAAACACACACACAAAAATGTGCCATTTCATAGCGTGCTCGCATGCGGTGACGGCAGAGGAAACAGCCAGGTTGTTTGTAGAGCACATCTTCAGGCTGCATGGGGCTCCCTCGAGGGTCATCTCAGATCGCGGGAAACAATTTACTTCCCGGTTCTGGAGGAAGCTCATGAGCTTGCTGCAGGTCGAGGTGGGCTTCTCGACGGCGAGACACCCGGAAACCAACGGGCAAGCAGAAAGAGCGAACAGTATACTCCAGCAGTACCTACGCTGCTACGTCAGCGAGAGACAGAATGATTGGGTAGAGAAACTAGCGCTGGCAGAATTTGCGGACAATAACGCTGAACATGTGTCCACGGGAATGAGCCCGTTCATGGCCAATTATGGGTGTCACCCCAGGGCCTTCCCATTTAATAAATTTTTATTAATTTTCCAACACATATTAAAAGACAATACAAAACAATACAAAAACAAACAAACATATAAACACGTATAATTTCTTAACCTTCTTTTCCTTAAGCCTTCTTTCAACGACTTCCCCATACCTCCTTTTTCTGCATCCCTGTTTTAAATCTTTCCAGCAACCCCTAATTTTAATTACTTATGGCACTTCCTTTAAATCCTTTTTCTCATGTCCAATTGTTTATCGCTGCAATTCTATTTTGCATTACTCAAAACATTTTAACACTCATTAATTTTACAACAGTTCTTAAGATAAACTTTAAATTTCTTCCAATCTTCTTCCACCGTCTCTTTCCCTTGGTCACGGATTCTGCCGGTCATCTCAGCCAGTCCCATGTAGTCAATCACCTTCGTCTGCCATTCTTCCAGTGTGGGTAGTTCTTGTGTCTTCCAGTACTTTGCTAAAAGTACTCTTGCTGCTGTTGTCGCATACATAAAAAACGTCCTATCTTTCTTTGACACCAATTGGCCTACCATGCCCAAGAGAAAGGCCTCTGGTTTCTTCACAAAAGTGCATTTAAGCACCTTTTTCATTTCATTATAAATCCTTTCCCAGAAAGCCTTAATCTTTGGGCATGTCCACCAAAGGTGATAAAAAGTACCTTCAGTTTCATTACATTTCCAGCATTTGTTATTGGGCAAATGATAAATTTTTGCAAGCTTGACTGGGGTCATGTACCACCTATAAATCATTTTCATAATTGTCAGAGGCTCAGGAGCAGAAGAGCAGGGGAGAGAGCAAATAGAGAGCGGAGGAGAGGAATCAGAGGGGAGCGTAGGGGAATATGACAGTGGACCGAGAGATTCCATGAGCTTCTCCAGCGAATCAGAAGATTCCCAGGAGAGGGCGCCTATGGTAAGGGCGAGGCGAATCCCAGAGGGGACGATCCATAAACAAGGAACCAGAGGGGAGTCCCAAAGGAGCAGCGGAGGAGTAGGGCCAGTTTCCCCACCAGAGCACAGTGGGGGGGAAGAGTCACGTGAGTCAGGACCATCTTCTCCTCCATCGGGGAGTGGGGAGAAGGAGGGAAGGCCAGGTCCAGCTAGCCTCCCGGAAAGGGGGAGCAGTGACACAAGTGTAACGGTCAGAAGGAAAGTGGGAGGCTGCGCGCGCGCGCCAAGTTCAAATGTGGAGGAGCGCGGGACAGCAGAAAACCCGGATTGGGAGCCAGGTCCTAAAGCCCGAAAGAGGGGGGGGGAGGAGTCGGGAGAATCAGCGTCAGAAGAATCTCGGAGGGCAGAGACTCCGACTAGCAGAAGGACCCAGAGAAAGAAGGAACAGAGGAAGAGGTGGAGTAAAGCTAGAATCTTAAGCTGGTGTCAGGGGGGCGGAGATTCAGATGGGACTTCTACGGTCTGACGGATAGATGTAGCGTTGCGCGCTGCACGTCTGGAAATGAGACTGAACTTCAATAAAGACTTTTAAACTTGAGCAAGAAGCAGCGTTGGTCTTGTGTGAGCTGGGACCTTGGGCAGCGCTGACAATAATATTCTCTCTTAAGGCATTACATGCCGTAAACTTTATACCGGTGGTCCATAACTGTTCCCAGTCAGCAAACATAATGTCATGTCCAATGTCCTGTGCCCATTTAATCATAGCTGATTTAACCATCTCATCCTGTGTGTTCCATTTCAACAGCAAGTTATACATTCTTGACAGATTCTTAGTACTGGGTTCCAAAAGCTCTGTTTCTAATTTCGACCTCTCCACCTGAAAGCCAATTTTCCTGTCCTGTTTAAAAACTTCATTTATTTGGTAGTAATGAAGCCAGTCTCTTACTTTAGACTTCAATTTCTCATAACTCTGCAATTTAACTTTTCCCTCCTCATACTCTATAATTTCCCAATATTTCGGCCATTTGGATTCCATATTTAATTTTTTCACTTCCTTAGCTTCCATCGGTGACAACCACCTGGGTGTTTTGTTTTCCAGCAAATCTTTATACCTAGTCCATACATTATATAGGGCTTTTCTAAACCCCAGGGCCTTCCCAGGGACGGGGGAGGAAGCATGGAGTGTACCTGCGGCAGAGCAGTTTGTGGAAGAAATGGAGGCCTTGCACCAGCAACTCAAGATGAACTTGGAGTGGGCCAAGGAGGTTTACAAGAGGCAGGCAGACAAGCACCGTCGGGAGGGGGAGGCCATATGGGTGGGAGACCGATTGTGGTTGTCCACCCAAGGGTTACCCTTTAAGGGAGGGTGCAAGAAGTTGCAGCCGAGGCGGCTGGGACCTTTTGAAGTAACACAGCAGGTGAACCCCGTGGCATTCAAGCTCAAGTTGCCTGACAGCATGAAGATACACCCGGTGTTCCATAGGTCCCTACTCACACCGTACAGGGAGGGGCGGGAATTTCCGGGGCGGGAGGGGGGAGTCACCACCCACCCGCAGGTAGAGGAGAGGGAACACCACAACCAAGCCACGGAAATACTCGATTCTAGGTGGCGAGGGCGCCAGGTGGAGTATTTGGTAGCTTGGGAGGGAGAACCCAGGTCAGAAAACACGTGGGTTCCCGCGGAAGCAATCAACGACGGGTATCTTGTGGAGAAGTTCCACAGCCTGTTCCCAGATAAACCAAAACCACTAGCGAGATTCTGGGAGGAAGAATTTGGAACCACAGACGACAAAGAGGACTTTGTGGGTTTTCCTCCCTCCGAAGAGGAGGGAGGGGAGGCGTCAGAGGGGGAAGAATCAGACTGGGAGGCCCACCACGCGGGAAGAAATCGGAGCGGGTGGGAAGCGGGCTTTGAATCCTCAGAGGATGGAGACAGCTCCTTCCGGGGGTTCCCCGCATCGCCGGCCGAGGAAAGGGACAAAGTTGGATCAGAAGATTGGGCCGGGGGTGGAGGGGGTCCTGGGGGGGAGGTGGATGTCAGGGAACTGCCATCAGAGCTAGAGGAGGAGGCAAGGCTCCCGAGCGATGATGGAGAGGGGCCCAGCAGGGGGAGAGGCAGCCCATCTGCTGGGGAAGGCAATCAGCATAACACCAGGGATGAAGGGGGGCTGATGGGGGAATCGGCAAAGGGGCTCCAGGACTCCTCGCCAGAGACCAGCGGGGAGAGCACGGATCCTCCGCTGCCCACACCCACCCTGCGCAGAAGACTTTTGCGCAGGGAGAGTAGGAGGAGACTTGGCGTCAAAGAACTTCTGTGTTGGAAGAAGTTCAAGAAACGCCCACTGACGGATTCTGCTAGTGACTGAGCAGCCACGAAGCTAATGGCTGTCCAGACAAGAAAGGTTTAACCAGGCAACCAAGCCCAGAGTGGCAGTAACTTACGCACGAGCAACCCCTATAACCATTACACCCCCTAACTGTGTGGTGCCACTTTGGCATCCAAATCCAGAAACAGCTCTGAGGCTATGGACCTATCCAGGAGAGGCCAAACCTGTTTCTAGATGGGTTGTTTTCTTCTTGTGATTTGGAAGTTGTACTGTTTGGAACTGCCTTTGCCTATTTAGCCCTGCGAGGAAAACCTCCCCTGCATAATCGAAGGAGCAGACAGACCAGGAGGACTTTGACTTGTGCCTGGAAATGGAATAAGAGCTAGTGGAGCTCCCAGTATGTGCATCCATCCAGACTCTTAATTATCAGGCCAAAGTCACCATGTTTTGCAGTAGAACTGTGGAATAGGGGGCCTTGAAACAAAATGCTGCAATTGCCACCAGGGATGCTTTTGTTATGGGCTGCTCCAGCCAGCCTGGAACAAGAAAAAGAAAAAGCAGTTTTCTTAAAGCAACAAAAACCCTTACCTTCTTGAAATCTTCACAAGCTTGGCTATATATGTAGCCTAAAAGGCTTCAGTTGAGGGCTGACTGCCAGTTCCAACCTGAAGTACTTTGAACATAATAGAAAGCTACTTTGTACCAGGTCAGGCCAGACCATTGCTGTCAGAGACCTGTTCTGGGAGGGGCTAAGTGGAGAGGTGAAAGATGAGCTGGCAAGAGGGGAACGACCCCAAAGTACCCAAGAAGTTGCCCAAAGAGCGTTGGCAATTGGTGTGCGCCTGGAAGGACGCCCTTGGAGCAGGGAGGAAGGACGTAAGGGAAGCACCCCAGCCAGGACAACCCCTTTCTTTCCCAGAGAGGCGGGGCGGGCGCTGTCCATGCCTCCTTTGGGAAGGGGAGAAGAGCCGATGGAGATTGGTGGTGCCAGGGCTCAGACTGCCAGCAGAGCCCAAACACCGGGAGCAGTCAAGGGGAAGGCTCCTAGAGGGACCAGGAAGTGTTACATCTGCGACAGTGCACAGCACATGGCCAAAGAGTGTCCCCAGAGGCTCCAGAAGCACACTGCAGCCTCAGCAACAGTAAAGGGAACAGGTGAGCAGCCGAAACAGCTGCAGGGGGAAGAAGAAGCCTGGTTGGAAACAGAGCCACTGGGGCCCAACCAGGCAAGTCAGTGAAGCAGTCCCCAGAGATTTTACAGCCCACAGACCCCCTCCCACCCAAACCAGTGGTGCAACTCACCGCATCGCTCCAGTTGCCCAATGGGCACACCATGCAAGTACCAATAACCATTGACTCTGGGAGCAACGCAGACTTTATTGGAGTGGACTTTATCAAGCAACATCGCATAGCACTCATGCCAGCCACGATGCCCCTAAACGTCGTCACGGTCGATGGCAGGAAGCTACTGGGAGGAGAGGTGGTACAGCAAACACCACTGATGGTGATGCAAATTGGAAACCACCGCGAAGTCATCAGCTTCAACGTCACCCACCTGTCGGACACGCCCATAGTGTTGGGTATGAGTTGGCTGGATAGGCACAGCCCGGCATTGGCATGGCACCAGCGGCAGTTGACCTTCTGTTCCTCCTACTGCGCAGAACACTGCATCCAGACCCGCCAGGAGGAGGAGGGGCAAGAGGATGAACCGCAGCTACACCTAGGCATGGTGCAAGCGGTACCCAACAAGTACAAGGAGTTTTTGGAGGTCTTCTGCGAGAGGGAAGCGGATAAGCTGCCCCCCCACAGGCCTTACGACTGCAAGATTGACCTCCTGCCGGGAGCGACGCTGCCGACTGGGAAACTGTATTCCATGTCTGAAGATGAACTGCAAGAACTCAGGGAGTTCATAGATCACAACTTGAAGCGGGGGTTCATCCAAGAATCTAAAGCAGTGGGGGGCAGTCCCGTGTTTTTCGTGAAGAAGAAGGACACGCCCCAACGGAGACTCATAGTTGATTATAGGACCATAAATTCCAAAACAAAGCCCGCAGCATTCCCCATGCCCAAGATCGACGACCTGCTCGCGACGGTGAGGAAGGGACGGATCTTCACCAAGTTGGATCTACGAGGGGCGTACAACCTTATACGCATGCGGGAGGGCGATGAGTGGAAGACAGCCATGTTTACACCTTTAGGCACCTATGAATATCGCGTAATGCCTTTTGGTCTGCAAAATGGCTCCCATACCTTCCAAGCTTTCATGCATCACGTGTTAGCGGGACTCCTCTACAAGAAGTGCGTCTGCTTCCTGGACGACATCCTGATCTTCTCGGAATCGCAGGAGGCTCACGAGAGGGACGTCAAGGAGGTCCTGCAGAGGCTACGGGAGCACAGACTTTACGCCAAATTAGAGAAGTGCCAGTTCGACATGACGGAGGTGGATTTTCTGGGCTACAAGCTGTCCGACAAGGGACTCGCCATGGACAGCGCCAAGGTCCGCGCGGTGTTGGACTGGAAGAGCCCGCGCAATCGGAAGGAGGTCCAGAGGTTCGTCGGCTTCGCCAACTTTTATCGCAAGTTCATCAAAGGGTTCGCGAAGGAGACGGCGGCCATCACGGACACCCTCAGCTCCAAGAAGAAGAAGTTCACCTGGACGGACCAGGCGGAGCAGTCCTTTCGGAGACTCAAGCGTCTCTTCGCGTCCGAAGAACAGCTGCTACATGTAAACCCCAGCAGACCAATGAGGGTTGAGACGGACGCCTCAGACAGAGCGGTGGGGGCCGTCCTGTTGCAGCAAGATCCGCAAGGGGAATGGAGGCCGTGCGCATTCTACTCCAGGAAACTCAGCAAGGCGGAAGAGAACTACACCATCTGGGACAGGGAGTTGCTGGCCATTCATGCAGCTTTCAAGGCGTGGCGGCACTTCCTCGTTGGAGCCAGACACACAGTGCAAGTCCGCACGGACCATAAGAACCTGGAGTACTGGCGCACGGCGCGGTTCCTGAACCAGAGACACATCCGCTGGGCGGAGTTCTTTGCAGATTTCGATTTCCGGATAGAATACATCCCGGGAGACAACAACGTCATGGCGGATGCACTATCCAGGAAGCCGCAGTATCTCGAGGAAGCGGCGCCGGTGGCGGCCAAGCACATTTTCGCACCGAAAGCGTGGGCGTGCGCTTCAGCTGCCGTGGACCTGGACGCGGTGCGTCGAGCGCTGCAGACGGATTCGTTCGCACAATCCAAGATGGAGGAGGTGCGAAAAGGCACAGCGAAGGACGACGAGTTCCAGATACGAGACGGACTGCTCATCCGCAAAGGGGCTCTCTACGTGCCCGGAGACGACCTCCGCGCGAAAGTCTTGCAGCAGCTACACGACGCGCCCAGCGCTGGGCACTTCGGCAAGGACAAAACGGCGGAATTAGTAACCAGAGACTTTTGGTGGCCCAAGGTGAGGGGAGAAGTCGCGGATTACGTCTCCAGGTGTGACACCTGCCAAAGGGCCAAGCCAGTACACAGGAAGCCGGCGGGTCTACTAGAACCCCTACAGACGGCGCTCGAACCGTGGGAGAGAGTGGCCCTGGACTTTGTCACAGATCTGCCCAGCTCGCGAGGCAAAACAGCGGTGCTCGTGGTCGTAGACATGTTCACCAAGATGGCGCACTTTATTCCATGCGCGAAGGTGGCCACAGCGGAACAGACCGCCAAGCTGTTCATAGACCACGTGTTCAAAGCTCACGGCTTGCCGCGGTCCATCCTGTCCGACCGGGGTCGCCAATTCGTCTCGAGCTTCTGGCAGAAGCTGCTGGGCATCCTGAACGTCAAGATCAACTTAGCGTCGGCACGACACCCGCAGACCAACGGACAAGCGGAGAGGGTCAACGCCATCATGCAGCAGTACCTGCGATGCTACGCCAATCAACAACCCTCGACCTGGGTGGACTACCTACCGCTGGCCGAGTTTGCCTACAACAACACGAAGCACGGGTCTACGGGAGTGACACCGTTCTTCGCCAATAATGGGCGGCATCCCAGAACTTTCCCGGGGTTAGAGACGAAGGGGGAGGGGGAGCCAAGGGGAGCAGAGCACTTAGCAGCAGAGTTACAGGAGGTCCACGAGCAACTCCGCAGGCAATTGGAACTGGCGAAACACGCCTACAAAATGCAGGCAGACAAGCACAGGAGGGTCGGGGAGGACATCCAGGTGGGGGACTGGGTCTGGTTAGCAGCCCAGGCAGTGCCGGCCAGGACGCTGGCTAAGAGGAAGCTCAAGCACAAGCAGCTGGGACCTTACCAGGTCGCGGCGCAAATCAATCCAGTGGCCTTCCGGTTGACACTCCCGGAGGGCTCCAGAATGCACCCAGTCTTTCATAGGTCAGTGCTCACACCCTACAGGGAACCCCACAGGTTTCAGGCGACAGGGAACGCGCCAGACACACTTAGTGAATCTCCGAAGAGGGAGGGGTCACGGAGGGCGACGCCACTCAACGAGGTCACGGAGATTTTGGACTCGAGGTGGGGGGAAGAGGGGGTGGAATACCTCCTCGCCAGGGAAGGTACCCCAGCCAGTGCCAACAGGTGGGTACCGTGCTATGCCGTGGAGGAGCACTATCTTAAAGACGAGTTCCATGCACTCTTCCCACACAGACCTATGCCGGCAGAGTATTTCGACGACTGGCTCTTCACACCCACACTGTCAGCCAGTACGTTCCAGGGTTTTTCATCAGCTGAAGAGACGACGCCAGACACTAGCTCCTCGGAGGGGTCTCTCTCGGGGTTTGCCACAGACCGCTCCTATTGGTGGGACACTCAACCGGAGGTGGGGTGGCGCAGGGAGCTGCTGCGGGGACCTTTGCAAGCAGTCTCACCAGAGGTACCCGGGGGAGGGGAGGACATGGACGTGTTGGGGGAGGATCCTGGATTCGAGCACATCAGCAGAGAGATGGAAGCAGAGGAAATCGACGTCGACGAGCCCGTTGCGGTTGGGCCGGATCCAGTGGACCGGCTGCACACCAGGGGGGAAGAATGGTATCCCGCACTCACACCCACAGGACTGGAGCACCCGGAAGCCACACCCGAAGAGGGGGAGGGGGGAAGGGGGGGCTTCGAGGGGGGATGGATGTCAGGGAATCAGGAGCAGGAGCACTGGGGAGAGAGGATTGGGAGAGCGAAGGGGAAGAATCCGAGGGCAGCGTAGGGGAGTATGACAGTGGCCCGAGAGATTCCATGAGTTTCTCCAGCGAATCAGAAGATTCCCAGAAGGGGGCGCCGATGGTCAGGGCAAGGGGGGTCCCAGGGGGGACGCACCAGAAACAAGGAGCCAGAGGGGAACCCCAAAGCAGCAGTGGAGGATCGGGACCAGTTTCCCCACCAGAGCATAGTGGGGGGGAGGAGTCACATGTGTCAGGGCCAGCGTCTCCTCCAGAGAGGGAGTCAGGGCTGACCACGCCTCCATCGGAGAGTGGGGGAACGGAAGGGAGGTCAGTTGCAGCTAGCCCCCCCGAAGGGGGAAGCAGTGGCAGCAGCAGTGAAACGGTCAGGAGGAAAGCTGCTGGCTGGGCGCGCGCGCCAAGTTCAAATGTGCAGGCGCGCGGAACAGCAGGAGACCCGGATGGGGAACCAGCTCCTAAAGCCCGCCGGAGGGAGGGAGAAGGCTCAGGGGAATCAGCGGGAGAAGAGGCTAGAAAGGGCGGAACCCCGGCGGGCAGGCGGACCCAGAGGAGGAAGGAGCAGCGGAGAAGGTGGAGCAAGGCTAGGATCTTAAATTGGTGTCAGGGGGGAGGAGACTCAGACGGAGCATCAGTGGTCTGACACTTTAGACGTGGGGCTGCGCGCTGCGGCTCTGGAAGTGAAACTGAACTTCAATACTTAACAACGAAGCAGCGTTGGTCCTTTGTGAGCTGGGACCTAGGGTAGCCCTGACAATTACCTATTCTGACTGACACCAGTTCTCTAAGGTGGAGATTTTATCCTGGAAGTTTCTTTGTTTACAACATACAAACCATGTGTTCTACCAATAAACTGTGATTCCTCCACCTATTATTATGGTTGTTATTATTAATGTTATTTATATTTATCATTACAGTTCAGTTTTAAAAACCAGTCCAATCCAATATACTTTATTGAAGAGTTTGGATTTGATATCCCGCTTTATCACTACCCGAAGGAGTCTCAAAGCGGCTAACATTCTCCTTTCCCTTCCTCCCCCACAACAAACACTCTGTGAGGTGAGTGGGGCTGAGAGACTTCAGAGAAGTGTGACTAGCCCAAGGTCACCCAGCAGCTGCATGTGGAGGAGCGGAAACGCGAACCTGGTTCCCCAGATTACGAGTCTACCGCTCTTATCCACTACACCACACTGGCTCTCAGAGAAAAGAAAAAGAGAATAAGAGAAAAGAAAAAGTTAATATTAAAAAAATAGAAGAATATTTAAAAGAGAAAGGGGTGCAAAAGAAAGAATTAAACTAAATGAGAAGATAGGACTGGAGGAGATTAGAAATGCAATAAAAGAATTTAAAAGTGGAAAGACACCTGGACCAGACGGACTTAGTGCAAGATTTTACAAAAAACTGAAGGACATCCTACTAGTTCCATTAAAAGAAGTTATGAACAATACCAGAAACATGGTACAATACCAGAGAAATACCAGAAACATGGAAAGAAGCGTACATCACTTTGATACCGAAGCAAGACTCTGATTTAAATCAAGTTAAAAATTTCAGGCCGATCTCACTTTTGAATAATGATTATAAACTATTTGCTAATATATTAGCCAACAGGTTGAAAAAAGTATTGAAGGAGTTAATAAATAAGGACCAGGCAGGTTTTCTGCCAGGCAGACAAATGAAAGATAATATTAGAAATATAATTAATATTTTGGAATAGCTGAGTGTTAAGAATGACAAACAAGCGATGTTAATATTTGTGGATGCAGAGAAGGCCTTTGATAATATTTCTTGGGAATTTATGTTAAAAAAATTTGAAATGATGGAGGTGGGACAATTGTTCTTAAATGGTATTAAGGCTATATATATGGAGCAAAGAGCTAAATTAATAGTTAATAATGTGACGACGGAAAATATAAAGATAACTAAGGGAACAAGACAAGGATGTCCTCTATCACCATTGTTGTTTATCGCGGTCCTGGAAGTGTTCTTAAAGGCAATTAGAAGTAATGATCAGATAAAAGGGGTAATGGTGGGCAGAAAAGAATATAAGGTTAAAGCCTTTGCGGATGACTTAGTATTAACTCTGGAAGACCCTATGAACAGGGTAACAGAAGTATTGAAAGAAATTGACCAGTTTGGTCAGTTGGCAGGATTTATTTTGAATAAGAAAAAACTAAAGCAATTACTAAAAATATAGGCCAGGAGATAGTTAACAGATTACAGCAGCAAACTGAAATAGAAGTGGTTAAGAAAGTTAAATATTTAGGAGTTTGGTTAACCCCCAGGAGTATTGACTTGTTTCAGAATAATTATATCCCAACATGGAATAAGATTAAAAGGGATTTAAGAATGAAATTGTCATTTTGGGGAAGAATTGCAACAATAAAAATGAATGTGCTACCAAAGATATTATTCTTATTCCAAACAGTTCCAGTAATCAAGGGGGCAGCGATTTTAAAAAATTGGCAAACAGAAATTTCAAGGTATATCTGGCAGGGTAAGAAGCCAAGGATAAAATTTAAGATATTGACAGACGCAAAAGAAAGAGGAGGCTTCACCCTGCCAGACTTGAAATTGTATTACGAAGCATCTTGCCTCTGTTGGATGAAATTAGAAGATATGGATGTGTTAGATCTTGAAGGTTTTGACAATAGATTCGGGTATATTTGTGGTATGACAAGAAACGGGTACATAAAGGATTTGAAAATCACATTATAAGAAGGTCTTTGATTGAAGTGTGGGAAAGATATAAAAACTTGCTGGAACAAAAAACTCCATATTGGTTGTCGCCGTTGGAGGCAATGAACGTGAAGAAAGTCAGTATGACAGGGGGATGGGTGACATATGAGAAGTTAATATATAAAAGTGAAGGAAAATGGAAAATGAGACCATTTGAAGAAGTTAAGGATTATGTGAATGACTGGCTGCATTTTTTCCAAATGATAAAGAATCAAAATTCCAGACAGAAATATTGAATAATGATTTTAAGATTTTAGCAAAAATGTATAAGATATTACTGGAATGGTGTACTAAGGATGAGGAGGTAAAATCAGTTATGATTGACTGGGCCAAAGATATAGGGTATAACATACAAATGGAGGACTGGAAAAGACTTTGGAAAGAAGGTTTAAGATTCACTGCATGCACAGTCATAAAAGAAAATGTTGTGAAAATGATGTACCGATGGTATGTAACACCTGTGAAGTTAACAAAAATGTATAAGACAAGTAACAAATGCTGGAAATGTAAAGAAAAAGAAGGTACCCTTTTTCATATGTGGTGGGAATGGAAGAAGGTAAAATGCTTTTGGGAGATGTTTTATAATGAATTGAAGAAAATGTTGAAATATACATTTGTTAAGAAACCAGAAGCATTCTTATTAGGCATTACAGGTAATGAGATAAACAAGAAAGAAAAGAAGTTATTTTTATATGCAGTGACAGCAGCAAGAATATTGATGGCCCAGAAGTGGAAACAGGAGGAGCTACCTACAATAGAAGAATGGAGAACTAAAATGATCGACTATGCAGAATTGGAAGGAATGACAAAAAGGATCCGGAATCGAAGAGATCAAAGATTTACAGAAGATTGGGAAAAGTTTATTCAATATATGCAAAAACTGAGTGATAATCAAATTACGTTTGTAAGTTTTAAAGAAGCTCTGTGAGGGGAAATGGTTAAAACGGTAGAAATGTGTAAAAAGTAATAAGGGGAAGGAATTGCTGACAAATTGAGGGAAGTCAAAAAAGAGAAGTAAGATGTAATTAAGATATATGGAGTGTATAAATTTGTTTTTGTATTTGAAAACCAATAAAAATATAATATTAAAAGAAAATAAAAGACGGTGTTGTGTTATTTTGCTCTCATTACACACACTTTGCGATGTCTGGGTCAATGTGCATTAACACCAAAGAACACGACTTGAAATAAGCGAAATCCAAGATTCTTCTTTCTATGTAGCTGGAACCCAAAACAACCTGTTTGGCTTTGTTTATTACACTTTGCTTTCCTAGGGTTAGGGTTAGGGTTAGGGTTAGGGTTCGGGTTCGGGTTCGGGTTCGGGTGAATGAACACCGAAAGAACAATCCAAGCTTATTCGTCCTCTTTCTATTGAGATGGAACCAAAACACCTATGCTTGATTTGTTCTGATAACAAACATTTCACTCTGCGATTTTTGGGTGAATGTGCATTCTAACCCCAAAAACACCAATTTGACATGAGCCCAATCAGAGCTTTATCATCTTCTTTTTATGTAGATGGAACCCAAAACTCCTTTTTGCTTTGGTTGGGGGTGATTCTGGTGGACACCCAAAAAACACCGTGTGAATTGAAATGTGTTGTTGTTGTTTAGTCGTTTAGTCGTGTCCGACTCTTCGTGACCCCCTGGACCAGAGCACGCCAGGCACCTCTGTCCTCCACTACCTCCCGCAGTTTGGTCAGACTCATGTTTGTGGCTTCGAGAACACTATCCAACCATCTCATCCTCTGTCGCCCCCTTCTCCTTGTGCCCTCCATCTTTCCCAGCATCAGTGTCTTCTCCAGGGAGTCTTCTCTTCTCATGAGGTGGCCAAAGTACTGGAGCCTCAGCTTCACGATCTGTCCTTCCAGTGAGCACTCAGGGCTGATTTCATTAAGAATGGATGCTATCAGAGGTTCAGGAGCAGAAGAGCAGGGGAGAGAGCAAATAGAGAGCGGAGGAGAGGAATCAGAGGGGAGCGTAGGGGAATATGACAGTGGACCGAGAGATTCCATGAGCTTCTCCAGCGAATTTGAAGATTCCCAGGAGGGGGCGCCTATGGTAAGGGCGAGGCGAATCCCAGAGGGGACGATCCATAAACAAGGAACCAGAGGGGAGTCCCAAGGGAGTAGCGGAGCAGTAGGGCTAGTTCCCCCACCAGAGCACAGTGGGGGGGAAGAGTCACGTGAGTCAGGACCAGCTTCTCCTCCATCGGGGAGTGGGGAGACGGAGGGAAGGCCAGGTCCAGCTAGCCTCCCCGAAAGGGGGAGCAGTGACACAAGTGTAACGGTCAGAAGGAAAGTGGGAGGCTGCGCGCGCGCGCCAAGTTCAAATGTGGAGGAGCGCGGGACAGCAGAAAACCCGGATTGGGAGCCAGGTCCTAAAGCCCGAAAGGGGGGGGGGAGGAGTCGGGAGAATCAGCGTCAGAAGAATCTCGGAGGGCTGAGACTCCGACTAGCAGAAAGACCCAGAGAAAGAAGGAACAGAGGAAGAGGTGGAGTAAGGCTAGAATCTTAAGCTGGTGTCAGGGGGGAGGAGATTCAGATGGGAGTTCTACGGTCTGACGGATAGATGTAGCATTGTGCGCTGCGCGTCCAGAAATGAGACTGAACTTCAATAAAGACTTTTAAACTTGAGCAAGGAGCAGCGTTGGTCTTGTGTGAGCTGGGACCTTGGGCAGCGCTGACAGTAACTCCCATCTCCAAAATAAACTCTGCAAGCTCACGGAGATAGGCAAAGATGACGACTGAGGAAAAAGTCAAGCAATTGCAGGAAGCGGTGTCAACGCTCTACGCAGAATTGGCTGCGTCTAAGAAAAAAGAAGAAGACACAGCTGCGCTCTGCCAGGATCTGCAAGCCAGGTGGGACAAATGGGGAAAGGAGGGGCAGCTGGGAGCCAAGCCGGAGGGAGTTAGCCTCGGGAAAAGGGGGGCGAGCCTTGTGACCCATTTTGACGGGAACCTGCAGCAGTACCCTAACTTCAGAGCAGAAGTAGTCTTCGCGCTCAATTTGCTTCGGAAAGATTTTAGAGATGAGGAGGAGAAAGTGGGTTTCATAATCACTCATCTGCATGGGGAAGCTAAGTCGTGGCTGCGAACCTTGCTACGCGAAAATGACCCCGCCCTCAAAGATTCAAGCGCTTTTATTGGAGCCATGGACGCTTGCTTTAAATCAACGGTGGATGTGGATGTCGCTAGAAGGGAAATGCATGGATTGCGACAAGGAAGAGCGACGGTGCGCCAGTATCATTCCCGCTTTTTTGGGTTAGTAAATGTGCTGGGCTGGCAGAAGGACTCAGCTGCCGTCAGGGATCTGTTCTGGGAGGGGCTGAATGGAGCCGTGAAAGATGAGCTGGCCAGGGGAGAGAGACCCCAAAATACAGCAGAAGTAGTCCAAAGGGCGCTCGCAATTGGGGTGCGCCTGGAAGAACGCCCGTGGAGCAGGGAGGAGGGGCGAAGAGCAAACACGTCAGTTAGAACGACTCCCTTCCTACCCAGAGAGACAGAGCGCGCTCAGTCCACGCCTCCTCTGATGAGTGGAGAGGAGCCAATGGAAATCGGAGGTGCAAGGGCTCAGACAGCAAGCAGAGCCCAAACACCAGGAGCAGTCAAGGCGAAGGCTCCTAGAGGGACCAGGAAGTGTTACATCTGCGACAGTGCACAGCACATGGCGAAAGAGTGTCCCCAGAGGCTCCAGAAGCACACTGCAGCCTCAGCAACTGTTAAAGGAGGAATTCAGCAGGGAGTAGAGCAGCAGGGAAAAGGCGACGCCTGGTTGGAGATGGAGGCTCTGGGGCTCAACCAGGCGAGTCAGTGAAGCAGTCCCCAGAGATTTTGCAGCCCACAGACCCCCTCCCACCCAAACCAGTGGTGCAACTCACTGCATCGCTCCAGCTGCCCGATGGGCTCACCCTGGAGGTCCCTATTACCATTGACTCTGGTAGCAACGCAGACTTTGTAGGGTTGGACTTCGTCAAGCAGCATCGCATAGCACTCCTGCCAGCCACGACGCCCCTAAATGTTGTCACGGTAGATGGCAGGAAGATACTGGGAGGAGAGGTGTTACAGCAGACACCGCCTCTGGTGATGCAAATTGGGAACCACCGCGAAGTCATCAGTTTCAACGTCACCCACCTGTCGGACACGCCCATAGTGTTGGGCATGAGTTGGCTGGATAGGCACAGCCCGGCATTAGCGTGGTACCAGCGGCAATTGACCTTCTGCTCTTCCTACTGCGCAGCGCACTGCATCCAGACCTGCCAGGAAGAAGAGGGGCAAGAGGATGCACCGCAGCTACACCTAGGCATGGTGCAAGCGGTGCCCAACAAGTACAAGGCCTTTTTGGAAGTCTTCTGCGAGAAGGAGGCGGACAAGCTGCCTCCCCACAGACCCTACGACTGCAAGATTGACCTCCTGCCAGGGGCGACGCTGCCGACTGGGAGACTGTACTCCATGTCTGAAGACGAAATGCAAGAACTCAGGGAGTTCATAGATCGCAATTTGAAGCGGGGATTCATCCGGGAATCCAAAGCAGTGGGGGGCAGTCCCGTGTTTTTCGTGAAGAAGAGAGACACGCCCGAACGGAGGCTCATAGTGGATTATAGAATCATCAATTCCAGGACAAAGCCCACAGCATTCCCCATGCCCAAAATTGACGACCTGCTCGCGACGGTGAGGAAGGGACGGATCTTCACCAAGTTGGATCTACGAGGGGCCTACAACCTTATACGCATGCGGGAGGGCGACGAGTGGAAGACAGCCATGTTTACGCCTTTAGGAACCTATGAATACAGAGTCATGCCGTTTGGTCTCCAAAATGGCTCCCATTGTTTCCAAGCTTTCATGCACCACGTGCTAGCGGGACTCCTCTACAAGAAGTGCGTCTGCTTTTTAGATGATATCCTGATCTTTTCGGACTCGCAGGAGGCGCACGAGGAGGATGTCAAGGAGGTCCTGCAGAGACTACGGGAGCACAGACTTTATGCCAAGCTGGAGAAGTGCCAGTTCGACACGACAGAGGTGGATTTCCTGGGCTACAAGCTGTCCGACAAGGGACTTGCCATGGACAGCGCCAAGGTCCGCTCACTGTTGGACTGGAAGAGCCCGCGCAACCGGAAGGAGGTCCAGAAGTTCGTCGGTTTCGCCAACTTTTATCGCAAGTTCATCAAGGGGTTCGCGAAGGAGACGGCGGCCATCACGGACACCCTCAGCTCCAAGAAGAAGAAGTTCACCTGGACGGACCAGGCGGAGCAGTCCTTTCGGAGGCTCAAGCGTCTCTTCGCGTCCGAAGAACAGCTGCTACACGTAAACCCCAGCAAACCGATGAGGGTTGAAACGGACGCCTCGGACAGAGCGGTGGGGGCGGTCCTGTTGCAGCAAGATCCGCAAGGGGACTGGAGACCGTGCGCATTCTACTCCAGGAAGCTCAGCACGTCGGAGCAGAACTACACCATCTGGGACAGGGAGTTGCTGGCCATTCATGCAGCCTTCAAGGCGTGGCGGCACTTCCTCGTCGGAGCCAGACACACAGTGCAGGTCCGCACGGACCACAAGAACCTGGAGTACTGGCGCACGGCGAAGTTCCTGAACCAGAGACACATCCGCTGGGCGGAGTTCTTTGCAGATTTCGATTTCCGGATAGAATACATCCCGGGAGACAACAACGTCATGGCGGATGCGCTATCCAGGAAGCCGCAGTATCTCGAGGAAGCGGCACCGGCAGCGGCCAAACACATTTTCGCACCAGAGGTGTGGGCGTGCGCTTCAGCCGCAGTGGACCTGGACGCAGTCCGTCGCGCGCTACAGGCGGATTCGTTTGCGCAATCCAAGATGGAGGAGGTGCGAAACGGCACAGCGAGGGACGACGAGTTCCAGATACGCGACGGACTACTCCTCCACAAAGGGGCTCTCTACGTACCGGGAGACGACCTTCGCGCGAGAGTCTTGCAGCGGCTGCACGACGCGCCCAGCGCTGGGCACTTCGGCAAGGACAAGACGGCGGAATTAGTCACCAGGGACTTTTGGTGGCCCAAGGTGCGGGGAGAAGTTGCGGATTACGTTTCCAGGTGTGACACCTGCCAAAGGGCCAAGCCAGTACACAGGAAGCCGGCAGGTCTGCTGGAACCGCTGCAGACGCCGCTCGAACCATGGGAGAAAGTGGCCCTGGACTTTGTTACAGATCTGCCCAGTTCGCGCGGCAAAACAGCGGTACTCGTGGTCGTAGACCTCTTCACCAAGATGGCGCATTTCATTCCGTGCGCGAAGGTGGCCACAGCGGAACAGACCGCCAAGTTGTTCATAGACCACGTGTTCAAAGCTCACGGCCTGCCGCGGTCCATCCTGTCCGACCGGGGCCGCCAATTCATCTCGAACTTCTGGCAGAAGCTGCTGGGCATCCTGAACGTCAAGATCAACTTAGCGTCGGCACGACACCCGCAGACCAACGGACAAGCGGAGAGGGTCAACGCCATCATGCAGCAGTACCTGCGATGCTACGCCAATCAACAGCCCTCGACCTGGGTGGACTACCTACCGCTAGCCGAGTTTGCCTACAACAACACGAAGCACGGGTCTACAGGGGTGACACCGTTCTTCGCCAACAATGGGCGCCACCCCAGAACCTTCCCGGGGTTGGAGACCGAGGCAGAGGGGGAGCCACGGGGGGCAGAGCACTTAGCCGCAGAGTTACAGGAGGTCCATGAGCAACTCCGAAGGCACTTGGAACTCGCGAAACACGCCTACAAGATGCAGGCAGACAGGCACAGGAGGGTTGGGGAAGACATACAGGTAGGGGACTGGGTCTGGTTAGCAGCTCAGGCAGTGCCGGCCAGAACGCTAGCTAAGAGGAAGCTAGGACACAAGCAGCTGGGACCTTACCAGGTCGCGGCACAAATCAATCCAGTGGCCTTCCGGTTGACACTCCCGGAGGGCTCCAGAATGCACCCAGTCTTTCACAGGTCAGTGCTCACGCCTTACAAGGCGCCCCACAGGTTTCAGGCACCAGGGACCGCACCAGCTCCACGTAGCCCATCGCCAACAGGGGAGGGACCACAGAGGGCGACCCCACTCAACGAGGTCACACAGATTTTGGACTCCAGATGGGGGGAAGAGGGAGTTGAATATCTCCTCGCCAGGGAGGGTACTCCGGCCAGCGCCAACGAGTGGGTGCCGTGCTACGCCGTGGAGGAGCACTACCTCAAAGACGAGTTCCATTCGATCTTCCCGCACAGACCCATGCCGGAGGAGTATTTCGACGACTGGCTTTTCACACCCACACTGTCAGCCAGCACGTTCCAGGGTTTCTCCTCAGATGAGGAGCCGACGCCGGGGATGAGCTCCCCGGAGGGGTCGCTCTCGGGGTTTGCCACGGACCGCTCCTATTGGTGGGACACTCAACCAGAAGTGGGGTGGAGCAGGGAACTGCTGAGGGGGCCCTTGCACACAGCCTCACCCGAGGGACCGGGTGGAGAGGAGGACATGGACGTGTGGGGGGAGGATCTTGGTTTTGAGCACGACAGCAGAGAAATGGAAGCAGAGGAAGTCGACGTCGACGAACCCATCGTGGGGGGGCCTGATCCCGCTGGCCGGTTGCACACCAGGGGGAGAGAACAGAAGCCAGCACTCACACCCCCAGCGCTGGAGCACCTGGAACCCACACCCGAAGAGGGGGAGGGGGAAGGGGGGGCTTCGAGGGGGGGATGGATGTCAGAGGTTCAGGAGCAGAAGAGCAGGGGAGAGAGCAAATAGAGAGCGGAGGAGAGGAATCAGAGGGGAGCGTAGGGGAATATGACAGTGGACCGAGAGATTCCATGAGCTTCTCCAGCGAATCTGAAGATTCCCAGGAGGGGGCGCCTATGGTAAGGGCGAGGCGAATCCCAGAGGGGACGATCCATAAACAAGGAACCAGAGGGGAGTCCCAAGGGAGTAGCGGAGCAGTAGGGCTAGTTCCCCCACCAGAGCACAGTGGGGGGGAAGAGTCACGTGAGTCAGGACCAGCTTCTCCTCCAGCGGGGAGTGGGGAAACGGAGGGGAGGTCAGTTCCAGCTAGCCTCCCCGAAGGAGGGAGTAGTGACAGCAGTGTAACGGTCAGAAGGAAAGTGGGAGGCTGCGCGCGCGCGCCAAGTTCAAATGTGGAGGAGCGCGGGACAGCAGAAAACCCGGATTGGGAGCCAGGTCCTAAAGCCCGAAAGAGGGGGGGGGAGGAGTCGGGAGAATCAGCGTCAGAAGAATCTCGGAGGGCTGAGACTCCGACTAGCAGAAAGACCCAGAGAAAGAAGGAACAGAGGAAGAGGTGGAGTAAGGCTAGAATCTTAAGCTGGTGTCAGGGGGGAGGAGATTCAGATGGGAGTTCTACGGTCTGACGGATAGATGTAGCGTTGCGCGCTGCGCGTCCAGAAATGAGACTGAACTTCAATAAAGACTTTTAAACTTGAGCAAGGAGCAGCGTTGGTCTTGTGTGAGCTGGGACCTTGGGCAGCGCTGACAGTTGCGTTTGATCTTCTTGCAGTCCATGGGACTCTCAAGAGTCTTCTCCAGGACCATAATTCAAAAGCATCAATTCTTCGGCGATCAGCCTTCTTTATGGTCCAGCTCTCACTTCCATACATCACTACTGGGAAAACCATGGCTTTAACTATACGGACCTTTGTTGGCAAGGTGACGTCTCTACTTCTCAAGATGCTGTCTAGGCCTGTCATTGCCCTTCTCCCAAGAAGCAGGCGTCTTTTAATTTCGTGGCTGCTGTCACCATCTGCAGTGATCATGGAGCCCAAGAAAGTAAAATCTCTCACTGCCTCCATTTCTTCCCCTTCTATTTGCCAGGAGGTGATGGGACCAGTGGCCATGATCTTCGTTTTTTTGATGTTGAGCCTCAGACCACATTTTGCGCTCTCCTCTTTCGCCCTCATTAAAAGGTTCTTTAATTCCTCCTCACTTTCTGCCATCAAGGTTGTGTCATCTGCATATCTGAGGTTGTTGATATTTCTTCCGGCAATCTTAATTCCAGCTTGGGATTCATCCAGCCCAGCCTTTCGCATGATGTATTCTGCGTATAAATTAAATAAGCAGGGAGACAAAATACAGCCTTGTCGTACGCCTTTCCCAATTTTGAACCAATCAGTTGTTCCATATCCAGTTCTAACTGTAGCTTCTTGTCCCACATAGAGATTTCTCAGGAGACAGATGAGGTGATCAGGCACTCCCATTTCTTTAAGAACTTGCCATAGTTTGCTGTGGTCGACACAGTCAAAGGCTTTTGCATAGTCAATGAAGCAGAAGTAGATGTCTTTCTGGAACTCTCTAGCTTTCTCCATAATCCAGCGCATGTTTGCAATTTGGTCTCTGGTTCCTCTGCCTCTTCTAAATCCAGCTTGCACTTCTGGGAGTTCTCGGTCCACATACTGCTTGGGCCTTCCTTGTAGAATTTTAAGCATAACCTTGCTAGCGTGTGAAATGAGTGCAATTGTGCGGTAGTTGGAGCATTCTTTGGCACTGCCCTTCTTTGGGATTGGGATGTAGACTGATCTTCTCCAATCTTCTGGCCACTGCTGAGTTTTCCAAATTTGCTGGCATATTGAGTGTAGCACCTTAACAGCATCATCTTTTAAAATTTTAAATAGTTCAGCTGGAATACCATCACTTCCACTGGCCTTGTTATTTGCAGTGCTTTCTAAAGCCCATTTGACTTCACTTTCCAGGATGTCTGGCTCAAGGTCAGCAACCACACTACCTGGGGTGTACGAGATATCCATATCTTTCTGGTATAATTCCTCTGTGTATTCTTGCCACCTCTTCTTGATGTCTTCTGCTTCTGTTCTGAAATAAGCCCAAACAAAGCTTCTTCGTCGTCTTTCTATGCATATGGAAGCGAAAAGACGGTTGTCAGGGCTGCCCTAGGTCCCAGCTCACAAAGGACCAACGCTGCTTCGTTGTTAAGTATAAAAGTCTTTATTGAAGTTCAGTTTCACTTCCAGAGCCGCAGCGCGCAGCCCCACGTCTAAAGTGTCAGACCACTGATGCTCCGTCTGAGTCTCCTCCCCCCTGACACCAATTTAAGATCCTAGCCTTGCTCCACCTTCTCCGCTGCTCCTTCCTCCTCTGGGTCCGCCTGCCCGCCGGGGTTCCGCCCTTTCTAGCCTCTTCTCCCGCTGATTCCCCTGAGCTTTCTCCCTCCCTCCGGCGGGCTTTAGGAGCTGGTTCCCCATCCGGGTCTCCTGCTGTTCCGCGCGCCTGCACATTTGAACTTGGCGCGCGCGCCCAGCCAGCAGCTTTCCTCCTGACCGTTTCACTGCTGCTGCCACTGCTTCCCCCTTCGGGGGGGCTAGCTGCAACTGACCTCCCTTCCGTTCCCCCACTCTCCGATGGAGGCGTGGTCAGCCCTGACTCCCTCTCTGGAGGAGACGCTGGCCCTGACACATGTGACTCCTCCCCCCCACTATGCTCTGGTGGGGAAACTGGTCCCGATCCTCCACTGCTGCTTTGGGGTTCCCCTCTGGCTCCTTGTTTCTGGTGCGTCCCCCCTGGGACCCCCCTTGCCCTGACCATCGGCGCCCCCTTCTGGGAATCTTCTGATTCGCTGGAGAAGCTCATGGAATCTCTCGGGCCACTGTCATACTCCCCTACGCTGCCCTCAGATTCTTCCCCTTCGCTCTCCCAATCCTCTCTCCCCAGTGCTCCTGCTCCTGATTTCCTGACAACGGTGTTGTCTTTTTTTGGTCTCATTAAACACATTTGCAATTTCTGGGTCAATGTGCATTAAGACCAAAGAACCCGACTTGAAATAAGCGAAAACAAGATTCTTCTTTCTATGTAGCTGGAACGCAAAACAACCTGTTTGGCTTAGTTCACTACACTTCGCTTTCTTAGGGTTAGGGTTAGGGTTAGGGTTAGGGTTGTTAGGGTTCGGGTGAATGAACACTGAATGAACAATTCAAGCTTATTCATCCTCTTTCTATTGAGATGGAAGCAAAACACCTATGCTGGCCGGCTGCACACCAGGGGGAAAGAACGGTATCCCGCACTTACACCCACAGCACTGGAGCACCCGGAACCCACACCAGAAGATGGGGAGGGGGGAAGGGGGGCTTCGAGGGGGGATGGATGTCAAGGGCTCAGGAGCAGAAGCACAGGGGAGAGAGGAAATGGAGAGCGAAGGGGAAGAATCCGAGGGCAGCGTGGGGGAGTATGACAGTGACCCGAGAGATTCCATGAGCTTCTCCAGCGAATCAGAAGATTCCCAGAAGGGGGCGCCGATGGTCAGGGCAAGGGGGGTCCCAGGGGGGACGCACCAGAAACAGGGGGCCAGCGGGGACTCCCAAAGCAGCAGCGGGGAATCAGGACCAGCTTCCCCACCAGAGCGTAGTGGGGGGGAAGAGTCACATGTGTCAGGACCAGCGTCTCCTCCAGCGGGGAGAGAAGATGAGTCAGGGCTGACCACGCCTCCATCGGAGAGTGGGGGAATGGAGGGGAGGTCAGTTCCAGCTAGCCTCCCCGAAGGGGGAAGCAGTGACAGCAGCAGTGCAACGGTCAGGAGGAAAGTTGCCGGCTGAGCGCACGCGCCAAGTTCAAATGTACAGGGGCGCGGGACAGCAGGAAACCCAGATTGGGAACCAGGTCCTAAAGCCCGCCGGAGGGAGGGGGAAGCCTCAGGGGATTCAGCGTCAGAAGAGTCTAGGAAGAGCGAGACCCCGACAGACAGGCGGAACCAGAGGAGGAGAGAGCAAAGGAAGAGGTGGAGCAAGGCTAGAGTCTTAAACTGGTGTCTGGGGGGAGGAGATTCAGACGGAGCTTCAGCGGTCTAGGGTTTGAGACGTAGCGCTGCACGCTGCGGCTGTAGAAGTGAAACTGAACTTCAATAAAGACTTTTATACTAAACAACGAAGCAGCGTTGGTCCTTGGTGAGCTGGGACCTCGGGCGGCTCTGACAGTAAGCTCCATCTCAAAGTATTCAACCCTCGCAGCGTGAGTTGGCGCAGCGAGGAGCAAAACTTGGTGTTTTGCGAGCTCACGAAGATAGGGAAAGATGACTACGGAGGAGAAGGTGACAGAACTGCAGAATGCAGTATCGACGCTTTACGCAGAATTAGCAGCATCCAAGAAAAGAGAAGAAGAAACAGCAGCGCTCTACCGGGATCTGCAAGCCAGGTGGGACCGTTGGGACAAGGACGGGCTGCCAGGACCCAAGCCGGAGGGAGTTGGCCTCGGGAAGAGGGGGGGGCAGCATAATAGCCCACTTCGATGGGAACCTGCAGCAGTATCCTAACTTCAGAGCAGACATAGTTTTCGTGCTCAATTTGCTTCAGAAAGACTAGAGATGAGGAGGAGAAAGTGGGCTTCATAATAACTCATCTGCATGGGGAAGCTAAATCGTGGCTGCGCACCTTATTGCGTGAAAATGATCCCGCCCTCAAAGATTCAAACGCTTTTATTGAAGCTATGGACGCTTGTTTTAAATCAACGGTAGATGTGGATGTGGCCAGGAGGGAAATGCATGGGCTGAGGCAAGGGAAAGCAACGGTGCGACAATATCACTCCCGCTTTTTTGCGTTAGTAAATGTGCTGGGCTGGCAGAAGGAATCCACTGCCGTCAGGGATCTGTTCTGGGAGGGACTGAATGGGGCCGTGAAAGATGAGCTGGCAAGGGGAGAGAGACCCAAAAGCACCACAGAAGTAGTCCAAAGAGCGCTCGCAATAGGAGTGCGCCTAGAAGACCGCCCTTGGAGCAGGGAGGAGGGACGTAGGGCAAACACACCAGCCAGAACAACTCCCTTCCTACCCAGAGAGACAGAGCGCGCACACTCCACACCCCCACTGGGGAGGGGAGAAGATCCAATGGAGATAGGTGGTGCCAGGGCTCAGACAGCAAGCAGAGCCCAAACACCAGGAGCAGTCAAGGCGAAGGCTCCTAGAGGGAGCAGGAAGTGTTACATCTGCGACAGTGCACTGCACATGGCCAAAGAGTGTCCCCAGAGGATCCAGAAGCACACTGCAGCCTCAGCAACTGTAAAAGGAGCACTTCAGCAAGGGGAACAGCTGCAGGGAAACGAAGGAGCCTGGTTGGAAACAGAAGCACTGGGGCTCAACCAGGCGAGTCAGTGAAGCAATCCCCAGAGATTTTGCAGCCCACAGACCCCCTCCCACCCAAACCAGAGGTGCAACTCACCGCATCGCTCCAGCTGCCCGATGGGCTCACCCTGGAGGTCCCTATTACCATTGACTCTGGTAGCAATGCAGACTTTGTAGGAGTGGACTTCGTCAAGCAGCATCGCATAGCACTCCTGCCAGCCACGATGCCCCTAAATGTCGTCACGGTAGATGGCAGGAAGATACTGGGAGGAGAGGTGGTACAGCAAACACCGCCTCTGGTGATGCAAATTGGAAACCACCGCGAAGTCATCAGCTTCAACGTCACCCACCTGTCGGACACACCCATAGTGTTGGGCATGAGTTGGCTGGATAGGCACAGCAAGGCATTAGCATGGTACCAGCGGCAATTGACCTTCTGCTCTTCCTACTGCGCAGAACACTGCGTCCAGACCTGCCGGGAAGAAGAGGGGCAAGGGGATGAACCGCAGCTACACCTAGGCATGGTACAAGCGGTACCCAACAAGTACAAGGCCTTTTTGGAGGTCTTCTGCGAGAAGGAAGCGGACAAGCTGCCTCCCCACCGGCCCTACGACTGCAAGATTGACCTCCTGCCGGGGGCGACGCTGCCGACTGGGAAACTGTATTCCATGTCTGAAGACGAAATGCAAGAACTCAGGGAGTTCATAGATCACAACTTGAAGCGGGGATTCATCCAAGAATCCAAAGCAGTGGGGGGCAGTCCCGTGTTTTTCGTGAAGAAGAAGGACATGCCCGAACGGAGGCTCGTAGTGGATTATAGGATCATCAATTCCAGGACAAAGCCCACAGCATTCCCCATGCCCAAGATTGACGACCTGCTCGCGACGGTGAGGAAGGGACGAATCTTCACCAAATTGGATCTACGAGGGGCGTACAACCTTATACACATGCGGGAGGGCGATGAGTGGAAGACAGCCATGTTTACGCCTTTAGGCACCTATGAATATCGAGTCATGCCGTTTGGTCTGCAAAATGGCTCCCATTGTTTCCAAGCCTTCATGCACCACGTGTTAGCGGGACTCCTCTACAAGAAGTGCATCTGCTTCTTAGATGACATCCTGATCTTCTCGGAATCGCAGGAGGCGCACGAGGAGGACGTCAAGGAGGTCCTGCAGAGACTACGGGAGCACAGACTTTACGCCAAGCTGGAGAAGTGCCAGTTCGACATGACGGAGGTGGATTTCCTGGGCTACAAGCTGTCTGACAAGGGACTCGCCATGGACAGTGCCAAGGTCCGCTCGGTGTTGGACTGGAAGAGCCCGCGCAATCGGAAGGAGGTCCAGAAGTTCATCGGTTTCGCCAACTTTTATCGCAAGTTCATCAAGGGGTTCGCAAAGAAGACGGCGGCCATCACGGACACCCTCAGCTCCAAGAAGAAGAAGTTCACCTGGACGGACCACGTGGAGCAGTCCTTTCAGAGGCTCAAGCGTCTCTTCGCGTCCGAAGAACAGCTGCTACACGTAAACCCCAGCAAACCAATAAGGGTTGAAACGGACGCCTCGGACAGAGCGGTGGGGGCGGTCCTGTTGCAGCAAGATCTGCAAGGGGACTGGAGACCATGCGCATTCTACTCCAGGAAGCTCAGCAAGTTGGAGCAGAACTACACCATCTGGGACAGGGAGTTGCTGGCCATTCATGCAGCTTTCAAGGCGTGGCGGCACTTCCTTGTCGGAGCCAGACACACAGTGCAGGTCCGCACGGACCATAAGAACCTGGAGTACTGGTGCACGGCGAGGTTCCTGAACCAGAGACACATCCGCTGGGTGGAGTTCTTTGTGGATTTCTATTTCCGGATAGAGTACATCCCGGGAGACAACAACGTCATGGCGGATGCGCTATCCAGGAAGCCGCAGTATCTCGAGGAAGCGGCACCGGCAGCGGCCAAACACATTTTTGCACCAAAAGCGTGGGCGTGCGCTTCAGCCGCCGTGGACCTGGACGCAGTGTGTTGCGTGCTGCAGGCGGATTCGTTTGCACAATCCAAGATGGAGGAGGTGCGAAACGGCACAGCGAAGGACGACGAGTTCCAGATATGTGACGGACTGCTCCTCCGCAAAGGGGCTCTCTACGTACCGGGAGACGACCTCCGCGCGAAAGTCCTGCAGCAGCTACACGACGCGCCCAGCGCTGGGCACTTTGGCAAGGACAAGACGGCGGAATTAGTCACCAGGGACTTTTGGTGGCCCAAGGTGAGGGGAGAAGTCGCGGATTACGTTTCCAGGTGTGACACCTGCCAAAGGGCCAAACCAGTACACAGGAAGCCGGCGGGTCTGCTGGAACCGCTGCAGACGCCGCTCGAACCGTGGGAGAAAGTGGCCCTGGACTTTGTCACAGATCTGCCCAGCTCGCGAGGCAAAACAGCGGTACTCGTGGTCGTAGACCTGTTCACCAAGATGGCGCACTTCATTCCGTGCGCGAAGGTGGCCACAGCGGAACAGACGGCCAAGCTGTTCATAGACCACGTGTTCAAAGCTCACGGCTTGCCGCGGTCCATCTTGTCCGACCGGGGCCGCCAATTCATCTCGAGCTTCTGGCAAAAGCTGCTGGGCATCCTGAACGTCAAGATCAACTTAGCGTCGGCACGACACCCGCAGACCAACGCACAAGCGGAGAGGGTCAACGCCATCATGCAGCAGTACCTGCGATGCTACGCGAATCAACAGCCCTCGACCTGGGTGGACTACCTACCGCTGGCCGAGTTTGCCTACAACAACACGAAGCACGGGTCTACAGGGGTGACACCGTTCTTCGCCAACAATGGTCGGCATCCCAGAACCTTCCCGGGGTTAGAGACGAAGGGGGAGGGGGAGCCACGGGGGGCAGAGCACTTAGCAGCAGAGTTACAGGAGGTCCACGAGCAACTCCGAAGGCACTTGGAACTAGCCAAACACGCCTACAAAACGCAGGCGGACAGGCACAGGAGGGTCGGGGAAGACATCCAGGTGGGGGACTGGGTCTGGTTAGCAGCCCAAGCAGTGCCGGCCAGAACGTTAGCTAAGAAGAAGCTCAGGCACAAGCAACTGGGACCTTACCAGGTTGCGGCACAAATCAATCCAGTGGCCTTCCGGTTGACACTCCCGGAGGGCTCCAGAATGCACCCAGTCTTTCATAGGTCAGTGCTCACACCCTACAAGGCACCTCACAGGTTTCAGGCACCAGGGAACGCACCAGACCCACGTAGCACATCGCCAACAGGGGAGGGGTCACAGAGGGCAACGCCACTCAACGAGGTCACGGAGATTTTGGACTCGAGATGGGGGGAAGAGGGAGTTGAATATCTCCTCGCCAGGGAAGGTACCCCAGCCAGCGCCAACGAGTGGGTACCGTGCTATGCCGTGGAGGAGCACTACCTCAAAGACGAGTTCCATTCAATCTTCCCACACAGACCTATGCCGGCGGAGTATTTCGACGACTGGCTTTTCACTCCCACACTTTCAGCCAGTACGTTCCAGGGTTTCTCATCAGCTGAGGAGCCGACGCCAGAAACAAGCTCCCCGGAGGGGTCACTCTCGGGGGTTGTCACAGACCGCTCCTATTGGTGGGACACTCAACCAGGGGTGGGGTGGAGCAGGGAACTGCTGAGGGGGCCCTTACACACAGCCTCACCCGAGGGACCGGGTGGAGAGGAGGACATGGACGTGTTGGGGGAGGATCCTGGATTTGAGCACGACAGCAGAGAAATGGAAGCAGAGGAAATCGACGTCGACGAGCCCATCGCGGGCGGGCCTGATCCCGCTGGCCGGTTGCACACCAGGGGGAGAGAACGGCATCCAGCACTCACACCCACAGCACTGGAGCACCCGGAACCCACACCCGAAGAGGGGGAGGGGGAAGGGGGGGCTTCGAGGGGGGGATGGAAAGAACAAAGGAGGAGGTGGAGCAAGGCTAGAATCTTAAACTGGTGTCAGGGGGGAGGAGATTCAGATGGAGCTTCGGTGGTCTAGGGTTTGATACGTAGCGCTGCACGCTGCGGCTGTAGAAGTGAAACTGAACTTCAATAAAGACTTTTATACTAAACAACGAAGCAGCGTTGGTCCTTGGTGAGCTGGGACCTCGGGCGGCTCTGACAACACCAAAGAACCCGACTTGGAATAAGTGAAATCCAAGATTCTTCTTTCTATGTAGCTGTAACCCAAAACAACCTGTTTGCTTTGTTTATTACACTTCGTTTTCCTATGGTTAGGATTAGGGTTCGGGTTAGGGTTAGAGTTAGAGTTAGGGCTAGGGTTAGGGTTCGGGTTCGGGTGAATGAACACCGAAAGAACAATCCAAGCTTATTTGTCCTCTTTCTATTAAGATGGAACCAAAACACCTATGCTTGATTTGGCCTGATAACAAACATGTCACTCTGAGATTTTTCGGTGAATGTGCATTCTAACCCCAAAATCACCAATCTGACATGAGCCCAATCAGAGTTTTATCATCTTCTTTTTATGTAGATGGAACCCAAAACACCTTTTTGCTTTGGTTGGGGGTGATTCTGGTGCACACCCAAAAAACACCATTTGAATTGAAATAAGCCCAATCAAAGCTTATTCGCGTCTTTCTACGCATATGGAAGCAAAAAGACGGTGTTGTCTTTTTTTGGTCTCATTAAACACATTTGCAATTTCTGAGTCAATGTGCATTAACACCAAAGAACCCGACTTGGAATAAGCGAAATCCAAGATTCTTCTTTCTATGTACCTGGAACCCAAAACAACCTGTTTAGCTTTTTTATTACACTTTGCTTTCCTAGGGTTAGGGTTATGGTTAAGGTTCGGGTGAATGAACACCGAAAGAACAATCCAAGCTTATTCGTCTTCTTTCTATTGAGATGGAACCAAAACACCTATGCTTGATTTGGCCTGATAACAAACATGTCACTCTGCGATTTTTGGGTGAATGTGCATTCTAACCCAAAAAACACCAATTTGACATGAGCCCAATCAGAGCTTTATCATCGTCTTTTTATGTAGATGGAACCCAAAACACCTTTTTGCTTTGGTTGGGGGTGATTCTGGTGCACACCCAAAAAACACCATGCGAATTGAAATAAGCCCAATCAAAGCTTATTCGTTGTCTTTCTATGCATATAAGAAAAACACCATGTGAATTGAAATAAGCCCAATCAAAGCTTATTCGTTGTCTTTCTATGCATATATAATGCATGCGAAAAGACAGTGTTGTCTTTTTTTGGTCTCTTTATTTTTTATTTTTTTTAAAAGATATTTATTAAAGTTTTTAAAAAGCAAAACAGAAAAGTCATAACAAAAAGAAAAACATACAAAAAAGCTTACAAAAAATACAACAACAAATAACTAAAACACATAACAACACAAAAAGAAAAGTAAATTAAAAGAATGAAACAAATCACTTTTTCACATTTTTCAGAATTCTCATTAGCTTGTTTCTTTGACCTCCTCACACCTCCCTTTTTTGTATTCCCAATCACATCATTAGTTCGACATATCCTTACCCCCCCTTTTTTAAAAAAACATTTAACTCATCTTCAACAAAGTTACATCTTTGTACCTTACCCAATTATCAAACCATTTTTACATATTCTTACTGATCTTATTACTAAGTCCACTTAAGTCCAATCCAACATCATCTTAACATTCATAAATTTTACAGTATTTCTGTAAGTAGTCTTTAAATTTCTTCCAATCTTCTTCCACCAACTCTTCTCCCTGGTCACGGATTCTGCCAGTCATTTCCAACAACTCCATATAGTCCATCACTTTCATCTGCCATTCTTCCAGGGTGGGTAAATCTTGTGTCTTCCAATACTTTGCCACGAGTATTCTTGCTGCTGTTGTAGCATGCATAAAGAAAGTTCTATCCTTCTTTAACACCTGTTGGCCGACTATGCCCAGAAGAAAGGCCTCTGGTTTCTTCAAGAAGGTATATTTAAATACCTTTTTCATTTCATTATATATCATTTCCCAGAAAGCCTTTATCCTTGGGCACGTCCACCAAAGGTGAAAGAATGTACCTTCAGACTCTTTACATTTCCAACATTTATTATCGGGCAAATTGTAGATTTTTGCAAGCTTGACTGGTGTCATGTACCATCTGTATATCATTTTCATAATATTCTCTCTTAAGGCATTACATGCCGTAAATTTCATGCCAGTGGTCCACAACCGTTCCCAGTCAGCAAACATAATGTTATGTCCAACATCCTGTGCCCATTTAATCATAGCAGATTTAACCGTTTTATCTTGGGTATTCCATTTATACATTCTCGAAAGTATCTTTGTTTTTGGCTCTAACAGTTCTGTTTCCAATTTCGATTTCTCCACCTGGAAGCCGATTTTTTTGTCCAAATTATAAGCTTCCCTTATTTGTTAGTAATGAAGCCAGTCTCGCACTTTATCTTTTAATTTGTCAAAACTCTGCAATTTCAATTTATCTCCATCCTGTTCCAAAATTTCCCAAAATTGTGGCCATTTGGCCTCCATATTGAGCTTTTTCTGAGCCTTTGCTTCCATTGGTGACAACCACCTTGGGGTTTTATTCTCAAGTAAGTCTTTGTATCTTATCCAGACATTAAACAATGCTTTTCTGACAATATGATTCTTAAATGCTTTGTGAGCTTTAACCTTGTCATACCACAAATATGCATGTGTCAGTGCCGCCCGAGGTCCCAGCTCACAAAGGACCAACGCTGCTTCGTTGTTTAGTATAAAAGTCTTTATTGAAGTTCAGTTTCACTTCCACAGCCGCAGCGTGCAACACTACGTCTCAAACCCTAGACCGCCGAAGCTCCATCTGAATCTCCTCCCCCCTGACACCAGTTTAAGATTCTAGCCTTGCTCCACCTCCTCCTTTGTTCTTTCCTCCTCTGGGTCCGCCTGCCCGTCGGGGTCTCTCCCTTCCTAGACTCCTCTGACGCTGAGTCCCCTGACTCTTCCCCCTCCCTCCGTCGGGCTTTAGGACCTGGCTCCCAATCCTGGTTTCCTGCTGTCCCGCGCCCCTGTACATTTGAACTTGGCGCGCGCGCCCAGCCTCCCACTTTCCTTCTGACCGTTACACTGCTGTCACTACTCCCTCCTTCGGGGAGGCTAGCTGGAACTGACCTCCCCTCCGTTTCCCCACTTTCCGATGGGGGTGTGGTCAGCCCTGACTCATCTTCTCTCCCTGCTGGAGGAGAGGCTGGCCCTGACACATGTGACTCTTCCCCCCCACTGCGCTCTGGTGGGGGAGCTGGTCCTGATCCCCCGCTGCTGCCTTGGGAGTCCCCGCTGGCCCCCTGCTTCTGGTGCGTCCCCCCTGGCACCCCCCTTGCCCTCACCATTGGCGCCCCCTTCTGGGAATCTTCTGATTCGCTGGAGAAGCTCATGGAATCTCTCGGGTCACTGTCATACTCCCCTACGCTCCCCTCGGATTCCTCCCCTTCGCTCTCCATTTCCTCTCTCCCCTGTGCTTCTGCTCCTGAGCCCCTGACAGCATGCCACCCAAAAACATTATTAAAACCTTCCAAATCCAAAATGTCAGTGTTCTCAAGAAGCAGCCATTCATTCTTTCAACCAGCAGAATGCTGCTGATTCATAGTAAAGTTTAAAGTCTGGCAGGGCAAATCCGCCTCTTTCCTTTGCCTCAGTTAATATCTTAAATTTTATTCTGGGCTTCTTGCCCTGCCAGACAAATCTAGAAATATCTTTCTGCCACTTCTTGAAACAGTCCATTTTGTCCAAAATCTGTAATGATTGGAACAGAAACAACATTCTTGGCAATACATTCATCTTTATCGCAGCAATTCGGCCTAACAAGGAAAGCTTCAAATTTAACCATATTTCTAGATCTTTTTTCACTTCTGACCAACATTTCTCATAATTATCTTTAAATAAGTTCAAGTTTTTAGCCATCATATTGACCCCCAAATATTTTACTTTCTTTACCAATGTTAACCCTGTCTCCTTCTGAAACCTTTCTTTCTCTATCGGTGTTAAGTTTTTCTCAAGGACTTTAGTTTTTAACTTGTTCAACTTAAATCCTGCCACGTGACCAAATTCTTGGATCAATTCTAAAGCTCTTTTAGCACTAGATTCTGGCTCCTGTACCGTCAGTACCAAAGCATCTGCAAATGCCTTCAATTTATATTGTTTAGCTCCGACCTGTATTCCTTTGATCAAACCGTCCCTTCTAATCATGTTTGGCAAAACCTCCAGGACTGAAATAAACAGCAGTGGGGAAATTGGGCAGCCCTGTCGTGTCCCTTTCTCTATCTTAAATTCCTCTGTCACCACATTGTTGACAATTAACTTAGCTTTTTGTTCAGAATAAATTGCACCTATACCGTTTTCAAACCCTTGACCGACCCCCATCCCCTGAAGATTTTTCTTCATGAAACTCCAAGAAATGTTGTCAAAGGCCTTCTCCGCATCAACAAAAATTAATACTGCTTTGGTGTTAATGTTCACTTGCAACTTCTCCAAAATATTAATAATATTCCTTGTATTGTCAGACAAGTGTCTACCCGGGAGAAAGCCCGCTTGGTCTTTATGTATCTGTTCCACTAATACTTTTTTTAACCTTTTAGCCAATATATCAGCAAAAATTTTGTAATCCACATTCAACAGGGATATGGATCGGTAATTCTTAAGTTGTGTCTTTTCAGACTCACTTTTCGGTATAAGTGTAATATAAGCTTCCTTCCACGACTCGGGTGCTTTTTTCCCCCCTCCATAATTTCTTTTTTTTTTTTTTGCTCATTAAATTTTTATTGATATTATACCTATATACCTATAAACATATACAAAGTCCAACATAAAGATTGCACATAATATAACAAATCCATAAATCCTGGATATAATTTTAGGCTCTGCCGAGCCTTGGACTCCCCTCCACTCCTTTGGTAAGAATCAAATAAATTCTGTAAACACGTATTTTATCTCTTCTAAAAAAAAAAAAACCATTGCTGTTAGAGTTATTCCAGTCCCGCCAGTGTCTTTTATAATTTGATTCCAATATACGTCCCATATTTAACCCAGTTGTCATGAAATTTCTGTTCATCTTGATCTCTTATTCTTCCCGTTATTCTAGCAAGCTCGGCATAATTTATCAATTTGACCTGCCAATCTCTTATGTTTGGTATAACCTCCGTTTTCCAGTTTTGCGCTAACATGATTCTTGCGGCTGTAGTAGCATATAGGAATAGTACCTTATCCTCTTTTTTGATTTCTTTACCCGTCATTCCTAGCAGGAAAGCTTCAGGCTTTTTGGGAAACGTATATCTGAAGATTTTTTTAAGCTCATTGTAAATCGATTCCCAAAATCCTTTTACTTTGTTGCATAACCACCACATATGGTAGAAATCACCATCTACTTCTCCACATTTCCAACATCTTTTGTTCTTTAACCTATAGATCTTAGCCAACTTCACTGGCGTGTGGTACCACCTATATATCATTTTCCAGATGTTTTCCTTTAATGCCGTACATGCCGTGAACTTCATATTAACATTCCATAATTCCTGCCACCTCTCAAACTCAATATTGTGACCAATATCTATAGCCCACTTAATCATGGTCTCCTTCACCTCCTCATCTTTTGTATACCACTCTAATAAGATATCATAGATTCTTGACAATGTTTTATTCTTACTTTCCACAACTTCCACATTAAATTTAGATTTTTTATCTTCAAATCCTAATTTCTTTTTATCTTCTTTCAACAAATCATTTATCTGGTGGTATTGCAGCCACCCGGTAAGTAAGCTTTTAATCTCTTCATATGGTCTAAGTTTTATACCTTGGTCCGTTTTTCTTGTAAGATCTTCATACGTGGCATTCTTCCCTTCCATATTAATTTTTTTAACCGTTAACACCTCTACTGGTGAAATCCACCAGGGTGTCTTCCTTTCCAGTAAATTTTTATTTCTTTCCCATGCTTGAAATAATGGTCCTCTGAAAATATGATTTAGAAAGCCTCTATGCACTTTCACCTTTTCATACCACAGGTACGAGTGCCACCCGTACCTGTTATCAAAGCCTTCCAAATCCAAGATGTCTCTATTTTCTAACCTTATCCAATCTTTCAACCACAATAGACACGCCGCCTCATAATATAAACTTAAATCCGGTAGGGAGAAGCCCCCTCTTTCTTTTCTATCTACCAGTATTTTCATTTTTATTCGAGGCCTTTTTCCCTGCCAGATATATCTCGCCAGAGCTCTTTGCCATTCTTTACACTGTTTTAAACCTTTAAGTACCGGAATGGTTTGAAATAAAAATAGCATCCTAGGCAGAACATTCAATTTGATAACCGCAATCCTCCCCATAAAAGATAACCTCATCCTCTCCCAAATCTCAAGGTCTTTCTTAATGTTCTTCCAGGTGACCTCATAGTTATCTTTATATAAGTTAATATTTTTAGCCGTAATCCACACTCCGAGGTACTTCACCTTCTTTGCTGTCATAATTCCTGTCACAATATCTTCTTTGGTTAAATTTTTTGTCAGCATTTTAGTCTTATTCTTATTTATCTTAAGACCTGAGACAGCACCAAACTCTTCAATTTTTTGTAGGGCTTCTTTTACGCTATACTTTGGATTTTCTAATGTTAATACAATATCATCAGCAAAAGCTTTAATTTTATGTTCCTTGGTTCCAACTTTAACTCCAATAACCTCTGCTGTATCCCTCAACCTCTTAGTAAATACTTCCAATACTGAGATAAATAGTAGAGGGGACAAGGGACAGCCTTGTCTGCTCCCTTTCGCTATATCAAAAAATCCTGACGTAGTATTATTAATTACCAATTTTGCCCTTTGCTCATGATAAATAGCCTCTATGCCTTTTCTAAATCTTTCTCCCATCCCCATCCTTTTCAAATTTTCCATCAGAAAGCACCAAGAAACATTATCGAATGCCTTCTCGGCATCAATGAATATTAAGGCCGCCTGTTTATCTATTCTGGTTTCCAAATATTCAATGATGTCTATCACATTTCTTACATTATCCTTTAATTGTCTCCCTGGAAGGAAGCCCGTTTGATCTTTGTGAATTCTATTGTTTAATACTTTTTTAAATCTCTCTGCCAGTATATCCGCAAATAGTTTATAATCATTATTTAGTAACGAAATCGGCCTATAGTTCTTCACTTCTAAAGTGTCCACATCTTTTTTGGGAATTAATGTAATATAAGCTTCCTTCCAGGTATTCGGAATCCTCCCTTCTTTAGAACATTATTCATCACTTCACATAGAATTGGGCATAGTTGGTCACTTAATGTTTTATAGTACTTTGCTGGTAAGCCATCTGGCCCCGGCACCTTCCCAATTTTCATCTTTTTTATTGCTTTCTTTATCTCGTCTTCTGAAATCATCTGGTCTAATAACTCTTTTTCTTCAGGGACAATCTGCTGTAGATGGTGCTCTTCCAAATAACGCTCTATTTCATAATCTGTTTCCTTTCCTCTTTTATATAAATCTTTATAATACTTCTGAAATATCCTCTTTATCTCTTTTGGCTCTTCTACTATCCTTTCTCCATCCCTTATTTTACAGATCGTATTTTGTTTTTTCCTTTCTCTTATTTGCCACGCCAGATATTTTCCTATTTTATTGGCTGATTCAAAATCCTTTTGCTTCATCCTTTTAATTTTCCACTCGATCTCCTGGTCAGCTATCATAGAAAATTGGGATTGCAGTATCTTTAAGTTTTGTTGTATTGTCTCCTCACCTGGTCTGATAGCTAATTGTCTTTCATTCTCCATAAGCTGTATTAAAATCTCCTCTTTCTTTTTCTCTTTTTCTTTTCTTAAATAGCAATTTTTCTGGATAAGGAAGCCCCTCATAACGGCTTTTCCTGCGTCCCAAACCGTTTCTAAGGCTGTCTCTTTATCAAGGTTCCACTTAAAGTATTCTTCAATTGTTTCTTTTGCTTCACTTACTATCTTTTGATTGTTAAATATATATTCGTTCATTCTCCATCTAACTGCTCTGACATCTTTACCCTTTATCTCTATAAATCCCGGATTATGATCAGATAAAGTTTGTGGGAGAATATCAGATTTAGTTAAACTCTGTGTCAATTCCTTCGAGATCCAGATGTTATCTATTCTTCCCCAACTCTTATTTGGATTTGAGAAAAAGGTGTATTGTTTTGTAGTAGGGTTTTTAAACCGCCAGGCGTCAATTAGCCCCATATTATCAACCAAATCAAAAAACGTTCGAGGTAACTTGCCTTCCTTTATCTCTTGCTTTTTTGTTGACCTATCCAAATTTGGAGACACCACTCCATTAAAATCACCCATCAATATCATTTTTTGGTCCATCCACTCTAATAGCTTATTACCTAATTCAGAAAAGAAAACTGATTTTTTATCATTAGGTGCATATATTCCGGCGACAATTTTGTTCCTTGAAATACGATCTGTACTACTATCATTCTCCCTTGTTCATCTTTATACAGCAATTTTGGGTCGAATTTTTCTTTTATATATAATACCACACCTCTTTTCTTAACCTTATCTGATGCTACAAAATCCAACCCTAGTTTCTTATTACTCAGAATTCTCATATGCTTTCTTGTTACATGAGTCTCTTGTAAACAGATTAGGTCGAGGTTCTTTTTTAGCAATATATGTGTAATCTGATTCCTCTTATTTTTATTGTTAACATTCCAAGACAGTATTTTTAACGCCATCGATTATATACAATTAGTAAGTTCTCAAATCTAAGTTCGGGCTACTGTTCTGTGTCTTCCCTCTCCTCCCCTTCTCCTTCTTCCGTTGAAATTATCTCTGTCTCTTCCTCTTCACTCCCCCCGCCCCCTCCCCCCTCCCCTGGCCGCTCCCCCGCCTCCTCCCCCCCCACCATCCTTCCAAGTTCTTTCTCGTATCTTCTTGCAAATTTTTCTAGTTCTGAGGGACTGGACAGTTTAAATCTTTTATCCTTGAAATAGAATGAAATTCCCTCTGGAAATTCCCATCTATATAAGATCCCCTTTTTCTTCAATTGATTGGTTAATTTTTTATACACCTCCCTCCTTCAAAGAAATCTCGCAGGTATCTCTTTAAAGATGATGATTGGGTTTCCTCCGATACATAACCTTTTGCTATAATTCTGTTTCAATATTTCATTCCTCATTTCCAGCGAGTTGAACATGGCTATTACATCTCCTGGCAATTTTTTCCCCTTAGCTTTAGCCGATTTTGTTTTTATCCGAAAAATATTTGCTAAAGAACATCTTATCTCTTCTTCCTTCCTATCTAACCAAATTGCCAACTCTTTAACCATTTTAGACCTTATATTCTCATTTGACTCCTCTGGAATCCCTCTAAATTTCAGGTTAGACTGATTCTGTCTCAACTGAATCATAGCCATACTGTCCAACAATTCTTCCTGTACCTTGCCTATCTCCTTAACTTCTATTTTAACCATGTCCAGTTCCTTTTTACTGTCTTTCGTGTCCTTTTGCACCCTTTTCAAAGAATCCTCAATAACTTTGGTTCTTACCGATAAATCTTTAACTTTTCCTGTCAGTTCTCCCACCACCCCCTCTAATCTCTTATCCAATGTATCCTGCACTTCCAATAACTTTCTCTCAATATATTGTTCATTATGTTTGAATTCTTTCCTTATTTCAGCCATCAAACTATCATAGTCCTTAATTTCTTTCCCCTCCTTCCCCTCTTCTTGTCTAGATGGCCTCCTTTCTACTGGAGTTCCCACCCCTTTTTTCATTTTGTATGTCAACTTATATTAGTTAATTATTAAAAACTCCTCCCCCCAATAGTCACTATAGTAAACTGCTGGATTCCTCTGTTCCTCCCGTTGGTTTCTTCCTATGCAGTTTCCTTTCTTCCCACACGGTGGCGCCTCTTATTGCTTTTCTCTTCTTAACAAGAAGTCTCTCTCCACACAGAGACAAGCAGTTGATCTCATTAAATATTAATAGTCACACTATTAGAGGAAAACGGGGGTGGGAAGTAGAACACATTAATAAGGAGTGGGGAATAGATAGAAGTATAACAAAAAGCAGCCACCAAAGTCACCAGGGTGGATAAATAAAGTCACGTAGTAAATCTCTGAACCTCTGCAGAAAATATGGGGTGGGTCTCAGTCCGAGAACGAACCCAGGAGGGCAAGGTGGGGCCGAATAGAGGAGCGCTCCCCAATAAAGAAGACTTCCGTGTAAAGCAGAAAATTCTGGCAAACAGTCTTAATAATTTTCCTTTCTTTCCGAAGGTTCCCAATCTCTTTCCGCTATGGTTCAATCTGAAGCATAGCCTCCATCTTCGCCCGCTTCATCCGCTTAAATAATAGAATATATCTCGTTAAAGCAGAAGGGGGCAGGGAGGAAAATGGTGGTACACACGCCCGTTGTAATTTTGCTTTTTTTGTTCTTAGTTTCTCCAAACCGTTCACTTTTCTCCCCAGCCTCGCCGGAAAAAAACGCTGCCTCTCCACGTCTCCCCTCCTCCTGTTATCAGTCCAGTTTTCAATCGTTTAGCTGACCTATATATATCCAAAGTCTCCCTTTTGTTCAAACATGGACAAAGAGAAGGGTGGAAGTCATTATTTAAATACTAATTAACTCAGTCCCCATTCCAGTGCACCAAGCTTAGAATTAAGTGTAGGAAAAAAAGGGGGAAAAAGAGGAAATCCGCCAATGTATCACAAGCCGTTCGCTGACACAGCACTCTCCGACCAAGTGGGACAGAAATGTTCCTTTCACTTCACTCTAGTCCAAAAATATTTTCAATCTTACATTGCCTCAGACTTCTTGTAGTTTAAACTTTGTATCTGAGGTCTCTCCTCTACTCCCACTTAGCAGCAACTTTCTTACTTTCTCTCTCCAACAGTCATCCACTATACTCCATTTTGCTCTTACCGCCGGGGTGGATTCCTTCTCCTTCTCCCCACACCGTTCTTTTTTGGCTGGGTTCTTCAATTAAACTTTCTGTCTATTATCTGCTTGATAGTTTTAGCTATTTAGCTATTTCCCAGCTTTTTCTTTTACTGTTGTCGGAGGTTCACCGCTTTTCACGCGGAGCCTGAGGCTTCACAACACGGAGTCTGTTGCTTCCCCTTCCTGCTGCAGCTCCAAACCTGTTAAACGCCGACAATACAGGCGAGCCCAGGCAGCGTCGCTGGGTACTTGTCCCCCAGAATAATCCTCCTGAGGCTTCGGGGTTCACGGAGCCTTCGTGACCCCTCTAGACCTCCGTGTTGTTCGAGACCTCCCGGAGGGCAACCTCGCGCTCCTTCCCGTGACCGCGGCGTCCCGGAAGTCCCCCCCTCCATAATTTCATTGCAAACCTCCTTCAATGGTTGAATTACCCAGTCCTTCAAAGTTCTGTAGCATTTTGCAGTTATTCCATCCGGTCCTGGAGACTTGCCCAATTGCATATTCTGTATGGCACCTTCCACCTCTTGTTCTGTAATCTTGTAGTTCAGCGTTAACTTATTTTCTTGAGAGATTTTCTGCAGTCCATTTGTTTTCAAAAATTGATCTATATCAGACTCTTTCTGTGGCCCTTGTGTGTATAGCTGTTTAAAATATCTCTGGAAGCATTTCCTAATGTCCACTGGATTCTGGATACTTTCCCCTTCTATCTCCAAATTAGTAATAGTATTGAGCTTTTGTCTTTTCTTCATTTGCCAAGCTAACAATTTTCCACATTTATTGGCTGACTCAAATGTCCTTTGTCTCATCTGTTTGATTTTCCATTCTATTTCCTGGTTCATCATTTTCATATATTGCACTTGATATAACTTTATTTCTCTCAGAATCTCTTGTGATTTGGGTTTCACTCTCAATATCTTTTCACCCTCCTTTATTTTATCTAAAATTTTGTCTTCTATCTCATTTTGGGATCTCTTCTTAATTGCATTCTGTTGAATTAGGAACCCCCTCATGACTGCTTTACTTGCGTCCCATACTACTCTTTTTTCAGTAGTAGTGTTCAAATTTATCTCAAAATAGTCTCTCAAGGTTTTTTGGGCCTTTTTTATAACCTCTTGGTCTCTGAACAAGGTGTCATTCATCCTCCATCTGAAGGAACCGGTTGGTGTTAATTTCATCTCCATTCTCACAGCATTGTGGTCGGAGCAAGTTTTAGGGCAAATTTCCACTTTTCTAGTCTTAGGTGCCAGTCCTCTAGTTATCCAAATTTGGTCAATTCTTGTCCATGTCATTTTGGCCTCAGAGAAGAAGGTTCCCTCTCTACCCAAGGGGTTCTTCACTCTCCAGATATCAATCAAGTCCATATTGTCAGTCATTTCAAAAAGTTTTTGGTAGTCTGCCATCATTTGTCTGTGTGACTTGTCCATGTTTGTGGATACCACCCCATTCATATCTCCCATCATAATAATGTTGTAATCCATATAGTCCAACAATGTCTCATGCAGCTTCTTAAAAAATTCAGATTTCCCCTCATTTGGTGCATAAACTATTAAATATTTTTCTCCTTGTGTTTGGATTTCAATTGCCAAAATTCTTCCTTGTTCATCTTTAAAAATAAATTTCGGTGATAGGCTCTCTTTTGCATAAATTACCACTCCTCTCTTTTTAACTTTGTCCGATGAAATAAATTCTTGACCCAATCTTTTATTTATCAAAAGTTTCCTGTGTAGCCTAATCACATGCGTTTCCTGTAAACAAATCAAGTCCAATTGTTCCTTTTTCAGTATGTGAAAAACCCTCTTCCTTTTTTCCGGGGAGTTCAGACCATGAATGTTCCAACTTAAAAGTTGCAGAGACATGATGTATTTATTTTATTTTCCTCCAACTGCTCCCAGCAGTTGTTCTTCGTCTGGCGGTGGTATCACTTTCTCTATCTTGCCCAATCCCGAAGGTGGTGGTAGTACTCCTGGCTCTTTTCCTTTCCCTTTTTGCAAATCCTCTTCGTGATCTTTCAAAAATTTCTCCTTATCTTCCACTGTTCTTATTTTAACCTTTTTCCCTTTGAAGGTAAAAGATAGGCCTTGGGGAAATTCCCACGTGAATATAATTCCGCTTCCTCTCAACAGGGCAACCAAATCTCCGTAGTTGGCTCTCAATTCCAAAAGATATTTTGGGATGTCTTTAAAAATCTCAACCCTTGCGTCTTCTATCTCAAGAGTCTTTTGGAAGTGCAAATTCAGTATTTTATCCCTCTCCTCTTTCGATTGGAGGAAGATCAAGCAGTCTCTCACCCTGTTCTTCCTCCCTCCTCTTCCAAGTCTAAAAGCACTCACTATCTTGAAGTCTGGCTTTTTTTCATCTAGCTCCCAAAATTCTGTAAATTCCTGCGTAAGGAATTCGCTCAAACTTCCTTTCTCAAGTTCAGGTACTCCCCTGATCCTCAGATTAGTCTGTTTATCTCTTAGTTCAATCATAGACAGCTGCGATTTGTGATCGTCAAGCCTTCTATGTATTGGTGATGTCTCTCTCTTTACTTCCTCTGCTATTTCCTTCGCCTCTTGAGCTGTCTTACGATTTAATGCAGCTTCCTGCAGCAATTTCTCAATAGAATTTGTATTTTTCTCAATGGAATCTGTATTTGAGTTTACCTTCTGCCCCAAGTTGTTGATGCTTAAGGTGTTTTGGTCAAGTTGCTTACTTACTTTTTCCAAAGATCCAAATTTTTTTTCTAGTGCCGAGGCAATTGAGCCTTCTTCTGAAGTCATTCCTTTAAATCCTTGTTGACCTAAGTCTTCCTCTGATGGACCAGAGGGACCAGATGCCGAAGCTCTTCGCTGTTGCTGCAGCTGCAGTTTGGCTTTAGTCGATCTTGTTGCCCTTTCTGGCAGCTGACTTGCCATAACACCTTATCTGAGGTTCGAGGTCAGTCTCACAATCCAAACTTGTTTAGCAATGGAAGTTTTCCCAGCCTGTTGAGAGTGGAAAGTCCCCAGTAGCCAATTGTAACAGTCTCGTAAATCCTCTAGGGGGACACAGTAACCATTAACATTTGTAACTAAAAAGTTCAATTTTTAAACTTCTGTAAATTTCCCCTTGGCTAAATAGCCACAGTATCAACCAGAGAAACCTTCAAAATCTAGGTATCTTTCTTGCAGAGTTAACTTTCTGTCAATTTGTAACAAAGTCCATAAAAAGTGCACAACACTGTAACAGTCCCATTAGCCTGGCAATCCGATTCCAGGGATTAAGTGGTGGTCTTATTCTTTTAACACTCTTTAAAGTAACAAAAAAGTCTCATAGAATCTTCCCTCCCTCTTCTGAACCTCTAGGGGGGGAGTTCTTGTGCAGATGTCAGATTTAAAGTCTTTTAAAAACTTTTTAAAACAAAGGCTTAGCGGACACAGTCTATGCCTTTGATCTTCTACAAAAGCGGAAGGCGGACTTCTTGTTTTGCGCCTTGCCGCTTCGGTCCAAATTCTTCTTGATGTTTTCTTTATATCCCAATCTTTATATATAACCTACTCACGGGTTGTTGTTTCGTAGCCAAATTTTCTCAGGAAAAAGGTCGGCGCTCTCCGGTAACAGCTGCGCGGCTTCGCTCAACAGAAGTAGTGGTTGACTCACAGCACCGCACCAAACACCCCGCTGCAAATCCGGAGCCCGTTGCCGAGCTCCTTTGCCATTCGGGGGGGCGCTGAAGGTGCCCGCCGAGTCCCAGGACCACAGGCTTCTCCTGCCTGTGGGTTTTAGAAGGGTCCCCGCTTGACCGCAGTGGCAAGACCCGATTTCTGCCAAGCAGGTCCCTCAGAGTCAGAGGGAACCCGATATTACCGATGGCGCCGCCTCCGGAAGTGGGGGGTTTTTTTTTTTTTTTGGTCTCTTTAAACACATTTGCAATTTCTGGGTCAATGTGCATTAAGACCAAAGAACCCGACTTGAAATAAGCGAAAAACAAGATTCTTCTTTCTATGTAGCTGTAAACAAAACAACCTGTTTGGCTTTGTTCACTACACTTCGCTTTGCTAGGGTTAGGGTTAGGGTTAGGGTTAGGGTTAGGGTTAGGGCTAGGGTTAGGGCTAGGGTTAGGGTTAGGGTTAGGGTTAGGGTTAGGGTTAGGGTTAGGGTTAGGGTTAGGGTTAGGGTTAGGGTTAAGCTTCGGGTGAATGAACATTGAAAGAACAATCCAAGCTTATTCATCCTCTTTCTATTGAGATGAAACCAAAACACCTATGCTTGATTTGGCCTGATAACAAACATGTCACTCTGCGATTTTTGGGTGAATGTGCATTCTAACCCCCAAAACACCAATTTGAAATAAGCCCAATCAGAGCTTTATCATCTTCTTTTTATGTAGATGGAACCCAAAACACCTTTTTGCTTTGGTTGGGGGTGATTCCGTTGCACACCCAAAAAACACCATGCAAATTGAAATAAGCCCAATCAAAGCTTATTCGTCGTCTTTCTACGCATATGGAAGCGAAAAGACGGTGTTATCCTATTTTGGTCTAATTACACACACTTTGCGATTTCTGGGTCAATGTGCATTAACACCAAAGACCCCGACCTGAAATAAGCGAAAAACAAGATTCTTCTTTCTATATAGCTGGAACCCAAAACAACCTGTTTGGCTTTGTATATTACACTTTGCTTTCCTAGGGTTAGGATTACGGTTAGGGTTCGGGTTTGGGTTTGGGTGAATGAACACCGAAAGAACAATCCAAGCTTATTTGTCTTCTTTCTATTGAGATGGAACCCAAACACCTATGCTTGATTTGTTCTGATAACAAACATGTCACTCTGCGATTTTTGGGTGAATGTGCATTCTAACCCCAAAAACACCAATTTGAAATAAGCCCAATCAGAGCTTTATCATCTTCTTTTTATGTAGATGGAACCCAAAACACCTTTTTCCTTTCTTTGGGGGTGATTCTGGTGCACACCCAAAAAACATCATGCGAATTGAAATAAGCCCAATCAAATCTTATTCGTCGTCTTTCTACGCATATGGAAGTGAAAAGACGGTGTTCTGTTATTTTGGTCTCATTACACACACTTTGCGATGTCTGGGTCAATGTGCAGTAACACCAAAGAACCCGACTTGAAATAAGCGAAATCCAAGATTCTTCTTTCTATGTAGCTGAAACCCAAAACAACCTGTTTGGCTTTGTTTATTACACTTCACTTTTCAAGAGTTAGGGTTAGGGTTTGGGTTCAGGTTCGGGTGAATGAACACCTGTCAGGGGCTCAGGAGCAGAAGCAGAGGGGAGAGAGCAAATAGAGAGCAAAGGAGAGGAATCCGAGGGGAGCGTAGGGGAGTATGACAGTGACCCGAGAGATTCCATGAGCTTCTCCAGCGAATCAGAAGATTCCCAGAAGGGGGCGCCTATGGTAAGGGCAAGGGGGGTCCCAGGGGGGACGCACCAGAAGCAAGGGGCCAGTGGGGACTCCCAAGGCAGCAGCGGAGGATCAGGACCAGCTCCCCCACCAGAGCGCAGTGGGGGGGAAGAGTCACATGTGTCAGGACCAGCCTCTCCTCCAGCGGGGAGAGAAGATGAGTCAGGGCTGACCACGCCCCCATCGGAAAGTGGGGAAACGGAGGGGAGGTCAGGTCCAGCTAGCCTCCCCGAAGGAGGGAGTAGTGACACAAGTGTAACGGTCAGAAGGAAAGTGGGAGGCTGGGCGCGCGCGCCAAGTTCAAATGTGCAGGCGCGTGGGACAGCAGAAAACCCGGATTGGGAGCCAGGTCTTAAAGCCCGAAGGAGGGAGGGGGAAGAGTCAGGGAAGGGTGAGACCCCGACGGGCAGGCGGACCCAGAGGAGGAAGGAACAGAGGAAGAGGTAGAGCAAGGCTGGAGTCTTAAACTGGTGTCAGGGGGGAGGAGATTCAGACGGAGCTTCGGCAGTCTAAAGTTAGAGACGTAGTGTTGCACGCTGCGGCTGTGGAAGTGAAACTGAACTTCAATAAAGACTTTTACACTAAACAACGAAGCAGCGTTGGTCTTCTGTGAGCTGGGACCTCGGGCAGCGCTGACAGTAAGCTCCGTCTCCCAAAAGTATTCAACCCTCGCAGCGTGAGTTGGCGCAGCGAGGGGCAAAACTTGGTGTTTTGCAAGCTCACGAAGGTAGGCAAAGATGACTACAGAGGAGAAGGTGACACAACTGCAGGATGCAGTCTCAACGCTTTACGCAGAATTAGCAGCATCAAAGAAACGAGAAGAAGAAGAAGCAGCAGCGCTCTGCCGGGATCTGCAGACCAGGTGGGACCGTTGGGACAAGGAGGGGTTGTCAGGACCCAAGCCGGAGGGAGTTGTCCTCGGGAAGAGGGGGGCCAGCATAGTAGCCCACTTCGATGGGAACCTGCAGCAGTATCCTAACTTCAGAGCAGACATAGTTTTCGCACTCAATTTGCTTCGGAAGGACTTTAGAGATGAGGAGGAGAAAGTGGGCTTCATAATAACTCATCTGCATGGGGAAGCTAAATCGTGGCTACGCACTTTGTGGCGCGAAAATGATCCCGCCCTCCAAGATTCAAAAGCATTTATCGAAGCTATGGACGCTTGTGTCAGCGCTGCCCAAGGTCCCAGCTCACACAAGACCAACGCTGCTTCTTCCTCAAGTTAAAAAGTCTTTATTGAAGTTCAGTTTCATTTCCAGACGCGCAGCGCGCAACGCTACGTCTATGCCTTAGACCGTAGAAGTCCCATCTGAATCTCCTCCCCCCTGACACCAGCTTAAGATTCTAGCCTTACTCCACCTCTTCCTCTGTTCCTTCTTTCTCTGGGTCCTCCTGCTAGTCGGAGTCTCAGCCCTCCTAGATTCTTCTGACGCTGAGTCCGCCGACTCTTCTCCCCCCCTCCTCCGGGCTTTAGGACCTGGCTCCCAATCCGGGTTTTCTGCTGTCCCTCGCTCCTCCACATTTGAACTTGGCGCGCGCGCGCAGCCTCCCACTTTCCTTCTGACCGTTACACTTGTGTCACTGCTCCCTCTTTCGGGGAGGCTAGCTGGACCTGGCCTTCCCTCCGTTTCCCCACTCCCCGCTGGAGGAGAAGCTGGTCCTGACTCATGTGACTCTTCCCCCCCACTGTGCTCTGGTGGGGGAACTGGTCCTAATCCTCCGCTACTCCTTTGGGACTCCCCTCTGGTTCCTTGTTTATGGATCGTCCCCCCTGGGACTCGCATCGCCCTTACCATAGGCGCCCCCTCCTGGGAATCTTCTGATTCGCTGGAGAAGCTCATGGAATCTCTCGGGTCACTGTCATATTCCCCTACGCTCCCCTCTGATTCCTCTCCTCCGCTCTCTATTTGCTCTCTCCCCTGCTCTTCTGCTCCTGAGCCTCTGACATCCATCCCCCCCTCGAAGCCCCCCTTCCCCCCTCCCCCTCTTCGGGTGTGGGTTCCAGGTGCTCCAGCGCTGGGGGTGTGAGTGCTGGCTTCCGTTCCCACCCCCTGGTGTGCAACCGGCCAGCGGGATCAGGCCCCCCCACGATGGGTTTGTCGACGTCGACTTCCTCTGCTTCCATTTCTCTGCTGTCGTGCTCAAAACCAAGATCCTCCCCCCACACGTCCATGTCCTCCTCTCCACCCGGTCCCTCGGGTGAGGCTGTGTGCAAGGGCCCCCTCAGCAGTTCCCTGCTCCACCCCACTTCTGGTTGAGTGTCCCACCAATAGGAGCGGTCCGTGACAAACCCCGAGAGCGACTCCTCCTGGGAGCTCATCCCCGGCGTCGGCTCCTCATCTGAGGAGAAACCCTGGAACGTGCTGGCTGACAGTGTGGGTGTGAAAAGCCAGTCGTCGAAATACTCCGCCGGCATGGGTCTGTGTGGGAAGATCGAATGGAACTCGTCTTTGAGGTAGTGCTCCTCTACGGCATAGCACGGCACCCACTCGTTGGCGCTGGCCGGAGTACCCTCCCTGGCGAGGAGATATTCAACTCCCTCTTCCCCCCATCTGGAGTCCAAAATCTCCGTGACCTCGTTGAGTGGGGTCGCCCTCTGTGGTCCCTCCCCTGTTGGCGATGGGCTACGTGGGGCTGGTGCGGTCCCTGGCGCCTGAAGCCTGTGGGGTGCCTTGTAAGGTGTGAGCACTGACCTGTGAAAGACTGGGTGCATTCTGGAGCCCTCCGGGAGTGTCAACCGGTAGGCCACTGGATTGATTTGTGCCGCGACCTGGTAAGGTCCCAGCTGCTTGTGCCCGAGCTTCTTCTTAGCTAGCGTTCTGGCCGGCACTGCCTGAGCTGCTAACCAGACCCAGTCCCCTACCTGTATGTCTTCCCCAACCCTCCTGTGCCTGTCTGCCTGCACCTTGTAGGCGTGTTTCGCGAGTTCCAAGTGCCTTCGGAGTTGCTCATGGGCCTCCTGTAACTCTGCGGCTAAGTGCTCTGCCCCCCGTGGCTCCCCCTCCCCCTCGGTTTCTAACCCCGGGAAGGTTCTGGGATGGCGCCCATTGTTGGCGAAGAACGGTGTCACCCCTGTAGACCTGTGCTTCGTGTTGTTGTAGGCAAACTCGGCCAGTGGTAGGTAGTCCACCCAGGTCGAGGGCTGTTGATTGGCGTAGCATCGCAGGTACTGCTGCATGATGGCGTTGACCCTCTCCGCTTGTCCGTTGGTCTGCGGGTGTCGTGCCGACGCTAAGTTGATCTTGACGTTCAGGATGCCCAGCAGCTTCTGCCAGAAGCTCGAAATGAATTGGCGGCCCCGCTCGGACAGGATGGACCGCGGCAAGCCGTGAGCTTTGAACATGTGGTCTATGAACAGCTTGGCCGTCTGTTCCGCTGTGGCCACCTTCGCGCACGGAATGAAGTGCGCCATCTTGGTGAACAGGTCTACGACCACGAGTACTGCTGTTTTGCCTCGCGAGCTGGGCAGATCTGTAACAAAGTCCAGGGCCACTTTCTCCCACGGTTCGAGCGGCGTCTGCAGCGGTTCCAGCAGACCCGCTGGCTTCCTGTGTACTGGCTTGGCCCTTTGGCAGGTGTCACACCTGGAAACGTAATCCGCGACTTCTCCCCTCACCTTGGGCCACCAAAAGTCCCTGGTGACTAATTCCGCCGCCTTGTCCTTGCCAAAGTGCCCAGCGCTGGGCGCGTCGTGCACCTGCTGCAGGACTCTCGCGCGAAGGTCGTCTCCTGGTACGTAGAGAGCCCCTTTGCGGAGGAGTAGTCCGTCGCGTATCTGGAACTCATCGTCCTTCGCTGTGCTGTTTCGCACCTCCTCCATCTTGGATCGTGCAAACGAATCCGCCTGCAGCGCGCGACGCACTGCGTCCAGGTCCACTGCGGCTGAAGCGCACGCCCACGCTTTTGGTGCGAAAATGTGTTTGGCCGCTGCCGGTGCCGCTTCCTCAAGATACTGCGGCTTCCTGGATAGCGCATCCACCATGACGTTGTTGTCTCCCGGGATGCATTCTATCCGGAAATCGAAATCCGCAAAGAACTCCGCCCAGCGGATGTGTCTCTGGTTCAGGAACCGCGCCGTGCGCCAGTACTCCAGGTTCTTATGGTCCGTGCGGACCTGCACTGTGTGTCTGGCTCCGACCAGGAAGTGCCGCCACGCCTTGAAAGCTGCATGAATGGCCAGCAACTCCCTGTCCCAGATGGTGTAGTTCTGCTCTGACTTGCTGAGCTTCCTGGAGTAGAATGCGCACGGTCTCCAGTCCCCTTGCGGATCTTGCTGCAACAGGACAGCCCCCACCGCTCTGTCTGAGGCATCCGTTTCAACCCTTATCGGTTTGCTGGGGTTTACGTGTAGCAGCTGTTCTTCGGACGCGAAGAGACGCTTGAGCCTCCGAAAGGACTGCTCCGCGTGGTCCGTCCAGGTGAACTTCTTCTTCTTGGAGCTGAGGGTGTCCGTGATGGCCGCCGTCTCCTTCGCGAACCCCTTGATGAACTTGCGATAAAAGTTGGCGAAGCCGACGAACTTCTGGACCTCCTTCCGATTGCGCGGGCTCTTCCAGTCCAACACCGAGCGGACCTTGGCGCTGTCCATGGCAAGTCCCTTGTCGGACAGCTTGTAGCCCAGGAAATCCACCTCTTTCATGTCGAACTGGCACTTCTCCAGCTTGGCGTAAAGTCTGTGCTCCCGTAGTCTCTGCAGGACCTCCTTGACGTCCTCCTCGTGCACCTCCTGCAATTCCGAGAAGATCAGGATGTCATCTAAGAAGCAGACGCACTTCTTGTAGAGGAGTCCCGCTAACACGTAGTGCATGAAAGCTTGGAAACAATGGGAGCCATTTTGCAGACCAAACGGCATGACTCTGTATTCATAGGTTCCTAAAGGCGTAAACATGGCTGTCTTCCACTCGTCGCCCTCCCGCATGCGTATAAGGTTGTAGGCCCCTCGTAGATCCAACTTGGTGAAGATCCGTACCTTCCTCACCGTCGCGAGCAGGTCGTCGATCTTGGGCATGGGGAATGCCGTGGGCTGTGTCCTGGAATTGATGATCCGATAATCCACTACGAGCCTCCATTCGGGCGTGTCCCTCTTCTTCACAAAAAACACGGGACTGCCCCCCACTGCTGTGGATTCCCGGATGAATCCCCGCTTCAAGTTGCGATCTATGAACTCCCTGAGTTCTTGCATTTCGTCTTCAGACATGGAGTACAGTCTTCCAGTCGGCAGCGTCGCCCCCGGCAGGAGGTCAATCTTGCAGTCGTAGGGCCTGTGGGGAGGCAGCTTGTCCGCTTCCTTCTCGCAGAAGACTTCCAAAAAGGCCTTGTACTTGTTGGGCACCGCTTCCACCATGCCTAGGTGTAGCTGCGGTGCATCCTCTTGCCCCTCTTCTTCCTGGCAGGTCTGGATGCAGTGCGCTGCGCAGTAGGAAGAGCAGAAGGTCAATTGCCGCTGGTACCACGCTAATGCCGGGCTGTGCCTATCCAGCCAACTCATGCCCAACACTATGGGCGTGTCCGACAGGTGGGTGACGTTGAAACTGATGACTTCACAGTGGTTCCCAATTTGCATCACCAGAGGCGGTGTCTGCTGTACCACCTCTCCTCCCAGTATCTTCCTGCCATCTACCGTGACAACATTTAGGGGCGTCGTGGCTGGCAGGAGTGCTATGCGATGCTGCTTGACGAAGTCCAACCCTACAAAGTCTGCGTTGCTACCAGAGTCAATGGTAATAGGGACCTCCAGGGTGAGCCCATCGGGCAGCTGGAGCGATGCGGTGAGTTTCACCACTGGTTTGGGTGGGAGGGAGTCTGTGGGCTGCAAAATCTCTGGGGACTGCTTCACTGACTCGCCTGGTTGAGCCCCAGTGCCTCCGTTTCCAACCAGGCTCCTCCGTTTCCCTGGGGCTGCTCCTCCTGCTGAATTGCTCCTTTTACAGTTGCTGAGGCTGCAGTGTGCTTCTGGAGCCTCTGGGGACACTCTTTGGCCATGTGCAGTGCACTGTCGCAGATGTAACACTTCCTGGTCCCTCTAGGAGCCTTCGCCTTGACTGCTCCTGGTGTTTGGGCTCTGCTTGCTGTCTGAGCCTTGGCACCTCCTATCTCCATCGGCTCCTCTCCCCTCCACAGCGGAGGCGTGGATTGAGCGCGCTCTGTCTCTCTGGGTAGGAAGGGAGTTGTTCTAGCTAACGTGTTTGCTCTTCGCCCCTCCTCCCTGCTCCACGGGCGTTCTTCCAGGCGCACCCCAATTGCGAGCGCCCTTTGGACTACTTCTGTGGTGCTTTGGGGCCTCTCCCCCCTCGCCAGCTCATCTTTCACGGCTCCATTCAGCCCCTCTCAGAACAGATCCCTGACGGCAGCTGAGTCCTTCTGCCAGCCCAGCACATTTACTAACCCAAAAAAGCGGGAGTGGTATTGGCGCACCGTTGCTTTCCCTTGCGTTAATCCATGCATTTCCCTTCTGGCCACATCCACATCTACCGTTGATTTAAAACAAGCGTCCATAGCTTCAATAAAGGCGCTTGAATCTTTGAGGGCGGGATCATTTTCATGCCATAAGGTTCGCAGCCACGACTTAGCTTCCCCATGCAGATGAGTGATTATGAAGCCCACTTTCTCCTCCTCATCTCTAAAGTCTTTACGAAGCAAATTGAGCGCGAAAACTATGTCTGCTCTGAAGTTAGGATACTGCTGCAGGTTCCCGTCGAAGTGGGCTACTATGCTGCCTCCCCCCCCCCCGTTTCCCGAGGCCAACTCCCTCCGGCTTGGCTCCTGGGTGCCCCTCCTTGCCCCAACGGTCCCACCTGGCATGCAGATCCTGGCAGAGCGCAGCTGTTTCTTCTTCCTTTTTCTTTGATGCGGCCAATTCTGCGTAAAGCGCTGAGACTGCCTCCTGCAGTTGTGTCACCTTCTCCTCTGTAGTCATCTTTGCCTATCTTCGTGAGCTTGCAAAACACCAAGTTCTTGCCCCTCGCTGCGCCAACTCACGCTGCGAGGGTTGAATACTTTATTTGGAGATGGAGCTTACTGTCAGCGCTGCCCAAGGTCCCAGCTCACACAAGACCAACGCTGCTTCCTTCTTTAGTATAAAAGTCTTTATTGAAGTTCAGTTTCACTTCCACACGGGCAGCGTGCAACGCTACGTCTGTACCTTAGACCGCCGAAGCTCCGTCTGAATCTCCTCCCCCCCGACACCAGTTTAAGATTCTAGCCTTACTCCACCTCTTCCTCTGTTCCTTCCTTCTCTGGGTCCGCCTGCTAGTCGGAGTCTCACCCTTCCTAGACTCCTCTGACGCTGAGTCCCCTGACTCTTCCCCCCCCCTCCTTCGGGCTTTTGGACCTGGCTCCCAATCCGGGTTTTCTGCTGTCCTGCGCTCCTGCACATTTGAACTTGGCGCGCGCGCCCAGCCTCCCACTTTCCTTCTGACCGTTACACTTGTGTCACAGCTCCCTCCTTCGGGGAGGCTAGCTGGACCTGGCCTTCCCTCCGTTTCCCCACTTTCCGATGGGGGCATGGTTATCCCTGACTCATCTTCTCTCCCCGCTGGAGGAGAGACTGGTCCTGACTCATGTGACTCTTCCCCCCCACTGCGCTCTGGTGGGGGAACTGGTCCTGAACCTCCGCTGCTCCCTTGGGAGTCCCCGCTGGCCCCTTGCTTCTGGAGCGTCCCCCCTGGGACCCCCCTTGCCCTTACCATAGGGGCCCCCTTCTGGGAATCTTCTGATTCGCTGGAGAAGCTCATGGAATCTCTCGGGTCACTGTCATATTCCCCTACGCTCCCCTCGGATTCCTCTCCTCCGCTCTCTATTTGCTCTCTCCCCTGTGCTTCTGCTCCTGAGCCTCTGACAACATATTTCTATTCGCTTGGTGTTTTTTGGGTGTGCACCAGAATCACCCCCAACCAAAGCCAAAAGGTGTTTTGGGTTCCATCTACATAAAAAGAAGATGATAAAGCTCTGATTGGGCTTATTTCAAAGTGGTGTTTCTGGGGTTAGAATGCACATTCACCGAAAAATCTCAGAGTGACATGTTTGTTATCAGCCCAAATCAAGCATAGGTGTTTTGGTTCCATGTCAATAGAAAGAGGACGAATAACCTTGGATTGTTCTTTCGGTGTTCAATCCCCACAAATAGCAAAGCAAAGTGTAATAAGCCTAAACAAAGCCAAAGAGGTTGTTTTGGGTTCCAGCTACTTAGAAAGAAGAATCTTGGATTTCGCTTATTTCAAGTCGTCGTCTTTGGTGTTAATGCACATTGACCCAGAAATCGCAAAGTGTGTGAAATGAGACCAAAATAACACAACACCGTTGTCAGCGCTGCCCAAGGTCCCAGCTCACACAAGATCAACGCTGCTTCTTTCTCTAGTATAAAAGTCTTTATTGAAGTTCAGTTTCACTTCCACACGCGCAGCGTGCAACGCTACGTCTATACCTTAGACCGTCGAAGCTCCATCTGAATCTCCTCCCCCCTGACACCAGTTTAAGATTCTAGCCTTACTCCACCTCTTCCTCTGTTCCTTCCTTCCTTCTCTGGGCCCGCCTGCTAGTCGGAGTCTCAGCCCTCCTAGACTCCTCTGACGCTGAGTTCCCTGACTCTTCTCCCGCCCTCCTTCGGGCTTTCGGACCTGGCTCCCAATCCGGGTTTTCTGCTGTCCCGCGCTCCTCCGCATTTGAACTTGGCGCGCGCGCGCAGCCTCCCACTTTCCTTCTGACCGTTACACTTGTGTCACTGCTCCCTCTTTCGGGGAGGCTAGCTGGACCTGGCCTTCCGTCCGTTTCCCCACTTCCCGATGGGGGCGTGGTTACCCCTGACTCATCTTCTCTCCCCGCTGGAGGAGAAGCTGGTCCTGACTCATGTGACTCTTCCCCCCCACTTTGCTCTGGTGGGGGAACTGGTCCTGATCCTCCGCTGCTCCCTTGGGAGTCCCCTCTGGTCCCTTGTTTATGGAGCGTCCCCCCTGGGACCCCCCTCGCCCTTACCATAGGTGCCCCCTTCTGGGAATCTTCTGATTCGCTGGAGAAGCTCATGGAATCTCTCGGGTCACTGTCATATTCCCCTACGCTCCCCTCTGATTCCTCTCCTCCGCTCTCTATTTGCTCTCTCCCCTGCTCTTCTGCTCCTGAGCCTCTGACATCCATCCCCCCCTCGAAGCCCCCCCTTCCCCCCTCCCCCTCTTCGGGTGTGGGTTCCGGGTGCTCAAGCGCTGGGGGTGTGAGTGCTGGAGTCCGTTCTCTCCCCCTGGTGTGCAACCGGCCAGCGGGATCAGGCCCCCCCCACGATGGGTTCGTCGACGTCGACTTCCTCTGCTTCCATTTCTCTGCTGTCGTGCTCAAATCCAGGATCCTCCCCCCACACGTCCATGTCCTCCTCTCCACCCGGTCCCTCGTGTGAGGCTGTGTGTAAGGGCCCCCTCAGCAGTTCCCTGCTCCACCCCACTTCTGGTTGAGTGTCCCACCAATAGGAGCGGTCTGTGACAAACCCCGAGAGCGACCCCTCCGGGGAGCTCGTTCCAGGCGTCAGCTCCTCATCTGATGAGAAACCCTGGAACGTGCTGGCTGACAGTGTGGGTGTGAAAAGCCAGTCGTCGAAATACTCCGCCGGCACGGGTCTGTGTGGGAAGAGCGAATGGAACTCGTCTTTGAGGTAGTGCTCCTCCACGGCATAGCACGGCACCCACTCATTGGCGCTGGCCGGGGTACCCTCCCTGGCGAGGAGATATTCAACTCCCTCTTCCCCCCATCTGCAGTCCAAAATCTGCGTGACCTCGTTGAGTGGCGTCGCCGTCTGTGGTCCCTCCCCTGTTGGCGATGTGCTACGTGGGGCTGGTGCGTTCCCTGGCGCCTGAAACCTGTGGGGTGCCTTGTAGGGTGTGAGCACTGACCTGTGAAAGACTGGGTGCATTCTGGAGCCCTCCGGGAGTGTCAACCGGTAGGCCACTGGATTGATTTGTGCCGCGACCTGGTAAGGTCCCAGCTGCTTGTGTCCGAGCTTCTTCTTAGCTAGCGTTCTGGCCGGCGCTGCCTGAGCTGCTAACCAGACCCAGTCCCCCACCTGGATGTCTTCCCCGACCCTCCTGTGCCTGTCTGCCTGCATCTTGTAGGCGTGTTTCGCGAGTTCCAAGTGCCTTCGGAGTTGCTCATGGACCTCCTGTAACTCTGCGGCTAAGTGCTCTGCCCCCCGTGGCTCCCCCTCCCCCCCGATCTCCAACCCCGGGAAGGTTCTGGGGTGGCGCCCATTGTTGGCGAAGAACGGTGTCACCCCTGTAGACCCGTGCTTCGTGTTGTTGATGAACTTGCTATAAAAGTTGGCGAAACCGACGAACTTCTGGACCTCCTTCCGATTGCGAGGGCTCTTCCAGTCCAACACCGAGCGGACCTTGGCGCTGTCCATGGCAAGTCCCTTGTCGGACAGCTTGTTGCCCAGGAAATCCACCTCTGTCGTGTCGAACTGGCACTTCTCCAACTTGGCGTAAAGTCTGTGCTCCCGTAGTCTCTGCAGGACCTCCTTGACGTCCTCCTCGTGCACCTCCTGCGATTCCGAAAAGATCAGGATGTCATCTAAGAAGCAGACACACTTCTTGTAGAGGAGTCCCGCTAGCACGTGGTGCATGAAAGCTTGGAAACAATGGGAGCCATTTTGGAGACCAAACGGCATGACTCGGTATTCATAGGTTCCTAAAGGCGTAAACATGGCTGTCTTCCACTCGTCGCCCTCCCGCATGCGTATAAGGTTGTACGCCCCTCGTAGATCCAACTTGGTGAAGATCCGTCCCTTCCTCACCGTCGCGAGCAGGTCGTCAATTTTGGGCATGGGGAATGCCGTGGGCTTTGTCCTGGAATTGATGATTCTATAATCCACTATGAGCCTCCGTTCGGGCGTGTCCCTCTTCTTCACGAAAAACACGGGACTGCCCCCCACTGCTTTGGATTCCCGGATGAATCCCCGCTTCAAATTGCGATCTATGAACTCCCTGAGTTCTTGCATTTCGTCTTCAGACATGGAGTACAGTCTCCCAGTCGGCAGCGTCGCCCCCGGCAGGAGGTCAATCTTGCAGTCGTAGGGTCTGTGGGGAAGCAGCTTGTCCGCTTCCTTCTCGCAGAAGACTTCCAAAAAGGCCTTGTACTTGTTGGGTACCGCTTGCACCATGCCTAGGTGTAGCTGCGGTGCATCCTCTTGCCCCTCTTCTTCCTGGCAGGTCTGGATGCAGTGCGCTGTGCAGTAGGAAGAGCAGAAGGTCAATTGCCGCTGGTACCACGCTAATGCCGGGCTGTGCCTATCCAGCCAACTCATGCCCAACACTATGGGCGTGTCCGACAGGTGGGTGACGTTGAAACTGATGACTTCGCGGTGGTTCCCAATTTGCATCACCAGAGGCGGTGTCTGCTGTACCACCTCTCCTCCCAGTATCTTCCTGCCATCTACCGTGACAACATTTAGGGGCATCGTGGCTGGCAGGAGTGCTATGCGATGCTGCTTGACGAAGTCCACTCCTACAAAGTCTGCATTGCTACCAGAGTCAATGGTAATAGGGACCTCCAGGGTGAGCCCATCGGGCAGCTGGAGCGATGCGGTGAGTTTCACCACTGGTTTGGGTGGGAGGGGGTCTGTGGGCTGCAAAATCTCTGGGGGCTGCTTCACTGACTCGCCTGGTTGACCCCCAGTGCTGTTGTCTCCAACCAGGCTCCTCCGTTTCCCTGGGGTTGCTCCTCCTGCTGAATTGCTCCTTTTACAGTTGCTGAGGCTGCAGTGTGCTTCTGGAGCCTCTGGGGACACTCTTTGGCCATGTGCAATGCACTGTCGCAGATGTAACACTTCCTGGTCCCTCTAGGAGCCTTCGCCTTGACTGCTCCTGGTGTTTGGGCTCTGCTTGCTGTCTGAGCCTTGGCACCTCCTATCTCCATCGGCTCCTCTCCCCTCCACAGCGGAGGCGTGGATTGAGCGTGCTCTGTCTCTCTGGGTAGGAAGGGAGTTGTTCTAGCTAACGTGTTTGCTCTTCGCCCCTCCTCCCTGCTCCACGGGCGTTCTTCCAGGCGCACCCCACTTGCGAGCGCCCTTTGGACTACTTCTGTGGTGCTTTGGGGCCTCTCCCCCCTCGCCAGCTCATCTTTCACGGCTCCATTCAGCCCCTCCCAGAACAGATCCCTGACGGCAGCTGAGTCCTTCTGCCATCCCAGCACATTTACTAACCCAAAAAAGCGGGAATGATACTGGCGCACCGTTGCTTTTCCTTGCCTCCCACTTTCCTTCTGACCGTTACACTTGTGTCACTGCTCCCTCTTTCGGGGAGGCTAGCTGGACCTGGCCTTCCCTCCGTTTCCCCACTCCCCGATGGAGGAGAAGCTGGTCCTGACTCATGTGACTCTTCCCCCCCACTGTGCTCTGGTGGGGGAACTGGTCCTAATCCTCCGCTACTCCTTTGGGACTCCCCTCTGGTTCCTTGTTGATGGATCGTCCCCCCTGGGACTCGCCTCGCTCTTACCATAGGCGCCCCCTCCTGGGAATCTTCTGATTCGCTGGAGAAGCTCATGGAATCTCTCGGGCCACTGTCATATTCCCCTACGCTCCCCTGTGATTCCTCTCCTCCGCTCTCTATTTGCTCTCTCCCCTGCTCTTCTGCTCCTGAGCCTCTGACAATGCACATTGACCCAGAAATCGCAAAGTGTGTGGAATGAGACCAAAATAACACAACACCGTCTTTTCGCTTCTATATGCATGGAAAGAAAACGAATAAGCTTGGATTTCGCTTATTTCGTGTTCTTTGGCGCTATTGCAAATTTACCCAGAAATCGCAAAGTGTGTGTAATGAGACCAAAATAACACAACACCGTCTTTTCGCTTCTATATGCATGGAAAGAAAACGAATAAGCTTGGATTTCGCTTATTTCGTGTTCTTTGGTGTTATTGCAAATTTACCCAGAAATCGCAAAGTGTGTGTAATGAGACCAAAATAACACAACACCGTCTTTTCGCTTCTATATGCATGGAAAGAAAACGAAGAAGCTTGGATTTCGCTTATTTCGTGTTCTTTGGTGTTATTGCAAATTTACCCAGAAATCGCAAAGTGTGTGTAATGAGACCAAAATAACACAACACCGTCTTTTTGCTTCCATGTGCGTAGAAAGAAGACGAATATGCTTTGATTGTGCATATTTCTATTCGCATGGTGTTTTTTGGGTGTGCACCAGAATCACCCCCAACCAAAGCCAAAAGGTGTTTTGGGTTCCATCTACATAAAAAGAAGATGATAAAGCTCTGATTGGGCTTATTTCAAATTGGTGTTTCTGGGGTTAGAATGCACATTCACCGAAAAATCTCAGAGTGACTTGTTTGTTATCAGCCCAAATCAAGCATAGTTGTTTTGGTTCCATGTCAAAAGAAAGAGGACGAATAACCTTGGATTGTTCTTTCGGTGTTCATTCCCCACAAATAGCAAAGCAAAGTGTAATAAGCCTAAACAAAGCCAAACAGGTTGTTTTGAGTTCCAGCTACATAGAAAAAAGAATCTTGCATTTCGCTTATTTCGTGTTCTTTGGTGTTAATGCACATTGACCCAGAAATCGCAAAGTGTGTGTAATGAGACCAAAATAACACAACACCTTTTCACTTCTATATGCATGGAAAGAAAACGAATAAGCTTTGATTTCGCTTATTTCGTGTTCTTTGGTGTTATTGCAAATTTACCCAGAAATCGCAGTGTGTGTAATGAGACCAAAATAACACAACACCGTCTTTTTGCTTCTATATGCATGGAAAGAAAACGAATAAGCTTTGATTTCGCTTATTTCGTGTTCTTTGGTGTTATTGCAAATTTACCCAGAAATCGCAAAGTGTGTGTAATGAGACCAAAATAACACAACACCGTCTTTTCGCTTCTATATGCATGGAAAGAAAACGAAGAAGCTTTGATTTCGCTTATTTCGTGTTCTTTGGTGTTATTGCAAATTTACCCAGAAATCGCAAAGTGTGTGGAATGAGACCAAAATAACACAACGCCGTCTTTTTGCTTCCATATACGTAGAAAGAAGACGAATATGCTTTGATTGCGCATATTTCTATTCGCATGGTGTTTTTTGGGTGTGCACCAGAATCACCCCCAACCAAAGCCAAAAGGTGTTTTGGGTTCCATCTACATAAAAAGAAGATGATAAAGCTCTGATTGGGCTTATTTGAAATTGGTGTTTCTGGGGTTAGAATGCACATTCACCGAAAAATCTCAGAGTGACTTGTTTGTTATCAGCCCAAATCAAGCATAGGTGTTTTGGTTCCATGTCAAAAGAAAAGGACGAATAACCTTGGATTGTTCTTTCGGTGTTCATTCCCCACAAATAGCAAAGCAAAGTGTAATAAGCCTAAACAAAGCCAAACAGGTTGTTTTGAGTTCCAGCTACATAGAAAGAAGAATCTTGCATTTCGCTTATTTCGTGTTCTTTGGTGTTAATCCACATTGACCCGGAAATCGCAAAGTGTGTGGAATGAGACCAAAATAACACAACACCGTCTTTTCGCTTCTATATGCATGGAAAGAAAACGAATAAGCTTGGATTTCGCTTATTTCGTGTTCTTTGGTGTTATTGCAAATTTACCCAGAAATCGCAAAGTGTGTGTAATGAGACCAAAATAACACATCGCCGTCTTTTCGCTTCTATATGCATGGAAAGAAAACGAATAAGCTTGGATTTCGCTTATTTCGTGTTCTTTGGTGTTATTGCAAATTTACCCAGAAATCGCAAAGTGTGTGGAATGAGACCAAAATAACACAACACCGTCTTTTTGCTTCTATATGCATGGAAAGAAAACGAAGAAGCTTGGATTTCACTTATTTCGTGTTCTTTGGTGTTATTGCAAATTTACCCAGAAATCGCAAAGTGTGTGTAATGAGACCAAAATGACACAACGCCGTCTTTTCGCTTCCATATGCGTAGAAAGAAGACGAATAAGCTTTGATTGTGCATATTTCTAGTCGCATGGTGTTTTTTTGGGTGTGCATCAGAATCACCCCCAACCAAAGCCAAAAGGTGTTTTGGGTGCCATCAACATAAAAAGAAGATGATAAAGCTCTGATTGGGCTTATTTCAAATTGGTGTTTCTGGGGTTAGAATGCACATTCACCGAAAAATCTCAGAGTGACATGTTTGTTATCAGCCGAAATCAAGCATAGTTGTTTTGGTTCCATGTCAAAAGAAAGAGGATGAATAACCTTGGATTGTTCTTTCGGTGTTCATTCCCCACAAATAGCAAAGCAAAGTCTAATAAGCCTCAACAAAGCCAAACAGGTTGTTTTGAGTTCCAGCTACATAGAAAGAAGAATCTTGCATTTCGCTTATTTCGTGTTCTTTGGTGTTAATCCACATTGACCCGGAAATCGCAAAGTGTGTGGAATGAGACCAAAATAACACAACACCGTCTTTTCGCTTCTATATGCATGGAAAGAAAACGAAGAAGCTTGGATTTCGCTTATTTCGTGTTCTTTGGTGTTATTGCAAATTTACCCAGAAATCGCAAAGTGTGTGTAATGAGACCAAAATAACACAACACCGTCTTTTTGCTTCCATGTGCGTAGAAAGAAGACGAATATGCTTTGATTGTGCATATTTCTATTCGCATGGTGTTTTTTGGGTGTGCACCAGAATCACCCCCAACCAAAGCCAAAAGGTATTTTGGGTTCCATCTACATAAAAAGAAGATGATAAAGCTCTGATTGGGCTTATTTGAAATTGGTGTTTCTGGGGTTAGAATGCACATTCACCGAAAAATCTCAGAGTGACTTGTTTGTTATCAGCCCAAATCAAGCATAGGTGTTGTCAGGGAACTGCCATCTGAGACTAAGGAGGTGAGAGGGCTCATGGAGGGTGAGAGAGACCATTCAGCGGAGGAGGGGACCAGCAGGGGGAGAAGTGGAGTTCCAAGGGAAAGTGAGTCGGAGGGAGGGCTCAGAGACACTTCAAGCGGGAGCAGCGGGGAGATTTCAGGACCTCCTGTAGGGACACCCACTCCTCGGCGGAAACTGTCACGCCGAGAGTCCAGAAGACGCGTGTCAGGGAATCAGGAGCAGGAGCACTGGGGAGAGAGGATTGGGAGAGCGAAGGGGAAGAATCTGAGGGCAGCGTAGGGGAGTATGACAGTGGCCCGAGAGATTCCATGAGCTTCTCCAGCGAATCAGAAGATTCCCAGAAGGGGGCGCCGATGGTCAGGGCAAGGGGGGTCCCAGGGGGGACGCACCAGAAACAAGGAGCCAGAGGGGAACCCCAAAGCAGCAGTGGAGGATCGGGACCAGTTTCCCCACCAGAGCATAGTGGGGGGGAGGAGTCACATGTGTCAGGGCCAGCGTCTCCTCCAGAGAGGGAGTCAGGGCTGACCACGCCTCCATCGGAGAGTGGGGGAACGGAAGGGAGGTCAGTTGCAGCTAGCCCCCCCGAAGGGGGAAGCAGTGGCAGCAGCAGTGAAACGGTCAGGAGGAAAGCTGCTGGCTGGGCGCGCGCGCCAAGTTCAAATGTGCAGGCGCGCGGAACAGCAGGAGACCCGGATGGGGAACCAGCTCCTAAAGCCCGCCGGAGGGAGGGAGAAGGCTCAGGGGAATCAGCGGGAGAAGAGGCTAGAAAGGGCGGAACCCCGGCGGGCAGGCGGACCCAGAGGAGGAAGGAGCAGCGGAGAAGGTGGAGCAAGGCTAGGATCTTAAATTGGTGTCAGGGGGGAGGAGACTCAGACGGAGCATCAGTGGTCTGACACTTTAGACGTGGGGCTGCGCGCTGCGGCTCTGGAAGTGAAACTGAACTTCAATAAAGACTTTTATACTTAACAACGAAGCAGCGTTGGTCCTTTGTGAGCTGGGACCTAGGGTAGCCCTGACAGTATGCTCCGTCTCCGATAAAGAGACGGAGTTGGTGAGCGTGAGTTGGTGCAGCGAGGGGCAAGACTTGGTGTTTTGCGAGCTCACGAAGATAGGCAAAGATGACTACAGAGAGCCAGGTGAAAGAACTGCAAGAAGCAGTCACGACGCTTTACGCGGAAGTAGCAGCATCCAGGAAAAGAGAAGAAGAAGCAGTAGCGCTCTGCCGGGATCTGCAGGCCAGGTGGGACCGTTGGGGGAAAGAGGGGCTGCCAGGACCCAAACCGGAGGGAGTTGGCCTCGGGAAGAGGGGGGGCAGCCTAGTAGCCCACTTTGATGGGAACCTGCAGCAGTACCCTAACTTCAGAGCTGACGTGGTTTACGCGCTCAATTTGCTTCGGAAAGACTTTAGAGATGAGGAAGAGAAGGTGGGCTTCATAATCACTCATTTGCATGGGGAAGCAAAAGCGTGGCTGCGGAATTTGTGGCGCGAAAAAGACCCCGCCCTCAAAGATTCCGATGCATTTATCAAAGCTATGGACGCTTGCTTTAAATCTACGGTAGATGTAGATATTGCTCGGAGGGAAATGCATGGACTACAGCAAGGGAAAGCGACGGTGAGGCAATATCACTCGCGCTTTTTTGCCTTACTGAACGTGCTGGGCTGGGAGAAGGACTCTATTGCTGTCAGAGACCTGTTCTGGGAGGGGCTAAGTGGAGAGGTGAAAGATGAGCTGGCAAGAGGGGAACGACCCCAAAGTACCCAAGAAGTTGCCCAAAGAGCGTTGGCAATTGGTGTGCGCCTGGAAGGACGCCCTTGGAGCATGGAGGAAGGACGTAAGGCAAGCACCCCAGCCAGGACAACCCCTTTCTTTCCCAGAGAGGCGGGGCGGGCGCTGTCCATGCCTCCTTTGGGAAGGGGAGAAGAGCCGATGGAGATTGGTGGTGCCAGGGCTCAGACTGCCAGCAGAGCCCAAACACCGGGAGCAGTCAAGGGGAAGGCTCCTAGAGGGACCAGGAAGTGTTACATCTGCGACAGTGCACAGCACATGGCCAAAGAGTGTCCCCAGAGGCTCCAGAAGCACACTGCAGCCTCAGCAACAGTAAAGGGAACAGGTGAGCAGCCGAAACAGCTGCAGGGGGAAGAAGAAGCCTGGTTGGAAACAGAGCCACTGGGGCCCAACCAGGCAAGTCAGTGAAGCAGTCCCCAGAGATTTTACAGCCCACAGACCCCCTCCCACCCAAACCAGTGGTGCAACTCACCGCATCGCTCCAGTTGCCCAATGGGCACACCATGCAAGTACCAATAACCATTGACTCTGGGAGCAACGCAGACTTTATTGGAGTGGACTTTATCAAGCAACATCGCATAGCACTCATGCCAGCCACGATGCCCCTAAACGTCGTCACGGTCGATGGCAGGAAGCTACTGGGAGGAGAGGTGGTACAGCAAACACCACCGATGGTGATGCAAATTGGAAACCACCGCGAAGTCATCAGCTTCAACGTCACCCACCTGTCGGACACGCCCATAGTGTTGGGTATGAGTTGGCTGGATAGGCACAGCCCGGCATTAGCATGGTACCAGCGGCAGTTAACCTTCTGCTCCTCCTACTGCGCAGAACACTGCATCCAGACCCGCCAGGAGGAGGAGGGGCAAGAGGATGAACCGCAGCTACACCTAGGCATGGTGCAAGCGGTACCCAACAAGTACAAGGAGTTTTTGGAGGTCTTCTGCGAGAGGGAAGCGGATAAGCTGCCTCCCCACAGGCCTTACGACTGCAAGATTGACCTCCTGCCGGGAGCGACGCTGCCGACTGGGAAACTGTATTCCATGTCTGAAGATGAACTGCAAGAACTCAGGGAGTTCATAGATCACAACTTGAAGCGGGGGTTCATCCAAGAATCTAAAGCAGTGGGGGGCAGTCCCGTGTTTTTCGTGAAGAAGAAGGACACGCCCCAACGGAGACTCATAGTTGATTATAGGACCATAAATTCCAAAACAAAGCCCGCAGCATTCCCCATGCCCAAGATCGACGACCTGCTCGCGACGGTGAGGAAGGGACGGATCTTCACCAAGTTGGATCTACGAGGGGCCTACAACCTTATACGCATGCGGGAGGGCGATGAGTGGAAGACAGCCATGTTTACACCTTTAGGCACCTATGAATATCGCGTAATGCCTTTTGGTCTGCAAAATGGCTCCCATACCTTCCAAGCTTTCATGCATCACGTGTTAGCGGGACTCCTCTACAAGAAGTGCGTCTGCTTCCTGGACGACATCCTGATCTTCTCGGAATCGCAGGAGGCTCACGAGAGGGACGTCAAGGAGGTCCTGCAGAGGCTACGGGAGCACAGACTTTACGCCAAATTAGAGAAGTGCCAGTTCGACATGACGGAGGTGGATTTTCTGGGCTACAAGCTGTCCGACAAGGGACTCGCCATGGACAGCGCCAAGGTCCGCGCGGTGTTGGACTGGAAGAGCCCGCGCAATCGGAAGGAGGTCCAGAAGTTCGTCGGCTTCGCCAACTTTTATCGCAAGTTCATCAAAGGGTTCGCGAAGGAGACGGCGGCCATCACGGACACCCTCAGCTCCAAGAAGAAGAAGTTCACCTGGACGGACCAGGCGGAGCAGTCCTTTCGGAGACTCAAGCGTCTCTTCGCGTCCGAAGAACAGCTGCTACATGTAAACCCCAGCAGACCAATGAGGGTTGAGACGGACGCCTCAGACAGAGCGGTGGGGGCCGTCCTGTTGCAGCCAGATCCGCAAGGGGAATGGAGGCCGTGCGCATTCTACTCCAGGAAACTCAGCAAGGCGGAACAGAACTACACCATCTGGGACAGGGAGTTGCTGGCCATTCATGCAGCTTTCAAAGCGTGGCGGCACTTCCTCGCTGGAGCCAGACACACAGTGCAAGTCCGCACGGACCATAAGAACCTGGAGTACTGGCGCACGGCGCGGTTCCTGAACCAGAGACACATCCGCTGGGCGGAGTTCTTTGCGGATTTCGATTTCCGGATAGAATACATCCCGGGAGACAACAACGTCATGGCGGATGCACTATCCAGGAAGCCGCAGTATCTCGAGGAAGCGGCGCCGGTGGCGGCCAAGCACATTTTCGCACCGAAAGCGTGGGCGTGCGCTTCAGCTGCCGTGGACCTGGACGCGGTGCGTCGAGCGCTGCAGACAGATTCGTTCGCACAATCCAAGATGGAGGAGGTGCGAAAAGGCACAGCGAAGGACGACGAGTTCCAGATACGAGACGGACTGCTCATCCGCAAAGGGGCTCTCTACGTGCCCGGAGACGACCTCCGCGCGAAAGTCTTGCAGCAGCTACACGACGCGCCCAGCGCTGGGCACTTCGGCAAGGACAAAACGGCGGAATTAGTCACCAGAGACTTTTGGTGGCCCAAGGTGAGCGGAGAAGTCACGGATTACGTCTTCAGGTGTGACACCTGCCAAAGGGCCAAGCCAGTACACAGGAAGCCGGCGGGTCTACTAGAACCCCTACAGACGCCGCTCGAACCGTGGGAGAGAGTGGCCCTGGACTTTGTCACAGATCTGCCCAGCTCGCGAGGCAAAACAGCGGTGCTCGTGGTCGTAGACATGTTCACCAAGATGGCGCACTTTATTCCGTGCGCGAAGGTGGCCACAGCGGAACAGACCGCCAAGCTGTTCATAGACCACGTGTTCAAAGCTCACGGCTTGCCGCGGTCCATCCTGTCCGACCGGGGTCGCCAATTCGTCTCGAGCTTCTGGCAGAAGCTGCTGGGCATCCTGAACGTCAAGATCAACTTAGCGTCGGCACGACACCCGCAGACCAACGGACAAGCGGAGAGGGTCAACGCCATCATGCAGCAGTACCTGCGATGCTACGCCAATCAACAACCCTCGACCTGGGTGGACTACCTACCGCTGGCCGAGTTTGCCTACAACAACACGAAGCACGGGTCTACGGGAGTGACACCGTTCTTCGCCAATAATGGGCGGCATCCCAGAACTTTCCCGGGGTTAGAGACGAAGGGGGAGGTGGAGCCAAGGGGAGCAGAGCACTTAGCAGCAGAGTTACAGGAGGTCCACGAGCAACTCCGAAGGCAATTGGAACTGGCGAAACACGCCTACAAAATGCAGGCAGACAAGCACAGGAGGGTCGGGGAGGACATCCAGGTGGGGGACTGGGTCTGGTTAGCAGCCCAGGCAGTGCCGGCCAGGACGCTAGCTAAGAGGAAGCTCAAGCACAAGCAGCTGGGACCTTACCAGGTCGCGGCACAAATCAATCCAGTGGCCTTCCGGTTGACACTCCCGGAGGGCTCCAGAATGCACCCAGTCTTTCATAGGTCAGTGCTCACACCCTACAGGGAACCCCACAGGTTTCAGGCGACAGGGAACGCGCCAGACACACTTAGTGAATCTCCGAAGAGGGAGGGGTCACGGAGGGCGATGCCACTCAACGAGGTCACGGAGATTTTGGACTCGAGGTGGGGGGAAGAGGGGGTGGAATACCTCCTCGCCAGGGAAGGTACCCCAGCCAGTGCCAACAGGTGGGTACCGTGCTATGCCGTGGAGGAGCACTATCTTAAAGACGAGTTCCATGCACTCTTCCCACACAGACCTATGCCGGCAGAGTTTTTCGACGACTGGCTCTTCACACCCACACTGTCAGCCAGTACGTTCCAGGGTTTTTCATCAGCTGAAGAGATGACGCCGGACACTAGCTCCTCGGAGGGCTCTCTCTCGGGGTTTGCCACAGACCGCTCCTATTGGTGGGACACTCAACCGGAGGTGGGGTGGCGCAGGGAGCTGCTGCGGGGACCTTTGCAAGCAGTCTCACCAGAGGTACCCGGGGGAGGGGAGGACATGGACGTGTTGGGGGAGGATCCTGGATTCGAGCACATCAGCAGAGAGATGGAAGCAGAGGAAATCGACGTCGACGAGCCCGTTGCGGTTGGGCCGGATCCAGTGGACCGGCTACACACCAGGGGGGAAGAATGGTATCCCGCACTCACACCCACAGGACTGGAGCACCCGGAACCCACACCCGAAGAGGGGGAGGGGGGAAGGGGGGGCTTCGAGGGGGGATGGATGTCAGGGAATCAGGAGCAGGAGCACTGGGGAGAGAGGATTGGGAGAGCGAAGGGGAAGAATCTGAGGGCAGCGTAGGGGAGTATGACAGTGGCCCGAGAGATTCCATGAGCTTCTCCAGCGAATCAGAAGATTCCCAGAAGGGGGTGCCGATGGTCAGGGCAAGGGGGGTCCCAGGGGGGACGCACCAGAAACAAGGAGCCAGAGGGGAACCCCAAAGCAGCAGTGGAGGATCGGGACCAGTTTCCCCACCAGAGCATAGTGGGGGGGAGGAGTCACATGTGTCAGGGCCAGCGTCTCCTCCAGAGAGGGAGTCAGGGCTGACCACGCCTCCATCGGAGAGTGGGGGAACGGAAGGGAGGTCAGTTGCAGCTAGCCCCCCCGAAGGGGGAAGCAGTGGCAGCAGCAGTGAAACGGTCAGGAGGAAAGCTGCTGGCTGGGCGCGCGCGCCAAGTTCAAATGTGCAGGCGCGCGGAACAGCAGGAGACCCGGATGGGGAACCAGCTCCTAAAGCCCGCCGGAGGGAGGGAGAAGGCTCAGGGGAATCAGCGGGAGAAGAGGCTAGAAAGGGCGGAACCCCGGCGGGCAGGCGGACCCAGAGGAGGAAGGAGCAGCGGAGAAGGTGGAGCAAGGCTAGGATCTTAAATTGGTGTCAGGGGGGAGGAGACTCAGACGGAGCATCAGTGGTCTGACACTTTAGACGTGGGGCTGCGCGCTGCGGCTCTGGAAGTGAAACTGAACTTCAATAAAGACTTTTATACTTAACAACGAAGCAGCGTTGGTCCTTTGTGAGCTGGGACCTAGGGTAGCCCTGACAACGCGTTTCCGTTAAGGAGCTTTTATGCTGGAAGAAGTTCCGTAACGCCCACTGTCCGATTCAACGAGCGATTGATGGAGTCATGTTTAAGGAGCTCCATCACAGACAGAGGTTTGGGGACTTAGCCAAACTCTGAGGGATTAGGATTTTACGCACAAGCAGCTCATCATCCCATCACAGCAATCGGACAGTCCCTGAAAGCAGCTTGTGCAAAGAGGCATCATGAGTAACCCAGCCGGAGCCGGAGGAGCAGCAGGAGCTGGAGAGGCTCCAAGCCTGGAAGAAAGGTACAGAGTGTTGGAACTCCAGCTAGCAATGCAAACGGCGAGGCTAGAAGAAAGGAGGGCGCAGGATGCAGAAAAGGCAAAAGGCGCTACACTAGCAAGAAAGATGCCAGGAATGGTGCAGAAGTTTGGGGGGGACCCCAGGAACTACCAAGCCTTTAGGACAGAGATGCAGTATGCTCTCGAACTGCAGTTTAACGACTTTCCCGACGAGGCATCGAGAGTGGCGTTTGTGATTGGCCATCTCGAAGGAGGGGCGAGAGATTGGGTCAGACCCCTGATGGCAGGGAATAGTGACATGCTGAAGGACGCGAGGAAGTTTTTTCGCGCCATGGATTTGATGTTTTCCAGCGAGATTGAACAGGGGCTGGTGCGCAGACAATTGATGGCGTGCAAACAGGGGAGCCGATCGGTTCGTGAGTACTGGACTGAGTTTACAATGTTGATACATAAATTGGGGTGGGACCTATCGGCGGAACCCATTCAAATGCTCTTTGAAGAGGGGCTTTCTTCGGCGGTGAAAGACGAACTTTCCCGGGCGCCCAGGGCGGAGTCTATGGACCAGCTGACCAAATCAGCGCTGACCATTGGAGCACGCCAGGAGGCAAGAGCCTTGGAGAAGCGGGAGGGGAAAGGAGAGCGTTGGAGGGATTTCCGCATTCCAGAGATTCCAGAACCAAGTTTCCCGCCAGGAGAGCCGATGGAAGTTGGAACAGCGCGCGCGCGCGCAGTTTCAAATCCCAGTGAAGGGAGGAAGAAGGAGGGAAAGAGCGCCAAGAAATGTTATCTCTGCCAGCAGCCAGGTCACTTTGCCAGAGTCTGCCCGCAAAGAAAGGAATGGCAAGGGATGGCGGGAGCTGTTGGGGGAAAGGAGGAGGAAGTCCAGGAGCCAGTAAAAGCCAACGCCTGTCTGCCTCTGTCAGGGCACTGCAGACAGGCCAAGGAGCAGTAAAAGTGCCCACTCCGGAACCTCCAAGACCAGCCCTAGTAATAGAGGTGTTGCTAGAGCTGGCAAACGGATACCCACTAAAGACTAAGGCGCTGCTGGACTCAGGCAGCTCCTGTAATTTTATGAGCAAGGAGTTTGCAGCTGAACACCAGATACAGACACTCCCTTTAAGCAACCCCCTGCAGGTCACCACGATCGATGGGAGGGAGCTGCTGGGAGGAGAAGTCAGCCTACAAACCGTCCCAATGGTTATGAGGGTGGCCAGGCACACTGAGAGGATAGCGTTCAATGTGGCCACCCTGGGAGGAGCTCCAGTCATTTTGGGAATGAGCTGGCTAGCGTTGCATGACCCGCTAGTGGGCTGGCATCAGAGAGTGGTCTCCTTTGGGTCAGCACATTGCCTGGAACACTGCAGAGAGGGAAAGGTGCCAGAAGGGGCAAAAGCCTCTCTAGCAGGGACGGAAGTGGCGGACAAAGGGAAGGTGCCCAAACACTACGCTGACCTGAGCAAGGTCTTCAGTGAAAGGGAAGCAGATAAATTACCACCGCACAGAGACTTTGACTGCCAAATTAACCTGGTCCCTGGGGCCCAGCTCCCCGTGGGCAAGCTGTACGCCATGTCAGACAGGGAAATGCAGGAGTTAAGGGAGTTTATTGATAAAAACCTGAAGAGGGGCTTCATCAGAGAGTCCAGAGCGGTGGGGGGGAGCCCAGTGTTTTTTGTGGACAAAAAAAACACGGATAAACCGAGATTGGTCGTGGACTACCGGGCCCTAAATGCTGTGTCAGAACCAGTGACTTTCCCCATGCCCAGGATTGATGACATTTTGACCAGGGTGAGGAAGGGAAAGATATTCACGAAACTGGACCTGAGAGGAGCATACAACCTGATACGAATAAAGAAGGGGGATGAATGGAAAACCACCATGTTCACCCCTTTGGGGGTGTTTGAATATCTCGTTATGCCATTCGGATTACAATCAGGCTCCGCCTGTTTTCAATCGCTCATGAACCACGTAGTGGGACCTTTGCTCTACAAGAATTGCGTGGCCTTCCTCGATGACGTGCTGATATATTCAGAGAATGAGGAGCAGCATGTAAAGGATGTCAGGGAAGTGCTGAGCCAGCTGCAAGCAAACCAGTTGTGGGTGAAATTGGAGAAGTGTCAGTTCCACACCAAGGAGGTGGAATTCCTGGGGTACCGCTTATCAGGCAAGGGATTAGCCATGGATCCAGGCAAGGTCCAGGCGGTGCTGGAATGGAAGACACCGAAAACGAAAAAAGATGTGCAAAGGTTCTTAGGGTTTGGGAACTTTTACCGTAAATTCATCAAGAACTTTGCCCACTTAACGGCTCCCATCACAGACTGTCTAAGCAGCAAGAAGAAATTCGTTTGGACGGCGGAGGCGGAGCACGCTTTTGAGGAATTGAAAAAGGCATTCGCTTCGGAAGAACAGCTCCTGCATGTGGATTTACAGAAACCCATGAGAGTGGAAACTGATGCCTCAGACCGGGCGGTGGGGGCGGTGCTGCTTCAGCCAGGGAGCAATAAGTCGGAATGGAGACCGTGTGCCTTCTTTTCGCGTAAGCTGAACAAATCCGAGAGGAACTACACGGTATATGACCGAGAACTACTCGCCATTCACGAAGCGTTCCGGAGATGGAGACACTTACTAATTGGCGCACAACATAAGGTGCAAGTGTGTACGGACCACAAGAATTTGGAGTATTGGAGAACGGCACGGGTGCTCAACCAACGACAAGTGAGATGGGCCCAGGAGTTCTCCAAATTCCATTTTGAAATTTGCTATGTGCCAGGTCCAGAAAACATCAGAGCGGACGCTCTCTCTCGCAAACCTGAATATTTGGAGGGGGAGGGAGCGCCGGAAGAGAGACATATTATCCCAGAGGACCACTGGGTGTGTGGTGCGGCCTGGGTGGGGCAAAGAGAACTGGTAGAGGGAACGGTAAATGATGAGTACGCCCAGGATAAGCTCAGAGGTCTAAGGAGAGAGGGAGAAGACCCCGGGGGTTTTGAAGAAAGAAACGGGGCATTGTATTACAAAGGGGCTCTATATATACCCGAAGGGGAATTGAGGGGGAGAGTACTCAAACAGCTGCACGACAATCCCACAGCGGGGCATTTTGGGCAACACAAGACCATGTGGTTGGTGACCAGGGAGTTTTGGTGGCCCAAGGTGAGGGAGGATGTACGGGAGTATGTGAGAAGGTGTGACCAATGCCAGAGAGCCAAAGGAGAAAGGCGGGCACCAGAGGGGTTATTAGAACCGTTACCCACACCAGAACGACCGTGGGAGGCGGTGTCGATAGATTTTATGACTGATCTGCCCAAATCCCAGGGGAAAACCGCCATACTAGTCGTAGTAGACCTGTTAACTAAGATGGGTCACTTTGTAGCTTGCTCACATGCAGTCACGGCGGAAGAAACAGCGAAATTGTTTGTAGAACATATTTTCAGGCTGCATGGCGCCCCCTTGAGGGTGGTTTCCGACAGAGGGAAACAGTTCACGTCCAGATTCTGGAGGAAACTTATGAGCTTGTTGCACGTAGAGGTCAACTTTTCGACTGCCAGGCACCCTGAGACCAATGGGCAGGCGGAGAGAGCAAACGGTATCCTCCAACAATACCTGAGGTGTTATGTCAATGACAGAGAGAACGATTGGGTCGAAAAGTTGGCACTAGCGGAATTTGCTTACAATAATGCAGAGAATGTGTCCACCGGGATGAGCCCCTTTTTGGCTAATTATGGGTGCCACCCCAGGGCGTTTCCAGGGGAAGGAGGGGAAAGATGGAGTGTTCCGGCCGCGGAACTTTTTGTAGAAGAAATGGAAGCGATCCATCGTCAACTCCAACTCAACTTAGAAAGGGCCAAGGAAGAATATAAGAGGCAGGCAGACAAGAGCAGAAGGGAAGGTGAAACAATTAGGGTGGGGAGTCGGGTCTGGCTATCAACCCAAGGGTTGCCGTTCAAGGGGGGTTGCAAGAAATTGAGACCCAAAAGATTGGGACCATTTGAGGTCATCCAACAGGTCAACCCAGTGGCGTTCAGACTCCGGTTACCGAACCACATGAAACTGCACCCAGTATTCCACAGGTCATTACTGTCACCATACAGGGGGGAAGGTGAAGGGGTATCCACACGGGGGCCAGCCATAGAAGAAAGGGAAAGCCGCAACCATGTGGCGGAAATCATCGACTCCAGGTGGAAGGGTAATCAGGTGGAGTATTTGGTCGCGTGGGAAGGGGAACCGGAGTCGGAAAACACCTGGGTGAAGGCAGAGGAGGTCCGTGACGAGATCTTGATCGAAACGTTCCACCAAAGGTTCCCCAGGAAACCTCAGCCAGTAGCGAGGTTTCGGAGGGAGTACTTTGGCACCACCGACGATGAGGAGGAACTGGAGGGATTCAGGGAATCGGAGTTGGAAGGAGGAACAGACTCCGATGAGGAGGAGTACTTGGAAACCGGAGACAGCAAAGGGTGGAGGGAAGTGTTCGAAACTTCGGAAGATGAGGGAGGTTCCTTCAGGGGTTTTGCTCCCTCGCCTCCCGCAGAGGAGGGGAGGGAAGGGGGTGAAGGGGGCCCTGGAGGGGAGGTGGATGTCAGGGAACTGCCATCTGAGACTAAGGAGGTGAGAGGGCTCATGGAGGGTGAGAGAGACCATTCAGCGGAGGAGGGGACCAGCAGGGGGAGAAGTGGAGTTCCAAGGGAAAGTGAGTCGGAGGGAGGGCTCAGAGACACTTCAAGCGGGAGCAGCGGGGAGATTTCAGGACCTCCTGTAGGGACACCCACTCCTCGGCGGAAACTGTCACGCCGAGAGTCCAGAAGACGCGTTTCCGTTAAGGAGCTTTTATGCTGGAAGAAGTTCCGTAAACGCCCACTGTCCGATTCAACGAGCGATTGATGGAGTCATGTTTAAGGAGCTCCATCACAGACAGAGGTTTGGGGACTTAGCCAAACTCTGAGGGATTAGGATTTTACGCACAAGCAGCTCATCATCCCATCACAGGTGTTTTGGTTCCATGTCAAAAGAAAAGGACGAATAACCTTGGATTGTTCTTTCGGTGTTCATTCCCCACAAATAGCAAAGCAAAGTGTAATAAGCCGAAACAAAGCCAAACAGGTTGTTTTGTGTTCCAGGTACATAGAAGGAAGAATCTTGCATTGGCTTATTTCGTGTTCTTTGGTGTTATGCACATTGACCCAGAAATCGCAAAGTGTGTGGAATGAGACCAAAATAACACAACACCTTTTCACTTCTATATGCATGGAAAGAAAACGAATAAGCTTTGATTTCGCTTATTTCGTGTTCTTTGGTGTTATTGCAAATTTACCCAGAAATCGCAGTGTGTGTAATGAGACCAAAATAACACAACACCGTCTTTTTGCTTCTATATGCATGGAAAGAAAACGAAGAAGCTTTGATTTCGCTTATTTCGTGTTCTTTGGTGTTATTGCAAATTTACCCAGAAATCGCAAAGTGTGTGTAATGAGACCAAAATAACACAACACCGTCTTTTTGCTTCCATGTGCGTAGAAAGAAGACGAATATGCTTTGATTGTGCATATTTCTATTCGCATGGTGTTTTTTGGGTGTGCACCAGAATCACCCCCAACCAAAGCCAAAAGGTGTTTTGGGTTCCATCTACATAAAAAGAAGATGATAAAGCTCTGATTGGGCTTATTTCAAATTGGTGTTTCTGGGGTTAGAATGCACATTCACCGAAAAATCTCAGAGTGACTTGTTTGTTATCAGCCCAAATCAAGCATAGTTGTTTTGGTTCCATGTCAAAAGAAAGAGGATGAATAACCTTGGATTGTTCTTTCGGTGTTCATTCCCCACAAATAGCAAAGCAAAGTGTAATAAGCCTAAACAAAGCCAAACAGGTTGTTTTGAGTTCCAGCGACATAGAAGGAAGAATCTTGCATTTCGCTTATTTCGTGTTCTTTGGTGTTAATGCACATTGACCCAGAAATCGCAAAGTGTGTGGAATGAGACCAAAATAACACAACACCTTTTCACTTCTATATGCATGGAAAGAAAACGAATAAGCTTTGATTTCGCTTATTTCGTGTTCTTTGGTGTTATTGCAAATTGACCCAGAAATCGCAAAGTGTGTGTAATGAGACCAAAATAACACAACACCGTCTTTTCGCTTCTATATGCATGGAAAGAAAACGAATAAGCTTGGATTTCGCTTATTTCGTGTTCTTTGGTGTTATTGCAAATTTACCCAGAAATCGCAAAGTGTGTGGAATGAGACCAAAATAACACAACGTCGTCTTTTTGCTTCCATATGCGTAGAAAGAAGACGAATATGCTTTGATTGCGCATATTTCTATTCGCATGGTGTTTTTTGGGTGTGCACCAGAATCAACCCCAACCAAAGCCAAAAGGTGTTTTGGGTTCCATCTACATAAAAAGAAGATGATAAAGCTCTGATTGGGCTTATTTCAAATTGGTGTTTCTGGGGTTAGAATGCACATTCACCGAAAAATCTCAGAGTGACTTGTTTGTTATCAGCCCAAATCAAGCATAGTTGTTTTGGTTCCATGTCAAAAGAAAGAGGACGAATAACCTTGGATTCTTCTTTCGGTGTTCATTCCCCACAAATAGCAAAGCAGAGTGTAATAAGCCTAAACAAAGCCAAACAGGTTGTTTTGAGTTCCAGCTACATAGAAAGAAGAATCTTGCATTTCGCTTATTTCGTGTTCTTTGGTGTTAATGCACATTGACCCAGAAATCGCAAAGTGTGTGGAATGAGACCAAAATAACACAACACCGTCTTTTCTCTTCTATATGCATGGAAAGAAAACGAATAAGCTTTGATTTCGCTTATTTCGTGTTCTTTGGTGTTATTGCAAATATACCCAGAAATCGCAAAGTGTGTGGAATGAGACCAAAATAACACAACACCGTCTTTTTGCTTCTATATGCATGGAAAGAAAACGAAGAAGCTTTGATTTCGCTTATTTCGTGTTCTTTGGTGTTATTGCAAATTTACCCAGAAATCGCAAAGTGTGTGGAATGAGAGCAAAATAACACAACACCGTCTTTTCGCTTCTATATGCATGGAAAGAAAAGAAGCTTTGATTTCGCTTATTTCGTGTTCTTTGGTGTTATTGCAAATTTACCCAGAAATCGCAAAGTGTGTGTAATGAGACCAAAATGACACAACGCCGTCTTTTCGCTTCCATATGCGTAGAAAGAAGACGAATAAGCTTTGATTGCGCATATTTCTAGTCGCATGGTGTTTTTTTGGGTGTGCACCAGAATCACCCCCAACCAAAGCCAAAAGGTGTTTTGGGTGCCATCAACATAAAAAGAAGATGATAAAGCTCTGATTGGGCTTATTTCAAATTGGTGTTTCTGGGGTTAGAATGCACATTCACCGAAAAATCTCAGAGTGACATGTTTGTTATCAGCCCAAATCAAGCATAGTTGTTTTGGTTCCATGTCAAAAGAAAGAGGATGAATAACCTTGGATGGTTCTTTCGGTGTTCATTCCCCACAAATAGCAAAGCAAAGTCTAATAAGCCTCAACAAAGCCAAACAGGTTGTTTTGAGTTCCAGCTACATAGAAAGAAGAATCTTACATTTCGCTTATTTCGTGTTCTTTGGTGTTAATCCACATTGACCCGGAAATCGCAAAGTGTGTGGAATGAGACCAAAATAACACAACACCGTCTTTTCGCTTCTATATGCATGGAAAGAAAACGAAGAAGCTTTGATTTCGCTTATTTCGTGTTCTTTGGTGTTATTGCAAATTTACCCAGAAATCGCAAAGTGTGTGTAATGAGACCAAAATAACACAACACCGTCTTTTTGCTTCCATGTGCGTAGAAAGAAGACGAATATGCTTTGATTGTGCATATTTCTATTCGCATGGTGTTTTTTGGGTGTGCACCAGAATCACCCCCAACCAAAGCCAAAAGGTGTTTTGGGTTCCATCTACATAAAAAGAAGATGATAAAGCTCTGATTGGGCTTATTTGAAATTGGTGTTTCTGGGGTTAGAATGCACATTCACCGAAAAATCTCAGAGTGACTTGTTTGTTATCAGCCCAAATCAAGCATAGGTGTTTTGGTTCCATGTCAAAAGAAAAGGACGAATAACCTTGGATTGTTCTTTCGGTGTTCATTCCCCACAAATAGCAAAGCAAAGTGTAATAAGCCTAAACAAAGCCAAACAGGTTGTTTTGTGTTCCAGGTACATAGAAGGAAGAATCTTGCATTGGCTTATTTCGTGTTCTTTGGTGTTATGCACATTGACCCAGAAATCGCAAAGTGTGTGGAATGAGACCAAAATAACACAACACCTTTTCACTTCTATATGCATGGAAAGAAAACGAATAAGCTTTGATTTCGCTTATTTCGTGTTCTTTGGTGTTATTGCAAATTTACCCAGAAATCGCAGTGTGTGTAATGAGACCAAAATAACACAACACCGTCTTTTCGCTTCTATATGCATGGAAAGAAAACGAAGAAGCTTGGATTTCGCTTATTTCGTGTTCTTTGGTGTTATTGCAAATTTACCCAGAAATCGCAAAGTGTGTGTAATGAGACCAAAATAACACAACACCGTCTTTTTGCTTCCATGTGCGTAGAAAGAAGACGAATATGCTTTGATTGTGCATATTTCTATTCGCATGGTGTTTTTTGGGTGTGCACCAGAATCACCCCCAACCAAAGCCAAAAGGTGTTTTGGGTTCCATCTACATAAAAAGAAGATGATAAAGCTCTGATTGGGCTTATTTCAAATTGGTGTTTCTGGGGTTAGAATGCACATTCACCGAAAAATCTCAGAGTGACTTGTTTGTTATCAGCCCAAATCAAGCATAGTTGTTTTGGTTCCATGTCAAAAGAAAGAGGATGAATAACCTTGGATTGTTCTTTCGGTGTTCATTCCCCACAAATAGCAAAGCAAAGTGTAATAAGCCTAAACAAAGCCAAACAGGTTGTTTTGAGTTCCAGCGACATAGAAGGAAGAATCTTGCATTTCGCTTATTTCGTGTTCTTTGGTGTTAATGCACATTGACCCAGAAATCGCAAAGTGTGTGGAATGAGACCAAAATAACACAACACCTTTTCACTTCTATATGCATGGAAAGAAAACGAATAAGCTTTGATTTCGCTTATTTCGTGTTGTTTGGTGTTATTGCAAATTGACCCAGAAATCGCAAAGTGTGTGTAATGAGACCAAAATAACACAACACCGTCTTTTCGCTTCTATATGCATGGAAAGAAAACGAATAAGCTTGGATTTCGCTTATTTCGTGTTCTTTGGTGTTATTGCAAATTTACCCAGAAATCGCAAAGTGTGTGGAATGAGACCAAAATAACACAACGCCGTCTTTTTGCTTCCATATGCGTAGAAAGAAGACGAATATGCTTTGATTGCGCATATTTCTATTCGCATGGTGTTTTTTGGGTGTGCACCAGAATCAACCCCAACCAAAGCCAAAAGGTGTTTTGGGTTCCATCTACATAAAAAGAAGATGATAAAGCTCTGATTGGGCTTATTTCAAATTGGTGTTTCTGGGGTTAGAATGCACATTCACCGAAAAATCTCAGAGTGACTTGTTTGTTATCAGCCCAAATCAAGCATAGTTGTTTTGGTTCCATGTCAAAAGAAAGAGGACGAATAACCTTGGATTCTTCTTTCGGTGTTCATTCCCCACAAATAGCAAAGCAGAGTGTAATAAGCCTAAACAAAGCCAAACAGGTTGTTTTGAGTTCCAGCTACATAGAAAGAAGAATCTTGCATTTCGCTTATTTCGTGTTCTTTGGTGTTATTGCAAATTTACCCAGAAATCGCAAAGTGTGTGGAATGAGACCAAAATAACACAACACCGTCTTTTCGCTTCTATATGCATGGAAAGAAAACGAATAAGCTTGGATTTCGCTTATTTCGTGTTCTTTGGTGTTATTGCAAATTTACCCAGAAATCGCAAAGTGTGTCGAATGAGACCAAAATAACACAACACCGTCTTTTCGCTTCTATATGCATGGAAAGAAAACGAATAAGCTTTCATTTCGCTTATTTCGTGTTCTTTGGTGTTATTGCAAATTTACCCAGAAATCGCAAAGTGTGTGTAATGAGACCAAAAGGACACAACGCCGTCTTTTCGCTTCCATATGCGTAGAAAGAAGACGAATAATCTTTGATTGCGCATATTTCTAGTCGCATGGTGTTTTTTTGGGTGTGCACCAGAATCACCCCCAACCAAAGCCAAAAGGTGTTTTGGGTGCCATCAACATAAAAAGAAGATGATAAAGCTCTGATTGGGCTTATTTCAAATTGGTGTTTCTGGGGTTAGAAATAGCAAAGCAAAGTCTAATAAGCCTAAACAAAGCCAAACAGGTTGTTTTCAGTTCCAGCTAAATAGAAAGAAGAATTTTGCATTTCGCTTATTTCGTGTTCTTTGGTTTTAATGCACATTGACCCAGAAATCGCAAAGTGTGTGGAATGAGACCAAAATAACACAACACCTTTTCACTTCTATATGCATGGAAAGAAAACGAAGAAGCTTTGATTTCGCTTATTTCGTGTTCTTTGGTGTTATTGCAAATTTACCCAGAAATCGCAAAGTGTGTGTAATGAGACCAAAATAACACAACACCGTCTTTTTGCTTCCATGTGCGTAGAAAGAAGACGAATATGCTTTGATTGTGCATATTTCTATTCGCATGGTGTTTTTTGGGTGTGCACCAGAATCACCCCCAACCAAAGCCAAAAGGTGTTTTGGGTTCCATCTACATAAAAAGAAGATGATAAAGCTCTGATTGGGCTTATTTCAAATTGGTGTTTCTGGGGTTAGAATGCACATTCACCGAAAAATCTCAGAGTGACTTGTTTGTTATCAGCCCAAATCAAGCATAGTTGTTTTGGTTCCATGTCAAAAGAAAGAGGATGAATAACCTTGGATTGTTCTTTCGGTGTTCATTCCCCACAAATAGCAAAGCAAAGTGTAATAAGCCTAAACAAAGCCAAACAGGTTGTTTTGAGTTCCAGCGACATAGAAGGAAGAATCTTGCATTTCGCTTATTTCGTGTTCTTTGGTGTTAATGCACATTGACCCAGAAATCGCAAAGTGTGTGGAATGAGACCAAAATAACACAACACCTTTTCACTTCTATATGCATGGAAAGAAAACGAATAAGCTTTGATTTCGCTTATTTCGTGTTCTTTGGTGTTATTGCAAATTTACCCAGAAATCGCAAAGTGTGTGTAATGAGACCAAAATAACACAACACCGTCTTTTCGCTTCTATATGCATGGAAAGAAAACGAATAAGCTTGGATTTCGCTTATTTCGTGTTCTTTGGTGTTATTGCAAATTTACCCAGAAATCGCAAAGTGTGTGGAATGAGACCAAAATAACACAACGTCGTCTTTTTGCTTCCATATGCGTAGAAAGAAGACGAATATGCTTTGATTGCGCATATTTCTATTCGCATGGTGTTTTTTGGGTGTGCACCAGAATCAACCCCAACCAAAGCCAAAAGGTGTTTTGGGTTCCATCTACATAAAAAGAAGATGATAAAGCTCTGATTGGGCTTATTTCAAATTGGTGTTTCTGGGGTTAGAATGCACATTCACCGAAAAATCTCAGAGTGACTTGTTTGTTATCAGCCCAAATCAAGCATAGTTGTTTTGGTTCCATGTCAAAAGAAAGAGGACGAATAACCTTGGATTCTTCTTTCGGTGTTCATTCCCCACAAATAGCAAAGCAGAGTGTAATAAGCCTAAACAAAGCCAAACAGGTTGTTTTGAGTTCCAGCTACATAGAAAGAAGAATCTTGCATTTCGCTTATTTCGTGTTCTTTGGTGTTAATGCACATTGACCCAGAAATCGCAAAGTGTGTGGAATGAGACCAAAATAACACAACACCGTCTTTTCTCTTCTATATGCATGGAAAGAAAACGAATAAGCTTTGATTTCGCTTATTTCGTGTTCTTTGGTGTTATTGCAAATATACCCAGAAATCGCAAAGTGTGTGGAATGAGACCAAAATAACACAACACCGTCTTTTTGCTTCTATATGCATGGAAAGAAAACGAAGAAGCTTTGATTTCGCTTATTTCGTGTTCTTTGGTGTTATTGCAAATTTACCCAGAAATCGCAAAGTGTGTGGAATGAGAGCAAAATAACACAACACCGTCTTTTCGCTTCTATATGCATGGAAAGAAAAGAAGCTTTGATTTCGCTTATTTCGTGTTCTTTGGTGTTATTGCAAATTTACCCAGAAATCGCAAAGTGTGTGTAATGAGACCAAAATGACACAACGCCGTCTTTTCGCTTCCATATGCGTAGAAAGAAGACGAATAAGCTTTGATTGCGCATATTTCTAGTCGCATGGTGTTTTTTTGGGTGTGCACCAGAATCACCCCCAACCAAAGCCAAAAGGTGTTTTGGGTGCCATCAACATAAAAAGAAGATGATAAAGCTCTGATTGGGCTTATTTCAAATTGGTGTTTCTGGGGTTAGAATGCACATTCACCGAAAAATCTCAGAGTGACATGTTTGTTATCAGCCCAAATCAAGCATAGTTGTTTTGGTTCCATGTCAAAAGAAAGAGGATGAATAACCTTGGATGGTTCTTTCGGTGTTCATTCCCCACAAATAGCAAAGCAAAGTCTAATAAGCCTCAACAAAGCCAAACAGGTTGTTTTGAGTTCCAGCTACATAGAAAGAAGAATCTTACATTTCGCTTATTTCGTGTTCTTTGGTGTTAATCCACATTGACCCGGAAATCGCAAAGTGTGTGGAATGAGACCAAAATAACACAACACCGTCTTTTCGCTTCTATATGCATGGAAAGAAAACGAAGAAGCTTTGATTTCGCTTATTTCGTGTTCTTTGGTGTTATTGCAAATTTACCCAGAAATCGCAAAGTGTGTGTAATGAGACCAAAATAACACAACACCGTCTTTTTGCTTCCATGTGCGTAGAAAGAAGACGAATATGCTTTGATTGTGCATATTTCTATTCGCATGGTGTTTTTTGGGTGTGCACCAGAATCACCCCCAACCAAAGCCAAAAGGTGTTTTGGGTTCCATCTACATAAAAAGAAGATGATAAAGCTCTGATTGGGCTTATTTGAAATTGGTGTTTCTGGGGTTAGAATGCACATTCACCGAAAAATCTCAGAGTGACTTGTTTGTTATCAGCCCAAATCAAGCATAGGTGTTTTGGTTCCATGTCAAAAGAAAAGGACGAATAACCTTGGATTGTTCTTTCGGTGTTCATTCCCCACAAATAGCAAAGCAAAGTGTAATAAGCCTAAACAAAGCCAAACAGGTTGTTTTGTGTTCCAGGTACATAGAAGGAAGAATCTTGCATTGGCTTATTTCGTGTTCTTTGGTGTTATGCACATTGACCCAGAAATCGCAAAGTGTGTGGAATGAGACCAAAATAACACAACACCTTTTCACTTCTATATGCATGGAAAGAAAACGAATAAGCTTTGATTTCGCTTATTTCGTGTTCTTTGGTGTTATTGCAAATTTACCCAGAAATCGCAGTGTGTGTAATGAGACCAAAATAACACAACACCGTCTTTTTGCTTCTATATGCATGGAAAGAAAACGAATAAGCTTTGATTTCGCTTATTTCGTGTTCTTTGGTGTTATTGCAAATTTACCCAGAAATCGCAAAGTGTGTGTAATGAGACCAAAATAACACAACACCGTCTTTTTGCTTCCATGTGCGTAGAAAGAAGACGAATATGCTTTGATTGTGCATATTTCTATTCGCATGGTGTTTTTTGGGTGTGCACCAGAATCACCCCCAACCAAAGCCAAAAGGTGTTTTGGGTTCCATCTACATAAAAAGAAGATGATAAAGCTCTGATTGGGCTTATTTCAAATTGGTGTTTCTGGGGTTAGAATGCACATTCACCGAAAAATCTCAGAGTGACTTGTTTGTTATCAGCCCAAATCAAGCATAGTTGTTTTGGTTCCATGTCAAAAGAAAGAGGATGAATAACCTTGGATTGTTCTTTCGGTGTTCATTCCCCACAAATAGCAAAGCAAAGTGTAATAAGCCTAAACAAAGCCAAACAGGTTGTTTTGAGTTCCAGCGACATAGAAGGAAGAATCTTGCATTTCGCTTATTTCGTGTTCTTTGGTGTTAATGCACATTGACCCAGAAATCGCAAAGTGTGTGGAATGAGACCAAAATAACACAACACCTTTTCACTTCTATATGCATGGAAAGAAAACGAATAAGCTTTGATTTCGCTTATTTCGTGTTGTTTGGTGTTATTGCAAATTGACCCAGAAATCGCAAAGTGTGTGTAATGAGACCAAAATAACACAACACCGTCTTTTCGCTTCTATATGCATGGAAAGAAAACGAATAAGCTTGGATTTCGCTTATTTCGTGTTCTTTGGTGTTATTGCAAATTTACCCAGAAATCGCAAAGTGTGTGGAATGAGACCAAAATAACACAACGCCGTCTTTTTGCTTCCATATGCGTAGAAAGAAGACGAATATGCTTTGATTGCGCATATTTCTATTCGCATGGTGTTTTTTGGGTGTGCACCAGAATCAACCCCAACCAAAGCCAAAAGGTGTTTTGGGTTCCATCTACATAAAAAGAAGATGATAAAGCTCTGATTGGGCTTATTTCAAATTGGTGTTTCTGGGGTTAGAATGCACATTCACCGAAAAATCTCAGAGTGACTTGTTTGTTATCAGCCCAAATCAAGCATAGTTGTTTTGGTTCCATGTCAAAAGAAAGAGGACGAATAACCTTGGATTCTTCTTTCGGTGTTCATTCCCCACAAATAGCAAAGCAGAGTGTAATAAGCCTAAACAAAGCCAAACAGGTTGTTTTGAGTTCCAGCTACATAGAAAGAAGAATCTTGCATTTCGCTTATTTCGTGTTCTTTGGTGTTATTGCAAATTTACCCAGAAATCGCAAAGTGTGTGGAATGAGACCAAAATAACACAACACCGTCTTTTCGCTTCTATATGCATGGAAAGAAAACGAATAAGCTTGGATTTCGCTTATTTCGTGTTCTTTGGTGTTATTGCAAATTTACCCAGAAATCGCAAAGTGTGTCGAATGAGACCAAAATAACACAACACCGTCTTTTCGCTTCTATATGCATGGAAAGAAAACGAATAAGCTTTCATTTCGCTTATTTCGTGTTCTTTGGTGTTATTGCAAATTTACCCAGAAATCGCAAAGTGTGTGTAATGAGACCAAAAGGACACAACGCCGTCTTTTCGCTTCCATATGCGTAGAAAGAAGACGAATAATCTTTGATTGCGCATATTTCTAGTCGCATGGTGTTTTTTTGGGTGTGCACCAGAATCACCCCCAACCAAAGCCAAAAGGTGTTTTGGGTGCCATCAACATAAAAAGAAGATGATAAAGCTCTGATTGGGCTTATTTCAAATTGGTGTTTCTGGGGTTAGAAATAGCAAAGCAAAGTCTAATAAGCCTAAACAAAGCCAAACAGGTTGTTTTCAGTTCCAGCTAAATAGAAAGAAGAATTTTGCATTTCGCTTATTTCGTGTTCTTTGGTTTTAATGCACATTGACCCAGAAATCGCAAAGTGTGTGGAATGAGACCAAAATAACACAACACCTTTTCACTTCTATATGCATGGAAAGAAAACGAAGAAGCTTTGATTTCGCTTATTTCGTGTTCTTTGGTGTTATTGCACATTGACCCAGAAAACGCAAAGTGTGTGGAATGAGACCAAAATAACACAACACCGTCTTTTCGCTTCTATATGCATGGAAAGAAAATGAAGAAGCTTTGATTTCGCTTATTTCGTGTTGTTTGGTGTTATTGCAAATTTAGCCAGAAATCGCAAAGTGTGTGGAATGAGACCAAAATAACACAACACCGTCTTTTCGCTTCTATATGCATGGAAAGAAAACGAATAAGCTTTGATTTCGCTTATTTCGTGTTCTTTGGTGTTATTGCAAATTTACCCAGAAATCGCAAAGTGTGTGGAATGAGACCAAAATAACACAACACCGTCTTTTCGCTTCCATATGCGTAGAAAGAAGACGAATAAGCTTTGATTGCGCATATTTCTAGTCGCATGGTGTTTTTTGGGATGTGCACCAGAATCACTCCCAACCAAAGCCAAAAGGTGTTTTGGGTGCCATCTACATAAAAAGAAGATGATAAAGCTCTGATTGGGCTTATTTGAAATTGGTGTTTCTGGGGTTAGAATGCACATTCACCGAAAAATCTCAGAGTGACTTGTTTGTTATCAGCCCAAATCAAGCATAGGTGTTTTGGTTCCATGTCAAAAGAAAGAGGATGAATAACCTTGGATTGTTCTTTCGGTGTTCATTCCCCACAAATAGCAAAGCAAAGTGTAATAAGCCTAAACAAAGCCAAACAGGTTGTTTTGAGTTCCAGCGACATAGAAGGAAGAATCTTGCATTTCGCTTATTTCGTGTTCTTTGGTGTTAATGCACATTGACCCAGAAATCGCAAAGTGTGTGGAATGAGACCAAAATAACACAACACCTTTTCACTTCTATATGCATGGAAAGAAAACGAATAAGCTTTGATTTCGCTTATTTCGTGTTCTTTGGTGTTATTGCAAATTTACCCAGAAATCGCAAAGTGTGTGTAATGAGACCAAAATAACACAACACCGTCTTTTTGCTTCTATATGCATGGAAAGAAAACGAAGAAGCTTTGATTTCGCTTATTTCGTGTTCTTTGGTGTTATTGCAAATTTACCCAGAAATCGCAAAGTGTGTGTAATGAGACCAAAATAACACAACACCGTCTTTTTGCTTCCATGTGCGTAGAAAGAAGACGAATATGCTTTGATTGTGCATATTTCTATTCGCATGGTGTTTTTTGGGTGTGCACCAGAATCACCCCCAACCAAAGCCAAAAGGTGTTTTGGGTTCCATCTACATAAAAAGAAGATGATAAAGCTCTGATTGGGCTTATTTGAAATTGGTGTTTCTGGGGTTAGAATGCACATTCACCGAAAAATCTCAGAGTGACTTGTTTGTTATCAGCCCAAATCAAGCATAGTTGTTTTGGTTCCATGTCAAAAGAAAGAGGATGAATAACCTTGGATTGTTCTTTCGGTGTTCATTCCCCACAAATAGCAAAGCAAAGTGTAATAAGCCTAAACAAAGCCAAACAGGTTGTTTTGAGTTCCAGCGACATAGAAGGAAGAATCTTGCATTTCGCTTATTTCGTGTTCTTTGGTGTTAATGCACATTGACCCAGAAATCGCAAAGTGTGTGGAATGAGACCAAAATAACACAACACCTTTTCACTTCTATATGCATGGAAAGAAAACGAAGAAGCTTTGATTTCGCTTATTTCGTGTTCTTTGGTGTTATTGCACATTGACCCAGAAAACGCAAAGTGTGTGGAATGAGACCAAAATAACACAACACCGTCTTTTCGCTTCTATATGCATGGAAAGAAAATGAAGAAGCTTTGATTTCGCTTATTTCGTGTTGTTTGGTGTTATTGCAAATTTAGCCAGAAATCGCAAAGTGTGTGGAATGAGACCAAAATAACACAACACCGTCTTTTCGCTTCTATATGCATGGAAAGAAAACGAATAAGCTTTGATTTCGCTTATTTCGTGTTCTTTGGTGTTATTGCAAATTTACCCAGAAATCGCAAAGTGTGTGGAATGAGACCAAAATAACACAACACCGTCTTTTCGCTTCCATATGCGTAGAAAGAAGACGAATAAGCTTTGATTGCGCATATTTCTAGTCGCATGGTGTTTTTTGGGATGTGCACCAGAATCACTCCCAACCAAAGCCAAAAGGTGTTTTGGGTGCCATCTACATAAAAAGAAGATGATAAAGCTCTGATTGGGCTTATTTGAAATTGGTGTTTCTGGGGTTAGAATGCACATTCACCGAAAAATCTCAGAGTGACTTGTTTGTTATCAGCCCAAATCAAGCATAGGTGTTTTGGTTCCATGTCAAAAGAAAGAGGATGAATAACCTTGGATTGTTCTTTCGGTGTTCATTCCCCACAAATAGCAAAGCAAAGTGTAATAAGCCTAAACAAAGCCAAACAGGTTGTTTTGAGTTCCAGCGACATAGAAGGAAGAATCTTGCATTTCGCTTATTTCGTGTTCTTTGGTGTTAATGCACATTGACCCAGAAATCGCAAAGTGTGTGGAATGAGACCAAAATAACACAACACCTTTTCACTTCTATATGCATGGAAAGAAAACGAATAAGCTTTGATTTCGCTTATTTCGTGTTCTTTGGTGTTATTGCAAATTTACCCAGAAATCGCAGTGTGTGTAATGAGACCAAAATAACACAACACCGTCTTTTTGCTTCTATATGCATGGAAAGAAAACGAAGAAGCTTTGATTTCGCTTATTTCGTGTTCTTTGGTGTTATTGCAAATTTACCCAGAAATCGCAAAGTGTGTGTAATGAGACCAAAATAACACAACACCGTCTTTTTGCTTCCATGTACGTAGAAAGAAGACGAATATGCTTTGATTGTGCATATTTCTATTCGCATGGTGTTTTTTGGGTGTGCACCAGAATCACCCCCAACCAAAGCCAAAAGGTGTTTTGGGTTCCATCTACATAAAAAGAAGATGATAAAGCTCTGATTGGGCTTATTTGAAATTGGTGTTTCTGGGGTTAGAATGCACATTCACCGAAAAATCTCAGAGTGACTTGTTTGTTATCAGCCCAAATCAAGCATAGTTGTTTTGGTTCCATGTCAAAAGAAAGAGGATGAATAACCTTGGATTGTTCTTTCGGTGTTCATTCCCCACAAATAGCAAAGCAAAGTGTAATAAGCCTAAACAAAGCCAAACAGGTTGTTTTGAGTTCCAGCGACATAGAAGGAAGAATCTTGCATTTCGCTTATTTCGTGTTCTTTGGTGTTAATGCACATTGACCCAGAAATCGCAAAGTGTGTGGAATGAGACCAAAATAACACAACACCGTCTTTTCGCTTCTATATGCATGGAAAGAAAACGAATAAGCTTTGATTTCGCTTATTTCGTGTTCTTTGGTGTTATTGCAAATTTACCCAGAAATCGCAAAGTGTGTGTAATGAGACCAAAATAACACAACACCGTCTTTTCGCTTCTATATGCATGGAAAGAAAACGAATAAGCTTGGATTTCGCTTATTTCGTGTTCTTTGGTGTTATTGCAAATTTACCCAGAAATCGCAAAGTGTGTGGAATGAGACCAAAATAACACAACGCCGTCTTTTTGCTTCCATATGCGTAGAAAGAAGACGAATATGCTTTGATTGCGCATATTTCTATTCGCATGGTGTTTTTTGGGTGTGCACCAGAATCAACCCCAACCAAAGCCAAAAGGTGTTTTGGGTTCCATCTACATAAAAAGAAGATGATAAAGCTCTGATTGGGCTTATTTCAAATTGGTGTTTCTGGGGTTAGAATGCACATTCACCGAAAAATCTCAGAGTGACTTGTTTGTTATCAGCCCAAATCAAGCATAGTTGTTTTGGTTCCATGTCAAAAGAAAGAGGACGAATAACCTTGGATTCTTCTTTCGGTGTTCATTCCCCACAAATAGCAAAGCTGAGTGTAATAAGCCTAAACAAAGCCAAACAGGTTGTTTTGAGTTCCAGCTACATAGAAAGAAGAATCTTGCATTTCGCTTATTTCGTGTTCTTTGGTGTTAATGCACATTGACCCAGAAATCGCAAAGTGTGTGGAATGAGAGCAAAATAACACAACACCGTCTTTTCGCTTCTATATGCATGGAAAGAAAAGAAGCTTTGATTTCGCTTATTTCGTGTTCTTTGGTGTTCTTTGGTGTTATGCACATTGACCCAGAAATCGCAAAGTGTGTGGAATGAGACCAAAATAACACAACACCTTTTCACTTCTATATGCATGGAAAGAAAACGAATAAGCTTTGATTTCGCTTATTTCGTGTTCTTTGGTGTTATTGCAAATTGACCCAGAAATCGCAGTGTGTGTAATGAGACCAAAATAACACAACACCGTCTTTTTGCTTCTATATGCATGGAAAGAAAACGAATAAGCTTTGATTTCGCTTATTTCGTGTTGTTTGGTGTTATTGCAAATTTACCCAGAAATCGCAAAGTGTGTGGAATGAGACCAAAATAACACAACACCGTCTTTTCGCTTCTATATGCATGGAAAGAAAACGAATAAGCTTGGATTTCGCTTATTTCGTGTTCTTTGGTGTTATTGCAAATTTACCCAGAAATCGCAAAGTGTGTGGAATCAGAGCAAAATAACACAACACCGTCTTTTCGCTTCCATATGCATGGAAAGAAAAGAAGCTTTGATTTCGCTTATTTCGTGTTCTTTGGTGTTATTGCAAATTTACCCAGAAATCGCAAAGTGTGTGTAATGAGACCAAAATGACACAACGCCGTCTTTTCGCATCCATATGCGTAGAAAGAAGACGAATAAGCTTTGATTGCGCATATTTCTAGTCGCATGGTGTTTTTTTGGGTGTGCATCAGAATCACCCCCAACCAAAGCCAAAAGGTGTTTTGGGTGCCATCAACATAAAAAGAAGATGATAAAGCTCTGATTGGGCTTATTTCAAATTGGTGTTTCTGGGGTTCGAATGCACATTCACCGAAAAATCTCAGAGTGACATGTTTGTTATCAGCCCAAATCAAGCATAGTTGTTTTGGTTCCATGTCAAAAGAAAGAGGATGAATAACCTTGGATTGTTCTTTCGGTGTTCATTCCCCACAAATAGCAAAGCAAAGTCTAATAAGCCTAAACAAAGCCAAACAGGTTGTTTTGAGTTCCAGCTAAATAGAAAGAAGAATCTTGCATTTCGCTTATTTCGTGTTCTTTGGTGTTAATGCACATTGACCCAGAAATCGCAGTGTGTGGAATGAGACCAAAATAACACAACACCGTCTTTTCGCTTCCATATGCATGGAAAGAAACCGAATAACCTTTGATTTCGCTTATTTCGTGTTCTTTGGTGTTATTGCAAATTTACCCAGAAATCGCAAAGTGTGTGGAATGAGACCAAAATAACACAACACCGTCTTTTCGCTTCTATATGCATGGAAAGAAAACGAAGAAGCTTGGATTTCGCTTATTTCGTGTTCTTTGGTGTTATTGCAAATTTACCCAGAAATCGCAAAGTGTGTCGAATGAGACCAAAATAACACAACACCGTCTTTTTGCTTCTATATGCATGGAAAGAAAACGAAGAAGCTTTGATTTCGCTTATTTCGTGTTCTTTGGTGTTATTGCAAATTTACCCAGAAATCGCAGTGTGTGTAATGAGACCAAAATAACACAACACCGTCTTTTCGCTTCTATATGCATGGAAAGAAAACGAAGAAGCTTGGATTTCGCTTATTTCGTGTTCTTTGGTGTTATTGCAAATTTACCCAGAAATCGCAAAGGGTGTGGAATGAGACCAAAATAACACAACACCGTCTTTTCACTTCCATATGCGTAGAAAGAAGACGAATATGCTTTGATTGCGCATATTTCTATTCGCATGGTGTTTTTTGGGTGTGCACCAGAATCACCCCCAACCAAAGCCAAAAGGTGTTTTGGGTTCCATCTACATAAAAAGAAGATGATAAAGCTCTGATTGGGCTTATTTCAAATTGGTGTTTCTGGGGTTAGAATGCACATTCACCGAAAAATCTCAGAGTGACTTGTTTGTTATCAGCCCAAATCAAGCATAGTTGTTTTGGTTCCATGTCAAAAGAAAGAGGATGAATAACCTTGGATTGTTCTTTCGGTGTTCATTCCCCACAAATAGCAAAGCAAAGTCTAATAAGCCTAAACAAAGCCAAACAGGTTGTTTTGAGTTCCAGCTAAATAGAAAGAAGAATCTTGCATTTCGCTTATTTCGTGTTCTTTGGTGTTAATGCACATTGACCCGGAAATCGCAAAGTGTGTGGAATGAGACCAAAATAACACAACACCGTCTTTTCGCTTCTATATGCATGGAAAGAAAACGAAGAAGCTTTGATTTCGCTTATTTCGTGTTCTTTGGTGTTATTGCAAATTTACCCAGAAATCGCAAAGTGTGTGGAATGAGACCAAAATAACACAACACCGTCTTTTTGCTTCTATATGCATGGAAAGAAAACGAAGAAGCTTTGATTTCGCTTATTTCGTGTTCTTTGGTGTTATTGCAAATTTACCCAGAAATCGCAGTGTGTGTAATGAGACCAAAATAACACAACACCGTCTTTTCGCTTCTATATGCATGGAAAGAAAACGAAGAAGCTTGGATTTCGCTTATTTCGTGTTCTTTGGTGTTATTGCAAATTTACCCAGAAATCGCAAAGTGTGTGGAATGAGACCAAAATAACACAACACCGTCTTTTCACTTCCATATGAGTAGAAAGAAGACGAATATGCTTTGATTGCGCATATTTCTATTCGCATGGTGTTTTTTGGGTGTGCACCAGAATCACCCCCAACCAAAGCCAAAAGGTGTTTTGGGTTCCATCTACATAAAAAGAAGATGATAAAGCTCTGATTGGGCTTATTTCAAATTGGTGTTTCTGGGGTTCGAATGCACATTCACCGAAAAATCTCAGAGTGACTTGTTTGTTATCAGCCCAAATCAAGCATAGTTGTTTTGGTTCCATGTCAAAAGAAAGAGGATGAATAACCTTGGATTGTTCTTTCGGTGTTCATTCCCCACAAATAGCAAAGCAAAGTCTAATAAGCCTAAACAAAGCCAAACAGGTTGTTTTGAGTTCCAGCTAAATAGAAAGAAGAATCTTGCATTTCGCTTATTTCGTGTTCTTTGGTGTTAATGCACATTGACCCAGAAATCGCAGTGTGTGGAATGAGACCAAAATAACACAACACCGTCTTTTCGCTTCCATATGCATGGAAAGAAAACGAATAAGCTTGGATTTCGCTTATTTCGTGTTCTTTGGTGTTATTGCAAATTTACCCAGAAATCGCAAAGTGTGTGGAATGAGACGAAAATAACACAACGCCGTCTTTTTGCTTCCATATGCGTAGAAAGAAGACGAATATGCTTTGATTGTGCATATTTCTATTCGCATGGTGTTTTTTGGGTGTGCACCAGAATCACCCCCAACCAAAGCCAAAAGGTGTTTTGGGTTCCATCTACATAAAAAGAAGATGATAAAGCTCTGATTGGGCTTATTTCAAATTGGTGTTTCTGGGGTTAGAATGCACATTCACCGAAAAATCTCAGAGTGACTTGTTTGTTATCAGCCCAAATCAAGCATAGGTGTTTTGGTTCCATGTCAATAGAAGAGGACGAATAACCTTGGATTGTTCTTTCGGTGTTCAAACCCCACAAATAGCAAAGCAAAGTCTAATAAGCCTAAACAAAGCCAAACAGGTTGTTTTGAGTTCCAGCTAAATAGAAAGAAGAATCTTGCATTTCGCTTATTTCGTGTTCTTTGGTGTTAATGCACATTGACCCAGAAATCGCAAAGTGTGTGGAATGAGACCAAAATAACACAACACCTTTTCACTTCTATATGCATGGAAAGAAAACGAATAAGCTTTGATTTCGCTTATTTCGTGTTCTTTGGTGTTATTGCAAATTTACCCAGAAAGCGCAAAGTGTGTGTAATGAGACCAAAATAACACAACACCGTCTTTTCGCTTCCATATGCATGGAAAGAAAACGAATAAGCTTTGATTTCGCTTATTTCGTGTTCTTTGGTGTTATTGCAAATTTACCCAGAAATCGCAAAGTGTGTGGAATGAGAGCAAAATAACACCGTCTTTTCGCTTCTATATGCATGGAAAGAAAACGAAGAAGCTTTGATGTCGCTTATTTCGTGTTCTTTGGTGTTATTGCAAATTTACCCAGGAATCGCAAAGTGTGTGGAATGAGACCAAAATAACACAACGCCTTCTTTTTGCTTCCATATGCGTAGAAAGAAGACGAATATGCTTTGATTGCGCATATTTCTATTCGCATGGTGTTTTTTGGGTGTGCACCAGAATCACCCCCAACCAAAGCCAAAAGGTGTTTTGGGTTCCATCTACATAAAAAGAAGATGATAAAGCTCTGATTGGGCTTATTTCAAATTGGTGTTTCTGGGGTTCGAATGCACATTCACCGAAAAATCTCAGAGTGACTTGTTTGTTATCAGCCCAAATCAAGCATAGGTGTTTTGGTTCCATGTCAAAAGAAAGAGGACGAATAACCTTGGATTGTTCTTTCGGTGTTCATTCCCCACAAATAGCAAAGCAAAGCGTAATAAGCCTAAACAAAGCCAAACAGGTTGTTTTGAGTTCCAGGTACATAGAAAGAAGAATCTTGCATTTCGCTTATTTTGTGTTCTTTGGTGTTAATGCACATTGACCCAGAAATCGCAAAGTGTGTGGAATGAGACCAAAATAACACAAACCGTCTTTTTGCTTCTATATGCATGGAAAGAAAACGAATAAGCTTGGATTTCGCTAATTTCGTGTTCTTTGGTGTTATTGCAAATTTACCCAGAAAGCGCAAAGTGTGTGTAATGAGACCAAAATAACACAACACCGTCTTTTTGCTTCTATATGCATGGAAAGAAAACGAATAAGCTTGGATTTCGCTAATTTCGTGTTCTTTGGTGTTATTGCAAATTTACCCAGAAATCGCAAAGTGTGTGGAATGAGACCAAAATAACACAACACCATCTTTTTGCTTCTATATGCATGGAAAGAAAACGAATAAGGTTTCATTTCGCTTATTTCGTGTTCTTTGGTGTTATTGCAAATTTACCCAGAAATCGCAAAGTGTGTGGAATGAGACCAAAATAACACAACACCGTCTTTTCGCTTCTGTCAGAGGCTCAGGAGCAGAAGAGCAGGGGAGAGAGCAAATAGAGAGCGGAGGAGAGGAATCAGAGGGGAGCGTAGGGGAATATGACAGTGGACCGAGAGATTCCATGAGCTTCTCCAGCGAATCAGAAGATTCCCAGGAGGGGGCGCCTATGGTAAGGGCGAGGCGAATCCCAGAGGGGACGATCCATAAACAGGGAACCAGAGGGGAGTCCCAAAGGAGTAGCGGAGAAGTAGGGCCAGTTCCCCCACCAGAGCACAGTGGGGGAGAAGAGGCATGGGAGTCAGGACCAGCGTCTCCTCCATCGGGGAGTGGGGAGACGGAGGGAAGGGCAGGTCCAGCTAGCCTCCCCGAAAGGGGGAGCAGTGACACAAGTGTAACGGTCAGAAGGAAAGTGGGAGGCTGCGCGCGCGCGCCAAGTTCAAATGTGGAGGAGCGCGGGACAGCAGAAAACCCGGATTGGGAGCCAGGTCCTAAAGCCCGAAAGAGGGGGGAGGAGGAGTCGGGAGAATCAGCGTCAGAAGAATCTCGGAGGGCAGAGACTCCGACTAGCAGAAGGACCCAGAGAAAGAAGGAACAGAGGAAGAGGTGGAGTAAAGCTAGAATCTTAAGCTGGTGTCAGGGGGGCGGAGATTCAGATGGGACTTCTATGATCTGACGGATAAATGTAGCGTTGCGCGCTGCACGTCTGGAAATGAGACTGAACTTCAATAAAGACTTTTGAACTTGAGCAAGAAGCAGCGTTGGTCTTGTGTGAGCTGGGACCTTGGGCAGCGCTGACAGTAAGTCCCATCTCCAATAAACTCTGCGAGCTCACGGAGATAGGCAAAGATGACGACTGAGGAAAAAGTCAAGCAATTGCAGGAAGCGGTGTCAACGCTCTACGCAGAATTAGCTGCGTCTAGGAAAAAAGAAGAAGACACAGCTGCGCTCTGCCAGGATCTGCAAGCCAGGTGGGACAAATGGGGAAAGGAGGGGCAGCTGGGAGCCAAGCCGGAGGGAGTTAGCCTCGGGAAAAGGGGGGCAAGCCTTGTGACCCATTTTGACGGGAACCTGCAGCAGTACCCTAACTTCAGAGCAGAAGTAGTCTTCGCGCTCAATTTGCTTCGGAAAGATTTTAGAGATGAGGAGGAGAAAGTGGGTTTCATAATCACTCATCTGCATGGGGAAGCTAAGTCGTGGCTGCGAACTTTGCTACGCGAAAATGACCCCGCCCTCAAAGATTCAAGCGCTTTTATTGGAGCCATGGACGCTTGCTTTAAATCAACGGTGGATGTGGATGTCGCTAGAAGGGAAATGCATGGATTGCGACAAGGGAGAGCGACGGTGCGCCAGTATCATTCCCGCTTTTTTGGGTTAGTAAATGTGCTGGGCTGGCAGAAGGACTCAGCTGCCGTCAGGGATCTGTTCTGGGAGGGGCTGAATGGAGCCGTTAAAGATGAACTGGCGAGGGGGGAGAGACCCCAAAATACAACAGAAGTAGTCCAAAGGGCGCTTGCAATTGGGGTGCGCCTGGAAGAACGCCCGTGGAGCAGGGAGGAGGGGCGAAGAGCAAACACGTCAGTTAGAACGACTCCCTTCCTACCCAGAGAGACAGAGCGCGCTCAGTCCACGCCTCCTCTCATAAGTGGAGAGGAGCCAATGGAAATCGGAGGTGCAAGGGCTCAGACAGCAAGCAGAGCCCAGACACCAGGAGCAGTCAAGGCGAAGGCTCCTAGAGGGAGCAGGAAGTGTTACATCTGCGACAGTGCACAGCACATGGCGAAAGAGTGTCCCCAGAGGCTCCAGAAGCACACTGCAGCCTCAGCAACTGTTAAAGGAGGAATTCAGCAGGGAGTTGAGCAGCAGGGAAAAGGCGACGCCTGGTTGGAGATGGAGGCTCTGGGGCTCAACCAGGCGAGTCAGTGAAACAGTCCCCAGAGATTTTGCAGCCCACAGACCCCCTCCCACCCAAACCAGTGGTGCAACTCACTGCATCGCTCCAGCTGCCCGATGGGCTCACCCTGGAGGTCCCTATTACCATTGACTCTGGTAGCAACGCAGACTTTGTAGGGTTGGACTTCGTCAAGCAGCATCGCATAGCACTCCTGCCAGCCACGATGCCCCTAAATGTTGTCACGGTAGATGGCAGGAAGATACTGGGAGGAGAGGTGGTACAGCAAACACCGCCTCTGGTGATGCAAATTGGAAACCACCGCGAAGTCATCAGTTTCAACGTCACCCACCTGTCGGACACGCCCATAGTGTTGGGCATGAGTTGGCTGGATAGGCACAGCCCGGCATTAGCGTGGTACCAGCGGCAATTGACCTTCTGCTCTTCCTACTGCGCAGCGCACTGCATCCAGACCTGCCAGGAAGGAGAGGGGCAAGAGGATGCACCGCAGCTACACCTAGGCGTGGTGCAAGCGGTGCCCAACAAGTACAAGGACTTTTTGGAAGTCTTCTGCGAGAAGGAAGCAGACAAGCTGCCTCCCCACAGACCCTACGACTGCAAGATTGACCTCCTGCCAGGGGCGACGCTGCCAACTGGGAAACTGTACTCCATGTCTGAAGACGAAATGCAAGAACTCAGGGAGTTCATAGATCGCAATTTGAAGCGGGGATTCATCCGGGAATCCAAAGCAGTGGGGGGCAGTCCCGTGTTTTTCGTGAAGAAGAGAGACACGCCCGAACGGAGGCTCATAGTGGATTATAGAATCATCAATTCCAGGACAAAGCCCACAGCATTCCCCATGCCCAAAATTGACGACCTGCTCGCGACGGTGAGGAAGGGACGGATCTTCACCAAGTTGGATTTACGAGGGGCCTACAACCTTATACGCATGCGGGAGGGCGACGAGTGGAAGACAGCCATGTTTACGCCTTTAGGAACCTATGAATACAGAGTCATGCCGTTTGGTCTCCAAAATGGCTCCCATTGTTTCCAAGCTTTCATGCACCACGTGCTAGCGGGACTCCTCTACAAGAAGTGCGTCTGCTTTTTAGATGATATCCTGATCTTTTCGGACTCGCAGGAGGCGCACGAGGAGGACGTCAAGGAGGTCCTGCAGAGACTACGGGAGCACAGACTTTACGCCAAACTGGAGAAGTGCCAGTTCGACACGACAGAGGTGGATTTCCTGGGCTACAAGCTGTCCGACAAGGGACTTGCCATGGACAGCGCCAAGGTCCGCTCAGTGTTGGACTGGAAGAGCCCGCGCAACCGGAAGGAGGTCCAGAAGTTCGTCGGTTTCGCCAACTTTTATCGCAAGTTCATCAAGGGGTTCGCGAAGGAGACAGCGGCCATCACGGACACCCTCAGCTCCAAGAAGAAGAAGTTCACCTGGACGGACCAGGCGGAGCAGTCCTTTCGGAGGCTCAAGCGTCTCTTCGCGTCCGAAGAACAGCTGCTACACGTAAACCCCAGCAAACCGATGAGGGTTGAAACGGACGCCTCGGACAGAGCGGTGGGGGCGGTCCTGTTGCAGCAAGATCCGCAAGGGGACTGGAGACCGTGCGCATTCTACTCCAGGAAGCTCAGCACGTCGGAGCAGAACTACACCATCTGGGACAGGGAGTTGCTGGCCATTCATGCAGCTTTCAAGGCGTGGCGGCACTTCCTCGTCGGAGCCAGACACACGGTGCAGGTTCGCACGGACCACAAGAACCTGGAGTACTGGCGCACGGCGAAATTCCTGAACCAGAGACACATCCGCTGGGCGGAGTTCTTTGCAGATTTCGATTTCCGGATAGAATACATCCCGGGAGACAACAACGTCATGGCGGATGCGCTATCCAGGAAGCCGCAGTATCTCGAGGAAGCGGCACCGGCAGCGGCCAAACACATTTTCGCACCAGAGGTGTGGGCGTGCGCTTCAGCCGCAGTGGACCTGGACGCAGTCCGTCGTGCGCTACAGGCGGATTCGTTTGCGCAAACCAAGATGGAGGAGGTGCGAAACGGCACAGCGAGGGACGACGAGTTCCAGATACGCGACGGACTACTCCTCCGCAAAGGGGCTCTCTACGTACCGGGAGAAGACCTTCGCGCGAGAGTCTTGCAGCAGCTGCACGACGCGCCCAGCGCTGGGCACTTCGGCAAGGACAAGACGGCGGAATTAGTCACCAGGGACTTTTGGTGGCCCAAGGTGCGGGGAGAAGTTGCGGATTACGTTTCCAGGTGTGACACCTGCCAAAGGGCCAAGCCAGTACACAGGAAGCCGGCGGGTCTGCTGGAACCGCTGCAGACGCCGCTCGAACCATGGGAGAAAGTGGCCCTGGACTTTGTTACAGATCTGCCCAGTTCGCGCGGCAAAACAGCAGTACTCGTGGTCGTAGACCTCTTCACCAAAATGGCGCATTTCATTCCGTGCGCGAAGGTGGCCACAGCGGAACAGACCGCCAAGCTGTTCATAGACCACGTGTTCAAAGCTCACGGCCTGCCGCGGTCCATCCTGTCCGACCGGGGCCGCCAATTCATCTCGAACTTTTGGCAGAAGCTGCTGGGCATCCTGAACGTCAAGATCAACTTAGCGTCGGCACGACACCCGCAGACCAACGGACAAGCGGAGAGGGTCAACGCCATCATGCAGCAGTACCTGCGATGCTACGCCAATCAACAGCCCTCGACCTGGGTGGACTACCTACCGCTAGCCGAGTTTGCCTACAACAACACGAAGCACGGGTCTACAGGGGTGACACCGTTCTTCGCCAACAATGGGCGCCACCCCAGAACCTTCCCGGGGTTGGAGACCGAGGCAGAGGGGGAGCCACGGGGGGCAGAGCACTTAGCCGCAGAGTTACAGGAGGTCCATGAGCAACTCCGAAGGCACTTGGAACTCGCGAAACACGCCTACAAGATGCAGGCAGACAGGCACAGGAGGGTTGGGGAAGACATACAGGTAGGGGACTGGGTCTGGTTAGCAGCTCAGGCAGTGCCGGCCAGAACGCTAGCTAAGAGGAAGCTAGGACACAAGCAGCTGGGACCTTACCAGGTCGCGGCACAAATCAATCCAGTGGCCTACCGGTTGACACTCCCGGAGGGCTCCAGAATGCACCCAGTCTTTCACAGGTCAGTGCTCACGCCTTACAAGGCGCCCCACAGGTTTCAGGCGCCAGGGACCGCACCAGCTCCACGTAGCCCATCGCCAGCAGGGGAGGGACCACAGAGGGCGACGCCACTCAACGAGGTCACAGAGATTTTGGACTCCAGATGGGGGGAAGAGGGAGTTGAATATCTCCTCGCCAGGGAGGGTACTCCGGCCAGCGCCAACGAGTGGGTGCCGTGCTACGCCGTGGAGGAGCACTATCTCAAAGACGAGTTCCATTCGATCTTCCCACACAGACCCATGCCGGCAGAGTATTTTGACGACTGGCTTTTCACACCCACACTGTCAGCCAGCACGTTCCAAGGTTTCTCCTCAGATGAGGAGCCGACGCCGGGGATGAGCTCCCCGGAGGGGTCGCTCTCGGGGTTTGCCATGGACCGCTCCTATTGGTGGGACACTCAACCAGAAGTGGGGTGGAGCAGGGAACTGCTGAGGGGGCCCTTGCACACAGCCTCACCCGAGGGACCGGGGGGAGAGGAGGACATGGACGTGTGGGGGGAGGATCTTGGTTTTGAGCACGACAGCAGAGAAATGGAAGCAGAGGAAGTCGACGTCGACGAACCCATCGTGGGGGGGCCTGATCCCGCCGGACGGTTGCACACCAGGGAGAGAGAACGGAAGCCAGCACTCACACCCCCAGCGCTGGAGCACCTGGAACCCACACCCGAAGAGGGGGAGGGGGGAAGGGGGGGCTTCGAGGGGGGGATGGATGTCAGAGGCTCAGGAGCAGAAGAGCAGGGGAGAGAGCAAATAGAGAGCGGAGGAGAGGAATCAGAGGGGAGCGTAGGGGAATATGACAGTGGACCGAGAGATTCCATGAGCTTCTCCAGCGAATCAGAAGATTCCCAGGAGGGGGCGCCTATGGTAAGGGCGAGGCGAATCCCAGAGGGGACGATCCATAAACAGGGAACCAGAGGGGAGTCCCAAAGGAGTAGCGGAGAAGTAGGGCCAGTTCCCCCACCAGAGCACAGTGGGGGAGAAGAGGCATGGGAGTCAGGACCAGCGTCTCCTCCATCGGGGAGTGGGGAGACGGAGGGAAGGGCAGGTCCAGCTAGCCTCCCCGAAAGGGGGAGCAGTGACACAAGTGTAACGGTCAGAAGGAAAGTGGGAGGCTGCGCGCGCGCGCCAAGTTCAAATGTGGAGGAGCGCGGGACAGCAGAAAACCCGGATTGGGAGCCAGGTCCTAAAGCCCGAAAGAGGGGGGAGGAGGAGTCGGGAGAATCAGCGTCAGAAGAATCTCGGAGGGCAGAGACTCCGACTAGCAGAAGGACCCAGAGAAAGAAGGAACAGAGGAAGAGGTGGAGTAAAGCTAGAATCTTAAGCTGGTGTCAGGGGGGCGGAGATTCAGATGGGACTTCTATGATCTGACGGATAGATGTAGCGTTGCGCGCTGCACGTCTGGAAATGAGACTGAACTTCAATAAAGACTTTTGAACTTGAGCAAGAAGCAGCGTTGGTCTTGTGTGAGCTGGGACCTTGGGCAGCGCTGACAGCTTCCATAGGCGTAGAAAGAAGAGAATATGCTTTGATTGCGCATATTTCTATTCGCATGGTGTTTTTTGGGTGTGCACCAGAATCACCCCCAACCAAAGCCAAAAGGTGTTTTGGGTGCCATCTACATAAAAATAAGATGATAAAGCTCTGATTGGGCTTATTTGAAATTGGTGTTTCTGGGGTTAGAATGCACATTCACCGAAAAATCTCAGAGTGACTTGTTTGTTATCAGCCCAAATCAAGCATAGTTGTTTTGGTTCCATGTCAATAGAAAGAGGATGAATAACCTTGGATTGTTCTTTCGGTGTTCATTCCCCACAAATAGCAAAGCAAAGTCTAATAAGCCTAAACAAAGCCAAACAGGTTGTTTTGAGTTCCAGCTAAATAGAAAGAAGAATCTTGAATTTCGCTTATTTCGTGTTCTTTGGTGTTAACGCACATTGACCCAGAAAGCGCAAAGTGTGTGTAATGAGACCAAAATAACACAACACCGTCTTTTCGCTTCCATATGCATGGAAAGAAAACGAATAAGCTTTGATTTCGCTTATTTCGTGTTCTTTGGTGTTATTGCAAATTTACCCAGAAATCGCAAATTGTGTGTGTAATGAGACCAAAATAACACAACACCGTCTTTTCGCTTCTATATGCATGGAAAGAAAAGGAAGAAGCTTTGATTTCGCTTATTTCGTGTTCTTTGGTGTTATTGCAAATTTACCCAGAAATCGCAAAGTGTGTGTAATGAGACCAAAATAACACAACACCGTCTTTTCGCTTCTATATGCATGGAAAGAAAACGAAGAAGCTTGGATTTCGCTTATTTCGTGTTCTTTGGTGTTATTGCAAATTTACCCAGGAATCGCAAAGTGTGTGGAATGAGACCAAAATAACACAACGCCTTCTTTTTGCTTCCATATGCGTAGAAAGGACGAATATGCTTTGATTGCGCATATTTCTATTCGCATGGTGTTTTTTGGGTGTGCACCAGAATCACCCCCAACCAAAGCCAAAAGGTGTTTTGGGTTCCATCTACATAAAAAGAAGATGATAAAGCTCTGATTGGGCTTATTTCAAATTGGTGTTTCTGGGGTTAGAATGCACATTCACCGAAAAATCTCAGAGTGACTTGTTTGTTATCAGCCCAAATCAAGCATAGTTGTTTTGGTTCCATGTCAAAAGAAAGAGGATGAATAACCTTGGATTGTTCTTTCGGTGTTCATTCCCCACAAATAGCAAAGCAAAGTCTAATAAGCCTAAACAAAGCCAAACAGGTTGTTTTGAGTTCCAGCTAAATAGAAAGAAGAATCTTGCATTTCGCTTATTTCGTGTTCTTTGGTGTTAATGCACATTGACCCAGAAATCGCAGTGTGTGGAATGAGACCAAAATAACACAACACCGTCTTTTTGCTTCTATATGCATGGAAAGAAAACGAAGAAGCTTTGATTTCGCTTATTTCGCGTTCTTTGGTGTTATTGCAAATTTACCCAGAAATCGCAAAGTGTGTGTAATGAGACCAAAATAACACAACACCGTCTTTTCACTTCTATATGCATGGAAAGAAAACGAAGAAGCTTGGATTTCGCTTATTTCGTGTTCTTTGGTGTTATTGCAAATTTACCCAGAAATCGCAAAGTGTGTGGAATGAGACCAAAATAACACAACGTCGTCTTTTCGCTTCCATATGCGTAGAAAGAAGACTAATATGCTTTGATTGCGCATATTTCTATTCGCATGGTGTTTTTTGGGTGTGCACCAGAATCACCCCCAACCAAAGCCAAAAGGTGTTTTGGGTTCCATCTACATAAAAAGAAGATGATAAAGCTCTGATTGGGCTTATTTCAAATTGGTGTTTCTGGGGTTAGAATGCACATTCACCGAAAAATCTCAGAGTGACTTGTTTGTTATCAGCCCAAATCAAGCATAGGTGTTTTGGTTCCATGTCAAAAGAAAGAGGATGAATAACCTTGGATTGTTCTTTCGGTGTTCATTCCCCACAAATAGCAAATCAAAGTGTAATAAGCCTAAACAAAGCCAAACAGGTTGTTTTGAGTTCCAGCTAAATAGAAAGAAGAATCTTGCATTTCGCTTATTTCGTGTTCTTTGGTGTTAATGCACATTGACCCAGAAAGCGCAAAGTATGTGTAATGAGACCAAAATAACACAACACCGTCTTTTTGCTTCTATATGCATGGAAAGAAAACGAATAAGCTTGGATTTCGCTAATTTCGTGTTCTTTGGTGTTATTGCAAATTTACCCAGAAAGCGCAAAGTGTGTGTAATGAGACCAAAATAACACAACACCGTCTTTTTGCTTCTATATGCATGGAAAGAAAACGAATAAGCTTGGATTTCGCTAATTTCGTGTTCTTTGGTGTTATTGCAAATTTACCCAGAAATCGCAAAGTGTGTGGAATGAGACCAAAATAACACAACACCATCTTTTTGCTTCTATATGCATGGAAAGAAAACGAATAAGGTTTCATTTCGCTTATTTCGTGTTCTTTGGTGTTATTGCAAATTTACCCAGAAATCGCAAAGTGTGTGGAATGAGACCAAAATAACACAACACCGTCTTTTCGCTTCCATAGGCGTAGAAAGAAGAGAATATGCTTTGATTGCGCATATTTCTATTCGCATGGTGTTTTTTGGGTGTGCACCAGAATCACCCCCAACCAAAGCCAAAAGGTGTTTTGGGTGCCATCTACATAAAAATAAGATGATAAAGCTCTGATTGGGCTTATTTGAAATTGGTGTTTCTGGGGTTAGAATGCACATTCACCGAAAAATCTCAGAGTGACTTGTTTGTTATCAGCCCAAATCAAGCATAGTTGTTTTGGTTCCATGTCAAAAGAAAGAGGATGAATAACCTTGGATTGTTCTTTCGGTGTTCATTCCCCACAAATAGCAAAGCAAAGTCTAATAAGCCTAAACAAAGCCAAACAGGTTGTTTTGAGTTCCAGCTAAATAGAAAGAAGAATCTTGAATTTCGCTTATTTCGTGTTCTTTGGTGTTAATGCACATTGACCCAGAAATCGCAGTGTGTGGAATGAGACCAAAATAACACAACACCGTCTTTTCGCTTCCATATGCATGGAAAGAAAACGAATAAGCTTTGATTTCGCTTATTTCGTGTTCTTTGGTGTTATTGCAAATTTACCCAGAAATCGCAAAGTGTGTGGAATGAGACCAAAATAACACAACACCGTCTTTTCACTTCCATATGCGTAGAAAGAAGACGAATATGCTTTGATTGCGCATATTTCTATTCGCATGGTGTTTTTTGGGTGTGCACCAGAATCACCCCCAACCAAAGTCAAAAGGTGTTTTGGGTTCCATCTACATAAAAAGAAAGCTCTGATTGGGCTTATTTCAACTTGGTGTTTCTGGTGTTAGAATGCACATTCACCGAAAAATCTCAGAGTGACTTGTTTGTTATCAGCCCAAATCAAGCATAGGTGTTTTGGTTCCATGTCAAAAGAAAGAGGACGAATAACCTTGGATTGTTCTTTCGGTGTTCATTCCCCACAAATAGCAAAGCAAAGTGTAATAAGCCTAAACAAAGCCAAACAGGTTGTTTTGTGTTCCAGGTACATAGAAAGAAGAATCTTGCATTTCGCTTATTTTGTGTTCTTTGGTGTTAATGCACATTGACCCAGAAATCGCAAAGTGTGTGGAATGAGACCAAAATAACACAACACCGTCTTTTCGCTTCTATATGCATGGAAAGAAAACGAATAAGCTTGGATTTTGCTTATTTCGTGTTCTTTGGTGTTATTGCATATTTACCCAGAAATCGCAAAGTGTGTGGAATGAGACCAAAATAACACAACACCGTCTTTTCGCTTCCATATGCGTAGAAAGAAGACTAATATGCTTTGATTGCGCATATTTCTATTCGCATGGTGTTTTTTGGGTGTGCACCAGAATCACCCCCAACCAAAGACAAAAGGTGTTTTGGGTTCCATCTACATAAAAAGAAGATGATAAAGCTCTGATTGGGCTTATTTCAAATTGGTGTTTCTGGGGTTAGAATGCACATTCACCGAAAAATCTCAGAGTGACTTGTTTGTTATCAGCCCAAATCAAGCATAGGTGTTTTGGTTCCATGTCAAAAGAAAGAGGATGAATAACCTTGGATTGTTCTTTCGGTGTTCATTCCCCACAAATAGCAAATCAAAGTGTAATAAGCCTAAACAAAGCCAAACAGGTTGTTTTGAGTTCCAGCTAAATAGAAAGAAGAATCTTGCATTTCGCTTATTTCGTGTTCTTTGGTGTTAATGCACATTGACCCAGAAATCGCAAAGTGTGTGGAATGAGACCAAAATAACACAACACCTTTTCACTTCTATATGCATGGAAAGAAAACGAATAAGCTTTTATTTCGCTTATTTCGTGTTCTTTGGTGTTATTGCAAATTTACCCAGAAAGCGCAAAGTGTGTGTAATGAGACCAAAATAACACAACACCGTCTTTTTGCTTCTATATGCATGGAAAGAAAACGAATAAGCTTGGATTTCGCTAATTTCGTGTTCTTTGGTGTTATTGCAAATTTACCCAGAAATCGCAAAGTGTGTGTAATGAGACCAAAATAACACAACACCGTCTTTTTGCTTCTATATGCATGGAAAGAAAACGAATAAGCTTGGATTTCGCTAATTTCGTGTTCTTTGGTGTTATTGCAAATTTACCCAGAAATCGCAAAGTGTGTGGAATGAGACCAAAATAACACAACACCATCTTTTTGCTTCTATATGCATGGAAAGAAAACGAATAAGGTTTCATTTCGCTTATTTCGTGTTCTTTGGTGTTATTGCAAATTTACCCAGAAATCGCAAAGTGTGTGGAATGAGACCAAAATAACACAACACCGTCTTTTCGCTTCCATAGGCGTAGAAAGAAGAGAATATGCTTTGATTGTGCATATTTCTATTCGCATGGTGTTTTTTGGGTGTGCACCAGAATCACCCCCAACCAAAGCCAAAAGGTGTTTTGGGTGCCATCTACATAAAAATAAGATGATAAAGCTCTGATTGGGCTTATTTGAAATTGGTGTTTCTGGGGTTAGAATGCACATTCACCGAAAAATCTCAGAGTGACTTGTTTGTTATCAGCCCAAATCAAGCATAGTTGTTTTGGTTCCATGTCAAAAGAAAGAGGATGAATAACCTTGGATTGTTCTTTCGGTGTTCATTCCCCACAAATAGCAAAGCAAAGTCTAATAAGCCTAAACAAAGCCAAACAGGTTGTTTTGAGTTCCAGCTAAATAGAAAGAAGAATCTTGAATTTCGCTTATTTCGTGTTCTTTGGTGTTAATGCACATTGACCCAGAAATCGCAGTGTGTGGAATGAGACCAAAATAACACAACACCGTCTTTTCGCTTCCATATGCATGGAAAGAAAACGAATAAGCTTTGATTTCGCTTATTTCGTGTTCTTTGGTGTTATTGCAAATTTACCCAGAAATCGCAAATTGTGTGTGTAATGAGACCAAAATAACACAACACCGTCTTTTCGCTTCTATATGCATGGAAAGAAAAGGAAGAAGCTTTGATTTCGCTTATTTCGTGTTCTTTGGTGTTATTGCAAATTTACCCAGAAATCGCAAAGTGTTTGTAATGAGACCAAAATAACACAACACCGTCTTTTTGCTTCTATATGCATGGAAAGAAAACGAAGAAGCTTTGATTTCGCTTATTTCGTGTTCTTTGGTGTTATTGCAAATTTACCCAGAAATCGCAAAGTGTGTGTAATGAGACCAAAATAACACAACACCGTCTTTTCGCTTCCATATGCATGGAAAGAAAATGAAGAAGCTTGGATTTCGCTTATTTCGTGTTCTTTGGTGTTATTGCAAATTTACCCAGGAATCGCAAAGTGTGTGGAATGAGACCAAAATAACACAACGCCTTCTTTTTGCTTCCATATGCGTAGAAAGGACGAATATGCTTTGATTGCGCATATTTCTATTCGCATGGTGTTTTTTGGGTGTGCACCAGAATCACCCCCAACCAAAGCCAAAAGGTGTTTTGGGTTCCATCTACATAAAAAGAAGATGATAAAGCTCTGATTGGGCTTATTTCAAATTGGTGTTTCTGGGGTTAGAATGCACATTCACCGAAAAATCTCAGAGTGACTTGTTTGTTATCAGCCCAAATCAAGCATAGTTGTTTTGGTTCCATGTCAAAAGAAAGAGGATGAATAACCTTGGATTGTTCTTTCGGTGTTCATTCCCCACAAATAGCAAAGCAAAGTCTAATAAGCCTAAACAAAGCCAAACAGGTTGTTTTGAGTTCCAGCTAAATAGAAAGAAGAATCTTGCATTTCGCTTATTTCGTGTTCTTTGGTGTTAATGCACATTGACCCAGAAATCGCAGTGTGTGGAATGAGACCAAAATAACACAACACCGTCTTTTCGCTTCCATATGCATGGAAAGAAAATGAATAAGCTTTGATTTCGCTTATTTCGTGTTCTTTGGTGTTATTGCAAATTTACCCAGAAATCGCAAAGTGTGTGTAATGAGACCAAAATAACACAACACCGTCTTTTTGCTTCTATATGCATGGAAAGAAAACGAAGAAGCTTTGATTTCGCTTATTTCGCGTTCTTTGGTGTTATTGCAAATTTACCCAGAAATCGCAAAGTGTGTGTAATGAGACCAAAATAACACAACACCGTCTTTTCGCTTCTATATGCATGGAAAGAAAACGAAGAAGCTTGGATTTCGCTTATTTCGTGTTCTTTGGTGTTATTGCAAATTTAACCAGAAATCGCAAAGTGTGTGGAATGAGACCAAAATAACACAACGCCGTCTTTTCGCTTCCATATGCGTAGAAAGAAGACGAATAAGCTTTGATTGCTGTCAGCGCTGCCCAAGGTCCCAGCTCACACAAGACCAACGCTGCTTCTTCCTCAAGTTAAAAAGTCTTTATTGAAGTTCAGTTTCATTTCCAGACGCGGAGAGCACAACGCTACGTCTATGCATCAGACCGTAGAAGTCCCATCTGAATCTCCTCCCCCCTGACACCAGCTTAAGATTCTAGCCTTACTCCACCTCTTCCTCTGTTCCTTCTTTCTCTGGGTCCTCCTGCTAGTCGGAGTCTCAGCCCTCCTCGATTCTTCTGACGCTGAGTCCGCCGACTCTTCTCCCCCCCTCCTTCGGGCCTTAGGACCTGGCTTCCAATCTGGGTTTTCTGCTGTCCCGCGCTCCTCCACATTTGAACTCGGCGCGCGCGCGCATCCTCCCACTTTCCTTCTGACCGTTACACTTGTGTCACTGCTCCGTCTTTCGGGGAGGCTAGCTGGACCTGGCCTTCCCTCCGTTTCCCCACTCCCCGATGGAGGAGAAGCTGGTCCTGACTCATGTGACTCTTCCCCCCCACTGTGCTCTGGTGGGGGAACTGGTCCTGATCCTCCGCTACTCCCTTGGGAGTCCCCTTTGGTTCCTTGTTTATGGAGCGTCCCCCCTGGGACTCCCCTCGCCCTTATCATAGGCGCCCCCTCCTGGGAATCTTCTGATTCACTGGAGAAGCTCATGGAATCTCTCGGGCCACTGTCATATTCCCCTACGCTCCCCTCTGATTCCTCTCCTCCGCTCTCTATTTGCTCTCTCCCCTGCTCTTCTGCTCCTGAGCCTCTGACATCCATCCCCCCCTCGAAGCCCCCCCTTCCCCCTCCCCCTCTTCGGGTGTGGGTTCCGGGTGCTCCAGCGCTAGGGGTGTGAGTGCTGGCTTCCATTCTCTCCCCCTGGTGTGCAACCGGCCAGCGGGATCAGGCCCCCCCACGATGGGTTCGTCGACATCGACTTCCTCTGCTTCCATTTCTCTGCTGTCGTGCTCAAAACCAGGATCCTCCCCCCATACGTCCATGTCCTCCTCTCCACCCGGTCCCTCGGGTGAGGCTGTGTGCAAGGGCCCCCTCAGCAGTTCCCTGCTCCACCCCACTTCTGGTTGAGTGTCCCACCAATAGGAGCGGTCCGTGACAAACCCCGAGAGCGACCCCTCCTGGGAGCTCGTCCCAGGCGTCGGCTCCTCATCTGAGGAGAAACCCTGGAACGTGCTGGCTGACAGTGTGGGTGTGAAAAGCCAGTCGTCGAAATACTCCGCCGGCATGGGTCTGTGTGGGAAGAGCGAATGGAACTCGTCTTTGAGGTAGTGCTCCTCCACGGCATAGCACGGCACCCACTCGTTGGCGCTGGCCGGAGTACCCTCCCTGTCGAGGAGATATTCAACTCCCTCTTCCCCCCATCTGGAGTCCAAAATCTCCGTGACCTCGTTGAGTGGGGTCGCCCTCTGTGGTCCCTCCCCTGTTGGCGATGGGCTACGTGGGGCTGGTGCGGTACCTGGCGCCTGAAACCTGTGGGGTGCCTTGTAAGGTGTGAGCACTGACCTGTGAAAGACTGGGTGCATTCTGGAGCCCTCCGGGAGTGTCAACCGGTAGGCCACTGGATTGATTTGTGCCGCGACCTGGTAAGGTCCCAGCTGCTTGTGCCCGAGCTTCTTCTTAGCTAGCGTTCTGGCCGGCACTGCCTGAGCTGCTTGTGCCCGAGCTTCTTCTTAGCTAGCGTTCTGGCCGGCACTGCCTGAGCTGCTAACCAGACCCAGTCCCCTACCTGTATGTCTTCCCCAACCCTCCTGTGCCTGTCTGCCTGAACCTTGTAAGCGTGTTTCGCGAGTTCCAAGTGCCTTCGGAGTTGCTCATGGACCTCCTGTAACTCTGCGGCTAAGTGCTCTGCCCCCCGTGGCTCCCCCTCTGCCTTGGTCTCCAACCCCGGCAAGGTTCTGGGGTGGCGCCCATTGTTGGCAAAGAACGGTGTCACCCCTGTAGACCCGTGCTTCGTGTTGTTGTAGGCAAACTCGGCTAGCGGTAGGTAGTCCACCCAGGTCAAGGGCTGTTGATTGGCGTAGCATCGCAGGTACTGCTGCATGATGGCGTTGACCCTCTCCGCTTGTCCGTTGGTCTGCGGGTGTCGTGCCGATGCTAAGTTGATCTTAACGTTCAGGATGCCCAGCAGCTTCTGCCAGAAGTTCGAGATGAATTGGCGGCCCCGGTCGGACAGGATGGACCGCGGCAAGCCGTGAGCTTTGAACACGTGGTCTATGAACAGCTTGGCGGTCTGTTCCGCTGTGGCCACCTTCGCGCACGGAATGAAATGCGCCATCTTGGTGAAGAGGTCTACGACCACGAGTACTGCTGTTTTGCCGCGCGAACTGGGCAGATCTGTAACAAAGTCCAGGGCCACTTTCTCCCATGGTTCGAGCGGCGTCTGCAGCGGTTCCAGCAGGCCCGCCGGCTTCCTGTGTACTGGCTTGGCCCTTTGGCAGGTGTCACACCTGGAAACGTAATCCGCAACTTCTCACCGCACCTTGGGCCACCAAAAGTCCCTGGTGACTAATTCTGCCGTCTTGTCCTTGCCGAAGTGCCCAGCGCTGGGCGCGTCGTGCAGCTGCTGCAAGACTCTCGCGCGAAGGTCGTCTCCCGGTACGTAGAGAGCCCCTTTGCGGAGGAGTAGTCCGTCGCGTATCTGGAACTCGTCGTCCCTCGCTGTGCCGTTTCGCACCTCCTCCATCTTGGATTGCGCAAACGAATCCGCCTGTAGCACGCGACGCAATGCGTCCAGGTCCACTGCGGCTGAAGCGCACGCCCACACCTCTGGTGCGAAAATGTGTTTGGCCGCTGCCGGTGCCGCTTCCCCGAGATACTGCGGCTTCCTGGATAGCGCATCCGCCATGACGTTGTTGTCTCCCGGGATGTATTCTATCCGGAAATCAAAATCTGCAAAGAACTCCGCCCAGCGGATGTGTCTCTGGTTCAGGAACTTCGCCGTGCGCCAGTACTCCAGGTTCTTATGGTCCGTGCGGACCTGCACTGTGTGTCTGGCTCCGACGAGGAAGTGCCGCCACGCCTTGAAGGCTGCATGAATGGCCAGCAACTCCCTGTCCCAGATGGTGTAGTTCTGCTCCGACGTGCTGAGCTTCCTGGAGTAGAATGCGCACGGTCTCCAGTCCCCTTGCGGATCTTGCTGCAACAGGACCGCCCCCACCGCTCTGTCCGAGGCGTCCGTTTCAACCCTCATCGGTTTGTTGGGGTTTACGTGTAGCAGCTGTTCTTCGGACGCGAAGAGACGCTTGAGCCTCCGAAAGGACTGCTCCGCCTGGTCCGTCCAGGTGAACTTCTTCTTCTTGGAGCTGAGGGTGTCCGTGATGGCCGCCGTCTCCTTCGCGAACCCCTTGATGAACTTGCGATAAAAGTTGGCGAAACCGACGAACTTCTGGACCTCCTTCCGGTTGCGCGGGCTCTTCCAGTCCAACACTGAGCGGACCTTGGTCCCGCTAGCACGTGGTGCATGAAAGCTTGGTTAGTAAATGTAAATAGTAAATGTGCTGGGCTGGCAGAAGGACTCAGCTGCCGTCAGGGATCTGTTCTGGGAGGGGCTGAATGGAGCCGTGAAAGATGAGCTGGCCAGGGGGGAGAGACCCCAAAATACCACAGAAGTAGTCCAAAGGGCGCTCGCAATTGGGGTGCGCCTGGAAGAACGCCCGTGGAGCAGGGAGGAGGGGCGAAGAGCAAACACGTCAGTTAGAACGACTCCCTTCCTACCCAGAGAGACAGAGCGCGCTCAATCAACGCTTCCGCTGGGGAGGGGAGAGGAGCCGATGGAGATTGGAGGTGCCAGAGCTCAGATAGCAAGCAGAGCCCAAACACCAGGAGCAGTCGAGGCGAAGGCTCCTAGAGGGAGCAGGAAGTGTTACATCTGCGACAGTGCACTGCACATGGCCAAAGAGTGTCCCCAGAGGCTCCAGAAGCACACTGCAGTCTCAGCAACTGTAAAAGGAGCAATTCAGCAGGAGGAGCAGCCCCAGGGAAACGGAGGAGCCTGGTTGGAAACAGAAGCACTGGGGCTCAACCAGGCGAGTCAGTGAAGCAGTCCCCAGAGATTTTGCAGCCCACAGACCCCCTCCCACCCAAACCAGTGGTGCAACTCACCGCATCGCTCCAGCTGCCCGATGGGCTCACCCTGGAGGTCCCTATTACCATTGACTCTGGTAGCAATGCAGACTTTGTAGGAGTGGACTTCGTCAAGCAGCATCGCATAGCACTCCTGCCAGCCACGATGCCCCTAAATGTTGTCACGGTAGATGGCAGGAAGATACTGGGAGGAGAGGTGGTACAGCAGACACCGCCTCTGGTGATGCAAATTGGGAACCACCGCGAAGTCATCAGTTTCAACGTCACCCACCTGTCGGACACGCCCATAGTGTTGGGCATGAGTTGGCTGGATAGGCACATTAGCATGGTACCAGCATTAGCATGGTACCAGCAGCAATTGACCTTCTGCTCTTCCTACTGCGCAGCGCACTGCATCCAGACCTGCCAGGAAGAAGAGGGGCAAGAGAATGAACCGCAGCTACACCTAGGCATGGTGCAAGCGATACCCAACAAGTACAGGGCCTTTTTGGAAGTTTTCTGCGAGAAGGAAGCGGACAAGCTGCCTCCCCACCGGCCCTACGACTGCAAGATTGACCTCCTGCCAGGGGCGACGCTGCCGACTGGGAAACTGTATTCCATGTCTGAAGACGAAATGCAAGAACTCAGGGAGTTCATAGATCACAACTTGAAGCGGGGATTCATCCGGGAATCCAAAGCAGTGGGGTGCAGTCCCGTGTTTTTCGTGAAGAAGAAGGACACACCCGAACGGAGGCTCATAGTGGATTATCGGATCATCAATTCCAGGACAAAGCCCACAGCATTCCCCATGCCCAAAATTGACGACCTGCTCGCGACGGTGAGGAAGGGACGGATCTTCACCAAGTTGGATCTACGAGGGGCCTACAACCTTATACGCATGCGGGAGGGCGACGAGTGGAAGACAGCCATGTTTACGCCTCTAGGAACCTATGAATACAGAGTCATGCCGTTTGGTCTCCAAAATGGCTCCCATTGTTTCCAAGCTTTCATGCACCACGTGCTAGCGGGACTCCTCTACAAGAAGTGCGTCTGCTTCTTAGATGACATCCTGATCTTTTTGGACTCGCAGGAGGCACACGAGGAGGACGTCAAGGAGGTCCTGCAGAGACTACGGGAGCACAGACTTTACGCCAAACTGGAGAAGTGCCAGTTCGACACGACAGAGGTGGATTTCCTGGGCTACAAGCTGTCCGACAAGGGACTTGCCATGGACATCGCCAAGGTCCGCTCAGTGTTGGACTGGAAGAGCCCGCGCAATCGGAAGGAGGTCCAGAAGTTCGTTGGTTTCGCCAACTTTTATCGCAAGTTCATCAAGGGGTTCGCGAAGGAGACGGCGGCCATCACGGACACCCTCAGCTCCAAGAAGAAGAAGTTCACCTGGACGGACCAGGCGGAGCAGTCCTTTCGGAGGCTCAAGCGTCTCTTCGCGTCCGAAGAACAGCTGCTACACGTAAACCCCAGCAAACCGATGAGGGTTGAAACGGACGCCTTGGACAGAGCGGTGGGGGCGGTCCTGTTGCAGCAAGATCCGCAAGGGGACTGGAGACCGTGCGCATTCTACTCCAGGAAGCTCAGCACGTCGGAGCAGAACTACACCATCTGGGACAGGGAGTTGCTGGCCATTCATGCAGCCTTCAAGGCGTGGCGGCACTTCCTCGTCAGAGCCAGACACACAGTGCAGGTCCACACGGACCATAAGAACCTGGAGTACTGGCGCACGGCGAAGTTCCTGAACCAGAGACACATCCGCTGGGCGGAGTTCTTTGCAGATTTCGATTTCCGGATAGAATACATCCCGGGAGACAACAACGTCATGGCGGATGCGCTATCCAGGAAACCACAGTATCTCGAGGAAGCGGCACCGGCAGCGGCCAAACACATTTTCGCACCAGAGGTGTGGGCGTGCGCTTCAGCCGCCGTGGACCTGGACGCATTGCGTCGCGTGCTACAGGCGGATTCGTTTGCGCAATCCAAGATGGAGGAGGTGCGAAACGGCACAGCGAGGGACGACGAGTTCCTGATATGCGACGGACTACTCCTCCGTAAAGGGGCTCTCTACGTACCGGGAGACGACCTTCGCGCGAGAGTCTTGCAGCAGCTGCACGACGCACCCAGCGCTGGGCACTTCGGCAAGGACAAGACAGCGGAATTAGTCACCAGGGACTTTTGGTGGCCCAAGGTGAGGGGAGAAGTTGTGGATTACGTCTCCAGGTGTGACACCTGCCAAAGGGCCAAGCCAGTACACAGGAAGCCGGCGGGTCTGCTGGAACCGCTGCAGACGCCGCTCGAACCGTTACAGATCTGCCCAGTTCGCGCGGCAAAACAGCGGTACTCGTGGTCATAGACCTCTTCACCAAGATGGCGCATTTCATTCCGTGCGCGAAGGTGGCCACAGCGGAACAGACCGCCAAGCTGTTCATAGACCACGTGTTCAAAGCTCACGGCTTGCCGCGGTCCATCCTGTCCGACCGGGGCCGCCAATTCATCTCGAACTTCTGGCAGAAGCTGCTGGGCATCCTGAACGTCAAGATCAACTTAGCGTCGGCACGACACCCGCAGACCAACGGACAAGCGGAGAGGGTCAACGCCATCATGCAGCAGTACCTGCGATGCTACGCCAATCAACAGCCCTCGACCTGGGTGGACTACCTACCGCTAGCCGAGTTTGCCTACAACAACACGAAGCACGGGTCTACAGGGGTGACACCGTTCTTCGCCAACAATGGGCGCCACCCCAGAACCTTCCCGGGGTTGGAGACCGAGGCAGAGGGGGAGCCACGGGGGGCAGAGCACCTAGCCGCAGAGTTACAGGAGGTCCATGAGCAACTCCGAAGGCACTTGGAACTCGCGAAACACGCCTACAAGGTGCAGGCAGACAGGCACAGGAGGGTTGGGGAAGACATCCAGGTAGGGGACTGGGTCTGGTTAGCAGCTCAGGCAGTGCCAGCCAGAACACTAGCTAAGAAGAAGCTAGGACACAAGCAGCTGGGACCTTACCAGGTCGCGGCACAAATCAATCCAGTGGCCTACCGGTTGACACTCCCGGAGGGCTCCAGAATGCACCCAGTCTTTCACAGGTCAGTGCTCACACCTTACAAGGCACCCCACAGGTTTCAGGCACCAGGGACCGCACCAGCCCCACGTAGCCCATCGCCAACAGGGGAGGGACCACAGAGGGCGACGCCACTCAACGAGGTCACGGAGATTTTGGACTCCAGATGGGGGGAAGAGGGAGTTGAATATCTCCTCGCCAGGGAGGGTACTCCGGCCAGCGCCAACGAGTGGGTGCCGTGCTATGCCGTGGAGGAGCACTACCTCAAAGACGAGTTCCATTCGCTCTTCCCACACAGACCCATGCCGGTGGAGTACTTCGACGACTGGCTTTTCACACCCACACTGTCAGCCAGCACATTCCAGGGTTTCTCCTCAGATGAGAAGCCGACGCCTGGGACGAGCTCCCAGGAGGGGTCGCTCTCGGGGTTTGTCATGGACCGCTCCTATTGGTGGGACACTCAACCAGAAGTGGGGTGGAGCAGGGAACTGCTGAGGGGGCCCTTGCACACAGCCTCACCCGAGGGACCGGGTGGAGAGGAGGACATGGACGTATGGGGGGAGGATCCTGGTTTTGAGCATGACAGCAGAGAAATGGAAGCAGAGGAAGTCGACGTCGACGAACCCATCGTGGGGGGGCCTGATCCCGCTGGCCGGTTGCACACCAGGGGGAAAGAACGGAAGCCAGCACTCACACCCCCAGCGCTGGAGCACCCAGAACCCACACCCGAAGAGGGGGAGGGGGAAGGGGGGCTTCGAGGGGGGATGGATGTCAGAGGCTCAGGAGCAGAAGAGCAGGGGAGAGAGCAAATAGAGAGCGGAGGAGAGGAATCAGAGGGGAGCGTAGGGGAATATGACAGTGGCCCGAGAGATTCCATGAGCTTCTCCAGCGAATCAGAAGACTCCCAGGAGCGGGCGCCTATGGTAAGGGCGAGGGGAGTCCCAGGGGGGACGCTCCATAAACAAGGAACCAGAGGGGACTCCCAAGGGAGTAGCGGAAGGTCAGGACCAGTTCCCCCACCAGAGCACAGTGGGGGGGAAGGGTCACATGAGTCAGGACCAGCTTCTCCTCCAGCGGGGAGAGAAGATGAGTCAGGGGTAACCATGCCCCCATCGGGGAGTGGGGAAACGGAGGGAAGGCCAGGTCCAGCTAGCCTCCCCGAAAGAGGGAGCAGTGACACAAGTGTAACGGTCAGAAGGAAAGTGGGAGGCTGCGCGCGCGCGCCAAGTTCAAATGTGGAGGAGCGCGGGACAGCAGAAGACCCGGATTGGGAGCCAGGTCCTAAAGCCTGAAGGAGGGATGGAGAAGAGTCAGGGGACTCAGCATCAGAAGAATCTAGGAGGGCTGAAACTCCGACTAGCAGGAGGACCCAGAGAAAGAAGGAACAGAGGAAGAGGTGGAGTAAGGCTAGAATCTTAAGCTGGTGTCAGGGTGGAGGAGATTCAGATGGGACTTCTACGGTCTGAGGTATAGACGTAGCGTTGCGCGCTGCGCGTCTGGAAATGAAACTGAACTTCAATAAAGACCTTTTTACTTGAGGAAGGAGCAGCGTTGGTCTTGTGTGAGCTGGGACCTTGGGCGGCGCTGACACACATTCACCGAAAAAGTCAGAAAAATCTGACTTGTTTGTTATCAGCCCAAATCAAGCATAGTTGTTTTGGTTCCATGTCAAAAGAAAGAGGACGGGAAACAATATCAGCAGAGAAGGGCCTCAACATCTGGTCCAGCGGGTTCGGCAGGAGTTATAGTTCCACAACAAAGACCAAAAGTTATGTCATCTCAAGATCCAATCGCCCAGGCATTAAGTAAAATTAATACATCATTGGAATTCCTAGCTAAACAAGTTGCAGAGACAAATAAGCAAGTAGCGGAGGCCTCAGCAAAAATTGATTTGAATACTACAAGCATAAATGAATTGGGGAAGAAGGTGAATTCAAATACACAACTTATTTGAATTCACCTTCTTATAGAGGAATCGGCCTCCACCAGGAAATTAGCCGAAGAAGCAAAAGAAATTGCAACTGCCAATCAGGAGAGGTTTCCACCTGTATATAAGAAGCTTGAGGACCATGACTTGACCCTATCTATGTGGGAACTTCAAGGGAAAGAGAAGAATTTGAGACAGGGATGCAGAAAAGGGAGGCATGGGGAAGTCGTTGAAATTGGGTATAAGGAAAAAAATTATGAAATTATACATGTTTATATGTTTGTTTGTTTCTGTATTGTTGTTTGTAATGTCTTATAATATATGTTGAAAAACTAATAAAAATTTTATTTAAAAAAAAAAGAGAAGAATTTGAGACTTCAGGCGGTACCAGAAGAGGAACAAGACAATTTGGTGGACTTTCTTATGAAAGAATTTACTGAATTTTGGCAAAAGGATTTGGGAAAGGAAGAAATTAAAATAGTGAGTGCTTTCAGGATTGGTAGGAAGCAAAGAAAGAATAAAGCAAGGGACTGCCTGATCTCGTTAAGATCAAAAGAAGAAAGAGATAAAATTATTAATTTACAGTATCAAAGACGTTTGGAAATTGGAGACTCTTTCGTGGAAATTTTTAGGGATATCCCTAAACTCATCTTGGATGTCAGGGCTCACTACAGAGATTTGGTGGACCTATTGAAAGGAAACAGAATTCCTTTTAGATGGGAATTTCCTCAAGGCCTATCCTTTAAATTTAAAGGAAGGAAAATAAGAATAAGGACTGTGGAGGATAAAGACAAATTTCTTAATGAACAAGGTGAGAATCTGCAGAAGGGAGTGATTGGACAGGACCCAACTGACTCACAAGGAACTTTGGATGTAGCAAATTTGTCATATGGACTTGCTGAACCAGGGAAAGACACACTACCGACTGAGGAAGAAGAGCAACTCAGGGCAGTAGGAGGGAAGAACAAATAATCAACCATGGCTCTGCAACTTCTAAGCTGGAACTGTAATGGGATCAATTCCCCTCGAAAGAGGAAAAGTGTTTTTCATATATTAAAGAAAGAACAACTGGATTTGATTTGTCTACAGGAAACACATGTAATGAGGTCACATAGGAAGTTGCTCATCAATAAGAGATTGGGACAAGAATTTATTTCATCGGATAAGGGTAGAAAAAGAGGAGTTGTGATATATGCAAAGGAGAAACTTTTACCGAAACAAATTTTTAAAGATGAACAAGGAACATATTTGGCTATTGAAATTCAACTTCAAGGAGAAAAATTCCTGATTGTAGGGGTGTATGCTCCGAATGAGGGGAAATCTGAATTCTTTAAGAAGTTGCATGAGGTTCTTCTGGACTATTTGGACTATAATATAATCTTAATGGGAGATATGAATGGAGTTGTCTCTACAAATATGGACAAGGCACAAAGACAAGTAATCACCAAAGATGGGAGATTACCAAAGACCTTTTTTGAACTGACTGACAATATGGACTTGATTGACATTTGGAGAACTAAGAACCCTCTAGAGAGAGAGGGAACTTTTTTCTCTGAAGCAAAAATGACCTGGACTAGGATTGACCAAATTTGGATTACTAGAGGAATGGCACCGAAGATAAAAAAGGTAGAAATCTGCCCCAAAACTTGCTCCGACCATAATGCAGTAAAGATGGAGATGAAACAAATGACACCCGGCTCCTTTAGATGGAGGATGAATGACACCTTATTTAGAGATGAAGAAGTATACAAAAAGGCCCAAAAAACTTTGAGAGATTATTTTGAAGTGAATTTGGCCACTAATGTTGAAAAAAGAGTAATATGGGATGCCAGTAAAGCCGTGATGAGAGGGTTTCTGATTCAACAGAATGCAATAAAGAAGAGAAGTCGAAATGAGAAAAAAGACAAAATTCTGGAGAAAATAAAAGAAGGAGAGAAGAAACTGAGAGCAAAGCCAAAGTCACAGGAGATTTTGAAAGAAATAAAGCTACTTCAAGTACAATATATGGAATTGATGAACCAGGAAATAGAATGGAAAATTAAACAAATGAGACAGAAGACATTTGAATCAGCAAACAAATGTGGGAAATTACTGGCATGGCAACTGAAAAAAAGACAAAAACTAAATACAATTACAAATCTGGAAGTGGAAGGGAAAGACATACTGTCAGCGCTGCCCAAGGTCCCAGCTCACACAAGAAAACGCTGCTTCTTTCTCTAGTATAAAAGTCTTTATTGAAGTTCAGTTTCACTTCCACACGCGCAGCGCGCAACGCTACGTCTGTTCCTTAGACCGTCGTAGCTCCATCTGAATCTCCTCCCCCTTGACACCAGTTTAAAATTCTAGCCTTACTCCACCTCTTCCTCTGTTCCTTCCTTCTCTGGGTCCGCCTGCTAGTCGGAGTCTCAGCTTTCCTAGACTCCTCTGACGCTGAGTCCCCTGACTCTTCCCCCTCCCTCCTTCAGGCTTTTGGACCTGGCTCCCAATCCGGGTTTTCTGCTGCCCCTCGCTCCTCCACATTTGAACTTGGCGCGCACGCACAGCCTCCCACTTTCCTTCTGACCGTTACACTTGTGTCACTGCTCCCTCTTTCGGGGAGGCTAGCTGGACCTGGCCTTCCCTCCGTTTCCCCACTTCCCGATGGGGGCGTGGTTATCCCCGACTCATCTTCTCTCCCCGCTGGAGGAGAGGCTGGTCCTGACTCATGTGACTCTTCCCCCCCACTGTGCTCTGGTGGGGGAACTGGTCCTGATCCTCCGCTGCTCCCTTGGGAGTCCCCTCTGGTCCCTTGTTTCTGGAGCGTCCCCCCTGGGACCCCCCCTTGCCCTTACCATAGGCGCCCCCTTCTGGGAATCTTCTGATTCGCTGGAGAAGCTCATGGAATCTCTCGGGTCACTGTCATATTCCCCTACGCTCCCCTCTGATTCCTCTCCTCTGCTCTCTATTTGCTCTCTCCCCTGTGCTTCTGCTCCTGAGCCTCTGACACATACATAATCCAAATGAGATCAGAAATTGCTTCCAGAGATATTTCAAACAACTTTTTGCACAAGGGCCACAGAACGAAATGGATATAGACCGATTTTTGAAGACGAATGGATTACAAAAAATTTCACAAGAAATTAAATTCATGCTGAACTGTGAGATAACTGACCAGGAGATAGAAGGTGCCATTCTAAATATGAAAGTGGGCAAGTCTCCAGGACCGGATGGATTGTCTTCCTGCTGCTATAGACTGTTGAAAGAGTGGCTAATGCAACCATTGAAGGAAGTTTGTAATGAAATTATGGAGGGGAAAAGGGCACCAGAATCGTGGAAAGAGGCCTACATTACACTAATACCAAAAACAGAGACTGAAAAGACTCAACTTAGGAACTACCGTCCCATATCCCTATTAAATGTGGATTACAAAATCTTTGCTGACATTTTAGCTAAGAGATTGAAAAAAGTATTGATTGAGGAGATTCATAAAGACCAGGCGGGCTTTCTTCCGGGTAGACATCTTTCGGATAACCTAAGGAATATAATTGACATTTTGGAGAAGTTGGAAGTGAATATAAACACTAAGGCTGTTTTGATATTTGTGGACGCGGAGAAAGCCTTTGACAACATTTCTTGGAGCTTTATGAAGAAGAACCTACAGGGTATGGGGGTAGGCCATGGTTTTGAGAATGGTATTGGTGCAATATATTCAGAACAAACGGCTAAACTAATTGTAAATAATGTGGTTACAGAACAGTTTAAGATAGAAAAAGGGACACGACAGGGATGCCCAATCTCCCCTCTGCTTTTTATTTCGGTCCTGGAGGTCTTGCTGAACATGATTAGAAGGGACCGGATGGTTAAAGGTATACAGGTCGGAACCAAACAGTTTAAATTAAGAGCGTTTGCAGATGATTTAGTCTTGACACTACAGGAGCCAGAATCTAGTACTAAAAGAGTTTTAGAACTAATTCAAGAATTTGGTCAGGTGGCAGGATTTAAACTGAACAAGTTAAAAACCAAAGTACTTGAGAAAAATTTAACACCGATAGAGAGAGAAAAGTTCCAAAATGAAACAGGCCTGACTGTGGTTAAGAAAGTGAAATATTTGGGGATTAATATGACAGCTAAAAATGGGAATTTGTTCAAAGACAATTATGAAAAATGTTGGGCTGAAGTGAAAAAAGATTTAGAAATTTGGTCAAACTTGAAGCTTTCCTTGTTGGGTCGAATTGCAGCTATAAAGATGAATGTATTGCCTAGAATGTTGTTTTTGTTTCAAACACTGCAAATTTTGGACAAAATGGACTGTTTCAAGAAGTGGCAGAAAGACATTTCTAAATTTGTCTGGCAGGGCAAGAAGCCTAGAATAAAATTTAAGATATTAACTGATGCAAAGGAAAGAGGTGGATTTGCCCTGCCAGACCTGAAACTTTACTATGAATCAGCAGCATTTTGCTGGTTGAAAGACTGGCTGCTTCTTGAGAACACAGACATTTTGGATCTTGAAGGTTTCAACAATGTTTTTGGGTGGCATGCATATTTGTGGTACGACAAGGTGAAAGCACACAAAGCTTTTAAAAATCATATTGTCAGGAGAGCACTGTTTAATGTTTGGACTAGATATAAAGATTTACTGGAAAATAAAACTCCAAGGTGGTTGTCACCAATGGAGGCTAAGGCTCAGAGAAAACTTAACATGGAGGCTAAATGGCCAAAATATTGGGAAATCTTGGAACTAGAAGGGGACAGATTGAAATTACAGAGTTTTGAGAAATTGAAAGATAAAGTGCGAGATTGGCTTCATTATTACCAAATAATGGAGGTTTATAATTTGGACAAGAAAGTTGGTTTCCAGGTGGAAAAATCTAAATTGGAAACAGAATTGCTAGAATCCAAAACTAAGACCTTGTCAAAAATGTATAACTTGCTGCTGAAATGGAATACTCAGGATGAGACGGTTAAATCTGTAATGATTAAATGGGCACATGACGTTGGACATAATATTATGTTTGCTGACTGGGAACAGTTGTGGACCACCGGGATTAAATTCACGGCATGCAATGCCTTAAGAGAGAATATTATGAAAATGATATACAGGTGGTACATGACCCCAGTCAAGCTTGCAAAAATCTATCATTTGCCCGATAATAAATGTTGGAAATGTAAAGAGACTGAAGGTACATTCTTTCACCTTTGGTGGACGTGCCCAAAGATTAAGGCTTTCTGGGAAATGATATATAATGAATTGAAAAAGGTATTTAAATATACCTTCTTGAAGAAACCAGAGGCCTTTCTCTTGGGCATGGTCGGCCAAGTGGTGCCAAAGAAGGACAGAACTTTTTTTATGTATGCTACAACAGCAGCAAGGATACTCATCGCAAAGTATTGGAAGACGCAATATCTACCCACTCTGGAAGAATGGCAGATGAAAATGATCGACTGTATGGGACTGGCAGAATTGACGAGCAGAATCCGTGACCAGGGAGAAGAGTCGGCTGAAGAAGATTGGAAAAAATTTAAGGACTATTTACAGAAACATTGTAAAATTTAAGAAAGTTAGATGGTGTTGGATTGAAATTGAGAGGTTTCTAGCTGCAATAATATATAAGAACATAGATGGGGAAAAGAAAGGGTTTGAAAAATAAGGTAATGTTATAAGCTGTAATGCTTTAAATGAAGGATTTGCTGAAAAAATAATCTTAATTGGGATACAAGAAGGAGAAGTATGAGGAGGTCTGAGAAATATGTTATTTAAAAGTATGTGTCAGCGCTGCCCAAGGTCCCAGCTCACACAAGACCAACGCTGCTTCTTCCTCAAGTAAAAAGGTCTTTATTGAAGTTCAGTTTCATTTCCAGGCGCGCAGCGCGCAACGCTACGTCTATGCCTCAGACCGTAGAAGTCCCATCTGAATCTCCTCCCCCCTGACACCAGCTCAAGACTCTAGCCTTACTCCACCTCTTCCTCTGTTCCTTCTTTCTCTGGGTCCTCCTGCTAGTCAGAGTCTCAGCCCTCCTAGACACTTCTGACGCTGAGTCCCCCGACTCTTCTCCCCCCCTCCTTCGGGCTTTAGGACCTGGCTCCCAATCCGGGTTTTCTGCTGTCCCGCGCTCCTCCACATTTGAACTTGGCGCGCGCGCGCAGCCTCCCACTTTCCTTCTGACCGTTACACTTGTGTCACTGCTCCCTCTTTCGGGGAGGCTAGCTGGACCTGGCCTTCCCTCCGTTTCCCCACTCCCCGATGGGGGCGTGGTTACCCCTGACTCATCTTCTCTCCCCGCTGGAGGAGAAGCTGGTCCTGACTCATGTGACTCTTCCCCCCCACTGTGCTCTGGTGGGGGAACTGGTCCTGATCCTCCGCTACTCCCTTGGGAGTCCCCTTTGGTTCCTTGTTTATGGAGCGTCCCCCCTGGGACTCCCCTCGCCCTTATCATAGGCGCCCCCTCCTGGGAATCTTCTGATTCACTGGAGAAGCTCATGGAATCTCTCGGGCCACTGTCATATTCCCCTACGCTCCCCTCTGATTCCTCTCCTCCGCTCTCTATTTGCTCTCTCCCCTGCTCTTCTGCTCCTGAGCCTCTGACATCCATCCCCCCCTCGAAGCCCCCCCTTCCCCCCTCCCCCTCTTCGGGTGTGGGTTCCGGGTGCTCCAGCGCTAGGGGTGTGAGTGCTGGCTTCCGTTCTCTCCCCCTGGTGTGCAACCGGCCAGCGGGATCAGGCCCCCCCACGATGGGTTCGTCGACATCGACTTCCTCTGCTTCCATTTCTCTGCTGTCGTGCTCAAAACCAGGATCCTCCCCCCATACGTCCATGTCCTCCTCTCGGGTGAGGCTGTGTGCAAGGGCCCCCTCAGCAGTTCCCTGCTCCACCCCACTTCTGGTTGAGTGTCCCACCAATAGGAGCGGTCTGTGACAAACCCCGAGAGCGACCCCTCCTGGGAGTTCGTTCCAGGCGTCGGCTCCTCATCTGAGGAGAAACCCTGGAACGTGCTGGCTGACAGTGTGGGTGTGAAAAGCCAGTCGTCGAAATACTCCACCGGCATGGGTCTGTGTGGGAAGAGCGAATGGAACTCGTCTTTGAGGTAGTGCTCCTCCACGGCATAGCACGGCACCCACTCGTTGGCGCTGGCCGGAGTACCCTCCCTGGCGAGGAGATATTCAACTCCCTCTTTCCCCCATCTGGAGTCCAAAATCTCCGTGACCTCGTTGAGTGGGGTCGCCCTCTGTGGTCCCTCCCCTGTTGGCGATGGGCTACGTGGGGCTGGTGCGGTCCCTGGCGCCTGAAACCTGTGGGGTGCCTTGTAAGGTGTGAGCACTGACCTGTGAAAGACTGGGTGCATTCTGGAGCCCTCCGGGAGTGTCAACCGGTAGGCCACTGGATTGATTTGTGCCGCGACCTGGTAAGGTCCCAGCTGCTTGTGCCCGAGCTTCTTCTTAGCTAGCGTTCTGGCCGGCACTGCCTGAGCTGCTAACCAGACCCAGTCCCCTACCTGTATGTCTTCCCCAACCCTCCTGTGCCTGTCTGCCTGCACCTTGTAGGCGTGTTTCGCGAGTTCCAAGTGCCTTCGGAGTTGCTCATGGGCCTCCTGTAACTCTGCGGCTAAGTGCTCTGCCCCCCGTGGCTCCCCCTCTGCCTCGGTCTCCAACCCCGGGAAGGTTCTGGGGTGGCGCCCATTGTTGGCGAAGAACGGTGTCACCCCTGTAGACCCGTGCTTCGTGTTGTTGTAGGCAAACTCGGCTAGCGGTAGGTAGTCCACCCAGGTCGAGGGCTGTTGATTGGCGTAGCATCGCAGGTACTGCTGCATGATGGCGTTGACCCTCTCCGCTTGTCCGTTGGTCTGCGGGTGTCGTGCCGACGCTAAGTTGATCTTGACGTTCAGGATGCCCAGCAGCTTCTGCCAGAAGTTCGAGATGAATTGGCGGCCCCGGTCGGACAGGATGGACCGCGGCAAGCCGTGAGCTTTGAACACGTGGTCTATGAACAGCTTGGCGGTCTGTTCCGCTGTGGCCACCTTCGCGCACGGAATGAAATGCGCCATCTTGGTGAAGAGGTCTACAACCACGAGTACCGCTGTTTTGCCACGCGAGCTGGGCAGATCTGTAACAAAGTCCAGGGCCACTTTCTCCCATGGTTCGAGCGGCGTCTGCAGCGGTTCCAGCAGACCCGCCGGCTTCCTGTGTACTGGCTGGGCCCTTTGGCAGGTGTCACACCTGGAAACGTAATCCGCAACTTCTCCCCTCACCTTGGGCCACCAAAAGTCCCTGGTGACTAATTCCGCCGTCTTGTCCTTGCCGAAGTGCCCAGCGCTGGGCGCGTCGTGCAGCTGCTGCAAGACTCTCGCGCGAAGGTCGTCTCCCGGTACATAGAGAGCCCCTTTACGGAGGAGTAGTCCGTCGCGTATCTGGAACTCGTCGTCCCTCGCTGTGCCGTTTCGCACCTCCTCCATCTTGGATTGCGCAAACGAATCCGCCTGTAGCGCGAGACGCACTGCGTCCAGGTCCACGGCGGCTGAATCGCACGCCCACACCTCTGGTGCGAAAATGTGTTTGGCCGCTGCCGGTGCCGCTTCCTCGAGATACTGCGGCTTCCTGGATAGCGCATCCGCCATGACGGTCGTTGTCTCCCGGGATGTATTCTATCCGGAAATCGAAATCTGCAAAGAACTCCGCCCAGCGGATGTGTCTCTGGTTCAGGAACTTCGCCGTGCGCCAGTACTCCAGGTTCTTATGGTCTGTGCGGACCTGCACTGTGTGTCTGGCTCCGACGAGGAAGTGCCGCCACGCCTTGAAGGCTGCATGAATGGCCAGCAACTCCCTGTCCCAGATGGTGTAGTTCTGCTCCGACGTGCTGAGCTTCCTGGAGTAGAATGCGCACGGTCTCCAGTCCCCTTGCGGATCTTGCTGCAACAGGACCGCCCCCACCGCTCTGTCCGAGGCGTCCGTTTCAACCCTCATCGGTTTGCTGGGGTTTACGTGTAGCAGCTGTTCTTCGGACGCGAAGAGACGCTTGAGCCTCCGAAAGGACTGCTCCGCCTGGTCCGTCCAGGTGAACTTCTTCTTCTTGGAGCTGAGGGTGTCCGTGATGGCCGCCGTCTCCTTCGCGAACCCCTTGATGAACTTGCGATAAAAGTTGGCGAAACCAACGAACTTCTGGACCTCCTTCCGGTTGCGCGGGCTCTTCCAGTCCAACACTGAGCGGACCTTGGCGCTCTCCATGGCAAGTCCCTTGTCGGACAGCTTGTAGCCCAGGAAATCCACCTCTGTCGTGTCGAACTGGCACTTCTCCAGCTTGGCGTAAAGTCTGTGCTCCCGTAGTCTCTGCAGGACCTCCTTGACGTCCTCCTCGTGCGCCTCCTGCGATTCCGAAAAGATCAGGATGTCATCTAAGAAGCAGACGCACTTCTTGTAGAGGAGTCCCGCTAGCACGTGGTGCATGAAAGCTTGGAAACAATGGGAGCCATTTTGGAGACCAAACGGCATGACTCTGTATTCATAGGTTCCTAAAGGCGTAAACATGGCTGTCTTCCACTCGTCGCCCTCCCGCATGCGTATAAGGTTGTAGGCCCCTCGTAGATCCAACTTGGTGAAGATCCGTCCCTTCCTCACCGTCGCGAGCAGGTCGTCAATTTTGGGCATGGGGAATGCCGTGGGCTTTGTCCTGGAATTGATGATTCTATAATCCACTATGAGCCTCCGTTCGGGCGTGTCTCTCTTCTTCACGAAAAACACGGGACTGCCCCCCACTGCTTTGGATTCCCGGATGAATCCCCGCTTCAAATTGCGATCTATGAACTCCCTGAGTTCTTGCATTTCGTCTTCAGACATGGAGTACAGTCTCCCAGTCGGCAGCGTCGCCCCCGGCAGGAGGTCAATCTTGCAGTCGTAGGGCCTGTGGGGAGGCAGCTTGTCCGCTTCCTTCTCGCAGAAAACTTCCAAAAAGGCCCTGTACTTGTTGGGTACCGCTTGCACCATGCCTAGGTGTAGCTGCGGTTCATCCTCTTGCCCCTCTTCTTCCTGGCAGGTCTGGATGCAGTGCGCTGCGCAGTAGGAAGAGCAGAAGGTCAATTGCCGCTGGTACCACGCTAATGCCGGGCTGTGCCTATCCAGCCAACTCATGCCCAACACTATGGGCGTGTCCGACAGGTGGGTGACGTTGAAACTGATGACTTCGTGGTGGTTCCCAATTTGCATCACCAGAGGCGGTGTCTGCTGTACCACCTCTCCTCCCAGTATCTTCCTGCCATCTACCGTGACAACATTTAGGGGCATCGTGGCTGGCAGGAGTGCTATGCGATGCTGCTTGACGAAGTCCACTCCTACAAAGTCTGCATTGCTACCAGAGTCAATGGTAATAGGGACCTCCAGGGTGAGCCCATCGGGCAGCTGGAGCGATGCGGTGAGTTGCACCACTGGTTTGGGTGGGAGGGGGTCTGTGGGCTGCAAAATCTCTGGGGACTGCTTCACTGACTCGCCTGGTTGAGCCCCAGTGCCTCCGTTTCCAACCAGGCTTCGTCGTTTCCCTGCAGCTGTTCCCCCTGCTGAATTGCTCCTTTTACGGTTGCTGAGGCTGCAGTGTGCTTCTGGAGCCTCTGGGGACACTCTTTGGCCATGTGCAGTGCACTGTCGCAGATGTAACACTTCCTGCTCCCTCTAGGAGCCTTCGCCTTGACTGCTCCTGGTGTTTGGGCTCTGCTTGCTGTCTGAGCCCTTGCACCTCCAATCTCCATCGGCTCCTCTCCCCTCCCCAACGGAGGCGTGGACTGAGCGCGCTCTGTCTCTCTGGGTAGGAAGGGAGTTGTTCTAACTAACGTGTTTGCTCTTCGCCCCTCCTCCCTGCTCCACGGGCGTTCTTCCAGGCGCACCCCAATTGCGAGCGCCCTTTGGACTACTTCTGTGGTATTTTGGGGTCTCTCCCCCCTGGCCAGCTCATCTTTCACGGCTCCATTCAGCCCCTCCCAGAACAGATCCCTGACGGCAGCTGAGTCCTTCTGCCAGCCCAGCACATTTACTAACCCAAAAAAGCGGGAATGATACTGGCGCACCGTCGCTTTTCCTTGCCGCAATCCATGCATTTCCCTTCTAGCGACATCCACATCTACCGTTGATTTAAAGCAAGCGTCCATGGCTTCAATAAAGGTGCTTGAATCTTTGAGGGCGGGGTCATTTTCGCGTAATAAGGTTCGCAGCCACGACTTAGCTTCCCCATGCAGATGAGTGATTATGAAACCCACTTTCTCCTCCTCATCCCTAAAGTCTTTCCGAAGCAATTTGAGCGCGAAAACTACTTCTGCTCTGAAGTTAGGGTACTGCTGCAGGTTCCCGTCAAAATGGGTCACAATACTTGCCCCCCTTTTCCCAAGGCCAACTCCCTCCGGCTTGGCTCCCAGCTGCCCCTCCTTTCCCCATCTGTCCCACCTGGCTTGCAGATCCTGGCAGAGCGCAGCTGTTTCTCCTTCCTTTTTCTTAGATGCAGCCAATTCTGCGTAGAGCGTTGAGACTGCCTCCTGCAGTTGCTTGACTTTCTCCTCTGTAGTCATCTTTGCCTATCTTCGTGAGCTTGCAGAGAGGAGATGGGACTTACTGTCAGCGCTGCCCAAGGTCCCAGCTCACACAAGACCAACGCTGCTTCTTCCTCAAGTAAAAAAGTCTTTATTGAAGTTCAGTTTCATTTCCAGCCGCGCAGCGCGCAACGCTACGTCTATGCCCTAGACCGTAGAAGTCCCATCTGAATCTCCTCCCCCCTGACACCAGCTTAAGACTCTAGCCTTACTCCACCTCTTCCTCTGTTCCTTCTTTCTCTGGGTCCTCCTGCTAGTCGGAGTTTCAGCCCTCCTAGATTCTTCTGACGCTGAGTCCGCCGACTCTTCTCCCCCCCTCCTTCGGGCTTTAGGACCTGGCTCCCAATCCGGGTTTTCTGCTGTCCCGCGCTCCTCCACATTTGAACTTGGCGCGCACGCGCAGCCTCCCACTTTCCTTCTGACCGTTACACTTGTGTCACTGCTCCCTCTTTCGGGGAGGCTAGCTGGACCTGGCCTTCCCTCCGTTTCCCCACTCCCCGATGGGGGCGTGGTTACCCCTGACTCATCTTCTCCCCCCGCTGGAGGAGAAGCTGGTCCTGACTCATGTGACTCTTCCCCCCCACTGTGCTCTGGTGGGGGAACTGGTCCTGATCCTCCGCTACTCCTTTGGGACTCCCCTCTGGTTCCTTGTTTATGGAACGTCCCCCCTGGGACTCCCCTCGTCCTTACCATAGGCGCCCCCTCCTGGGAATCTTCTGATTCGCTGGAGAAACTCATGAAATCTCTCGGGCCACTGTCATATTCCCCTACGCTCCCCTCTGATTCCTCTCCTCCGCTCTCTATTTGCTCTCTCCCCTGCTCTTCTGCTCCTGAGCCACTGCTCCAAAACACCATGCGAATAGAACTATGCGCAATCAAAGCTTATTCGTCTTCTTTCTACACATATGGAAGCGAAAAGAAGGCGTTGTGTTATTTTTGACTCATTACACACACTTTGCGATTTCTGGGTAAATTTGCAATAACACCAAAGAACACGAAATAAGCGAAATCAAAGCTTATTCGTTTTCTTTCCATGCATATAGAAGCGAAAAGACGGTGTTCTGTTATTTTGGTCTCATTACACACACTTTGCGATTTCTGGGTAAATTTGCAATAACACCAAAGAACACGAAATAAGCGAAATCAAAGCTTATTCGTTTTCTTTCCATGCATATAGAAGCGAAAAGACGGTGTTCTGTTATTTTGGTCTCATTACAAACACTTTGCGATTTCTGGGTAAATTTGCAATAACACCAAAGAACACGAAATAAGCGAAATCAAAGCTTATTCGTTTTCTTTCCATGCATATAGAAGCGAAAAGACGGTGTTGTGTTATCTTGGTCTCATTCCACACAATTTGCGATTTCTGGGTCAATGTGCATTACCACCAAAGAACACGAAATAAGCGAAATGCAAGATTCTTCTTTCTATGTAGCTGGAACTCAAAACAACCTGTTTGGCTTTGTTTAGGCTTATAGACTTTGCTTTGCTATTTGTGGGGAATGAACACCGAAAGAACAATCCAAGGTTATTCGTCCTCTTTCTATTGACATGGAACCAAAACACCTATGCTTGATTTGGGCTGATAACAAACATGTCACTCTGAGATTTTTCGGTGAATGTGCATTCTAACCCCAGAAACACCAATTTCAAATAAGCCCAATCAGAGCTTTATCATCTTCTTTTTATGTAGATGGAACCCAAAACACCTTTTGGCTTTGGTTGGGGGTGATTCTGGTGCACACCCAAAAAACACCATGCGAATAGAAATATGCGCAATCAAAGCTTATTCGTCATCTTTCTACGCATATGGAAGCGAAAAGACGGCGTTGTGTTATTTTGGTCTCATTACACACACTTTGCGATTTCTGGGTAAATTTGCAATAACACCAAAGAACACGAAATAAGCGAAATCAAAGCTTATTCGTTTTCTTTCCATGCATATAGTAGCGAAAAGAAGGTGTTGTGTTATTTTGGTCTCATTTCACACACTGCGGTTTCTGGGTCAATGTGCATTAACACCAAAGAACACGAAATAAGCGAAATGCAAGATCCTTCTTTCTATGTAGCTGGAACTCAAAACAACCTGTTTGGCTTTGTTTAGGCTTATTACACTTTGCTTTGCTATTTGTGGGGAATGAACACCGAAAGAACAATCCAAGGTTATTCGTCCTCTTTCTATTGACATGGAACCAAAACACCTATGCTTGATTTGGGCTGATAACAAACATGTCACTCTGAGATTTTTCGGTGAATGTGCATTGTAACCCCAGAAACACCAATTTCAAATAAGCCCAATCAGAGCTTTATCATCTTCTTTTTATGTAGATGGCACCCAAAACACCTTTTGGCTTTGGTTGGGGTTGATTCTGGTACACACCCAAAAAACACCATGCGAATAGAAATATGCGCAATCAAAGCTTTCTTTCTACGCATATGGAAGCGAAAAGAAGACGTTGTGTTATTTTGGTCTCATTACACACACTTTGCGATTTCTGGGTAAATTTGCAATAACACCAAAGAACACGAAATAAGCGAAATCAAAGATTCGGTTTCTTTCCATGCATATAGAAGCGAAAAGACGGTGTTGTGTTATTTTGGTCTCATTACACACACTTTGCGATTTCTGGGTAAATTTGCAATAACACCAGAGAACACGAAATAAGCGAAATCAAAGCTTATTCGTTTTCTTTCCATGCATATAGAAGCGAAAAGAAGGTGTGTTGTTTTGGTCTCATTTCACACACTGCGGTTTCTGGGTCAATGTGCATTAACACCAAAGAACACGAAATAAGCGAAATGCAAGATCCTTCTTTCTATGTAGCTGGAACTCAAAACAACCTGTTTGGCTTTGTTTAGGCTTATAGACTTTGCTTTGCTATTTGTGGGGAATGAACACCGAAAGAACAATCCAAGGTTATTCGTCCTCTTTCTATGTAGCTGGAACTCAAAACAACCTGTTTGGCTTTGTTTAGGCTTATTAGACTTTGCTTTGCTATTTGTGGGGAATGAACACCGAAAGAACAATCCAAGGTTATTCGTCCTCGTTCTTTTGACATGGAACCAAAACAACTATGCTTGATTTCGGCTGATAACAAACAAGTCACTCTGAGATTTTTCGGTGAATGTGCATTCTAACCCCAGAAACACCAATTTCAAATAAGCCCAATCAGAGCTTTATCATCTTCTTTTTATGTAGATGGAACCCAAAACACCTTTTGGCTTTGGTTGGGAGTGATTCTGGTGCACACCCAAAAAACACCATGCGAATAGAAATATGCGCAATCAAAGCTTATTCGTCTTCTTTCTACGCATATGGAAGCGAAAAGACGGCGTTGTGTTATTTTGGTCTCATTACACACACTTTGCGATTTCTGGGTAAATTTGCAATAACACCAAAGAACACGAAATAAGCGAAATCAAAGCTTATTCGGTTTCTTTCCATGCATATAGAAGCGAAAAGACGGTGTTGTGTTATTTTGGTCTCATTACACACACTTTGCGATTTCTGGGTAAATTTGCAATAACACCAGAGAACACGAAATAAGCGAAATCAAAGCTTATTCGTTTTCTTTCCATGCATATAGAAGCGAAAAGAAGGTGTGTTATTTTGGTCTCATTTCACACACTGCGGTTTCTGGGTAAATTTGCAATAACACCTGTCAGCGCTGCCCAAGGTCCCAGCTCACACAAGACCAACGCTGCTTCTTGCTCAAGTTTAAAAGTCTTTATTGAAGTTCAGTCTCATTTCCAGACGTGCAGCGCGCAACGCTACATCTATCCGTCAGACCGTAGAAGTCCCATCTGAATCTCCGCCCCCCTGACACCAGCTTAAGATTCTAGCTTTACTCCACCTTTTCCTCTGTTCCTTCTTTCTCTGGGTCCTTCTGCTAGTCGGAGTCTCTGCCCTCCGAGATTCTTCTGACGCTGATTCTCCCGACTCCTCCCCCCCCTCTTTCGGGCTTTAGGACCTGGCTCCCAATCCGGGTTTTCTGCTGTCCCGCGCTCCTCCACATTTGAACTTGGCGCGCGCGCGCAGCCTCCCACTTTCCTTCTGACCGTTACACTTGTGTCACTGCTCCCCCTTTCGGGGAGGCTAGCTGGACCTGGCCTTCCCTCCTTCTCCCCACTCCCCGATGGAGGAGAAGATGGTCCTGACTCACGTGACTCTTCCCCCCCACTGTGCTCTGGTGGGGAAACTGGCCCTACTCCTCCGCTACTCCTTTGGGACTCCCCTCTGGTTCCTTGTTTATGGATCGTCCCCTCTGGGATTCGCCTCGCCCTTACCATAGGCGCCCTCTCCTGGGAATCTTCTGATTCGCTGGAGAAGCTCATGGAATCTCTCGGTCCACTGTCATATTCCCCTACGCTCCCCTCTGATTCCTCTCCTCCGCTCTCTATCTGCTCTCTCCCCTGCTCTTCTGCTCCTGAGCCTCTGACACCCATCCCCCCCTCGAAGCCCCCCCTTCCCCCCTCCCCCTCTTCGGGTGTGGGTTCCCGGTGCTCCAGCGCTGGGGGTGTGAGTGCTGGCTTCTGTTCTCTCCCCCTGGTGTGCAACCGGCCAGCGGGATCAGGCCCCCCCACGATGGGTTCGTCGACGTCGACTTCCCCTGCTTCCATTTCTCTGCTGTCGTGCTCAAAACCAAGATCCTCCCCCCACACGTCCATGTCCTCCTCTCCACCCGGTCCCTCGGGTGAGGCTGTGTGCAAGGGCCCCCTCAGCAGTTCCCTGCTCCACCCCACTTCTGGTTGAGTGTCCCACCAATAGGAGCGGTCCGTGGCAAACCCCGAGAGCGACCCCTCCGGGGAGCTCATCCCCGGCGTCGGCTCCTCATCTGAGGAGAAACCTTGGAACGTGCTGGCTGACAGTGTGGGTGTGAAAAGCCAGTCGTCGAAATACTCCGCCGGCATGGGTCTGTGTGGGAAGATCGAATGGAACTCGTCTTTGAGATAGTGCTCCTCCACGGCGTAGCAAGGCACCCACTCGTTGGCGCTGGCCGGAGTACCCTCCCTGGCGAGGAGATATTCAACTCCCATCTGGAGTCCAAAATCTCTGTGACCTCGTTGAGTGGCGTCGCCCTCTGTGGTCCCTCCCCTGTTGGCGATGGGCTACGTGGAGCTGGTGCGTTCCCTGGCGCCTGAAACCTGTGGGGCGCCTTGTAAGGCGTGAGCACTGACCTGTGAAAGACTGGGTGCATTCTGGAGCCCTCCGGGAGTGTCAACCGGTAGGCCACTGGATTGATTTGTGCCGTGACCTGGTAAGGTCCCAGCTGCTTGTGTCCTAGCTTCCTCTTAGCTAGCGTTCTGGCCGGCACTGCCTGAGCTGCTAACCAGACCCAGTCCCCTACCTGTATGTCTTCCCCAACCCTCCTGTGCCTGTCTGCCTGCATCTTGTAGGCGTGTTTCGCGAGTTCCAAGTGCCTTCGGAGTTGCTCATGGACCTCCTGTAACTCTGCGGCTAAGTGCTCTGCCCCCCGTGGCTCCCCCTCTGCCTCGGTCTCCAACCCCAGGAAGGTTCTGGGGTGGCGCCCATTGTTGGCGAAGAACGGTGTCACCCCTGTAGACCCGTGCTTCGTGTTGTTGTAGGCAAACTCGGCTAGCGGTAGGTAGTCCACCCAGGTCGAGGGCTGTTGATTGGCGTAGCATCGCAGGTACTGCTGCATGATGGCGTTGACCCTCTCCGCTTGTCCGTTGGTCTGCGGGTGTCGTGCCGACGCTAAGTTGATCTTGACGTTCAGGATGCCCAGCAGCTTCTGCCAAAAGTTCGAGATGAATTGGCGACCCCGGTCGGACAGGATGGACCGCGGCAGGCCGTGAGCTTTGAAAACGTGGTCTATGAACAGCTTGGCGGTCTGTTCCGCTGTGGCCACCTTTGCGCACGGAATGAAATGCGCCATCTTGGTGAAGAGGTCTACGACCACGAGTACCGCTGTTTTGCCGCGCGAACTGGGCAGATCTGTAACAAAGTCCAGGGCCACTTTCTCCCATGGTTCGAGCGGCGTCTGCAGCGGTTCCAGCAGACCCGCCGGCTTCCTGTGTACTGGCTTGGCCCTTTGGCAGGTGTCACACCTGGAAACGTAATCCGCAACTTCTCCCCGCACCTTGGGCCACCAAAAGTCCCTGGTGACTAATTCCGCCGTCTTGTTCTTGCCGAAGTGCCCAGCGCTGGGCGCGTCGTGCAGCTGCTGCAAGACTCTCGCGCGAAGGTCGTCTCCCGGTACGTAGAGAGCCCCTTTGCGGAGGAGTAGTCCGTCGCGTATCTGGAACTCGTCGTCCCTCGCTGTGCCGTTTCGCACCTCCTCCATCTTGGATTGCGCAAACGAATCCGCCTGTAGCGCACGACGGACTGCGTCCAGGTCCACTGCGGCTGAAGCGCACGCCCACACCTCTGGTGCGAAAATGTGTTTGGCCGCTGCCGGTGCCGCTTCCTCGAGATACTGCGGCTTCCTGGATAGCGCATCCGCCATGACGTTGTTGTCTCCCGGGATGTATTCTATCCGGAAATCGAAATCTGCAAAGAACTCCGCCCAGCGGATGTGTCTCTGGTTCAGGAACTTCGCCGTGCGCCAGTACTCCAGGTTCTTGTGGTCCGTGCGAACCTGCACTGTGTGTCTGGCTCCGACGAGGAAGTGCCGCCACGCCTTGAAAGCAGCATGAATGGCCAGCAACTCCCTGTCCCAGATGGTGTAGTTCTGCTCCGACGTGCTGAGCTTCCTGGAGTAGAATGCGCACGGTCTCCAGTCCCCTTGCGGATCTTGCTGCAACAGGACCGCCCCCACCGCTCTGTCCGAGGCGTCCGTTTCAACCCTCATCGGTTTGCTGGGGTTTACGTGTAGCAGCTGTTCTTCGGACGCGAAGAGACGCTTGAGCCTCCGAAAGGACTGCTCCGCCTGGTCCGTCCAGGTGAACTTCTTCTTCTTGGAGCTGAGGGTGTCCGTGATGGCTGCTGTCTCCTTCGCGAACCCCTTGATGAACTTGCGATAAAAGTTGGCGAAACCGACGAACTTCTGGACCTCCTTCCGGTTGCGCGGGCTCTTCCAGTCCAACACTGAGCGGACCTTGGCGCTGTCCATGGCAAGTCCCTTGTCGGACAGCTTGTAGCCCAGGAAATCCACCTCTGTCGTGTCGAACTGGCACTTCTCCAGTTTGGCGTAAAGTCTGTGCTCCCGTAGTCTTTGCAGGACCTCCTTGACGTCCTCCTCGTGCGCCTCCTGCGAGTCCGAAAAGATCAGGATATCATCTAAGAAGCAGACGCACTTCTTGTAGAGGAGTCCCGCTAGCACGTGGTGCATGAAAGCTTGGAAACAATGGGAGCCATTTTGGAGACCAAACGGCATGACTCTGTATTCATAGGTTCCTAAAGGCGTAAACATGGCTGTCTTCCACTCGTCGCCCTCCCGCATGCGTATAAGGTTGTAGGCCCCTCGTAGATCCAACTTGGTGAAGATCCGCCCCTTCCTCACCGTCGCGAGCAGGTCGTCAATTTTGGGCATGGGGAATGCTGTGGGCTTTGTCCTGGAATTGATGATTCTATAATCCACTATGAGCCTCCGTTCGGGCGTGTCTCTCTTCTTCACGAAAAACACGGGACTGCCCCCCACTGCTTTGGATTCCCGGATGAATCCCCGCTTCAAATTGTGATCTATGAACTCCCTGAGTTCTTGCATTTCGTCTTCAGACATGGAGTACAATTTCCCAGTCGGCAGCGTCGCCCCTGGCAGGAGGTCAATCTTGCAGTCGTAGGGTCTGTGGGGAGGCAGCTTGTCTGCTTCCTTCTCGCAGAAGACTTCCAAAAAGGCCTTGTACTTGTTGGGCACCGCTTGCACCATGCCTAGGTGTAGCTGCGGTGCATCCTCTTGCCCCTCCTCTTCCTGGCAGGTCTGGATGCAATGCGCTGCGCAGTAGGAAGAGCAGAAGGTCAATTGCCGCTGGTACCACGCTAATGCCGGGCTGTGCCTATCCAACCAACTCATGCCCAACACTATGGGCGTGTCCGACAGGTGAGTGACGTTGAAACTGATGACTTCACGGTGGTTACCAATTTGCATCACCAGAGGCGGTGTCTGCTGTACCACCTCTCCTCCCAGTATCTTCCTGCCATCTACTGTGACAACATTTAGGGGCGTCGTGGCTGGCAGGAGTGCTATGCGATGCTGCTTGACGAAGTCCAACCCTACAAAGTCTGCGTTGCTACCAGAGTCAATGGTAATAGGGACCTCCAGGGTGAGCCCATCGGGCAGCTGGAGCGATGCAGTGAGTTGCACCACTGGTTTGGGTGGGAGGGGGTCCGTGGGCTGCAAAATCTCTGGGGACTGCTTCACTGACTCGCCTGGTTGAGCCCCAGTGCCTCTGTCTCCAACCAGGCTCCTCCGTTTCCCTGGGGCTGCTCCTCCTGCTGAATTGCTCCTTTAACAGTTGCTGAGGCTGCAGTGTGCTTCTGGAGCCTCTGGGGACACTCTTTGGCCATGTGCAGTGCACTGTCGCAGATGTAACACTTCCTGCTCCCTCTAGGAGCCTTCGCCTTGACTGCTCCTGGTGTTTGGGCTCTGCTTGCTGTCTGAGCCCTTGCACCTCCGATTTCCATTGGCTCCTCCCCCCTCATCAGAGCAGGCGTGGACTGAGCGCGCTCTGTCTCTCTGGGTAGGAAGGGAGTCGTTCTAACTGACGTGTTTGCTCTCCCCCCCTGCTCCCTGCTCCACGGGCGTTCTTCCAGGCGCACCCCAATTGCGAGCGCCCTTTGGACAACTTCTGTTGTATTTTGGGGTCTCTCTCCCCTCGCCAGCTCATCTTTCACGGCTCCATTCAGCCCCTCCCAGAACAGATCCCTGACGGCAGCTGAGTCCTTCTGCCAGCCCAGCACATTTACTAACCCAAAAAAGCGGGAATGATACTGGCGCACTGTCGCTTTTCCTTGCCGCAATCCATGCATTTCCCTTCTAGCGACATCCACATCCACCATTGATTTAAAGCAAGCGTCCATGGCTCCAATAAAGGCGCTTGAATCTTTGAGGGCGGGGTCATTTTCGCGTAACAAGGTTCGCAGCCACGACTTAGCTTCCCCATGCAGATGAGTGATTATGAAACCCACTTTCTCCTCCTCATCTCTAAAATCTTTCCGAAGCAAATTGAGCGCGAAAACTACTTCTGCTCTGAAGTTAGGGTACTGCTGCAGGTTCCCGTCAAAATGGGTCACCAGGCTTGCCCCCCTTTTCCCAAGGGCAACTCCCTCCGGCTTGGCTCCCAGCTGCCCCTCCTTTCCCCATTTGTCCCACCTGGCTTGCAGATCCTGGCAGAGCGCAGCTGTTTCTCCTTCTTTTTTCTTAGACGCAGCCAATTCTGCGTAGAGCGTTGACACCGCTTCCTGCAATTGCTTGATTTTTTCCTCTGTAGTCATCTTTGCCTATCTTCGTGAGCTTGCAGAGTTTTTAGGAGATGGGACTTACTGTCTGCGCTGCCCAAGGTCCCAGCTCACACAAGACCAACGCTGCTTCTTGCTCAAGTTTAAAAGTCTTTATTGAAGTTCAGTCTCATTTCCAGACGTGCAGCGCGCAACGCTACATCTATCCGTCAGACCGTAGAAGTCCCATCTGAATCTCCGCCCCCCTGACACCAGCTTAAGATTCTAGCTTTACTCCACCTTTTCCTCTGTTCCTTCTTTCTCTGGGTCCTTCTGCTAGTCGGAGTCTCTGCCCTCCGAGATTCTTCTGACGCTGATTCTCCCGACTCCTCCCCCCCCCTCTTTCGGGCTTTAGGACCTGGCTCCCAATCCGGGTTTTCTGCTGTCCCGCGCTCCTCCACATTTGAACTTGGCGCGTGCGCGCAGCCTCCCACTTTCCTTCTGACCGTTACACTTGTGTCACTGCTCCCCCTTTCGGGGAGGCTAGCTGGACCTGGCCTTCCCTCCTTCTCCCCACTCCCCGATGGAGGAGAAGATGGTCCTGACTCACGTGACTCTTCCCCCCCACTGTGCTCTGGTGGGGAAACTGGCCCTACTCCTCCGCTACTCCTTTGGGACTCCCCTCTGGTTCCTTGTTTATGGATCGTCCCCTCTGGGATTCGCCTCGCCCTTACCATAGGCGCCCTCTCCTGGGAATCTTCTGATTCGCTGGAGAAGCTCATGGAATCTCTCGGTCCACTGTCATATTCCCCTACGCTCCCCTCTGATTCCTCTCCTCCGCTCTCTATCTGCTCTCTCCCCTGCTCTTCTGCTCCTGAGCCTCTGACAACACCAAAGAACATGAAATAAGCGAAATGCAAGATTCTTCTTTCTATGTAGCTGGAACAAAACAACCTGTTTGGCTTTGTTTAGGCTTATTAGACTTTGCTTTGCTATTTGTGGGGAATGAACACCGAAAGAACAATCCAAGGTTATTTCTCCTCTTTCTATTGACATGGAACCAAAACACCTATGCTTGATTTGGGCTGATAACAAACATGTCACTGAGATTTTTTGGTGAATGTGCATTCTATCCCCAGAAACACCAATTTCAAATAAGCCCAATCAGAGCTTTATCATCTTCTTTTTATGTAGATGGAACCCAAAACACCTTTTGGCTTTGGTTGGGGGTGATTCTGGTGCACACCCAAAAAACACCATGCGAATAGAAATATGCGCGATCAAAGCTTATTCGTCTTCTTTCTACGCATATGGAAGCGAAAAGACGGCGTTGTGTTATTTTGGTCTCATTACACACACTTTGCGATTTCTGGGTAAATTTGCAATAACACCAAAGAACACGAAATAAGCGAAATCAAAGCTTATTCGGTTTCTTTCCTTGCATATAGAAGCGAAAAGACGGTGTGTTATTTTGGTGTCATTCCACACACTTAGCGATTTCTGGGTAAATTTGCAATAACACCAAACAACACGAAATAAGCCAAATGCAAGATCCTTCTTTCTATGTAGCTGGAACTCAAAACAACCTGTTTGGCTTTGTTTAGGCTTATTAGACTTTGCTTTGCTATTTGTGGTGAATGAACACCGAAAGAACAATCCAAGGTTATTCGTCCTCTTTCTTTTGACATGGAACCAAAACAACTATGCTTGATTTCGGCTGATAACAAACAAGTCACTCTGAGATTTTTCGGTGAATGTGCATTCTAACCCCAGAAACACCTTTTTTAAATAAGCCCAATCAGAGCTTTATCATCTTTTTATGTAGATGGAACCCAAAACACCTTTTGGCTTTGGTTGGGGGTGATTCTGGTGCACACCCAAAAAACACCATGCGAATAGAAATATGCGCAATCAAAGCTTATTCGTCTTCTTTCTACGCATATGGAAGCAAAAAGACAGCGTTGTGTTATTTTGGTCTCATTACACACACTTTGCGATTTCTGGGTAAATTTGCAATAACACCAAAGAACACGAAATAAGCGAAATCAAAGCTTATTCGTTTTCTTTCCATGCATATAGAAGCGAAAAGACGGTGTTGTGTTATTTTGGTCTCATTCCACACACTTTGCGATTTCTGGGTCAATGTGCATTAACACCAAAGAACACGAAATAAGCGAAATGCAAGATTCTTCTTTCTATGTAGCTGGAACTCAAAACAACCTGTTTGGCTTTGTTTAGGATTATTACACTTTGCTTTGCTATTTGTGGGGAATGAACACCGAAAGAACAATCCAAGGTTATTCGTCCTCTTTCTATTGACATGGAACCAAAACACCTATGCTTGATTTCGGCTGATAACAAACATGTCACTGAGATTTTTCAGTGAATGTGCATTCTAACCCCAGAAACACCAATTTCAAATAAGCCCAATCAGAGCTTTATCATCTTCTTTTTATGTAGAAGGCACCCAAAACACCTTTTGGCATTGGTTGGGGGTGATTCTGGTGCACACCCAAAAAACAACATTCGAATAGAAATAAGCGAAATCAAAGCTTATTCGGTTACTTTCCATGCATATAGAAGCGAAAAGACCGTGTTGTGTTATTTTGGTCTCATTCCACACACTTTGCGATTTCTGGGTAAATTTGCAATAACACCAAAGAACACGAAATAAGCGAAATCAAAGCTTATTCGTTTTCTTTCCATGCAAATAGAAGCGAAAAGACGGTGTGTTATTTTGGTCTCATTACACACACTTTGCGATTTCTGGGAAAATTTGCAATAATACCAAAGAACACGAAATAAGCGAAATCAAAGTTTATTCGTTTTCTTTCCATGCATATAGAAGCGAAAGGACGGTGTTGTGTTATTTTGGTCTCATTCCACACACTTTGCGATTTCTGGGTCAATGTGCATTAGCACCAAAGAACACGAAATAAGCGAAATCAAAGCTTATTCGGTTTCTTTCCATGCATATAGAAGCGAAAAGACGGTGTGTTATTTTGGTCTCATTCCACACACTTTGCGATTTCTGGGTAAATTTGCAATAACACCAAACAACACGAAATAAGCCAAATGCAAGATTCTTCTTTCTATGTAGCTGGAACTCAAAACAACCTGTTTGGCTTTGTTTAGGCTTATTAGACTTTGCTTTGCTATTTGTGGTGAATGAACACCGAAAGAACAATCCAAGGTTATTCGTCCTCTTTCTTTTGACATGGAACCAAAACAACTATGCTTGATTTCGGCTGATAACAAACAAGTCACTCTGAGATTTTTCGGTGAATGTGCATTCTAACCCCAGAAACACCAATTTCAAATAAGCCCAATCAGAGCTTTATCATCTTTTTATGTAGATGGAACTCAAAACACCTTTTGGCTTTGGTTGGGGGTGATTCTGGTGCACACCCAAAAAACACCATGTGAATAGAAATATGCGCAATCAAAGCTTATTCGTCTTCTTTCTACGCATATGGAAGCGAAAAGACAGCGTTGTGTTATTTTGGTCTCATTACACACACTTTGCGATTTCTGGGTAAATTTGCAATAACACCAAAGAACACGAAATAAGCGAAATCAAAGCTTATTCGGTTTCTTTCCATGCATATAGAAGCGAAAAGATGGTGTTGTGTTATTTTGGTCTCATTCCACACACTTTGCGATTTCTGGGTCAATGTGCATTAACACCAAAGAACACGAAATAAGCGAAATGCAAGATTCTTCTTTCTATTTAGCTGGAACTCAAAACAACCTGTTTGGCTTTGTTTAGGCTTATAGACTTTGCTTTGCTATTTGTGGGGAATGAACACCGAAAGAACAATCCAAGGTTATTCGTCCTCTTTCTATTGACATGGAAGCAAAACACCTATGCTTGATTTGGGCTGATAACAAACATGTCACTCTGAGATTTTTCGGTGAATGTGCATTCTAACCCCAGAAACACCAATTTCAAATAAGCCCAATCAGAGCTTTATCATCTTCTTTTTATGTAGATGGAACCCAAAACACCTTTTGGCTTTGGTTGGGGGTGATTCTGGTGCACACCCAAAAAACACCATGTGTCAGGGCTGCCCTAGGTCCCAGCTCACAAAGGACCAACGCTGCTTCGTTGTTTAGTATAAAAGTCTTTATTGAAGTTCAGTTTCACTTCCAGAGCCGCAGCGCGCAGCCCCACGTCTAAAGTGTCAGACCACTGATGCTCCGTCTGAGTCTCCTCCCCCCTGACACCAATTTAAGATCCTAGCCTTGCTCCACCTTCTCCGCTGCTCCTTCCTCCTCTGGGTCCGCCTGCCCGCCGGGGTTCCGCCCTTTCTAGCCTCTTCTCCCGCTGATTCCCCTGAGCCTTCTCCCTCCCTCCGGCGGGCTTTAGGAGCTGGTTCCCCATCCGGGTCTCCTGCTGTTCCGCGCGCCTGCACATTTGAACTTGGCGCGCGCGCCCAGCCAGCAGCTTTCCTCCTGACCGTTTCACTGCTGCTGCCACTGCTTCCCCCTTCGGGGGGGCTAGCTGCAACTGACCTCCCTTCCGTTCCCCCACTCTCCGATGGAGGCGTGGTCAGCCCTGACTCCCTCTCTGGAGGAGACGCTGGCCCTGACACATGTGACTCCTCCCCCCCACTATGCTCTGGTGGGGAAACTGGTCCCGATCCTCCACTGCTGCTTTGGGGTTCCCCTCTGGCTCCTTGTTTCTGGTGCGTCCCCCCTGGGACCCCCCTTGCCCTGACCATCGGCGCCCCCTTCTGGGAATCTTCTGATTCGCTGGAGAAGCTCATGGAATCTCTCGGGCCACTGTCATACTCCCCTACGCTGCCCTCAGATTCTTCCCCTTCGCTCTCCCAATCCTCTCTCCCCAGTGCTCCTGCTCCTGATTCCCTGACATCCATCCCCCCCTCGAAGCCCCCCCTTCCCCCCTCCCCCTCTTCAGGTGTGGGTTCCGGGTGCTCCAGTCCTGTGGGTGTGAGTGCGGGATACCATTCTTCCCCCCTGGTGTGTAGCCGGTCCACTGGATCCGGCCCAACCGCAACGGGCTCGTCGACGTCGATTTCCTCTGCTTCCATCTCTCTGCTGATGTGCTCGAATCCAGGATCCTCCCCCAACACGTCCATGTCCTCCCCTCCCCCGGGTACCTCTGGTGAGACTGCTTGCAAAGGTCCCCGCAGCAGCTCCCTGTGCCACCCCACCTCCGGTTGAGTGTCCCACCAATACGAGCGGTCTGTGGCAAACCCCGAGAGAGAGCCCTCCGAGGAGCTAGTGTCCGGCGTCATCTCTTCAGCTGATGAAAAACCCTGGAACGTACTGGCTGACAGTGTGGGTGTGAAGAGCCAGTCGTCGAAAAACTCTGCCGGCATAGGTCTGTGTGGGAAGAGTGCATGGAACTCGTCTTTAAGATAGTGCTCCTCCACGGCATAGCACGGTACCCACCTGTTGGCACTGGCTGGGGTACCTTCCCTGGCGAGGAGGTATTCCACCCCCTCTTCCCCCCACCTCGAGTCCAAAATCTCCGTGACCTCGTTGAGTGGCATCGCCCTCCGTGACCCCTCCCTCTTCGGAGATTCACTAAGTGTGTCTGGCGCGTTCCCTGTCGCCTGAAACCTGTGGGGTTCCCTGTAGGGTGTGAGCACTGACCTATGAAAGACTGGGTGCATTCTGGAGCCCTCCGGGAGTGTCAACCGGAAGGCCACTGGATTGATTTGTGCCGCGACCTGGTAAGGTCCCAGCTGCTTGTGCTTGAGCTTCCTCTTAGCTAGCGTCCTGGCCGGCACTGCCTGGGCTGCTAACCAGACCCAGTCCCCCACCTGGATGTCCTCCCCGACCCTCCTGTGCTTGTCTGCCTGCATTTTGTAGGCGTGTTTCGCCAGTTCCAATTGCCTTCGGAGTTGCTCGTGGACCTCCTGTAACTCTGCTGCTAAGTGCTCTGCTCCCCTTGGCTCCACCTCCCCCTTCGTCTCTAACCCCGGGAAAGTTCTGGGATGCCGCCCATTATTGGCGAAGAACGGTGTCACTCCCGTAGACCCGTGCTTCGTGTTGTTGTAGGCAAACTCGGCCAGCGGTAGGTAGTCCACCCAGGTCGAGGGTTGTTGATTGGCGTAGCATCGCAGGTACTGCTGCATGATGGCGTTGACCCTCTCCGCTTGTCCGTTGGTCTGCGGGTGTCGTGCCGACGCTAAGTTGATCTTGACGTTCAGGATGCCCAGCAGCTTCTGCCAGAAGCTCGAGACGAATTGGCGACCCCGGTCGGACAGGATGGACCGCGGCAAGCCGTGAGCTTTGAACACGTGGTCTATGAACAGCTTGGCGGTCTGTTCCGCTGTGGCCACCTTCGCGCACGGAATAAAGTGCGCCATCTTGGTGAACATGTCTACGACCACGAGCACCGCTGTTTTGCCTCGCGAGCTGGGCAGATCTGTGACAAAGTCCAGGGCCACTCTCTCCCACGGTTCGAGCGGCGTCTGTAGGGGTTCTAGTAGACCCGCCGGCTTCCTGTGTACTGGCTTGGCCCTTTGGCAGGTGTCACACCTGAAGACGTAATCCGCGACTTCTCCGCTCACCTTGGGCCACCAAAAGTCTCTGGTGACTAATTCCGCCGTTTTGTCCTTGCCGAAGTGCCCAGCGCTGGGCGCGTCGTGTAGCTGCTGCAAGACTTTCGCGCGGAGGTCGTCTCCGGGCACGTAGAGAGCCCCTTTGCGGATGAGCAGTCCGTCTCGTATCTGGAACTCGTCGTCCTTCGCTGTGCCTTTTCGCACCTCCTCCATCTTGGATTGTGCGAACGAATCTGTCTGCAGCGCTCGACGCACCGCGTCCAGGTCCACGGCAGCTGAAGCGCACGCCCACGCTTTCGGTGCGAAAATGTGCTTGGCCGCCACCGGCGCCGCTTCCTCGAGATACTGCGGCTTCCTGGATAGTGCATCCGCCATGACGTTGTTGTCTCCCGGGATGTATTCTATCCGGAAATCGAAATCCGCAAAGAACTCCGCCCAGCGGATGTGTCTCTGGTTCAGGAACCGCGCCGTGCGCCAGTACTCCAGGTTCTTATGGTCCGTGCGGACTTGCACTGTGTGTCTGGCTCCAGCGAGGAAGTGCCGCCACGCTTTGAAAGCTGCATGAATGGCCAGCAACTCCCTGTCCCAGATGGTGTAGTTCTGTTCCGCCTTGCTGAGTTTCCTGGAGTAGAATGCGCACGGCCTCCATTCCCCTTGCGGATCTGGCTGCAACAGGACGGCCCCCACCGCTCTGTCTGAGGCGTCCGTCTCAACCCTCATTGGTCTGCTGGGGTTTACATGTAGCAGCTGTTCTTCGGACGCGAAGAGACGCTTGAGTCTCCGAAAGGACTGCTCCGCCTGGTCCGTCCAGGTGAACTTCTTCTTCTTGGAGCTGAGGGTGTCCGTGATGGCCGCCGTCTCCTTCGCGAACCCTTTGATGAACTTGCGATAAAAGTTGGCGAAGCCGACGAACTTCTGGACCTCCTTCCGATTGCGCGGGCTCTTCCAGTCCAACACCGAGCGGACCTTGGCGCTGTCCATGGCGAGTCCCTTGTCGGACAGCTTGTAGCCCAGAAAATCCACCTCCGTCATGTCGAACTGGCACTTCTCTAATTTGGCGTAAAGTCTGTGCTCCCGTAGCCTCTGCAGGACCTCCTTGACGTCCCTCTTGTGAGCCTCCTGCGATTCCGAGAAGATCAGGATGTCGTCCAGGAAGCAGACGCACTTCTTGTAGAGGAGTCCCGCTAACACGTGATGCATGAAAGCTTGGAAGGTATGGGAGCCATTTTGCAGACCAAAAGGCATTACGCGATATTCATAGGTGCCTAAAGGTGTAAACATGGCTGTCTTCCACTCATCGCCCTCCCGCATGCGTATAAGGTTGTACGCCCCTCGTAGATCCAACTTGGTGAAGATCCGTCCCTTCCTCACCGTCGCGAGCAGGTCGTCGATCTTGGGCATGGGGAATGCTGCGGGCTTTGTTTTGGAATTTATGGTCCTATAATCAACTATGAGTCTCCGTTGGGGCGTGTCCTTCTTCTTCACGAAAAACACGGGACTGCCCCCCACTGCTTTAGATTCTTGGATGAACCCCCGCTTCAAGTTGTGATCTATGAACTCCCTGAGTTCTTGCAGTTCATCTTCAGACATGGAATACAGTTTCCCAGTCGGCAGCGTCGCTCCCGGCAGGAGGTCAATCTTGCAGTCGTAAGGCCTGTGGGGGGGCAGCTTATCCGCTTCCCTCTCGCAGAAGACCTCCAAAAACTCCTTGTACTTGTTGGGTACCGCTTGCACCATGCCTAGGTGTAGCTGCGGTTCATCCTCTTGCCCCTCCTCCTCCTGGCGGGTCTGGATGCAGTGTTCTGCGCAGTAGGAGGAACAGAAGGTCAACTGCCGCTGGTGCCATGCCAATGCCGGGCTGTGCCTATCCAGCCAACTCATACCCAACACTATGGGCGTGTCCGACAGGTGGGTGACGTTGAAGCTGATGACTTCGCGGTGGTTTCCAATTTGCATCACCATCGGTGGTGTTTGCTGTACCACCTCTCCTCCCAGTAGCTTCCTGCCATCGACCGTGACGACGTTTAGGGGCATCGTGGCTGGCATGAGTGCTATGCGATGTTGCTTGATAAAGTCCACTCCAATAAAGTCTGCGTTGCTCCCAGAGTCAATGGTTATTGGTACTTGCATGGTGTGCCCATTGGGCAACTGGAGCGATGCGGTGAGTTGCACCACTGGTTTGGGTGGGAGGGGGTCTGTGGGCTGTAAAATCTCTGGGGACTGCTTCACTGACTTGCCTGGTTGGGCCCCAGTGGCTCTGTTTCCAACCAGGCTTCTTCTTCCCCCTGCAGCTGTTTCGGCTGCTCACCTGTTCCCTTTACTGTTGCTGAGGCTGCAGTGTGCTTCTGGAGCCTCTGGGGACACTCTTTGGCCATGTGCTGTGCACTGTCGCAGATGTAACACTTCCTGGTCCCTCTAGGAGCCTTCCCCTTGACTGCTCCCGGTGTTTGGGCTCTGCTGGCAGTCTGAGCCCTGGCACCACCAATCTCCATCGGCTCTTCTCCCCTTCCCAAAGGAGGCATGGACAGCGCCCGCCCCGCCTCTCTGGGAAAGAAAGGGGTTGTCCTGGCTGGGGTGCTTCCCTTACGTCCTTCCTCCCTGCTCCAAGGGCGTCCTTCCAGGCGCACACCAATTGCCAACGCTCTTTGGGCAACTTCTTGGGTACTTTGGGGTCGTTCCCCTCTTGCCAGCTCATCTTTCACCTCTCCACTTAGCCCCTCCCAGAACAGGTCTCTGACAGCAATAGAGTCCTTCTCCCAGCCCAGCACGTTCAGTAAGGCAAAAAAGCGTGAGTGATATTGCCTCACCGTCGCTTTCCCTTGCTGTAGTCCATGCATTTCCCTCCGAGCAATATCTACATCTACCGTAGATTTAAAGCAAGCGTCCATAGCTTTGATAAATGCATCGGAATCTTTGAGGGCGGGGTCTTTTTCGCGCCACAAATTCCGCAGCCACGCTTTTGCTTCCCCATGCAAATGAGTGATTATGAAGCCCACCTTCTCTTCCTCATCTCTAAAGTCTTTCCGAAGCAAATTGAGCGCGTAAACCACGTCAGCTCTGAAGTTAGGGTATTGCTGCAGGTTCCCATCAAAGTGGGCTACTAGGCTGCCCCCCCTCTTCCCGAGGCCAACTCCCTCCGGTTTGGGTCCTGGCAGCCCCTCTTTCCCCCAACGGTCCCACCTGGCCTGCAGATCCCGGCAGAGCGCTACTGCTTCTTCTTCTCTTTTCCTGGATGCTGCTACTTCTGCGTAAAGCGTCGTGACTGCTTCTTGCAGTTCTTTCACCTGGCTCTCTGTAGTCATCTTTGCCTATCTTCGTGAGCTCGCAAAACACCAAGTCTTGCCCCTCGCTGCACCAACTCACGCTGCGAGGTTTTTATTGGAGACGGAGCATACTGTCAGGGCTGCCCTAGGTCCCAGCTCACAAAGGACCAACGCTGCTTCGTTGTTAAGTATAAAAGTCTTTATTGAAGTTCAGTTTCACTTCCAGAGCCGCAGCGCGCAGCCCCACGTCTAAAGTGTCAGACCACTGATGCTCCGTCTGAGTCTCCTCCCCCCTGACACCAATTTAAGATCCTAGCCTTGCTCCACCTTCTCCGCTGCTCCTTCCTCCTCTGGGTCCGCCTGCCCGCCGGGGTTCCGCCCTTTCTAGCCTCTTCTCCCGCTGATTCCCCTGAGCCTTCTCCCTCCCTCCGGCGGGCTTTAGGAGCTGGTTCCCCATCCGGGTCTCCTGCTGTTCCGCGCGCCTGCACATTTGAACTTGGCGCGCGCGCCCAGCCAGCAGCTTTCCTCCTGACCGTTTCACTGCTGCTGCCACTGCTTCCCCTTTGGGGGGGCTAGCTGCAACTGACCTCCCTTCCGTTCCCCCACTCTCCGATGGAGGCGTGGTCAGCCCTGACTCCCTCTCTGGAGGAGACGCTGGCCCTGACACATGTGACTCCTCCCCCCCCCACTATGCTCTGGTGGGGAAACTGGTCCCGATCCTCCACTGCTGCTTTGGGGTTCCCCTCTGGCTCCTTGTTTCTGGTGCGTCCCCCCTGGGACCCCCCTTGCCCTGACCATCGGCGCCCCCTTCTGGGAATCTTCTGATTCGCTGGAGAAGCTCATGGAATCTCTCGGGCCACTGTCATACTCCCCTACGCTACCCTCAGATTCTTCCCCTTCGCTCTCCCAATCCTCTCTCCCCAGTGCTCCTGCTCCTGATTCCCTGACACCATGCGAATAGAAATATGCGCAATCAAAGCTTATTCGTCTTCTTTCTACGCATATGGAAGCGAAAAGAAGGCGTTGTGTTATTTTTTTACTCATTACACACACTTTGCGATTTCTGGGTAAATTTGCAATAACACCAAAGAACACGAAATAAGCGAAATCAAAGCTTATTCGTTTTCTTTCCATGCATATAGAAGCGAAAAGACGGTGTTGTGTTATTTTGGTCTCATTCCACACACTTTGCGATTTCTGGGTCAATGTGCATTACCACCAAAGAACACGAAATAAGCCAAATGCAAGATTCTTCTTTGTATGTAGCTGGAACTCAAAACAACCTGTTTGGCTTTGTTTAGGCTTATTAGACTTTGCTTTGCTATTTGTGGGGAATGAATAAGCCCAATCAGAGCTTTATCATCTTCTTTTTTATGTAGATGGAACCCAAAACACCTTTTGGCTTTGGTTGGGGGTGATTCTGGTACACACCCAAAAAACACCATGCGAATAGAAATATGCGCAATCAAAGCTTATTCGTCTTCTTTCTACGCATATGGAAGCGAAAAGACAGCGTTGTGTTATTTTGGTCTCATTACACACACTTTGCGATTTCTGGGTAAATTTGCAATAACACCAAAGAACGCGAAATCAAAGCTTATTCGGTTTCTTTCCATGCATATAGAAGCGAAAAGATGGTGTTCTGTTATTTTGGTCTCATTTCACACACTGCGATTTCTGGGTCAATGTGCATTAACACCAAAGAACACGAAATAAGCGAAATGCAAGATCCTTCTTCCTATGTAGCTGGAACTCAAAATAACCTGTTTGGCTTTGTTTAGGCTTATAGACTTTGCTTTGCTATTTGTGGGGAATGAACACCGAAAGAACAATCCAAGGTTATTCGTCCTCTTTCTTTTGACATGGAACCAAAACACCTATGCTTGATTTGGGCTGATAACAAACATGTCACTCTGAGATTTTTCGGTGAATGTGCATTCTAACCCCAGAAACACCAATTTCAAATAAGACCAATCAGAGCTTTATCATCTTCTTTTTATGTAGAAGGCACCCAAAACACCTTTTGGCTTTGGTTGGGAGTGATTCTGGTGCACACCGAAAAAACACCATGCGAATAGAAATATGCGCAATCAATGCTTATTCGTCTTCTTTCTACGCATATGGAAGCGAAAAGACGGCGTTGTGTTATTTTGGTCTCATTACACACACTTTGCGATTTCTGGGTAAATTTGCAATAACACCAAAGAACACGAAATAAGCGAAATCAAAGCTTATTCGGTTTCTTTCCATGCATATAGAAGCGGAAAGAAGGTGTTGTGTTATTTTGGTCTCATTACACACACTGCGATTTCTGGGTAAATTTGCAATAACACCAGAGAACACGAAATAAGCGAAATCAAAGCTTATTCGTTTTCTTTCCATGCATATAGAAGCGAAAAGAAGGTGTGTTATTTTGGTCTCATTTCACACACTGCGGTTTCTGGGTCAATGTGCATTAACACCAAAGAACACGAAATAAGCGAAATGCAAGATCCTTCTTTCTATGTAGCTGGAACTCAAAACAACCTGTTTGGCTTTGTTTAGGCTTATAGACTTTGCTTTGCTATTTGTGGTGAAGGAACACCGAAAGAACAATCCAAGGTTATTCGTCCTCTTTCTATTGACATGGAACCAAAACACCTATGCTTGATTTGGGCTGATAACAAACATGTCACTCTGAGATTTTTCGGTGAATGTGCATTCTAACCCCAGAAACACCAATTTCAAATAAGCCCAATCAGAGCTTTATCATCTTCTTTTTATGTAGATGGCACCCAAAACACCTTTTGGCTTTGGTTTGGAGTGATTCTGGTGCACACCCAAAAAACATGCGAATAGAAATAAGCGAAATCAAAGCTTATTCGTTTTCTTTCCATGCATATAGAAGCGAAAAGACGGTGTTGTGTTATTTTGGTCTCATTCCACACACTTTGCGATTTCTGGGTCAATGTGCATTAACACCCAAAAACACGAAATAAGCGAAATGCAAGATTCTTCTTTCTATGTAGCTGGAACTGAAAACAACCTGTTTGGCTTTGTTTAGGCTTATTAGACTTTGCTTTGCTATTTCTAACCCCAGAAACACCAATTTCAAATAAGACCAATCAGAGCTTTAACATCTTCTTTTTATGTAGATGGCACCCAAAACACCTTTTGGCTTTGGTTTGGAGTGATTCTGGTGCACACCCAAATAACACCATGCGAATAGAAATATGCGCAATCAATGCTTATTCGTCTTCTTTCTACGCATATGGAAGCGAAAAGACGGCGTTGTGTTATTTTGGTCTCATTACACACACTTTGCGATTTCTGGGTAAATTTGCAATAACACCAAAGAACACGAAATAAGCGAAATCAAAGCTTATTCGGTTTCTTTCCATGCATATAGAAGCGAAAAGACGGTGTTGTGTTATTTTGGTCTCATTACACACACTTTGCGATTTCTGGGTAAATTTGCAATAACACCAGAGAACACGAAATAAGCGAAATCAAAGCTTATTCGTTTTCTTTCCATGCATATAGAAGCGAAAAGAAGGTGTGTTATTTTGGTCTCATTTCACACACTGCGGTTTCTGGGTCAATGTGCATTAACACCAAAGAACACGAAATAAGCGAAATGCAAGATCCTTCTTTCTATGTAGCTGGAACTCAAAACAACCTGTTTGGCTTTGTTTAGGCTTATTACACTTTGCTTTGCTATTTGTGGGGAATGAACACCGAAAGAACAATCCAAGGTTATTCGTCCTCTTTCTATTGACATGGAACCAAAACACCTATGCTTGATTTGGGCTGATAACAAACATGTCACTTTGAGATTTTTCGGTGAATGTGCATTCTAACCCCAGAAACACCAATTTCAAATAAGCAGAATCAGAGCTTTATCATCTTCTTTTTATGTAGATGGCACCCAAAACACCTTTTGGCTTTGGTTCGCACACCCAAAAAACACCATGCGAATAGAAATAAGTGAAATCAAAGCTTATTCGTTTTCTTTCCATGCATATAGAAGCGAAAAGACGGTGTTGTGTTATTTTGGTCTCATTCCACACACTTTGCGATTTCTGGGTCAATGTGCATTAACACCCAAAAACACGAAATAAGCGAAATGCAAGATTCTTCTTTCTATGTAGCTGGAACTGAAAACAACCTGTTTGGCTTTGTTTAGGCTTATTAGACTTTGCTTTGCTATTTCTAACCCCAGAAACACCAATTTCAAATAAGACCAATCAGAGCTTTATCATCTTCTTTTTATGTAGAAGGCACCCAAAACACCTTTTGGCTTTGGTTGGGAGTGATTCTGGTGCACACCCAAAAAACACCATGCGAATAGAAATATGCGCAATCAATGCTTATTCGTCTTCTTTCTACGCATATGGAAGCGAAAAGACGGCGTTGTGTTACTTTGGTCTCATTACACACACTTTGCGATTTCTGGGTAAATTTGCAATAACACCAAAGAACACGAAATAAGCGAAATCAAAGCTTATTCGGTTTCTTTCCATGCATATAGAAGCGAAAAGACGGTGTTGTGTTATTTTGGTCTCATTACACACACTTTGCGATTTCTGGGTAAATTTGCAATAACACCAGAGAACACGAAATAAGCGAAATAAAAGCTTATTCGTTTTCTTTCCATGCATATAGAAGCGAAAAGAAGGTGTGTTATTTTGGTCTCATTTCACACACTGCGGTTTCTGGGTAAATTTGCAATAACACCAAAGAACATGAAATAAGCGAAATGCAAGATTCTTCTTTCTATGTAGCTGGAACAAAACAACCTGTTTGGCTTTGTTTAGGCTTATTAGACTTTGCTTTGCTATTTGTGGGGAATGAACACCGAAAGAACAATCCAAGGTTATTCCTCCTCTTTCTATTGACATGGAACCAAAACACCTATTTGGGCTGATAACAAACATGTCACTGAGATTTTTTGGTGAATGTGCATTCTATCCCCAGAAACACCAATTTCAAATAAGCCCAATCAGAGCTTTATCATCTTCTTTTTATGTAGAAGGCACCCAAAACACCTTTTGGCTTTGGTTGGGAGTGATTCTGGTGCACACCCAAAAAACACCATGCGAATAGAAATATGCGCAATCAAAGCGTATTCGTCTTCTTTCTACGCATATGGAAGCGAAAAGACAGCGTTGTGTTATTTTGGTCTCATTACACACACTTTGCGATTTCTGGGTAAATTTGCAATAACACCAAAGAACACGAAATAAGCGAAATCAAAGCTTATTCGTTTTCTTTCCATGCATATAGAAGCGAAAAGACGGTGTTGTGTTATTTTGGTCTCATTCCACACACTTTGCGATTTCTGGGTCAATGTGCATTACCACCAAAGAACACGAAATAAGCCAAATGCAAGATTCTTCTTTGTATGTAGCTGGAACTCAAAACAACCTGTTTGGCTTTGTTTAGGCTTATTAGACTTTGCTTTGCTATTTGTGGGGAATGAACACCGAAAGAACAATCCAAGGTTATTCGTCCTCTTTCTTTTGACATGGAACCAAAACAACAATGCTTGATTTCGGCTGATAACAAACAAGTCACTCTGCGATTTTTCGGTGAATGTGCATTCTAACCCCAGAAACACCTTTTTTAAATTAGCCCAATCAGAGCTTTATCATCTTCTTTTTATGTAGAAGGCACCCAAAACACCTTTTGGCTTTGGTTGGGAGTGATTCTGGTGCACACCCAAAAAACACCATGCGAATAGAAATATGCGCAATCAATGCTTATTCGTCTTCTTTCTACGCATATGGAAGCGAAAAGACGGCCTTGTGTTATTTTGGTCTCATTACACACACTTTGCGATTTCTGGGTAAATTTGCAATAACACCAAAGAACACGAAATAAGCGAAATCAAAGCTTATTCGGTTTCTTTCCATGCATATAGAAGCGGAAAGAAGGTGTTGTGTTATTTTGGTCTCATTACACACACTGCGATTTCTGGGTAAATTTGCAATAACACCAGAGAACACGAAATAAGCGAAATCAAAGCTTATTCGTTTTCTTTCCATGCATATAGAAGCGAAAAGAAGGTGTGTTATTTTGGTCTCATTTCACACACTGCGGTTTCTGGGTCAATGTGCATTAACACCAAAGAACACGAAATAAGCGAAATGCAAGATCCTTCTTTCTATGTAGCTGGAACTCAAAACAACCTGTTTGGCTTTGTTTAGGCTTATAGACTTTGCTTTGCTATTTGTGGTGAATGAACACCGAAAGAACAATCCAAAGTTATTCGTCCTCTTTCTATTGACATGGAACCAAAACACCTATGCTTGATTTGGGCTGATAACAAACATGTCACTCTGAGATTTTTCGGTGAATGTGCATTCTAACCCCAGAAACACCAATTTCAAATAAGCCCAATCAGAGCTTTATCATCTTCTTTTTATGTAGATGGAACCCAAAACACCTTTTGGCTTTGGTTGGGGGTGATTCTGGTGCACACCCAAAAAACACCATGCGAATAGAAATATGCGCAATCAAAGCTTATTCATCTTCTTTCTAGGCATATGGAAGCGAAAAGAAGACGTTGTGTTATTTTGGTCTCATTACACACACTTTGCGATTTCTGGGTAAATTTGCAATAACACCAAAGAACACGAAATAAGCGAAATCAAAGCTTATTCGTTTTCCTTCCATGTATATAGAAGCGGAAAGACGGTGTTGTGTTATTTTGGTCTCATTACACACACTTTGCGATTTCTGGGTAAATTTGCAATAACACCAGAGAACACGAAATAAGCGAAATCAAAGCTTATTCGTTTTCTTTCCATGCATATAGAAGCGAAAAGAAGGTGTGTTATTTTGGTCTCATTTCACACACTGCGGTTTCTGGGTCAATGTGCATTAACACCAAAGAACACGAAATAAGCGAAATGCAAGATCCTTCTTTCTATGTAGCTGGAACTCAAAACAACCTGTTTGGCTTTGTTTAGGCTTATTACACTTTGCTTTGCTATTTGTGGGGAATGAACACCGAAAGAACAATCTAAGGTTATTCGTCCTCTTTCTATTGACATGGAACCAAAACACCTATGCTTGATTTGGGCTGATAACAAACATGTCACTTTGAGATTTTTCGGTGAATGTGCATTCTAACCCCAGAAACACCAATTTCAAATAAGCAGAATCAGAGCTTTATCATCTTCTTTTTATGTAGATGGCACCCAAAACACCTTTTGGCTTTGGTTTGCACACCCAAAAAACACCATGCGAATAGAAATAAGTGAAATCAAAGCTTATTCGTTTTCTTTCCATGCATATAGAAGCGAAAAGACGGTGTTGTGTTATTTTGGTCTCATTCCACACACTTTGCGATTTCTGGGTCAATGTGCATTAACACCCAAAAACACGAAATAAGCGAAATGCAAGATTCTTCTTTCTATGTAGCTGGAACTGAAAACAACCTGTTTGGCTTTGTTTAGGCTTATTAGACTTTGCTTTGCTATTTCTAACCCCAGAAACACCAATTTCAAATAAGACCAATCAGAGCTTTATCATCTTCTTTTTATGTAGAAGGCACCCAAAACACCTTTTGGCTTTGGTTGGGAGTGATTCTGGTGCACACCCAAAAAACACCATGCGAATAGAAATATGCGCAATCAATGCTTATTCGTCTTCTTTCTACGCATATGGAAGCGAAAAGACGGCCTTGTGTTACTTTGGTCTCATTACACACACTTTGCGATTTCTGGGTAAATTTGCAATAACACCAAAGAACACGAAATAAGCGAAATCAAAGCTTATTCGGTTTCTTTCCATGCATATAGAAGCGAAAAGACGGTGTTGTGTTATTTTGGTCTCATTACACACACTTTGCGATTTCTGGGTAAATTTGCAATAACACCAGAGAACACGAAATAAGCGAAATAAAAGCTTATTCGTTTTCTTTCCATGCATATAGAAGCGAAAAGAAGGTGTGTTATTTTGGTCTCATTTCACACACTGCGGTTTCTGGGTAAATTTGCAATAACACCAAAGAACATGAAATAAGCGAAATGCAAGATTCTTCTTTCTATGTAGCTGGAACAAAACAACCTGTTTGGCTTTGTTTAGGCTTATTAGACTTTGCTTTGCTATTTGTGGGGAATGAACACCGAAAGAACAATCCAAGGTTATTCCTCCTCTCTCTATTGACATGGAACCAAAACACCTATTTGGGCTGATAACAAACATGTCACTGAGATTTTTTGGTGAATGTGCATTCTATCCCCAGAAACACCAATTTCAAATAAGCCCAATCAGAGCTTTATCATCTTCTTTTTATGTAGAAGGCACCCAAAACACCTTTTGGCTTTGGTTGGGAGTGATTCTGGTGCACACCCAAAAAACACCATGCGAATAGAAATATGCGCAATCAAAGCGTATTCGTCTTCTTTCTACGCATATGGAAGCGAAAAGACAGCGTTGTGTTATTTTGGTCTCATTACACACACTTTGCAATTTCTGGGTAAATTTGCAATAACACCAAAGAACACGAAATAAGCGAAATCAAAGCTTATTCGTTTTCTTTCCATGCATATAGAAGCGAAAAGACGGTGTTGTGTTATTTTGGTCTCATTCCACACACTTTGCGATTTCTGGGTCAATGTGCATTACCACCAAAGAACACGAAATAAGCCAAATGCAAGATTCTTCTTTGTATGTAGCTGGAACTCAAAACAACCTGTTTGGCTTTGTTTAGGCTTATTAGACTTTGCTTTGCTATTTGTGGGGAATGAACACCGAAAGAACAATCCAAGGTTATTCCTCCTCTTTCTATTGACATGGAACCAAAACACCTATTTGGGCTGATAACAAACATGTCACTGAGATTTTTTGGTGAATGTGCATTCTATCCCCAGAAACACCAATTTCAAATAAGCCCAATCAGAGCTTTATCATCTTCTTTTTATGTAGAAGGCACCCAAAACACCTTTTGGCTTTGGTTGGGAGTGATTCTGGTGCACACCCAAAAAACACCATGCGAATAGAAATATGCGCAATCAAAGCGTATTCGTCTTCTTTCTACGCATATGGAAGCGAAAAGACAGCGTTGTGTTATTTTGGTCTCATTACACACACTTTGCGATTTCTGGGTAAATTTGCAATAACACCAAAGAACACGAAATAAGCGAAATCAAAGCTTATTCGTTTTCTTTCCATGCATATAGAAGCGAAAAGACGGTGTTGTGTTATTTTGGTCTCATTCCACACACTTTGCGATTTCTGGGTCAATGTGCATTACCACCAAAGAACACGAAATAAGCCAAATGCAAGATTCTTCTTTGTATGTAGCTGGAACTCAAAACAACCTGTTTGGCTTTGTTTAGGCTTATTAGACTTTGCTTTGCTATTTGTGGGGAATGAACACCGAAAGAACAATCCAAGGTTATTCCTCCTCTTTCTATTGACATGGAACCAAAACACCTATTTGGGCTGATAACAAACATGTCACTGAGATTTTTTGGTGAATGTGCATTCTATCCCCAGAAACACCAATTTCAAATAAGCCCAATCAGAGCTTTATCATCTTCTTTTTATGTAGAAGGCACCCAAAACACCTTTTGGCTTTGGTTGGGAGTGATTCTGGTGCACACCCAAAAAACACCATGCGAATAGAAATATGCGCAATCAAAGCGTATTCGTCTTCTTTCTACGCATATGGAAGCGAAAAGACAGCGTTGTGTTATTTTGGTCTCATTACACACACTTTGCGATTTCTGGGTAAATTTGCAATAACACCAAAGAACACGAAATAAGCGAAATCAAAGCTTATTCGTTTTCTTTCCATGCATATAGAAGCGAAAAGACGGTGTTGTGTTATTTTGGTCTCATTCCACACACTTTGCGATTTCTGGGTCAATGTGCATTACCACCAAAGAACACGAAATAAGCCAAATGCAAGATTCTTCTTTGTATGTAGCTGGAACTCAAAACAACCTGTTTGGCTTTGTTTAGGCTTATTAGACTTTGCTTTGCTATTTGTGGGGAATGAACACCGAAAGAACAATCCAAGGTTATTCGTCCTCTTTCTTTTGACATGGAACCAAAACAACAATGCTTGATTTCGGCTGATAACAAACAAGTCACTCTGCGATTTTTCGGTGAATGTGCATTCTAACCCCAGAAACACCTTTTTTAAATTAGCCCAATCAGAGCTTTATCATCTTCTTTTTATGTAGAAGGCACCCAAAACACCTTTTGGCTTTGGTTGGGAGTGATTCTGGTGCACACCCAAAAAACACCATGCGAATAGAAATATGCGCAATCAATGCTTATTCGTCTTCTTTCTACGCATATGGAAGCGAAAAGACGGCCTTGTGTTATTTTGGTCTCATTACACACACTTTGCGATTTCTGGGTAAATTTGCAATAACACCAAAGAACACGAAATAAGCGAAATCAAAGCTTATTCGGTTTCTTTCCATGCATATAGAAGCGGAAAGAAGGTGTTGTGTTATTTTGGTCTCATTACACACACTGCGATTTCTGGGTAAATTTGCAATAACACCAGAGAACACGAAATAAGCGAAATCAAAGCTTATTCGTTTTCTTTCCATGCATATAGAAGCGAAAAGAAGGTGTGTTATTTTGGTCTCATTTCACACACTGCGGTTTCTGGGTCAATGTGCATTAACACCAAAGAACACGAAATAAGCGAAATGCAAGATCCTTCTTTCTATGTAGCTGGAACTCAAAACAACCTGTTTGGCTTTGTTTAGGCTTATAGACTTTGCTTTGCTATTTGTGGTGAATGAACACCGAAAGAACAATCCAAAGTTATTCGTCCTCTTTCTATTGACATGGAACCAAAACACCTATGCTTGATTTGGGCTGATAACAAACATGTCACTCTGAGATTTTTCGGTGAATGTGCATTCTAACCCCAGAAACACCAATTTCAAATAAGCCCAATCAGAGCTTTATCATCTTCTTTTTATGTAGATGGAACCCAAAACACCTTTTGGCTTTGGTTGGGGGTGATTCTGGTGCACACCCAAAAAACACCATGCGAATAGAAATATGCGCAATCAAAGCTTATTCATCTTCTTTCTAGGCATATGGAAGCGAAAAGAAGACGTTGTGTTATTTTGGTCTCATTACACACACTTTGCGATTTCTGGGTAAATTTGCAATAACACCAAAGAACACGAAATAAGCGAAATCAAAGCTTATTCGGTTTCCTTCCATGTATATAGAAGCGGAAAGACGGTGTTGTGTTATTTTGGTCTCATTACACACACTTTGCGATTTCTGGGTAAATTTGCAATAACACCAGAGAACACGAAATAAGCGAAATCAAAGCTCATTCGTTTTCTTTCCATGCATATAGAAGCGAAAAGAAGGTGTGTTATTTTGGTCTCATTTCACACACTGCGGTTTCTGGGTCAATGTGCATTAACACCAAAGAACACGAAATAAGCGAAATGCAAGATCCTTCTTTCTATGTAGCTGGAACTCAAAACAACCTGTTTGGCTTTGTTTAGGCTTATTACACTTTGCTTTGCTATTTGTGGGGAATGAACACCGAAAGAACAATCCAAGGTTATTCGTCCTCTTTCTATTGACATGGAACCAAAACACCTATGCTTGATTTGGGCTGATAACAAACATGTCACTTTGAGATTTTTCGGTGAATGTGCATTCTAACCCCAGAAACACCAATTTCAAATAAGCAGAATCAGAGCTTTATCATCTTCTTTTTATGTAGATGGCACCCAAAACACCTTTTGGCTTTGGTTTGCACACCCAAAAAACACCATGCGAATAGAAATAAGTGAAATCAAAGCTTATTCGTTTTCTTTCCATGCATATAGAAGCGAAAAGACGGTGTTGTGTTATTTTGGTCTCATTCCACACACTTTGCGATTTCTGGGTCAATGTGCATTAACACCCAAAAACACGAAATAAGCGAAATGCAAGATTCTTCTTTCTATGTAGCTGGAACTGAAAACAACCTGTTTGGCTTTGTTTAGGCTTATTAGACTTTGCTTTGCTATTTCTAACCCCAGAAACACCAATTTCAAATAAGACCAATCAGAGCTTTATCATCTTCTTTTTATGTAGAAGGCACCCAAAACACCTTTTGGCTTTGGTTGGGAGTGATTCTGGTGCACACCCAAAAAACACCATGCGAATAGAAATATGCGCAATCAATGCTTATTCGTCTTCTTTCTACGCATATGGAAGCGAAAAGACGGCCTTGTGTTACTTTGGTCTCATTACACACACTTTGCGATTTCTGGGTAAATTTGCAATAACACCAAAGAACACGAAATAAGCGAAATCAAAGCTTATTCGGTTTCTTTCCATGCATATAGAAGCGAAAAGACGGTGTTGTGTTATTTTGGTCTCATTACACACACTTTGCGATTTCTGGGTAAATTTGCAATAACACCAGAGAACACGAAATAAGCGAAATAAAAGCTTATTCGTTTTCTTTCCATGCATATAGAAGCGAAAAGAAGGTGTGTTATTTTGGTCTCATTTCACACACTGCGGTTTCTGGGTAAATTTGCAATAACACCAAAGAACATGAAATAAGCGAAATGCAAGATTCTTCTTTCTATGTAGCTGGAACAAAACAACCTGTTTGGCTTTGTTTAGGCTTATTAGACTTTGCTTTGCTATTTGTGGGGAATGAACACCGAAAGAACAATCCAAGGTTATTCCTCCTCTCTCTATTGACATGGAACCAAAACACCTATTTGGGCTGATAACAAACATGTCACTGAGATTTTTTGGTGAATGTGCATTCTATCCCCAGAAACACCAATTTCAAATAAGCCCAATCAGAGCTTTATCATCTTCTTTTTATGTAGAAGGCACCCAAAACACCTTTTGGCTTTGGTTGGGAGTGATTCTGGTGCACACCCAAAAAACACCATGCGAATAGAAATATGCGCAATCAAAGCGTATTCGTCTTCTTTCTACGCATATGGAAGCGAAAAGACAGCGTTGTGTTATTTTGGTCTCATTACACACACTTTGCGATTTCTGGGTAAATTTGCAATAACACCAAAGAACACGAAATAAGCGAAATCAAAGCTTATTCGTTTTCTTTCCATGCATATAGAAGCGAAAAGACGGTGTTGTGTTATTTTGGTCTCATTCCACACACTTTGCGATTTCTGGGTCAATGTGCATTACCACCAAAGAACACGAAATAAGCCAAATGCAAGATTCTTCTTTGTATGTAGCTGGAACTCAAAACAACCTGTTTGGCTTTGTTTAGGCTTATTAGACTTTGCTTTGCTATTTGTGGGGAATGAACACCGAAAGAACAATCCAAGGTTATTCCTCCTCTTTCTATTGACATGGAACCAAAACACCTATTTGGGCTGATAACAAACATGTCACTGAGATTTTTTGGTGAATGTGCATTCTATCCCCAGAAACACCAATTTCAAATAAGCCCAATCAGAGCTTTATCATCTTCTTTTTATGTAGAAGGCACCCAAAACACCTTTTGGCTTTGGTTGGGAGTGATTCTGGTGCACACCCAAAAAACACCATGCGAATAGAAATATGCGCAATCAAAGCGTATTCGTCTTCTTTCTACGCATATGGAAGCGAAAAGACAGCGTTGTGTTATTTTGGTCTCATTACACACACTTTGCGATTTCTGGGTAAATTTGCAATAACACCAAAGAACACGAAATAAGCGAAATCAAAGCTTATTCGTTTTCTTTCCATGCATATAGAAGCGAAAAGACGGTGTTGTGTTATTTTGGTCTCATTCCACACACTTTGCGATTTCTGGGTCAATGTGCATTACCACCAAAGAACACGAAATAAGCCAAATGCAAGATTCTTCTTTGTATGTAGCTGGAACTCAAAACAACCTGTTTGGCTTTGTTTAGGCTTATTAGACTTTGCTTTGCTATTTGTGGGGAATGAACACCGAAAGAACAATCCAAGGTTATTCGTCCTCTTTCTTTTGACATGGAACCAAAACAACAATGCTTGATTTCGGCTGATAACAAACAAGTCACTCTGCGATTTTTCGGTGAATGTGCATTCTAACCCCAGAAACACCTTTTTTAAATTAGCCCAATCAGAGCTTTATCATCTTCTTTTTATGTAGAAGGCACCCAAAACACCTTTTGGCTTTGGTTGGGAGTGATTCTGGTGCACACCCAAAAAACACCATGCGAATAGAAATATGCGCAATCAATGCTTATTCGTCTTCTTTCTACGCATATGGAAGCGAAAAGACGGCCTTGTGTTATTTTGGTCTCATTACACACACTTTGCGATTTCTGGGTAAATTTGCAATAACACCAAAGAACACGAAATAAGCGAAATCAAAGCTTATTCGGTTTCTTTCCATGCATATAGAAGCGGAAAGAAGGTGTTGTGTTATTTTGGTCTCATTACACACACTGCGATTTCTGGGTAAATTTGCAATAACACCAGAGAACACGAAATAAGCGAAATCAAAGCTTATTCGTTTTCTTTCCATGCATATAGAAGCGAAAAGAAGGTGTGTTATTTTGGTCTCATTTCACACACTGCGGTTTCTGGGTCAATGTGCATTAACACCAAAGAACACGAAATAAGCGAAATGCAAGATCCTTCTTTCTATGTAGCTGGAACTCAAAACAACCTGTTTGGCTTTGTTTAGGCTTATAGACTTTGCTTTGCTATTTGTGGTGAATGAACACCGAAAGAACAATCCAAAGTTATTCGTCCTCTTTCTATTGACATGGAACCAAAACACCTATGCTTGATTTGGGCTGATAACAAACATGTCACTCTGAGATTTTTCGGTGAATGTGCATTCTAACCCCAGAAACACCAATTTCAAATAAGCCCAATCAGAGCTTTATCATCTTCTTTTTATGTAGATGGAACCCAAAACACCTTTTGGCTTTGGTTGGGGGTGATTCTGGTGCACACCCAAAAGACACCATGCGAATAGAAATATGCGCAATCAAAGCTTATTCATCTTCTTTCTACGCATATGGAAGCGAAAAGAAGACGTTGTGTTATTTTGGTCTCATTACACACACTTTGCGATTTCTGGGTAAATTTGCAATAACACCAAAGAACACGAAATAAGCGAAATCAAAGCTTATTCGTTTTCCTTCCATGTATATAGAAGCGGAAAGACGGTGTTGTGTTATTTTGGTCTCATTACACACACTTTGCGATTTCTGGGTAAATTTGCAATAACACCAGAGAACACGAAATAAGCGAAATCAAAGCTTATTCGTTTTCTTTCCATGCATATAGAAGCGAAAAGAAGGTGTGTTATTTTGGTCTCATTTCACACACTGCGGTTTCTGGGTCAATGTGCATTAACACCAAAGAACACGAAATAAGCGAAATGCAAGATCCTTCTTTCTATGTAGCTGGAACTCAAAACAACCTGTTTGGCTTTGTTTAGGCTTATTACACTTTGCTTTGCTATTTGTGGGGAATGAACACCGAAAGAACAATCCAAGGTTATTCGTCCTCTTTCTATTGACATGGAACCAAAACACCTATGCTTGATTTGGGCTGATAACAAACATGTCACTTTGAGATTTTTCGGTGAATGTGCATTCTAACCCCAGAAACACCAATTTCAAATAAGCAGAATCAGAGCTTTATCATCTTCTTTTTATGTAGATGGCACCCAAAACACCTTTTGGCTGGTTTGCACACCCAAAAAACACCATGCGAATAGAAATAAGTGAAATCAAAGCTTATTCGTTTTCTTTCCATGCATATAGAAGCGAAAAGACGGTGTTGTGTTATTTTGGTCTCATTCCACACACTTTGCGATTTCTGGGTCAATGTGCATTAACACCCAAAAACACGAAATAAGCGAAATGCAAGATTCTTCTTTCTATGTAGCTGGAACTGAAAACAACCTGTTTGGCTTTGTTTAGGCTTATTAGACTTTGCTTTGCTATTTCTAACCCCAGAAACACCAATTTCAAATAAGACCAATCAGAGCTTTATCATCTTCTTTTTATGTAGAAGGCACCCAAAACACCTTTTGGCTTTGGTTGGGAGTGATTCTGGTGCACACCCAAAAAACACCATGCGAATAGAAATATGCGCAATCAATGCTTATTCGTCTTCTTTCTACGCATATGGAAGCGAAAAGACGGCCTTGTGTTACTTTGGTCTCATTACACACACTTTGCGATTTCTGGGTAAATTTGCAATAACACCAAAGAACACGAAATAAGCGAAATCAAAGCTTATTCGGTTTCTTTCCATGCATATAGAAGCGAAAAGACGGTGTTGTGTTATTTTGGTCTCATTACACACACTTTGCGATTTCTGGGTAAATTTGCAATAACACCAGAGAACACGAAATAAGCGAAATCAAAGCTTATTCGTTTTCTTTCCATGCATATAGAAGCGAAAAGACGGTGTTGTGTTATTTTGGTCTCATTCCACACACTTTGCGATTTCTGGGTCAATGTGCATTACAACCAAAGAACATGAAATAAGCGAAATGCAAGATTCTTCTTTCTATGTAGCTGGAACAAAACAACCTGTTTGGCTTTGTTTAGGCTTATTAGACTTTGCTTTGCTATTTGTGGGGAATGAACACCGAAAGAACAATCCAAGGTTATTCCTCCTCTCTCTATTGACATGGAACCAAAACACCTATTTGGGCTGATAACAAACATGTCACTGAGATTTTTTGGTGAATGTGCATTCTATCCCCAGAAACACCAATTTCAAATAAGCCCAATCAGAGCTTTATCATCTTCTTTTTATGTAGAAGGCACCCAAAACACCTTTTGGCTTTGGTTGGGAGTGATTCTGGTGCACACCCAAAAAACACCATGCGAATAGAAATATGCGCAATCAAAGCGTATTCGTCTTCTTTCTACGCATATGGAAGCGAAAAGACAGCGTTGTGTTATTTTGGTCTCATTACACACACTTTGCGATTTCTGGGTAAATTTGCAATAACACCAAAGAACACGAAATAAGCGAAATCAAAGCTTATTCGTTTTCTTTCCATGCATATAGAAGCGAAAAGACGATGTTGTGTTATTTTGGTCTCATTCCACACACTTTGCGATTTCTGGGTCAATGTGCATTACCACCAAAGAACACGAAATAAGCCAAATGCAAGATTCTTCTTTGTATGTAGCTGGAACTCAAAACAACCTGTTTGGCTTTGTTTAGGCTTATTAGACTTTGCTTTGCTATTTGTGGGGAATGAACACCGAAAGAACAATCCAAGGTTATTCCTCCTCTTTCTATTGACATGGAACCAAAACACCTATTTGGGCTGATAACAAACATGTCACTGAGATTTTTTGGTGAATGTGCATTCTATCCCCAGAAACACCAATTTCAAATAAGCCCAATCAGAGCTTTATCATCTTCTTTTTATGTAGAAGGCACCCAAAACACCTTTTGGCTTTGGTTGGGAGTGATTCTGGTGCACACCCAAAAAACACCATGCGAATAGAAATATGCGCAATCAAAGCGTATTCGTCTTCTTTCTACGCATATGGAAGCGAAAAGACAGCGTTGTGTTATTTTGGTCTCATTACACACACTTTGCGATTTCTGGGTAAATTTGCAATAACACCAAAGAACACGAAATAAGCGAAATCAAAGCTTATTCGTTTTCTTTCCATGCATATAGAAGCGAAAAGACGGTGTTGTGTTATTTTGGTCTCATTCCACACACTTTGCGATTTCTGGGTCAATGTGCATTACCACCAAAGAACACGAAATAAGCCAAATGCAAGATTCTTCTTTGTATGTAGCTGGAACTCAAAACAACCTGTTTGGCTTTGTTTAGGCTTATTAGACTTTGCTTTGCTATTTGTGGGGAATGAACACCGAAAGAACAATCCAAGGTTATTCCTCCTCTCTCTATTGACATGGAACCAAAACACCTATTTGGGCTGATAACAAACATGTCACTGAGATTTTTTGGTGAATGTGCATTCTATCCCCAGAAACACCAATTTCAAATAAGCCCAATCAGAGCTTTATCATCTTCTTTTTATGTAGAAGGCACCCAAAACACCTTTTGGCTTTGGTTGGGAGTGATTCTGGTGCACACCCAAAAAACACCATGCGAATAGAAATATGCGCAATCAAAGCGTATTCGTCTTCTTTCTACGCATATGGAAGCGAAAAGACAGCGTTGTGTTATTTTGGTCTCATTACACACACTTTGCGATTTCTGGGTAAATTTGCAATAACACCAAAGAACACGAAATAAGCGAAATCAAAGCTTATTCGTTTTCTTTCCATGCATATAGAAGCGAAAAGACGGTGTTGTGTTATTTTGGTCTCATTCCACACACTTTGCGATTTCTGGGTCAATGTGCATTACCACCAAAGAACACGAAATAAGCCAAATGCAAGATTCTTCTTTGTATGTAGCTGGAACTCAAAACAACCTGTTTGGCTTTGTTTAGGCTTATTAGACTTTGCTTTGCTATTTGTGGGGAATGAACACCGAAAGAACAATCCAAGGTTATTCGTCCTCTTTCTTTTGACATGGAACCAAAACAACAATGCTTGATTTCGGCTGATAACAAACAAGTCACTCTGCGATTTTTCGGTGAATGTGCATTCTAACCCCAGAAACACCTTTTTTAAATTAGCCCAATCAGAGCTTTATCATCTTCTTTTTATGTAGAAGGCACCCAAAACACCTTTTGGCTTTGGTTGGGAGTGATTCTGGTGCACACCCAAAAAACACCATGCGAATAGAAATATGCGCAATCAATGCTTATTCGTCTTCTTTCTACGCATATGGAAGCGAAAAGACGGCCTTGTGTTATTTTGGTCTCATTACACACACTTTGCGATTTCTGGGTAAATTTGCAATAACACCAAAGAACACGAAATAAGCGAAATCAAAGCTTATTCGGTTTCTTTCCATGCATATAGAAGCGGAAAGAAGGTGTGTTATTTTGGTCTCATTACACACACTGCGATTTCTGGGTAAATTTGCAATAACACCAGAGAACACGAAATAAGCGAAATCAAAGCTTATTCGTTTTCTTTCCATGCATATAGAAGCGAAAAGAAGGTGTGTTATTTTGGTCTCATTTCACACACTGCGGTTTCTGGGTCAATGTGCATTAACACCAAAGAACACGAAATAAGCGAAATGCAAGATCCTTCTTTCTATGTAGCTGGAACTCAAAACAACCTGTTTGGCTTTGTTTAGGCTTATAGACTTTGCTTTGCTATTTGTGGTGAATGAACACCGAAAGAACAATCCAAAGTTATTCGTCCTCTTTCTATTGACATGGAACCAAAACACCTATGCTTGATTTGGGCTGATAACAAACATGTCACTCTGAGATTTTTCGGTGAATGTGCATTCTAACCCCAGAAACACCAATTTCAAATAAGCCCAATCAGAGCTTTATCATCTTCTTTTTATGTAGATGGAACCCAAAACACCTTTTGGCTTTGGTTGGGGGTGATTCTGGTGCACACCCAAAAGACACCATGCGAATAGAAATATGCGCAATCAAAGCTTATTCATCTTCTTTCTACGCATATGGAAGCGAAAAGAAGACGTTGTGTTATTTTGGTCTCATTACACACACTTTGCGATTTCTGGGTAAATTTGCAATAACACCAAAGAACACGAAATAAGCGAAATCAAAGCTTATTCGTTTTCCTTCCATGTATATAGAAGCGGAAAGACGGTGTTGTGTTATTTTGGTCTCATTACACACACTTTGCGATTTCTGGGTAAATTTGCAATAACACCAGAGAACACGAAATAAGCGAAATCAAAGCTTATTCGTTTTCTTTCCATGCATATAGAAGCGAAAAGAAGGTGTGTTATTTTGGTCTCATTTCACACACTGCGGTTTCTGGGTCAATGTGCATTAACACCAAAGAACACGAAATAAGCGAAATGCAAGATCCTTCTTTCTATGTAGCTGGAACTCAAAACAACCTGTTTGGCTTTGTTTAGGCTTATTACACTTTGCTTTGCTATTTGTGGGGAATGAACACCGAAAGAACAATCTAAGGTTATTCGTCCTCTTTCTATTGACATGGAACCAAAACACCTATGCTTGATTTGGGCTGATAACAAACATGTCACTTTGAGATTTTTCGGTGAATGTGCATTCTAACCCCAGAAACACCAATTTCAAATAAGCAGAATCAGAGCTTTATCATCTTCTTTTTATGTAGATGGCACCCAAAACACCTTTTGGCTTTGGTTTGCACACCCAAAAAACACCATGCGAATAGAAATAAGTGAAATCAAAGCTTATTCGTTTTCTTTCCATGCATATAGAAGCGAAAAGACGGTGTTGTGTTATTTTGGTCTCATTCCACACACTTTGCGATTTCTGGGTCAATGTGCATTAACACCCAAAAACACGAAATAAGCGAAATGCAAGATTCTTCTTTCTATGTAGCTGGAACTGAAAACAACCTGTTTGGCTTTGTTTAGGCTTATTAGACTTTGCTTTGCTATTTCTAACCCCAGAAACACCAATTTCAAATAAGACCAATCAGAGCTTTATCATCTTCTTTTTATGTAGAAGGCACCCAAAACACCTTTTGGCTTTGGTTGGGAGTGATTCTGGTGCACACCCAAAAAACACCATGCGAATAGAAATATGCGCAATCAATGCTTATTCGTCTTCTTTCTACGCATATGGAAGCGAAAAGACGGCGTTGTGTTACTTTGGTCTCATTACACACACTTTGCGATTTCTGGGTAAATTTGCAATAACACCAAAGAACACGAAATAAGCGAAATCAAAGCTTATTCGGTTTCTTTCCATGCATATAGAAGCGAAAAGACGGTGTTGTGTTATTTTGGTCTCATTACACACACTTTGCGATTTCTGGGTAAATTTGCAATAACACCAGAGAACACGAAATAAGCGAAATCAAAGCTTATTCGTTTTCTTTCCATGCATATAGAAGCGAAAAGAAGGTGTGTTATTTTGGTCTCATTTCACACACTGCGGTTTCTGGGTAAATTTGCAATAACACCAAAGAACATGAAATAAGCGAAATGCAAGATTCTTCTTTCTATGTAGCTGGAACAAAACAACCTGTTTGGCTTTGTTTAGGCTTATTAGACTTTGCTTTGCTATTTGTGGGGAATGAACACCGAAAGAACAATCCAAGGTTATTCCTCCTCTCTCTATTGACATGGAACCAAAACACCTATTTGGGCTGATAACAAACATGTCACTGAGATTTTTTGGTGAATGTGCATTCTATCCCCAGAAACACCAATTTCAAATAAGCCCAATCAGAGCTTTATCATCTTCTTTTTATGTAGAAGGCACCCAAAACACCTTTTGGCTTTGGTTGGGAGTGATTCTGGTGCACACCCAAAAAACACCATGCGAATAGAAATATGCGCAATCAAAGCGTATTCGTCTTCTTTCTACGCATATGGAAGCGAAAAGACAGCGTTGTGTTATTTTGGTCTCATTACACACACTTTGCAATTTCTGGGTAAATTTGCAATAACACCAAAGAACACGAAATAAGCGAAATCAAAGCTTATTCGTTTTCTTTCCATGCATATAGAAGCGAAAAGACGGTGTTGTGTTATTTTGGTCTCATTCCACACACTTTGCGATTTCTGGGTCAATGTGCATTACCACCAAAGAACACGAAATAAGCCAAATGCAAGATTCTTCTTTGTATGTAGCTGGAACTCAAAACAACCTGTTTGGCTTTGTTTAGGCTTATTAGACTTTGCTTTGCTATTTGTGGGGAATGAACACCGAAAGAACAATCCAAGGTTATTCCTCCTCTTTCTATTGACATGGAACCAAAACACCTATTTGGGCTGATAACAAACATGTCACTGAGATTTTTTGGTGAATGTGCATTCTATCCCCAGAAACACCAATTTCAAATAAGCCCAATCAGAGCTTTATCATCTTCTTTTTATGTAGAAGGCACCCAAAACACCTTTTGGCTTTGGTTGGGAGTGATTCTGGTGCACACCCAAAAAACACCATGCGAATAGAAATATGCGCAATCAAAGCGTATTCGTCTTCTTTCTACGCATATGGAAGCGAAAAGACAGCGTTGTGTTATTTTGGTCTCATTACACACACTTTGCGATTTCTGGGTAAATTTGCAATAACACCAAAGAACACGAAATAAGCGAAATCAAAGCTTATTCGTTTTCTTTCCATGCATATAGAAGCGAAAAGACGGTGTTGTGTTATTTTGGTCTCATTCCACACACTTTGCGATTTCTGGGTCAATGTGCATTACCACCAAAGAACACGAAATAAGCCAAATGCAAGATTCTTCTTTGTATGTAGCTGGAACTCAAAACAACCTGTTTGGCTTTGTTTAGGCTTATTAGACTTTGCTTTGCTATTTGTGGGGAATGAACACCGAAAGAACAATCCAAGGTTATTCGTCCTCTTTCTTTTGACATGGAACCAAAACAACAATGCTTGATTTCGGCTGATAACAAACAAGTCACTCTGCGATTTTTCGGTGAATGTGCATTCTAACCCCAGAAACACCTTTTTTAAATTAGCCCAATCAGAGCTTTATCATCTTCTTTTTATGTAGAAGGCACCCAAAACACCTTTTGGCTTTGGTTGGGAGTGATTCTGGTGCACACCCAAAAAACACCATGCGAATAGAAATATGCGCAATCAATGCTTATTCGTCTTCTTTCTACGCATATGGAAGCGAAAAGACGGCCTTGTGTTATTTTGGTCTCATTACACACACTTTGCGATTTCTGGGTAAATTTGCAATAACACCAAAGAACACGAAATAAGCGAAATCAAAGCTTATTCGGTTTCTTTCCATGCATATAGAAGCGGAAAGAAGGTGTTGTGTTATTTTGGTCTCATTACACACACTGCGATTTCTGGGTAAATTTGCAATAACACCAGAGAACACGAAATAAGCGAAATCAAAGCTTATTCGTTTTCTTTCCATGCATATAGAAGCGAAAAGAAGGTGTGTTATTTTGGTCTCATTTCACACACTGCGGTTTCTGGGTCAATGTGCATTAACACCAAAGAACACGAAATAAGCGAAATGCAAGATCCTTCTTTCTATGTAGCTGGAACTCAAAACAACCTGTTTGGCTTTGTTTAGGCTTATAGACTTTGCTTTGCTATTTGTGGTGAATGAACACCGAAAGAACAATCCAAAGTTATTCGTCCTCTTTCTATTGACATGGAACCAAAACACCTATGCTTGATTTGGGCTGATAACAAACATGTCACTCTGAGATTTTTCGGTGAATGTGCATTCTAACCCCAGAAACACCAATTTCAAATAAGCCCAATCAGAGCTTTATCATCTTCTTTTTATGTAGATGGAACCCAAAACACCTTTTGGCTTTGGTTGGGAGTGATTCTGGTGCACACCCAAAAGACACCATGCGAATAGAAATATGCGCAATCAAAGCTTATTCATCTTCTTTCTACGCATATGGAAGCGAAAAGAAGACGTTGTGTTATTTTGGTCTCATTACACACACTTTGCGATTTCTGGGTAAATTTGCAATAACACCAAAGAACACGAAATAAGCGAAATCAAAGCTTATTCGTTTTCCTTCCATGTATATAGAAGCGGAAAGACGGTGTTGTGTTATTTTGGTCTCATTACACACACTTTGCGATTTCTGGGTAAATTTGCAATAACACCAGAGAACACGAAATAAGCGAAATCAAAGCTTATTCGTTTTCTTTCCATGCATATAGAAGCGAAAAGAAGGTGTGTTATTTTGGTCTCATTTCACACACTGCGGTTTCTGGGTCAATGTGCATTAACACCAAAGAACACGAAATAAGCGAAATGCAAGATCCTTCTTTCTATGTAGCTGGAACTCAAAACAACCTGTTTGGCTTTGTTTAGGCTTATTACACTTTGCTTTGCTATTTGTGGGGAATGAACACCGAAAGAACAATCCAAGGTTATTCGTCCTCTTTCTATTGACATGGAACCAAAACACCTATGCTTGATTTGGGCTGATAACAAACATGTCACTTTGAGATTTTTCGGTGAATGTGCATTCTAACCCCAGAAACACCAATTTCAAATAAGCAGAATCAGAGCTTTATCATCTTCTTTTTATGTAGATGGCACCCAAAACACCTTTTGGCTTTGGTTTGCACACCCAAAAAACACCATGCGAATAGAAATAAGTGAAATCAAAGCTTATTCGTTTTCTTTCCATGCATATAGAAGCGAAAAGACGGTGTTGTGTTATTTTGGTCTCATTCCACACACTTTGCGATTTCTGGGTCAATGTGCATTAACACCCAAAAACACGAAATAAGCGAAATGCAAGATTCTTCTTTCTATGTAGCTGGAACTGAAAACAACCTGTTTGGCTTTGTTTAGGCTTATTAGACTTTGCTTTGCTATTTCTAACCCCAGAAACACCAATTTCAAATAAGACCAATCAGAGCTTTATCATCTTCTTTTTATGTAGAAGGCACCCAAAACACCTTTTGGCTTTGGTTGGGAGTGATTCTGGTGCACACCCAAAAAACACCATGCGAATAGAAATATGCGCAATCAATGCTTATTCGTCTTCTTTCTACGCATATGGAAGCGAAAAGACGGCGTTGTGTTACTTTGGTCTCATTACACACACTTTGCGATTTCTGGGTAAATTTGCAATAACACCAAAGAACACGAAATAAGCGAAATCAAAGCTTATTCGGTTTCTTTCCATGCATATAGAAGCGAAAAGACGGTGTTGTGTTATTTTGGTCTCATTACACACACTTTGCGATTTCTGGGTAAATTTGCAATAACACCAGAGAACACGAAATAAGCGAAATCAAAGCTTATTCGTTTTCTTTCCATGCATATAGAAGCGAAAAGACGGTGTTGTGTTATTTTGGTCTCATTCCACACACTTTGCGATTTCTGGGTCAATGTGCATTACCACCAAAGAACACGAAATAAGCCAAATGCAAGATTCTTCTTTGTATGTAGCTGGAACTCAAAACAACCTGTTTGGCTTTGTTTAGGCTTATTAGACTTTGCTTTGCTATTTGTGGGGAATGAACACCGAAAGAACAATCCAAGGTTATTCCTCCTCTTTCTATTGACATGGAACCAAAACACCTATTTGGGCTGATAACAGACATGTCACTGAGATTTTTTGGTGAATGTGCATTCTATCCCCAGAAACACCAATTTCAAATAAGCCCAATCAGAGCTTTATCATCTTCTTTTTATGTAGAAGGCACCCAAAACACCTTTTGGCTTTGGTTGGGAGTGATTCTGGTGCACACCCAAAAAACACCATGCGAATAGAAATATGCGCAATCAAAGCGTATTCGTCTTCTTTCTACGCATATGGAAGCGAAAAGACAGCGTTGTGTTATTTTGGTCTCATTACACACACTTTGCGATTTCTGGGTAAATTTGCAATAACACCAAAGAACACGAAATAAGCGAAATCAAAGCTTATTCGTTTTCTTTCCATGCATATAGAAGCGAAAAGACGGTGTTGTGTTATTTTGGTCTCATTCCACACACTTTGCGATTTCTGGGTCAATGTGCATTACCACCAAAGAACACGAAATAAGCCAAATGCAAGATTCTTCTTTGTATGTAGCTGGAACTCAAAACAACCTGTTTGGCTTTGTTTAGGCTTATTACACTTTGCTTTGCTATTTGTGGGGAATGAACACCGAAAGAACAATCCAAGGTTATTCGTCCTCTTTCTTTTGACATGGAACCAAAACAACAATGCTTGATTTCGGCTGATAACAAACAAGTCACTCTGCGATTTTTCGGTGAATGTGCATTCTAACCCCAGAAACACCAATTTCAAATAAGCCCAATCAGAGCTTTATCATCTTCTTTTTATGTAGAAGGCACCCAAAACACCTTTTGGCTTTGGTTGGGAGTGATTCTGGTGCACACCCAAAAAACACCATGCGAATAGAAATATGCGCAATCAATGCTTATTCGTCTTCTTTCTACGCATATGGAAGCGAAAAGACGGCCTTGTGTTATTTTGGTCTCATTACACACACTTTGCGATTTCTGGGTAAATTTGCAATAACACCAAAGAACACGAAATAAGCGAAATCAAAGCTTATTCGGTTTCTTTCCATGCATATAGAAGCGGAAAGAAGGTGTTGTGTTATTTTGGTCTCATTACACACACTGCGATTTCTGGGTAAATTTGCAATAACACCAGAGAACACGAAATAAGCGAAATCAAAGCTTATTCGTTTTCTTTCCATGCATATAGAAGCGAAAAGAAGGTGTGTTATTTTGGTCTCATTTCACACACTGCGGTTTCTGGGTCAATGTGCATTAACACCAAAGAACACGAAATAAGCGAAATGCAAGATCCTTCTTTCTATGTAGCTGGAACTCAAAACAACCTGTTTGGCTTTGTTTAGGCTTATTACACTTTGCTTTGCTATTTGTGGGGAATGAACACCGAAAGAACAATCCAAGGTTATTCGTCCTCTTTCTATTGACATGGAACCAAAACACCTATGCTTGATTTGGGCTGATAACAAACATGTCACTTTGAGATTTTTCGGTGAATGTGCATTCTAACCCCAGAAACACCAATTTCAAATAAGCAGAATCAGAGCTTTATCATCTTCTTTTTATGTAGATGGCACCCAAAACACCTTTTGGCTTTGGTTTGCACACCCAAAAAACACCATGCGAATAGAAATAAGTGAAATCAAAGCTTATTCGTTTTCTTTCCATGCATATAGAAGCGAAAAGACGGTGTTGTGTTATTTTGGTCTCATTCCACACACTTTGCGATTTCTGGGTCAATGTGCATTAACACCCAAAAACACGAAATAAGCGAAATGCAAGATTCTTCTTTCTATGTAGCTGGAACTGAAAACAACCTGTTTGGCTTTGTTTAGGCTTATTAGACTTTGCTTTGCTATTTCTAACCCCAGAAACACCAATTTCAAATAAGCCCAATCAGAGCTTTATCATCTTCTTTTTATGTAGAAGGCACCCAAAACACCTTTTGGCTTTGGTTGGGAGTGATTCTGGTGCACACCCAAAAAACACCATGCGAATAGAAATATGCGCAATCAAAGCGTATTCGTCTTCTTTCTACGCATATGGAAGCGAAAAGACAGCGTTGTGTTATTTTGGTCTCATTACACACACTTTGCAATTTCTGGGTAAATTTGCAATAACACCAAAGAACACGAAATAAGCGAAATCAAAGCTTATTCGTTTTCTTTCCATGCATATAGAAGCGAAAAGACGGTGTTGTGTTATTTTGGTCTCATTCCACACACTTTGCGATTTCTGGGTCAATGTGCATTACCACCAAAGAACACGAAATAAGCCAAATGCAAGATTCTTCTTTGTATGTAGCTGGAACTCAAAACAACCTGTTTGGCTTTGTTTAGGCTTATTAGACTTTGCTTTGCTATTTGTGGGGAATGAACACCGAAAGAACAATCCAAGGTTATTCCTCCTCTTTCTATTGACATGGAACCAAAACACCTATTTGGGCTGATAACAGACATGTCACTGAGATTTTTTGGTGAATGTGCATTCTATCCCCAGAAACACCAATTTCAAATAAGCCCAATCAGAGCTTTATCATCTTCTTTTTATGTAGAAGGCACCCAAAACACCTTTTGGCTTTGGTTGGGAGTGATTCTGGTGCACACCCAAAAAACACCATGCGAATAGAAATATGCGCAATCAAAGCGTATTCGTCTTCTTTCTACGCATATGGAAGCGAAAAGACAGCGTTGTGTTATTTTGGTCTCATTACACACACTTTGCGATTTCTGGGTAAATTTGCAATAACACCAAAGAACACGAAATAAGCGAAATCAAAGCTTATTCGTTTTCTTTCCATGCATATAGAAGCGAAAAGACGGTGTTGTGTTATTTTGGTCTCATTCCACACACTTTGCGATTTCTGGGTCAATGTGCATTACCACCAAAGAACACGAAATAAGCCAAATGCAAGATTCTTCTTTGTATGTAGCTGGAACTCAAAACAACCTGTTTGGCTTTGTTTAGGCTTATTACACTTTGCTTTGCTATTTGTGGGGAATGAACACCGAAAGAACAATCCAAGGTTATTCGTCCTCTTTCTTTTGACATGGAACCAAAACAACAATGCTTGATTTCGGCTGATAACAAACAAGTCACTCTGCGATTTTTCGGTGAATGTGCATTCTAACCCCAGAAACACCAATTTCAAATAAGCCCAATCAGAGCTTTATCATCTTCTTTTTATGTAGAAGGCACCCAAAACACCTTTTGGCTTTGGTTGGGAGTGATTCTGGTGCACACCCAAAAAACACCATGCGAATAGAAATATGCGCAATCAATGCTTATTCGTCTTCTTTCTACGCATATGGAAGCGAAAAGACGGCCTTGTGTTATTTTGGTCTCATTACACACACTTTGCGATTTCTGGGTAAATTTGCAATAACACCAAAGAACACGAAATAAGCGAAATCAAAGCTTATTCGGTTTCTTTCCATGCATATAGAAGCGGAAAGAAGGTGTTGTGTTATTTTGGTCTCATTACACACACTGCGATTTCTGGGTAAATTTGCAATAACACCAGAGAACACGAAATAAGCGAAATCAAAGCTTATTCGTTTTCTTTCCATGCATATAGAAGCGAAAAGAAGGTGTGTTATTTTGGTCTCATTTCACACACTGCGGTTTCTGGGTCAATGTGCATTAACACCAAAGAACACGAAATAAGCGAAATGCAAGATCCTTCTTTCTATGTAGCTGGAACTCAAAACAACCTGTTTGGCTTTGTTTAGGCTTATTACACTTTGCTTTGCTATTTGTGGGGAATGAACACCGAAAGAACAATCCAAGGTTATTCGTCCTCTTTCTATTGACATGGAACCAAAACACCTATGCTTGATTTGGGCTGATAACAAACATGTCACTTTGAGATTTTTCGGTGAATGTGCATTCTAACCCCAGAAACACCAATTTCAAATAAGCAGAATCAGAGCTTTATCATCTTCTTTTTATGTAGATGGCACCCAAAACACCTTTTGGCTTTGGTTTGCACACCCAAAAAACACCATGCGAATAGAAATAAGTGAAATCAAAGCTTATTCGTTTTCTTTCCATGCATATAGAAGCGAAAAGACGGTGTTGTGTTATTTTGGTCTCATTCCACACACTTTGCGATTTCTGGGTCAATGTGCATTAACACCCAAAAACACGAAATAAGCGAAATGCAAGATTCTTCTTTCTATGTAGCTGGAACTGAAAACAACCTGTTTGGCTTTGTTTAGGCTTATTAGACTTTGCTTTGCTATTTCTAACCCCAGAAACACCAATTTCAAATAAGACCAATCAGAGCTTTATCATCTTCTTTTTATGTAGAAGGCACCCAAAACACCTTTTGGCTTTGGTTGGGAGTGATTCTGGTGCACACCCAAAAAACACCATGCGAATAGAAATATGCGCAATCAATGCTTATTCGTCTTCTTTCTACGCATATGGAAGCGAAAAGACGGCGTTGTGTTACTTTGGTCTCATTACACACACTTTGCGATTTCTGGGTAAATTTGCAATAACACCAAAGAACACGAAATAAGCGAAATCAAAGCTTATTCGGTTTCTTTCCATGCATATAGAAGCGAAAAGACGGTGTTGTGTTATTTTGGTCTCATTACACACACTTTGCGATTTCTGGGTAAATTTGCAATAACACCAGAGAACACGAAATAAGCGAAATCAAAGCTTATTCGTTTTCTTTCCATGCATATAGAAGCGAAAAGAAGGTGTGTTATTTTGGTCTCATTTCACACACTGCGGTTTCTGGGTAAATTTGCAATAACACCAAAGAACATGAAATAAGCGAAATGCAAGATTCTTCTTTCTATGTAGCTGGAACAAAACAACCTGTTTGGCTTTGTTTAGGCTTATTAGACTTTGCTTTGCTATTTGTGGGGAATGAACACCGAAAGAACAATCCAAGGTTATTCCTCCTCTCTCTATTGACATGGAACCAAAACACCTATTTGGGCTGATAACAAACATGTCACTGAGATTTTTTGGTGAATGTGCATTCTATCCCCAGAAACACCAATTTCAAATAAGCCCAATCAGAGCTTTATCATCTTCTTTTTATGTAGAAGGCACCCAAAACACCTTTTGGCTTTGGTTGGGAGTGATTCTGGTGCACACCCAAAAAACACCATGCGAATAGAAATATGCGCAATCAAAGCGTATTCGTCTTCTTTCTACGCATATGGAAGCGAAAAGACAGCGTTGTGTTATTTTGGTCTCATTACACACACTTTGCGATTTCTGGGTAAATTTGCAATAACACCAAAGAACACGAAATAAGCGAAATCAAAGCTTATTCGTTTTCTTTCCATGCATATAGAAGCGAAAAGACGGTGTTGTGTTATTTTGGTCTCATTCCACACACTTTGCGATTTCTGGGTCAATGTGCATTACCACCAAAGAACACGAAATAAGCCAAATGCAAGATTCTTCTTTGTATGTAGCTGGAACTCAAAACAACCTGTTTGGCTTTGTTTAGGCTTATTAGACTTTGCTTTGCTATTTGTGGGGAATGAACACCGAAAGAACAATCCAAGGTTATTCGTCCTCTTTCTTTTGACATGGAACCAAAACAACAATGCTTGATTTCGGCTGATAACAAACAAGTCACTCTGCGATTTTTCGGTGAATGTGCATTCTAACCCCAGAAACACCAATTTCAAATAAGCCCAATCAGAGCTTTATCATCTTCTTTTTATGTAGAAGGCACCCAAAACACCTTTTGGCTTTGGTTGGGAGTGATTCTGGTGCACACCCAAAAAACACCATGCGAATAGAAATATGCGCAATCAATGCTTATTCGTCTTCTTTCTACGCATATGGAAGCGAAAAGACGGCCTTGTGTTATTTTGGTCTCATTACACACACTTTGCGATTTCTGGGTAAATTTGCAATAACACCAAAGAACACGAAATAAGCGAAATCAAAGCTTATTCGGTTTCTTTCCATGCATATAGAAGCGGAAAGAAGGTGTTGTGTTATTTTGGTCTCATTACACACACTGCGATTTCTGGGTAAATTTGCAATAACACCAGAGAACACGAAATAAGCGAAATCAAAGCTTATTCGTTTTCTTTCCATGCATATAGAAGCGAAAAGAAGGTGTGTTATTTTGGTCTCATTTCACACACTGCGGTTTCTGGGTCAATGTGCATTAACACCAAAGAACACGAAATAAGCGAAATGCAAGATCCTTCTTTCTATGTAGCTGGAACTCAAAACAACCTGTTTGGCTTTGTTTAGGCTTATTACACTTTGCTTTGCTATTTGTGGGGAATGAACACCGAAAGAACAATCCAAGGTTATTCGTCCTCTTTCTATTGACATGGAACCAAAACACCTATGCTTGATTTGGGCTGATAACAAACATGTCACTTTGAGATTTTTCGGTGAATGTGCATTCTAACCCCAGAAACACCAATTTCAAATAAGCAGAATCAGAGCTTTATCATCTTCTTTTTATGTAGATGGCACCCAAAACACCTTTTGGCTTTGGTTTGCACACCCAAAAAACACCATGCGAATAGAAATAAGTGAAATCAAAGCTTATTCGTTTTCTTTCCATGCATATAGAAGCGAAAAGACGGTGTTGTGTTATTTTGGTCTCATTCCACACACTTTGCGATTTCTGGGTCAATGTGCATTAACACCCAAAAACACGAAATAAGCGAAATGCAAGATTCTTCTTTCTATGTAGCTGGAACTGAAAACAACCTGTTTGGCTTTGTTTAGGCTTATTAGACTTTGCTTTGCTATTTCTAACCCCAGAAACACCAATTTCAAATAAGACCAATCAGAGCTTTATCATCTTCTTTTTATGTAGAAGGCACCCAAAACACCTTTTGGCTTTGGTTGGGAGTGATTCTGGTGCACACCCAAAAAACACCATGCGAATAGAAATATGCGCAATCAATGCTTATTCGTCTTCTTTCTACGCATATGGAAGCGAAAAGACGGCGTTGTGTTACTTTGGTCTCATTACACACACTTTGCGATTTCTGGGTAAATTTGCAATAACACCAAAGAACACGAAATAAGCGAAATCAAAGCTTATTCGGTTTCTTTCCATGCATATAGAAGCGAAAAGACGGTGTTGTGTTATTTTGGTCTCATTACACACACTTTGCGATTTCTGGGTAAATTTGCAATAACACCAGAGAACACGAAATAAGCGAAATCAAAGCTTATTCGTTTTCTTTCCATGCATATAGAAGCGAAAAGAAGGTGTGTTATTTTGGTCTCATTTCACACACTGCGGTTTCTGGGTAAATTTGCAATAACACCAAAGAACATGAAATAAGCGAAATGCAAGATTCTTCTTTCTATGTAGCTGGAACAAAACAACCTGTTTGGCTTTGTTTAGGCTTATTAGACTTTGCTTTGCTACCGAAAGAACAATCCAAGGTTATTCCTCCTCTCTCTATTGACATGGAACCAAAACACCTATTTGGGCTGATAACAAACATGTCACTGAGATTTTTTGGTGAATGTGCATTCTATCCCCAGAAACACCAATTTCAAATAAGCCCAATCAGAGCTTTATCATCTTCTTTTTATGTAGAAGGCACCCAAAACACCTTTTGGCTTTGGTTGGGAGTGATTCTGGTGCACACCCAAAAAACACCATGCGAATAGAAATATGCGCAATCAAAGCGTATTCGTCTTCTTTCTACGCATATGGAAGCGAAAAGACAGCGTTGTGTTATTTTGGTCTCATTACACACACTTTGCGATTTCTGGGTAAATTTGCAATAACACCAAAGAACACGAAATAAGCGAAATCAAAGCTTATTCGTTTTCTTTCCATGCATATAGAAGCGAAAAGACGGTGTTGTGTTATTTTGGTCTCATTCCACACACTTTGCGATTTCTGGGTCAATGTGCATTACCACCAAAGAACACGAAATAAGCCAAATGCAAGATTCTTCTTTGTATGTAGCTGGAACTCAAAACAACCTGTTTGGCTTTGTTTAGGCTTATTAGACTTTGCTTTGCTATTTGTGGGGAATGAACACCGAAAGAACAATCCAAGGTTATTCCTCCTCTTTCTATTGACATGGAACCAAAACACCTATTTGGGCTGATAACAAACATGTCACTGAGATTTTTTGGTGAATGTGCATTCTATCCCCAGAAACACCAATTTCAAATAAGCCCAATCAGAGCTTTATCATCTTCTTTTTATGTAGAAGGCACCCAAAACACCTTTTGGCTTTGGTTGGGAGTGATTCTGGTGCACACCCAAAAAACACCATGCGAATAGAAATATGCGCAATCAAAGCGTATTCGTCTTCTTTCTACGCATATGGAAGCGAAAAGACAGCGTTGTGTTATTTTGGTCTCATTACACACACTTTGCGATTTCTGGGTAAATTTGCAATAACACCAAAGAACACGAAATAAGCGAAATCAAAGCTTATTCGTTTTCTTTCCATGCATATAGAAGCGAAAAGACGGTGTTGTGTTATTTTGGTCTCATTCCACACACTTTGCGATTTCTGGGTCAATGTGCATTACCACCAAAGAACACGAAATAAGCCAAATGCAAGATTCTTCTTTGTATGTAGCTGGAACTCAAAACAACCTGTTTGGCTTTGTTTAGGCTTATTAGACTTTGCTTTGCTATTTGTGGGGAATGAACACCGAAAGAACAATCCAAGGTTATTCGTCCTCTTTCTTTTGACATGGAACCAAAACAACAATGCTTGATTTCGGCTGATAACAAACAAGTCACTCTGCGATTTTTCGGTGAATGTGCATTCTAACCCCAGAAACACCTTTTTTAAATTAGCCCAATCAGAGCTTTATCATCTTCTTTTTATGTAGAAGGCACCCAAAACACCTTTTGGCTTTGGTTGGGAGTGATTCTGGTGCACACCCAAAAAACACCATGCGAATAGAAATATGCGCAATCAATGCTTATTCGTCTTCTTTCTACGCATATGGAAGCGAAAAGACGGCCTTGTGTTATTTTGGTCTCATTACACACACTTTGCGATTTCTGGGTAAATTTGCAATAACACCAAAGAACACGAAATAAGCGAAATCAAAGCTTATTCGGTTTCTTTCCATGCATATAGAAGCGGAAAGAAGGTGTTGTGTTATTTTGGTCTCATTACACACACTGCGATTTCTGGGTAAATTTGCAATAACACCAGAGAACACGAAATAAGCGAAATCAAAGCTTATTCGTTTTCTTTCCATGCATATAGAAGCGAAAAGAAGGTGTGTTATTTTGGTCTCATTTCACACACTGCGGTTTCTGGGTCAATGTGCATTAACACCAAAGAACACGAAATAAGCGAAATGCAAGATCCTTCTTTCTATGTAGCTGGAACTCAAAACAACCTGTTTGGCTTTGTTTAGGCTTATAGACTTTGCTTTGCTATTTGTGGTGAATGAACACCGAAAGAACAATCCAAAGTTATTCGTCCTCTTTCTATTGACATGGAACCAAAACACCTATGCTTGATTTGGGCTGATAACAAACATGTCACTCTGAGATTTTTCGGTGAATGTGCATTCTAACCCCAGAAACACCAATTTCAAATAAGCCCAATCAGAGCTTTATCATCTTCTTTTTATGTAGATGGAACCCAAAACACCTTTTGGCTTTGGTTGGGGGTGATTCTGGTGCACACCCAAAAGACACCATGCGAATAGAAATATGCGCAATCAAAGCTTATTCATCTTCTTTCTACGCATATGGAAGCGAAAAGAAGACGTTGTGTTATTTTGGTCTCATTACACACACTTTGCGATTTCTGGGTAAATTTGCAATAACACCAAAGAACACGAAATAAGCGAAATCAAAGCTTATTCGTTTTCCTTCCATGTATATAGAAGCGGAAAGACGGTGTTGTGTTATTTTGGTCTCATTACACACACTTTGCGATTTCTGGGTAAATTTGCAATAACACCAGAGAACACGAAATAAGCGAAATCAAAGCTTATTCGTTTTCTTTCCATGCATATAGAAGCGAAAAGAAGGTGTGTTATTTTGGTCTCATTTCACACACTGCGGTTTCTGGGTCAATGTGCATTAACACCAAAGAACACGAAATAAGCGAAATGCAAGATCCTTCTTTCTATGTAGCTGGAACTCAAAACAACCTGTTTGGCTTTGTTTAGGCTTATTACACTTTGCTTTGCTATTTGTGGGGAATGAACACCGAAAGAACAATCTAAGGTTATTCGTCCTCTTTCTATTGACATGGAACCAAAACACCTATGCTTGATTTGGGCTGATAACAAACATGTCACTTTGAGATTTTTCGGTGAATGTGCATTCTAACCCCAGAAACACCAATTTCAAATAAGCAGAATCAGAGCTTTATCATCTTCTTTTTATGTAGATGGCACCCAAAACACCTTTTGGCTTTGGTTTGCACACCCAAAAAACACCATGCGAATAGAAATAAGTGAAATCAAAGCTTATTCGTTTTCTTTCCATGCATATAGAAGCGAAAAGACGGTGTTGTGTTATTTTGGTCTCATTCCACACACTTTGCGATTTCTGGGTCAATGTGCATTAACACCCAAAAACACGAAATAAGCGAAATGCAAGATTCTTCTTTCTATGTAGCTGGAACTGAAAACAACCTGTTTGGCTTTGTTTAGGCTTATTAGACTTTGCTTTGCTATTTCTAACCCCAGAAACACCAATTTCAAATAAGACCAATCAGAGCTTTATCATCTTCTTTTTATGTAGAAGGCACCCAAAACACCTTTTGGCTTTGGTTGGGAGTGATTCTGGTGCACACCCAAAAAACACCATGCGAATAGAAATATGCGCAATCAAAGCGTATTCGTCTTCTTTCTACGCATATGGAAGCGAAAAGACAGCGTTGTGTTATTTTGGTCTCATTACACACACTTTGCGATTTCTGGGTAAATTTGCAATAACACCAAAGAACACGAAATAAGCGAAATCAAAGCTTATTCGTTTTCTTTCCATGCATATAGAAGCGAAAAGACGGTGTTGTGTTATTTTGGTCTCATTCCACACACTTTGCGATTTCTGGGTCAATGTGCATTACCACCAAAGAACACGAAATAAGCCAAATGCAAGATTCTTCTTTGTATGTAGCTGGAACTCAAAACAACCTGTTTGGCTTTGTTTAGGCTTATTAGACTTTGCTTTGCTATTTGTGGGGAATGAACACCGAAAGAACAATCCAAGGTTATTCCTCCTCTTTCTATTGACATGGAACCAAAACACCTATTTGGGCTGATAACAGACATGTCACTGAGATTTTTTGGTGAATGTGCATTCTATCCCCAGAAACACCAATTTCAAATAAGCCCAATCAGAGCTTTATCATCTTCTTTTTATGTAGAAGGCACCCAAAACACCTTTTGGCTTTGGTTGGGAGTGATTCTGGTGCACACCCAAAAAACACCATGCGAATAGAAATATGCGCAATCAAAGCGTATTCGTCTTCTTTCTACGCATATGGAAGCGAAAAGACAGCGTTGTGTTATTTTGGTCTCATTACACACACTTTGCGATTTCTGGGTAAATTTGCAATAACACCAAAGAACACGAAATAAGCGAAATCAAAGCTTATTCGTTTTCTTTCCATGCATATAGAAGCGAAAAGACGGTGTTGTGTTATTTTGGTCTCATTCCACACACTTTGCGATTTCTGGGTCAATGTGCATTACCACCAAAGAACACGAAATAAGCCAAATGCAAGATTCTTCTTTGTATGTAGCTGGAACTCAAAACAACCTGTTTGGCTTTGTTTAGGCTTATTACACTTTGCTTTGCTATTTGTGGGGAATGAACACCGAAAGAACAATCCAAGGTTATTCGTCCTCTTTCTTTTGACATGGAACCAAAACAACAATGCTTGATTTCGGCTGATAACAAACAAGTCACTCTGCGATTTTTCGGTGAATGTGCATTCTAACCCCAGAAACACCAATTTCAAATAAGCCCAATCAGAGCTTTATCATCTTCTTTTTATGTAGAAGGCACCCAAAACACCTTTTGGCTTTGGTTGGGAGTGATTCTGGTGCACACCCAAAAAACACCATGCGAATAGAAATATGCGCAATCAATGCTTATTCGTCTTCTTTCTACGCATATGGAAGCGAAAAGACGGCCTTGTGTTATTTTGGTCTCATTACACACACTTTGCGATTTCTGGGTAAATTTGCAATAACACCAAAGAACACGAAATAAGCGAAATCAAAGCTTATTCGGTTTCTTTCCATGCATATAGAAGCGGAAAGAAGGTGTTGTGTTATTTTGGTCTCATTACACACACTGCGATTTCTGGGTAAATTTGCAATAACACCAGAGAACACGAAATAAGCGAAATCAAAGCTTATTCGTTTTCTTTCCATGCATATAGAAGCGAAAAGAAGGTGTGTTATTTTGGTCTCATTTCACACACTGCGGTTTCTGGGTCAATGTGCATTAACACCAAAGAACACGAAATAAGCGAAATGCAAGATCCTTCTTTCTATGTAGCTGGAACTCAAAACAACCTGTTTGGCTTTGTTTAGGCTTATTACACTTTGCTTTGCTATTTGTGGGGAATGAACACCGAAAGAACAATCCAAGGTTATTCGTCCTCTTTCTATTGACATGGAACCAAAACACCTATGCTTGATTTGGGCTGATAACAAACATGTCACTTTGAGATTTTTCGGTGAATGTGCATTCTAACCCCAGAAACACCAATTTCAAATAAGCAGAATCAGAGCTTTATCATCTTCTTTTTATGTAGATGGCACCCAAAACACCTTTTGGCTTTGGTTTGCACACCCAAAAAACACCATGCGAATAGAAATAAGTGAAATCAAAGCTTATTCGTTTTCTTTCCATGCATATAGAAGCGAAAAGACGGTGTTGTGTTATTTTGGTCTCATTCCACACACTTTGCGATTTCTGGGTCAATGTGCATTAACACCCAAAAACACGAAATAAGCGAAATGCAAGATTCTTCTTTCTATGTAGCTGGAACTGAAAACAACCTGTTTGGCTTTGTTTAGGCTTATTAGACTTTGCTTTGCTATTTCTAACCCCAGAAACACCAATTTCAAATAAGACCAATCAGAGCTTTATCATCTTCTTTTTATGTAGAAGGCACCCAAAACACCTTTTGGCTTTGGTTGGGAGTGATTCTGGTGCACACCCAAAAAACACCATGCGAATAGAAATATGCGCAATCAATGCTTATTCGTCTTCTTTCTACGCATATGGAAGCGAAAAGACGGCGTTGTGTTACTTTGGTCTCATTACACACACTTTGCGATTTCTGGGTAAATTTGCAATAACACCAAAGAACACGAAATAAGCGAAATCAAAGCTTATTCGGTTTCTTTCCATGCATATAGAAGCGAAAAGACGGTGTTGTGTTATTTTGGTCTCATTACACACACTTTGCGATTTCTGGGTAAATTTGCAATAACACCAGAGAACACGAAATAAGCGAAATCAAAGCTTATTCGTTTTCTTTCCATGCATATAGAAGCGAAAAGAAGGTGTGTTATTTTGGTCTCATTTCACACACTGCGGTTTCTGGGTAAATTTGCAATAACACCAAAGAACATGAAATAAGCGAAATGCAAGATTCTTCTTTCTATGTAGCTGGAACAAAACAACCTGTTTGGCTTTGTTTAGGCTTATTAGACTTTGCTTTGCTATTTGTGGGGAATGAACACCGAAAGAACAATCCAAGGTTATTCCTCCTCTCTCTATTGACATGGAACCAAAACACCTATTTGGGCTGATAACAAACATGTCACTGAGATTTTTTGGTGAATGTGCATTCTATCCCCAGAAACACCAATTTCAAATAAGCCCAATCAGAGCTTTATCATCTTCTTTTTATGTAGAAGGCACCCAAAACACCTTTTGGCTTTGGTTGGGAGTGATTCTGGTGCACACCCAAAAAACACCATGCGAATAGAAATATGCGCAATCAAAGCGTATTCGTCTTCTTTCTACGCATATGGAAGCGAAAAGACAGCGTTGTGTTATTTTGGTCTCATTACACACACTTTGCGATTTCTGGGTAAATTTGCAATAACACCAAAGAACACGAAATAAGCGAAATCAAAGCTTATTCGTTTTCTTTCCATGCATATAGAAGCGAAAAGACGGTGTTGTGTTATTTTGGTCTCATTCCACACACTTTGCGATTTCTGGGTCAATGTGCATTACCACCAAAGAACACGAAATAAGCCAAATGCAAGATTCTTCTTTGTATGTAGCTGGAACTCAAAACAACCTGTTTGGCTTTGTTTAGGCTTATTAGACTTTGCTTTGCTATTTGTGGGGAATGAACACCGAAAGAACAATCCAAGGTTATTCCTCCTCTTTCTATTGACATGGAACCAAAACACCTATTTGGGCTGATAACAAACATGTCACTGAGATTTTTTGGTGAATGTGCATTCTATCCCCAGAAACACCAATTTCAAATAAGCCCAATCAGAGCTTTATCATCTTCTTTTTATGTAGAAGGCACCCAAAACACCTTTTGGCTTTGGTTGGGAGTGATTCTGGTGCACACCCAAAAAACACCATGCGAATAGAAATATGCGCAATCAAAGCGTATTCGTCTTCTTTCTACGCATATGGAAGCGAAAAGACAGCGTTGTGTTATTTTGGTCTCATTACACACACTTTGCGATTTCTGGGTAAATTTGCAATAACACCAAAGAACACGAAATAAGCGAAATCAAAGCTTATTCGTTTTCTTTCCATGCATATAGAAGCGAAAAGACGGTGTTGTGTTATTTTGGTCTCATTCCACACACTTTGCGATTTCTGGGTCAATGTGCATTACCACCAAAGAACACGAAATAAGCCAAATGCAAGATTCTTCTTTGTATGTAGCTGGAACTCAAAACAACCTGTTTGGCTTTGTTTAGGCTTATTAGACTTTGCTTTGCTATTTGTGGGGAATGAACACCGAAAGAACAATCCAAGGTTATTCGTCCTCTTTCTTTTGACATGGAACCAAAACAACAATGCTTGATTTCGGCTGATAACAAACAAGTCACTCTGCGATTTTTCGGTGAATGTGCATTCTAACCCCAGAAACACCTTTTTTAAATTAGCCCAATCAGAGCTTTATCATCTTCTTTTTATGTAGAAGGCACCCAAAACACCTTTTGGCTTTGGTTGGGAGTGATTCTGGTGCACACCCAAAAAACACCATGCGAATAGAAATATGCGCAATCAATGCTTATTCGTCTTCTTTCTACGCATATGGAAGCGAAAAGACGGCCTTGTGTTATTTTGGTCTCATTACACACACTTTGCGATTTCTGGGTAAATTTGCAATAACACCAAAGAACACGAAATAAGCGAAATCAAAGCTTATTCGGTTTCTTTCCATGCATATAGAAGCGGAAAGAAGGTGTTGTGTTATTTTGGTCTCATTACACACACTGCGATTTCTGGGTAAATTTGCAATAACACCAGAGAACACGAAATAAGCGAAATCAAAGCTTATTCGTTTTCTTTCCATGCATATAGAAGCGAAAAGAAGGTGTGTTATTTTGGTCTCATTTCACACACTGCGGTTTCTGGGTCAATGTGCATTAACACCAAAGAACATGAAATAAGCGAAATGCAAGATTCTTCTTTCTATGTAGCTGGAACAAAACAACCTGTTTGGCTTTGTTTAGGCTTATTAGACTTTGCTTTGCTATTTGTGGGGAATGAACACCGAAAGAACAATCCAAGGTTATTCCTCCTCTCTCTATTGACATGGAACCAAAACACCTATTTGGGCTGATAACAAACATGTCACTGAGATTTTTTGGTGAATGTGCATTCTATCCCCAGAAACACCAATTTCAAATAAGCCCAATCAGAGCTTTATCATCTTCTTTTTATGTAGAAGGCACCCAAAACACCTTTTGGCTTTGGTTGGGAGTGATTCTGGTGCACACCCAAAAAACACCATGCGAATAGAAATATGCGCAATCAAAGCGTATTCGTCTTCTTTCTACGCATATGGAAGCGAAAAGAGAGCGTTGTGTTATTTTGGTCTCATTACACACACTTTGCGATTTCTGGGTAAATTTGCAATAACACCAAAGAACACGAAATAAGCGAAATCAAAGCTTATTCGTTTTCTTTCCATGCATATAGAAGCGAAAAGACGGTGTTGTGTTATTTTGGTCTCATTCCACACACTTTGCGATTTCTGGGTCAATGTGCATTACCACCAAAGAACACGAAATAAGCCAAATGCAAGATTCTTCTTTGTATGTAGCTGGAACTCAAAACAACCTGTTTGGCTTTGTTTAGGCTTATTAGACTTTGCTTTGCTATTTGTGGGGAATGAACACCGAAAGAACAATCCAAGGTTATTCCTCCTCTTTCTATTGACATGGAACCAAAACACCTATTTGGGCTGATAACAAACATGTCACTGAGATTTTTTGGTGAATGTGCATTCTATCCCCAGAAACACCAATTTCAAATAAGCCCAATCAGAGCTTTATCATCTTCTTTTTATGTAGAAGGCACCCAAAACACCTTTTGGCTTTGGTTGGGAGTGATTCTGGTGCACACCCAAAAAACACCATGCGAATAGAAATATGCGCAATCAAAGCGTATTCGTCTTCTTTCTACGCATATGGAAGCGAAAAGACAGCGTTGTGTTATTTTGGTCTCATTACACACACTTTGCGATTTCTGGGTAAATTTGCAATAACACCAAAGAACACGAAATAAGCGAAATCAAAGCTTATTCGTTTTCTTTCCATGCATATAGAAGCGAAAAGACGGTGTTGTGTTATTTTGGTCTCATTCCACACACTTTGCGATTTCTGGGTCAATGTGCATTACCACCAAAGAACACGAAATAAGCCAAATGCAAGATTCTTCTTTGTATGTAGCTGGAACTCAAAACAACCTGTTTGGCTTTGTTTAGGCTTATTAGACTTTGCTTTGCTATTTGTGGGGAATGAACACCGAAAGAACAATCCAAGGTTATTCGTCCTCTTTCTTTTGACATGGAACCAAAACAACAATGCTTGATTTCGGCTGATAACAAACAAGTCACTCTGCGATTTTTCGGTGAATGTGCATTCTAACCCCAGAAACACCTTTTTTAAATTAGCCCAATCAGAGCTTTATCATCTTCTTTTTATGTAGAAGGCACCCAAAACACCTTTTGGCTTTGGTTGGGAGTGATTCTGGTGCACACCCAAAAAACACCATGCGAATAGAAATATGCGCAATCAATGCTTATTCGTCTTCTTTCTACGCATATGGAAGCGAAAAGACGGCCTTGTGTTATTTTGGTCTCATTACACACACTTTGCGATTTCTGGGTAAATTTGCAATAACACCAAAGAACACGAAATAAGCGAAATCAAAGCTTATTCGGTTTCTTTCCATGCATATAGAAGCGGAAAGAAGGTGTTGTGTTATTTTGGTCTCATTACACACACTGCGATTTCTGGGTAAATTTGCAATAACACCAGAGAACACGAAATAAGCGAAATCAAAGCTTATTCGTTTTCTTTCCATGCATATAGAAGCGAAAAGAAGGTGTGTTATTTTGGTCTCATTTCACACACTGCGGTTTCTGGGTCAATGTGCATTAACACCAAAGAACACGAAATAAGCGAAATGCAAGATCCTTCTTTCTATGTAGCTGGAACTCAAAACAACCTGTTTGGCTTTGTTTAGGCTTATAGACTTTGCTTTGCTATTTGTGGTGAATGAACACCGAAAGAACAATCCAAAGTTATTCGTCCTCTTTCTATTGACATGGAACCAAAACACCTATGCTTGATTTGGGCTGATAACAAACATGTCACTCTGAGATTTTTCGGTGAATGTGCATTCTAACCCCAGAAACACCAATTTCAAATAAGCCCAATCAGAGCTTTATCATCTTCTTTTTATGTAGATGGAACCCAAAACACCTTTTGGCTTTGGTTGGGGGTGATTCTGGTGCACACCCAAAAAACACCATGCGAATAGAAATATGCGCAATCAAAGCTTATTCATCTTCTTTCTAGGCATATGGAAGCGAAAAGAAGACGTTGTGTTATTTTGGTCTCATTACACACACTTTGCGATTTCTGGGTAAATTTGCAATAACACCAAAGAACACGAAATAAGCGAAATCAAAGCTTATTCGTTTTCCTTCCATGTATATAGAAGCGGAAAGACGGTGTTGTGTTATTTTGGTCTCATTCCACACAATTTGCGATTTCTGGGTCAATGTGCATTACCACCAAAGAACACGAAATAAGCCAAATGCAAGATTCTTCTTTCTATGTAGCTGGAACTCAAAACAACCTGTTTGGCTTTGTTTAGGCTTATAGACTTTGCTTTGCTATTTGTGGGGAATGAACACCGAAAGAACAATCCAAGGTTATTCGTCCTCTTTCTATTGACATGGAAGCAAAACACCTATGCTTGATTTGGGCTGATAACAAACATGTCTGTCAGCGCTGCCCAAGGTCCCAGCTCACACAAGACCAACGCTGCTTCTTGCTCAAGTTCAAAAGTCTTTATTGAAGTTCAGTCTCATTTCCAGACGTGCAGCGCGCAACGCTACATCTATCCGTCAGATCATAGAAGTCCCATCTGAATCTCCGCCCCCCTGACACCAGCTTAAGATTCTAGCTTTACTCCACCTCTTCCTCTGTTCCTTCTTTCTCTGGGTCCTTCTGCTAGTCGGAGTCTCTGCCCTCCGAGATTCTTCTGACGCTGATTCTCCCGACTCCTCCTCCCCCCTCTTTCGGGCTTTAGGACCTGGCTCCCCATCCGGGTTTTCTGCTGTCCCGCGCTCCTCCACATTTGAACTTGGCGCGCGCGCGCAGCCTCCCACTTTCCTTCTGACCGTTACACTTGTGTCACTGCTCCCCCTTTCGGGGAGGCTAGCTGGACCTGCCCTTCCCTCCGTCTCCCCACTCCCCGATGGAGGAGACGCTGGTCCTGACTCCCATGCCTCTTCTCCCCCACTGTGCTCTGGTGGGGGAACTGGCCCTACTTCTCCGCTACTCCTTTGGGACTCCCCTCTGGTTCCCTGTTTATGGATCGTCCCCTCTGGGATTCGCCTCGCCCTTACCATAGGCGCCCCCTCCTGGGAATCTTCTGATTCGCTGGAGAAGCTCATGGAATCTCTCGGTCCACTGTCATATTCCCCTACGCTCCCCTCTGATTCCTCTCCTCCGCTCTCTATTTGCTCTCTCCCCTGCTCTTCTGCTCCTGAGCCTCTGACATCCATCCCCCCCTCGAAGCCCCCCCTTCCCCCCTCCCCCTCTTCGGGTGTGGGTTCCAGGTGCTCCAGCGCTGGGGGTGTGAGTGCTGGCTTCCGTTCTCTCTCCCTGGTGTGCAACCGTCCAGCGGGATCAGGCCCCCCCACGATGGGTTCGTCGACGTCGACTTCCTCTGCTTCCATTTCTCTGCTGTCGTGCTCAAAACCAAGATCCTCCCCCCACACGTCCATGTCCTCCTCTCCCCCCGGTCCCTCGGGTGAGGCTGTGTGCAAGGGCCCCCTCAGCAGTTCCCTGCTCCACCCCACTTCTGGTTGAGTGTCCCACCAATAGGAGCGGTCCGTGGCAAACCCCGAGAGCGACCCCTCCGGGGAGCTCATCCCCGGCGTCGGCTCCTCATCTGAGGAGAAACCTTGGAACGTGCTGGCTGACAGTGTGGGTGTGAAAAGCCAGTCGTCAAAATACTCCGCCGGCATGGGTCTGTGTGGGAAGATCGAATGGAACTCGTCTTTGAGATAGTGCTCCTCCACGGCGTAGCACGGCACCCACTCGTTGGCGCTGGCCGGAGTACCCTCCCTGGCGAGGAGATATTCAACTCCCTCTTCCCCCCATCTGGAGTCCAAAATCTCTGTGACCTCGTTGAGTGGCGTCGCCCTCTGTGGTCCCTCCCCTGCTGGCGATGGGCTACGTGGAGCTGGTGCGGTCCCTGGCGCCTGAAACCTGTGGGGCGCCTTGTAAGGCGTGAGCACTGACCTGTGAAAGACTGGGTGCATTCTGGAGCCCTCCGGGAGTGTCAACCGGTAGGCCACTGGATTGATTTGTGCCGCGACCTGGTAAGGTCCCAGCTGCTTGTGTCCTAGCTTCCTCTTAGCTAGCGTTCTGGCCGGCACTGCCTGAGCTGCTAACCAGACCCAGTCCCCTACCTGTATGTCTTCCCCAACCCTCCTGTGCCTGTCTGCCTGCATCTTGTAGGCGTGTTTCGCGAGTTCCAAGTGCCTTCGGAGTTGCTCATGGACCTCCTGTAACTCTGCGGCTAAGTGCTCTGCCCCCCGTGGCTCCCCCTCTGCCTCGGTCTCCAACCCCGGGAAGGTTCTGGGGTGGCGCCCATTGTTGGCGAAGAACGGTGTCACCCCTGTAGACCCGTGCTTCGTGTTGTTGTAGGCAAACTCGGCTAGCGGTAGGTAGTCCACCCAGGTCGAGGGCTGTTGATTGGCGTAGCATCGCAGGTACTGCTGCATGATGGCGTTGACCCTCTCCGCTTGTCCGTTGGTCTGCGGGTGTCGTGCCGACGCTAAGTTGATCTTGACGTTCAGGATGCCCAGCAGCTTCTGCCAAAAGTTCGAGATGAATTGGCGGCCCCGGTCGGACAGGATGGATCGCGGCAGGCCGTGAGCTTTGAACACGTGGTCTATGAACAGCTTGGCGGTCTGTTCCGCTGTGGCCACCTTCGCGCACGGAATGAAATGCGCCATTTTGGTGAAGAGGTCCACGACCACGAGTACTGCTGTTTTGCCACGCGAACTGGGCAGATCTGTAACAAAGTCCAGGGCCACTTTCTCCCATGGTTCGAGCGGCGTCTGCAGCGGTTCCAGCAGACCCGCCGGCTTCCTGTGTACTGGCTTGGCCCTTTGGCAGGTGTCACACCTGGAAACGTAATCCGCAACTTCTCCCCGCACCTTGGGCCACCAAAAGTCCCTGGTGACTAATTCCGCCGTCTTGTCCTTGCCGAAGTGCCCAGCGCTGGGCGCGTCGTGCAGCTGCTGCAAGACTCTCGCGCGAAGGTCTTCTCCCGGTACGTAGAGAGCCCCTTTGCGGAGGAGTAGTCCGTCGCGTATCTGGAACTCGTCGTCCCTCGCTGTGCCGTTTCGCACCTCCTCCATCTTGGTTTGCGCAAACGAATCCGCCTGTAGCGCACGACGGACTGCGTCCAGGTCCACTGCGGCTGAAGCGCACGCCCACACCTCTGGTGCGAAAATGTGTTTGGCCGCTGCCGGTGCCGCTTCCTCGAGATACTGCGGCTTCCTGGATAGCGCATCCGCCATGACGTTGTTGTCTCCCGGGATGTATTCTATCCGGAAATCGAAATCTGCAAAGAACTCCGCCCAGCGGATGTGTCTCTGGTTCAGGAATTTCGCCGTGCGCCAGTACTCCAGGTTCTTGTGGTCCGTGCGAACCTGCACCGTGTGTCTGGCTCCGACGAGGAAGTGCCGCCACGCCTTGAAAGCTGCATGAATGGCCAGCAACTCCCTGTCCCAGATGGTGTAGTTCTGCTCCGACGTGCTGAGCTTCCTGGAGTAGAATGCGCACGGTCTCCAGTCCCCTTGCGGATCTTGCTGCAACAGGACCGCCCCCACCGCTCTGTCCGAGGCGTCCGTTTCAACCCTCATCGGTTTGCTGGGGTTTACGTGTAGCAGCTGTTCTTCGGACGCGAAGAGACGCTTGAGCCTCCGAAAGGACTGCTCCGCCTGGTCCGTCCAGGTGAACTTCTTCTTCTTGGAGCTGAGGGTGTCCGTGATGGCCGCTGTCTCCTTCGCGAACCCCTTGATGAACTTGCGATAAAAGTTGGCGAAACCGACGAACTTCTGGACCTCCTTCCGGTTGCGCGGGCTCTTCCAGTCCAACACTGAGCGGACCTTGGCGCTGTCCATGGCAAGTCCCTTGTCGGACAGCTTGTAGCCCAGGAAATCCACCTCTGTCGTGTCGAACTGGCACTTCTCCAGTTTGGCGTAAAGTCTGTGCTCCCGTAGTCTCTGCAGGACCTCCTTGACGTCCTCCTCGTGCGCCTCCTGCGAGTCCGAAAAGATCAGGATATCATCTAAAAAGCAGACGCACTTCTTGTAGAGGAGTCCCGCTAGCACGTGGTGCATGAAAGCTTGGAAACAATGGGAGCCATTTTGGAGACCAAACGGCATGACTCTGTATTCATAGGTTCCTAAAGGCGTAAACATGGCTGTCTTCCACTCGTCGCCCTCCCGCATGCGTATAAGGTTGTAGGCCCCTCGTAAATCCAACTTGGTGAAGATCCGTCCCTTCCTCACCGTCGCGAGCAGGTCGTCAATTTTGGGCATGGGGAATGCTGTGGGCTTTGTCCTGGAATTGATGATTCTATAATCCACTATGAGCCTCCGTTCGGGCGTGTCTCTCTTCTTCACGAAAAACACGGGACTGCCCCCCACTGCTTTGGATTCCCGGATGAATCCCCGCTTCAAATTGCGATCTATGAACTCCCTGAGTTCTTGCATTTCGTCTTCAGACATGGAGTACAGTTTCCCAGTTGGCAGCGTCGCCCCTGGCAGGAGGTCAATCTTGCAGTCGTAGGGTCTGTGGGGAGGCAGCTTGTCTGCTTCCTTCTCGCAGAAGACTTCCAAAAAGTCCTTGTACTTGTTGGGCACCGCTTGCACCACGCCTAGGTGTAGCTGCGGTGCATCCTCTTGCCCCTCTCCTTCCTGGCAGGTCTGGATGCAGTGCGCTGCGCAGTAGGAAGAGCAGAAGGTCAATTGCCGCTGGTACCACGCCAATGCCGGGCTGTGCCTATCCAGCCAACTCATGCCCAACACTATGGGCGTGTCCGACAGGTGGGTGACGTTGAAACTGATGACTTCGCGGTGGTTTCCAATTTGCATCACCAGAGGCGGTGTTTGCTGTACCACCTCTCCTCCCAGTATCTTCCTGCCATCTACCGTGACAACATTTAGGGGCATCGTGGCTGGCAGGAGTGCTATGCGATGCTGCTTGACGAAGTCCAACCCTACAAAGTCTGCGTTGCTACCAGAGTCAATGGTAATAGGGACCTCCAGGGTGAGCCCATCGGGCAGCTGGAGCGATGCAGTGAGTTGCACCACTGGTTTGGGTGGGAGGGGGTCTGTGGGCTGCAAAATCTCTGGGGACTGTTTCACTGACTCGCCTGGTTGAGCCCCAGAGCCTCCATCTCCAACCAGGCGTCGCCTTTTCCCTGCTGCTCAACTCCCTGCTGAATTCCTCCTTTAACAGTTGCTGAGGCTGCAGTGTGCTTCTGGAGCCTCTGGGGACACTCTTTCGCCATGTGCTGTGCACTGTCGCAGATGTAACACTTCCTGCTCCCTCTAGGAGCCTTCGCCTTGACTGCTCCTGGTGTCTGGGCTCTGCTTGCTGTCTGAGCCCTTGCACCTCCGATTTCCATTGGCTCCTCTCCACTTATGAGAGGAGGCGTGGACTGAGCGCGCTCTGTCTCTCTGGGTAGGAAGGGAGTCGTTCTAACTGACGTGTTTGCTCTTCGCCCCTCCTCCCTGCTCCACGGGCGTTCTTCCAGGCGCACCCCAATTGCAAGCGCCCTTTGGACTACTTCTGTTGTATTTTGGGGTCTCTCCCCCCTCGCCAGTTCATCTTTAACGGCTCCATTCAGCCCCTCCCAGAACAGATCCCTGACGGCAGCTGAGTCCTTCTGCCAGCCCAGCACATTTACTAACCCAAAAAAGCGGGAATGATACTGGCGCACCGTCGCTCTCCCTTGTCGCAATCCATGCATTTCCCTTCTAGCGACATCCACATCCACCGTTGATTTAAAGCAAGCGTCCATGGCTCCAATAAAAGCGCTTGAATCTTTGAGGGCGGGGTCATTTTCGCGTAGCAAAGTTCGCAGCCACGACTTAGCTTCCCCATGCAGATGAGTGATTATGAAACCCACTTTCTCCTCCTCATCTCTAAAATCTTTCCGAAGCAAATTGAGCGCGAAGACTACTTCTGCTCTGAAGTTAGGGTACTGCTGCAGGTTCCCGTCAAAATGGGTCACGAGGCTTGCCCCCCTTTTCCCGAGGCTAACTCCCTCCGGCTTGGCTCCCAGCTGCCCCTCCTTTCCCCATTTGTCCCACCTGGCTTGCAGATCCTGGCAGAGCGCAGCTGTGTCTTCTTCTTTTTTCCTAGACGCAGCTAATTCTGCGTAGAGCGTTGACACCGCTTCCTGCAATTGCTTGACTTTTTCCTCAGTCGTCATTTTTGCCTATCTCCGTGAGCTCGCAGAGTTTATTGGAGATGGGACTTACTGTCAGCGCTGCCCAAGGTCCCAGCTCACACAAGACCAACGCTGCTTCTTGCTCAAGTTCAAAAGTCTTTATTGAAGTTCAGTCTCATTTCCAGACGTGCAGCGCGCAACGCTACATCTATCCGTCAGATCATAGAAGTCCCATCTGAATCTCCGCCCCCCTGACACCAGCTTAAGATTCTAGCTTTACTCCACCTCTTCCTCTGTTCCTTCTTTCTCTGGGTCCTTCTGCTAGTCGGAGTCTCTGCCCTCCGAGATTCTTCTGACGCTGATTCTCCCGACTCCTCCTCCCCCCTCTTTCGGGCTTTAGGACCTGGCTCCCCATCCGGGTTTTCTGCTGTCCCGCGCTCCTCCACATTTGAACTTGGCGCGCGCGCGCAGCCTCCCACTTTCCTTCTGACCGTTACACTTGTGTCACTGCTCCCCCTTTCGGGGAGGCTAGCTGGACCTGCCCTTCCCTCCGTCTCCCCACTCCCCGATGGAGGAGACGCTGGTCCTGACTCCCATGCCTCTTCTCCCCCACTGTGCTCTGGTGGGGGAACTGGCCCTACTTCTCCGCTACTCCTTTGGGACTCCCCTCTGGTTCCCTGTTTATGGATCGTCCCCTCTGGGATTCGCCTCGCCCTTACCATAGGCGCCCCCTCCTGGGAATCTTCTGATTCGCTGGAGAAGCTCATGGAATCCCTCGGTCCACTGTCATATTCCCCTACGCTCCCCTCTGATTCCTCTCCTCCGCTCTCTATTTGCTCTCTCCCCTGCTCTTCTGCTCCTGAGCCTCTGACAATGTCACTCTGAGATTTTTCGGTGAATGTGCATTCTAACCCCAGAAACACCAATTTCAAATAAGCCCAATCAGAGCTTTATCATCTTCTTTTTATGTAGATGGAACCCAAAACACCTTTTGGCTTTGGTTGGGGGTGATTCTGGTGCACACCCAAAAAACACCATGCGAATAGAAATATGCGCAATCAAAGCTTATTCGTCATCTTTCTATGCATATGGAAGCGAAAAGACGGCGTTGTGTTATTTTGGTCTCATTACACACACTTTGCGATTTCTGGGTAAATTTGCAATAACACCAAAGAACACGAAATAAGCGAAATCAAAGCTTATTCGTTTTCTTTCCATGCATATAGTAGCGAAAAGAAGGTGTTGTGTTATTTTGGTCTCATTTCACACACTGCGGTTTCTGGGTCAATGTGCATTAACACCAAAGAACACGAAATAAGCGAAATGCAAGATCCTTCTTTCTATGTAGCTGGAACTCAAAACAACCTGTTTGGCTTTGTTTAGGCTTATTACACTTTGCTTTGCTATTTGTGGGGAATGAACACCGAAAGAACAATCCAAGGTTATTCGTCCTCTTTCTATTGACATGGAACCAAAACACCTATGCTTGATTTCGGCTGATAACAAACATGTCACTCTGAGATTTTTCGGTGAATGTGCATTCTAACCCCAGAAACACCAATTTCAAATAAGCCCAATCAGAGCTTTATCATCTTCTTTTTATGTAGAAGGCACCCAAAACACCTTTTGGCTTTGGTTGGGAGTGATTCTGGTGCACACCGAAAAAACACCATGCGAATAGAAATATGCGCAATCAATGCTTATTCGTCTTCTTTCTACGCGTATGGAAGCGAAAAGACGGCGTTGTGTTATTTTGGTCTCATTACACACACTTTGCGATTTCTGGGTAAATTTGCAATAACACCCAAAAACACGAAATAAGCGAAATGCAAGATTCTTCTTTCTATGTAGCTGGAACTGAAAACAACCTGTTTGGCTTTGTTTAGGCTTATTAGACTTTGCTTTGCTATTTCTAACCCCAGAAACACCAATTTCAAATAAGACCAATCAGAGCTTTATCATCTTCTTTTTATGTAGAAGGCACCCAAAACACCTTTTGGCTTTGGTTGGGAGTGATTCTGGTGCACACCCAAAAAACACCATGCGAATAGAAATATGCGCAATCAATGCTTATTCGTCTTCTTTCTACGCATATGGAAGCGAAAAGACGGCGTTGTGTTACTTTGGTCTCATTACACACACTTTGCGATTTCTGGGTAAATTTGCAATAACACCAGAGAACACGAAATAAGCGAAATAAAAGCTTATTCGTTTTCTTTCCATGCATATAGAAGCAAAAAGAAGGTGTGTTATTTTGGTCTCATTTCACACACTGCGGTTTCTGGGTAAATTTGCAATAACACCAAAGAACATGAAATAAGCGAAATGCAAGATTCTTCTTTCTATGTAGCTGGAACAAAACAACCTGTTTGGCTTTGTTTAGGCTTATTAGACTTTGCTTTGCTATTTGTGGGGAATGAACACCGAAAGAACAATCCAAGGTTATTCCTCCTCCTTCTATTGACATGGAACCAAAACACCTATGCTTGATTTGGGCTGATAACAAACATGTCACTGAGATTTTTTGGTGAATGTGCATTCTATCCCCAGAAACACCAATTTCAAATAAGCCCAATCAGAGCTTTATCATCTTCTTTTTATGTAGAAGGCACCCAAAACACCTTTTGGCTTTGGTTGGGAGTGATTCTGGTGCACACCCAAAAAACACCATGGGAATAGAAATATGCGCAATCAAAGCTTATTCGTCTTCTTTCTACGCATATGGAAGCGAAAAGACGGCCTTGTGTTATTTTGGTCTCATTCCACACACTTTGCGATTTCTGGGTCAATGTGCATTAACACGAAATAAGCGAAATGCAAGATTCTTCTTTCTATGTAGCTGGAACTGAAAACAACCTGTTTGGCTTTGTTTAGGCTTATTAGACTTTGCTTTGCTATTTCTAACCCCAGAAACACCAATTTCAAATAAGACCAATCAGAGCTTTAACATCTTCTTTTTATGTAGATGGCACCCAAAACACCTTTTGGCTTTGGTTGGGAGTGATTCTGGTGCACACCCAAATAACACCATGCGAATAGAAATATGCGCAATCAAAGCTTATTCGTCTTCTTTCTACGCATATGGAAGCGAAATGACAGCGTTGTGTTATTTTGGTCTCATTACACACACTTTGCGATTTCTGGGTAAATTTGCAATAACACCAAAGAACACGAAATAAGCGAAATCAAAGCTTATTCGGTTTCTTTCCATGCATATAGAAGCGAAAAGACGGTGTTGTGTTATTTTGGTCTCATTTCACACACTGCGATTTCTGGGTCAATGTGCATTAACACCAAAGAACACGAAATAAGCGAAATGCAAGATCCTTCTTCCTATGTAGCTGGAACTCAAAATAACCTGTTTGGCTTTGTTTAGGCTTATAGACTTTGCTTTGCTATTTGTGGGGAATGAACACCGAAAGAACAATCCAAGGTTATTCGTCCTCTTTCTATTGACATGGAACCAAAACACCTATGCTTGATTTGGGCTGATAACAAACATGTCACTGAGATTTTTCGGTGAATGTGCATTCTAACCCCAGAAACACCAATTTCAAATAAGCCCAATCAGAGCTTTATCATCTTCTTTTTATGTAGAAGGCACCCAAAACACCTTTTGGCTTTGGTTGGGAGTGATTCTGGTGCACACCGAAAAAACACCATGCGAATAGAAATATGCGCAATCAATGCTTATTCGTCTTATTTCTACGCGTATGGAAGCGAAAAGACGGCGTTGTGTTATTTTGGTCTCATTACACACACTTTGCGATTTCTGGGTAAATTTGCAATAACACCAAAGAACACGAAATAAGCGAAATCAAAGCTTATTCGGTTTCTTTCCATGCATATAGAAGCGAAAAGACGGTGTTGTGTTATTTTGGTCTCATTACACACACTTTGCGATTTCTGGGTAAATTTGCAATAACACCAGAGAACACGAAATAAGCGAAATCAAAGCTTATTCGTTTTCTTTCCATGCATATAGAAGCGAAAAGAAGGTGTGTTATTTTGGTCTCATTTCACACACTGCGGTTTCTGGGTCAATGTGCATTAACACCAAAGAACACGAAATAAGCGAAATCAAAGCTTATTCGGTTTCTTTCCATGCATATAGAAGCGAAAAGACGGTGTTGTGTTATTTTGGTCTCATTACACACACTTTGCGATTTCTGGGTAAATTTCCAATAACACCAGAGAACACGAAATAAGCGAAATCAAAGCTTATTCGTTTTCTTTCCATGCATATAGAAGCGAAAAGAAGGTGTGTTATTTTGGTCTCATTTCACACACTGCGGTTTCTGGGTCAATGTGCATTAACACCAAAGAACACGAAATAAGCGAAATGCAAGATCCTTCTTTCTATGTAGCTGGAACTCAAAACAACCTGTTTGGCTTTGTTTAGGCTTATTACACTTTGCTTTGCTATTTGTGGGGAATGAACACCGAAAGAACAATCCAAGGTTATTCGTCCTCTTTCTATTGACATGGAACCAAAACAACTATGCTTGATTTGGGCTGATAAACATGTCACTCTGAGATTTTTCGGTGAATGTGCATTCTAACCCCAGAAACACCAATTTCAAATAAGCCCAATCAGAGCTTTATCATCTTCTTTTTATGTAGATGGCACCCAAAACACCTTTTGGCTTTGGTTGGGAGTGATTCTGGTGCACACCGAAAAAACACCATGCGAATAGAAATATGCGCAATCAATGCTTATTCGTCTTATTTCTACGCGTATGGAAGCGAAAAGACGGCGTTGTGTTATTTTGGTCTCATTACACACACTTTGCGATTTCTGGGTAAATTTGCAATAACACCAAAGAACACGAAATAAGCGAAATCAAAGCTTATTCGGTTTCTTTCCATGCATATAGAAGCGAAAAGACGGTGTTGTGTTATTTTGGTCTCATTACACACACTTTGCGATTTCTGGGTAAATTTGCAATAACACCAGAGAACACGAAATAAGCGAAATCAAAGCTTATTCGTTTTCTTTCCATGCATATAGAAGCGAAAAGAAGGTGTGTTATTTTGGTCTCATTTCACACACTGCGGTTTCTGGGTCAATGTGCATTAACACCAAAGAACACGAAATAAGCGAAATCAAAGCTTATTCGGTTTCTTTCCATGCATATAGAAGCGAAAAGACGGTGTTGTGTTATTTTGGTCTCATTACACACACTTTGCGATTTCTGGGTAAATTTCCAATAACACCAGAGAACACGAAATAAGCGAAATCAAAGCTTATTCGTTTTCTTTCCATGCATATAGAAGCGAAAAGAAGGTGTGTTATTTTGGTCTCATTTCACACACTGCGGTTTCTGGGTCAATGTGCATTAACACCAAAGAACACGAAATAAGCGAAATGCAAGATCCTTCTTTCTATGTAGCTGGAACTCAAAACAACCTGTTTGGCTTTGTTTAGGCTTATAGACTTTGCTTTGCTATTTGTGGGGAATGAACACCGAAAGAACAATCCAAGGTTATTCGTCCTCTTTCTATTGACATGGAACCAAAACAACTATGCTTGATTTGGGCTGATAAACATGTCACTCTGAGATTTTTCGGTGAATGTGCATTCTAACCCCAGAAACACCAATTTCAAATAAGCCCAATCAGAGCTTTATCATCTTCTTTTTATGTAGATGGCACCCAAAACACCTTTTGGCTTTGGTTTGGAGTGATTCTGGTGTACACCCAAAAAACACCATGCGAATAGAAATAAGTGAAATCAAAGCTTATTCGGTTACTTTCCATGCATATAGAAGCGAAAAGACGGTGTTGTGTTATTTTGGTCTCATTCCACACACTTTGCGATTTCTGGGTCAATGTGCATTAACACCCAAAAACACGAAATAAGCGAAATGCAAGATTCTTCTTTCTATGTAGCTGGAACTGAAAACAACCTGTTTGGCTTTGTTTAGGCTTATTAGACTTTGCTTTGCTATTTCTAACCCCAGAAACACCAATTTCAAATAAGCCCAATCAGAGCTTTATCATCTTTTTATGTAGATGGCACCCAAAACACCTTTTGGCTTTGGTTTGGAGTGATTCTGGTGCACACCCAAATAACACCATGCGAATAGAAATATGCGCAATCAATGCTTATTCGTCTTCTTTCTACGCATATGGAAGCGAAAAGACGGCGTTGTGTTATTTTGGTCTCATTACACACACTTTGCGATTTCTGGGTAAATTTGCAATAACACCAAAGAACACGAAATAAGCGAAATCAAAGCTTATTCGGTTTCTTTCCATGCATATAGAAGCGAAAAGACGGTGTTGTGTTATTTTGGTCTCATTTCACACACTGCGATTTCTGGGTCAATGTGCATTAACACCAAAGAACACGAAATAAGCGAAATGCAAGATCCTTCTTCCTATGTAGCTGGACCTCAAAATAACCTGTCTGGCTTTGTTTAGGCTTATAGACTTTGCTTTGCTATTTGTGGGGAATGAACACCGAAAGAACAATCCAAGGTTATTCGTCCTCTTTCTATTGACAAGGAACCAAAACACCTATGCTTGATTTGGGCTGATAACAATGTCACTCTGAGATTTTTCGGTGAATGTGCATTCTAACCCCAGAAACACCAATTTCAAATAAGCCCAATCAGAGCTTTATCATCTTCTTTTTATGTAGATGGAACCCAAAACACCTTTTGTCTTTCGTTGGGAGTGATTCTGGTGCACACCCAAAAAACACCATGCGAATAGAAATATGCGCAATCAATGCTTATTCGTCTTCTTTCTACGCATATGGAAGCGAAAAGACGGCGTTGTGTTATTTTGGTCTCATTACACACACTTTGCGATTTCTGGGTAAATTTGCAATAACACCAAAGAACACGAAATAAGCGAAATCAAAGCTTATTCGTTTTCTTTCCATGCATATAGAAGCAAAAAGACGGTGTTGTGTTATTTTGGTCTCATTACACACACTGCGATTTCTGGGTAAATTTGCAATAACACCAAAGAACACGAAATAAGCGAAATCAAAGCTTATTCGTTTTCTTTCCATGCATATAGAAGCGAAAAGAAGGTGTGTTATTTTGGTCTCATTTCACACACTGCGGTTTCTGGGTCAATGTGCATTAACACCAAAGAACACGAAATAAGCGAAATGCAAGATCCTTCTTTCTATGTAGCTGGAACTCAAAACAACCTGTTTGGCTTTGTTTAGGCTTATAGACTTTGCTTTGCTATTTGTGGGGAATGAACACCGAAAGAACAATCCAAGGTTATTCGTCCTCTTTCTATTGACATGGAACCAAAACAACTATGCTTGATTTGGGCTGATAAACATGTCACTCTGAGATTTTTCGGTGAATGTGCATTCTAACCCCAGAAACACCAATTTCAAATAAGCCCAATCAGAGCTTTATCATCTTCTTTTTATGTAGATGGCACCCAAAACACCTTTTGGCTTTGGTTTGGAGTGATTCTGGTGTACACCCAAAAAACACCATGCGAATAGAAATAAGCGAAATCAAAGCTTATTCGGTTACTTTCCATGCATATAGAAGCGAAAAGACGGTGTTGTGTTATTTTGGTCTCATTCCACACACTTTGCGATTTCTGGGTCAATGTGCATTAACACCCAAAAACACGAAATAAGCGAAATGCAAGATTCTTCTTTCTATGTAGCTGGAACTGAAAACAACCTGTTTGGCTTTGTTTAGGCTTATTAGACTTTGCTTTGCTATTTCTAACCCCAGAAACACCAATTTCAAATAAGCCCAATCAGAGCTTTATCATCTTCTTTTTATGTAGATGGCACCCAAAACACCTTTTGGCTTTGGTTTGGAGTGATTCTGGTGCACACCCAAATAACACCATGCGAATAGAAATATGCGCAATCAATGCTTATTCGTCTTCTTTCTACGCATATGGAAGCGAAAAGACGGCGTTGTGTTATTTTGGTCTCATTACACACACTTTGCGATTTCTGGGTAAATTTGCAATAACACCAAAGAACACGAAATAAGCGAAATCAAAGCTTATTCGGTTTCTTTCCATGCATATAGAAGCGAAAAGACGGTGTTGTGTTATTTTGATCTCATTCCACACACTGCGGTTTCTGGGTCAATGTGCATTAACACCAAAGAACACGAAATAAGCCAAATGCAAGATTCTTCTTTCTATGTAGCTGGAACTCAAAACAACCTGTTTGGCTTTGTTTAGGCTTATTAGACTTTGCTTTGCTATTTGTGGTGAATGAACACCGAAAGAACAATCCAAGGTTATTCGTCCTCTTTCTTTTGACATGGAACCAAAACAACTATGCTTGATTTCGGCTGATAACAAACAAGTCACTCTGAGATTTTTCGGTGAATGTGCATTCTAACCCCAGAAACACCTTTTTTAAATAAGCCCAATCAGAGCTTTATCATCTTCTTTTTATGTAGATGGAACCCAAAACACCTTTTGGCTTTGGTTGGGGGTGATTCTGGTGCACACCCAAAAAACACCATGCGAATAGAAATATGCGCAATCAAAGCTTATTCGTCTTCTTTCTACGCATATGGAAGCGAAAAGACAGCGTTGTGTTATTTTGGTCTCATTACACACACTTTGCGATTTCTGGGTAAATTTGCAATAACACCAAAGAACACGAAATAAGCGAAATCAAAGCTTATTCGGTTTCTTTCCATGCATATAGAAGCGAAAAGACGGTGTTGTGTTATTTTGGTCTCATTTCACACACTGCGATTTCTGGGTCAATGTGCATTAACACCAAAGAACACGAAATAAGCGAAATGCAAGATCCTTCTTCCTATGTTGCTGGACCTCAAAATAACCTGTCTGGCTTTGTTTAGGCTTATAGACTTTGCTTTGCTATTTGTGGGGAATGAACACCGAAAGAACAATCCAAGGTTATTCCTCCTCTTTCTATTGACAAGGAACCAAAACACCTATGCTTGATTTGGGCTGATAACAGACATGTCACTCTGAGATTTTTCGGTGAATGTGCATTCTAACCCCAGAAACACCAATTTCAAATAAGCCCAATCAGAGCTGTCAGAGGCTCAGGAGCAGAAGAGCAGGGGAGAGAGCAGATAGAGAGCGGAGGAGAGGAATCAGAGGGGAGCGTAGGGGAATATGACAGTGGACCGAGAGATTCCATGAGCTTCTCCAGCGAATCAGAAGATTCCCAGGAGAGGGCGCCTATGGTAAGGGCGAGGCGAATCCCAGAGGGGACGATCCATAAACAAGGAACCAGAGGGGAGTCCCAAAGGAGTAGCGGAGGAGTAGGGCCAGTTTCCCCACCAGAGCACAGTGGGGGGGAAGAGTCACGTGAGTCAGGACCATCTTCTCCTCCATCGGGGAGTGGGGAGAAGGAGGGAAGGCCAGGTCCAGCTAGCCTCCCCGAAAGGGGGAGCAGTGACACAAGTGTAACGGTCAGAAGGAAAGTGGGAGGCTGCGCGCGCGCGCCAAGTTCAAATGTGGAGGAGCGCGGGACAGCAGAAAACCCGGATTGGGAGCCAGGTCCTAAAGCCCGAAAGAGGGGGGGGGAGGAGTCGGGAGAATCAGCGTCAGAAGAATCTCGGAGGGCAGAGACTCCGACTAGCAGAAGGACCCAGAGAAAGAAGGAACAGAGGAAAAGGTGGAGTAAAGCTAGAATCTTAAGCTGGTGTCAGGGGGGCGGAGATTCAGATGGGACTTCTGCGGTCTGACGGATAGATGTAGCGTTGCGCGCTGCACGTCTGGAAATGAGACTGAACTTCAATAAAGACTTTTAAACTTGAGCAAGAAGCAGCGTTGGTCTTGTGTGAGCTGGGACCTTGGGCAGCGCTGACAGTAAGTCCCATCTCGTAAAAACTCTGCAAGCTCACGAAGATAGGCAAAGATGACTACAGAGGAAAAAATCAAGCAATTGCAGGAAGCGGTGTCAACGCTCTACGCAGAATTGGCTGCGTCTAAGAAAAAAGAAGGAGAAACAGCTGCGCTCTGCCAGGATCTGCAAGCCAGGTGGGACAAATGGGGAAAGGAGGGGCAGCTGGGAGCCAAGCCGGAGGGAGTTGCCCTCGGGAAAAGGGGGGCAAGCCTGGTGACCCATTTTGACGGGAACCTGCAGCAGTACCCTAACTTCAGAGCAGAAGTAGTTTTCGCGCTCAATTTGCTTCGGAAAGATTTTAGAGATGAGGAGGAGAAAGTGGGTTTCATAATCACTCATCTGCATGGGGAAGCTAAGTCGTGGCTGCGAACCTTGTTACGCGAAAATGACCCCGCCCTCAAAGATTCAAGCGCCTTTATTGGAGCCATGGACGCTTGCTTTAAATCAATGGTGGATGTGGATGTCGCTAGAAGGGAAATGCATGGATTGCGGCAAGGAAAAGCGACAGTGCGCCAGTATCATTCCCGCTTTTTTGGGTTAGTAAATGTGCTGGGCTGGCAGAAGGACTCAGCTGCCGTCAGGGATCTGTTCTGGGAGGGGCTGAATGGAGCCGTGAAAAATGAGCTGGCGAGGGGAGAGAGACCCCAAAATACAACAGAAGTTGTCCAAAGGGCGCTCGCAATTGGGGTGCGCCTGGAAGAACGCCCGTGGAGCAGGGAGCAGGGGGGAAGAGCAAACACGTCAGTCCACGCCTGCTCTGATGAGGGGGGAGGAGCCAATGGAAATCGGAGGTGCAAGGGCTCAGACAGCAAGCAGAGCCCAAACACCAGGAGCAGTCAAGGCGAAGGCTCCTAGAGGGAGCAGGAAGTGTTACATCTGCGACAGTGCACTGCACATGGCCAAAGAGTGTCCCCAGAGGCTCCAGAAGCACACTGCAGCCTCAGCAACTGTTAAAGGAGCAATTCAGCAGGAGGAGCAGCCCCAGGGAAACGGAGGAGCCTGGTTGGAGACAGAGGCACTGGGGCTCAACCAGGCGAGTCAGTGAAGCAGTCCCCAGAGATTTTGCAGCCCACGGACCCCCTCCCACCCAAACCAGTGGTGCAACTCACCGCATCGCTCCAGCTGCCCGATGGGCTCACCCTGGAGGTCCCTATTACCATTGACTCTGGTAGCAACGCAGACTTTGTAGGGTTGGACTTCGTCAAGCAGCATCGCATAGCACTCCTGCCAGCCACGACGCCCCTAAATGTTGTCACAGTAGATGGCAGGAAGATACTGGGAGGAGAGGTGGTACAGCAGACACCGCCTCTGGTGATGCAAATTGGGAACCACCGTGAAGTCATCAGTTTCAACGTCACTCACCTGTCGGACACGCCCATAGTGTTGGGCATGAGTTGGCTGGATAGGCACAGCCCGGCATTAGCGTGGTACCAGCGGCAATTGACCTTCTGCTCTTCCTACTGCGCAGCGCATTGCATCCAGACCTGCCAGGAAGAGGAGGGGCAAGAGGATGCACCGCAGCTACACCTAGGCATGGTGCAAGCGGTGCCCAACAAGTACAAGGCCTTTTTGGAAGTCTTCTGCGAGAAGGAAGCAGACAAGCTGCCTCCCCACAGACCCTACGACTGCAAGATTGACCTCCTGCCAGGGGCGACGCTGCCGACTGGGAAACTGTACTCCATGTCTGAAGACGAAATGCAAGAACTCAGGGAGTTCATAGATCGCAATTTGAAGCGGGGATTCATCCGGGAATCCAAAGCAGTGGGGGGCAGTCCCGTGTTTTTCGTGAAGAAGAGAGACACGCCCGAACGGAGGCTCATAGTGGATTATAGAATCATCAATTCCAGGACAAAGCCCACAGCATTCCCCATGCCCAAAATTGACGACCTGCTCGCGACGGTGAGGAAGGGGCGGATCTTCACCAAGTTGGATCTACGAGGGGCCTACAACCTTATACGCATGCGGGAGGGCGATGAGTGGAAGACAGCCATGTTTACGCCTTTAGGAACCTATGAATACAGAGTCATGCCGTTTGGTCTCCAAAATGGCTCCCATTGTTTCCAAGCTTTCATGCACCACGTGCTAGCGGGACTCCTCTACAAGAAGTGCGTCTGCTTCTTAGATGATATCCTGATCTTTTCGGACTCGCAGGAGGCGCACGAGGAGGACGTCAAGGAGGTCCTGCAAAGACTACGGGAGCACAGACTTTACGCCAAACTGGAGAAGTGCCAGTTCGACACGACAGAGGTGGATTTCCTGGGCTACAAGCTGTCCGACAAGGGACTTGCCATGGACAGCGCCAAGGTCCGCTCAGTGTTGGACTGGAAGAGCCCGCGCAACCGGAAGGAGGTCCAGAAGTTCGTCGGTTTCGCCAACTTTTATCGCAAGTTCATCAAGGGGTTCGCGAAGGAGACAGCAGCCATCACGGACACCCTCAGCTCCAAGAAGAAGAAGTTCACCTGGACAGACCAGGCGGAGCAGTCCTTTCGGAGGCTCAAGCGTCTCTTCGCGTCCGAAGAACAGCTGCTACACGTAAACCACAGCAAACCGATGAGGGTTGAAACGGACGCCTCGGACAGAGCGGTGGGGGCGGTCCTGTTGCAGCAAGATCCGCAAGGGGACTGGAGACCGTGCGCATTCTACTCCAGGAAGCTCAGCACGTCGGAGCAGAACTACACCATCTGGGACAGGGAGTTGCTGGCCATTCATGCTGCTTTCAAGGCGTGGCGGCACTTCCTCGTCGGAGCCAGACACACAGTGCAGGTTCGCACGGACCACAAGAACCTGGAGTACTGGCGCACGGCGAAGTTCCTGAACCAGAGACACATCCGCTGGGCGGAGTTCTTTGCAGATTTCGATTTCCGGATAGAATACATCCCGGGAGACAACAACGTCATGGCGGATGCGCTATCCAGGAAGCCGCAGTATCTCGAGGAAGCGGCACCGGCAGCGGCCAAACACATTTTCGCACCAGAGGTGTGGGCGTGCGCTTCAGCCGCAGTGGACCTGGACGCAGTCCGTCGTGCGCTACAGGCGGATTCGTTTGCGCAATCCAAGATGGAGGAGGTGCGAAACGGCACAGCGAGGGACGACGAGTTCCAGATACGCGACGGACTACTCCTCCGCAAAGGGGCTCTCTACGTACCGGGAGACGACCTTCGCGCGAGAGTCTTGCAGCAGCTGCACGACGCGCCCAGCGCTGGGCACTTCGGCAAGGACAAGACGGCGGAATTAGTCACCAGGGACTTTTGGTGGCCCAAGGTGCGGGGAGAAGTTGCGGATTACGTTTCCAGGTGTGACACCTGCCAAAGGGCCAAGCCAGTACACAGGAAGCCGGCGGGTCTGCTGGAACCGCTGCAGACGCCGCTCGAACCATGGGAGAAAGTGGCCCTGGACTTTGTTACAGATCTGCCCAGTTCGCGCGGCAAAACAGCGGTACTCGTGGTCGTAGACCTCTTCACCAAGATGGCGCATTTCATTCCGTGCGCGAAGGTGGCCACAGCGGAACAGACCGCCAAGCTGTTCATAGACCACGTTTTCAAAGCTCACGGCCTGCCGCGGTCCATCCTGTCCGACCGGGGTCGCCAATTCATCTCGAACTTTTGGCAGAAGCTGCTGGGCATCCTGAACGTCAAGATCAACTTAGCGTCGGCACGACACCCGCAGACCAACGGACAAGCGGAGAGGGTCAACGCCATCATGCAGCAGTACCTGCGATGCTACGCCAATCAACAGCCCTCGACCTGGGTGGACTACCTACCGCTAGCCGAGTTTGCCTACAACAACACGAAGCACGGGTCTACAGGGGTGACACCGTTCTTCGCCAACAATGGGTGCCACCCCAGAACCTTCCCGGGGTTGGAGACCGAGGCAGAGGGGGAGCCACGGGGGGCAGAGCACTTAGCCGCAGAGTTACAGGAGGTCCATGAGCAACTCCGAAGGCACTTGGAACTCGCGAAACACGCCTACAAGATGCAGGCAGACAGGCACAGGAGGGTTGGGGAAGACATACAGGTAGGGGACTGGGTCTGGTTAGCAGCTCAGGCAGTGCCGGCCAGAACGCTAGCTAAGAGGAAGCTAGGACACAAGCAGCTGGGACCTTACCAGGTCGCGGCACAAATCAATCCAGTGGCCTACCGGTTGACACTCCCGGAGGGCTCCAGAATGCACCCAGTCTTTCACAGGTCAGTGCTCACGCCTTACAAGGCGCCCCACAGGTTTCAGGCGCCAGGGAACGCACCAGCTCCACGTAGCCCATCGCCAACAGGGGAGGGACCACAGAGGGCGACGCCACTCAACGAGGTCACAGAGATTTTGGACTCCAGATGGGGGGAAGAGGGAGTTGAATATCTCCTCGCCAGGGAGGGTACTCCGGCCAGCGCCAACGAGTGGGTGCCTTGCTACGCCGTGGAGGAGCACTATCTCAAAGACGAGTTCCATTCGATCTTCCCACACAGACCCATGCCGGCGGAGTATTTCGACGACTGGCTTTTCACACCCGAAGAGGGGGAGGGGGGAAGGGGGGGCTTCGAGGGGGGGATGGATGTCAGAGGCTCAGGAGCAGAAGAGCAGGGGAGAGAGCAGATAGAGAGCGGAGGAGAGGAATCAGAGGGGAGCGTAGGGGAATATGACAGTGGACCGAGAGATTCCATGAGCTTCTCCAGCGAATCAGAAGATTCCCAGGAGAGGGCGCCTATGGTAAGGGCGAGGCGAATCCCAGAGGGGACGATCCATAAACAAGGAACCAGAGGGGAGTCCCAAAGGAGTAGCGGAGGAGTAGGGCCAGTTTCCCCACCAGAGCACAGTGGGGGGGAAGAGTCACGTGAGTCAGGACCATCTTCTCCTCCATCGGGGAGTGGGGAGAAGGAGGGAAGGCCAGGTCCAGCTAGCCTCCCCGAAAGGGGGAGCAGTGACACAAGTGTAACGGTCAGAAGGAAAGTGGGAGGCTGCGCGCGCGCGCCAAGTTCAAATGTGGAGGAGCGCGGGACAGCAGAAAACCCGGATTGGGAGCCAGGTCCTAAAGCCCGAAAGAGGGGGGGGGGAGGAGTCGGGAGAATCAGCGTCAGAAGAATCTCGGAGGGCAGAGACTCCGACTAGCAGAAGGACCCAGAGAAAGAAGGAACAGAGGAAAAGGTGGAGTAAAGCTAGAATCTTAAGCTGGTGTCAGGGGGGCGGAGATTCAGATGGGACTTCTGCGGTCTGACGGATAGATGTAGCGTTGCGCGCTGCACGTCTGGAAATGAGACTGAACTTCAATAAAGACTTTTAAACTTGAGCAAGAAGCAGCGTTGGTCTTGTGTGAGCTGGGACCTTGGGCAGCGCTGACAAGAGCTTTATCATCTTTTTATGTAGATGGAACCCAAAACACCTTTTGGCTTTGGTTGGGGGTGATTCTGGTGCACACCCAAAAAACACCATGCGAATAGAAATATGCGCAATCAAAGCTTATTCGTCTTCTTTCTACGCATATGGAAGCAAAAAGACAGCGTTGTGTTATTTTGGTCCCATTACACACACTTTGCGATTTCTGGGTAAATTTGCAATAACACCAAAGAACACGAAATAAGCGAAATCAAAGCTTATTCGGTTTCTTTCCATGCATATAGAAGCGAAAAGAAGGTGTTGTGTTATTTTGGTCTCATTTCACACACTTTGCGATTTCTGGGTCAATGTGCATTAACACCAAAGAACACGAAATAAGCGAAATGCAAGATTCTTCTTTCTATGTAGCTGGAACTCAAAACAACCTGTTTGGCTTTGTTTAGGCTTATTACACTTTGCTTTGCTATTTGTGGGGAATGAACACCGAAAGAACAATCCAAGGTTATTCGTCCTCTTTCTATTGACATGGAACCAAAACACCTATGCTTGATTTGGGCTGATAACAAACATGTCACTGAGATTTTTCGGTGAATGTGCATTCTAACCCCAGAAACACCAATTTCAAATAAGCCCAATCAGAGCTTTATCATCTTCTTTTTATGTAGAAGGCACCCAAAACACCTTTTGGCTTTGGTTGGGGGTGATTCTGGTGCACACCCAAAAAACAACATTCGAATAGAAATAAGCGAAATCAAAGCTTATTCGGTTACTTTCCATGCATATAGAGGCGAAAAGACGGTGTTGTGTTATTTTCGTCTCATTCCACACACTTTGCGATTTCTGGGTCAATGTGCATTAACACCAAAGAACATGAAATAAGCGAAATGCAAGATTCTTCTTTCTATGTAGCTGGAACAAAACAACCTGTTTGGCTTTGTTTAGGCTTATTAGACTTTGCTTTGCTATTTGTGGGGAATGAACACCGAAAGAACAATCCAAGGTTATTCGTCCTCTTTCTTTTGTGACATGGAACCAAAACAACTATGCTTGATTTGGGCTGATAACAAACATGTCTCTCTGAGATTTTTCGGTGAATGTGCATTTTAACCCCAGAAACACCAATTTGAAATAAGCCCAATCAGAGCTTTATCATCTTCTTTTTGGGCTGCAAAATCTCTGGGGACTGCTTCACTGACTCGCCTGGTTGAGCCCCAGTGCCTCCATCTCCAACCAGGCGTCGCCGTTTCCCTGCTGCTCTACTCCCTGCTGAATTGCTCCTTTAACAGTTGCTGAGGCTGCAGTGTGCTCTGCCCCCCGTGGCTCTCCCCTCTGCCTCGGTCTCCAACCCCGGGAAGGTTCTGGGGTGGCGCCCATTGTTGGCGAAGAACGGTGTCACCCCTGTAGACCCGTGCTTCGTGTTGTTGTAGGCAAACTCGGCTAGCGGTAGGTAGTCCACCCAGGTCGAGGGCTGTTGATTGGCGTAGCATCGCAGGTACTGCTGCATGATGGCGTTGACCCTCTCCGCTTGTCCGTTGGTCTGCGGGTGTCGTGCCGACGCTAAGTTGATCTTGACGTTCAGGATGCCCAGCAGCTTCTGCCAGAAGTTCGAGATGAATTGGCGGCACCGGTCGGACAGGATGGACCACGGCAAGCCGTGAGCTTTGAACACGTGGTCTATGAACAGCTTGGCGGTCTGTTCCGCTGTGGCCACCTTCGCGCACGGAATGAAATGCGCCATCTTGGTGAAGAGGTCTATGACCACGAGTACCGCTGTTTTGCCGCGCGAGCTGGGCAGATCTGTAACAAAGTCCAGGGCCACTTTCTCCCATGGTTCGAGAGGCGTCTGCAGCGGTTCCAGCAGACCCGCCGGCTTCCTGTGTACTGGCTTGGCCCTTTGGCAGGTGTCACACCTGGAAACGTAATCCGCAACTTCTCCCCTCACCTTGGGCCACCAAAAGTCCCTGGTGACTAATTCCGCCGTCTTGTCCTTGCCGAAGTGCCCAGCGCTGGGCGCGTCGTGCAGCTGCTGCAAGACTCTCGCGCGAAGGTCGTCTCCCGGTACGTAGAGAGCCCCTTTGCGGAGGAATAGTCCGTCGCGTATCTGGAACTCGTCGTCCCTCGCTGTGCCGTTTCGCACCTCCTCCATCTTGGATTGCGCAAACGAATCCGCCTGTAGCGCGCGACGCACTGCGTCCAGGTCCACGGCGGCTGAAGCGCACGCCCACACCTCTGGTGCGAAAATGTGTTTGGCCGCTGCCGGTGCCGCTTCCTCGAGATACTGCGGCTTCCTGGATAGCGCATCCGCCATGACGTTGTTGTCTCCCGGGATGTATTCTATCCGGAAATCGAAATCCGCAAAGAACTCCGCCCAGCGGATGTGTCTCTGGTTCAGGAAATTCGCCGTGCGCCAGTACTCCAGGTTCTTATGGTCCGTGCGGACCTGCACTGTGTGTCTGGCTCCGACGAGGAAGTGCCGCCACGCCTTGAAGGCTGCATGAATGGCCAGCAACTCCCTGTCCCAGATGGTGTAGTTCTGCTCCGACGTGCTGAGCTTCCTGGAGTAGAATGCTCATGGTCTCCAGTCCCCTTGCGGATCTTGCTGCAACAGGACCGCCCCCACCGCTCTGTCCGAGGCGTCCGTTTCAACCCTCATCGGTTTGCTGGGGTTTACGTGTAGCAGCTGTTCTTCGGACGCGAAGAGACGCTTGAGCCTCCGAAAGGACTGCTCCGCCTGGTCTGTCCAGGTGAACTTCTTCTTCTTGGAGCTGAGGGTGTCCGTGATGGCCGCCGTCTCCTTCGCGAACTCCTTGATGAACTTGCGATAAAAGTTGGCGAAACTGACGAACTTCTGGACCTCCTTCCGATTGTGCGGGCTCTTCCAGTCCAACACCGAGCGGACCTTGGCGCTGTCCATGGCGAGTCCCTTGTCGGACAGCTTGTAGCCCAGGAAATCCACCTCCGTCATGTCGAACTGGCACTTCTCCAGTTTGGCGTAAAGTCTGTGCTCCCGTAGTCTCTGCAGGACCTCCTTGACGTCCTCCTCGTGAGCCTCCTGCGATTCCGAGAAGATCAGGATGTCATCTAAGAAGCAGACGCACTTCTTGTAGAGGAGTCCCGCTAACACGTGGTGCATGAAGGCTTGGAAACAATGGGAGCCATTTTGCAGACCAAACGGCATGACTCAGTATTCATAGGTGCCTAAAGGCGTAAACATGGCTGTCTTCCACTCATCGCCCTCCCGCATGCGTATAAGGTTGTAGGCCCCTCGTAGATCCAACTTGGTGAAGACCCGTCCCTTCCTCACCGTCGCGAGCAGGTCGTCAATCTTGGGCATGGGGAATGCCGTGGGCTTTGTCCTGGAATTGATGATCCGATAATCCACTATGAGCCTCCGTTCGGGTGTGTCCTTCTTCTTCACGAAAAACACGGGACTGCACCCCACTGCTTTGGATTCCCGGATGAATCCCCGCTTCAAGTTGTGATCTATGAACTCCCTGAGTTCTTGCATTTCGTCTTCAGACATGGAATACAGTTTCCCAGTCGGCAGCGTCGCCCCTGGCAGGAGGTCAATCTTGCAGTCGTAGGGCCGGTGGGGAGGCAGCTTGTCTGCTTCCTTCTCGCAGAAGACCTCCAAAAAGGCCCTGTACTTGTTGGGTATCGCTTGTACCATGCCTAGGTGTAGCTGCGGTTCATCCTCTTGCCCCTCTTCTCCCTGGCAGGTCTGGATGCAGTGTTGTGCACAGTAGGAAGAGCAGAAGGTCAATTGCCGCTGGTACCATGCTAATGCCGGGCTGTGCGTATCCAGCCAACTCATGCCCAACACTATGGGCGTGTCCGACAGGTGGGTGACGTTGAAGCTGATGACTTCGCGGTGGTTCCCAATTTGCATCACCAGAGGCGGTGTTTGCTGTACCACCTCTCCTCCCAGTATCTTCCTGCCATCTACCGTGACGACATTTAGGGGCATCGTGGCTGGCAGGAGTGCTATGCGATGCTGCTTGACGAAGTCCACTCCTACAAAGTCTGCATTGCTACCAGAGTCAATGGTAATAGGGACCTCCAGGGTGAGCCCATCGGGCAGCTGGAGCGATGCGGTGAGTTGCACCACTGGTTTGGGTGGGAGGGGGTCTGTGGGCTGCAAAATCTCTGGGGATTGCTTCACTGACTCGCCTGGTTGAGCCCCAGTGCTGTTGTTTCCAACCAGGCTCCGTCGTTTCCCTGCAGCTGTTCCCCTTGCTGAATTGCTCCTTTTACAGTTGCTGAGGCTGCAGTGTGCTTCTGGATCCTCTGGGGACACTCTTTGGCCATGTGCAGTGCACTGTCGCAGATATAACACTTCCTGCTCCCTCTAGGAGCCTTCACCTTGACTGCTCCTGGTGTTTGGGCTCTGCTTGCTGTCTGAGCCCTGGCACCACCTATCTCCATCGGCTCTTCTCCCCTCCCCAGCGGAGGCGTGGATTGAGCGCGCTCTGTCTCTCTGGGTAGGAAGGGAGTTGTTCTGGCTAGCGTGTTTGCCCTACGTCCCTCCTCCCTGCTCCAAGGGCGGTCTTCCAGGCGCACCCCTATTGCGAGCGCTCTTTGGACTACTTCTGTGGTGTTTTTGGGCCTCTCTCCCCTTGCCAGCTCATCTTTCACGGCTCCATTCAGCCCCTCCCAGAACAGATCCCTGACGGCAGCGGAGTCCTTCTGCCAGCCCAGCACATTTACTAACGCAAAAAAGCGGGAGTGATATTGTCGCACCGTTGCTTTCCCTTGCCTCAGTCCATGCATTTCCTTTCTGGCCACATCCACATCTACCGTTGATTTAAAACAAGCGTCCATAGCTTCAATAAAAGCGCTTGAATCTTTGAGGGCGGGATCATTTTCACGCAATAAGGTCCTCAGCCACGATTTAGCTTCCCCATGCAGATGAGTGATTATGAAGCCCACTTTCTCCTCCTCATCTCTAAAGTCTTTCCGAAGCAAATTGAGCGCGAAAACTATGTCTGCTCTGAAGTTAGGATACTGCTGCAGGTTCCCATTGAAGTGGGCTACTATGCTGCCCCCCGTTTCCCGAGGCCAACTCCCTCCGGCTTGGCTCCTGGCAGCCCCTCCTTGCACCAAAGGTCCCACCTGGCTTGCAGATCCAGGCAGAGCGCAGCTGTTTCTTCTTCTTTTTTCTTTGATGCGGCCAATTCTGCGTAAAGCGTTGAGACTGCATCCTGCAGTTGTGTCACCTTCTCCTCTGTAGTCATCTTCGTGAGCTTGCAAAACACCAAGTTTTTGCCCCTCGCTGTGCCAACTCACGCTGCGAGGGTTGAATACTTTTTTTGGGAGACGGAGCTTACTGTCAGCGCTGCCCGAGGTCCCAGCTCACAGAAGACCAACGCTGCTTCGTTCTTTAGTATAAAAGTCTTTATTGAAGTTCAGTTTCACTTCCACACGCGCAGCGTGCAACGCTACGTCTGTAACCTTAGACCGCCGAAGCTCCGTCTGAATCTCCTCCCCCCTGACACCAGTTTAAGACTCTAGCCTTACTCCACCTCTTCCTCTGTTCCTTCCTCCTCTGGGTCCGCTTGCTCGCCGGGGTCTCACCCTTCCTAGACTCTTCTGACACTGAGTCCCCTGACTCTTCCCCCTCCCTCCTTCGGGCTTTAGGACCTGGCTCCCAATCCGGGTTTTCTGCTGTCCCGCGCTACTGCACATTTGAACTTGGCGCGCGCGCGCAGCCTCCCACTTTCCTTCTGACCGTTACACTTGTGTCACTGCTCCCTCCTTCGGGGAGGCTAGCTGGACCTGACCTCCCCTCCGTTTCCCCACTTTCCGATGGGGGCGTGGTCAGCCCTGACTCATCTTCTCTCCCCGCTGGAGGAAAGGCTGGTCCTGACTCATGTGACTCTTCCCCCCCACTGCGCTCTGGTGGGGGAGCTGTTCCTGATCCTCCGCTGCTCCCTTGGGAGTCCCCGCTGGCCCCATGCTTCTGGTGCGTCCCCCCTGGGACCCCCCTTGCCCTTACCATAGGCGCCCCCTTCTGGGAATCTTCTGATTCGCTGGAGAAGCTCATGGAATCTCTCGGGTCACTGTCATACTCCCCTACGCTCCCCTCGGATTCCTCTCCTTCGCTCTCTATTTGCTCTCTCCCCTGTGCTTCTGCTCCTGAGCCCCTGACATTTGGTGTTATTGCAAATTTACCCAGAAATCGCAAAGTGTGTGTAATGAGACCAAAATAACACAACGCCGTCTTTTCGCTTCCATATGCGTAGAAAGAAGATGAATAACCTTTGATTGCGCATATTTCTATTCGCATGGTGTTTTTTGGCTGTGCACCAGAATCACCCCCAACCAAAGCCAAAAGGTGTTTTGGGTTCCATCTACATAAAAAGAAGATGATAAAGCTCTGATTGGGCTTATTTCAAATTGGTGTTTCTGGGGTTAGAATGCACATTCACCGAAAAATCTCAGACATGTTTGTTATCAGCCCAAATCAACCATAGGTGTTTTGGTTCCATGTCAATAGAAAGAGGAGGAATAACCTTGGATTGTTCATTCCCCACAAATAGCAAAGCAAAGTGTAATAAGCCTAAACAAAGCCATACAGATTGTTTTGGTCCAGCTACATAGAAAGAAGAATCTTGCATTTCGCTTATTTCGTGTTCTTTGGTGTTAATGCACATTGACCCAGAAATCGCAAAGTGTGTGTAATGAGACCAAAATAACACAACGCCGTCTTTTTGCTTCCATATGCGTAGAAAGAAGACGAATAAGCTTTGATTGCGCATATTTCTATTCGCATGGTGTTTCTTGGGTGTGCACCAGAATCACCCCCAACCAAAGCCAAAAGGTGTTTTGGGTTCCTTCTACATAAAAAGAAGATGATAAAGCTCTGATTGGGCTTATTTCAAATTGGTGTTTCTGGGGTTAAAATGCACATTCACCGAAAAATCTCAGAGAGACATGTTTGTTATCAGCCCAAATCAAGCATAGGTGTTTTGGTTCCATGTCAATAGAAAGAGGACGAATAACCTTGGATTGTTCTTTCGGTGTTCATTCCCCACAAATAGCAAAGCAAAGTCTAATAAGCCTAAACAAAGCCAAACAGGTTGTCTTGAGTTCCAGCTACATAGAAAGAAGAATCTTGCATTTCGCTTATTTCGTGTTCTTTGGTGTTAATGCATATTGACCCAGAAATCGCAAAGTGTGTGGAATGAGACCAAAATAACACAACACCGTCTTTTCGCTTCTATATGCATGGAAAGAAAACGAATAAGCTTTGATTTCGCTTATTTCGTGTTCTTTGGTGTTATTGCAAATTTACCCAGAAATCGCAAAGTGTGTGTAATGAGACCAAAATAACACAACGCCGTCTTTTTGCTTCCATATGCGTAGAAAGAGGACGAATAAGCTTTGATTGCGCACATTTCTATTCGCATGGTGTTTTTTGGGTGTGCACCAGAATCACCCCCAACCAAAGCGAAAAGGTGTTTTGGGTTCCATCCACATAAAAAGAAGATGATAAAGCTCTGATTGGGCTTATTTGAAATTGGTGTTTCTGGGGTTAGAATGCACATTCACCGAAAAATCTCAGAGTGACTTGTTTGTTATAGGCCCAAATCAAGCATAGGTGTTTTGGTTCCATGTCAATAGAAAGAGGACGAATAACCTTGGATTGTTCTTTCGGTGTTCATTCCCCACAAATAGCAAAGCAAAGTGTAATAAGCCTAAACAAAGCCATACAGCTTGTTTTGGTTCCAGCTACATAGAAAGAAGAATCTTGCATTTCGCTTATTTCGTGTTCTTTGGTGTTAATACACATTGACACAGAAAACGCAGTGTGTGTGAAATGAGACCAAAATAACACAACACCGTCTTTTCGCTTCCAGATGCGGAGAAACAAGACGAATAAGCTTTGATTGCGCTTATTTCTATTCGCATGGTGTTTTTTTGGGTGTGCCCCAGAATCGCGCCCAACCCAAGCAAAAAGGTGTTTTGGGTTCCATCTGCATAAAAAGAAGATGATAAAGCTCTGAGTGGGCTTATTTCAAATTGCTGTTTTTGGGGTTAGAATGCACATTCACTCAAAAATCACAAAGTGAAATGTTTTTTATCAGCTCAAATTAAGCATAGGTGCTGTGGTTCCATCTCAATAGAAAGAGGACGAATAAGCTTTGATTTTTCCTTCGGTGTTCATTCATCCACAAATAGCAAAGCGAAGTGTAATAAGCCTAAACAAAGCAAAACAGGTTGTTTTGGGTTCCATCTACATAGAAAGAAGAATCTTGGATTTTGCATTGTTTGGACTTTGCTTTCTGTTTTTTGTTTGAATGCTTGCACACCTAAAGAACCAAGTGAAATCTTCCCAAATAAGCTTATTCGTCCTCTTTCTCTGCATATTGAAACAAAAAGAACCTGTCTTGCTTTGTTGGGCCTTACTTGACTTCGTTTTCCATTTTGCGCACCCAAAAAACCGAAACCAAGTTCATAAGCCCAAACAAAGCTTATTCGACTTTAAAAAGGTAAAGGTAAAGGGACCCCCTGACCATTAGGTCCAGTCGTGACCGACTGGGGTTGCGGCGCTCATCTCGCTTTATTGGCCAAGGGAGCCGGCGTTTGTCCGCAGACAGCTTCCGGGTCATGTGGCCAGCATGACTAAGCCGCTTCTGGCAAAACAGAGCAGCACACGGAAACGCTGTTTACCTTCCCGCTGGAGCGGTACCTATTTATCTACTTGCACTTTGACGTGCTTTCGAACTGCTAGGTTGGCAGCAGCAGGGACCAAGCAACGGGAGCTCACCCCGTTGCAGGTATTCGAACCGCCGACCTTCTGATCCACAAGTCCTAGGCTCTGTGGTTCATGCGAGATTTTTCAGCCAAGCAGGTCAAGGCAATGTTATTATTACATTGATTAAACTAATTTTATTAAATTTCTATGACATCCCTCATTGGGGGATCATATGCTTGTTTCACCTCTGGGTGGCCTTTCTCTCTTGCCAGCATTGTATATTGAAAACAAAAAATGCCCAGTTTGAAATTATTATTATAATTATTATGCATTTATTTGTACCCTGCCTTTTTCCCTGATGGGGACCCAAGGCAGTTTACGGATGAAAAGAAGACAAGCTAAAACCTGGGTGGGGGATCTACAATTAAAAAGCAATTAAACACTGATAGAATTAAAACTGTGTGTGTATACATATAAAAATCTTGTAAAACCAAATAATGGCAATAAAAACAGCACAGCAGAAGCCCTTTCATTAAAAGCACATTTTTATTTTATATTGATGTAGACTTCGCTAATTGTAGAGTTGGAAGGGACCCCAAGGGTCATGCAGGAATCTTTCACGCAACATGGGACTCAAACCCATGAGTCTTGGTCAAAATTTTAGGCCTTTATAGTGCAATCCTATACACATTCTCTCAGAAGTTCTTTGAAGTTCAGTGAGTTTGATTCCCAGGTAAGTGCATAGCCCCACAGCCTTCCAGCAAAGGCTCCTCAGTGTGTTGGAATTTATTGTTACAATATGAGCTCATAGCAGCTGCAGACAGCCAGTTTGTTGACATCATGTGATATGGCTAGCTGTGGGAAAGAAGCTTCCTGGAAGTTCACAGGCTGGAAAAGTCTTTGTGAAGAGTGTAATATGAGACCTTCCTCTTGCATATGTACAGGAAGTCTCTCTCTCTTGTTTGCTGGATTTTGAAGTGAACGGACATGTTTTCTGTAGTGCTGCAAAGTCAGAAATAAAGGATGTAAATAGACGTTTCTGACTATCTCTTTTCCCTGCCAGGGAAGCAGGAGGGAGGGGGTGTGCATTTCCCACGCTGGGAAGTGTCGCCTATTGAGACCTAGCCTGGATCCTGCGGGGATTGCAGCCAGGGAGGTCACCGGAGACCAAGCCGGGAGCCTGGGAGAGTTGCCAGCTTCTCCCGAAGAAGGAGGCTTGTTTCCAACACACACACACACACACACATATATATATATAGTTGTAAAGTATTTTGTACTTCTTTGATTTTACCACCTGAGGGATTGATATAGGCACAAAAGGCCTTATGATCACCAGATAAATGAAGTATTCAAACAGGACAGGAAAATTGGCTTCCAGGTGGAAAGATCAAAATTAGAAACAGAATTGTTAGAACCCAATACTAAGAATTTGTCAAGAATGTACAACTTGCTGTTGAAATGGAATACACAGGATGAAACAGTTAAATCAGCTATGATTAAATGGGCACAGGACATTGGTCATGACATTATGTTTGCTGACTGGGAGCAGTTATGGACCACCGGTATAAAGTTTACGGCATGTAATGCCTTAAGAGAGAATATTATGAAAATGATTTATAGGTGGTACATGACCCCAGTCAAGCTTGCAAAAATTTATCATTTGCCCAATAACAAATGCTGGAAATGTAATGAAACGGAAGGTACTTTCTATCACCTTTGGTGGACGTGCCCAAGGATTAAGGTCTTCTGGGAGATGATCTATAATGAAATTAAGAAGGTTCTTAAGTGTACCTTTCATAAGAAACCAGAGGCTTTTCTCCTGGGCATGGTAGGCCAATTGGTGTCAAGGAAAGATAGGACGTTTTTTATGTACGCTACAACAGCAGCAAGAGTTCTTTTAGCAAAGTATTGGAAGACACAAGAACTACCCACGCTGGAAGAGTGGCAGACGAAGGTGATTGACTATATGGGACTGGCTGAGATGACGGGCAGAATCCATGACCAAGGAAAAGAGACGGTGGAAGAAGATTGGAAGAAATTTAAACTTTATCTTAAGAACTGCTGTAAAATTATTGAGTGTTAAAATGTCATGGGTAAGGCAAAGCAGATTTGCAGCGACAAATGATTGGGTAAGAGAAAAAGATTAAAGAAAGTGAATTATAAGTAATTAAGATCAGGGGTTGCTGAAAAAGTTTAAAACAGGGATGCAGAAAAGGGAGGCATGGGGAAGTCGTTGAAATTGGGTTTAAGAAAAAAAAGTTATGAAATTATACATGTTTATATGTTTGTTTGTCTTTGTATTGTAAGTTGTAATGTGTTATAATTTATGTTGGAAAATCAATAAAAAATTTATTTAAAAAAAAAGGCCTTATGATCTTCAGATGGACAGCAACTCCGTTGAACCTGTGTGAGTGGTGGAATCTAAAAAATGAAAACACTTTTTCAAAAAAAAGGTGTTTTGAAGAATATATTGAATTTGCCATAACCTCACAATTCCAATCTAGCGTCACATTTGTATAATGCACCTTAAACACTTCAAATGTTATATTTGCAGCCGTAGAGCTGAGTCTGGTGTCCTGGGCAAGGGTGGTTGGGATCCCAGGGTAAATATAAGGCGCACCACAAGTTTTTGCATGCAGTGGTCTCTATGATAAGCCAGTCATGTGTTGTGCTGAGACTTATAGTTTAGGGGCAAACTACAGTTCCCATAATTCTTGGGGGGTGGAGTCATGTGCTGTAATGTTATGCCATGTCCACAGCCACTAACCGCAACAAAGAGGAATACAGTGGTGCCTCGCAAGACGAAATTAATTCGTTCTGCGAGTTTTTTCGTCTAGCGAATTTTTCGTCTTGCGAAGCACGAAATCCCGTAGGAATGCATTGAAATTCAATTAATGCATTCCTATGGTCAAAAAAAGTCCAAACAAAGCCAAATTTGGTACAACAAGAGTTTATTAACTGCTCTTTAAAGTCACACATACTGTAAAGAGCAGTTCAAAAATTGAAGGAACAATAAATTAAGTTTCTAAACATGACAGAAAAACATTTAAAAATCAACAAAGTGTACCGTACATTTTCTAAGACTCTGGGGGACCACTCGAAGAAGGTTCCTCTTCCACTCTTTGCTTCTTGCTGAAGAACCTGTCCATGGTCTGCTGCTTCATCCGCCTTTTCAGCACCTCCCTGAAAGGCGACATGACCGTCGTATCAAAAGTGTTCCCCCTTTCCCCCTCCCCATGAGTACTTTCCAGGTGACAGAGGGGAGTTTGCAGTTTCCTGCCCCCAGAGGGAAGAGCTGATTATTGTCCTTTGTTCCAGTCCGTGCCGAATCCACTCCCATATGCAAGTTCTTTGGCATAGCAACCTGTGTATGTGCTGAAGGGATTATAGCTGCCCTGTATCAAACCTTCCCCATTTTGTAGTCCTTCCTTCATGGAGTAAAATAAAAGTGGAACAGTGCAAATCCGATTTTCTATGAATTTATAACAAAAGTGTAGCGTATGTAGTGTGTGAGTGTGAGTGTGTGTGAAGTTTGTACAAACTGAATGATTGGGGGGGGGTTTCCTGCGACACTGGTAACCCCCTCCCTTCTGGTGGTGCCAATGTTCCCCTGGCCTTGAATGCCCCCTTGACCGCTCACCACAACCCCGTTCATCTCCACCGTCACCACAGTCCTCGGTGTGGGCAGGGGCCACGCAGCCGCTTGGCAGGCACGGCTCGCCTGGGGCGCAGCTCCGGGGACCTGGAAATGTTGGGACGATTAATGGGTTGCCTCCAAGCAATCTATCTGGTTGGCCAGGTTTTGGGGAGGCGGAAAATAAAGCTTTACTTTGGGGGCGACAGTTCCTGAACTACACATTGTCCAGTGCCACACTCATCACCGAGAAGGTCACCTGCGCTCTTGACATGCTCCAGATAAGGAGCAGCCGGGGAGGGTGAGGAGCCCAAGACCCACCTGGAAAGCACTGTGGATTCTTCCGGTGTAGGCCAGCAGGGGGCGCCGGGCGCCTGAGGGTGACGCAGGGCTTCGCCACAGGGGACAATCTGGCTTCTATGGCTCAGCTCCACTGGGAAGCTCCTGTTGAGTCCTGCAGGGGAAGGGCGGAGGGGTGAGGAACCAGGGGTCATCTAGCCTGACCCTTGCAGATGGGAACCATAGATATATAAACAGAGGAGATAGGACCCTGCGAGAATTGCAGAATGACATCTTGTCTCAACCGCTCTCATTTTTATCGGTCAGCTGCCAGGAATGCCAAAGGGGGACGGGAAGCAGGGCATCAGTAAATTTCATGATAAGAATGGTATTTCATTATGCCGGCCCTACCAGGCGGGTCAGTAGTCTGGAAATCAATAAATAATAATTATATGATATCACCACGATATGTCCTGCAGCTTAGAAATGTAATATGTGATATCAATATGGAATTACGACAACTGTGCCTGGTGGCATTTCCTCCACACAGGGAAAAAGGCCAAGTACATGGCTCTGCGCCTGTTGGATTTCTGACCACCAGTGCCCCAAGCTTACCTTTCTCGGCCATACTGTACCAGGTGCGGAGTTCACAGGCTGTGGCCGCGTCACTCATGGTCAGGGAGCGGAGTCAGGTGGCTTGGTTCGCTGCTCCGAGGTGCTCATGTACCAGCCTGGTTGGGGGGCACCAGGTCAAAGGGGTGCTCTAACTGCTTAGCAATGCTTCTCTGCCTTTCAAATGAAGCAAGTTTTACCCTGGTCAGTGCCCAGCGTGTGGTTGAAGGGGGAGTTGGGGCCGCGCACCCAGCCTCTGCCCCACCCTGGGCGCCACCAGTACCCAGACATGCTGACGTCCTCCCAGCTGCAGGTGGTGCCTTCAAAGTCGCAGGCCAAGGCGACACTCGGCGGTGCCAGCCCATTGGTTCCCAGAGTTCAGGGCACCAAGTGCTGTTCCTCCCATGAGCTACAGTTCCCAGAGTTCCCTAGGAAGAGAAATGGGCTTGGGACGGCAAGGATACTGTGGAATCCAAGTATACTGTGGAATCCAAGGACAGATTGTTTACTGTTCAGATGCCACAACCCTCAACACCTGAGGTGCTCTGATGGTGTTTCCTGCTTGGCAGGGGGTTGGACTCGATGGCCCTTGTGGTCTCTTCCAACTCTATGATTCTATGATTCACCCAGAGCAAGCAATAGTTCCCAGGGTGCTTTGGGGGGACATCGTGGGAACTGTAGTTTGTTCCGTTTCCCAAAGAGACCCTCTCAGAGCTATAACTCCCAGAGTTCCCTTGGGAAAGGTTGCGCAGAATATTCTCTCCCCCCATAGGAAACTACAGTTCCTATGCTTTGAGAGATGCCGTGATGGGTTAAATACTATCTGCGAGGGGAATTGAAGCACATCTCCCTGATTCCTTTGGTGACGCCAAAACTGGTGTCAATGGATCTTGTCAGAGCAATCCCAGCGGTCTTTGGTGACGCCAAAACTTACCACAATGGATCTCGTCAGAGCAATGCCAGCAGGCGAAGTTGCAGGTGCCAGCACTTGGGTTCCCAGAGGCGGCCCAGCTAAGAAATGGGAGGCCCAGCTAGGAAAAAAAATGGGGGAAGTGTCATTAAAAGGAGAGGAAGAGAGACAGGGAGCATGGGAGACATGAAAGGGGCATCAAGTCCAACCCACTGCAAGGAAGCTCATATGTATTTTAGGGCACTGTTTTGTGAAGTATTCTCTGCTTTTCCCCCCATGCTTTTTGAAACTCTTTGTCTAGTGTGATCTCTAATTGCCTCTGTTAATCTAGCCAGTTCAATATACAGTTTGTCTTGCCATTCCGTTTTTGTTGGCACAGTTTCTTTTTTCCAGTTTTTAGCAATTAGGATCCTTGCCACTCCTGTGGCATAGAGGAATATTTTCTGATCTTCTCTTGCTATACCTGTGTCCATTATCCCTAGTAGAAAAGCTTCTGTATTTTTCATAAAGTTATACATTTTTTTTTAAGCTTGTCATAGTGTTTCCACTTTTTTTGGAGCAGGAATTCAGCAGAGCCCATACAGATCTGAGAAATATCAGTGGGGACTTCCGGGTTGGCGCCATCGTCTAATGGCGGATTCCCTCCGAGCTCCGGAGGGAATCTGCTCAGCAGGGATCGGGTTCTGCCGCGGCGGCGACGCGGGGACCCTTAGAAACCACAGGCGCTGAAGCCTGTGGACCTGGTGACTCGGTGGGCACCATTTGCGCCCCCCGACCCGCAAAGGAGCCTTTTTAAAGGCTGTGGAACGGGGGACGGAGGGAGGCGTGGTGCTGAGAGTTCGACTGCTTCCCCTGCTGAGTGAAGCCGCAAGCCATGGACGGAGAGCGCTAACTTCTTCCTTTTAACATTTGGATCAAAAGTAACGACCCGTGAGTAACACGGTAATTGGACTTAAAAGGGAAATTTATTTTTGGGAATTCGGCACGATCGGGTAAGGTGTTTAAAAGGAAGTCAGCCTACCCGCCTTGTAAACATCGTAAAGCAAGGATTTTATTACTAAGGTTGTGAGAATACCTTTCTTTTTGTGGAAAAAAGCAATTAACTTTATATTGGGCCAATTTAAGTGACTGTGCTGGAGGATAAGAGCTAACATTGAGAACGGAATTCACTCCTCCCCCAAAACCCGGGAGCGATCGGGGAGAGAGCCTGCGGAAGAGGTTTATAGATTTTGACAGCTGTCAAATTAGCTGTCAAAGTTGGGGGAAAAAAGGAGAACTGTGTCTCTGCTGTCTTTGCTGGTTACATTTGATACAATTTGGTAACAAATTGTTAAAAATAAAGAAGAAAAGGTTGACATTAACTAGAATCCCTCTAGAGGGGGTTCAGGACATTACAAAAATACGGAGAGCGCTAACTTCTTCCTTTTAACATTTGGATCAAAAGTAACGACCCGTGAGTAACACGGTAATTGGACTTAAAAGGGAAATTTATTTTTGGGAATTCGGCACGATCGGGTAAGGTGTTTAAAAGGAAGTCAGCCTACCCGCCTTGTATTTTTGGTTTTTATGGAAGCCGCCCAGAGTGGCTGGGGAGGCCCAGCCAGATGGGCGGGGTATAAATAATAAATTATTATTATTATTATTATTATTATTATTATTATTATTATTATACAAAAATGGCTGTAAGTGGAAAAATACTGGCTGAATTGGAAAAGACCTTCCGTCTCTTGGGAAAACTACAGGAGCAGACAAATATTTTGACTATGAATGTAATAACAATGAAGGGAACAGTAAATAAAGTTGCTGAGCCTGGAAAGGATATGATTCAAGCTCCTGCAGATGAACAGGGAAGTGTTGTTGCTGATCCAAAAATCCTTACAGCCAAACAGGAGAAGGAATTTGAGTCATTTGAGGTGGCGTTTAAAGAGGAACATGAGAAAGAAGGAGGCGCTGTGATGCTGCAGACGACTAAAGAGAGCCAGAGGCCTGTTAAGTTGGAAATAATGGAAAATAAGAACATGACGATGAAAGTCTGGCTGGAAGTGAAGAATGGAAATTGGAGAGATCTCCTCTTATGGGGATCTGAAGACATATGGAATACAAATATGGCCAATGTAGAATTTGGAGCCTTTGGGACATTTGGACTTATGAGAAGCAAGAAACAAGATTTTGGCTCCATTGTTAAATATGGGGGTCTGGCTGGAAGAAATATGGACCTTATTGGAACAGAGCCTTTTCGAGATTCGGAATTTAAAATAAAGGACTATCAAGAAAACCGGCAGAGAGAAATTGAGAGTGGGTTAAGTGCCTCGGATGTGAGATCGCCAGGCTGATTTTGGATGGACTGATGGACTTTGGTTGGGGATCGAAACCGGGAAAGGGGGTGGTAGGGCTTCGGGAATCCAAAGGGTGTATAAATATATTCTGTTTTAATTAAGTTGGCTTTTGCCACTAACATAAAAATGGGGATTTTGGGGAGAGATTTGGGGCCGACCTTAGCAAAAGATTGTTAAGAATAAGTGTTGGTGTATAAAGATTGAGATTGTTAAGTTAAAATAGGTTAATTAAATTGATGGGGGGAATTTAGGAAAAGTATTTTAAGAATAAGTTTTGAAATATAAAGATTGAGGTTTAGAAGTTAAAATTGATTAAGTAAATTGAATTAGAGGAAACAAGGTAAAGTGGGGGGACAAAAATTGCTGAGCTAAAAATTGGAATTGGAATACAATAAATGCAGAAAACAGGAACCCGATACTCTAGAGCATATATTCTTTTCCTGTGATTTTGGCAGCTATGCCAGAAGACAATTATTTGAGGCCCTAAAATTTAATAGACAGTTTTTTACACAACCAACTGTTCAGGACCTGCTGGCGGACAGCGATGATCAAATTACTTTAATAGCGGCTGAATTTTTAAGTGCTGTCCATGAAGAAAGAATGGGCCATGATAAAGAGACTTAGTGGTTTTTAATGGTAGGTGATGTTGCTGTGTTGTATTATATTATTTATGTACATTGATTTATTTTTTGGAGTTAAGAATAGGACTGGGATAAATTGTGTTCGCTGAGCCCGTATTTTATACAGTCTGTATATGATGTTTGTTTGTTAATGTGAGGTGTGATATGCCTAATAAAGGATTTTGGATTTTTTTTTGAATTGGAATACAAGAAGGGCAGGTGTGGGGAAGTCAAGGAAATTGGGCACGGAATGTAATTAAGGTAAACTTTTTCAACTGTTGTTTTTTCTTTCTCTTTTCTTTCTTCTTTCTTTTTTTCTCTTTTCTGTTTTTCTTTCATATTTTTTGCGAAAATTTTAATAAACATAATTAAAAAAAAAAAAGAGAAATATCAGTGGGACAGGTTTATTTCAGAAAAACTGAAAGAGGGGGTCCATGTAAAAACAGGCATAGGATATATCAAGCTCAAATTGCAGTGCAAGGAGTAATAAAGTACCGTATTTTTCGCCTTATAGGACGCACCTTTTCCCCTCCAAAAATGAAGGGGAAATGTGTCTGCGTCCTATGGGGGAAATGCAGGCTTTTGCTGAAGCCTGGAGAGCGAGAGGGGTCGGTGCACACCGACCCCTCTTGCTCTCCAGGCTTCAGGAAGCTATCCGCAAGCCTTGGGAGCCTGCGGGAGTTCCCGCCGGGCTCCCTAGGCTTGCGTACATCAGCCTGCAGCTCGAAACCTGGGGAGCGCAGCGGAGTGCACCCCGGGCTTCAGGCAGCTCTCCGCAAGCCTTGGGAGACCAGCGCGACTTCCCACCCTAGGCTTGCGGATAGCAGCCTGCATCCCGAAGCCGGGGGCGCGCTGAGCAGTGCGCCCCGGGCTTCAGGCAGATATCTGCAAGCCTGGGGAGACTGGCACGACTTCCTGCCGGGCTCCCAAGGCTTGCGGACAGCAGCCTGCAGCCCGAAACCCGGGGAGCACAGCCTGGGGGAAAAAATAATTTCCCCCCCTTTATTCCCCCCCAAAAAACTAGGTGCGCCCTATGGGGCGAAAAATACGGTAGTTTACAGGGAAGTGAGACTACTGTGCCATCATACAACTAACTTAAATGAATGCTATTTCTGTTTATTATTTCTGAAGCACTTTCCAAAGAATCCTGTGATGGTCATCAAGTCCAGCTCGCTGCAACCCAGGAATATGCAGGTGTCACAACCTTCTGTTCAAAGGTGATTGAATTTAATTGCTAGATGTTGCACTTTTAAATGACACTTTCATTTAGGTATAGGACACTTTCATTATGTATCCACATCTTCTCCTGCAGCTGCAAGTTATGCCATGAAGGACATCTTGCAATCAGTTTACTGACTGGAAGCAGAGTTTACTGAGTGACTTACAGCCTCCCCAGGAGCATTTCAACAGTCAGGAGCAGGCCTGAAGCCTTCAGGGTGATTGCACATTGCTAACAACATTTATACCTCCAGCAATAGGGGGAAAAAATGAGGCTCATGAATGTAGAAAGTGCTTTTCTTTAGAGCACCTCTTAACAAGTGCTGCAAGTGTCCAAAACTGGTCTGAAGTTGCTGTTTTGTAAATATTATTTCTGCTTTTGAAAATCCTAACAACACAAATGGCTTTTGGGGCTGGCCACTATAGCAGGGGCTGATCCCCATTTATTCTTGTGGCATTCAATTCAAGGTATGTGTTTTGACTTTACTTGGCTAGTGTGGATAAATCTGGAAGAATTACCTGGTTCCAAAACCACTGATGGAAGCAATGGTTCATCTGAGCAAATTAAATTTTCAGCACATTGCTTGATTAGGCTCACAAAAGCTGTCTAAGGGTTAAATGCAATAGAGATCTCAAGGCAATTACTTGGGAGTTGCTGAGAAATGGGGAAAGGAGACAGGGCCAGGGGGTGTTTCTCCCCAAAATAGAATAAATTAAAAAACCTCTACTGTTAAGGGTTAGGGGGGACGACACCAAGCCCCAAATGTTCTTTTTAGGCATTTTTAAAGGGCTAATTAATATTCTACAGCCTTTAAACGCTTCTGGGAGGGAAGGTTATTGGTGTTTTTAAAAACTATTTGCAGATATTTCTACCCCGTCTTTTTATCCTGTGAACCGCCAGATAAATCCACTATATTAAATAACAATAAAAGACAACACCCTGCGTCGCCGTTAATTCGGTTCTGGCCCCCCCAGCCCTTAAAATGAATTTTGACCAAGGGTTCCCCGACCGCGCATGAAGGCCACACATTTCCCCCTCTCAACGAAGCAGGCAAAGGGGCAAAGAGGACTCGCCCTCCGGGGCCAGCGGCTACCCGTGGACCGCGAGCTCCGGCTGGTGGCAAACACGCGGCTCCGTCTTCCTCGGAGAGGAAAGGGTTAGCTAATCCGCCCAGCGATTTGCCCAGATCCGTGAGAAGTTCCGCCTATTGCCGCCGACGTCCCTCTCCCCCCATCTTTCAAACTGGAGGCGCTTCCGGCATCTATTTCCCTGACACAAAATGGCGCCGCTGGCAACAACCGCCATAAATGGAGGCGCTTCCGGATATTAATTCTCTCATCCAAAATAGCTACGGTAACATTATCCGCCCTTTTCCACTTCCGGGCAGCCATTTCCCTCTTCAAAAATGGCACCCGAAGCCTCTCTACATGCAGTCCCCCCATCCTGGCTATTCTGTTTCCGCCCTTTTTTGCCATTCTTCTTCCATCCTCCGTGCCTCTCCTAAAATGGCTGCAGAGGGCGCCTCCTGAGCTCCGGCTGCTGACTTTTTCTCCACCTCCTCTTCTCCCTCCCTCCTTCTCCTTCACCTTTTCGGAGCAGGAATTCAGCAGTGCCCATACAAACCTAAGAAATATCAGTGGGACCGATTTCCCCCCCACCCACAAGAACAGAAAGAGGAGCCCCGTGTAAAAACAGGCACAGCATATGTCAAGCTCAAATTGCCATGCAAGAAATAGTAAAGTTTCAGAGGGACCACCTCGCCATGTGAGCTAACTTAAAAGAATGCCCCCCACCGTTTATTCTTTCTGAAGCACTTTCCAAAGAATCGGGACCCCAAGGGCCATCCAGTCCAACCCGCTGAAAGGCAGAAATATGCAGGTGTCCCTTACACAGAAAAACGTCACAACCTTGTGCTCAAAGGTGATTGAATTTAATTGCTAGATGTTGCACTCTTAAATGGCACTTTAAGGGATATTTAGGTATCCAGTTATGCCACGAAGGACACCTTGCAATCCCCTTTAACTGACTGGGAGCAGAGGAAGTGCTGCTTGCTTCCCAGCCACTCGCTCTTAAGCACAGCTACTTGCTCTAACCACTGGACAATGCTTCCCATTAAGTCACTCTAACAATTAGGCAAAGCTCCCCAGTCCTTCGCTGTAACCACTAGGTAATGCTTCCCAGCCACACGCTCTAACCACTAGACATTGCTGCCCAGCCACTTGCTCTAAACACTTGTAAACCTCAACCCTAAACCCTAACCCAACCCCAACTCTAACCCTAGCCCTAAACCGAGCCCTAACTCCTAACCCTAAACCTGTATCCTAGACCCTGAGCCTAACCCTAACCTAACTCTAACCCTAAAGCGCAACCCCTAACCCGCAACCCCTACCCCTTAACCCTAGCCCTAACTGAAACCCAAACATTAAATCCTAAATCCTAACCCTACACCCCTATCCTAGACTCTGACCCCTAACTCTAAATCCTAACCCTAACCACAAACATTAAACCCTTAAACCCTAGGGGTTGGCAACGTGTGGCCCATGGGCCAGATGCAGTTTTACCGACCCACGAGCTGCCTGCAAACCAAGCCGCCCACTCGGCAAGTCCCCTGTGCACTGCGCTAAAGCAGCACACCACAGCGCAGGGACTTACCAAGTGGCACTGGAAATGGTGTCTGCGTACGCGCAGATACCAGAAATCAGGTCTGTGCATGTCCAGACACTATTTTCGGCGTTTGGGCATGCGCAGAAGCGATTTCCAGCGCTGTGGACATGCGCAGACACCATTTCCGACATAGCGCTGCGCCAGTCCAGCCCACAGATGATCTCTGTGGGAGTGATCCGGCCCATGGCAGGTGAAGCTTGCTAACCCCTGCCCTAACCTAACCCCAACCCTAAACCGAACCCTAACCCCAAACCCTAAATTGTAAACCCTGATCCAAACCCTAGACCCTGACCCTAGACCCTAACCCTAAACCAGGGGGTTAGCAAACTTTTTCAGCATTGGGCCGGTCCACTGTGCCTTAGACCTTGTGGGGGGCCAGCAATATTTTGAAGGGAAAAAATGAACAAATTCCACAACACATTCTACTCATGTAAAAACTGCTGATTCTTGGACCATCTGTGGGCCGGATTTAGAAGACAATTGGGTCAGATCCGGCCCCCAGGCCTTAGTTTGCCTACCAATGCCCGAACCCGAACCCTAACCCCAACCCTAAATTGTAAACCCTAACCCTTACTGTTTGGGATTAGAGGTGAGACTCAGAGTCTAGGGTAGGGATTTAGGGTTAGGGTTTAGGATTTAGGGGCTGGGGCTAGGGCGAGGGTTAAGGGGTTAGGGGTTAGGTCTAGGGGTTGGGTTTGGGTAAGGGTTGGGGTCATTTTTAAATGGGGTCAATTTAGGGGCCCTAGCTCCTAAATCCTAAATCCTAACCCTAAATCCCTACCCTAGACTCTGACTCTGACCCCTCACCCCAAACACTTAAGGAGACGCCTAAGGAGGATAAAAAAATGCTCCTGGGTGATTTTAATGCAAGAGTTGTGATGCATTTCGATCTGTGACCTGGGAAAATTGGGAAAGAAGGAATTGGCAACAGCAACCAATTTGGAATCTTACTTTTGACTATATGTGCAGCACACAACCTTATTATTACCTATAACAAGCACCCTCTGTCGAACCACTGGCACCTCTTTGACTATGTAATTGTCTGAGCTGAAGATTGCCGTGGTGTGCTCATCTATGACGAGTGCTGACAACTGCAGGACAGATCACCAATTAATACATTTCATGATGGCTATCAAGATTATACCTCAACAAAGTCTTCAGGGAAGGAAACCAAGGTGCAAAATGAACACTCAAGCTCTTCAAGATCCTATTAAACGGGATTGCTTCCAAACGACTCTTAAGGACCATCTGCTTTTGGAGTTCCTTGATAACATCGAGGAGCACTGGATAATGCTAAAAACATCTATTATTGTAGCCTGTTGGGTACCAAATCAAGGACTGGTTTCATAAGAATGACAGTGAGATTGAAAGGAAGGCCTTTCAGATCTAGCAAAAAGATAGAAACTGTGCCACTAAGGAGAAAAAAAAACTTCCCCTACATGTTGTTTATTGACCTGACTAAGGCCTTTGACACTGTACATCGTAATGCCTTGTAGGTTGTCCTTCTGAAAATTGGCTGCCCATATAAATTTGTGAACATCCTTTGGCTCCTCCGTGATAATATGACAGCAACAATCACAGATAACAATGGCTCTCAAAGCAAACCATTCACAGTGGCCTCAGGTGTTAACAAGGGTTGTGGTCTATTATTTTCATTGCCATGAATATTGCCACTTCTATTATTTTCATTGCCATGAAAACTCCCCTACGGAGTAGAAATAACATACCAAAAGATGGAAAGCTCTTTGAGTAAGTTGAAAGCAAAGGGTAAGGTTACCATAACTTCTGTCATAGAGCTTTAGTATGCTGATGACAACATAGTGTCTGCATACTCAGAGGATGACCTCCAAACCATCCTCATTACCTTTGCAGAAGTTTACGAATAGCTTGGCCTATTGCTCAACATCCGCAAAACCAAAGTGCTTGCACCAAAAAGCACAAAACAACAAGCACAAAACAACCCCTCTGCAGCACCACAAATGTTGGAAAGTGTGTATCACTTTTCCTACCTGGGCAGTTATCTTTCCACATTGATACCAAAATCCAGCATCACCTGAGCTCTGTGAGTGCAGCTTTCTCCCAACTGAAGTGCAGAGGATCGGGACATTTGCAGGGAAATCAAAATGCTTGTTTACAAAGCTATTGTATGCTTGTGAAACATGGATATGGTGTCTCCGAAAAATGTTACACATCACTTGGGAAGACAGTGTACTGGAAGCAGTAGTGTTAAAGCAATGATTCTTCAACATCAAATTTGTTGGAATGGTCATTGTCAGGGAACTGCCATCGGAGCCAAGAGTGGAGGTAAGGCTCCCCAGCGATGCAGGAGAAGGGACCAGCAGGGAGAGAGAGAACACTTCCTTTGGGGAAGGAAATCGGCGTGACACCAGGAAGAAAGGGGAGCAGGGAAGGACTTCGGAGAGATGGCTCCAAGACTCTTCCACAGAGACCAGCGGGGAGAGCCCAGGACCTCCGCTGGCCACGCCCACTCTGCGCAGAAGACTTCCACGCAGGGAGGCTAGGCGGAGACTTGGTGTCAAAGAGCTTTTATGTTGGAAGAAGTTCAGGAAACGCTCACTGACGGATTCTGCCAGTGACTGACACAGCCACGGAGAAAGGTCTGTCCAGCCAGGGAAAGGTTTAGCCAGACAGCGTTGCCTAGAGCAGCAGCCCCCTTACGCACGAGCAACCGCCAATTCCCTTTACAGTCATGTTGTTCAGATGCCTCATTAGTCTTCCAAAGTAACTATTGTATTCCAAACTTAAAAATGGAAAGTGTAATGCACTTTCAACAAAAGAGGTTTAAAGGCAAATATAAAAAGATGTATTATAAACACTGACAACTGGGAAACACTGGCCTGTGAGCACTCCAATTAGAGAACAGCCTTTACCAAAGGTGTTATGGACTCTGAAGATGCTCAATCTTAGGAAGAAAGGGAGAAACGTGCTAAGAGGAAGTCATGTTTGGCAAAACCTCACTGTGACCCAGTGGCGTAGCGTGGGGGGTACCAGGGGTGCCGGCCGCACCGGGCGCAACATCTGGGGGGGCGCGAGTCCATAGGGAAGGGACAAGCAATCGAGGCTTGGTTGGGGTGGGGGGTCGTCGTCTCCGCCACTGCTTCTGTTTCCCGCGCGCTGCGCTGAGGCGAGCTGGGCGCAGCCAGCCATGCAAGCGCGGCGCCTGGCCAAGCGCTCCAGCCTGGGGAGCCAGCGCCTTAGCGCCTCGCCGTCGGCCACGCAGCCGTTGCCCAAGCTCGACAACTCGTGGAGGCCGCCCCGGTGGGAGGGCTCGGCGGCCGCCCTCGAGGAGGAGGACGAAGAGGAAGACGTGGTGGTCGACGTGGAGGAGGACAACGACGCCGACGAGGCGGAGGCGGGTGGCGGAGGAGCGGGAGGCAGCGGCAGCCCGCCGCCACCGGCGGAGCACGCCGGGCCGGGAAAGGGCCACGCGGCCGCCCGGGGGAGCCTCAAGGTGCGTCGGCGTCGCTGGGCGGGAAAAGCGCCGTCGAAGCCGCCGCCTGCCTGGGCCGGCGGGGTCGTCGTTTGTTGCTCTAGTCTCCGGCCTGCGTTCCGGAGGAGCTTCGTAGGGTGACCTCTTGGAAGTTGCGCGGGAGGCGGGCCTCGCTTGCGCCCCCACTTGCTTGCAACCCCGAATTCCAGCTCTGGGTAGGAAGAGAATGGGCGGTTAAGAAAGGGGAAGGGGGCATCGGGGCATATGCAGAGTGCCTTCCCAGCACGAGGCTGGAGGGACGGGGCACCGACTCCATTGCAAGGCAGGCTTGCACATCTGACTGCCCTGCCAAACTGGACGGGAGAACCGCCGCATACCACCCCTGCTGCATAACTGTCCCCCCCACCCCCCTACCTACCCACCCACGTTTATTGCGAGGGAAATCTAGCTGTCTGCAGGGAAGGGGTTGGGTGCATGTAATGTGTGACAAAGGCATCAGGTGTACGTCTACCGTATTGGGTGGAAAGGGTATAAGGGTGGGGAGGTAGAGTGCATTTAAAAAAACCAAAACATTGTGGATTTAAACAAGGAAAATGTAGCATAATCTACTGTTTGTAAGGGCCCTTTGGGATTGGTTTTACCCATCTCAGACAGTTAGCTCATAGTGTAAATAAAGATGGCTGTTGTTTGCATTTTTTTAATAAAAGCATCAACAACGATCCTTTTGCACGGTCTGTTGTGCTGTGTTGCAGAACTTTTTGCAGTTGCAGGATTAGGGATGGTGTTCTGTGCTACAGTGGCGTAGCGTGGGGGGTGCAGGGGGGGCCGGCCACACTGGGCGCAACATCTGGGGGGGGGCGCGATCCACGGGTTAGGGGGCGCAAAATCCACGGGTTAGGGGGCGCAAATTACTTGCCTTGCCCCGGGTGCTGACAACCCACGCTACGCCACTGCTGTGACCAACTCCCGCCCGGAAACCTATGTCCCACTGTGGAAGGACGTGTGGATCCAGAATTACCAACTCACTGTTAAGACCATGTTCATGGAAGACAATCTTACTTGGCTATGAGTGATTGCCAAAGATGAAGCAGCAGCAGCTCATGAGGCCCTGTAACTCATTTAAAGTAGCTAAAGTAGCCTTATCTTGGGCTACAGTTCCTTCCTTGCATCATCTGTTGTTATCATCAGTTTCCTTTTGGGTGAAGACAGAGACAACGCAGGTATTGAGCAGTTTCACCGTCTGTCACCCATTAGCATTTCTACATCTTCTCCATGTAGAGGACCTACTACTTGCTTGCTACTACAAGCCTGATGTAGAAATGCAGAAAGAAAATAGCCATGTTTCTAAGATTATATGTTATATAATGTGTTATTAATAACTGAGATGGGGACAGAGTGTTGGAGGAGGTGTAAAATTAAGGGATCCTTCCTGCAACAAATTTGCCATATTTTTAGATTCTATCTTTACAGAGATCCACAAAATTACTACAAAAGGCTCTGTTGAATTTGTTTCTAGATTAAAACTTGAATGTTCACTTTAAACCATTAATTGGATATTTTCTGGTAGTGGCCTGAATGCAGATTAACAGATTTTGGATGGGACTAGAAAGGGCAACTCTTATCACATGGTACCAAAAAGTGGCAGATGAGATAAAAATGTCATGGGGGCAGACAAATTCATGGTGGAATTGTATTGTTATATTACACATATCAACAAGATGGACATCAGGGGACTTCCTACAGCATGTAAAATATTTTGACTGCTTTGATTCCTAATGGTGTGATATTTTTTCTTTTATTGTATTGGATAATCTGGGCTCAACTTTCTTTGGGTTTGTTCTGTTCTGCATCATAGTTACAGAGGGAGAGAAGAGTTACTTCTGTAAAAAGAAAAGCTATAAAAATAAATTTTAACAAACTATAAAGAATAATTTTATAGACAAGAAATCTCTACAAAGAACAGGTCCTCAAAGAATTTATTCCTTTAATAAATAACATATTTTATTGCATGTTTCTATTAACAAGAGCAGCCAAGATCAGTAAAGATTAAATACTATTTTAGTTCCATGTATTCTCATCCCTAGCAGCATCACTGATTTACTCCTATATACAGAGTGCACATTGGAAGACAAAGCCAGGTAAGCTAAGTGTTTGTCACAATGGCAAGAAATAATTTAACATATCGATAACTAGAAACAATTACATATCAAAAAAGAAAACACTGCTTATAACTTTTAGAAATCAAAACCAGGCAAGGTGTACAAAGAACCAATCAGTACACACTGCAAAGTTTTAGCAGACTTTTGGTTCCACATTGTAAATTAGGAACATAAATAGTTGCATAAGCTTTTTGTGAAATGTATACTATAGTATATTCAAGCTCCCTTGTTTTAGATGTTGTCTGGCTAAATTCGTTATTGTGGCAATAACATTTTGGTTTCAGCAATTCAGTGTTCCTCATCAGCTTTATAATCAACCATCTTGCTCAGGCAGAAAGGTGGGGTGTTTAGGAGAACAGATATGACTAAAAGTAATCTTTTTTGATACTTCAATCATTTTACTAGCAGAAGCATTATAATATTCCCCTTCCCATGCCCTCAGAGGAAGACTAAATGGGTGGAGATTACATTCAGATATCTCTTATTATACAATCCTCAATCCCAATGCTCAGCATGGAAGCAGTCTGCATTCCATTTAATTGAGCAATAAGACACTGGATGCTTTGTCTACCTCAATAAACATGTAATACATTGTTTCTGATAACACAGTACAGAAAATTCTCAAGAAAAAAACTTCTTATGACTCAGACAAGAGTTGAAATCATTATAATTTTTTTAAGAGTCTCTTTAAACAAACAGAGGTTAGAAGTAACAAGAGAGTGAAAAATAACCCATCATAGTGCAAGCTTTTGGGGTGACATATATAAAAGAGTGGGATGCGAGTGGCACTGTGGTCTAAACCACTGAGCCTCTTGGGCCTGCTGATCGGAAGGTTGGCGGTTCAAATCCCCGCAATGGGGTGAGCTCCTGTTGCTCTGTCCCAGCTTCTGCCAACCTAGCAATTCGAAAGCATGTCAAACTGCAGGTACCACTCTGGAACCATTCTGGTACCACACAGAAACGGTGTTTCTGTGCACTGCTCTGGTTTCGCCACATGACCCGGTTTTCCACATGACCCGGAAAAACTGTCTGCGGACAAACGCCGGCTCCCTTGGCCAGTAAAACGAGATGAGCACCGCAACACCAGAGTCGTTCGTGACTGGACTTAATGGTCAGAGGTCCTTTACCTTTTTATATAAAAGAGCAGCTATGACACTGCTGGTTTTCACTACGTATACTTGTGAGAATTTCTAGAATAACTTGTTTTTGCCCTCTCCCCAAATTCTTTTAATGAAAATTTTTGTTCCTATAAGAGGTCTTTTAAAATGAAGTGCATTATTATGTTCTGAACATATTCAGTTGGTCCAAAACCAACAAATACACTTCCATTATTAGCATGTTGATCTGGTTTTGGTTACAAGAAATTCAACTAATATCATGATTAGCTGATAAATGAAAGCATACAAACAGAAGACCTTAAGTACTCCTGAAGTAGTTAAAAAACTAAACAGACACAATTATACAACTATGTCACAAGGTAAAGAATATCTTAGTATAGTTTAATTGTATTATGTTCCATTACATATTTTAAAACCATTATAAATATTCTGATAAGAAGCCTAAACTTTAAAGTTAGTTTTGGCTTAAATTTTTCAGTTCCTATCCTGGACTTTGCCTGCTAACTAAACAGAGGAGCCAGTGGCTAAGATGCAACGAGGCGGTAGCAGGATTCTTGATATGATCATTAAGGCTGATGACAACACTCAGCTCTGAGATAAAAGATATAGCCAGCCACTATACACCAGCATTACAAATCCAGTTTCATTTTTAACTGAGGTAGTGCTGTAGAGGTTTGAAAGGGTGCCAGTAAAAAAACAGATTTTTACTGCTGTAGCAGTTGCAAACACAACCTCCTAACATGCTGAAAAATAAATACAGTCAACTGTGCTGGGGAAAAAAATGGCACTCACTCAGTCAGCCTACTGAAGAGGTCCAAAGTTCTAAAGCATAGTTTATGCAAACAGTGTTGCAAACTCAGTGAATGAGATGGGATAATTCCCCTCCATGAGAACCATGGAACTGAAAAAAGCGTACTGTATTAGGATTTTAAAATGTTTTAAATTTCATCAAGCAGTTTTCATGGCGGTAATACTGGTTTCTTCATTCTGAAAAGAAAGAGAAAGTAAAGGCATCACTAAACTCTAGCCAAATAAAGATGCAGGTGCAGTCAGAGCTCCTTCACTACTCAGTTACAAGTTCAGAATGACCCAGTTCTCTGAGGGCACAGACTACCAACATGTAGAAGATGTCCTTGGTGCATTACTTTTGCCTGTTACTCTCTTGGTGTGTAAAGGTAAAGGGACCCCTGACCATTAGGTCCAGTCGCAGACGACTCTGGGGTTGTGGCGCTCATCTCGCTTTACTGGCGTACAGCTTCTGGGTCATGTGGCCAGCATGCCTAAGCCGCCAAAATTCTGTACAATGTTCCTCAAGCATGAGGACCACATTGCTTCATGGGCTCATCAACTACAGCTCCTAGAACTAGGTAATTAAGTTATTAAAATCTTAATTAAGTTATTAAAATCTTAAAGCACACAAACCCATTTTTAACTTGCCAAATGTGTGGCTTTTTCCTATGCTGGAAGAAGAGGGAAACTTTGGAACTGACAAGAGCATATTTTAAAGAGTCTGTTTCCATGCCACTTTGGCATATTTTGTGATTTTAACTGCTGGAGTTCTCTCACCAGAGTACTTGCCACAAACTTGGATCTTGCAGCAGCATGTAATACTCTGTAATCCCACATACAGGGGCCACTTCACCTCATTGCTTTAACCCCTTTAAAGTCACCTCATTGGTTTGACCTTTTATCAAAACTAGGCTTTTAGAGGTCAACTCTTCTTAAGTTAGACCTGCAACAAAATACTGCAGCCTAGAACAGAAGCCCTCATAGAGTCGGTTCAGTCCTCTTGGGAAAGCAGGATTTCAGGAGAAAACCCCCCCCCCCCAAAAGGACTTTCCTACAAACATAGCAGTCTGTGACTATACAGCATGTGAGGGATGTCTGAGAAGCTGCTTTGTAGTTCTTTCCTCCTAGGACAGCCCAGTACAGGGAAGCTATTAGGGACACTCATATTCCTATTTGGTTAGAAGTCCCCCTACTCCCAGGTCAGTGGGCACAGAAATCCTGCCTAAAGGTGTTACTGTAGCAAGAAAGATTGAACTGGAAGAACTCTCATTACAGATAAAAAAAACCCTCTGTGAAATGAGACACCAAAGTTTGATCACGTTCAGCAGCTCTGGGCATAATGGTGTTTCAATCCATTATCCACACAAAAAAGAAAAAAAGAAAAAGGTTAAAGCAAGGAAGCTTACCTTTCACTGAAGAGACTTCTTTCAAATTGTGGGTCAAGAAGTCTATACTGGTGTAAGTACCATTGATACTTTCATTACAGGGGTGTCTGCCTTTGTGCTTGCCTTGGCCACCACTTGCCAAATAGTCTCCTTCCAAGACATCAACAGCAATGTGGTTGAGGCCATTCTGGAAGCCAGCTGAGGTCTCCCGGCACATGGGGCTGCTGGTCTGCTCTTCTAACAAGCCATTTTTCCTGAGGGACACATTTTCCACAGAGGCAGAATTGTGTCGCTTGGGACTGTGTGCAAAGGAAGGAGAAACAGGCGTCACTGTAGTAGTAGAGGGAAAAGTCTCTGAGCTGTGCCTCCGTCGTCCCTGAGGATCAGCACGGATTACTTTGGCTCCATGATTAGGATCAGGAGGAGGACTGGCAAAGATGAAGGCCTGCACCCCAGAAAGTGTAAGTTGCTTCAATTCAGTAACAGGGCTGCTTACATTAACATTTTCTGGCTTCTGTAAAATGGGCTGGGTTGGGGTGGCTGTTGTAAAAGTTGTCTCCATTTCAACCTTTAGGTAATGTTTGTTAGGTTGCCCAGGGCTGGGGCAGGATCCTGGGATCAACACATCTTCCAAGGATTCCGCAGCTGCTGATTGTGACCCATCAAAGTTGAGGTTCATATAGCTGGGGATGAGGAAATTATTGTGCTCATTCAACCCAGAGCCAAGTGAGGAAGCTGAGCTGCCACAGGCTAGTGAATATCCAATGTGGACATACTCTCCACAGGGACTTTGTGATTCATTTGTAGGGGGTCGCTCATTCATGTAGGGAGTAAGAGAGCTCTCAGTTTGGCTGTAGTAAATGGTTGAAGGCATCATTGTGTGGTTGCAGATAGCAAGGAAGGACTCCCCTTTGGGTGTGAGAGTTAATCTCTCTACAGGCGAGTTCATAACCACATACTGGTCACTGTTCTTTTTCTCACCCAGAGAGTTTGGCTGGCTTTGGAAGGCATGAGATAGTGGGTTATAGAAGTTGCTGGTCTGGCCCCTCAGCCCTTGGCCTGCAAAGCCATCAGGAGAGGGCACAGGTGAGGCAGATCCATAGACAGGAGGCAACAGCAAAGGGGACATGTCAATGTAGTCACCACTGGTCATTCTCCCATCAGGACTCTCCCCAGATAACTTGGTACCCAACATGCGCATGTAGTCACTGTCATCTACGGAGTTATCACTGCTGATCTTGTGGGAGTGAGGATGCAAAATCTGCTGTGGGGCTGACACACTGGTGGGGCTCATAGACATATAACCACCAGGACCACCTTGCAATGGCAAAACAGCTGCTCCCCCAGAGCTCATGGGCATGTAACCCTCCTCCCCACTACCACTGCGACCTAGATGTGAGCTGCTACTGCTGCTGGTGGTTCCGCCAGAGCCAATGTCCACATCACAGTAGTCCTCAGGGTAAGGAGTATAGGTTCCCCTTGAAGGGGCCCCTGCTGTTGGTAAGGTAGCCCGCATGAGTGTGTACTCATCCAGCGAGGCAGAGGAGAGAAGAGTTGGCATGGGGTGCCGATATGCTGGTGTTGTCAGGGAGTAAGTGCGCTTCCTGGGAACCTTGTCTCCTCCAGCGCTCTCCCATATGTAGGGCCAATAACAAGGGTGTCCCCGCTCCATGGCAATGTAGCCATCCAGCTGCAGGTCAGGAGGAGTCTCAGGTGTGTTGCTGTGGTTACTAGCTTTTGAAGGGTCCATGACTGGACCCAACTCCTCAAAGGCCAGGAAGCTAGCAGGATCGTTAGGGGAGCCGGAGGTGCTGCTGCTGGAAGGGTGCTGGGAGAACATGCCTGGCTCTGTAGCCAGCTTTGTAACCAAGGAGGGGGAGCGCAACAAGGCCAGGGAGCGACCGGGCGGCGCAGCTGTCTGGCTCCCGAGCCTGCAGCTGGCTGCCCCAGGCGTGTGCGAGCGGCCGAGCGGGGGTTCTCCAGCGTCGGACCCCGAGGGGCTGCCAGCTAGTGAACCAGCTCTGCCCCCGTCACCCTCACTCGCAGTCCGGCTCCGGTTCCCGCTGCTTCTGCCCACCACCAGAGTGTCTGTACGCGACCGGCGGAGAAGCCCGGCCTGGCTGGGGGGCAGCGCCGTCAGAGAGGGCGGGTGGTGATGGCGGCGGCCGGGAACCGAAATGGGTCGACTGCACATAGCCGACAATGCTCCGCTGGCGCCGGACGATGACGAACTGGATGAAGATGACGACGACTGGCTCTTGCTGCGCGGGCGGAACTCGGCGAGCTCCCGCAGCGCCTTCATGGCCTCCAGGATAGTCTCATGGATGTTCTGCGCCACCACCGAGTCGTCCGCCTGCATCCACAGCTCGCCGGGCCCAGTCGAAGCCGAGCGACCAAGCTCCATGAAGAAGAAGCTATCCGAGTGGCCGCAGCGGCGGATGTTCATGAGCTGCAGTGTCACGCAGGGCCGCTGGCAGTTGAGGCGCACGAGCCCCACCGTGCGCGCCGCTAGGCACAGCCGGTGCACGCCGGCGAGGTTGCGGCTCTGCCCGAGGCCCCGGGGCTTCAGCGTCACCTGCCACACCTCGCGGTAAGGCGAGGCCCCGGGCAGCGGCGGCGGCTCCTCGCGGGAGGCCGACGGCGGCTGGCGCCGAGGGGAGTCCTGCCCGGCGGGCTGGCTCTCGCGGAGCAGCTCCGTCAGCGCCACGTACCAGGCCTCCTGCTCCGGCTCGCTCTCGGCTGCCAGCGCGAAGTACTCGTCGCGCGTGTACAGAGCCACCAGGTGCTTGTGCTTGGCGTCGGCCCGCTTGTGGATGTTGAGGCAAGAGTCGAGCGCGATGGAGCGCTTGGGCACCGCCGACTTGCTCCGCCACTTCTTCTCGCTCTCGTAGTACTCCAGCCGGGCGGGCTGAGGCGGCGCTTCGTCCGCGGCGGCTCCGTCGCTGGCGGCGCGGAGCACGAAGAAGCGCCTGTGGCCGTGCTTGTGCTTGCGCAGGTAGCCGCACTTGCGCACGCCCGGCGGCGGCGGCGGCTGCTCGGGCGGCGGCTGCTGCTGCTGCTGGTGGTGGTTGTTGTTGTTGTTGTTGCGGTTGAGGCCGCCTTGCGGGCGGTCGGGAAGCTCCGCCGCGGGGGGACTCGCCATCCCCTCTCCCGCTCCGGGGCGGCGATTCCGAGCAGCGCTTGTGCGAGGCCCGCAGCTCGCGCGTCCCCCACCCCGGCGCCCCCGGCCGCTTCGGGTCTCCGCTGTGGCCCACGCTTGCTCGCTCGCTCGCTCTGGCCAGCCGCTCAGTCCGTTCGGTGCTGCGCGCGCTCCTCGCCGGAGGACCAGAGATGCAGCGGCGGCAGCAGCAGGGAACTTCTCGCGCTCCGCTCTCCTCTGCCAACAGCAAAACAACACGTGACGCGCCCGGGTTACCCAGAAGCTCACGTAGGAGAAGGGGCGTTGCGGAGAGAAGCCGCCCAGGTCCTTTCATCAGCCCGCACTCAGCGTAAAAGACAGCGCGCTCCACCAATGGATTGCAGGGCGAGAGCTCCCCTCCAGGCTGCGAGGCTGCGATTGGGTTTCCAGCTGGCCTCTCTGGCCCGCTCGCCTGTTTCGTCCTGCGCCTTCCCACTCCCTGCCGCCGGGCGACGATGTCTCTTGGTCTCCCTCTGAAGCAACAAATCGTCGTCCTGCCGGAGTGGGGCTCCTTGCCCGCCCGTCGGGCCCGAGGTCCTCAGACCTTCGTGCCGTGACTTCCCCGGCGCTTCGCTAATTCGGATGGCACGGAGAGTTCCCGCAGTTTATCCAGCGCGTTTGCTGTCGATGTGCTTATTTATTTAATAGCGAAATATAAACAGTAAAGAGGACAGTAAAGAGGAAAGAAAAAAATAGATAGAATGTGATAGAATTCTTAACTCTTTGCTTTCTGTTTAAAGTGATCAAAATATTTTTATAGTCATACTGCTATATTTCATTGAAATGCTGCAAATAAATAAATAAATAAATAAATAAGCAAGCAAGCAGGCACTCTGTTAAGAAGAAAGGTGACAAAGGAACAGTTATCTATTTCATCAAATGAGAGTTTTCAAGGAATAAAGGTACCCTGCAACACAACACTCAGTGGCATTTTGTCTTTTGGTCCATTTCCCCATCCTCCAGTAAAGTATACACCAAACTACTCTAAGACCAAATCTGAGCATGGTGGAGCCTACACAAGAAAAATGACAGGAAGGAACTGCTTGCTGGCTAAATATTTTTTTCTCTTTGCCCAATTAGTTTTCTATTCAAACAAGGGGGGGCCAGGAGGCAGGGCCGGATTTAGATGAAGAGAGGCCCTAGGCTACTCCACTTGTGAGGCCCCTCCCCATCCCTCACCCTCACAACTAGAAGAAAATGGAAGAGTGTTACAGTAAGAACCTGGAACATGGGTTACAAGCTCTTTGAAGATCTTCTCTCCCTACCCAGAATACATATCCAGAACCATCATTGATACATCACTGATACATCATCATCATGTCACAAGGAGGGAGGGGAGTTGTGAGGTTACCCAAGTTCATCAACTTGCCCCAGTTATCAGATCAAGTTCCTACCACCTATCAGATCAAGTTCCTAACACCTAAGGGACACGGGTGGCGCTGTGGATTAAACCACAGAGCCTAGGACTTGCCGATCAGAAGGTTGGCGGTTCGAATCCCCACAACAGGGTGAGCTCCCATTGCTTGGTCCCTCCTCCTGCCAACCTAGCAGTTCGAAAGCATGTCAAAGTGCAAGTAGATAAATAGGTCTGACGGGAAGGTAAACGGTGTTTCCGTGTGCTGCTCTGGTTCGCCAGAAGCGGCTTAGTCATACTGGCCACATGACCCAGAAGCTGTACACCGGCTCCCTCGGCCAATAAAGTGAGATGAACGCCGCAACCCCAGAGTCAGCCACGACTGGACCTAATGGTCAAGAGCCATTTACCTTCATGCATATCTTTGCCTTCTGGCCTTCCCAAGGATGGGCTGTGGGAACACCTGGCCTCAGGAAACCCATCAACAGATGTTCATTGTTTCTCTCAAGGGAGGGGCGCTCTGTACTTGACTGTATATCCCAAGGATTATGGAGGAGGGTGGTATCCAAGTTGAACACATGACCTCTCGCTTAGAGTATTATGGAGGAAGGCAATGTCCAAGTCTGCCTTTCCTTTTGAAGCAAAATGTCATTGAAATGGGAGAATTGGTTATGGCATTGATTTTATGTAATTTCCAAAGGTTAGTAGTCCAGCACGGTCAAGTACAAGGGGGTACAATTTTGACACTTGCACCAATGCAACAAGTTTTCCCAATAGAAACCAGCTTTCTCGATTAACAGTGCAAAGGCTCATTGTCCCGGGGTTTTTAGGGAGGAGAGGTGTTGAGAGGTGACAAAAATGATTTCCAATAAGTGCCCCCCTTTATTTCCATAACAAGTCCTTGAGTCTGTACTCTGACTAGGGACCTAGAAGTGGCAGCGCTTGTCAGCCCAACCCCTGCAACCCCTCATCAGGGCTGGCTTTAAGGCAATTGGAGCAGCTGGGCCAAATTGGGCCTTGCAGACTGCTCCTAAGGTGGCCCCTGCACCAGGGCAATCTAGATGAATTGTATTTATACCTCTAAGATTCCAAGTTGGGCCCCAGAGCTTCAAATTGGGCCCCACTGGCTAGCCCTGAGTCTCATAGTTGCTGGGCCTGAGTTGCCCTGCCCTTGCATGAAGTCTTGGGTTTGCAATTTTGGAGAGTGTTGACTTCCCGCTGGGAAGCGGGCTGTCTGGCGAGGCCCCCTAGATTTAGAGGCCCTAGGCTTCAGCCTACTTAGCCTATTCACAAATCCAGCCCAACCAGGAGGGCAGCTACCCCCCTAAATCAAGTAAATCAATAAAAATATTTAACTAACTGAGGTTATGCCCCCCACTAATATAAAGCCTGACCCTTAACAAAAATCCTGGCTATGCCCATGTTCTGGTTAGCAATGAAATCATCATCATCATCATCATCATCTGGCTAGGTTTCCCTAGCAACTCTGGGTGGCTTACAATGCATATAAAAACACAGTAATTTTTTGTGTGAAAACATTAATGAGATGAGGAAATATTTGTTTGGTAAAATATATAAAATTCATGGGTTTTTATTTTATTTTAACCCATGTGGAATTATATTCTTACAGAAAATTTGAAATTACTTTCAAAGCAGCACCCCCATCAAAGTTTGAGAGGCATTTTTCAAGCTTTGGGTGTCAGAAAAGCACTCACTGCATATGCTGTTATCAATGAGCCTTCATTTTTTTAAAAATAATATTTATTACTTTTAGAGTTTACAAAAAAGAAAAAGAAAAAGAGAAAAATACAAAAAAGAGAGAAAAGAAAAGCACAAAAACAATACAATACAGCATATGAACAATACAAACCCAACCTAAACCCATTAAACTAAACACATAAATAACATAAAACAAAAACAATTTAAAAACATCCCTCCTTTTCCATGCTCTATCCTTCATTCCCTTGTTTCCTCGACTTCCTCACACCTCCCTTTTTGTATCCCACTTCTAGTATTTGTTTCAGCAAATCCTTTCCATCTTTCTCTATTTTCTGTCATCTTATAAATAACATATTCTTTGACCTTATTTCCCATTAAGGGTAAATTACTTATATGTACTTAACTCCTTATATCATTTCTGCTAAATCCATAAAATGTCATTCCATCATTTTTCTAACAGTCATTACTTTAACAATATTTCTAAATAAACACTTTAAATTATCCAGTAATCTTCCACTATCTCCTCTCCCTGGCTTCGGATTCTGCCAGTCCTTTGCGTCAGTTCCATATAGTCCATCAACCTGGAGATCTTATGTCCGAGGCTCTTAAATCTTTTCCAAGTCCCTTCTGCAGATCTTCTTCATTTTCTTTGATACTCAGGAGCAAATCTCGAGAAAACTCCAACCTAGCAATGCTTTTATTCCTTCTGAACAGTTCAGCCAAATTTCCATAGTTAAAAGTAAAGTCCATAAAGAATTTCAGGACGTATTTCAGGATTCCTCCAATTCTAGATGCCCCCAAAACTTCAGGCACCTCCCAACCCAAGCCCATGTCCCAAAAGTCAATCAATCCCTGGATAGAGGGATCTTTCCAACTTTCCTTCTTCAATCCAAGCCGGGATCCAAACCTCAAAAATTGACTTTTGCTAGGTTCAATCATGAATGACCTCGATTTGTCAACTTGCTTCTGAGAAGTTAAGGGTCCAGCTTGTACAACTTTAAGTTTCACAACAACAACTTTCTCCTTTTCCTCCACCATTTCTCCTGCCAAGGTATGTTCCTGTGCCAACTCCTGAATTGTTTCTGTATTGGTACTCACTTTTTGACTCAAATTAGTCACTTTCTGTTCCAAGTTGTCAATTTTAAATATCGTGTCCTCTGTCTTTTTATGGAGCTGTTCCAGCGAATAATATATCTTATGTAATACAGTCACAATAGCTTCTCCTATCAACATTTTGAAAAGTCCAAGGTCAGTCTCTGGTTCTCAGAATCTTTATCTTGCAGCTGGAGTTCTCCCTGTTAAACTCCTGCAACAGTTTCACATGCTCCCTATAGAGGGAAACAATTTCCACTTGTAACAATTCTTTCAAACACGACTCAAGCAAATAACAATAGCTTCAATTTTCGGTTACTTTTTTCCTCCTTTTTTTGAACGCAAAAGAGGACAATGGAAACAGTATCTTTCTTATTTAGCTAACTGTCAAATCCGTTCTGTCAATGAACATTCCCCGAACGTCATCTGGCAACCCTTTTCCAGGTTCAGAGCAGTGGCAATTTAGTTTTCACTCTCTCCTGCAGGCACACTAAAACCAAGACTTCCCCCCTCTTCTCCTGCTTCCAAGGGGGGTTATGTGATTTTGTCCGATGGAAATTTAATACTTTGTCAAAAACTTTCAAAGACTTTAGCTTGTGGCGTCTTTGCTTCAGTCTATTTACAAAAGCAGAAGGCGGACTTCCTGTTTAGAACCTTCCCGCTTTGGTGCCAAATTAAAGTATTTCAAGATCCAATTTTCCGTTTTACTCACGGGTAGTTGTTTATTTTATATATATATATATATTTTATAAAATATTTATTAAGATTTTAGAAAACATATGTCACATATAACAAAATAAGAACATCAACAACAAACAAAAAATACACACTCAACAAGACAAAGAAAAGAAGAAAAAACAAAAAGAAAGTAAAATTCCACTTTTTAAATTTCAAAAATCCATATCCCTCTTTCCTGACCTCCTCACATCCCCCTTTTTTGTATTCCTCTTTATTCCGTCAAATTCAGCAAATTCTAACCCTTTTTCCAAACTCGTTTATAATTATATATTTCCAGTTATTATGTCTCTAATTTCCCTTATCTTGTACCTTTACACCACCTTATATATTTTGACATAATAATTATTCTAGTCATACCCCCTCCTTTTTCTTAATATTCTTCTTTTCCGAACTCTTTTAACCATATCCCAAATGCCATGTTACCTTCAAATCCCACATCATTTTAACACTCAAATATTTTACAATATTTTTGTAGATAGTTCTTAAACTTTTTCCAATCCTCTTCCATCAGTTCTTCTCCCTGGTCACGGATTCTGTCAGTCATTTCTGCCATCTCCATATAGTCGTTCACTTGCATCTGCCAGTCTTCCACGGTGGGTAGATCTTGTGTCTTCCAAAACTTGGCGAGAAGTATTCTTGCTGCTGTTGTTGCATACATAAAAAAAGTTCTGTCTTTCTTTGACACCAATTGGCCAACTATGCCCAAGAGGAAGGCCTCTGGTTTCTTAGGAAAGGTAAATTTAAATACCTTCTTCAGTTCATTATAGATCATTTCCCAGTAAGCCTTAACCTTTGGGCACGTCCACCAAAGGTGAAAGAATGTTCCCTCAGCTTCTTTACATTTCCAACACTTGTTGTCAGGCAGGTGATAAATTTTTGCAAGCTTAACTGGGGTCATGTACCACCTGTAAATCATTTTCATAATATTTTCCTTTAAGGCATTACATGCCGTAAACTTCATACCGGTGGTCCACAACTGCTCCCAGTCAGCAAACATAATGTTATGACCTATGTCCTGCGCCCATTTGATCATCGCTGATTTGACCGTTTCATCCTGTGTATTCCATTTTAACAGCAAGTTATACATCTTTGACAAAATCTTAGTTTTTGGTTCTAGCAGTTCTGTTTCCAATTTTGATTTCTCCACCTGGAAGCCAATTTTTTTATCCAAATTATAGGCCTCTCTTATTTGATAATAGTGAAGCCAACCTCGCACTTTATCCTTTAATTTCTCAAAACTCTGCAATTTCAATTTGTCACCTTCTTGCTCCAAAATTTCCCAATATTTTGGCCATTTGGCCTCCATATTGAGCTTTTTCTGGGACTTAGCTTCCATTGGTGACAACTCACGGGTAGTTGTTTAAAATCCAATTGTCCACAGGAAAAAGTCAGCGCTCTCCGGCAGCAGCAATGCGGCTTCACTCCGTGAAAGAAGCGGTCGATTCAAAGCACCGCGCCACTCACCCCACGTCGCTCCGGATCCCCAAAATAGGGTTTCCCTGCGAGTGCCAACCGAATCCCAAGTTCACAGGCTTCTCCCGCCTGTGATTTCAATGGGTCTCCGCCTTCTCCGTGGCGGTCAGACCCTGCTTTTCACAGAGCAAGTTCCTCCCGATCGGAGGAGCTCCGCCATTGCCGGAGGCGCCAACCCGGAAGTCATCAATGAGCCTTCATTTTCAGGTAATGGCCAGGCCATCAATTTATTTTTGCATGTCAGTCAAGAACAGCAGTTTATCAAATTGTATCTGTGTTGAAGTAACTGGGATCTACTGCAGAAAAAAAGATCTTGCTGGGTATTGTCTAAAATAGCTTGATGTCCAAGGCAGGCCTAAATATGAGTAATGTGTATTAGGTGATGCTGGATGCTGGAATTGAAGGTATGTTCATCAAATTTGCAGATGACACCAAACCGGGAAGGTATCTAATGCAGAATTTGAATTCAAAATGACCTTCACAGATTGGAGAACTGGGCACAAGGTAACAAAATGAATTTCAATAGGGATAAATGTATGTTTTTGTCCTTAGGCAGGAAGAATCAGCTGCACATGTGAAAAGTACACGTGACATGAGTCAACAGTATGATGCAGCAACAAAAAAGCTAATACTATTCTAGGCTGCATCTAGGCTAGTGTCCAGATCAGGGGAAGTAATAGTACCGCTCTATTCTGCTTTGGTCAGATCACACCGAGAATACTGTGTCCAGTTTTGGGCATCACAATTTAAGAAGGATGTTGACAAGTTGGAACAAGTGCAGAGTTGGGCAACCAAGATGATCAAGGGCCTTATGAGGAACAGTTGAGGGAATGCTCCAACTACTGCACAATTGCACTCATTTCACAAGCAAGGTGATGCTTAAAATTCTACAAGGCAGGCTTAAGCAGTATGTGGACTGAGAACTCCCAGAAGTGTAAGCTGGATTTCGAAGGGGCAGATGAACCAGAGACCAAATTGCAAACATGATTATGGAGAAAGCTAGAGAGTTCCAGAAAAACATCTACTTCTGCTTCATTGACTACGCAAAAGCATTTGACTGTGTCAACCACAGCAAACTATAGCAAGTTGTTAAAGAAATGGGAGTGCCTTATCTGTCTCCTGAGAAATCTCTATGTGGGACAAGAAGCTACAGTTAGAATGGAACAACTGATCGGTTCAAAATTGGGAAAGGAGTACGACAAGGCTGTATATTGTCCCCCCGCTTATTTAACTTATATGCAGAATTCATCATGCGAAAGGCTGGACTGGATGAATCCTAAACCGGAATTAAGATTGCCAGAAGAGAATTGGAAATAAGAGTCAAAAAAATTAATCCCAGAACCTTTTCAGAACTCCTTGATCAAGGAACTACAAAAAGATGGTAAAGCGAGATGAGCGCCGCAACCCCAGTCGGTCACGATTTTGTTACAATTTTGTAATATGCAGAGAATAACATTTATAGAGAAACCAGAGATTGGAACTGAGGGAAGTCAGGGTGGGGTGGGGAGGGTGGGTTGTTTTATGGGAGGGAGGGGGAGGGGAAAATGGGGGGGAATTAAGGATGATATGTTTTAAAATAATATGTTTTGTATAAATTCCTAATAAAATAAAATAAAAAGATTGCCAGAAGAAATATCAACAACCTCAGATGTGCAGATGACACAACTTTCATGGCAGAAAGTGATGAGGAATTAATGAGGGTGAAAGGGGAGAGCGCAAAATAAGGTCTGAAGCTCAACATAAAAAAAACTAAGATCATGGCCACTGGTCCCATCCTGGTAAATAGAAGGGGAAGAAATGGAGGCAGTGAGAGATTTTACTTTCTTGGGCTCCATGATCACTGCAGATGGTGACAGCAGTCACAAAATTAATAGACACCTGCTTCTTGGGAGAAAAGCAATGAGAAACCTAGACATCATCTTAAAAAGCAGAGACATCACCTTGCCGACCATATAGTTAAAACTATGGTTTAGTGATGTATGGAAGTGAGAGCTGGACCATAAAGAAGGCTGATCACCGAAGAATTGATGCTTTGGAATTATGGTGCTGGAGGAGATTCTTGAGAGTCCCATGGACTGCAAGAAGATCAAACCTTAAGGAAATCAGCCCTGAGTGCTCACTTGGAAGGACAGATCCTGAAACTGAGGCTTCAAGACTTTGGCCACCTCATGAGACGACTCCCTGGAAAAGACCCTAATGTTGGGAAAGATGGAGGGCACAAGGAGAAGGGGATGACAGAGGATAAGAGGACAGTGTTCTTGAAGCTACCAGCATGAGTCTGACCAAACTGTAGGAGGCAGTGGAAGACAGGAGTGCCTGGTGTGCTCTGGTCTATGGGGTCACAAAGAGTAGGATACGACCAGTGGCGGAGCTTGATGCTACGGCACGGGGGGGGCGGAGAGAAGGCGGGGGCAGGGCTGGCGCGTGTCCCAGAGGCGGTGCGCACATCCTGGGGGGGAGGAGCCACGATGGCACCCCACCGGGATCGCGCTGTGCTCTCCCCCCGCACTCCTCTTCTTCTGCCAGTGGACACGACAACTAAACAACAACAAGAAGAAGCTTGGAAGAGAAGAGGCTGAGAGGAGATATGATAGCCAACTTCAAATATCTGAATGGCTGTCACATGGAAGAGGGAGCAAGCTTGTTTTCTCCTGTTCTGAAGCATAGGGCTCAAACCAATGGATTTAAGTTATAAGAAATGAGATTCCAACTAAACATCAGGAAGAACCTTTGACAGTAGGAGCTGTCTGATAGTGGAACGGGCTCCCTCAGGAGGTTGCGGACTGTCCTTCCTTGGAGGTTTTTAATCAGAGGTTGGATGGCCCTCTTGTCATGGATGCTTTGCAGGGGGTTGGACTAGATGAGCCTTGGGAGCTCTTCCAATTCCGCAATTTTTCAGTTCTATCATTCTGTGACTTAAAATGTCCCTAAGAGAAGTGCATGCAAGTGTGCTGGCAATCAGAGACACAAACACTGTCCTGTGTTCAAGGGTGCCAGCTTGAATAAAATATGGGGTGCGGAGCCAACTAGTCTCTTTTGCAACATTGGTCAGTGTATGCTAGTATTTATAAGATTGTGTACTTCATTCAATTTTAGATCTACATAGATTCTCATTTACCCATTTGTAAAAAAAAAACCACAGGCACCACAGGCACACACCATGCAGTTGGTTTTTTCCATTCTCCTTCGTTCAGATTGTACCTTGTGAAGTGATGGAATCAGAATTCTCTGTGCTGAATGTACACTATATGATTCTGCATTATCCCTCAAAACAATATCAACAGTGTCCCATTGGATTTGGATTTGATATCCCGCTTTATCACTATCCTAAGGCGTCTCAAAGCGGCTAACATTCTCCTTTCCCTTCCTCCCCCACAACAAACACTCTGTGAGGTGAGTGGGGCTGAGAGACTTCAGAGAAGTGTGACTAGCCCAAGGTCACCCAGCAGCTGCAGGTGGAGATGCAAACCCAGTTCCCCAGATTACGAGTCTATCGCTCTTAACCACCACACTGGCTCTCTCATTCTTTTCCCAATACATCCTCAATATAAACTATATTCCCTACAAGGTTCATCATGGCAGCTACACTGTGGCTGAGGTTATCTGTTTTTGACCCTCTAATCACATGAAATCACAATGAAATGGAAGGTTTTTTTAAAAAAATATTGTATGTTTCTGCAGAGAATTCTTCCACAGAGGTCAAGGTACCTCCAGGTTTCAACACAGAGGTTGGCTCAAGGCAAATATATATTGCTTCTGATTTTACAGTACTGTCACATCAGCACCTGAATCAGTTTTTAAATCTATGGGCTTGTCGCCAATGTTTAATTCCAATCTCCATATTGGCTCAGTATCATCACAAACAACAAATCCCAGAAAAGGTGGATTAGAACTGTCATTTGTCACTTTTTTGTACTATCTTAGTGTTCAAGTTTTTTTTAAACTTGTGGCATTGGACTCTTCTGGTTGGGCATCTCTCCCCACCCCTGGGCTGTGTTTTTAGTGAACTGAGAAAGAGCTGAACTTGCTTAATCCAACCTGCTTTGGAAAGTTTATTATTAAGCGCTTTTTGTAGATGGGTATTTTTTCCTGCTGGGACGCGGGTGGCGCTGTGGGGAAAAGCCTCAGCGCCTAGGGCTTGCCAATTGAAAGGTCGGCGGTTCGAATCCCCGCGGCGGGGTGCGCTCCCGTTGCTCGATCCCAGCGCCTGCCAACCTAGCAGTTTGAAAGCACCCCTGGGTGCAAGTAGATAAATAGGGACCGCTTACTAGCGGGAAGGTAAACGGCGTTTCCGTGTGCGGCTCTGGCTCGCCAGAGCAGCGATGTCATGCTGGCCACGTGACCCGGAAGTGTCTCCGGACAGCGCTGGCCCCTGGCCTCTTGAGTGAGATGGGCACACAACCCTAGAGTCTGTCAAGACTGGCCCGTACGGGCAGGGGTACCTTTACCTTTACCTATTTTTTCCTGCTAGGATTCTGTGTACTGGAGACCTCCAGGTTGCTTTCTGGCAATTTCTGCTTGCTGTTCTGAGGTTTAACAAGAGAGGAACCATGGATCCCAGGACATTCCCGGATCAGAAGCTGGTGTGGCTTCTTTAAATTTGTGGTGTCCCAGTAAAAGTGGGACAGTTAAGCAGTTATGATCTTGGACTCCCTTCTCTTTGAGTACTTCTGACCTTGGGGGTCTCACCCAGTAGCTCCTTAAGCTTTTGAATTCAGTCTTAAGGTCCAGAGTGTGTGTCCAACTGCACTCAGCTTTCCTTTGCCTCTGTATCATGAAACCCAGGAGGATGTGATCACTTCCTCCTAAGTTTCCCAGAACTTCTACTTCATTGAATCAATAGGTAAGCAACTTTTCTTTGGTACCTGTTCTTTCCTATATCTGAAATATCTGAAATAAAAAAAGACCTGAGTTTGTATGTATTAAAACCAAGAGACCATTGTTTTTTTTTTTAAAACAAATAGCTTTATTACAAATTATATTTTTTATGAAGTACACAGTCAAGTAAGTTTCCTATAAGGCCTTTAAAAATTATGTTGGCTTGATTATAATGATGCAATCTATTTTAGACATAAATGTCTAAAATATCAGCATATTTTATAGAAACCCAATAAATAAATACATCGGACCATTTTGCATTCCACAGGAAAACAACAAAAATGCAGTATAGAATATGAGGGCATGTTCATTTCATTGATCAGCAAGAATTATGTTTCTTCTTGCATGCAGGCTCCTTAATGCCATACACAATTCAGCCAAGAAAAAATGTTTGTATGTCAGTACCCTCTGTTATGTCAATAAGGAATATTGGTGTTCTCTTTCCCCAGAACTCTTCTTTACATTAGTATTAATTTGTACAACAACCTTAAGTATATAATAAAGAGCCTGAGAATTCAAGATAGAATGAAGTAATCCTATATATCTAATGCACAGAAATTGAAAAGGGGCATTTACACACCTGAGGCAGAGCTGTACTCCTCTTAGCACCTTTGGTTTTTAGGGGTGGGGGAAGATTTAGAGTATCAGTGCATCACATTCATTTATAAGATAATGTTTATTCAAAAGTGACATTTGAAGTGTATCATCTTCATCTTCAGCAAGTAAAGAGCCAAGAAGTAGAGTTTAGTTAGGCAGGTTCCTGTAAGGCACTTGACAGTTTTCATGCTGGGTGACAATGAGGTACATAGGATATATGCCTAAGCTTCACGCTGTTAACACAATAGCACCATATTGTGATATTAGGTACAACTGGAATCTCATGTTCTTCTCATACATACTTGGCAACGGCTAACATTTGAGTGTAGATCTCCTGCTTTTAGTGTGGAAGGAGTAGGTTTCCTGAAAAGTAAAAACAAAAAAGCTAAAAGTGACCAGTGAAGAAAATTGTTTTGAAGGAATAGTGTGTCCAACTCAGCTCACATACTGAAACTGTCAGATCATAACTTTCTACAATGAACAGAAATTAATGAGCTTAACCTCTGCCTCCTTCTTAAAGCCAGTTCTTAAATTGTAGGAATTCCTACTCCTATAGGATTGATTCCCATACTATTCCTTGATACTGTTACAGGTTACAGGTGCTTCAGGTGCTTCAGGTTACAGACACTTCAGATTATAGACTCTGCTAACCCAGAAATAGTACCTCGGGTTAAGAACTTTGCTTCAGGATGAAAACAGAAATTGTGCGGCAGCAGCAGGAGGCCCCCCAGCACTGGGCACATTTTTTTGAGGGGGTGTGACCATGGGCACCTGCATGTGAGGGAGCTGCAGAGACAGCTTCCCTGCATGACAGCTCAATGCTGCTAGCTCAACTGGGCTGCTAGCTCCTCAACTGGGCTGCGGTGTGCAAGTGAGCTCCACATGCTGCTTTGTGAGGCGAGCCACAGCGGGCTCCCTCAGCTTCCATCCTCTTTGGGGGTGTGCCCCAGGCACCTGCCCGAGCAGTGGAGCATATACTCCTCTGCTGCTATCTGAGCACACTTCTGTTCCTGACCCATAACTGGCTGTAATGCACTTCTTCTTTAGGCTGAATCTGTATCAGGTCCAAAGTAATAGTTTGACCAAAATATGCATTAAAGCATGTAGACAACTTGTATCTGAACTGTGAATTGGGATCTCAATTGCAGTGGGAATCTGATTGATAGAATCTGGTCAGGTAGAAGCACAACAGAAACAAACCAAAAAAAGGGACCAAAAAGGCAAAGTAAGTTCACTCTGTCACATCTAGTCACATTAATTTTAACTATTTAAAAAGCTGCTTTCAAAATGCATTTTTTATATCCTTGGGCAGGTATTGTCAATGCAGAAGATGTTCCCAACTTACTTGAACATTTCATTTCTCTCAATAGTGGCAAGCCAGAAGCTGTAAGCATTTGCATAATAATTGCAGGTGCCCTTGCCGTGGCATTCTATGAAGGGAGCACTGCGGAACTCTTCCAGACAGGAACCTGGAGATGCCAGAGCTTGCCCTGAGCCTTCTGCACCAGCACTGGTGTGCTGCCAAAAATACAGGTCATGCATCAGTTGATAAGAATAGATTATTGTTTTTAGTTACATATAATTCAACAGTACATTTAGTATTTAATAACAATTCAGTGGGGTAAATAACTGTTATTTGTATTCTACAGATGGGACTAGAAGTTGAAAAATAGTTAGTAAAGGTAAAGGTAAAGGGACCCCTGACCATTAGGTCCAGTCGCAGACAACTCTGGGGTTGCAGCGCTCATCTCGCTATATTGGCCGAGGGAGCCGGCGTACAGCTTCCAGGTCATGTGGCCTGAGGGACGGTGGATCGGCTCACAGCTGAAAAAGGTTGCTGACCCTTGTTCTATACAGATACCACAATGGTTGATGTCACAATCTTTTCTGATATGAACCTACTAGCCGAGCCACCTCTGTGCCACCTCTGAGGGACATTTTGAAAAAGCTGACAAGGGATTTATGAAACCCTTCCCCAGTGAGGCCTGCCAATGTCACCAGGTGAAAATCTCCCTCTGTTCCAAAGCATGCCGTTCCAAAGCTGCCGTTGTTTTTCTTACTGATCATAAATGCTTTGATTTGTTTTTTAGTTGTTCATGCTGCCAGTTTTTATTTTGCTTATAGGGTGTGTACTTTTAGTATTCTATGGATTCATGCTGATTTCTCCTTGGTTTCATATCTTGATAAGTTGGGCCATTTTTGAGAAGGAGACTCCAAAATTTAATAAATAACAATAAAATACAATAAATTTTACCTAGAAAAAAGTACCACTATGTTCAAATTAGGCTTACCCTGTATTAAATGTGCAACCACAAAAGCACATGGTCTCATAGCCCAGGTTTTACCATCCACCCCACTGGCTATCAAATAGTCCTTCATTAAAGGTACATTTTAAGATAATTCTGTGGCTGCTTTAAGTGTCTACACAAACCCATCCAGCACAAGCTACTCTCCCGGAGACTGGAACCACCCACCACGGAAACCAGGATCAGGATACCAACGACACTTTGACTCAAAATGTCTAATGACTCCTCCCAGTTGTGAACAGCACTGAGGACAAGATTGTGCTCTATGACTGAAGCAATCTCCCGATACTGTTCTCTGGACACAGCTGTGCAAGCAGGAGTGGAAAAACTGTGAAAGAGTGCTCTTAATAACCCACAGAGCCAGTCCAGGAGTCATGACCAGGATATCGGGGTCAATGCTATCAAAAGTTGCTGAGAGATCCAGAACCAGAGTCCCACTCTTCCTATTCCAGTCTCAGTACAAGGGTGACCAAGGCTTACCAAGGTATAGTCCTCAAATTGTGCATGCACCCAGACTGGAATTGATCCATATCCGCTTAGTTATTTGTTCTGTCCTACATTTCATGCATTTCAAGGGCTTTATATATTTGCATTTTTAAAATATTGTCATAAAGTTAATGTGTGTGTGTGTGTGAGGGTGTTGTTGGATCAACTCTATTGATTTGTCTGCTGTTTGCGGGGGTGGGGGTGGTTAGGACATTGTCTTGTTGTGGCACATGTGTGATAAAGGCTACACCAGGGTGAAGGCGTCCTCCTTTGTTTGTCCCTGTGCAAGTTTGAGTTTATTGGTTAGCTGCTTTACTCTTTGTGTTGTCACAATCAATGCAGTGGCATCCGCACTTAATGGGGATAGGCACAATTGTTGTTGCCCTCTAAGGTAAATTCTGAAACCCAGTTTAGTTTCACTACACATCTTGCCCCAGATCTTAAATTCCAAGCATTGTTGTGGCAGGGTAACCAGGCAGAAGTGTGGATAAACTCATAAAATCAGAGTCCATTCAATTTATTCCCTAAGAAATGGCAGCTAGCATGGTCACCAGGGTCACCCTGAAGAAATCTGGACAGCTAGACAAGCAAAAATAGAACTTTAAAAGGTAACTTGCTCATATGTCTTAAAAAGAATGGGTTCTTTTTAGATTGTGTGAAAATGAATGGAACATGGACTAGTAGAAATAGAATTAAATGCATTCAGGTATAACTTGGAGCACTTACCATCACAAAGGAGTAGCCTATCCACAGTGATCTCCATCCTTCTGGACATGGTGGAATTTGAATTGTTTGACTGTGAACTGCCATCACCATTGCAGAAGCTTCACATACAGCACACCTGAGAAAAGTATAATGCAAAGTTGAAAAAATACATATAGATTGAATACCCTCCCGTCCTCCCTTTTACTGCATTATTCATCACAACAGCTCCCTGCCTTGGAGGCATTGCCCACCTGGCCTGGGAGTACAGGGCTTTAACTGACTCCAGCTACAAAGGCTGGACTCAGCTCAAACTATTGAGTTGGTGTATTGTTTAGGGCAGGATGGTCCAGCATGTGGCCCATGGGTGATGACTCTCCTGCTAATTCCCCCTCCCCTCCAGCTCCCAAGTGCCAGTCAGATCAAAGATGGCGAAACTTCTGCTCACCAATGACTCTAGCATGGGCAAGACCTGCTTGCACTTCCGCTTCAATGAGGATGTCTTCAACACCACCTTCATCTCCACCACTGGTGAGGCGAGGCTCAGGGTGGTGGCCTTGACCTCCTCCTGAGGGATGCTTCTTCAGGCAGATGCCTCTGATGGAGAGGCAGAGGGTGGCATTCCTCACCCCCCCCCCTTGAGCACATCCAGCTGGGATGAGGGGGCCATGAGGGGGCAAGTCGAGTTTCAATTTCCCTATTTCTTGCCCCACTATCTTGTCCCTCGGTTTTGGATTTTAAAGGGGGAGGGGTGTTGTTCATGTGACATTCTTTCTTTCCTCTGACTTCACCTCTTTCCTCTGACTTTACCTACACCCCCCATCATGTTGTGTTTGGGGAGAAATGGGCAGGGTGGAGTTACATTTGGGAGGGGCCACCAAGGCATTTACCCAGAGCAGGGGGCATGAGAGGAGGGGGTTCCGCACAAGTCTTTAGCCCATGATGTGGGTCTCTTCTCTTCCTCTCCTCTCCTGCTTTCCTTCATGGCTTTGGTGCGCTCACACATCTACCCCCCTGCCCAATTCGTTCATTAGGCACATATGTTGCCTCCCTCAAATGTCATCTTGGCCCCTAATTGGGGTGAGGGAGGGTGGATATGCACTTACAAGCAGGGCATGAAGGCAACACAGTGTTTGCTGTGAGAGAGCAAATCTCTATCCACTTTCTCTTGACAATCTTGTATTAGCTGATACACCTCTACTGTATCTTCTCTTAATTTGCCTTTTTTATAAACTAAAAAGTTTCATATGTTGCAACCTTTCCGTTTTCTTTCCTATTTTCCAGCTCCATTGGTGGTGGTTGTATGCATTGGTGTGCATACATCTGTTTGTGTACTGAATTTGTTTAATAAATAAATGTATTAAATCTATGAACAGTGCATTTAATTATATATATTATTGTGTATATTAAATAATATTAACTATATTGCCAACACTTTATGATATGGACTCCCTGGTCCTGAATGGGGTAACTGTGCCCCTGAAGGACCAGGTGCACAGCCTGGGAGTCATTTTGGACTCACAGCCGTCCATGGAGGCGCAGGTCAATTCTGTATCCAGGGCAGCTGTCTACCAGCTCCATCTGGTACGCAGGCCCTACCTGCCTGCGGACTGTCTCGCTAGAGTGGTGCATGCTCTGCGTGGGATTCTACGTGGGGCTACCGTTGAAGGTGACCCAGAAACTACAACTAATTCAGAATGCGGCAGCTAGACTGGTGACTGGGAGTGGCCGCCGAGACCACCGGTCCTGAAATACTTACATTGGCTCCCAGTACATTTCTGAGCACAATTCAAAGTGTTGAAAGCCATTGAAAGCCCTAAACGGCCTCAGACCAGTAAACCTGAAGGAGTGTCTCCACCTCCATCGTTCAGCCTGGACACTGAGGTCCAGCTCCCAGGGCCTTCTGGCAGCTCCCTCACTGTGAGAAGTTACAGGTAACCAGGCAGAGGGCCTTCTCAATAATGGCACCCACCCTGTGGAACTCCCTCCCATCAGATGTCAAGGAAATAAACAACTATCTGACTTTTAGAAGACACCTGAAGGCATCCCTGTTTAGGGAAGTTTTTAATGTTTGATGTTTTATTGTATTTTTAATATTTTGTTGAAAGCCGCTGAGAGTGGTTGGGGAAACCCAGCCAGGTGGGTGGGTTATAAACAACAACAACAACAACAACAACAAGTCCAGAGGCAGAAGCAGAAGCAGAGGCTGGAGAGGAAGGGGGGCAAGAAACAGGGATGGCAGGCAGGCTGCAAGGGGGTCTCCCCCTCCTGCTGTGACCAGCTCATTTCCCAGGACCAGAAGAGGTATGAAGAGGGCAGAGCAGAAACAGCAGTGTCAACGAAGTCTCAGATTGCTTGGGAAGGACCCAGGGGAAGAGGAGACTTAGACAACTGTGGGAAGATGGGGACCTTCAGTCCTCACAACTGCCTCACGGAGGTGTTTCTTTGAATAAAGAGTTAACTTCACTGACACCATGAAGAGGTGCCTCTGATACCCGAGTTAGCCAGAAGCTCACATAGGATGGGGGGGGGGTTTGCGGAGAGAAGCTGCCCGTGTCCTTTCCTCCTACTGCGCTGAGCATACTGGGGAAAATATAGTGTGCTCCACCAGTGGACTGGAGGAAGAAAGTTCCCCCTCAGGGTTGCAAGGCTATGATAGGATTCCTGGCTGGCAACTCTACTCTGCTCCACCTGTCTTGCCCTGATTTTTCTATCCCTCTCTGAGCAACAATCCACCTGCCATCCACATATCCTCAGCCTGAACATCTTGATAGCGAGGGAGCTCCTTTCAACTGCTCTAGAATACATTTCTCAAATTGTGTTGCAATGTCTGGAGAAATGCAAAATCTTCATACAGGAATTTGTAAATATAAAATTTCTCAATGCTTACCGACTGATGAAAGGCCTGATGTTGTCTCCTGTAATAGGAGCCATACTCATTGGCATTGGCTCAGGGGTAGATAACCAGTAAGAATAATCATTCCTTGAGGCAAAATTGCATACACTGTTAATGTTGCAGAACAGGAAAGGCATTGTGCTGAATTTACGTAGACAGCTCCCAGCTGTGCCTAAAATAGCAAAAATAAACGACTGATTTTTCTACAAAAAATGGTTTTCTACGAAACCAAAGCAATTTATACAAGGCTAGAGAACTATGGCCAGGATTCAGCTAATGAGCCCTATAAGGACTGCGCAAGGATTTCTGCATAGACATGGATCTTCCTCTCCATGTCACTCTGAAATTGCAGGGAGAACCCGCAGAACAGCACACAGGTGGAGAAGAGGGAAGGTTGGGGATTGTGGGCTAAAATGCCATTCCTAAAAACTGATGAAAAAATGCTTGGGCTTTTGAAGCATCAAACAACTGGGCACAGCTGCTCTGCTTGTGAGGTTTGGGCTTAAGGTGGCTGTTCACAGGTGGACCCTGCCTGTTCACTCCAGCAAGTGGCAAAATGCCCTTCAGAGCCACATGAAAATGTCTTCAGCTGTCCAATAGATTTACAATTATTATGAAGTTTTAATTTTGGTTAAAGAAAAGAAAATAATTTTAGGTTTTCACATTTTCCAAGTTATTCTTTAAAATAATGAATTAAAATGTTACAATCTGTGAATCTACGCAGTGCAGTGGGGGATGAACAAGTACAGGAAGAATGCAGGTTCAAGTGACAGGTTAAGACTTCCCCAAACAGCCCAGGATCCCATTTATCAAGACTGGCTTTTTGAGGCAGAAAGGAGCTTAATGACACCTTTTAGATGCTGCAGCAGTTGACAAAACTAAATTGTCCACTACAATTTTACTTGATTTAGGGAAGGCAATTGCGACAAAGGTGTCTTTCTCTAATGTAATATGCTCAATTGACTCAATTTGTTTTGTGCTCTCTTACCCAAGTCCTGACCATGGGCCCGTTCGTTTCCTTGTACATAAAGCAAAGAATACCCGTGGAACATCAGTCTTGTTCCAGATGGGCATGTTGGCTCCTCTGTGCTTTGGCTGTGCCTGGTCACAAGGAAACCGTGAGCTACAGAGGGACTCCCTGGTGGACCCATTGACCCTGGCATGCCTTCAGGACCAGGTGGGCCAGGAAAGCCTCTAGGACCTGCAAGATAAAAATTGTATATCTAAGATAGTTCACTGACAGTGAATTCGTTTGCACCTCACACAGAGCCAAGCCATGGCTGAGCATGGAAACAATGGGACACATTTAAAAGTAAACATACATGGATTGGCATTGTTTGTGTTACACAGCGGTAAATCTAAACACACTTACCTGGGAATAAGTACCACTGGGACTCACTTCTGAATAATGTGCCTTTAAATAATAAATCAAGAATTGCTCTTGACTTACTGAAGCCTCTATTAAACTCCTTAGGACTTGGCACTGGACTACATACAGAACATAGCAACCCAGAAAGATGGGTGGGGTATAAATAATAAAATTATTATTAATTATTATTATTATTAGCAATGGAAGAAGATTGGACTTGCCTGGAGGACCAGCAGGACCAGTTTCTCCTTTCTGACCTGGCATTCCATCAAATCCCGGAGTGCCTGGGAGACCAGTCACACCCACAGGTCCCGTTACACCTGTTGAAATAAGGGTGTGTCATTACAGTCGATTTATGGAGTCACTATCATTTGAAATTCCCAGTAGTGATGTATGGAAGTGAGAGCTGGACCATAAAGAAGGCTGATCGCCGAAGAATGGATGCTTTTGAATTATGGTGCTGGAGGAGACTCTTGAGAGTCCCATGGACTGCAAAAAGATCAAACGTATCCATTCTTAAGGAAATCAGCCCTGAGTGCTCACTGGAAGGACAGGTCCTGAAGCTGAGGCTCCAGTACTTTGGCCACCTCATGAGAAGAGAAGACTCCCTGGAAAAGACCCTGATGTTGGGAAAGATGGAGGGCACAAGGAGAAGGGGACGACAGAGGACGAGATGGTTGGACAGTGTTCTTGAAGCTACCAGCATGAGTCTGACCAAACTGCGGGAGGCAGTGAAAGACAGGAGTGCCTGGCGTGCTCTGGTCCATGGGGTCATGAAGAGTCGGACACGACTAAATGACTAAACAACAACAAATCATTTGAAATAAGATGTACAATGGGCAAATCAGTATTCTAAACACCTGGGGAGCAGCTTCCAAGGGTGTGCAGGGAATCACTACATCAGTAGTGGGATCTGGATCCAGCCAGTGGAGTGGATACTTATCTCTCCTACCCACCATGGGCCTGTTTTCACCCACATCCTATTTTCACTTCTTTATATACTTTGTGGTACTAAAAAGGTAAAGGACCCCTGGATGGTCAAAGGTGTGGGGTGTAGCACTCATCTTGCTTCAGGCCGAGGGAGCCAGCGTTTGTCCACAGACAGGTTTCTGGGTTATGTGGCCAGAAGGACTAAACCGCTTCAAGTGCTGTTTACCTGCCCTGATGCAGCGGTACCTATTTATCTACTTGCACTGGTGTGCTTTCGAACTGCTAGGTCCCTGTTGTGTGGATTTGAACTGCTGACATACCGATCAGCAGGTACAAGAGGCTCAGTGGTTTAGACCACAGTGCCATTCACCATTGTGGGGCTGGCTAGAGTGGGCATGTGGTGTGAGATGGAAGGAGGCAACACTGATCTGGGATGTGGGAAAAGGGAAATGGAAGCAGAGACATGGCAACTGTACAAAGACCCCTAAATGGAACCCCTTCTCCGCCCAGTAAATGCCTATTTTTCCCTGGCCCCAGCCCTATTTCAGGTTGTAGAGTGTGGGATAAGAAAGCTGTAGAATCCCCACTCCCTCCAACTCTCATCTGCTGCAGCTACCAAACTTCCACCATCACTTCCTGGGGCCCCACCACTGGCAACCATTGAGCAAATGAGCTTCTCTCTCTTTCTCTCTTTTTGCAATCATCTTTACTGATTTCTTTAAAAAACAAACATTCATGAAATCACTTTGTAACTTCTTTGTAAATTTTCCTGTAACTAAACATGTGATTCTAAAACGTAAGAAAATAAAATGTGTACTTCATCTGATTCATTTGTACTCCGTTTACACCCTTCTTACTTGAGTCTTTTATTTTACTTAGTTGAATGCCACTCATAACGCATCTATATATTTGGTAATCTAATTTTTCCACTGTATTTTAGTATTTTTCCTTACAGGAGTTATTCTAAACCAGTCAAAAAAAAATATCTCTCCATACTGTTTAAATATATTCCAATCATTTTTGAATTTTTGCTTCAGGTTAAGAACTTTGCTTCAGGATAAGAACAGAAATCGGGTTCCAGTGGCACGGCAGCAGCAGGAGGCCCCATTAGCTAAAGTTCAGGTTAAGAACAGTTTCAGGTTAAGACTGGACCTCTGGAATGAATTAAGTACTTAACCCGAGGTACCACTGTATTTCCAAATTTCTTTTTATCTCTTTCCAGATTGGTATGTAATTATCTTTGTACAAATTTATATTTTAACTGTTATCCATATGCTTAAATGCGTGATTTTCTTGGTGATCATAAGGCCTATAAACTGTTGTAATTCTCTTTTAGTTAAAAATGTTTTAAACTAACATTTTGGTTTTATCTTTATTTAATTTTAAGCCTGTGACTGACCCAAATTTGTTTATCTTCTCTAAACTGTTGGCACACTTTCTCTTGGGATTCTGTTGTTATCAACATCATCATCATCATCATAGACTTTTATTGTGCTAGCCATAGGCCATGGCATCATTCAGAAAAATAACAACAAAAGCAAAACCAGCAATAACCATAAAAATAATCAGGCACCACACATACGATATAAACCATGGTCACAACTACTAAGGTTATTTGTTGCATAAAATAGAATAGTTGAATTCTCTAGTAAAATATGCCAAATTAAATATCTGAATCCCCTTTGCAGATGACCGTTATTTTATCTAGTTCTTTCCTCCTGATCTTCTTAGCTGCCAACGCATAGAGTGCTACTTTATAAGTTACAAAGTCATCAGCATCGCTCAGCAGCCATTTCACCCTTTCTCCCCTATTCAAATGAGTTCCATTCGGAAACAAGGGTTTTATGAATCAGTCTCTTGGGTATATATATAACGGGCACTGCAATAAATAGTGGCACAGGTCCTCCACACAGGGTTGCCCACAGAGACAAAGTCTCTCTTCATAATGTACTTTGCCGTAGCGTCCATCCAACACCGCTGAGGGCATCAATTGGAATCGTAATTCTGTGAAAGCGATTCTAAGCACGGCAAGTGGGAGCTTTGACAGGTAACAGGCCTGGGTATGCTCCGTTTTAATAAGTGGGAACCATGGTGAGCTCTTGGTAGAAGCCATAATGGTTAGATCCCTTTCTGCATAGGACCTAAAGAGACAATCTCTTAAGTGCCTCTTAAGTCACCTGAAAATCTTGTAATTGATTGGGACAAGAGGCGTTGGATACCATCCTTCCAACATTGGTTCTGTTTCTGTTCTGTGTGTGACATAGTGAGGAATCTCTCCTCCAAAAGAAATTGAAGTCTTTTCACATAATTTAAGCACAGGTAATCAATTCTAGTCTGTATTGTTGTCACGTCAGCTTCAATGCTGACGTGAAGAAGAGCAGCTGGAGTCCCGTTGGGGAGCGAGAGCACTTTCCTGAGGAATTTGTTCTGCCATACAATAGAATTTCATTAATGCCCCACAAGCTTTCTGCACTTTGAGTTTCATAGCCTCAATGTGCCCCTTTCCATGATAGTGTCTCAGTGAAAAGAATTCCCAGATATCTGATATAATTCTTCCGTGTCCATTTCAGTCTACTCACTAAAATGTCTGCAAAGATTTTATAATCATTGTTAAGTAATGAGATGTGTCCGTAATTTTTAACAGCTGATGGCCCTGTTCTCTTTGGAATCAGGGTAGGCTTCCTCCCATGATTCTGGCAGCTTTCCTGTATTTAAGATGTTATTTACATCTTAAAGATGTTATCTTTAAATGGTAATGACAATAATTCTTCTACTTTTTTATAATATTTGGCTGGCAATCTTTCTGGACCTACTTTCATCTTTTTCATTGCCTGCTGGATTTCTATCATGCTGATTGGAGCGGCTTCCTCTTTTGAAATCTTCCAGAGTTTATTTGGTTTAAGAACTTGTCAATTTTTTCTTGATTTTCTTTGTAGAGTTCCCTGAAATATGCCAGGAAGCTGTTACTTATCTTTTTTGGTTCCTCAATTACCGTATTTTTCGTTCTATAGGGCGCACCGGCCCATAGGACGCACTTCGTTTTTTTTGGGGGGGGAAATGAATAAAAAAAATTTATTCCCCCCCCCAGCCGCGGCTGCCGCCCCAAGCCTTGCGCACACCTGCCCGAAGCACGGGGCACCCTCCGGAGGGCTCCGCATGCTTCGGGCTGCAGGCTGCCGCCCCAAGTCTTGCACGCCCGGCGGGAGCTCCCGCCGGGCGCGCAAGGCTTGCGAACACTCGCCCGAAGCACGGGGAGCCCTCCGGAGGGCTCCCCGTGCTTCGGGCGACAGGCTGCCGCCCCAAGCCTCGTGCGCCCGTCGGGACCTCCCGCTGGGCGCGCAAGGCTTGCAGACACTCGCCCGAAGCACGGGGGGCCCTCCGGAGGGCTCCCCGTGCTTCGGGCGACAGGCTGCCGCCCCAAGCCTCGCGCGCCCGTGGGACCTCCCGCCGGGCGCGCAAGGCTTGCGGACACTTGCCGGGGCTGCAGGCTGCTGCCCGCAAGCCTTGTGAGCCTGCGGGAACTCCCGCCGGGCTTGCAAAGCTTGCGGATAGCTTCCTGAAGCCTGGAGAGCGAGAGGGGTCGGTGCGCACCGATGCCTCTCGCTCTCCAGGCTTCAGCGAAAGCCTGCATTCGCACCATAGGACGCACACACATTTCCCCTTCATTTTTGGAGGGGAAAAAGTGCGTCCTATGGTGCGAAAAATACGGTATTTCTCCATTCACAATTAATTTATTAATCATTTTTTCACATTGTTTCTTCTTTAATTGCCATGCCAGCAGCCTACCAGGGAGCAACTGAGCTTCTCTGCTGCAAATGAAATCTCAGCATCTGTCTCTAGAATAGTTCCATTTTGGTACAAGTGCAGAAAGCCATAGAAATACCCTAGAAAGTGATAAAGATTGTCCTTCCTCTGTAGAAAGTGGGGCAATAGGTTAACCAGAAATATGTATCTTATTGAAAAAGGCTTGTGCCTTTCTCCAGCCACATTGCAGCCCTCATGGAAATGGACAAAATCCATGTCTCATTGGAAGAATGCATCTGAGCCCAGGCACCATGTGTCTCACTGTTCTGGACAGCCTAAACTGATTTCCAACATGGTGGTGACAGCTTTGCTGTGACTCACCTGATTTGGCCTCGCAGACCTATGAATTCTAGAAGAACTAAAAAGCCTCTCACCTTGTTGGCCTTTTGGGCCTGGAGGACCAGGAAATCCCTTAGGGCCTACTGGGCCTACAGGACCAGGTTCACCTGGTTCACCTTTCAAGAGTAGGAAGGGGCCTGGAGGACCTGGTGGGCCTGGAAAACCTGTCAAAGATAAAGAGTAAATAATGTCCACTCAGCAAATTACATTATGTCAATATTATATGTTGAGGGGATTACAAACAAAGGTGCTAATTGGAGAGGCCCCTTAGGATCATGTTATATATTTGAGATTCTGCTGATTTCATTAAAAAAAAAATATTTCTGCTCCTTGACATCAAAATAATCAAATGTGCTGAGCATACCCAGTCCTAATGAAGACACACCTTTGGAAGTTTAGCTCTATGTTGACAAAGCACTCCATTATGTCAGCTCCCAAAGTACAAGGGATATAAGCATCACTCCTGCTAATTAGCTAGCTAGGCTGCAACATGGACAGTTGGAGCAACAGCGCAACCACACCCCTTCCAGTTTACTTAAACACTCTCATCTGACACAGGTTATGCAAGCAACTAGCAATTTATCCTGTGCAGTAGCTCCAGATGCTCATGTCGTTCTTGGACATAGTGGAGGAAGGTACAAGGAAAACTCTAATGGCCAATTCTCTGGGACTGTGCCTCCCTGCAACTCTTCCCTCACCCCCTCTTCCTCCATCTCCGAGTGCCTAGACACTCCCCCCTGCTTCATGGGTGGCACACAACCCCACAAATCACTGGCCTGGATCATTCTCCTGCCCCCCACCTCTTCTGCCCACCCCTCAGACACCAGCCTGTCCTTGACATCAAACCTGAAGATAAAATGGACAAAGCTATGACATACCTTTAGCTCCGGGAAACCCTTGGTCACCTTGTTCTCCTTTGAGTCCAGGAACACCTGAAGAACCTTTTGGACCTGGATAGAAATTAAACTTCAGTATAGGCAACTCTTCTGCTTATTTATCTACTAATTCTAAACCACACTTCCTACATACCAAATACTTGAACTATTTTATACTTTCTACTTGAGTACAATCATGGAATCATAGAACTGTAGAGTTGGAAGGGACCTCAAGGTTCATCTAGTCCAACTGCCTGCAATGCAGGAATCTCAACTACATTGCATCCATGACAGATGGCCATCCAACCTCTTCTTAGAAACTATCAGTGAAGGAGAGTCCACCACCTTCCAAGGGAGTTAGAATGAAAATCTATTTCCTCTTTATTGTCACTCTAAATCAGAAGACCATGTAGTTACTGATGGCCATTATATCGTCCTTCATACCTTGAGGGCCTGGAATTCCAGAAGGCCCCATGTCACCTTTTGGGCCAGCAGCTCCTGGAAAGCCAGCATTGCCCTGCAGAAGAGAAAACAGCCCTCAGATATGCCTTTGGAGACAAGTGACACACAGATGTGGGGACAATTTCTAAAACTGCAAGGAGTGAAGCAGTCAACACGTATCTCCTGAAATTGAATAGACAAGTAAGTTATGCATAAAAAAGGATCTGCTACATGGCACAAGACTCCAAGTTCTGCATATGAAATAAGTGGGTAACACAATTTGCTATACGTTATAGAACGAGGTGGGAATTGTGGGAAATAGCAGTCAAACATAACTACGTAAGCAGTTTGACATCAATGAGAGTGATGTGAAGCTCCTGTTCCTGTTCCTAACTCTATCCTTGTCCAGAGAGTACTCCCAAGCTATTCATGGTTAAAAATATTTGTGAACAGGAGCAAAAAGCTCTACAGGAAAAGATGGATTGTGGAAAAAGCGAAGTATTTGGGAATTGAAATAACAATGAAAAATATTAACCTTTTTGACAACAAATGCAAAAAAACTGGAGAGAAATTAAAAAAGATTTTAAGATTTGGAATAGATTAAAATTGTCGTTTTGGGGAAGAATTTCAATAATCAAAATGAACGTTCTCTCCAAAATGCTCTATCTCTTCAATATGATCCCGATTATGAGTAATATGTTTTGATGAATGGAGAAAAGATCAATACAAATTGTTAATGGATAAAAGAGAAAGATTTAAAATTATATTATGAGATTTAAAATTATATTATGTATTGTTAAAAATAAATAAATTGCAATGTAAAATTTATGACTTATTACTAGAGTGGGACTTGAAAGATGAAGTAGTAAAGGAGGTAGTGGTCAAATGGGCACAGGACATCGGCCATACAATTTACCTAGAACAGTGGGAGAGGCTTTGGCAAGTGGATACCAGATTTACCGCCTGCTATAGCATTAAAGAGAACTTTATGAAAATGTTCTTTAGGTGGTATCTGACACCATCAAAACTTGCAAAGATTTATAAATTAAAGTCCAATCTGTATTGGAAATGCGATAAAGTCGAAGGGACAATGATTCATGTTCAGTGGAGATGTGAAAAGATTAAGAATTTTTGGGGTATTATACATGAAGAGTTGAAAAAGATGCTCCAAATCCCCATAGAAAACAAAGCAGAGGCGTATTTATTAGGTCTACTGTATTAGGGAAGGACATCCAACAGGAAATGAAAACAATTTTTCTATACGCTACAGCAGCCGCCAGAATAGTTCTTGCTAGTAAATGGAAAGGTGAGACAATACCCACAAAAGAAGATTGGATATGTAAATTAAATGGATTTATAGAATTGGCAAAGCTAAAAGCAGCCATAAGGCTCTAGACAAATAAAAAATGGCAGAATGGCAATGTTTCGAGGAGTATATGGAAAAACACTGCTCTAAAAAGAATATATTGATATGCATGGAATAAGCGAGAATAAAAACTAGAAATGGTTATAAGATGTATTATCCAAAGAATGCAATAATATTCAAATTTGAACCAAAGGAAGTCAAGGAAAGTGTGTTTGTAGGGTTTATGTTTGTAGTGTAGGGTGTATATGTATTTTCTTTTGGTCGATTTTGTATCAGTATTTGTTTATTTCATTTTCATTTTCTGTATCATTTATTAATAAATAAAAATAATAAAAAGAAGAGGTTTTTGTTGCTAGACTCTTCTCCATGAGAGAGGATGTGAAGCTGCTTCTCTTCCTGTTCCTAACTCTATCCTTGTCCAGATAGGGGCACAGCTGGGCCATGAGCTGAAGCTGATGGTAGGCACTCGGCACCACTGTGGCCACCTGCGCCTCAAGTGACAGCAGAGGATCCAGGAATACTCCCAAGCAATGTACCTGCTCCTTCAGAAGGAGTGTAACCCCCTCAAGAGCCTTCTGGTCTGGGGGAACCACCCACCAACAGTGCCTCAGTCTTATCTGGATGGAGTGAAGTTTGTTGGCTCTCATCCAGTCCATTACCGAGGCAAGATATCAGTCCAGCACTTCCACTGCTTCACCTGCAGTGGATTAACTTGGTATCAACTTTTAAATCGCCTGAGATGTCATATTACAAAAGTAAAATATTGTAGTAAGAAGTTTAACCATTCAGACAATATAGTTCTTATCTCTTTTTTACAGCAGAAGAATGCACAGAGCATTGTGCTTTCAGACAACGGAGTGCTGGCCTGGTTTTGAGTGATGGTGTTTTCTAGCTGAAGTGGGTGAAATTGTCTATATTTCCCATGTTACATTCATTTCTTTTAGGTCCTGTTTCCAATCCTCTTCCTTCCATGCAATGTTCAAATTAAGGAGAGTCAGGATCTTCACCCTGTCACTTTTAGATGTCGCCTTACGCTGCATTTTGTCTACCTCCACTATTAGAGTGAAGTATGTCTCATGTATACTTAATACTAACATCACAAATGAGATCAGTAGCAGGCTTATAGGCCTTCTGGCATCTTAATGTTTCCATGCTTGAGGTCTTGCAGAAACAATTCATATTCTACCTGCCCTTTAGCGCACAATGTGAGATTCTCTTTAACAGCAAAGTTGTTGAAAACAATAATGATGTAAAAAAAGAAGCAGCAATATCATGTCATTGGGAGGAGGGTTCTTTTGGGCAGCGGCCTAGATTCCTGTGGGCCAAGCTTATTAATTTCCACCTCTGGTGTTAACTTAGCTCACCATTTTAGAAAAACATCAATTAGTCCTTTTTGCTCCCCGCTCTCGTTCAATTAGACTGTGAACCCAAATATTATTTTGGTGTCCAGAGTTTTCCTGATACCCAAGTTTGCTAATAAAGCTCCTTGATGGTTAGTTAAATCCTTAATTCCATCTGGATTGTGAGATCAATTCGGCCCAACCATGACTGTGAACCCCTGCTCCAAGTTTTCAATTTTTGTCTAATCTCTCGGATCATTGGACCAAAATTAAGCTTTTCCAAATTTTGAAGGTTCCTGGGGATAATAACTCCTAAACATTTAAAACATTTCTGACAAAGTTTTATTCCACTGGAGTGCTGAAGTTGTAGTTGTACTTCAGGTGGCATATGAATGCATAGCAGTTCTGATTAGCTATAAAGGTAAAGGTAAAGGTACCCCTGCCCGTATGGGCCAGTCTTGACAGACTCTAGGGTTGTGCGCCCATCTCACTCTATAGGCCGGGAGCCAGTGCTGTCCGCAGACACTTCCGGGTCACGTGGCCAGCGTGACGAAGCTGTTCTGGCAAGCCAGCACCAGCGCAGCACACGGAAACGCCGTTTACCTTCCCGCTATAAAGCGGTACCTATTTATCAACTTGCACTTAGGGGTGCTTTCAAACTGCTAGGTGGGCAGGAGCTGGGACCAAAAGACAGGAGCTCACCCCGCTGCGGGGATTCGAACCGCTGACCAAGCGATCGGCAAGTCCTAGGCGCTGAGGTTTTACCCACAGCGCCACCCGCGTCCCCTTGATTAGCTATAGTTAACACAAAAACCAGAGACCTTTCCGTAAGCACCAAGAATTTTCATTATTGCAGGGAGATTTGTGGTGAGACAGCATCAAGGCTACGTCATCTGCGAACATGTTCACCAGAGGACTCTGCCCATTAATTTGGATTCCAGACACCTCAGGGTCTCCCCTAAGTGCTAGAGCCAAGGGTTCCATGGCCAGGGCAAAAAGCAGGGGCGACAATGTATACCATTTATCAAAATATTTGCGGTACAATCCTGATACAAGGTAGTCAGCAGTGCAGTGAATGAGGCTCCCATGCCAAAACCGCGCAAGGTTTCAAAAAGAAAATTCCGTTCAAGACGGTCAAATGCCTTCATTGTATCCAATGTAAGGATGGCTGTCGGTGCCAGTTGGTTTGATCCCCAGTATATTGCATTGAGGATCCTCCTAATTGGGGTAGTTATTGACCTTTGCCTAATAAAATCTGTCTGATCCGAATGTACAGTGGTACCTCGGGATGCGAACGGGATCCGTTCCGGAGCCCTGTTCGCATCCTGAACAGAACATAAGACACAACTGCGCGTCTGAACGGGTCGCGTTTTGCCGTTCTGCGCATGTGCGTGATGTTATTTTGACCGTCTGCACATGCATGAGCAGCGAAACCGGGAAGTAACGCGCTCCATTACTTCCGGGTCGCCGCGGAGTGTAACCCGAAAATACTTATCCTGAAGCGTATTTATCCCGAGGTATGACTGTATATAATTTGGTACAATCATCGCTAACCTGTGTTTGTAAGTAATTTTAAATCAACATTTATTAATGAGATAGGCCTATAGGATTCGACTGACTCCAAGTCTTTATTTGGTTTTGGTAGCACTACGATGTGTGTGTTTCTCCAAGTTCCAGGTATCAAGCCATGATCCTTTATATCTGTAAATAATTTCAGCAAGAATGGGGCCACAAGTTCAGAAAAGGTTTTATAAAAATAGCCAGTAAACCCGTCTGGTCCAGGTGCCTTAAATGGTTTTGTCTTTTTTATACTAGCTAATATTTCCTTCAAGTGAAAAGGGTTGATTTAAGTAAGTTGCATGATCTTCTGTTAATTTTGGAAAGTTAACTGTGGCCAAAAATTCCTGAATGGTGTTTAGTGATGGTGTTTCAGAAGTGTATAAGGTCTTATAGAATGCATGAAAGGCTTAGTTAATTTTAAGTTTATCATGTGTTATTTCACCTTTGCCTGTTTTTATTGAGTGGAATGTTCTGTTTAACTTACATTTCTTTAGTTGGTTTGCCATGATTGTTGAGTTTTTTATAATTAAATTCATAGTACTGTAGATTTAAATATTGAAGGGATGTTATTATTTTTGGTATTTCTAACATGCCTAATTCTTTCATTTTTTGAATTAATTTGCGATACACTCTGTTACCACATGTTATTTTATGTTTTTCTTCTAATTCTTTTATTTATTTTTCTATTTGGATATGAATATTTGATTTTCTTTTTTCTTTTTTTGATTCTATTCTTCTCACTGATTAATGTTCCTTTAATTACTGCTTTGAAGGTATCCCAAATTAAAGCTGGGTTATATAATCCTGCATCATTGATCTTAAAAAATTCTGGTATCTCTTTTTGCAACTGTTCGAGAATCAATTGATCTTGTAGTAGCCATGGGTCAAGTCTCCATAGCATGGTCAGAGACTTCTCCTGCTTTGATCTCTGAGAAGTGGATCCGATGGATCCATCCCTCTGTCAATAAATAATCAATTCTAGAGTACCTTATGTTCCGGCGTACAAAACAGCTTTTTATCCCTGGAAAATCACCCCAAAAGTCGGGGGTCATCTTATACCCCGGGTATACACATTGGGAAGGAGGAGAGGGAGCCGGTGAGCAGAGGCGCCCCTTCTGCTGTCGCTCCTCCTCCCTCCCCACAGAAGGGGATGCGGAAAGTCCTTCCAAGCGCGGCGCTCACCTGCCTGCCCGCCAAACGCCTCGCCTCGGGCTGCTGCTGCTGCTACGGCAGAGGCAGCGGAGGGGTGCATGCTCTGCCCCTGGCGGCACTCAAACTCTATAACTCTAAAACACTAAAATTGAACAGCAAAAGTTGGGTGTCGTCTTATATGCCCAGTTGCCTAATACGCTGGAATCTACGGTAGTTTGTATGGCAATTACTACAGTGAGTATAGTCCCTTAAATCAGAGTTTGCCATTCGCTGGATATCATATAAATTGATTTTTAAAAGAATTCTATACAGAAGGGTTTTTGTTGATGGGGAACCTCTATTGACCTTTTTTCCCCTGACCTGAACAATTTCTGTCAAAATATGCATTTAGGACTAAATTGAAATCTCCCCCCAGGATTGTTTGACCTTTTTAAAAAATTTCCAGTTCCGTCAATGTTTTTTCCAAAAATTCTTCCTGTTGGTTGTTTGGTGCATAAAGATTACCTATAGTCAGCCATTGGTCTTGAAATGTGCCCCTGATAAACAAGTAACATCCATCAGGATCACTAGGAGGGGTTTGTTCAGGTTTAAATTCTGATTTATCCGCAACCCATGTTGTTACCCCACGAGCCTTAGATGTTTCCTGAGAGGCAAACCACTGTCCCCCAGAGGAGGGGAGGGGAGACGTGCTCATTGTAGCCCCCCTCCTCTGGTGAGTCTCCTGGACCAGAATCAAGTCCGGTCTCCCTTTTCCTTCCAAACCTGTCTCCTTTGTATGGGTGACCCTAGTCCATTAACATTCCATGTGATTATTTTTAAATGATCCATACTTGCTCCAGGATGATTAGTACATTATAGGAGCGCATGGAAAACATTATATCTAACAAACCCCAAACTTCACCTCCCCCCCTTCCCCTCCCACCTCCCACAAAGAAAACTCCGTCCTACTGTTGGAACCATTGTGGTATCCACAGAGTAGTAAATTCTACTCTTTCAGTAGTATTAACAATAGGGGATGACCAAAATCACTGCTTCCCCCCCCTCCCAGGAACATTCTATGATAGTAAAGTTACAAAGCAAGTCATAAAAACCAAGACAAAATGATCTCACGCAGAGCAGAAGCCATCTTGTGGGATTCTCTGTCCATTTATCTTCTGTATTGGATTTTTCTTTCTTTAATTTTCTTCACTGTCTTCCCCCGTTGTTGTTGCCATTCAAAAGGGTCTTTTTATGTCTCTTCATTGGTGCTTTCCTCCACTCCTTCTGTTGTCATGTCTTCAATCTGTACATCGATCTGTTTCAATAATTTTTTGGCTTCTACATGCAACGCTGCTACCTTGGTTATTCCATTATGAGTGATGATCAGCCTAAAGGAGAATCCCCATTTGTATTTTATCCCTGCATTGCGAAGCGATGTGGTGTATACTTTGAATTCATGACATCGCTGCAAGGTACCAGGAGAAAGGTCTGGGAAGATAGCTATAACAGAGTCCTCATGTTCTATTTTTTCCAGTTTTCTGAAACGTTGCATTAAACCATTTCCCACCAAGAATGTGTTAAAGCAGACAATCACATCTCGGGGGGGGGGTGTCCCGTTTTTAGGTTTAGCTCTCAGGGCTCTGTGTATATGTTCTATATTTTCTGCACTGATTTTGCAGTCAGGAAATAATTATTGAATACATGTGAGGAAGGCCGCTTTTAGATCTGAGTCTCCAAAATTTTCAGGTAGGCCCCTGGGAAAGTTTCCTTTTCCCCGATCTTGACAGTCTTCCAGTTGGATTCTAAGGTCTGCTTGCGAGCATTTCAGAGTCCTAATAGATGTTTTATTTTTCAAGCTTAATTCCATTGCTGTGTTTGCTGTAGTTTTAACATCATTCACAGTCTCAGTTAATTTAGCAATGTCTTCCCTCAGTGAGAGGAGTGCTTTTGCCCAGTCTTGGGCTAATTCCTTCCTGATTAGGGCTACTAGGCCTTGTGCATTTTCAAGGCCAGGGATGCAGGTGGCGCTGTGGGTTAAACCACAGGGCCTAGCACTTGCTGATCAGAAGGTTGGTGGTTCAAATCCCTGCAACGGGGTAAGGTCCCGTTGCTTAGTCCCTGCTCCTGCCAACCTAGCAGTTCAAAAGCGGGAAGGTAAATGGTGTTTCCGTGCGCTGCTCTGGTTCGCCAGAAGCGGCTTAGTCATGCTGGCCACAATGACCCAGAAGCTGTACGCCGGCTCCCTTGGCCAGTAAAGCGAGATGAGCTCCGCAACCCCAGAGTTGGCCATGACTGGACCAAATGGTCAGATGTCTCTTTACCTATTTTCAAGGCCTATCAGTTTCCCTGCTTCTGCTTTTTCATTTTTGGAAGCTTTGGCAGCCATTTTGGGGCCTGCCATTGCTTGGCCTGTGCCTGAGGGAGATTCTTTCAAAGGTAGTGAAATCCATGAATCTAGGTCCCTTTTAGCAATCCAGACTTGCTAAAGCTGTCTTAACAGGGGGAATTATTTTTAAAATGCTTACTCGTCATTGTCTCGGTTTATGCTGGTTATTGTTCTCAGGAAGGAGCTCAGCGGCGATTCAAGGCACCATCTTGGTTGATGATGTCACCATCCCCCCCCCCCCATTCTTGATAAGGTCAGCATGCAGGTTGGCAATCTTTGAAGGACCATTTTGTCATTTCCTCCTTTTTCCACCTTAGCTACCATGTTTAGAGATTGATTTGGGGCCATGCCTTTTTCAAAATGCATGAGAGAGAATAAGAGAAATAGGTAAGGTCATAATCCTTGCTCCTGGTCCCAAATGTGCTAGGCAGCCTTGCTTACTGGTACTTGTAACAAATTTGAAGGTTCAATGGGGGGTGGGGAGTGCAGGAAGTTGAGCACTGGACTCAACCTGTTGCTCCAGCATGTGCCCCCTTCAGCAACTATTTAGTACAGGGGAGTACATTTTTAAAACACATATATACTGGTTTGAAAATTAATTCAGAACCAATTAATCTAGTAAATGAAATGAACAAATTAACAAACACTATTTCATTAAGTAATAACAGATAAATCCATTAATACAGTACTCCTGAAAGTGACTTACAGGGATTCCTTGCTGCCCCTGGTCACCTTTGAGTCCAGGTCTTCCTGGTGTTCCTGGCCATCCTGGGTTTCCTTTTTCTCCTTTGACTCCTTGTAATCCTGGAGCACCTGGAGAGCCTTGTGGCCCAGGAATTCCTAAAACAGGAATGGAAAAGTTACTGATGGGCAATATTGTTGTTAGAAGAAAACAAATGAGCCTGGCCAAATAATGGCTGACTATGCCCAAGGTAAAACCAAAGAAGTGCCCGGGAGCAATAAAACACTTCAAAATCCAAAACGAATGCGACTTTCACAATTCCATTTCAATAATCTTGTGGAACCTGGAAACAACAGCATTTGAGATGTACATCTATCTATTAAAAAAAGATTCATTGATACATTTTGCTTTCCAAATAACAATAATGTACCTAAAGAAACTCTTAAGCCATTTGACATTCTGTAATTAAAATAATAGAATCAGAGAACCAGAGAATTGTAGAGTTGGACATCTAGTCTAACTGCCTGCAATGCATGAATTACAGCTAAATCATTCATGCCAGATGGCCAGCCAACCTCTGCTTAAAAACCTCCAAGGTAGGAGAGTTCACCACCTTCCCAAGGGAGTCCTTTCTGAGCATCAGAAGGTTCTTCTTGATGTTTAGTCAGAATCTCCTTTCTGAAAACTTGAAGCCATTGATTCGAGTCCTACCATCCAGACCAGGAGAAAACAAGCTTGCTCCATCTTCCATGTAGCAGCCCTTCAGATATTTAAAGATGGCTATCATGCTCCCAGCCTCCTCTTTTCCAAGCTAAACAGACCCAACCCTCTCAATTGTTCCTTATAAGGCTTGGCTTCCAGACCCTTGGTCATTTTCGTTGCCCTCCTCTGCATACATTCCAGCTTGTCAACAACCTTCTTAAATTGCGATGCCCAGAACTGGACACAGGACTCCAGGTGTGGTTTCATCAAGGCAGAATAGAGTGTGACTATTACTTCCCTTGATCGTAACACTATACTTCTGTTGATACAGCCTGGAATAGCATTAGCTTTTTTGTTGCTGCACCATACTGTTGTACTTTTCACATGTACTACTAGTAAGCCAGGGGTCCCCCATCTTATATTTGGGCACCTGGTTCTTCCTGCCTAAGTACAGAACCTTCCATCTGTCCCTATTGAAATTCATTTTGTTAACTTGGACTCAGTCCTCCCATTGTTAAGGTCATTCTGAATTCTGATTCTGTCTTCTGCAGCATTAGCTACTCCTCCCAGTTTGGTGTCATCTGCAAATTTGATGAGCATCCCCTCAATTTCAACGATGCATAACATCAACATTTCCATTTTGGGAATAGACCAGCATGAAATTCTTTCACTCAATTTTTTTTGTTCTTGAGTAAGTACTGTTGGACGATCAATGTACATTAATTGTTCATTAAGTTTGTAAAAACACATACAGGTACAGTTGTACCTTGGAAGTTGAACAGAATCTGTTCCGGAAGTCCGTTCGACTGCCAAAACATTCAAAAACCAAAGCGTGGCTTCTGATTGGCTGCAGGAAGATCCTGCAGTTCCCCAAAATAGTTCACAAACCGGAACAGTCACTTCCGGGTTTGCGACGTTTGGAAGCCAAAATGTTTGGGAACTAAGCTGTTTGACTTACAAGGTACAACTGTATGTTGTCTATAAATACTCTTACCTTGAAGCCCAGGTCGGCCTTGAGGTCCCCGGTCACCCTTAGGTCCCTCTCCAATTTTGCCTGGCAATCCAGGAACACCTGGTTGGCCTGAAGGACCCTGAGGGCCAGGAAATCCTGCTTCTCCCTTTGTACCAGGAATCCCTGGGCTTCCTGGGGAGCCAGGGGAGCCCACATCTCCTTTTGCACCTAAGATTTAAAATGACAATCATTTAGGAAACTCGTTATCTTAGACATATGAAGTGTGGAGACTAGTAAATGTCTGAAACTGAGTCTTGGTCAGGACCAAGAAAAAAATATGGAAGGCTTAATAGATGACACTGGTCAACAACAAATTTGTTGTCTGCGTTTTTTCAGTTGATTTAGGACGAATCTGATGTGCTGAATCCAAAAATCACATTGGTTTTGCTCAATCAGGTCAAGTTTTTGAGCTATGGTCACATGTCTTTTTTATGTTTTTGTTCACATGTACGCTTGTGTGGAGCATTTTAGAAGAAGTTGGTGGGGGTAAAATGCCATGTCGAATAATTGTTTTGATTGGAAATGATTATTTTAATGACAAGAAGTATTCAGGTCCGATAGTTCTGGGTGATTATGTCGAAAAGGGATCAGTTTGAAGTCATAAAACCTCCGTTTTTTCTTGGAAGAGAAGGACTTGGTGTACTGTGCAGATATTGCACAGCTTCTGCTCAAGCTTGGAGTGCCACAGTACGAACCCAAAGAGTGGAGACTGTTCATTGACAGCAAGCGATCACTGAAATATGTTGTGCTACACAACGGCAACCAGTTTGCCTCTATACCCCTGGCTCACTCGAGGACACTGAAGGAGAACTATGAAGCGGTGAAGTATGTGCTGGAGAAAATTGGTTAGGATCAGCATAAGTGGTTTATTTGTGTTGACCTGAAGATGGTGAACTTTTTGTTGGGACAACAGTCTGGCTTCACCAAGTACCCATGTTTTCTGTGCATGTGGGATAGTAGGGACCGTGCTCAGCATTACACGAAGAAGGACTAGCCTGTGCGGGAGGAATTGGTGCCTTGGAAAAAAAGGAACGTCATCAACGACCCTCTGGTGGACAGAGACAGAATACTCTTCCCACCGCTGCACATCAAGCTCAGCTTAATCAAGCAGTTCACCAAGGCTCTGGACAAGGATGGTGACTGCTTCACTTACTTGTGCCAGGCTTTTTCCAGGATTGACCATGGAGAAGTTGAAAGCTGGCATCTTTGAAGGTCCTCAGATCCGTCAGCTCATCAGAGATCCAGAGTTCGGAAAGTCAATGAACGAAGTGGAACTGGAAGCGTGGAAGGCATTTGTTCTGGTAGTGAAGAACTTTCTTGGCAACAATAAGGCCAGAAACTATGCAGAACTTGTCAACAACATGCTGACTGCTTTCAGAAACCTGGGCTGCAACATGAGCGTCAAGATGCACTACCTATTTTCAACCTGGGTTCAATGAGTGACGAGCAGGGGGAGAGATTCCATCAGGACATGAAATAGATGTAGACCAGGTATCAGGGTCGCTGGGAAGCAGTCATGATGGCTGACTACTGTTGGACTCTGAAGAGAGACCTCCCAGCCGCTGAGCATTCCAGGAGTTCCAAGAAACGGATGTTCAAGCCCTGAAGTTTGAAAAATGGTGAAGCAACATGCAATTTACGCGTACTTACCTTTATCAATGCCCACCATTCAGTTTACAGTAAACCTGACCTGATGGAGAGAAACGGATGCCATTTCCTGATTCAGCAGTGCAAAAATACCCTAAATCAGTTGTAGAAATCTAGACAACATTCAAAAAGTAAAAAATTGTTGCCCAGTGTGACATTTAACTGGAAACTTGTTTTGGGGATGGGGAAACAGTTTAACTTAGCAGGGTGTGTGTGTGTGTGTGTAACTGTGCTCTGATAACCATGGATGCTTTCAATGCATTAGCCATTCTGTGTTATCGCTCTACTGAGAAAGCTGCCTGTTCTGTTGTTTGTAGCTCTGGAACAGACCTCTTCAACTTTATCAAAGTTTGTATAGATGTCACCTGAGGAGTCCCTCACACCCTGTGATTCTTGGTTGAGAAGTTGTTGACTTCTTCTTCTTCTTCTTCTTCTTCTTCTTCTTCTTCTTTCTTTTCTTGGTTTACAAAAGTATGTGCAACGTCTCTCTCTCTTTTCTTCCAAGTAACATTTTTTACAGATCAGTTTCATTTGTTGAGACATTAGGAAGAAGAGGGGGGAAAGAGGTGTGGGGGGAAAGGTGAGTGGGGTTGGGGTTGGGTGGTGATGTTTTTATTATACTTAATATATGTGGGGTTTTGTGTCAGCGTTGCTTGTGCAGGTTCTCTGCTGTTCACTTGTGTTCCTTTGGTGGTGAGAAAAGTTGGGGTTGACCTAGGGTGTGGTTGTTTGTTTGTGGTTGGCTGTGGTGATCTTTGTTTTCATGTATGAGTGGGGTGGGTGGGTGTTTTGGATCAGGTTAGCCATACTGATTTGTATGCTGTTGGTGGATTTTTGTCATTGTCTTGTTGGGATGTGTATGTGATAAAGGGGAGCAATACTGGGGTAAAGGTGTCTTTGTCCCCGTGTCAGTTTCAGTTTATTGGTTAATTTTTCTAGTAAGGCTGTTTCCCAGGTTGAGAAGTTTGTTGAGGAGAGGGTGAACAGAACAAGCAGAACTACTAGAGATTGTCTTACTTTTGTTTGTTACTATGTCATTTGTGTTTTTATGTTGTAAACCACCCTGCTCCTGAGGGCAGGGTGCCTCCTGCCTGAGGGCCCTGCTCCTGCCTCTATCTACCTGGCCCTGACAGGTTTTATAAGGACTGCTGCTTTATATCCTTTTAAATTCTTTTTTGTGTGTTTTAACTGTTTTTAACTGGGTTGTAAGGATATGTACTTGGTGGGATGTGCTTGGGAAGGGAGGAGCATGGGGAGGCCCAATTTCAGTGGTTCTGGGTCCCTCCTCCAACTCGGGGAATTGTGGTTGTCATATCAGCCAGCCCTCGGGTCTGTGACTGCTGCTGTTGAATGTCAGGTCAGCCCAGAATAAAATCTCCCTCATCCATAATCTGATTATGATGAGGAGGCTGATCTGGCATGTATCACTGAAACCTGGGTGGGTGAACAGGACGGAGTGGGTCTCACCCAGCTGTGCCCAATTGGGTACTCAGTGCAGCATCAGGCCAGACTCAAGCGTTGGGGATGGGGAGTTGCTGTGGTCTATAGAGATTCTCTCTCTATCTCCAGGCTCTCTGTCCAGTGGCGGGGGGGGGGGGGGGCGGGGTCTAGTGTGTGTGTTCCAGGTTTGGGGAATGGGGACAGACTAGGATTCTGCTGGTTTACCGTCCACCTCGCTGCCCACAGTTTCCCTGCTTGAGTTGACAGAGCTAGTCTTGGAGGCGGTATTGAGGACTCCGAGACTGCTGGTTCTGGGAGACTTCAACATCCATGCCAAGGCAGCTGGCTCTGGGGTGGCTCAGGACCTCATGGCCATGATGACAACCATAGGGCTGTCCCCACATGTCACCGGCCCAAAACACATGGCAGGCCACACTCTGGACCTTGTTTTCTCGACTAGGCAGGAAGAGGGTGATTTGAAGGTGGGGGACATTGACATCAGTCCCTTGTCAATCACTTCCTGTTGAGATTTAGGATATCAGTACCTTTTCCCCTCTGCAGGGGCAGGGGACCTATTAGGAAGGTCTGCCCTCGGAGGCTGATGGATCCAGTGGATTTCACAGTGGGATCCAGTGGAAGACACAATCACCCCTGAGTGCCCTCTACCACTTCACAGAGCCCGATTGGCCCCCTGGTGTACTCCAGAGCTTTGGGCAAGGAAGCAAGCTGGGAGACAGTTGAATGCAGGTGGAGGAAAGATCTGAATGAATGAAACCGAACACTGGTAAGGGCTCATTATCGAGCCTACCTAGTGGCAGTGAAGTCAGCAAAGAAGGCATACTTTGCTGCCTCCATTGCATCTTCATTATGTCGTCCGGTTGTACCGGCCTTTTACAGGCTGGCCCAAAGAAGGTGATAGCTTGCTGTGATAGCTTGCTGTGTCTTGTTTGCAAAGCATTTTGAGGATAAAATCGCTTGCATTCACCAATATCTTGACTGCTGTTTTTGCAGATGAATCTCATGGGGTGGCCAGAGCACAGTCTAGTCCTGTTGTGTTGGAGGAATTTCAATTGGTAAGTCTCGAGGATGTAGACAAGGTGCTTGGATCAGTCAGGGCAACCATTTGTGCCCAGACCCTCTTGCCCCTCTTGGCTGATAAAAACCAGCAGGGAGGGAACAGCTGGCTGGGTCAGGGAGGTCAATGCCTCTTTACGAGGGGATAGGTCCCTGTCTGTTTGAAGGAGGCAGTGGTAAAACTGCTTCTTAAAAATCTTCCCTGGTTTCAGAAAACATAACTAACTACCGGCCAGTTGCTAATCTCCCTTTCCTGGGCAGGGTTCTGGAGCGAGTGGTTGTGGACCAGATCCAGGTGCTTTGGGAAGAAACTGATTTTCGGGATCCATTTCAATCGGAGTTTAGGTATGGTTTTGGCACAGAAACTGCTCACCCTGTATGACCTCTGTTGAGAGAGAGACAAGGAAACAAGTCCCTGTTAATTATTCTCGACCTCTCAGCGGCTTTTGATACGATTGACCATGGTATCCTTCTGGAGCGACTCTCTGAACTAGGGATTGGTGGCACCACTTTGCGGTGGTTCCAGTCCTACTTGGATGGTCATTCCCAGAGGGTTGCAGCCCTGTGGAACCTTCAATGTGGGTTCCGCAGGGCTCAATCCTATCCCCCACGTGGCAAGGTAGCTCACTGGAGCAAGACGGTCTGAGCATATTACACCGATCCTGGTCCACTGGCTACCAATTAGTTTCTGAGCCCAATTCAATGTGCTGGCTTTGACCTATAAAGCCTTAAACAACTTAGGACCGCAATACCTCAAGGAACGCCTCTTTCCATATGAACTTACCTGGACCCTGAGATCATATTCTGAGGCCCTCCTTCATCTGCCTCCTTCTCAAGAAGTCCGGAGGGTGGCAAAATGAAAATGGGCCTTCTCTACAGAATGGGCCCCATCTGTGGAATGCTCTCCCCAGGGAAGTTCGCCTCATGCTTTCATTATATTTAGGTGCCAGGCAAAAATGTGCCTTTTTAACCAGGCCTTTGGTTGATCTGTTTGAGATCCTATACCCTTTTAAAATGTGGCTCTTTTCTGGTTGTTGTGTGTTATTGGGTTGTTGTTTTTATTTTGATTATATATATGTACTGTAGATTTTATGTTGATCTTTTCTGTGAACTGCCCTGAGACTTCCGGGTATAGGGCGGTATATAAATTCAATAAATAATAATAGTCATAAACCACCCTGTGATCTTTGGATGAAAGGCAGTGCAATAATAATGATGATGATGATGATGATGATGCCGCCACTGGTTAATGACCCTTGTTTGTTTAAGGAGCTATCTGTCAATGACAAGGCAATTCTGGAAGGAGAGAATGGTTTTGGTAATGCAGCTCAGCTTTCCTTCCTCACTTGGTTGGAGGGTGAATATGAAAGAATAATAATCAGACTCATCTTGGAGGTGGAGATGGAAAGACACAGAAGTCTGATCTTGCTTCTGTGAGGATCCAGTGCTATGGTATTGGGGAGCACTCCTCGAAATAAATCACAGCCCTCCATATATCACACAGTCCCCAGTTACAGTCACTCTAAGGAAATCAAGCCCAAGGTATGTGCTGGTACCCCTTAAATTTCTCATCAGTTGAGGATTACAGTGTGTGTAAAAATGAACAAGGGGTGGAGTACTCAGGTGTGATTGGTGTGTTTCTTTCTTTTCTTTTCTTTTCTTTTGCTTTTTTATATCCCACTTTTCCTTCAAAGAAGGTGGCGTACATGGCTCCTCCCATCCTCCATGTACTGTAGTTTAGGCTGAGAGTTGCCTAGGGTCACCCAGGGAACTTCATGGTTGAATGGAGATTTGGACCCTGGTCTCCCAGGTCCTAATCTAACACCCTATACCACAACTAACCCTATACCACAGCAACTCAACAACTACTGCTTTGGCAACATGTTCTATTTACAAAGCTGATCCTGCGAAGAGTCTCACAGAACCTATTCATGTCCCAGCTTTCCAGACAGCAATCTGCCTTTTAAAATCAGTCAGTCATTATCTTCAAGTGTGTCAACGCATGCACACTCTATGAAGCTATTCCCTATTTTATGATGACACATCAGCCTAATAAATATATCATATTTTAGTTTTGCATGTAACTGGTTCTTTATTTGGCTGTATGCTTTACATGAGATGTTATTTATATTACCTCGTTCTCCCTTTGCACCTGGAAGTCCAGGAAGTCCTCTACCAGGAATACCTGTAAGATGAAGATAGTAGCACCGAGGTAAGGCAATTTAAATGTTCTCCATAAATTAAATCTCACTGTTGTATCAAAGCCCCTGATGCTGGTTCACACATTAGAAATGAACTACTGTATTTTTTGCTCTATAAGACGCACCAGACCATAAGACGCACTTAGTTTTTGGAGGAGGAAAACAAGAAAAAAATATATTATGAATCCCAGAAGCCAGAACAGCAAGAGGGATTGCTGTGCAGTGATCCCTCTCACTGTTCTGGCTTCTGGGATAGCCGTGTGAAGCCTCTTCAGGGCAGGGAGAGCCTTCATCCCACTGCCCTGAAGAGGCTGTGTGTGCCTAAGCCAGAAGCTAGAACAGCAAGAGGGAGACAAGATTTAGGAACTGCAGCCTCACATGCAAAAGCTGTTTTATGTGACTGAGAGCAAGGTATAAGGATCTATCACCCACCCACCCCAATCCTGCTGGGTTCTTAAACTGAGCAAACTGTAGTATTTAGGGTGGGAAGAAGTTGGGAATTCTATTTCTCCAGCTTATATTACTGTGTTAGACTTTCACAGTGTCTCTCTCTGGCCTTTTCTTCACTTTTTGTAGGCCAGAAGTCTTGCCTGGACACAGCATGGAGGAGAATGGGGGAGCATTACGGAACTCATATTTCTCTACCCACATCTCTGGGGACTGTGAGAGAGCAGAAGGCAAGCAACCAGGCAACCAGGGGGAGAATACAGCGAAATACAGGGATACAGGGAAATAGATCTGAGTGAAAAGTGAGGCCATAGAAGGTGTGTACTCTGCAGCTGCAGGCAGAGGTGATTTTACAGCAGCACAACCGATTCAACCACACTAGGTGCCATGCTGCAGGGGGCACCACAACAAAGCTGTAGAACAGAGTGCCAGAGGTGGTGGGGCGAGCAGTCTCTTAGTGTCACACAGGGGCTGCTGAAATTTGAGAACCCAAAGTCTGCCACTGCTGCAGAGGAAACCTCCAGAGTTGAGGGGAATGAAGATAGGAGCAAAGCTAATGGATACATTAGAGCTCCTTTCACTTGCTGGCTCAACCAAAGCAGGGGACAGACAAGAGAAAGAAAACCCCCCTTCAGTTGGGTTGGAGTTCATAAAAGGTACCAAGAAGACTTGGGGTAGTGCCAGTGGTGGAGCTTCATGCTCTGGCACCGGGGGGTGGAGAGCAGGCGGGGGTGTGGCGCTCAGCACAAGTGGGGGGCAGCCGCGATGGCACCCCACCGGGATCGCGCTGCTGGGGGCAATGCGCTCCCCCCGCACTCCTCTTCCTTTGCCAGTTGGTAGTACATTAATTTAGGTGACCATTCCCAACCGCCACAAAGGAATATGTCAGCTGCCCTGGAAACTCTATTATAAGTATAAATAATAGCATGAACAGTGAAAAAACATCCCATAATTCAACCTACCAAAGATAATCTTTCTAGATAAGGACATGTGTATACAAGTTTCTGTGGCAGTTTTATTTAATTTCATTTTTGCACATTTTGCCAAGGACAAAACCATTTCAATAATCATTTTGCCACATGAATCACTGCTGTGGAGTTTATCATATTCCTATATAGTCAAGCTCTAGCTGTCCATCCCTAAAAATTGAAGAGGTATTTTGTGGCCATGTACACGGGTCCCTGTGTAAAGCGTACTTTCATTTGAACAGTTAAAAATAGTTGCATTTGCAGTGTACATACTGAGCAGCATCTAGAGGAAGTTAATTGTGTTTAAATTTTCTAGATTGTCCCCAGAATCTGAACAATTCACTGGGTATCCTGCCATCCCTCAGGATACTGGCAGGGCTAAAACATCAATCTTCACTTGCTTAAAAATATATATTAAGATTTGTTTAAAGTATATGATCAGGAATCTACTGTGGTAAAAATATTACATACTAGAAGAAAAAGAAGAGAAATATCTCACCTGGGTCACCCTTTGCACCAGGTGAGCCTGGGATTCCATCGTGTCCTGGCTGGCCCCTTTCTCCAGGAGCTCCTGGGGGACCTTCAGGCCCAAGGTCACCTGCAAAAGATAAACAGACAAATTTTGAGGAACAAAATGGTGGAATCGTGGAAACAGCTGGTGCAGAATTCAATGGGCAGGCTGCTCACTGGGGCACCTATCCTGGCCAGATTAAAAATGCTGGTTTTGACTTATGAAGGCTTAAATGGCTCAGGACTGCAACACTTCAAGGACTATCTCTCTGGGGCTTTTCTGCCATGGCTCCCCACTGGTGGGAAGCTCTCCGCAGCGAAGTTTGCCTGTCATCTCCATTTCATATCTTCAGGCACCAAGTGGAAACATTATTTGCCCAGGGCTTTGGCTGATTAAAAAATCTACGGTCTTTTAAATGTGTCAGGGTGTCTGAGTTACTGATTTTTAAAATTATTATTATGTTATGTGTTTTTATAGTGTAAACCGCCCGGTGATCTTCGGATAAAGGATGGTGTATAAACAACAACAAGAAGAAATGGTGTCTGTTCATCAAGAAAGTGTTCTGAATCTTAAAATGTAGGTTGCCAATTTTTCTGTTGCCTAACTTTATTGCTATCTTGAAAAATTGTGAACATATTCATTTTTCAGAAAAGACAGACTATTTGTTATTACAAAAATTGTGACTTACACAATTTTCAAAAATCTCTTCACGTGTACAAAGTTGGCTTTCCTGCAAAACCCTTTTTCTGGCTCACATGAGCATATTAACGTGCCAAATCATGAATGATATTTTGATAAGAAGATTATAAAACAGGACACTGCAGTTAAAATAAATTTTCTTACTTTCAATCAATACATTTTGCTACATCTACAAATTTGATCTGCAACACTGTTGAGCTCTGAAGCTGAAGTTGAGTCCACAGATCTTACACATGTACTAACTGCAATGTAACATTTACAGTTTGTGGCACATGTCATTTTGCTGTTTTTACACTTGCACCAAGGAGTTCCACATCCCTTCTGGTTGCAGTTCTCTGCTTTCAAATGTCCAACGCAAGTCTTCAAGGCTTGATTTCTTGAAATGACAAGCTTCGTTCCACACTGCTTTCATAATGAGTTGTTTTTGCACCATTTTGGTGCCATTCCCTGGTTAATATAATTTATTAATTTTGCAGCAACGTGCGTAAATATGGTCAAGTGCAAGTGGAATGTGCATGTCATGTGTTTATGTGCCTGTAACTCTCTGGCCAGAGGATGCCATGTTGCTGTCCTCTGACTCAAGAATGCTCCAGCGCAAAAGCCCTAGTGGAAGCACAGTCTATCCTCTTCCCCAGTCAACAGGCAGGGGTCCTTTAAACAAGAGGCTCCTGTCACTGAAGCTAGCAACTGAGCCTGAGGATGAAAGCAGTATTTATATTATTTTATTATTCATCCAAGAAGGCTCCTAGAGTGGGTTACAACAAGACAGTCTACCTCTCATGGACCTGCAGCCCATGGACCATACAAAGCCCTCCAATACTTTTGAAGCACCCTGTGGGGCACCCCAACATTTCTGTGGAATATCTGTGTGTGATTTTTAAGACCCCCAATTTCAAGCTGTTCCTAACCTCCCTGGGGTTTCACCTAGCACCCTCAGATTACTTTCAGGAGTTTCCTGTGCACTGAGGCTTCAAAGTGCTCTCCAAAATGTTCTATTCACTCTGTTGATGCTTCTGGGTGCAGTTTTGGGAACTGATGGTGATGTCTTCTGAAGTTGAAGACTAATGATTACTGGTGATAGTTGCCAAAGGTACCACAGTGGGAAACAGACAGAAGAACAATGGCCAAGCAATTAGCAAAAGCAGTCAGCTGGGGATTAACTAGCACTACTTTGCTGTGCTCTATTCAAATATACAGCACTTTGGAAAAGTCTCAAAATGCTGATTTCTCTTTAACTATTTACAGTGAACTTGCGACTTATGCAATTTTAGTATTATGTGGTTAATAGCCAGTTGGTTGAAATCACACAATTGAAATGCATGGAAAGTGGAGAGCTTAAAAGCTCTTTTTGTGCAGGATTTTCCTGCTGTGGGAAGAGTTTTTATGCAAGGTGCAGACCCTGCCTACCAGCTCTGGGAAGCTCTCTTGAGATCTCACTCACACATACACACCCTGGAACATAACCCCTGTATACATTGTGAGTCTACTGTACCTGAAAAGTACTGTCCTCTGCTAAAGATTGCCAATTCTGCTCCCTTTCCACACACCTCAGCAACACAGGTTTACATCTTTTGTCTAGCAGAAAGCTCTACTGAATATAATTATTTCTGAATAGATATGATTTGAATTGCTCTTATGGACCCGTCTCTCTCTGTGTGTAGAGATGGGTGAAGACTGCCTGTCTTACCCAGTGTGTGCATCCCTGTCCCCCCCAGTGTGTATGTCTGCTGGCATGCAGCCCACAGAGGTGTGGTAAATCCTCAATGTGGCCCTCAAGCAGAAAAGGGTTAACTATCCAAGTCTTGTGGAGCCCTGCATGGAGCTGCCCAGAGTGCTAGTGCCTTTCCTTGCAATTATGAGAATGTGCCGGTCATCTATTGAAGCATCTGATTATCATCTTATCCACTTTTTAAGGCTCTTAGGCATTATTAAATCTGTTCCCAATATGGGCTAATATGGTCCAGAATTATGTTATATAAAGCCAGAACTGCAACACAGAAGAGTTCTATAAGCTTGGCTTGCAAAGCTTTGCTTTCTTTTGTTAGCAAAGTCACTTAAATAAGGCAGCTGAAATCCATAGAGAAAAGAAATTCTGATAACATTTTACTGAGGGAATTGAACAAAAATATTGTATAATTTTAAGAGAAAGAAACAGGAAAGCCTAAAGTAGGAAAGACAGAACCTCCCTAATTTACCCCATTAGCTGGTTTATTGAAAACAGAATTCACTCTTAAATTATACACTGAATTATCTCTGTTGTTGAACGTCTAACATACTTGTCAAATTATATTTTTGCCTTCTAATTTTAAAAATCCGATGCCCTTAACATACATTTTTTTAAAATGCTGTGTAAATCACAAAGAGTAACCATTATGTTGCTGTTTTTAGAGTGAAATAGCAATTTTGACTTCAAAAATATTATTTATTTACCTTTTTCTCCTTTTAAGCCAGGAAAACCATCTAAGCCTGGTAATCCCTTTCCACCTTTTTCACCTGGGATTCCTGGAATACCTTTATAATAAAGAAATATAAGGTTTTAGTGTTGTCAGCTGAGTACTTACTAGGCTTAGCTTTATCATAAAATACTGAAAGAAGCTTTGGATCACTTACCTGGAGAACCCTGAAGACCTGGTAGCCCTTTGGCACCTGGGGAGCCAGGGATGCCTGGAATTCCTGGAACACCTCTTTCACCTTTCTCTCCAGGCACGCCAGGAATACCTGTCTTTCCTGGGTCTCCCTGTAGGGTAGAAAAATGAACAGTAAATTCTGCAAACATTTAACAATTACAATATGCATTCTAAAATCGTTATAGTATTCATATCTAATGTCTGAACTCACTGTAGTTACACTAAGGTAAAAACTATGTTTTACAGCCCAACTGTAAGTACAGTTAGCATGCCAGCTGCCTCTCCACTACAAACCAACCCTGAAGAAGGACTAGGGGGGATGCTCATCAAATTTGCAGATGACACCAAACTGGGAGTTTTCAAAATGACCTTAAAAGAATGGAGAACTGGGCCAAAACTAACAAAATGTACTTCACTTGGGAAATTGGATGGGTGACACATGTGAAAAGGATTGAGGGGGTCTTAGCAGACCACAACCTTAACATGAGTAAACAATGTGATGCAGCAGCATAAAAGCTAATGCTATTCTAGGCTGCATCAACATAATTATAGTGTCCAGATCAAGGGAAGTAGTAGTACTGCTCTGTTCTGCCTTGGTCAGACTACATTGGGTCCTGGGTCCAATTCTGGGCAACACAGTCAGAGGCGGAGCTAGCAGGTACCCGGAGCAACGGGGGCGGGGCTAGCATCCCAGGGGGTTGTGCCAGCGGCAGCAAGCGTCCCAAGGGGGGTGCCGCCTGCGGCGATGTCACCCCTCCTCAGGGATGACACCCGGGGCAGGCCGCACCCGCCACACTCCCCTTTCTCCACCAGTGAACATAGTTTAAGAAGGATATTGACAAACTGGAACATGTGCAGAGGAGGACAACCAATATAATAAAAGGTCTGGAAACCACGACTTATGAGGAATGTTTCAGGGAGTTGGGTACATTTAGCCTGGAGAAGAGGAGGCTGACAAGTGGTATGATAGACATCTTCAGATATCTGAAGGACTATCACATGGAAGATAAAGCAAGCTTTTTCTTTTTTTTGTAACATAGTTTATTATTACTTTTCCTCTTTTAACTGTTTAACATGGTTGCACTGAGATATATCTTTGTTTACATTAGAGCGTATGACATAAAATTACATAAAAATAAAAATAAAACAACAATAAACACTCAGATAAATGAAAGCTTATTTTCTGCTGCTCCAGAGAATAGGTCCTGAACGAGGGGATTAAAATTACAAGAAAAGAGATTCTGACCAAATATTAGGAAGAACTTTATGGAACTAAGCAGAACAGACTCCCTTGGAACCAATGAGGAAGGTGGTTATGTTTAGCCTGGAAAAGAGATTTCAGACATCTCAAGGGCTGTCACATGGAAGGGGGAACTTGTTTTCTCCTGCTCCAGAGGGTAGGACTAGAACCAATGGATTCAAGTTACAAGAAAGGAGATTCCAACTAAATATCAGGAAGAACTTTCTGATGCAGGTACGTAGCCGTGTTGGTCTGACACAGTTGAAATAAATAAAAAAATAAAAAATTGTCCAGTAGCACCTTAGAGACCAACTAAACAGCTTCCGCAGAACACACTTAGTAGGTCTCTAAGTTGCTACTGGACATTTTTTAATTTTTTTTATTTATTTCAACTTTCTGATGGTAAGAGCTGTTTGACAGTGGAACGGTCTCCCTTGGGAAGTTGGAGACTCTCCTTCATTGGAGGTTTCTAAACAAAGATTGGATGGCCGTTTCATAGAATCATAGAATCATAGAATCATAGAGTTGGAAGAGACCACAAGGGCCATCGAGTCCAACCCCCTGCCAAGCAGGAAACACCATCAGAGCACTCCTGACATATGGTTGTCAAGCCTCTGCTTAAAGACCTCCAAAGAAGGAGACTCCACCACACTCCTTGGCAGCAAATTCCACTGTCGAACAGCTCTTACTGTCAGGAAGTTCTTCCTAATGTTTAGGTGGAATCTTCTTTCTCTGTAGTTTGTCAGGGATGCTTTAGCAGTGACTCCTTCATTGCAGTGGGTTGGACTAGATAACCCTTGGGGTCCCTTCCAACTCTACAATTCTATGAAACCATCCTCAGGAACGAGATTTATGCAGTTGAGAAATAGGGCAGATCGGGGCTGCTTAACCCCCCCCCAATCGATTATCCTGAAGTTTCTCCTGAAACTTGCTTCCCAGATTCTTTTATCACTGTGGGGCTTTGAGTCCATGTTTAACCTCAAACCCTTCAAGGGAAAAAGCAGTTAGGGGTAGTTCAAGGGGAAAACATCAGGTGAGCAAAGCATCCCACCACCACCACCCATTTCCTCACTGCAAATCACTTCCCAATACAATTCTGAAGCAGAGAAGTGGACTAATATTATACATAGCTCCATTGTAATGTGCAGATGAAAAGAACTAAATTTTGCATGTTCATAAAGGCTAGTGCCTTTTAAATTTCTGGTCGCCTCAGCTCCTGGGAATCAGCACCCCCTGGCCAGCCCCAGAGGCACCATTCACCTGGGGAGCTTATAGCCAGGGCTGCAGCAACAAACAGCCACACAAACCTTTGGAAGGCAGAAAAGCAAGAGGGCATCAGAGGAGGGAGGGAAGGAAAGAGGGACAGAGTCTAGTGTTGCCTGCAGCACCCCTGACTATCATTCAAGGCACCCCAGGGTGCCATGGCACACTGGTTGAAAATCCCTGAGACCAATGCTTTTTGGGAGAAGGCAGCTTCCAATGCAAATGCCCTTCTATCCTCAACAATTGTTTTGAATACAGCCCTTACTTTTGCACATCAGTCTTATGCCTTGGAATCAGAAAGAGATGCATTGTGCACAGAAACCTTTACATTGTTTAGGATATTTAACATAGTTTATGAACAACTGTGGATGGATACCTTCTCACCAGGAGCCCCGGGGAAGCCAATTCCTGGAAGCCCAGCCTGCCCTTTTTCACCTTTCACACCTTTTGCTCCAGGTAACCCATGTTTCCCTGCCTCACCAGGAAGGCCTTGCACACCCTTTTCTCCTGATGGTCCTAAAAATAAAAGTTTGGATTATATTATATTTTTCTTTCTTAAAAGTAACATAATGTGTTAAAACTAATCTGAACATTTTGGTTACTGGGAAATGGGTGGGAAGTTAGCTGATGTATAATTCCAAATAGCCAAAGTTAATATTACCTGGGAGACCCATTTCTCCCATGGACCCCTTCTGTCCAGGAGCTCCTGGTTCACCCTGGTATCCTGGAGGGCCTTGGTCCCCTTTTGGCCCTAAAATGGAAACGGGATATTAAAAAATATATTGAACTACATGACTCATTAAAATACAATGTAAAGGTGCCTTCTAGATTATGAAAGAGCCCAGCAATGCTATAAAAGTAGAACTGTAATTAGTAGTCACACGCAGAGGCTTCACATTAGTGATAAAAAGGAAGTCAGGGTTTCATACCTGTTTGTCCAGGTAGACCAGGCTCCCCATCCTTCCCTGGCATTCCTGGTGTGCCAGGATCCCCTGCAGTTCCCTTCTCTCCTAAAGGTCCCAGTTGTCCTAGAAAGCATAAAAATGTTGCTTTGTGTCATGGTTCTCTTTCTACCACATCTTAAGTATGTGAGAATCACTCTGAGAATAGCATGACAAATCAGTTGATATAAATTTAGTTATTCTGCTACTGTAATAAATAAATAAATCAAGAGTTTATACAGAATATATAACTGAACTACAGCTTGACTTCATTAGGACTTAAATCTAAATTTCAGTTTTCAACACTAATTTGTTGTTGTTTAGTCGTTTAGTCGTGTCCGACTCTTCGTGACCCCATGGACCAGAGCACGCCTGAGCAACAAAACATGTGAAATGGCAGCAGGGGCACAAGTATCTCTAAGTATGTCCAAGGTGCCTTTTTCTCATTTTTAATGGATTCAGGGAGTGGGAGCTTTTAGACAAGAAACACATAGAGCGGAATATCTTATATAGAGAGGATAAAAACATGAATGGCCTGACTTTTTGAAATAAAAAGCAATTATTTCATTATATTCTCCCTTGTTATATGTCTTGTTTCCCAGGAATTGCAACATAAAAGGTTTTTAATTGATTTTAACATATTATTTATTATAGTGTAACCCACTTTGAGACTGCTTTGGCAAGTAGCATTATTTTAACAAAAACACATTTTCATAAGCTGGGAGAAGTGATCAGTAAGTATGTCTTATCCATTTCTATGTACATCTGAAGGGCTTTCTATTTTGCTGTGTGAGTGCATGCAGCTGCCATCTGATTGCCTGCATTCGTTTATTCGCATTCGTTTATTCCACAACGTTTCATATTCAAGAATGCATTATTGGCCTCAGTTGCTAATAAAGGTAAAGTAAAAGGTAATGGACCCCTGGACAGTTAAGTCTAGTCAAAGGCGACTATGGTGTTGCAGCGCTCATCTCTCTTCAGGCAGAGGGAGCTGGCGTTTGTCCACAGACAGCTTTCCAGGTCATGTGGCCAGCATGACTAAACCGCTTCTGGCGCAACAGGACACCGTGACGGAAATCAGAACACACGGAAATGCCGTTTACCTTCCCGCCACAGCGGTACTTATTTATCTACTTGCACTATTATGCTTTTGAACTGCTAGGTTGGCAGGAGCTGGGACAAAGCAATGGGAGCTCACCCCATTGCAGGCTCGGTGGTTTAGACCACAGCGCCAACTGCATTCCTAGTTGCTAATATATGATGTGGAAATGAGAAGACAATTAGCAGTGTTTTTTAGCTCCTGTACAAAGCAAATGAAGAGACATCTACTTAACACAGAAGTGGTACGCTGTCTAAAGAAAAATCATTTAAAGAAAAAAAATAAAATGTCCTTGAAACTGTAGGGCAACAAGTGACTGAAACATTTTAAAAGCAGTTCTATGGATCTGGAAAGAGGTAAAATGGAAATTTGATTATCTGTAACGTCACCCTCCCCAGGGATCCTGGAGGGCAGTAACGAGACTGGGATGGCTTTTCCCACCGGTCGGTCAGGGTGAGGATCCTCAGAGCAGTCTTGCCGCGTGACTGGGGCGCTTGGCTCCCTCCGGCTCCCCTTCCCGGGAGTTGCGCGGGGCGGCATTCAGTCGCTGGGTGGGGAAGACAGGCGGGGCGAGAGGGAGGGAGCCGATCGCAGCCGCCCAGCGCGAAGCCGGCGAGCCCGATCCCGAGTCCGATCCAGCGGCAGAAGCGGCGGCAAGCGGACAGGGAGGCGACTCAGTCTCCGTCCCTTTCGCGCTCGCTCGCTCGCTCGGGGCGGGTTGCGCGGAGCAAAAGGCATCCGCGTCATGCCGGGCAGCGAGAGACTCTTGATGGAATGGGGAGAAGCCGTAGGACAGGGACCAGAGCGGCAGCCGGAGGCAGGGTAAGTCCCTCCAAGAGGACGGTTCTCATCTGGCTTTTCCTGGGGTAGAGGAAGCTCCGGGGCTCTTAAAATAGATAAGGAACCCCTCAAAAGCGCAAGCAGGTGGCAAGGCAAATTAAGCGGAAAAGAGAGAGATCACCATTCTCGCCGTCTTCTGCCTCCTCCACCCCTCCTGCGCCTCTCCTTCCTTCCAGCGCCTATGCCAAGTCTCCCCACCGAGGGAGCGCAAGAAAGGCAGCAAACGTCCAAGGACTTGGGATGGGCGAGGAATAGGACTCAGGGCCAACAAGTGGTGGGCGCCCTGGACATTTTCTCCGATTTTGAGTCCTTATCAGCCTCAGATGAAAGGAAAAAGGCAAGCTGACTGAAGAAGAGTTGAAAGTGTCACCCCTGAAGGGAAGGTATTTTCAATCAGAAGCCAGGAGAGTCCTGGAACTCCCTGAGGAACAACCCATGGAAACAGGCAAATGCTCCAGCGGCAACCAAAGGAGCCAAGTTTACCTTTCCAGATGGACAGCAATGTTTGGCTACCCTGCCTTTTCCAGACTCATTCCAAGAGCTGTGGAATGCTGAATGGAAAACAGGGGGACGACACAAACCACAGACATTTCCAAATCAGGGCTTTGCTGTTTGGCCTCAAATCTGGTGTGTATGGACTTTGGGAGTATGGCTGTACCCCTGCTTAGATGATAACCTGATACGAGGCTCATCAAGGGAGCAATGTGAAATATACTCTCAAAACAACCTCTCCTGCTTCCGATCACTGGGTTGCTGTGGGATGAATGCACCAACAGAGAATTGGCCTTCAGGTCTGCTATATGCAATCCCACCATGGTCCCTGCTGCCCAAGGTCCGACTGCTGAGGGTGGAAGAAGTGGTGGTGACATCCACACAGGCCTCCCCCATCTGTCCAGGGTGCTTCCCAGCCAAAGGGTTAGGGTTAAATTTATCTATCTATCTATTGTCAAAGATAATACAGTGGTACCTCGGGATGCGAATGGGATCCGTTCTGGAGCCCCGTTCGCATCCTGAAGCGAACACAACCTGTGTCTGTGGGTCGCGTTTCGCCGCTTCCACACATGCATGTGACGTCATTTTGACCGCCTGCGCACGTGGCCAAACCCGGAAGTAACACACTCCGTTACTTCTGGGTCGTGGCGGAGCGCAACCCGAAAATACTTAACTTGAAGCACATTTATCCTGAGGTATGACTGTACAGGATACAGGATGCACACCAATCTAGTGTCTGGGCAGGTACAGTTCCCCACGAATAACTGGCCCCCTCTCCCAAGTCAAACTCTAGCCCCCTTCCCCCAGGGTACACTCATCAGCATACTGCCAGTCCATGTGCCAGCATCCCTTCTGCATCGGCTTCATTAGAAGGATCTTCTTCAGGGACCATTTGTTCACTACCAGCCAGAACTAGTCCATGAGGCAGCCATACTAATATAAGGTGGGGGACACCTGACTTCCGGGTTCTGGTAATGAGATATGTCGGCTTCCTAAGAGATCGGACAGCCAGTCGTGCCAGTAATTCCCCTGAGGGTAATTAACCCTGACTACCCTACCCCAGAGTGGGGGGGGGGCTGTGCCACCTGCAAACCGTCCGTTATCTGCGCTCCGCAACAAGATGCGGAGGCAGGGATGCTGGGTGATGCCCAAGGCACGAATTTGGCAACCCTCCAAACCCTCTCATCAGCCGGGAGTCCCTGTTTCCTAAAAATTAAAAGATTTGGCAAAAAAACAGGCATGTTCTGAATGGAAAGAGTTAAAAGAAAAATCTGCTAAACTATACAAAATTGGCAGAGCAAGATCAGATATGGTTAGAACAGCTCGGGGTGAGAAGGAAGATGGTGACGGTAAAAGCTCTGACGCAGTAAGAAAAAGGATATCATCAGAAAAAACCTCCTTCAATGGGGGGAGATTGGAGATTTTTTTATTGGAATTGCAAAAGGGGTGTACTTTAAAGAGGATGCATTTACTTGCATGGAATATTGCATACAGTTACATACAGTTTGAGAAGAGAGTGGCGGTGAACTCTGGATGCCTGCCAGCTGTCTGAGCGCCCCGGAGAGCTGGTGTGGATTTTTACAGGGAAACCGCAACTATCTTTGTGTGACTTACTGATTGCCAAGTACACCCTTATAGTACATTTGAAACACCAAAGATTAAAGACAGTGAGAAGTCGCTAATTAATTTCAACCCTGGATGGAAGCCCAGAGCCTATTAGAACAACAATCAGCAGAAAAAGGAGGGGTCATTTTGTGCTTCAAAATATTAAGACTGAGAGCAATGTGGAAAAAGCCCCCTGCGTGATTATAGAAATAAGGAATGGTCAAATAAAACAAGATAGTTATACCAGCGGCTGACTGATCGAGAGAGGAGATTGTCAATATCAGGACTGGAAAATTGTGAAGTAATAAGGAAGACAGCAGAAAAATAAAGGATGGGCATTTAGCTTTTGAAATCCAGAACATGGGAAGTCCCATCGAAATTAATTAATTTGGATAATATAATTGGCTGTATTGTTTTTTGTTTTTGAATGTGGAACGATCTGGTTTGATTTGTTATTAATATGTGTGGTTTTTTTAAAAATGGAAAATGTATAAAAATTATTTACAAAAAAATAATAATAAGATGGGGGACACCTGGCCAACTAGTAGTATATGTGAAAAGGATCTGGGGGACACAAGCTTATCATGAGTCAACACTGTGATGCAGCAGCAAAAAAAGCTAATGCTATTTTAGGCTGCCTCAACAGAAGTTGAGTGTCCCGATCAGGGAAAGTCATTGTACCACTCTATTCTGCCTTGGTCAGACCACATCTGGAATACTGTGTCCAGTTCTGGGCACCACAATTTAAGATGGATAGCAGTGTGTGTACAAGAGGACAACTAGGATGATCAAGGATCTGGAAACCTAAAGGAGCCTGGGTGTGTTTAGCCTGGAAAAGGGGAGACTGAGATGATAGCCATCTTCTAATAACTTAAAGGTTGTCACATGCAAGACGGAACAAGCTTTTCTCCTGCTCCGGAGGGCAGGACTAGAACCAATGAATTCAAGGTACAAGAGAGGAGATTCTAGCTAAATATCAGGAATAACTTTCTGATGTTAAGTGCTGTTTGACAGTGGGAAAAGACTCCACTGGAGGGTGGCAGACAGTCCTTTCTCAGAAGTTTTTAAGCAGATGTTGGATGGCCCTCTGTTATGGATGCTTTATTGGAGATTCCTGCATTGCAGGCGGCTAGACTAGATGACCCTCAGGTCTACAATTCTATGGTTCAATGAAGTCTAGAAGAGCCTTTTTCAGGTCTGAGGAAATAAAATAATGACCACCATTGAAAACTATAACTTTTTGTGCTGGTCACCTTTCCCCACCCTGCAAGTGTCCCTTGGAATGGAACACTCTGGGAAATTTAAAACTTCAAACAGCTAAAATAACTTTCTCTGATAAACCTGGAAATATTTGGCCACTTTTAAAATGATTTTTATTAAAGTTTTCACAATAAAATAAAAAATCTAGAACAAATAGAATTAAAAAGACAAGAGAGGATAGGAGAACAAGAAAATAAATAAAAAGGGGGGGGGGACATAGAGATAAAACACCAAAGAGGAAAAAAAACACCCTTCTGATTCTCTGTCTGATTTTTATCAGAAAAGGATGATTTAAGACATTCAGTCCATGTTAGTATGCATCTTCTTCACTTTCTGTTAGACCATATGCAAAGATAAGAAGAGGTTTTCTTGCTGGTAAAGGAGGGTAGCTGACGATGCTAGCAAACCTCCTTGAGGTTCTTTTTTATTCTTTATTCTGCAGGATCTTTATTCTGGTTTTTGAGACAAGCCAAACACTGAGGAAGGGGGTTCAGTGCATCAGAATGTGTTCAAAATAGAAGAGAAGTTACATGCAAAAGGCAGATGCTATTTAATTTTACAGACCTTTACTTCCTTTATCTCCTTTTTGGCCTTTCATGCTTTCCATGTCTACATGATCCATTTTTCCTGGTTCTCCTCGTAGACCAGCTTCACCCTTTTCACCCTTTGAGCCAGGATCACCTCTGAGCCCCACAGCTCCAGGAAAACCCCTGTCACCTGCAAAAAGCATGCGTTAGTTGAGCACAATTAAGCCTTCATGAATAAGGATATTTTCCCTCCCAGAGCACAGAAAAAACATTCTCAAACCCTCCAAAGAGGCTTGTACATAGAAATGCACAATCAGATTGAAACAGGATTTACTTCCAAGATTTGCACAGTGACAGAAAAAGGCAATCAGTTCTACAAGTACTGAATTCAGGAACAGGTTGCAAAGCAAAATTTGGGAGAGCAATTATGTGGCATCAGGCAGTGGCGGAGCTTCATACTTCGGCACCGGGGGGGAGGGGTGGAGAGCGGCGAGGGGGCCTGGCGCGTGTCCTGGGGGCGTGGCACACCACCTGCGAGGATGCCCAGGGGTGGGGAACTTTTTCCAGCTGGCAAGCTGGATCCTGGTGTAAGGCAATTTTCCTTTGTGATTCTGCAAAGTAAGATCCAAACAGAGCTTGAGGTCAGTGCTGGTCAGCTGATAGGCCTTCAAGCTCTGCTTTGGCAGGGGTCAGGTGCACTATGAGGAACCTCATGAGGAACTCTGCAGCTCAGCCTGTTAAGTTGTGGGCGAACATATCAGACGACACAGCGATTCTTCAAACAGCTCTTCTTTATTCTGAGGCCAGAACTGAACTAAACTGAAGGGCTCAGTCAGCCTGCTTATATAGAGCTCCAGTACCTTGTTACTGTAACAACTTGCTAAAACTATCCAATCACTGAACGTCACTTTCGATCCTTCATTTGCATACAAACTATCCAATCACTGAACGTCACTTTTGATCCTTCATTTGCATAACTTTCTACAGTATCCCCCTGCTGGCCCAGGGTGAGAACTTCAGTACATAACACACCTCCCAACCAAGATAAGGCATTAGTTACAATCGTAATGGTTTCCTTATATACAGCACTACACGTAATGGTTCAATTAGGCACAAAAGCATATCAGTTACATTTCACATACTTAGACCAACAGTGATACATGTCCAACAACATAGTCCTTTAAATAAATTGGGCGCTTGGAAACTCCGCCAGACCGTCAGGGACTGGTCCCCTGGATCCAAGTCCCCTGGATCCGCTGCTGTGGGTGGAACCTCTGCAAGTGGAGTTGGCGGAATGTCAGGCACGGCAGTGGTCTGAGTCTGTGGTAAGTCTGGCAGGCCCTCTGAAGTGGCTTGGTTCGGGTCCACGCCGGCAGTGGACCCAAGAGAGATTTAGGTGGAGCCTCACCATCTATAACTGTCTGTTCTGGATCCACGAGCACAGTTGGGGGCACCACGGTAGTGTCCAAGTCCCCAGTCCTGCGCCTAAGCTGGTCTAAGTGCTGGCGCCACAAGCGCCTGTCTTCGAGCGCCACCTGGTACGAGCGAGGTCCAGTGACTCCCACTACTGTGGCTGGCACCCAAGGAATGAGCTTGCAGGGCAGCAGCTGAAGAAGGAGCAAAAAGGGTTTTCTTGTGTGTGTGTTTCTTTGTGGCTGACTAGCTGCTCTCCCTGTGCAAAGGTCAGAGGGGGCAGGGTTTCTGTTGAGGCAGGTGATTAGCTGTGGGAGGAGCTTATCAGAGCTTGCAGGGCAGCAGCTGAAGAAGGAGCAAAAAGGGTTTTCTTGTGTGTGTGTTTCTTTGTGGCTGATTAGCGGCGCGCACAGTTTGATCCATCTTTTAGATTTAGGGGAGCTAGTCTCAAACGTTTGTTGGGGGAGACCTAGGTTTTTTTTTGGGGGGGAGTTTTTTGTCCTGTCTTCACGCTTTTTCACGCTGTAGCCACCCCCAACGACACGTTCTCAAGATGGAGGGTGAGGGAACAGCTGCAGTCGCCTGCGGTTCCTGTGCAATGTTTGCCATCTTGCCAAAGGTTGCAGGCAGCTTTACCTGCAGCAATTGCATGTTGATTGCCCTCTTAGAAGACAAAGTCCAGCAACTGGAGGAACGTGTAGCTACGCTCCAAAGAATTAGAGAGCTGGAACTCTTCTTGGAAGCAACAGAGCACACCGTCTCCACCAAGGAGGAGACAGGGGACTCCCCTGAGAAGGAGGCTAGTTCACCAACACAGGAGCCAGATATATGGAGAAACGTGACTCAAAGAAGTAGGAGGCCCAGGGTTCGCTCTGATTGTTTAGAAATACACAATTGCTTTGAGGTCCTCTCCCCTAGCATGGAAGACGAAGAGCAGACTCCATTTGAAGATCTCTCCCTCATTACAGTCGATCAGGTATATGAAGACGAGCAGCAAAGTCAGTCCTCAGGGAATGTACAGGCGACCTTGGAACGGACAGTTCACGGAAGAACCCCGACCACACCTAAGAGGAGGCGTGTAGTGGTGAGAGGGGATTCCCTACTGAGGGGAACAGAAGCCGTGATCTGTGGGCCTGACAAGATGTCTCGGGAAGTGTGCTGTCTCCCCGGGGCTAAGATCCAAGATGTAACTTGGACTGCAAGGAATCATAAAACCCACTGACAAATACCCCTTCCTCTTGGTTCATGTGGGAACCAATGACACTGCAAGCAATAGCCTCCAGAAGATCAAAAGAGACTACGAGGCTCTGGGCAGGAGATTGAAGCAATTAAATGCACAAATTGTCATCTCATCTGTCCTCCCAGTTGAACGACGTGGCCCAGGGAGAGAGGGAAAAATAGTGGAAGTGAACAGCTGGCTTCGCAAATGGTGTAAACAGGAACGGTTTGGATTCTTAGATCACGGACTGCAGTTTCTTGAAGATGGACTTCTGGCAAGTGATGGGCTGCACCTCACAACGGTTGGGAGGAATGTTTTTGCCAAAAATCTCAGAAACCTTATCAGGAGGGCTTTAAACTGACTAATGTGGGGGAGGGAGACAGTGCTCCTGAAGGTAGGAGTCTATCAATTGATGAAGATGATCATCCAAATGTCATAGACCAAATGGAGCAAACAGCACGCAGACCTAGTGGTGGGAGGGAAAAATCCATAAATAAGAGACGAGGGGGAATGATTAATGGACTTCAATGTCTGTACACTAATGCGCAAAGCATGGGAAATAAACAAGATGAGCTTGAGCTCTTGGTACAGCAAACTAAATATGACATAATAGGCATCACTGAAACCTGGTGGGATACGTCCCACGACTGGAATGTAATAATGGAGGGATACAATCTATTTCAGAGAAATAGACCAGACAAGAAAGGAGGAGGAGTGGCGTTATATGTCAGGGATGTGTATACATGTGAAGAGATCCAAGATTTAGAACCTCAAAGCCAAAGTGAGAGCATTTGGGTCAAAATTAAGGGAGAGAAGAATAACAGTGACCTCATTGTGGGAGTTTACTATAGATCCCCAAGCCAAACGGAGGACATAGATGATGCCTTCCTGGAACAGATGGCCAAGCATGCAAAAGGAAGGGAGATAGTAGTAATGGGGGACTTCAATTACCCGGATATTTGTTGGATGTCAAACTCAGCCAAGAGCATAAGGTCAAACAGATTCCTCACTGGCCTTGCAGACAACTTCATTGTCCAGAAAGTGGGAGAAGCAACAAGAGGAACAGCCACTTTAGATATGGTCCTAACCAATGATGATGACCTGGTTAGTGGGGTAGAAGTGGAAGGATCATTAGGCGCGAGTGATCATGCTCTTCTGAAGTTTACTATACAGCGGAAAGGAACAGCCAAGCATACTAGGACTCAATTTCTTTACTTTAAGAAAGCCGACTTCATAAAACTTAGGGAAGTGCTGGGTGAGATCCCATGGACAGTAATACTAAAAGGAAAGGGAGTTCATGATGGCTGGGAGTTTGTTAAGAGGGAGATAGTAAAAGCACAACTTGAGGCAATACCAATGAGACGGAAACATGGAAGGTGCCTAAAGAAGCCAGGGTGGCTATCTAAAGAACTTTTAACTGAGTTAAGATTAAAAAAGGATGTGTACAAAAAATGGAAAAGGGGGGAAACCACCAAAGAGGAATTCAAACAAATAGCCAGCACGTGTAGACACAAAGTCAGGAAAGCTAAAGCACAGAATGAACTCAGGCTTGCTAGAGAGGTTAAAAGCAACAAAAAAGGCTTTTATGGGTATGTTCGTAGCAAAAGGAAGAACAAAGAAACAGTGGGGTCACTCAGAGGAGAAGATGGTGAAATGCAAACAGGGGACACAGAAAGGGCTGAACTCCTCAATGCCTTCTTTGCCTCAGTCTTCTCCGATAAAGAAAACAATGCCCGACCTGAAGAATTTGGAGCAAATGATTCAGCAGAGGAAACACAGCCCAGAATAACTAAGGAGATAGTGCAAGAATACTTGGCTAGTCTAGATGTATTCAAGTCTCCAGGGCCAGATGAACTGCATCCAAGAGTATTAAAAGAACTGGCAGATGTGATCTCAGAACCACTGGCAGTCATCTTTGAGAATTCCTGGAGAACAGGCGAAGTCCCGGCAGACTGGAGGAGGGCAAATGTTGTCCCTATTTTCAAAAAGAGGAAAAGAGAGGACCCAAATAACTACCACCCAGTCAGTCTGACATCAATACCAGGGAAGATTCTGGAGCAGATCATTAAGCAAACAGTCTGTGAGCACCTAGAAAGGAATGCTGTGATCACCAATAGTCAGCATGGATTTCTGAAAAATAAGTCATGTCAGACTAACCTGATCTCATTTTTTGACAGAATTACAAGCCTGGTAGATGAAGGGAACGCAGTGGATGTAGCCTACCTTGATTTCAGCAAGGCATTTGACAAGGTGCCCCATGATATTCTTGTAAAGAAGCTGGTAAAATGCGGTCTTGACTATGCTACCACTCAGTGGATTTGTAACTGGCTGACTGACCGAACCCAAAGGGTGCTCATCAATGGTTCCTCTTCATCCTGGAGAAGAGTGACTAGTGGGGTGCCACAGGGTTCTGTCTTGGGCCCGGTCTTATTCAACATCTTTATCAATGACTTGGATCATGGACTCAAGGGCATCCTGATCAAATTTGCAGATGACACCAAACTGGGAGGGGTGGCTAACACCCCAGAGGACAGGATCACACTTCAAAACGACCTTGACAGATTAGAGAACTGGGCCAAAACAAACAAGATGAATTTTAACAGGGAGAAATGTAAAGTATTGCACTTGGGCCAAAAAAATGAGAGGCACAAATACAAGATGGGTGACACCTGGCTTGAGAGCAGTACATGTGAAAAGGATCTAGGAGTCTTGGTTGACCACAAACTTGACATGAGCCAACAGTGCGACGCGGCAGCTAAAAAAGCCAATGCAATTCTGGGCTGCATCAATAGGAGTATAGCATCTAGATCAAGGGAAGTAATAGTGCCACTGTATTCTGCTCTGGTCAGACCTCACCTGGAGTACTGTGTCCAGTTCTGGGCACCACAGTTCAAGAAGGACACTGACAAACTGGAACGTGTCCAGAGGAGGGCAACCAAAATGGTCAAAGGCCTGGAAACGATGCCTTATGAGGAACGGCTAAGGGAGCTGGGCATGTTTAGCCTGGAGAAGAGGAGGTTAAGGGGTGATATGATAGCCATGTTCAAATATATAAAAGGATGTCACATAGAGGAGGGAGAAAGGTTGTTTTCTGCTGCTCCAGAGAAGCGGACACGGAGCAATGGATCCAAACTACAAGAAAGAAGATTCCACCTAAACATTAGGAAGAACTTCCTGACAGTAAGAGCTGTTCGACAGTGGAATTTGCTGCCAAGGAGTGTGGTGGAGTCTCCTTCTTTGGAGGTCTTTAAGCAGAGGCTTGACAACCATGTGTCAGGAGTGCTCTGATGGTGTTTCCTGCTTGGCAGGGGGTTGGACTCGATGGCCCTTGTGGTCTCTTCCAACTCTATGATTCTATGATTCTATGAATGTCCCTCACAAAGTTCTGGGCAAAGACCTGGTTTCCTGGAACAAATGGCCATGGCGCGTTGGCACAGCCTGGGGGTTCGGCCACAGCAAAGTCCAGGTGCACCCGGTCAAGCAGGGACCTGAGGCGGCGCCCCATAAGCAGTTCAGCAGGACTCCGCCCTGTGGCTGCATGAGGCGTGATGTGTTGCACGAACAAGTATTCAGCGACCCGCTCATGCCAGTCTCCCTGGTCCAGGCGCCCCAGCGCCTCTTTTGCCGAGCGCACCATTCTCTCCGCTTGCCCGTTGCTGGATGGATGAAATGGTGCCGTTAGGGCATGGTGGATGCCCAGTCCCAAAAGGTACCGCTCAAAAGTGCCTGATGTGAACTGCGGTCCGTTGTCGGAGACAAGGACATCAGGACACCCATGTGTCGCAAAGAGGCTTCGCAGCACCCGGATGATGGCCTCAGTAGTGGTGGAGGGCATCAGGGCCACCTCCAGCCATTTGGAATAGGCGTCCACCACTACCATAAAGGTCCGGCCGCGAAAGGGGCCAGCCAGATCGATGTGCACCCTCGACCAGGGTGTCTTGGGCGTCTCCCAGGTGTGTCCCTTAGCTGCCGGTAGTGCAGGCCTTGATTCTTGGCACGCTTGACAGGCGGAAACTCAGGCAGTGATGGCATCGTCCATGTTAGGCCACCAGACGTAACACCGAGCCAACGCCTTCATTTTGACGATTCCCGGGTGGCCAATTTGCAGAGCCTCAAGGACGCGTTGACCGAGTCTTTGGGGAATCACGACGCTGTCTTCCCACAGCAGACAGCCGAGATGAGCTGAGAGTTTGTGTTGTCTGGTTGTGAAGGGCTGGAACTCTGATACAAAAGGCCCTTGTGGTCACCCCCTCCACACCCAGTTGAGCACATGGCTGATGGTGCGATCCTGGGCAGATGCGGAGGCCACAGTGGCAGCCGATACAGGCGCTGCCGGAAGATCCTCAATCAGGAGGAGCGATGAAGCAGGAGCCGGGTCTTCCACAAACGCTGAAAGAGGGCAACGGCTGAGGGCGTCGGCATGGCCCATCAATTTCCCTGGGCGATGGACGAGCCGGTAGTGGTAGGCAGCCAGGAAAACAGTCCATCGCCGTGAGAGGACCGGTGGAGTTGGTCGATCACCGGCGAGGAGGCCCAGGGGCGGCTTGTGGTCGGTGATGAGGTCGAAAGTCCTGCCGTAGAGGTATTCATGGAACCTCTTCACTCCAGCCACAAGTGCCAGTGCCTCCTTGTCAAGCTGGCTGTAATTCCGTTAAGTCAGAGATAGCGTCCTGGAAAAGTAGGCGAGCGGTGCTTCTCTTCCGTCTGGAAAACGGTGACTAAGGACAGCGCCGATGCCAAAAGGTGAGGCGTCGCAGGCAAGGACCAGTGGCCTGGCTTCACTGTACTGTACCAGCACACTATCCGATGAAAGGAGAGCCTTGACCACGTTGAAGGTGGCCGTCTCCCGATGACCCCAGGACCAAGGTGTCTTCGTGCTGAGGAGTCGGTGAAGAGGCTCAGCCACCATGGCCTTGTGGGGCAGGAACATGTTATAAAAGTTCAGCAGTCCCAGGAACGCCTGCAACTCTGTCTTGTTCTTTGGGATGGTGGCCTGCTGGATAGAGCGGATCTTGGATGTGGTCGGGTGAAGGCTGGAGGCATTGATAAGATAGCCCAGGAACTCCACCTTTGGAACGGCGATCTGGCACTTCTCCCTCTTTACCTTGAGCCCGGCCTCCTGGAACCTGGTCAGCACGGCGCGGAGGCGCTCAAACAGCTGCTGTTGTGAGTCTGCGGACACCAAGACGTCATCAATATATGGTACCATGCCCGGAAGCCCTTGCAGGAGACGCTCCATAAGGCTTTGGAAGATGCCAGGAGCCACACTCACCCCGAACTGCAAACGGCAGCAACGGAATGCCCCTCGGTGGGTGACGATCGTCTGGGCTTCAGCAGTGGCATCATCGACGGGCAGTTGTTGATAGGCTTGGGCAAGGACCAGCTTAGCAAAGACCTTACCCTCACCCAAGGAATGCAGCAGGTGTTGAACAACAGGAACCGGGTAAGCGTGCTGCTGAAGTGCCATGTTGATCGTGCACTTGTAGTCGGCGCAGATTCTCACCGACCCGTCCGGCTTGACAGGCGTGACAATGGGGGTTTCCCACTTGGCATGGTCAACAGGCTCCAAAACTCCTTGGGCGATCAGCTTGTCCAGTTGTTCGTCCACCTTAGCCTTGAGAGCAAAAGGAACCCGGCGTGGCTTTAGCTTGATGGGGGCAACTTGTGGATCAAGGCTAAAGGAGATGGTCGTACCTGTATATTGCCCCAAAGTGCCGTCAAAAACCTCGGCAAAGTCTTTGACCAGACCCTCAGTCTCTGCGTTAGAGATGCAGTTGATGCCAGTGACTTCCAGGCCGAGGGCATCAAACCAGTCTAGCCCTAGGAGGCTTGGGCGCTGACCTTCGACCACCACCAGTCAGAGCAGGCCCGAAAAATCCTTGAAGGCAATCCGGAACCGGCCAACGCCTACCACGGGAATGTCGTTTCCCTGGTAGTCTCTCAGGTGTACGCGGTGAGAGTCGAGTTGCCTTTTGGACACTCTGGGTACCAGTCTTTTGATGGTGCTCCAAGACATGATGGACAGAGCAGACCCGGTGTCGATCTCCATGTCACATGGAGCTCCTTCAATGAGCACAGTGACGTTCAGCTTGCGTCGCGTAGGCGAGTTGGTTTGGCCAATCGGGGTTCCAGACGGGCAGCGGCAGTTGGTGAGAGTGAAACAGCTTTCCTTGGTGGACTGGAATGAAGACTTGGACTTGTGAGTCGGTGAAGGGGGGGTGTCAGATGGAGCCGATCGGCAGACCTTAGTGATGTGGCCCCTCCTGGAACACTTCTGACAGATGGCATCTCTGAATCGACACTTGGCATGGGAATGGTTGCCTCCACAGCCGGCACATTCCGATTGGCCCTTGGACTTCTTTTGGAACTTCCTGCACTCCCGCTTTGTCTGGTGCACATCATCGTCTTCACTGGAGGATGCCTCATCACTGCTGGCCTCTTCGTGATGCACTGGAACTGGCTTCCTAGCAAGACGTGGGCTGCTGGCCTTGCGGATCTCCTGGGCGGAGCGTTCGGCAGCTTCCGAGGCTACGGCCTCCTTAATGGCTTTCTGCAGCGTGAGGTCTGGCTTGGCGAGGAGACGCCGTTGCAGACGGATGTCCCGGACCCCACAGACGATTTGATCCATCAGGGCATCGTCTAAGTCTCGGAACTCGCAGTGCATTGCAGCCTGTCAGAGGGCGGTGGTGTAGTTGTTGATTGACTCCCCCTCTGCCTGGTTCCGGTGGTAGAACGCATGGCGGGCAGCAATCTTGGACGGCTTTGGTGCGTAGTGGTTGCGGAGCTTCTCTTGGATCGTGTCCCACCGTGTTTCCTGCGCAGGCGCAACAAATGCTCAGGCCGTCTTGAACAACTCAGGCCCACAGAGGCTAAGGAATAGGCCCTGCTTACGCTCCTGTGATACTTGCGTCAGCTCGTTGGTTTGGAGGTAGCAGTCGAACTGAGCGAGGTAGGAGTCCCATGATTCAGAGGCTGGCACAAACGGCAGTAGAGGCACAAGTGAAGCCATGATTCCAATGCCGGCGTAGAGGGCGATGGATGGAACACTGTGCTCTAGCCAGAACAGTCAGCTCTGAATTGGTTCTGTTCAGTGATTTTGCTCAGTGATTCAGCTCAGTTCAGAGGGTGGCTGCATCTGGCTGTGCTCTGATGTCCATCCATCCCACCTTCGTCGCGAGTGTTAAGTTGTGGGCGAACATATCAGACGACAGAGCGATTCTTCAAACTGTTCTTCTTTAGTCTGAGGCCAGAACTGAACTAAACTGAAGGGCTCAGTCAGCCTGCTTATATAGAGCTCTAGTACCTTGTTACTGTAACAACTTTCTAAAACTTTCCAATCACTGAACGTCACTTTCGATCCTTCATTTGCATACAAACTATCCAATCACTGAACGTCACTTTCAATCCTTCATTTGCATAACTATATACAGTATCCCCCTGCTGGCCCAGGGTGAGAACTTCAGTACATAACAGAGCCAATCCCAGCAAGTTTGCTGTTACAGCCTCCTTTGCCAAGGAACAATCCAGAGCATACTTAAAAGATCCCGATTGCTTGTTGGCAGCCAAGACTCTTACCTGTCCCACACCTAACATCACAGATGATGTCAGCAGGAGGGTATTCTGTGACAAAGTGGCCTCCCTGGCCAAAGGGGCACAAGCTGGACCTAACCAGGCCTGTGGACCAGAGTTTCCTCACTCCCGAATTAAACCAAAGGCCTGACTTCACTTGGCCAGTTAAGCTACAAATTGCTCTTACCTTTTTCACCTGGAGCTCCAGAAGATCCTGAAGGACCAGGAGGACCCTGGCTTCCAGGTGTGCCCATAACTCCCATTTCTCCTTTGATTCCTAAACCCAAATTGGAACAACTGTTTACATTTCTGTGACTTTTCTAATACATTGCAATTTCACTCTAATAGTTCTGCCCAGAAGGCTTTATTGCTGAGCTCAGACCAGTTCCATGCATCTATGTGACAATCATCTTAGCTATGTGTTCTATTCCCAGTAAATATTGCATGAACTCATACACTGACATACTTTAAAAAAATAAAAAATAAACTAGACAAAATAAAGTACTGTACATATAGTGTCTCCACTTTCGATTCATAGTCTTTTTCACAGGTTATTAATGTCATGAACATCTTATGGCTGAGAGAAGAGGAGATATTGTTTTATCATTCTATTGCTTAGTACTAATGTGGGATTTGTGTCAGCATCACATAGGTAGGTCTAGACATACTTAAGACAATTTGGGTAATGAGTTACTACTTTTTCATTTATAGTTTCTTTCTCATAAGTGTGTTGGTAGTTACAAAAAGATAAATAACACACATATGTGATTTGTTAGCCACCCTTCACTGTAAGGCTTGGTTACAGCAATATACCATATTTTTCTGTTTATAAGTTTTTTTAACCAAAAAATTAGGTTTAAAATTGGGGCTTGTCTTATACACGGGTAGCGCTGTGGGGTGTTTTCTTAATTTGGAGTCCCCCAAAATAGGGGGCATCTTATACAAGGGGGCTTCTTATACATGGAAAAATACAGCAATTGTACAATTTGAAAACAAGTAAAACAGTTTGTAAAGAATTACAAAAACAAGTAAAAAAACCAACCTGAAGCGAAAACAGCACAATATAAGTTAAGCATAACAGAAGATGTGCGTCCCACAAAAACACCTTTCAGAAATGTGCATCTTAAGCATGTGCCAGAAAATGCATACTGAAGATACTAGCAAGAATTCTGCAGAGAGGACCGTTTAGGGGCTGCCACAGAGAAAGCCCTCTCCCAGGCTGCCATTCTCCACACCTCTGAAGGTGGATGAAGGTGTTTTTTTAAAAAAGAAAACATAAGCTTATTTCTGGGTTTTATTGTTTGCTGCATACCATATTTTTCGCCCTATAAGACGCACCAGCCCATAAGACGCACTTATTTTTTGGGGGGGGGAATAAAGGGGGAAAAATTATTTCCCCCCCGAGCCCCAAAGAGCAAAGAAGCCAAGACAGTGAGCGGGATGGATCCCACTCGCTGTCCTGGCTTCGTTTTTAGCCTCGGGGCTGGGGGTCCGAGAGTGATGGCGAAGTTGCATGCAGCTTCGCCATCGCACCCGGAGCTTGCAGGGCTGGGGAAGCCCAAGCTTCCCCCGACCCCAGCCCCCAGAATGGGTCCGGGAGTGATAGCGAGGTTGTGCAACCTCACCATCGCTCCCGGAGCTTGCTTGCGGGGCTGGGGAAGCCCGAGCTTCCCCCGTCCCCAGCCCCCAGAACGGGTCCGGGAGCGATGGTGAGGTTGTGCAACCTTGCCATCACTCCTGGAGCTTGCTTGCGGGGCTGGGAGCTGGGGAAGCCCGAGCTTCCCCGAACCCAGCCCCCAGAATAGGCTGTTGCCCGCAAGCCTTGCGTGCCCGGGGGGAACTCCCCCTGGGCGCGCAACGCTTGCAGACACCTGCGCGAAGCACGGGGCGTCCTCCGGAGGGCGCCCCGTGCTTTGGGCTGCAGGCTGCCGCCCGCAAGCCTTGCGAGCCTGCAGGAACTCCCGCTGGGCTCGCAAGGCTTGCAGATAGCTTCCTGAAGCCTGGAGAGCGAGAGGGGCTCTCCAGGCTTCAGCGAAAGCCTGCATTCGCCCCATAGGACGCACACATATTTCCCCCTCATTTTTGAAAGGGGAAAAAGTGCGTCCTATAGGGCGAAAAATACGGTATTTATTGGGTTAAATTATATTTTGAATAGTTTTATTTTCTTTATCTAGATTAAAACCATATGCTTTCTTATTGTTTTAAATGACTGGAGCATTGAATGGCAGGATATAAACTATTCAACCAACAGAATGAACCAATATAATTGAAAATATGATTTGTTTGAACTTTGTATAATTTTTCATTTGTATGGGATGCTGAGTGTGCTCATAGTTCCATTGGGATGTGAAGTTTTTACTGAATTTGCCACTTCTTACATGACATTCAGGTTCTAGGATGCCTGCTTTAGATCAGAAATGTAGAAAGTAGCTACAAAGAATAGGCATAAATGCAAGGTTTCCCCCACTCATATTTATGAATTACATAAGCAGGGTCAGGGAAGTAGCCAGTGTAAAATGGACTACTGTGAATGTACCGTATTTTTTGCTCTATAAGACTCACTTTTTCCCTCCTAAAAAGTATGGGGAAATGTGTGTGCGTCTTATGGAGCGAAAGCAGGCTGCGCAGCTATCCCAGAAGCCAGAACAGAAAGAGGGATTGCTGCTTTCACTGCGCAGCGATCCCTCTTGCTGTTCTGGCTTCTGAGATTCAGAATTTTTTTTTCTTGTTTTCCTCCTCCAAAAACTAGGTGCGTCTTGTGGTCTGGTGCGCCTTATAGAGCGAAAAATACGGTACATCTCTTGAAAACAGCTTAAAATTTCAAGGGCACTTCACTCTGAAACCCTTTGACAACATCCTAATTGCTCTTTGTTTTTCATGGATTTTTTGTTTGTTTGTCAGGCATGCATGCATTTCTTTTTCAAGCATGATCAAGATACTCAGTACTTTGTATCCCTTTGTATTTTTGAAATGAAAGTGCTCTAAACAAAGGAGAAAAAGTACAGAGTTCCATTTCCTTCTTTCTCATGATACTCCTTATAGAACCACATGTTTCACTCTGTAAAAGAGAGGATAATATGACAGACAATAAATAGTCACTGGAAGGAAGGAAGAATGTGTACCTGGGGCACCAGGGCGCCCTTCTTGTCCTTGTGGGCCAGGCAGGCCTGGCAGCCCTTGTAATCCTGGCAGCCCCGGAGATCCTTGGCTACCTTTATCTCCTTTGGACCCTGGCATGTCTAGCCCAGGAACACCCGGGTAGCCTCTTTCCCCTTTGCTTCCTGGAGGTCCTGCAGTAATAAAGAGAAAATGATACAAAGTGGCTCTTGATAATAAAATGTCCAACACAAGTAAGAACAAATGACACACGGCTCAAAAATGTGGATGGGGGAATCCTTGCATTTGGATTAATCGTTCTACCCTATTCATTTTTGTTCTGCTACTATTCATGTCAGGTTACTGATGAAAGTTAAGAACCTTATAATGCAACAATTATTTTAAAAAAAAATTGTACAAACTTTCATTATTCAAGAAATAATAATGAAACAAAACTTGACTTTTCCTAAATGAAATCTTCTGTCAAATTTGAATGTATTGTTTTAGAAGAATACTAAGACTGCAACCCTGTACACAGTTTCCACTGAATTTCTTCGGCGATCATTTCTGGCCAAGTAAGATAGTTTTCCATGAACAGTGAGTCCGTAAGTGACTGTGGAGGTCATTTCTGGAAGGCTAAGGACTACTGCAATACTATAACTCCATGCATGTCTACTCAGACATAAGCTGCACATTGTTCAATGCGACTTACCCTCATAGGAGGAGTACATAAACATTCTAAAATCAATCATCCTGCAGTTTTATTCTGATTGCTGACAAAACTCAGAAACATAAATATACACATAGTTCCTTAAAAAGAGAATTGCACAATGCACATCCAAATGAATGTATTTTGTTTAAATGTATGTTACACTGTACATCTTACAAACATAAATGGAAAGGGAACAAATACAAAAGGAACAATTTACCTATTGGTCCCGGAGGACCAGATTGTCCTGGAACCCCAGGAGGGCCAGGAGGGCCTATTCCTGGTAAACCGGGGGAGCCCTGTAGACCTGGTATTCCAGAAGGACCAGGGTCACCTAAGTGGAAAATCAAACAGTGGTAGCAAGTTAACTTGGGTATTACTAGTTACAGGTAGGTAGCCGTGTTGGTCTGCTGTAGTCGAAACAAAATAAAAAAATTCCTTCCAATAGCACCTTAGAGAACAACTAAGTTTGTTATTGGTATGAGCTTTCGTGTGCATGCACACTTCTTTAGATACTAATTATTACTAATTAGTATACTACTTATTACTAATTAGAAAGATTATTTGCCTTTGACTCTTTACCCGCTGCTTTTCAGGAGAAGAAACAGTTAAGGAGTAAGCCCTACACAAATCTGGAGTAGAGCCCCTAAGGTGGTTGGATGGCACCTTGTACCCCTCCTCCTGGCAACTTCTGCAGCCAAGCTGGTACCAAACACCTTGCTCTGCTTTCCTTTGGACCACAGCAGTGAGACCAAGATCTCCATACACTCAGGTCCTCCATATACACTGACCAGGCTTGCACCCCAGGGAGGTTACTTTCGTACTGCAAACACAGCAAAAACAATGCAGGAGCTACCGGTCTCTGCAGCCACAGTAGGTGCTTTTCCAGCAGTTTGACTTCACCCCAGAGATGCACTCCATTGTATCTTGAGATAGACGAATGTCAACAACAACTCTTTGTAGAATGAATGAGTGAATTATTTATTTCATTTATGAAATGCTTCCCATGAGGTATCCCAAGTGATTTACAATACTCCATATACCCTCAATGTCACTAACACTAAAACCTTACAAACATTTATTTGGGAGTCCCTTTTAATTTAATGGAACCTACAACTGAGTAAATCTATTGTATAGGGCCAACATGGTGCTTCCATTGTTGTATTTTGAAAATCATTTTTTTAAAAAATAATATTTATTAAAGTTTTAAAGGTTACAGAAAGAAAAAGTAAAAAACACCATTTTAAACAAAAACAATACAACACATCACAATAAGGAAGAAACAAGGATGAGAAAAAGAAAGAAAAAACAGAAAAATAAAATCCATTAAAAAAAGCACACAAAAAAATACAGCGAATCTTCCCATAACTTATCTTTCATTAGCTTATTTCCTTGACCTCCTCACACCTCCCTTTTTTGTATTCTAGTTCGATTATCTGTTTCAGCAAATCCTTTCCATCTTTTCAAATTTTTGTCCTGTAATTTATCTTAATATAATGTAACTTTACTTTCCCTCCTTTCACCAATTAACAGTCAGTTTTTTCCTAATCCTTTATAACATTTCTGCTAAAACCACATAGCATCATTCCAACATCCTTCTAACATTCATGTATTTTGAAAATCAAATGGGAGAAAAGACTTCCCTGAAGTGAAGAAAGGAGAAATAACAAGGAGAGATTGAGAGTAATGTGGGAAATAAATGAGGTATAAGGCCACCCAGGTTATGTTTGGCCATAAATGTCACCTAATGTGAATTATTGACGCAGGGGGAAAACCCTGCATCATAACAATTTAGCTAGTAATGGCAAAAAGCTTACCATGGGATCCTGGCTGGCCAGTCACACCTGGAAATCCTTTTTCTCCTGGTATGCCAGGTAAGCCTCGATCACCTTTTGATCCAGGAAGGCCATCTCGTCCTTGTGGACCAGGAAAACCTTTAGGGCCTGGGAGACCTAATCCAGGTTCACCCTTAACGTATTAGAATAATCAGACGTTAATAAAATGAAAGCAAGCATCCCATCAACAAATAAGGACAACACTGCAATCCAGAGAGGATTCTTACACAATCTGTCTTTAATACCATAGACCATGGTGTCCTGGATCAAGTGGTGTGTAGGAAGGGCACTGGAGGCACAGTTCCTCCTTGCATGGTTGAGTCCAGTGAGTAGCAAGAGGAGAGTGTTCTTTGGTTCCATGGCACTTGTTCTGTGGGGTTATGCAGGGCACTATTTAGTCTCTACTGCTATTTTACAGTGGTGGATCCTGAGAAGATGGAAGCTCTGTGGGCAGGTGATTCCTGGGTCTGGAATGGTTGGACTAGTTGCCCATTCCAGATTGGATTGCACTTCTTAAAGAACAGGGACGCAACTTGTGGGGAGGTCCATCTTTGTCATTAGAGGGCCAAGTGACCTAGGACTACATTTGCCAGCCGCATTTTGTATGCCACCTATAGATGAATCTGAATTGGGATAACCTAGCCGCTGCAGTCCAGGCATGGCTATCCATGGATTACTGCAATGTGCTTTATGTGGGGCTGCCCTTGGGCCTGCTCTGGAAGCTCCACCTAGTGCAGAATGCAGCTGTGAGGCTGCATGATCGGGGTAAATTCCATCAACATATTTTTGTAAACCACTTTGAGGGTTTTCTCTCTCTTTTTACAATTTCTCTCTCTTTTCTCTCTCTTTTCTCTCTCTTTTTACAATTAAGCAGTGACCTCTGCTAAACATTTACACCGTCTGGCTATATTTTACTGAGCCAGGTCCATGTTTCTTGTGTAAAGTCCCAAATGACTTGGGTGCACGATACCTTATGGCCTGACAAGAGTTATATCTTGGCTCGATTACTGAGATAATCCAGTGGAGCACTGCTACTTGTCCCCCCTTTACAGAGGCTTGACTGCATTCAGCTAGAAGCTGAGCACCTAGTCTAGCCATTTCTATGCAGTGGAAAACTCTTCCATCAAAGATTCAGCAGGCATCCTTGTTACTGACTTTCAGATGTCTCTTTAAAACCTTTTTATGCTGACAAGCTTATGCAGCTTTTTAAAACTTTCTTGTTTTGAATTACTATTTTGTATTGTTTTTATGTTGTTTTATTGTCGACTCACAACTTGCACAGGGGTCATGTTCCAGGCATAGCATGTAAAGCCAAAATGGTATATTGTCGCCCCCAAATGGAACACCCAACGGTTATTACCCCACCCCAAGCAAGGGGCCATCTGACATCTCAGAAGAGTCTCCCAGAGTCAGTAAGCAAGGTGGAGAGCTTAAAAGCTCTTTTGGCACCAGGAAAACCTGGTGTAAAAGCTTTTAAGCTTTCCATGTGTTTCATTTGTGCCAGCCAGTCATACGCATGTAAAGCTGAAACTGCAAATTAAATGCATGTAATTTGCATGTATATGCCTAAAGTCAACGTGCAACACATGTATAAAGAATATATATATATTCTTTATGAATTAGCAGCATACGAATATAAATCAATAAATATTATTTAGGGGATCTTACAGCAACATTTAATTCAAATGCTAATATGCCAAAAATCAAAGTAATTGGGCATTTGGATCATCCCCCAAAATATAAACCTATTCCAGGATAACTATACAAAAACTTGGTTGAACATTAAAAAAAACACACACACAAAATCCACACCTTGAAACCTGGAGTAGGCTGAAGCTTTCATTTCTGGGGATTTCCACTATAAAGATGAATGTCCTCACCAAATTAATATTTTTATTTCAAATGATCCTAATACTGGGTGAAGCAGGCTGCCTCAAGACATGACAAAATGAGATCTCCAAGTTTTTATGGGAAGGGAGAAGACCCAGAATCAAACACCTAATTTTAATTGATATAAAGGACAGAGGAGGCTTTTCCCTGACCGATCTGAAATTATACTATGAGGCAGCCTGCTTCACTTGGTTAAGGTAAAGGTAAAGGTACCCCTGCCCGCACGGGCCAGTCTTGACAGACTCTAGGGTTGTGCGCTCATCTCACTCTAGAGGCCGGGTGCCAGCGCTGTCCGCAGACACTTCTGGGTCACGAACTGGCACCAGAGCAGCACACGGAAACGGCATTTACCTTCCCGCTATAAAGAGGTACCTATTTATCTACTTGCACTTAAGGGTGCTTTCGAACTGCTAGGTGGGCAGGAGCTGGGACCGAACGATGGGAGCTCACCCCGCCACGGGGATTCGAACCGCAGACCATGCGATCGCAAGTCCTAGGCGCTGAGGTTTTACCCACAGCGCCACCCGCGCCACCCGCCACTTGGTTAAAGGAGTGGTGTATTTTGCAAGACCCGGACCTCCTAGACTTGGAGGGTTTTGATAATCGATGGGGATGGCATGCATACCTAATTTATGGGACAGCCAAAATACATAGAAATTTTACAGATCATATGATCAGGAAATTTGTTAGAACCCAAAGTCCCATGGTGGACATCTCTAACAGAAGCCTCTTCAGTGAAAAGGAGAAATCTGGCCTACATATAAAATACTCTTAAAGAAAGAAGACAACCAAATAAAACTAAAAAGCTTTGAGGAACTAAGAGAGTATATTTCCGATTGGTTACAATACCATCAAATATTTGAGAAATTTAAATCTGATAAACAAAAGGGTTTTGCAACAGAAATTTCAAGATTTGAATCTGAGCTAGTAAAGCAAAGCCCTCTCTAAAATGTACAGCGGCTATGGTCAAGTGGTCGCAAGACTTCGGGTATGCAATAACTATGTCCCAACGGGAAATTTTTGGAAAAATAATTGGAAGTTCACAGCTTGTTATACTCTAAGAGAGATTTTTTAAAAAAAATGCAATATCAATGATATTTAATGCCCTGGAAACTTTCTAAGATGTATAAGTGTGTCCTAAGCAACTGCTGGAGATGTGGAGAAAAACCAGGCACTTTTTACCACATGTGGTGGCAATGCAAAGAAAATTAAGGCGTTTTGGGAAGACATCCACTTAGAATTGCAAAGAATGTTAAACATCTCCTTCGATAGAAAACCAGAAACTTATCTTCTGGGAATTACAGGTTTGGACACTCCTTTTTTTAAAAAAAAGGATATTGTCAGAGGTTCAGGAGCAGAAGAGCAGGGGAGAGAGCAAATAGAGAGCGGAGGAGAGGAATCGGAGGGGAGCGTAGGGGAATATGACAGTGGACCGAGAGATTCCATGAGCTTCTCCAGCGAATCTGAAGATTCCCAGGAGGGGGCGCCTATGGTAAGGGCGAGGCGAATCCCAGAGGGGACGATCCATAAACAAGGAACCAGAGGGGAGTCCCAAGGGAGTAGCGGAGCAGTAGGGCCAGTTCCCCCACCAGAGCACAGTGGGGGGGAAGAGTCACGTGAGTCAGGGCCAGCTTCTCCTCCATCGGGGAGTGGGGAGACGGAGGGAAGACCAGGTCCAGCTAGCCTCCCCGAAAGGGGGAGCAGTGACACAAGTGTAACGGTCAGAAGGAAAGTGGGAGGCTGCGCGCGCGCGCCAAGTTCAAATGTGGAGGAGCGCGGGACAGCAGAAAACCCGGATTGGGAGCCAGGTCCTAAAGCCCGAAAGAGGGTGGGGGAGGAGTCGGGAGAATCAGCGTCAGAAGAATCTCGGAGGGCTGAGACTCCGACTAGCAGAAAGACCCAGAGAAAGAAGGAACAGAGGAAGAGGTGGAGTAAGGCTAGAATCTTAAGCTGGTGTCAGGGGGGAGGAGACTCAGATGGGAGTTCTACGGTCTGACGGATAGATGTAGCGTTGCGCGCTGCGCGTCTAGAGATGAGACTGAACTTCAATAAAGACTTTTAAACTTGAGCAAGGAGCAGCGTTGGTCTTGTGTGAGCTGGGACCTTGGGCAGCGCTGACAGATATATTTTTATATGCCATGGTTGCAGCAAGAGATCTAATTGCTGCAAATTGGAAATCTGATAAACTTCCATCTACGCAAGAATGGATGCAAAAACTGACTGAATAGGTGGAACTAGACAGCTTATCTGAAAAAATAAAGAATAAACCAAAACAGACATTTTTATCAAAATGGGAAGTCTTTAAAATATATTTGAAAAATATTTACAGTAGCTTGAATTCCGTTGCACTTGACTAATTTCAGTAGTACCCTTAAGAACAATGTGAGACCTAAGACAAATTAAGAATTAGTTAAAATATGATGAGTTTGTATTGGCAGCAAGTTATGTGTAATTGAATTAAGAAGTAGATGGGAGGTCCGGCTTATAGTTAAAAGATTATTTTTCACTTTAACGTTTTGTGTTTTTTAGTTCTTTTATTATGATTTCTACTTGTTTTTCATTTGGTAACGGTGTAACTGGTGTTTTCTTTTTTTGTGTATTAATAAAATATCAAATGCGAATGATAAATATGTCTAATAAGCTAAAAAGTAAAAACTTTATGCCATTCCCACATCACTGGTTAATCTACTGTGATGTTATAGAATAATAATGAACTTTGTAATATCACAGAACCAAGGTGCCAGCAGAAGAAAGTTCTCATACAGTTTTGTGAGGGGGATGAAGAATTGATTTGGAAGGAATAAACATTTCACATAGGATGGGAGAAGATGCATCATGTCAGCAGAAGAGGCTAATGGAGATAGCAAGAAAGGTTCAGAAATTAAACAGAAAAAATTGAGAAGAAGTTGCCCTCTTGGTAGTTCCACACTAGAGGAAGTTCAGGGGTGGTGGCCCAGGAGATGGCATTATTAGTGGGAGTCCCTAAGCTGTGGAACTTCCTCCCTAGAGACGTGTGTCTGGCACCTTCCTTATGTAGCTTTTGACATGTGGTGATGTCCTCTCACCTTTGGCACTATATGTGTATGTGAACTCGCCGTGCTATCTTGACTTAAAGTTGTCATAATTGATTTTAATATAGTATTTTAAAAAATTGTTTTAACCTGCCCTTGGACCTCATGGTGAAGAGTGGATAAGAAATCAAATAAAAAAACAGTTTCCTTCCTGCCCTCTAGCCGCAAAGTCCCTGCCAAAAAAGAAAAAGGAAAAATACAATTGTGCATGAAATGGAAGAGCTCCAACTCTGCCCGAATGAGATAGAGCTGGTGTCAGATGACACCCCCACCGTCCGGAGAAACACCAAGTATGCCTGAATAATCCAGGGGAGAATGTCAAGCCATGCATTAGCAATGCCTTCCTGGAGTCTCTACAGAGGATGGCCAACGTCTGAACCTCCATGACTGCTAGTACCTGCAGCTATAATTGGTAGAAGTTAGATGAAGCTCTTAATAAATACCTTTTGTCCGTGTGACCCTTGTGCACCTGGTAACCCTGGAGAACCGGGTTCTCCCTTTTCTCCAGTTACACCTGGTGGGCCTGACTGACCAGGAAAACCTACAAAATCAAAGACATGATAGTACGGCTCAATACGCAGTTATGTTAGAAACCCAATTTTTAAAAATACAGGGAATGACTGGATTTGAAAGCAGTAATTTTAATCTGTTTTAGTATTTTAACTTGTATTTTTAAAAGTAGGGTTGTAAATATTTATTGCTTTTACTGTTTTATCTTTTGTAAACCACTTCAAGTTGTTTTTTTTATAATCAAGCAGTGTATAAATTCTATTAAATAAATAATAAAATAGAGAGGGTGCTTGGTATCTGACGGAGTACCTACTGCTTCTACATCAACATGCTCCTTTTTAAAGACAGGGACGGGGAACCTTCCCCCCCCCCGCCTAGAAGAGCAATCTGCCAGGGCTGCATACCAGTGGAGGGTGAGACCAAAGCTAACCCACACTCTTTGGCTACTTTCATACATCACAATAATGGACTGATGTCTTGCCTCGGTAATGGACTGGATGAGAGCCAACAAAGTGAAGTTCAATCCAGATAAGACAGAGGAACTCTTGGTGGGTGCTTCCCCAGACCAGATTGCTGGAATGTGGCCTGCTCTTGAGGGGGTTACGCTCCCTCTGAAGCTTGGAGGTCCTCCTGGATACTTTGCTGTCACTTGAGGCTCAGGTGGCCTTGTTGGCATGTTCGGCTGGTGGCCCAGCTGCACCCCTATCTGAACAGGGATATCCTAACTTCTGTTGTCTAGGCTTTGATAACCTTTAGGCTGCATTACTGCAATGTGTTATATGTGGGGCTGCCACTAACGATAGTTCAGAAACTTCAGCTGGAGCAGAACTCGGTGGTCAGGTTGCTCACCATGGCAAGACAGTTTGAGCATATTATACCAATCCTGGCCCAACTGTACTGGCTGCCAATTAGCTTTTGGGCCCAATCAAAGTGCTGGTTTTAACCTATAAAGCCTGAAATGGCTCAAATTGATCTGGACTCAGTGTTCATCATCTGAAGCCTCTTTTTGTGTGCCTCCGCCACGTGAGGGCCAGAGCGTGGCAACACAAGAACGGGCCTTTTCTGCAGTGGCTCCCCGTTTGTGGAATGCTCTTCCACAAAGGTGCCTTCCTTATATATCTTTATATAGCTTATCACCGATGTCTTTCCCACTAAAAAACGTGGAAAATGGCCTTTCCTGTCAAAGGAACAACAACCATTGCATCACTATCCCTCAGTAAGCCTCTTGCTTCACTGGGTGTCTGCAACAGTGGTAGACACGTTAGCTAAGATCACTGAACTGACTAGGAGAAGAAATGAGCTTTGCTGGCAAGACAGATCTCTTTCCTTCAATCCTGAGCCACTTCTTTCTCCTGTTCAACAAAGACTGTTGGCTTTCATACAAAGGGGGAAACAATCAGTGAAACGAACACTTCTGACAGGGAGACTGAGCAGCAAGCTTTGCTGCAACACAATCCTGTCAGTCCCAGCTGCAATGCAGCTTAAAAAATCCTCGTGCTGGCAAAAAGGGGCCAAATATAAAATGTAAATATGAAAAAGGAGAAAAAACAGGGACAAACAGTAAGAAACTTTTCTCTTTTCTTTTCAACAATGGGAAACAGGGAAGGGATCTCCTCCGAACCCAAAGGATGCTCATCAATGGTTCCTCTTCATCCTGGAGAAGAGTGACTAGTGGGGTGCCACAGGGTTCTGTCTTGGGCCCGGTCTTATTCAACATCTTTATCAACGACTTGGATCATGGACTCAGGGGCATCCTGATCAAATTTGCAGATGACACCAAACTGGGAGGGGTGGCTAACACCCCAGGGGACAGGATCACACTTCAAAACGACCTTGACAGATTAGAGAACTGGGCCAAAACAAACAAGATTAATTTTAACAGGGAGAAATGTAAATTATTGCACTTGGGCCAAAAAAAATGAGAGGCACAAATACAAGATGGGTGACACCTGGCTTGAGAGCAGTACATGTGAAAAGGATCTAGGAGTCTTGGTTGACCACAAACTTGACATGAGCCAACAGTGTGACGCGGCAGCTAAAAAAGCCAATGCAATTCTGGGCTGCATCAATAGAAGTATAGCATCTAGATCAAGGGAAGTAATAGTGCCACTGTATTCTGCTCTGGTCAGACCTCACCTGGAGTACTGTGTCCAGTTCTGGGCACCACAGTTCAAGAAGGACACTGAGAAACTGGAACGTGTCCAGAGGAGGGCAACCAAAATGGTCAAAGGCCTGGAAACGATGCCTTATGAGGAACGGCTAAGGGAGCTGGGCATGTTTAGCCTGGAGAAGAGGAGGTTAAGGGTGATATGATAGCCATGTTCAAATATATAAAAGGATGCCACATAGAGGAGGGAGAAAGGTTGTTTTCTGCTGCTCCAGAGAAGCGGACACGGAGCAATGGATCCAAACTACAAGAAAGAAGATTCCACCTAAACATTAGGAAGAACTTCCTGACAGTAAGAGCTGTTCGACAGTGGAATTTGCTGCCAAGGAGTGTGGTGGAGTCTCCTTCTTTGGAGGTCTTTAAGCAGAGGCTTGACAACCATGTGTCAGGAGTGCTCTGATGGTGTTTCCTGCTTGGCAGGGGGTTGGACTCGATGGCCCTTGTGGTCTCTTCCAACTCTATGATTCTATGATTCTGCTTTTACCTCCTCTACTTATTATTATTACACAGGACAACAGAGACAACAACTACAGGCAGAGGATTTGAAGCAAACAAAACAACCAGAATCCACTCTAAAAAGTGAAAAAGTATTAGGTTCTGCAGAGAATAGGGGACCCAACCTATACAATCAGAGGCAGGGAAGATCTGGAGAGCAGGATGGCTCCTCCCCCTGGAAGAGGCGGCAATACTTTCAGGGAACCCTGCCTAAAGCCTCCAGTTGGAGGAGCCATCCACTCTTGCAAATCCACCACCTTCTGAGGGAGTCTGTTACACTGTCTGACAGCTCTTACCATCAGAAAGTTCTTCCTAATGTTTAGTTGGGATCTCATTTCTTATGACTTGAATCCATTGGTTTGTGTCCTGGAGCAGGAGAAAATAAGCTTGCTCCCTCTTGCATGTGACAGTCCTACAGATGTTTGAATATGGCTACCATATTTCCTCTCAGTCTCCTCTATTCTAGGCTAAACTCCCTCAAGCTCCTCATAAGGCTTGGTTTCCAGACTCTTGATCATCATTCATAAAAAGAGGGGGGCGGGGGAATGAGATTCATCTGGCATGACTTGTTTTTGAGAAACCCATGCTGGGTCTTTGTAATCACAGTAATCCTTTTCTAGGACCTTTCCTGGTATCAATAAGGTCGCCAGTCGGTAATCACTTGGGTTTTCTGTTTTCCTCTTTTTGAATATGGGGACATCATTTGCCCACCACTGATCTGCAGAGACCTCACCTTGTTCTCCAAGAATTCTCAAAGATTATAGACAGAGGCCCTGAGATTAAATCTGCAAGTTCTTTTAGTACCTTTAGATGCAGTTCATCAGGCCACGGAGACTTGATTTCTTTTAAACTACCTAAGTGTTCCTTTACCACCTCTTTTTCGGCTACAGTTCCCTCCTCACATCATTTATTCTGTTATTTGTTCCAGAATCACAGTTTTAGTCTTATACCTTTCCCTACATAGCAGGATTTCCTAGATCTACACCACTCTCAAGAAGCAGAGGTAGAACACTTGGTGCTCTCCAGTTGTTAAACGATCAACAGTGTTTTACTACAAATAACGTTTTACAGTATTTAATTTTTATTTTATTATTTATAGGCTGCCTATCAGATTACGCCTTCTCTTACAACCACAAAATAAAGCACAACATACCTGGGAGCCCTGGCGAGCCAGGAAACCCTATTCCTGGTGGACCTGTCTGGCCTTTTTCACCAGGCAGGCCAGGCGTTCCTGGGATCCCTGGATCTCCTTTGTCACCTGTGCAGTTAAAAACAAAATGACTCATGTTTAGTTCTAACCAGTGCTTTTTTGGGGAGGGGGTACGCAGGGGTACGCATACCCCTGAACATTTTGTGAATCTTTGCACTTTTGTCCATTTACTGTATTTATTTCCCCCCAATCTGAACTATAAAATTGTGATTTTCTTGAGTCAAAATGAGAGTACCCCTAAACACATTTTTAGAAAAAAAGCACTGGTTCTAACACAAACAAGAGAATTTGGGTGGAATGGGAGAGCTACAGAACAATTCTCCACATTAATATGAGATAAACTACCTTGGATGCCCTGAATTCCAGGGGGGCCAGGAATACCATCTGCTCCTGGAGAACCAGGCAGAGAAATGACGCGTCCAGCTTCACCTTTGGGTCCTTGTAATGCATTAAAAAGATACATGCTTGTTAATTTGCTATGTTATCACTCAGTTGCTTTTCATAACAAGTAACATTATCTCAATAATATACTCTCCTACATTTAATGGATGAAAGAGGAAGAAGAGAAGAGTAACTCAGGTTGAAATCCTAAACATACGTACTAGGAAGTAAGTCCCACTAAATACAGCAAGACTTGTTTCTGAACAAACACGCATAGGATCCTTCCGCATCCAGCAAAGAATAACATTTTTACCATACTGGTATACTGTTACACTATTACTAGCACATAGTCATTTTGATTCTTTTTCCAAATAAGCTTTCTGGCGTTTTACATTGGTTCTTTCCCCCCAAGAGCACCAGCAACTAATGTTTTAAGTTGCTTCCCTATACAGGCATACCTTGGCTTACAAATGCTGCAGGTTGCACATTTTCGGGTCACGGACCATGTCGAACCCGGAAGTACCGGAATGGGTTACTTGCGGGTTTCGGCGCTCGCGCATGCACAGAAGCACAAAATCACATCACGCACATGCGCAGATGCGCCAAATCGCATCACACGCGTGAGCAGACGCAGCACTTCAGGCTGCGAATGCTGCGGGTTGCGAACATGCCTCCCGCACGGATCACGTTCGCAACCACAGGTATAACTGTATATAAAGCTGAAAATATTATCATAGCTACACATGAATAGAAGTTATGGGAAATGGACTTTTTTTACCTGTGCATTTTTGTTCTCTGAGGTGCTACCAAGGCTTTCCTTAACCTGGGGGTGGTCCCTCCCTCTGGAAGACACAAGATCACTTGCTCAAATTCTTCTCCAATGGGAGAGACCACCTTGTCTGGCTTGTGCCAGCTGCTATGAAGAAATGGTTACATTCTGGGAGAAAAAATAATTTTTAAAATTTAAATTTAGTTATATACATTGCTGGGAGGGGAAGTTTTAACTGTGTGAAGAGATAAATAATAGCTCACTTCTGACCAAAACAAGGAAAAGCCTTCACTGGCCAGGTCAGAGGGCAGCTGGAGCCCGGTCTGGCTAGAGCAGAACTGAGAGACTCTGGTCTACATGGCATACGTCAAGGGAAGTCCTCTAGGAACTAGTGAGCTGACTTGCAAATGAGAATAAAAGTGTAAAGAGCCTATTAGCTGTGCAAAGGGGTAAGAACTGGAGAAATAATATAGCTACTTCTCTGAAACAACAGTCTCAATCTGAAAGCAAGAATAACATCATTTAAAAAAGCAGAATTCAAGTAAGAGTAACCTATTTTTATTTTTTCCCAAGTCTTTTATTTTTTTGTATGAGATTTTTATTTAACTTTTTCATAATACAATAAAATAGTAACTAAAAAAGTACAAATAAGGATAAAAAATACGGAGTCTTCTCTAAAAGTAATTCTTATCCCCACAGAAGATAGTAACTAGCTCCTCCCAGCTCTCACCTGAGCTCTTTCCTTTCTTCTCCCAGCCTCTCACCTGGGAGACCAACATTTTCCTGTCTCTCACCCAGGGTCCTCCATCAACCATCTCCCACCCCCATGAGTATACAATTTCTGGACTTTAATAAAGGCACCAGACATAGGACTCCAAAGGAAGAAGGGAAAAGATTGAAAACAAAGAAGAGAGACAAAGAAAAAGAAAGAAAGAAAAATAAAATAAAAGAGATAAAAAGACAGAAGAAAAAGAAACATTAGAGAAAGGTACAAAGAAATAATTTCCAATTTTCCATCTGCCAGTACATGAAAAAGGATTGTTTAAAACATTCAGTCCATGCTTACATCCATCTTCTCCACTTTCTGTTAAACAATATAGTGGTGCCTCAGGTTACAGATTCTGCTAACCTGGAAGTAGTACCTCGGGTTAAGAACTTTACTTCAGGATGAGAACAGAAATTGTGCGGCAGAGGCGGGAGGCCCCATTAGCTAAAGTAGTACCTCAGGTTAAGAACAGTTTCAGGTTAAGAACGGACCTCCAGAACGGATTAAGTTCTTAACCAGAGGTACCACTGTATTTTTTTTAAAGTCAAGGTGTCTTAGAATCATTCATTTCTATTTCCAAAGCAAAGTCCAATTGGTAAATGTCAATCACATGTTTTCTTTTAACTTTATCTCCATTAATTCCCACCACCATTACTCCATATTGAGTAAATAAATTCTCCCATCCATGTCCATTTAAAAATCTCTCCACTGTGGTCACATATTGGGCTAATATTCCATATTTATTATTATTGTACATCCTTTAGTTCACACCCAGTTTTGTATGTTCAAATTCCATTTATTCTTGTTTTTCCATTTCCTGTTGTATTTATGATAATATCCTGATCTCCTCTTCTAGGACCTTCCATTTTCATTTTTTCCAATCTTTTTTCCATAAATTTAGTAGCAGCAGTCTCTGAATTTGCTCCAAATCGTATGCAAAATAAATTCTTTCTGCTAGAACTGAAAAACTGAAGTTTTCCCAAAGCTTTTTTATTATTATTATCTCAACTCCATCAATGTAATATCCAGATAATTATCCATTTCATCATTTGTGATTTTATATTCTCCTCCTCCAAATCCTTGTATGGAAGGCATTTCCATTTCAGCATCTGTTTTCTTCAATTAAGCTATTCCATGCCAATTTTTTAGTAGTCCAGTTGGCAGAACATGAGCCTCTTAATCTCAGGATTTTTGGTTTGAGCCCCACATTGGGCAAGATCCCTGCATTACAGGGAGTTGCATTAGATGACCCTTGTGGTCCCTTCCAAGTCTACAATTCTATGATTCTGTGATCATCCAGTCCTTCCAGCTTTTCATTGATTTGGTCTGAAGCCTCTAGGTATCCTCCATTTCCATTTCATATATCTCTGATTCATTTTCTTTCCCCCTTTCAACAACTCTTTTTTGAGAATGCAGGACCTCACTCCTCCTTGCCTGTTCATATACTGGTACCTTGTACACTGTTTTGTACTTTCTGAAGGACTCCATAGGATGCTACCTTATACTGAGGCAGACTATTGGTCCATCTAGCTCAGGATAGTCTACACTGACTGGCAGAGGCTCCCCAGGATTTTAGGCAGGGTTTTATTCCAGCCCTCCCTGCAGATGCCAGGCATTGAAAGTAGTCATAGAAGGCTACAATTCATCACCATGGGAGTTGTCTTGTAGTGTCCCACAGGGTTCCAGGTTGTTCCACATGCTATTTAACATATATACAAAGCCACTAAAAATATTCACCAGGAGATCTGAAGTGAAGTGCCATCAATATGCAGATGACACCCAGACCCAGCTCTTAATTCTTTCTTCCACCTAAACAGGGAGAAGTGACTGATGTGTAAGACTGGTGCTTGGAGGAGATGATGGGTTCTGTGTGTCCCAAGTTCTCATCTCTAGGGGGTGGGGAGACAGCCTCTTCAAGACAGGATGGCCCTTCCCTGGAAGAAGCAGGTCCACAGCTTGGAGGTGCTCCTGGGTACATCATCAGTGCTGGAGGTTCAGGTGATCACAGTGGATGGTTCACTATATATGGTCCTTTTTGGATAGAAATGACTGCCCTTGAAGACAATTTGAAAACTTAAATTGGTTCAAAATCCACCAGTCAGGTTACTACCTGAGGTGCTGTTTAGATCTCACATAGCCCAAACAGCTTCACTGGTTTTCAGTTTCTTTCCACCAAACTAACAGTCTAGCTTAGTGAAAATAACACCCTATATGAGGAACAAGCAGGGTTCAAAGCTGGATATAGTACCACTGACCAGCGTTTTATACTCTCCTATTATCAACAAATACACCAATCAAAACAAACATAATCTGTTCGCTGCCTTCATTGACCTATCTGCTGCTTTTGACTCAATCAACCATAATAGACTGTGGGAGAAACTCTCAAATGCCAATATAGACTTACAACTATTATTATTAATTCATGAATTGTATTGCGGCACCAAAACACGAGTCAGAGTGGGTTTAAAGGGAGGTCTGTTGGACGCATTCAAGACATCAAAAGGCGTGAAACAAGGCTGTATATTGGCTCCCACACCCTTCAACTTTTACATAAATGATATGGTGCCACACCTAGCACTGGCGCAATCCCCCGCCCCATCAATTAGCAATAGGGAAATATATTGTCTGCTGTATGTCGATGATGTGGTGCTCCTATCACTCTCCTGATTAGGTCTTAACAATCTGCTTACAGCGTTTAGCATGTATTGCAAGTGGAAAGACCTCGTCGTGAATTACCCCAAGACCAAAATTATGGTCTTTGGGAAGCGTAGTCCCAGATTCAAATGGAAAATGGATCAGCAGAATCTGAAGCAAACATGCTCCTTCAGATATCTGGGAGTTCTCTTCACTGAGACGCTGTCATGGAAGGGGCACATTGAGGCTACGAAACTCAAAGAGCAGAAATCTTGTGGGGCATTAATGGTGAGTGCCAGTTACTAGAACCTGTGTTGAAAATCATTGCCAGCGAAGTGGTTTCCCAGATGCTCTATGGAATAGCGATATGGGGCATGGACCCAAAGGCTAACAAAGCCTTAGAAATAGTGCAGAACAAATTCCTCAGGAAAGTGCTCTCGCTCCCCAACGGGATCCCAGCTGCTCTCTTTGTGCTGAAGCTGACGTGACAACAATACAGGCTAGAATTGATTCCCTGTGCCTAAATTATGTGAAAAGACTTCAATCTCTTTCGGAGAAGAGATTTCCTGCTATGTCTTACATAGAACAGGAACAGACCAAATGCTGGAAGGCTGGCATCCAACGTCTCTTGTCCCAATATCAATTACAAGATCTTCAGGTGACCATGAAGATGGATAAGAGGCACTTAAGAGATTGTCTCTTTAGGTCTGATGCAGAAAGGGATCTAACCATGATTGCTTCTACCAAGAGCTCACCATGGTTCCCACTTATCAAAACAGAGTATGCCCAAGCCAGATACCTGACAAAGCTCCCTCTTTCTGTACTAAGAATTGCTTTTACAGAACTACGATTTCAATTGATGCCCTCGGCAGTGTTGGATGGACAGTACAGCAAAGTACATTACAAAGAGAGACTCTGTCTGTGTGGACAACCCTGCGTGCCATTATTTATTGCAGTGCCTGTTATACTGTATTTTTCGCTCTATAGGACACACTTTTTCCCCTCCAAAAATTAAGGGGAAATGTGTGTGCGTCCTATAGAGCGAATGCAGGCTGCGCGGCTAACCCGAAAGCCAGAACAGGGAGACGGAGCGCTGCGGAGCGCTGTGTCTCGCTGTTCTAGCTTGGGGATGGCTGCCCTGCAGAGGCTAGAAAGGCTGTTCCCAAGCCAGAACAGCGAGACAGAGCGCTCCGTCTTGCTCTTCTAGCTTGGGGATGGCTGCACAAAGCCTCTGCAGGGCAGCAGGGTGCCTTCACCCTGCTGCCCTGCAGAGGCTAGAAAGGCTGCCCCCAAGCCAGAACAGCGAGACGGAGGGCTCCGTCTTGCTCTTCTAGCTTGGGGATGGCTGCGCAAAGCTATCCCTGAAGGCTTTGGAGCGTAGCAGGACCTCGCGCTGCACTCCAAAGGCTTCAGGGATCTTTGAAGCTGGCGGTGGGGGAAAGCAGTGCTTCCCCCCACCGCCAGCTCCACAAGCTCGGGGGGCAGCGGCAAGGCTGCACGCAGCCTTTGCGCTGTTCCCCGACCTGCTCTTTGGGGCTGGTTGGGGGGGGAAGCAGTGCTTCCCCCCGCCAGCCCCAAAGAGCAGGTCGAAAGGAACCTGAAGCCTTCGGAGTCCAGCGGGAACTCCTGCCGTGCTCCAGGGGCTTCGGATTGCCTTCACTGAAGCCTGGAGAGCGAGAGGGGTCAGTGTGCACTGACCCCTCTCGCTCTCCAGGCTTCCAAGGTAGCCGCCTGAAGCCTCCAGAGCACAGCGGGAACTCCTGCTGCGTTCCGTAGGCTTTGGGTGAATGCACCTTTAACGCACCTTGTTTTAGAGGGGGAGAACAAGAAAAAAAAAATTTCCCCTGCTCTCCCCCTCCTATTGTCCGGTGCGTCCTATAGAGCGAAAAATACGGTATATAGACCCAAGAGACCGATTTATAAAACCCCTGTTTACGAATGTAAAGCATTTGAATGGGGGGAAAGGGGGAAATGGCTTCTGAGCGACACTGACAACTTTGTTACTTTATGTGCTGGCAACTAAGAAGATCAGGAAGAAGGAACTAGACAAAATAGCAGTCAACTGCAAAGGGGATTCGGATATTTAATTTGGCACATCATACCTGAGAATATTCTGCTATTCTATTCTATTCTATTTAATGCAACAAATAATTTTAGTAGCTGTGACCGTGGTTTTATTGTATGTCTGTGTCCGATGATTTTTATGGTTATTGTTGTTCTTTATTTCTTGTTTTTTCTTTTTGTTCTTCTTCTGAATGATGCCATGGCCTATGCCTAGCACAATAAAAAGTTTAATTGGAATTGGAGTTTCTTTCCAGGCCCAATTCAAAATGTTCATGTTGGGGTTTAAAGCCCTAAATGACTTAGGCCCCAAACACTTGGAAGACCACCCCCTTCGCTACAGCAACCCTCAAGTGGTAAGGAAAGCAGAGGAACCCTCTTCTTAGCTCTTCCACCCTCAGAAGCTTGAGGGCTGGTTGCTTAGGAGAGGGCATTCTCTGTGGCAGACTCTAAGCTGTGCAGCTCTCTCCCCACAGAGATACATCTGTCATCTCCATTATACAGCTTTCTGCCAATGCTCTTTACATCTGACACCTGAAATGTATATTTTAAGGATTCACCTTGTTTTTCTGATTGTAAGTGGCTTTAAACTGTTTTTAACATTGTGTTTTAATTGTTGCAATCTGTCCCGAGAAGCAAGGATGAAGAGTGGGTATAAAATAAATCATAGTTGTACAGGAAACTATTAGACACTCTTACTCTCAAATGTTAGGGACGCGGGTGGTGCTGTGGGTAAAACCTCAGCGCCTAGGGCTTGCCGATCGCATGGTCGGCGGTTCGAATCCCCACGGCGGGGTGAGCTCCCGTCTTTCGGTCCCAGCTCCTGCCCACCTAGCAGTTCAAAAGCACCCCTAAGTGCAAGTAGATAAATAGGTACCGCTTTATAGCGGGAAGGTAAACGGTGTTTCCGTGTGCTGCGCTGGTGCTGGCTCGCCAGAGCAGCTTCGTCATGCTGGCCACGTGACCCGGAAGTGTCTCCGGACAGCGCTGGCCCCCGGTCTCTTAAGTGAGATGGGCGCACAACCCTAGAGTCGGACACGACTGGCCCATATGGGCAGGGGTACCTTTACCTTTTACTCTCAAATGTGAAAATCAAAAGGTAGCACTTTTTAGATCTTAATGTAAGTCACAGAATTTGAAAAGCGCTGAATCTTAGCTTTATTTCTCACTAGCTTATTGATTCTAACAGTACAATGTTGTCCTTTAGAGTCTTTTTTCAAAAACACATGAACATCACATTGCATGAAGTTTCACATCAGTTCTGCTGCTATTTCTGTGACTGGTTTTTAAAAAAATATTTTGTGCAGTTTTAGTATTGCTGAAATTGTCATCTGGGTAAATAGTAGCTATTTGTATGACTACCATCAGTAGTGTTACCTGGAAATCCTGGTGTGCCGGGAATCCCTGAAAGACCTTTGTCCCCTTTATCACCAGGTGGCCCAGAGGGCCCGACCCCTGGGGAACCAGGAAAACCTCTCTCTCCACGGGGTCCTGGAAAACCACTTATTCCTGGGAGGCCACGTTCTCCTTTTAACCCAATTGTTCCCTGGTTTTAAGAAAACAAGAAAACAATAACCTCTTCACCTTATACATCAAAGAGTAACATTTATTTTATGATATTGCATTAGTTTAACTAAAGTAGCTGGATTAACCATTACAATAAACAAGCTCCAGCCACACTGGATTATTAATAAATGTTTTCCAATGTGCATAAATTCTGTTCCTGAAATGGGATCATTTAAAATTACTTGCTGCTCAGAATACAGTTGCCCCTCATTATAAGACAAAAGCAACTAGGTTTCCAGTAGGGATGTTGCTGAGACCCATTTTGTTATGTTTGGAAAAGAGTGAGGTTGAAAGGGTGGGCTGGATTTAGATTGCCTTGGAAACAAGCAAAGATATCCACTGACTTTTTAGGAAGAAAGTAACAGCTTGTTTTCGACATAATCCAAAGTGTGGGTTGGGAGCTCAGCCATCACCAGTCTACAGATGTGGGTATATTTAGAATATTTGTAGCTATTCTTCATTTAAAAGGGATCATATGTAGGATATATAGCCAACACTGTGCCCTCCAGATGTTGTTGGACTACAACATTCATCATCACTGCCACTGTCATGCTGGCTGGGCTGATGGGAAGTTCAACCATATCTATGGAGCCCCATGTTGGCTACCCCCGATGTACAGCCACATTTACTGCTTGGATGAGGAAGAGTGGTGGAAGCTTCCCACTCAAGAGACCCCCAGAGGAGGGAACAAGTTGGGAGGTACTAGAAGCAGGAAGCTTGAGGGATCATTAAGAGGCAGAAGCAGGCAAATGGCCCAGAACAGGGCAGAATGATGAGGTTTCCAGTTTGGATGCAGGTTGCAACAGAGACAACAGAGGGGAGCCAGGTCCTGCATCTCTCCCCCAGATCCATCCTGACAGCTCCTCTGCTGACGGCTCTCCGGCCCCACTTACCCCTAGGATGTTACATGTTGCCGAGCAACGAGCCAGACAGGCATAGAAGCTCCTGGAGCTCACTGTAGAGGAAGATTACAGGGGAGGAGCCCTAACTAAGAAGGCTTGAGAGCGAAAGAGGGGCTGCATGCCAGTTCAAGCAACTTCTTAATTAGGGGAGTTTGCGTTTATGAGCCTCCTTGTATTTTTTCCTTTCCTTAATACAGAAACTAACTGCAAGTTAGCCTTGCATCTTCCTCTCTGACCTGCTCTTCCTGTCAGCCCTTTGACAACAGGTGTAGTGTAGTGGCATAACCAACCGGTTATGCACTTTGCCATAAAGTCACCAAACCTACATCTTTTGTGGTAGTGAGTGACAAAGGTTTGGCTGTCACAGAATGTCACAGACTGGGTGAAAGTGTGACATCAGGGCCATTGCACAACAGATAAATATAGTAATAAAATAAGAAGAACAAAGTGTCAGACCCATTCTTGAAAATATCAACATGGGGAAAAATTAAACTCAGGTTAACAGTGATGTTTAAACACAGTAAGTGCACCAAAAATGTTGAGAGCTACCTAGTCTACTTCCAAGCAGGTATTATTGCAGGTATTCAGCACTGCATGCAGAAATATTGTAATGGGATTTATCTGCAAGAGCGTTCCAGTGAATGAGAACTGTAACGTGGAGTGTTGCTATCAGATGTGTATAAGAAAGATAGGGTGAACGTGCTGACATCTTGTGACAGTAATACCCTACAGTTAATATAGTAGACAGTACAATGGGCAAACATAGACATACACCTACCGATGCACCTTTAAGACCTGGGGCACCTGGCAGGCCATCCCGCCCTGGTCTTCCTTCTCTTCCAGGAACACCTGGAGGTCCAGGGAATCCTGGATCTCCTTTATCACCTTTTAAATCAGAGTCAAAAAAAACATCTCCAGGTTCCCCTTTTGCTCCTGGGCTTCCTGCCAGTCCAGGTACACCTGGAGGTCCCTGAAATGACATTATAGCATCATTAAATAAATAATAAAATATATTTTAATAAATCAGAAAAAAACTAAACAACCTCAGGTTTTAGTGCTAGATATTCAGGTGACAAATAATGAATCGCCAAAATTGCTCATATTCAGTTTTTCTGTGTGTGTTGCTATGAAATAATACAGACCTCTAAATTTCCTGAGAACCATGAGAATCAGAACTTGCCACTCCTTATAGCCAGACAGGTCTAATGGAACCAAGAGCTTGCTTTTTTTTAAAACAAATTATTCAAAATTATAACAAGACATATTATCCAAAGACATATCATCCTTGTTCCCCCCCATTTTTCCTCCCTCCCCCCTCCCACACAAAACCCACCCCCCATCCCACCCTGACTTCCCTCAGTTCCAGTCGTTGGTTTCTCTAAGAATGCTGTTTTCTGCATGTTACAAAGTTGTATAGATCCTCAAACTATTTAGCTGATTATTATCAATAAAAGGTTTGTGAATGTTTATTCAAAACTGGAACCAAGAGCTTACTGAAATGTTTGGAAAGGTTATATAGTCCTTCTGTAACTTTCAACTCAGAATACATGTGAAGGATTGCTTATTTAACAGTGCATCCACACACTCATATATAATTTGAATCTTCCTGCACACAAGAAGCTCACATACCAAAGAAAGTAAACTGAACAAAAGCATGCAGCTTAAAAGACAGGGGCACTGTATCTCTCTTTTCAAAACAACACAAAACCAAACAAAAAAACAAAACAGCAAAACTGAATATGCTCTAAGCCAAGAAAGACTCTTTATATATGTGAAGGATAGGTTGATGCCCCAGACTACCTGGTTGCAAGGAAAGGTGCAATAGTTGTGGTGCACCAATATGGTGTTTAGCTCTGAGATGCAGTGTACTATGGTGATAGCCACCAGTGATAGCATTTGAAGAATATAATGTGAAGCGGGATCAATTTGTGGTTCAAATGGAAGGCTCTCTATTGCTGACAGGGTGGTGTATCTCTATTGCTGACAGGGAGGACAGAAATTAATGCTGAACCAGAGATGAAAGCAGAGTTGTCCCTCTGAGGATGCACTTCAGGAAAGGGTGAGATGAGTTGACTTCCAGGAGGAAGATGGTGCACTAGACAATTTCTGTCAACAGCTCGTTGACAGAGATAATTATGTGGTGATTCTTTTCTCCTTTTAGTTTTCATTTAAATTAGTTTGTTTTTAATTGCTCTGTATCATGAAAAAGTTTCAATAATTTTTTATGGGGGGAAAAGGACTATGAGATTTTGGATAACAGCCTAGAGAGGGAGTATGCCTGCCTTCAAAGAGTGTTCAGCCTGAGGACAAGCCATTCTGGAGAAATGGAAGATGGGAGACTCCAGCTCCCCTGGGGCAGATACTGTATCCTTTGCTGTTTACCCAATGACAGTTCCATGGGGATAAGAGAATAGGAATTATATACCAAATAATAAAATACATTTCCTTAGTTCATTTGCTGAGATGATGTACCTTGAAACCAATTACTGTTATAAAGGCATTATCTTATATTATATGCTGCTGAAGAAATGGCTGTGAAATATTTGGATCATTTACTTACTGTCATTCCTGGAAGACCCTCAAATCCAGAAAGGCCCCTGTCACCTTTAGCACCCTTTGGTCCTGCAACACCTTGTAAAGAATAGGAAAATATAAATGTAACTTACAAGTATGAGGGGTTCTGCTAAGAAATATTTTTTCATGCCATTTGCTCTTCTATAATTTGATATTCTAAGAAAATTCATTTAAATATATAAAATATTTCCAGAAACAATAAAAGTATACTGCTCAAAGCACTGTTTATTACAGTGGTTTTCAACCCGTGTGCTGTGGCATCCTAGGGTGCCTTGGATGATGGTCAGGGGTGCTGCGGGCAACCCTGCCCTCTGTCCCTCTTTCCTTCCTTCCTTCCCTCCCTCCTCTGATGCCCTCTTGCTTCTCTGCCTCCCAACAGCCTGCACAGCTGTTTGTTGCAGCAGCCCTGGCTACAAGCTCCGCAGGCAAATGGTGCTTCTGGGGCTGGTCAGGGGGTGCTTCCCAGCCCCCTGTGGGGCAGTGTGAGGAGGCACATCTCTTTGGGGTGGGGTGGGGCAGCTCAGAGACCAGGGGCGGCAGCTGCAGCTGCCTAGAGGACTCCCAAGGATAGGGGGGAGGAGGCTGAGGGAACTCTCCACAAGGGAGGGTGTTCGAAAAAGGGTGAGAGGCTGCCAGCTCTGCAGGCAAAGGGTGGCATAACTATAATAATAATTTATTGTTTATACCCTGCCCATCTGGCTGGGTTTCCCATAACTGGGCTCCTGAGCCTCACAAGGGTACACAGAAAGAATGTAGTTGGTCAAGGGAGCTACGGACTCAAAAAGGTTGAAAACCTCTGGATTATTAAGATCTAATAATGTAAATTTAGGATTATTTGAGATGATTTTCAAAAACAGATTTTTATTTTAGTATTACACTTGAGCAATCCAGGATGGAGTGCATGCACAGCAGTATCTTCTATCCAGACAGAGAATACAAAAAAAGGAAATCAGTTCCTATAATGTCACCCACATTGATGATAAGTCACTTTCAGAGAAAAGCTCACACAAGAATTTCAGAACTGCTGTAGAGAATGCTGAAACTTTACAAAACAAAAATAAAAGATCACAAAATGGTGTGGATATTGTGGAGATGTGGCACTTGTGTAACATATCTTCCAAATAGCCATAACACATTAAAATGGCAACATTAAAATGGGCATGTGCAAGATGGATGGGTGAGAAGAAAATGGGAACTTCTTCCTGTAAACTCCTGCTCATAATAGAGTGAGGAGGGCATTCTCAATCCTTTAGGAAATATCTTCTCATCTGAAGAAGGAAGAGCCGGATTGTACTTTGCTGAACTTTTGATGGCTCTGTTGAGGTGCTGCTTCCAGATCAGAGAGGAAAGAGCAAGGATTTCCTCCAGAAACAGAGAAAGGGTGGTCTTGTGTGGCCCTAACTATTCTCCCCACATGTGTCTGCCATCCAGAATAATGAAGCAATTTTTTCATCAGCCATTGTAGTTATCAACATCTTTGAAGCTTGCTGCCCGCACCATTTTGTATATGAAGCAATGTGATTGATGGAATAAGAGGAAGGCAATGCAAATCCTGGAGGAATCTAGCACAAATCCTGGAGGAGTCTACCACAGTGCTTATTTTGTACTTTACCTGGTTCTCCTGGAAACCCCTGGGGGCCTGGCTCACCAGCTAGGCTGGGTACATCACAGGTAAAACAGCCATCACCTTTTACCCCTATATTAAAAATACAGAGATATTTATCAGAGGGTTATGCTTAAGACCTTTACAAACCAAATAGTAATTCCCACAGAAAATAACCCTAATGTTCTCACTCAAGAAATATGACATTTTTACATATTTTCTCAGCTTTTACTTGACTGTATCACACTGTTGAATCACGTTAAGATTGTGGATAGTAATTAAAGAATATCTCAAAGGTTACTGTGACAACAAAAGCTTCCTGGCATATATTGAATGAGTCTTGTAACGTAATGGTGGAGAAAACTAGAATCAAGAAGGAGAAAAATAACATTAGAAACTGTGTAAAGAAAATCTAATTGCAAAATAGTGCAACGGGTATAGTTGGAAGGTTCTTTTTCATTTTAAACAAAATCACTTTCTATTTCTTCTTTTCTTTTCTCTATATTTGTAATTTGCCAGATTATTTGTAATGTGTAATGTGTGTATTGTATGTATTTTATGTTATATACACAATAAAATAACAACAACAACAACAACAATATTGTGGTCCCTAAATCCTTCTCATATTTACTACTAGCAAGCAAGATGTTCCCCATCATATATTTGTGCACCTGGTTCTTCTTGCCTAAGTGCAGAACCTTACATTTGTCCCTACTGAAATTCATTTTGTTAGTTTGGGCTCAGTTTTCAAATATATTAAGGTCATTTTGAATCCCTATTTCTGTCTTCTGTGGCATGAGCCACCCCTCTCTGTTTGGTGTCATCTGCAAATTGTATGTGTATCCCCTCTATTTCTTCATCCAAGTCATTTATAAATATATTGAACAACAACGGGCCCAGGACAGAACCTTGCAGCACCCCACTTGTCGTTTTTCTTCTTTAGAATAATGAGGAACCATTAGTGAACACTCTGGGTTTGGTCAGTCAACCAGCTACAAATCCACCTAACAGTTACCTTGATCAATACACATTTCACTAATTTCTTTGCAATAATATTATGGAGGTATTTGTCAAAAGCCCTACAGAAATAAGAATATACTACATCCACAGCATTTCCCTGATCCACCAAGCTTGTAATTCCATCAGAAAAAAGAAGACAGATTCATCTGGCATGACTAGTTTTTGAGAAACTCATGCTGGGTGTTAGCAATCACAGTATCCTTTTCTAAGTGCTCACGGACTGTTTAATTATCTGCTCTAGGACCTTTCCTGGTATCGATGTCAAGCTGACTCGTCAGTAGTTACCTGGATCTTCTTTCCCCCCATTTTTGAAAATGGGTACATTTGTCTGCTTCCAGTCCACAGGACCTCACCTGTTCTCCAATAATTCTCAAAGAGGCTCTGAGATTACATCCACAAGCTCCTTTAGTACCCTTGGGTGAAGTTCATCAGTCCCTGAAGATTTATATTCATTTAAAGTAGCCAGGTGTTTTCTTATCACCTCTGTTCCTATCTTTGGCTGCAGTTCCCACCTAGCATCCTTTATTCTGTCATCACCAGGTTGGACATTGCTTTTCTTTTTGGTGAAGACAGAAGCAATGCAGGTGTCAAGCAGTTCTGCCTTCTCTTACCCAGTAGCATTGGGGTGCAGGTGGCGCTGTGGTCTAAACCACCGAGCCTCTTGGGATTGCAGATCGTAAGGTGGGCAGTTTGAATCCGCATGACGGGGTGAGTTCCCATTGCTCTGTCCTATCTCCTCCCAACCTAGCTGTTCAAAAGCATACCAGTGCAAGTAGATAAATAGGTAGTGCTATGGTGGGAAGGCAAACAGCAGTCCTGTGTGCTCTTCCTTCCGTCACGGTGTCCTATTGCACCAGAAGTGGTTTAGTCATGCTGGCAACATGACTTGGAAAGCTGTCTGTGGACAAATGCCAGCTCCATCAGCCTGAAAGCGGAGATGAGTGCCGTCCCCATAGTCAATTTTGACTGGATTTAACCACCCAAGGGTCCGTTACCTTAATCCATTAGCATTTCTCCATCTTCTCCAAGCAAGGGACCTACTACTTGCTTCTTCTTCTTCAAAGCCAAATAAACCTTCACTATTTTTAATCTCCCTTGCAAGCCTGAGCTCGTTCTGAGCTTTGGCCCGCCTGACCTTCTCCCTGCAACTGTTGGCTACCCATGTATATACTCTTCCTTTGTGAGTTCTCCTTTCTTCCATTTCTTATACATGCTCTTCTTAAATCTCAGCTCATCTGTAAGCTACAATGGTCTCATTAGATGCCTCCCACTTTTTTGTTGTTGGAATTGTCTCCATTTGGTCTTCAACATTTTACCTTTGAGAAACTACCATCCATCTTGGACTCCTTTTGAGCATTTCTGACCATGGAACTTCATCCAGTAGTTCCTTAAGCTTTTTAAAATTGGCCTTCTTAAAGTCCAGAGTGTATGTGTGACTACACTCAGTTTACTCTTCCCTCTGTATAATGAAACCCCAATGCACATGATCACTTCTTCCCAAGGTTCCTAATACTTCCACTTCATTGACCTGTTCCTCCCTGTTGATGAGGACCAGGTCCAAGAGGGCTGGCCCTCTTGTTGCTTCTTCCACCTTTTGAGAAATGGAATTGCCATTGATGCAATGGAGGAATTTGTTGGTCCTTACATTCTTGCCGGTGTTTGAGTTCCAACAGATATTAGGGAAGTTGAAGTCTCCCATGACTACTATATCTCTCCTTTTTGAATGTTTAGTAATCTGCTATAGGAAGGCATCATCTAAGTTTTCAGTCTGGCTTGGTGGTCTATAGCAGACATCCATAGGAAGGTCACTGGTTTCCCCCCTCTCCTACAATTTTTACCCCTATACTCTCCATCTCCTTTCCCTGCTCCAGGTCATGGATGGGTACACATCCCTTACATAGAAGAAGAAGAAGAAGAAGAAGAAGAAGAAGAAGAGGAGGAGGAGGAGGAGGAGTTTGGATTTGATATCCCGCTTTATCACTACCGTAAGGAGTCTCAAAGCGGCTAACAATCCCCTTTCCCTTCCTCCCTCATAACAAACACTCTGTGAGGTGAGTGAGGCTGAGAGACTTCAGGGAAGTGTGACTAGCCCAAGGTCACCCAGCAGCTGCATGTGGAGGAGCAGGGAATCGAACCCGGTTCACCAGATTACGAGTCCACTGCTCTTAACCACTACACCACACTGGCTATATAATGCTATATAATATAAGATATATAATGCTACTCCACCCCACCCTATTTGGTCTATTCCTTTTGAACAGATTATACCCCTCAAGTTCTACATTCCAGTCATGTTGCCTATTAGGTCATATTTGCCACCCTGTATTAAGAGCTCAAGTTCTTCCTGCATGCTTCCCATACTCTTCATTTGTGTAGAGAAAACTAAAATCACGAGTCATGCCTCTGTCTCCCTTCACAGGGAGTCAACTGTCACCACTGCACATCTCTTCCCTTTCTGGGGAACGGTACAAATTGTTCTGTACACTGTACCTTCCACGGCCACATCAGTGTGTTCTGAGGTCTGCCACTGCTGTTCTTGCTCCTCTGGCTGATAATTGGAGAATTGGTGTCCAAGATGAGGGAATGTCATCAACTTTGTAGCTCTAGAGGCACAGCATGCCTCCTGACAGTCCTGCCTTTCTGTGTCACATTCCTCCAGGGGTTCATCTCCTGTATTGGTCAAGCTAGTTGGGGGCTGCTGAGTCACATATTCCCTGACTTCATTTGAGAACCAAGAGCCTCTGGCATTTTTTAAAATGACACTCTCCACAGAAATGCAGGGATGGAGAAAGCTTCACTTGTTGCTTGTTGCCTATCACCAGCTGTTAAAGGTGCAGTGCCTTGATTCACTTTGAAGAAAGGAAAGTAGCGATTCTGGCATTGGAGAAGATAGGGCGACTCCTTCCTAGGAGTCGCCTGTCACTGCACACAATCAGCAGCGGCTACCTCCTCCCAGGAAAAAGAGGGGGCAAAGTGACTCCAACTCAAGATGAGAAAGGGGCAACTAGGCAGCTCAATTGCATTTTGCTAAGTTATATTTTGTTGATGTGCTGGGCAGGCTAGAGTCATTAGGCTCAGAGGCGGAGCTAGCTGCTCTGGCACCTGGAGCAGCACACATGCTGTGCACCCGAGGGCGGGGCTAGCTGCCCTCAGGGGCAGGGCGAGGGTCCCAGGGGGGTTCTGCCCGTGGCATCCCGGGGGGGGGGGCGGCAGTGATGTCACCCCCCCTCAGAGATGACACCCGGGGTGGACCACACCCACTGCACCCTGCCAGTGATTAGGCTGTCACTATACATTCCTTGGTGCCTTTGTGTATGGCAAATGTGCAGGTGTTGTTGGTGTGTAATGTCCTGCTTGAAGGATTGCTGCAGTGTTGGGAGTGACGTGCAGAATGGACCTTGTGGGATTATCTGCTGATACTGCTCTACTATGTCTTTCTTTGCTGTCCCCTGAGCTGCCTGAATGTGCCCATGCCATGCGGGTATGAGTAAGCCCCTGGAATAGCAGGTTCATGGAACTGGTTGTCTAGAACAAGCTCTACTTCTTTTACCTGGAAGGTTCTATATCTATGTACATCCAAGGTCAGTGTTGGTACCTTTTTCTCCCCTTTCTCCCAAGAAGCCATGCTGGCCACGAGGCCCAGGAGGGCCTGGATCACCAGGCTGCCCAGGTTGGCACTCCAGAATTCCATCTGCAGTTTGAATGGGGGGGAAAAACACAGAATGGTTTCTATATGGCAAATCCTATTTCTAAAAAATATATGTCAGTGACATGGATCACTCTTACTTGAGAGAAATGGTAAATCACAGGTGCTGCTTGGACCAGTTCTCACAACTGGGGTAGCTGGAAAAAGAGCTACTATAGTTGTAGAAACTGCTGCTGGTTCTATCTGCAACCAGATCCTTCACATGGGACATTTCTCCATGAAACCAGAGCATTATCATGACTAAATATGGACCTGGACTGCCTGCATGGCCTTAAGGCAACCACTGAAGTATATTCCTCTAAAACATAATATGTAGTTATAATAAAAAGTAAACTAAAATAAAACAATTATAAATAAAATAATAAATGAATAAAAATAATATGTAAACCAGAGCTGTTGTATACACATTAGCATGCAAAAACCTGAATTGAGATGCCACAAAATCATATATATTTTATCTGCTTGCTAAATTTGCTTGGGAGGCTGAATCGGCTTGAAAATAGCCCACAGCATATTTAAGTCAAAATAATGCTAATATTCTCAATTCTAAGATTCTTTTCCAAATTCAGTTTTTTACACACTAAAAGTTCATTTACTTCCCATATTTGGCAAACAGTACACACATTTCCCCTTACAGTAGGACAATTTGTATGTGTTTGTGTGAATATGTCAATTTATGCAAACATACAGTTCAATATTTTGTGCAGCAACAAAGGAAAAAGTTGAACTGATTGTACATTTCTGTTCTCAGGAGCACGGGGGTGGGGGTCATATACCTCCTCTTAGGTTTCTGTCAGAATGACACTAAGGAGCCCAGCATCTGACAGCAAACCACATATAGCCCTACCAAGTGAACTTCTATATAAAAACAAAAGGGCACACATTGAAGAAAAAGAAACACTGTACTGAGACTATATTAGTAGTTGAATGCTGATAAATTCAGACATCCAAAGAGAACAAACCAGAGGCTACAGGCTCTGATTGTGAAGATCATCTGCCTCTCTTTCAAATATGGCTGGGAAAATTCTTCACCATGGAACCTCTTGAGAAAGGACATTTACAGTATGCTTCAATTATTGATTTCTCCAGTGATTGGGGTGAGAGATGTCTTTAGAAAAGCAATTCATTTGCAGGGTAGCATTATAGTCTCATCTGTGGGACACAATATTTTGGAAGACACATTGACCAAAGGCTTCACCAGAGAAGGCAAGTGTGTGGCTGTAATAGTGAAGGTAAACTAAAAGGCAAGTTCTATAAACTGCAAAAGCAGCAGAACTCGAGGAATTAATTGTGATACCTGAAGGGACAACTTATTCTGCAGCTGCTTCAGGAAACTGTTTCATCCAGCAGAACCCCTTCATAGCCTCCTAGAGGCCTATAGTTGTTGCTTTCTCTCTGCTTGCAAGGACTGGACATTGCCCCCTTCTGCTTGGAGCCTCAACCTCTTATGTAACAGGATGCTCTGCTTCAGAAGAAGAGGCTATGCAGTAGTTAGGAGGTGAATCAGAAACCTGTATGTCAGACTAAATTCTGAAATATGTAGAGGATTAAAACTGCCTTGGGAAGCTGACCTAAGACCCTTCCCCTTCAGACCGCTCTGGACCTCTTCCTTCTGAACACATCCAATCAGGACACATCCCAGAAGATCGAGAAGAGACACGACAGAGCTCAGTCAGGAATCAAATATGAAGACACTTACTTGTGAAACCACTTAACCAAGCCAAAGTCAAGGTTTTGAAACAGGAAACAGAAATTTCTTCTAGAATGAGGCACCACATCTGAAAACAAATTCATTTAACCAATTCTAAAAAACCCATAATTTTCTTTTTAACCATTATTATGACCATGGGTGTAACATTTCTTACTATCTCGATTTTTTTGCACTTTAAAAGGACTGTATACTTTGGGCTGCATTTTGACTTGCCTGTTGCAAAAGGTGGGCCTGGAAGCCCTGGTACACCGGGAAGTCCTGGAGGTCCATCTCTTCCTTTTGGCCCAGGCAATGAAGATCCAGGAGACCCCCGGTCACCCTTTTCTCCTCTCTCGCCCGGAAAACCAGGTGCCCCTATTATCCCAGGACTGGGTTGCCCTTGATTACAATAATGCAGTGAAGTAGGCATCAATAAAACCAACAGAAAAAATATTGACCAATAAGTTGTTTAATAACAATAAAATAATTGCAACACCATAATATCAGCTGAGATACCATACTGAGATACAATACTGAATCTGATCCTAAACTACCTCATGAGTTCAAACAATAGCAAGATACCGCATTTTTCGCCCTATAGGACGCACCGGCCCATAGGATGCACCTAGATTTTTTTTTTTGGGGGGGGGGAAATAAAGTAAAAAAAATTTATTTCCCCCCCACCCAGGCGCAGGGCTGGGGCGGTGGAAGCCCGAGCTTCCCCCTCCCCCAGCCCCCAGAACGGGACCCAGAGCCATGCCGAAGCTGCGTGCAGCTTTGGCATCGCTCTGGGAGCTTGCGGGGCTGGGGGAGGGGGAAGCCCTCCACCAGCCTCCAAACCAGGTCGGGAGACAGCGGGATGGCGCGCTGCGCCTCCCCGCTGTCCCCCGAGTTTGCGGGGCTGGCGACGGGGAGGAGCAGGCTTCTCCCCCCCGCCAGCCTTCTAACCAAGTCGGGGGACAGCGGGATGGCGGCGTTCCGCCTCCCCGCTGTCCCCCGAGCTTGTGGGGCTGGCGGTGGGGCTCTCCAGGCTTCAGCGAAAGCCTGCATTCACCCCATAGGACGCACACACATTTCCCCTTCATTTTTGGAGGGGAAAAAGTGCGTCCTATAGGGCGAAAAATACGGTAGCTTATTTATCAGAGCTACTTGTTCAACCTAATTCCTAGAAACATCCACCTGCATAGGGCCTATTGAGGGCAGTATTTTCCTAATGAGTCCCGCCAGGGCAAGGATTTCCACCTGTGTAACAGTGTTGCCCCCCCAGCCCCCCTCCCTCCACAAATCTGCTCCAGAGGGTTAGGGGAACCCCTAGAACAGATTTAGGGAGCAAACAGGGAGAGGAAAGGGGGAGAACATTCCATTGCACATGCAGAAATTTCTGTACTGACAGAACAATTGCCATAGTGCTGTGCTGGATTCCACTCGTGAAGTTCAAACATGCAGAGTGAGCTTTGGTGAGCTGTTTATGCGCAGTACTGAAGCAATATGCCCAAGAGAAATTTTTGTAGAAATGTGTTAAACTGGGCACTGATGTTTGTCTAAAAGTTTTTTTTTCTTGTTCCCAGCAGACCTTGGTGCAACCCATTTCATCTTAAGACTGTGACCAAATGTAGAATTAAGGCTCCAGCATCATCCAAACTCGCTTCCCCCTCTCCCCACATTGCTCTGTTTACCATCTAGCCTGATGAAGAGATCATGAGAACTTAAAAGCTTCTGTGCCATTCTGTGATATTTTGGTGGCCTTAGAAATGTATTGCCCTAATATGGATTTTGGAATTCTTTTAGTGAACCAACACTTTTATCTTTTTGTGCAAAAAGTTTTAGAATTTACGTGGAAAGGCAATACGCACCCTAAAACAAGACAACCAAATAATGAAACAGTCTTACCTGGTAGACCTGGTGCCCCTGGTAGACCTGGAAAACCTGCAAAAGCAAAGGTAGTGGATTCTTAGATAGTAAATATTTGAACTGCTTGGTATAATTCCAGGGACAGTCCTAGAATTAGAGAAGCCTCCCTCGTTTCTGAATTGATCTCATAATGTCCCGGTTTTACTTTTTCCCCTCCTGCACATCTCGGAGAACAATTAAAAGTGATGCTGGGGTGTGTGTGGGTGTGGGTGTAGGTGTGTAGGTCGCTGGATCACCATCTGGTCGTGGTGAGTTGGCTTGCATGTTCCTATGACCCTTGTGAGCGAAGCTGTCGGGAATCTCATACTCCCAACAGGGTCACTCAAGGTGGTGAGGTCAAAGGGAAGGAGCTAGACAAAGAATGATCCAAGAAGTCCTCAATGGCAGAAGAGGCGGATGATAACAAGCGATATGTTACAATGGCTGTGGAGGCGGATGAAGGCTGCAGCAATTAGGAATCTACCGGTTGGTCGTGACTACTTCATGCCATCGGAACAGAGCCCTACTTCGAAGACTATGCGTTGGTCAGCGTGCACTGATCTACACACATAAAACAAATCCACGCACAGGTGTCTTCCAAAAACCCAGCCCAAACCCCAAAAGTCCTATGGCGATTGGCAAATGGTAATTGGGGCAGGATCGTGAAATCTGGAAGCCCCTAGTCATGAACCGGCACATGGGCGGTGGATACAGATTCAGTTGTTCTAACTCTAGGAAAGAGGCAGTTGAGCAGCTCAGCAGCTGTATCCATGACTGAGCAGCCCTTTTTAGGATCTGCTCTGTTCACCCCGAAAAGGGGAAGGGGCTAGAAAAGGTGCCCTAAACATAGTCTGCCTTCCTTTTTCCCTGACTGGATTACCGCGCCCAGTGGGGTCACCACTTAGCGGTCATAAAAGACAATTGAACTTTGAAACATGGAATATACGGACTTTGTCAGATAACACAGACAGTGAGCGTCCTGAACACAGAACTGCCATCATTGCAAGAGAGCTGTGATGTTTTAACATCGATATTGCAGCACTTCAAGAGACTCAAAGAGCAGGCAAGGGACAACTGAAGGAAGAAAAAGGAGGCTACACTTTCTTCTGGAAAGGTCTATCTGAACAAGAACATCAAATACATGGGGCAGGCTTCGCTATCAAAAACGATCTTGTGAAGCTCCTGTCAGAAGTCCCTATTGGCATTAATGAGCAACTCTCAACCCTTCGAATAAAGCTCACCAAAAACCAACAGGCTACTATTATAAGCGCTTATGCACCAACACTGGATGCCGATGAAGACATTAAAGAAAAATTTTACTCTCAGCTGGATACCGTCCTATCAGAGACGCCTAAGGAAGATAAAATTATCCTCCTGGGTGATATGTGCAGCACACAACCAACACACTCTTTCGACAGAAAAATAAATTTAAAACTTCATGGAGGCATCCTCAGTAAAACCACTGGCACTTCTTAGACTATGTTATTGTCTGTGCTAAAGATCGCCATGATGTGCTCCTTACCAGAACGATGACAAGCGCCGATGACGGCTGGACAGATCACTGACTAATATGCTCCACGATGGCTATTGAGATTATACCTCAACGCAGGCTTCAAGGAAGGAAGCCAAGGTGCAAAATGAACACTCAAGCCCTTCAAGATCCCATTAAGCGGGATTGCTTCCAAACAACTCTTAAGGACCATCTGCTTTCAGAATTCCCTGATAACACCGAGAAACACTGGACCAAGCGAAAAACATTCATTATTGCAGCCTGTGAACAAACTATTGGACACCAAACCAAGAAACACCAGGAGTGGTTTGATGAGAATTACAGTGAGACTGAATGCATGATTGACAAGAAAGGGAAGGCCTTTCAGATCTGGCAAACAGATAGAAACTGTGCCACTAAGAAAAAAAACCTATGCCAACGCTAAGGCTGAGGTTCAAAGAAGAACCAGAGAACTAAAAAACACCTGGTGGATAAAAAAAGCTCAAGAGATCCAGCACTGAGCCGACACTCATGATGCACAGAGTTTCTTTAAAGCCACAAAGACCATCTATGGACCAATAAATCATGGCATATGCCCCCTACGCTCAGCAGACGGCATCACATTTCTAAAAGATAAAGAAGCTATTACATTGCGCTGGAAAGAACATTACCAACATTTCCTTAACCGCAACTCCCCCGTAGCTGCTGAGTTCCTCTCACAAATTCTGCAAAAACAAGTTAGAGATGAGCTTGCAGTATCTACAAATGTACAGCTATTAACCAAATGAAAAACAGCTATTAACCAAATGAAAAACAACAAAGCCAGTGGGATACCTGCCAAAATCTTCAAAGTGGGTGGAACTGAACTTACACAACAACTTCACAAGCTCATTGAAAAAATCTGGGAGAGAGAAGAGATCCCAGCAGACTTTAGGGATAGTGAAATTATCAATCTCTTTAAAAAAGGTGACAGAACTGATTGCGGAAACTATTGAGGCATCTCTCTATTAGCTGCGGCTGGCAAAATTCTTGCAAGGATCTTAGCAAACTGTCTCTTAACAATATCCGAGGTGACCCTTCCTGAATCCCAAAATAGTTTCTGGCCTTCTAGGGGGACAGTGGACATGATTTTCACCGCTTGACAGCTTCAAGAAAAATGCAGAGAGAAAAACCAACCCCTGTATATGGCGTTTATTGACCTGACTAAGGCTTTCGACACTGTAAATCGTAATGCCCTGTGGACTGTCCTTCTGAGAATTGGCTGCGCAGATAAATTTGTAAACATCATTTGGCTCCTCCATGATAATATGACAGCAACAATCGCAGATAACAATGGCTCTCAAAGTGAACCATTCACAGTGGGATCAGGTGTTAAACAGGGTTGTGTTTCCCCAACTCTATTCATTATTTTCATTGCCATGATCCTACACTTTGTCGAAGGGAAACTCTCTACCGGAGTAGAAATCATATATCAAACAGATGGAAGCTCTTTAATCTGAGCAGGCTAAAAGCAAAGAGTAAGGTTTCCGTAACTTCCGTCATAGAGCTTCAGTATGCTGATGACAACGTAGTGTGCACACACTCAGAGGATGACCTCCAAACCATCCTAAATATCTTCACAGAAGCTTACGAAAAGCTTGGCCTGTCACTCAACTTCCAAAAAACCAACGTGCTGCACCAACAAGTACAAAATAACCACTCTGCAGCGCCACAAATCCAACTCAATGGTGTAACATTGGAAAATGTTGATCACTTCTCCTACCTAGGCAGTTATCTTTCCACAAGGGCCAACATTGATGCTGAAATCCAGCATCACCTGAGCTATTGCGAGTGTGGCTTTCTCCCGATTGAAGTGCAGACTGTTTGAGAACTAGGACATTCGCAGGGAAACCAAAATGCTTGTTTACAAAGCTATTGTACTACCAACCTTACTATATGCTTGTGAAATATGGACCACTTATCAACGCCATCTCCAACTCCTCGAAAGATTCCATCAACGGTGTCTCCAAAAATTTTTACACATCACTTGGGAAGACATGCAAGCTAATATCAGTGTACTGGAAGAAGCAAAGATCACCAGTGTTGAAGCAATGATTCTTTAACATCAACTTCGTTAGACTGATCATGTTGTGCGGATGCCTGATCGTCTTTCCAAAGCAACTACTCTATTCCGAACTTAAAAATGGAAAGCGTAATGCTGGTGGTCGACAAAAGAGGTTTAAAGACTGTCTCAAGGCAAATCTAAAAAAATGTAGTATAAACACTGACAACTGGGAAACACTGGCCTGCGAGTGCTCCAGTTGGAGAACAGCCTTTACCAAAGGTGTCATGGGCTTTGAAGACACTCAAACGCAAGGGAGAAATGTGCTAGGAGGAAGGCACGCTTGGCAAATCCACACTGGGATCAATTCCTGCCCAGAAACCAATGTCCCCACTGTGGAAGGACGTGTGGTTCCAGAACTGGTTCCAGAACTTACGGACTTAAAACCATGTTTATGGAAGACAATCTTACTCGGCTACAAGTGATTGCCAAAGAAAGAAGAAAGGTGCAAAAACAGAGTCCTGTTTATCCTGAAAATGAAATACCTGAACCAAATGAAGCAAATGGCGAAGCTGGCATACAAAGCCCTTCCTATAATTTTGAAGGAAAATGCCGCTAATCCACTTTAAATTATTTAATTGCAATACTTCCACAACCAGCCATCTTTTAGGAAATTCATAGACTGTTTATTCCTTTATTGGAAATGGAGCCTTACACTGTCTACTCAGAAGTCCCACTGTATTCAATGGAGCTTATTCCCAGGTAACTGGGTAAAGACTGCACAACCTTCAATAATAATTGAATCCTGGGAAGTAGGTGAGATGGAGAGGTTGCAATTGGCTGAAGGTAATAGATGTGTATGTGTACATGACATTTATGTGTGCAGTGAGATCAAATGCAGAGGAAACGCTTCCTGGTGTAGAATAGAACATCCCAATTTTCATCTGAGAAATGTTGGAGGGTATGTATAGGTCTAATTATCACTCCATATCATGGCAAACATATAATTCATGAAAAAGCTCAACATGAACTGGGCATGATACCAGATGTGGATCTAATCATGTACAATTTTACATAAAATGAATTGGGGCCAATTAAGATACCCAATAGTAGACCTATTGAAATCAATGGACTTATCCTGAGTGGGACTAATGGCTGGATATTGCCTTATATCATTACTTAATTATAATGTATAGCAGGCACTTTATCTAATTATGCACTTCATTTTCCTGATCTATTGGTAGATAGATAGATAGATAGATAAACTTTATTTATCTATATAAATATATAAAACAAGCAATATATATAATTAAAAAGACAACTATGGGTAAAAAGGACAATCAAATGGTCAAGATTATCGTTCAGATAGTGGCCTCATTGCACCCTCAATAAACCTAGCAACCTTTGCTGTTGTCTGATCCTTTTGATCTGATAACAGAAAGAACAATGTGGCCTCAGATGGGTGGCCTGGGATGGTAAGCAGGAGTGGCGTGATGATCTCATTCCTCAGATCTTTATAAAGGGGACAGGACAGGAGAACATGAGCCACTGTTTCCAGATTGCCATCTCCACAGAGGCAGAGTCGTTTCTCAGTTGGAATCTTTTGGTATCGGCCCTCAAGTACGGCAGAGGGCATCACATACAATCTGGCCAGTGTGAAGGCACATCTGTATTTTGGGATAGTTAATTTATACAAATATGGTGCCAGGGAATCAAACTGAGGGGGGGGGGGCAAAAGGCATACCAAGGACAGAGTTTCTTTATAATGGCCAGATTGTTCTGTTGCTCTAAGTCCTTCAGACGCTGTTCAATTAGCCTTTAATAAAAATAAAACCTATCGTGAGAAGCTGATGTGGGTGGAGTCCGCAGGAGAGGAATTTTTGGTGCACAATTTTGGATCACACACTTTTATGGGGGTCTTGTGTCACTAAGGGCAGTAGACCGGGAGGATTTAGATTTAAACGGAGCCAATAATTAAGAGTTCTTTCCCAGGACCAAGCTTCTACAGAGGGAAGACTTGCCTCTAGTTGTAATGCTGCATTTGGGACACAAGGTGGTACAGAAAAAATCTGCCTTAAAAATTTGGATTGGACAGTTTCAATAATACTACAATGATTACCTGTCCAAATTTGGGCCCTGTAAAGTATCTGCGCCAAAGATTTGGCTTGAAAAACTTCTAGGGATGCTGGGATGTATTTGCCGCCCTGGCAAAAACGGGACAGCATCTTAGCACTTTGGGCTGCTTTTTCTTTAACAGATTTTTGGTGTACATCCCATGACCCCGATGACTGGAAGACTATGCCCTGGTATTTAAAGGCTTTAACCTGCTCAATTGGGTGACTGTCCATGCTTCAGCTATGTAATCTATGTTACCTTGAGAAAACCATGACTTTGGTTTTCTGATAGTTTACCACCAGCTGTTCTCTCCTGCAGTATGCTGAGAATTCTCCTATCAACCTTTTAAGGCCTATTTCTGTTCGGGATAGGAGGACCGCATCATCAGCATATAAGAGCACTGAGATTGGTTTTGTGGCCAATTTAGGACCATGGAACTCCGGAGATGTTAAGCTTTTAACCATGTCATTGATATATGTTAAATAATGCTGGGGCTAAAATGCAGCCTTGCTTAACCCCCTTAGTGGCTGGTACAGGGCCTACGAGTTGGCCATTTGTGGAGGATCTTACGTACGACACAATATCTTTATATAGGCCATTAATCAAAAATAATAATCTTTTATCTATACTGGATGTATTCAATTTGGCCCAGAGTCTTACTCGTGAAATTGAATCAAAGGCGGTCTTCAAATCAATGAAGGCTGCATATAAGACCCCACAGGTTTTCTTGGCGTATTTGTCAATAAGATGTGCTAAGACAAAACAGTGATCTATGGTAGATCTGTCTTGCCTAAATCCAGCTTGCTCCTCCGCCAAGATAGCCTCAGTGTCCATCCAACTGGTTAATTTGATATAGAGGTGTTTTGCATATAATTTGCTTGGTATAGGTAAAAGACTAATAGGTCTATAACTCGCCGGGTCTGATGTGGGGCCCTTTTTATAAATTGGGATGATTATTGCCTTGGCCCACCCTTCGGGAAATAGGCCTGTTGAATCAATGTGGGAGAATATTGTCGCCAGCAGGGGGGCCCACCCCCAGTGTTGGTCTTCAGAAGTTCTGTGGGAATATAATCTATGCCAGGGGCCTTGTTGTTCTTTAGCTATGCGATCAAATTCTCTACCTCCTCTGTGGTTACAAGTGACCAGTGAGGTGAAACCTCTGGTTGAACGCTTGGCTTGTTAAGCTGAGCTTCCTTATCATAAAACAATGATTGAAAGTATCGGATCCACTCTCGGGGTTCAACGGTACAAACGAGTCCGTTACACTCCTGGTCCAGTAGGCCAGATATGGTATGCCAAAAGCAAGTTGGGTCTTTCTCGTGTGAAGCCTTGACCAGGCTTTGCCATGCGATTCACTCGGCTTTTTGTTTTTTCTTCTTTAATAGTTGTTTGTAGTTCCGTCTTATGGACATATATGTGGTAAATAAAGGGGGTGCCACAGTATTCCTATATTTGCGATAAATTGTTCTCAAATGCTTCCTTGTTTGTCTGCACTCTGCGTCAAACCAGCTTGCTAGATCCCTCGCCCTCTTTGTGGCTGTATTCTGTATCGCAGATGATAATTGTGTTTTCAGCTTTTCTATAAGTATCTTAAAAAGCTCTAGCACCACAGCCGTGGAGTTAGTTGAAACAATAGCAGAATGTATATTCTTTAGCTCCACTGATTGAAGGAGGAGGATTAAGTCTATTGAATGAATGCACTGAATTTAGAGAAAGAAAGAATCAGCTACAATCTCAGCAGGAAGTCAATTAAATCATTTTTTAAACTACCGGGTAAATTGAATTAATTTCTTGATCAAGTTAATGTAATGAAATAATTAACAATTAGCAATATTTACCTTTTTGACCTGGTTCACCTTTTTGTCCAGGAATTCCTGGAGGACCTGAGTCGCCTTTCTCACCTATTACTTCTTGATCTCCAATCCCTATAACCTGAATAACAGGGGAAATAGTATGATATAGATTAATAATAATAATAAAAAACCAAATGCTTTCAGCCTTCTAACAGATAAGAACTATTGGGTTCAATCCTGTATACAAGTGGCTTGCTAAAATCGTCTACTCTGACTTCTACTCTGTGCATAATCATCAAGTTTAGGCTTGCAAGGGTTTGTTTTTCGCACAATCTCAAACCCCTTCAGTTCTATACGTTTATCTAATTAAAGCGGCTAAAAATAGTCCTTGTAAGAGTGAGAGGGGATGTGGGGTTTTGGCTCCAAGGTAAGCTGTGGTGCCACATACACATACTACCTCACCACCCAGGTGCTTTAAGTAAAGCAACTTTACTTTAAGTAAAGACTGGAGAACTGGGCACAAGCTAACAAAATGAACTTCAATAGGGACAAATGTAAGGTCCTGCTCTTTGGCAGGAAGAACAAGATGAACAAATACAGGATGGGGGACACCTAGCTTACTAACAGTACTGGTGAAAAGGATCTAGGGATATTGGTGGACCGCAAGCTTAGCATGACTCAACGGTGTGATGCAGCAGCAAAAAGGCTAATGCTATTCTAGGCTGCATCAACAGAAGTATAGTGCCCAAATCAAGAGAAGTCATAGTCCCATTCTATTCTGCCTTAGTCAGACCACACTTGGAATATTGTGTGCAGTCCTGGGCACCACAATTTAAGATGGATGTTGACAAGATGGAAAGTGCACAGAAGAGGGCAACCAAGATGATCAAGGGTCTGGAAACCAAGCCTGGAAAAGAGGAGACTGAGAGGAGATATGATAGCCATCTTCAAATATCTGAAGGGCTTGTCACATGGAGGAGGGAACATGCTTGCTTTTTTCCAGCTCTGGAGGGTAGGACTCGAATCAATGGCTTCAAGTTGCAAGAAAGGAGATTCCGACTAAACATTTGGAAAAACTTTCTGACAGTAAGAGCTGTTCAGCAGTGGAAGAGACTCCCACGAGAGGGGGTGGACTCTCTTTCCCTGGAGATTTTTAAGCAGAAGCTGGATGGCCATCTCTCATGGATGCTTTAGTTGAGATTCCTGCATTACAGGGGGTTGGACTGGGTGACCCTTGGGATCCCTTCCAACTCTAAGATTCTGTAATTCTATGAATTAACCCCAACACAGATATGTGAGGAAGGCCAGAGGGATGAGGCCTGATGAAAAGGATATAAAAGAACATATAATGAATTTATTTTATCTATTTTATTAATGGCTCTGCCACCTTTCAAGAAGAATATTCTTTCCAAGGTGATTTACATAAAATAAAAACATATCAATAAAAAACTCACGTTATAGAGGCTCACAGAACTGCTAAACCTCGCCAAAGGTCTTTGAGGTTTTTCAAAGCCTCCCCAAAAGTACCAGTAAGATTAACTCTATAAACTTATCACATTATACCAACTAACGATCCAACAACAGAGCACAGTTGCCAAGACTAGGCCACACAATCAGATTCTGTAATGTAGAGTGGGATAATACTTAACACTTGGAATTGGGAAGTACCTTTGCCATGGAATTGGGAAGTACCTTTGTCCACCTGAGCCATGAACTCACAAGGCAAGCCACTATTATTTCATTACTGGCATCCACATCTGAAAAATGTGAACTAGTCTCACTTAACTTCCCTTTGTGGATCTAAAGTGGTGCCCTCCAGGCCAGTTTGCCCATTTACCAGTTGCAATCTTTTGTCCACTAGTTATAGTCAGGTCACATTTGAAGGAAAGGAATGTGTGATACATATGTGGTGTTGGAAGAACTCATGATTTTTTGTATGTGTTTTCTCAAGCTGCAAGTGAAGCAGAGACAGAAGTTTGTGTGCAGGTTGGATTTTCCAACACCCCCCACACAAGCAATGTGTACATTTATTTCATAGAAAGTTCTGCACTTAGCCAAGAAGAACCACGTGCACAAATATAGGATGGGGGACAACTAGCAGTTCAAGTGAAAAGGATCTAGAGGTCTTAGTGAACAAGCAGCTGAACTTGAGTCAGCAGTGTGGTGCAGTAGCAAAAAAAGACTAATGCTATTGTAGGTTGCATCAACAGAAGTCTAGTGTCCAGATCAAGGGAAGCAATAGTACCACTCCATTCTGCCTTGGTCAGAGTACACCTGAAATACAGTGTCCAATTCTGGGCTCCAAAATGTAAGAAGGATGTTGACAAGCTGGAAGGTGTGCAGAGGAGGGCAACCAAGATGATCAAGGTTCTGGAAACCAAGCCTTATGAGGAATGGTTGAAGGAGTTGGGTATGTTTAGCCTGGAGTAGAGGAGACTGAGACGAGATAGGATAGGCATCTTCAAGTATCACAAGGGCTGTCTCATGAAAGATGTAGCAAGCTTGTTTTCTCCTGTTCTGTAGGGTAGGACTCGAACCAATGGCTTCAAGTTACAAGAAAGGAGATTCCAACTAAATGTCAGGGAAAACTTTCTGATGGTAAGAGCTGTTTGACAGTAGAACAGTTTCTCTCTGGAATTTGTGCACCTTGGAGGTTTTTAAGCAGAGGTTGGATGGCCATCAGTCATGGATGCTTTAGTTTAGATTCCTGCATTGCAGGGGGTTGGACTAGATGACCCTTTGGTCCCTTCCAACTCTACAATTCTGTGATTCTATGATTCTTCTGAAGTGGATGCACCGTACTACTGGAAAGTAAGAAAAACTGTTTCTGTGCAATTCAAACACAAATTTGTTACATATAAGGAAATATCAAATTTTGATCACATGAAAAAATAAAGCATCACAGATGAATCAATATTTTTGCATAGTCCCTTTCTAAGCATTAAATTAAGAAACCATGGGAAAAGCTACAACCTAGTGATGGATCACACTACCTTCATATGCATGACACCCCAGCTTCAATCCCTTGGTGTCTCCAGTTGGAATGATCAGAGCAGCTGTTGGAAATGATATTTGCCAGCTGCTGCAAGTCAGAGTAGGCAGCTCTGGGCTACATGGACAAATTGTCTGACCTAGCCTATGGCAGTTTCCTATGTTCCATTTATTATACTTAAAAGAGACATTCATTTAAGCACATAGTTTAATACTTACTATTCCTGGAGGTCCTGAAGGACCTGCTGCACCCTTATCTCCCTGAAAAAAATAAAAAAGTTAAATTCTAAAGCTGACTAAAGGAAACATTATTATTAATTGCAATATTGCGAATGAAAGCTAAAGTACATGCCAGTACATTTTCAAATGGATCTACTTACTTTAGGACCACTTATTCCGGGCAGTCCTGGAAATCCCGGGGGGCCAGTTTCTCCCTACACGTATAATAATAATAATAACAACAATGATAATAATAATAGTTTTCATTAACTGTGGTATTTGTAAATCAAGACAAACTCCTTAAGATTATTTTAACCTCAATCCATTAACTGTCATCCATCCTCCAACCGCCTCCAGACACTCACACAGGACATTCACCACCTCCACTGGTGCTGATTTAAACAAGAGGTAGAGCTGGGTACCATCCACATACTGGTGAACACCCAGCCCAAACCCCTGATGATCTCTGCCAGCAGCTTCATATAGATGTTGAAAAGCATGGGAGAGAGGACAGAGCCCTGAGGTACCCCACAAGTGAGAGCCCCCAACACCACTTTCTGGACATGGCCCAGGAGGAAGGAGTGGAACTGGTGCATAACAAGTGTCCCCAGTTCCCAACCCTCATAGATGGTTCAAAAGGATTCCATGGTCAATGGTATGAAAAACTGCTGAGAGATCCAGCAGAACCAGGAAACAGCTTTCAACTCTGTCCCTAGTCCACTGGAGACCACTGACCAGCAGGACCAGGGCAGTTTCAGTCCCGAATGGAAGAGATCAAAATGGTTCGCATCCTCCAGATATGCCTGAAGTTGTTCAGCGACCACCCGCTCAGTCACCTTGTCCAGGAATGGAAGATTTGAGACTGGGCAATAATTGGCCATAGTGGCTTGGTCCAAGTAAGTTTTTTTTAAAAAAGTAGTTTAATAACCACTTCTTTAAGGGGTTCCGGGAAGACTTCCTCATAGAGGGAAGCATTTGCTATCCCATGGAGCCCATTGCCCATCCCTGCCTTGCTCACTTTTATAAGCCAGGATGGTCAAGTATCAAGGAGACACGTGGTCAGTTTCAGTCAGCCAAGCAGCCTGTAGACATCCTCAGAAATAACAGGCTGAAACTGATACAGCTTGACCAGAGAGAGCACCAGTATTCTCCTGACCCAGCACTGCTATCATGGTAGAGTCTGCTTCCTTCTGAATTTGAACAATTATATCTGCAAAAAAACTTTGCAAAATCATTACAGGAGATATTAGAGTCTTTAGCAGACTCCAAGCCACCTGAAGGAGTCTCCTGGAAATGTTTTCTGCAAATGCAGTAAAGGGGCAACAAAGGTCCTCTTTGCTGTCACCATTGCTACTTGGTAGGCTTGATGTTGAGCTCTCCTCCGTGTTTGGTCCATGGCCTTTTAAACTGTGTGGTGCAGGGTTCTTGTTTTTGTTTGTTGTTGTGATATGTATTTTTGTGTTTTTATATTGTAAACTATGCAGTGTTCATCTGATGAAGGGTTGTATAGAATTGTAATAATTAAATTCCAGAGATAAAAGCTTTTAGAAGTATGTAAAAGGAATATTGAAGAAAATTGATAATACATACAGTTCTTCCCTTCTCTCCATTTTCTCCATCCTTTCCAGGTCTTCCCTGAAATGTAAATAGTTTCATATAAATCCCTACAACTTTTTTTTTTAATGTTGAAACTGCAGAGTAAATGGCATGTTTCCTTCCCTAGCTTGTCTTAGAAAGCATTTACCGTAGTTTTTCCAAGCTTTCTCAGAGTCTCATAGGAAAAACCTGGAGAAAATGAATGCTTGGGGAATCATTCCTCACCACTGTCACTAGGGTTGCTTCCAGCTATCTTCCACGCAGCCATGCAAGTCTCAAGTATCACCCACTCCTTCCCATCCCACCCACAATCCTCCAATCCTATCCCTTTTCACCATGTTGCTGGCTGAAGCTGCTGCCTTGGCCATGGTGGCAAGTGGGAGGGAGGAAAGGAGGAAAGGAGGAAGAAAGGTGCCTCCTCCTGTTGGAGTTATAGGACAGTGAAATCCCCCCCAAAAAAGCTTCAAATGTAGAGCTGTATGTAACCACAGTGGCAAGGAATCTCTCTGCAAGGAAGCAGAAGGATGGGAGAACACCCTCAAGGGAAGAATGGTTGATGAAAACCTTGGAATACACAGAACTGATAAGAGATACAAATCTAGAATCATTTAAGGAGGCCTGGAAACCCTTTTCTGGTCCATTTAAAAAGTTATTTTCCATATGTGAAGTCCATAGCAGGGTTTGAAGATTAAGGGGGGAAATAGCAGAACACATTAAGAAACCTGTTAAAGAAGATGAAATTGGATAGGGTGGAATTATAAAATGCAATTGTCTGTATTCTTGATTATAAACATTGATGGTGGGTGAGTGGGAAGTCATTGGTATTGTAGAATTGGATAGAACTGTTGAGTGACAAAATGTAACTTTTAAGCTCAAAATAAAATAACCTATTAGTTCAAAATCTTCTAGTAAAATTCACATTTTTAAAAAATTAAGCAAGTTCTATCATCTTTACTTGATTGATTCATATGTCAAAAATAATCAAATTCTTCCTGCATTGAAATCATTCCTCCCTTAAAAAAAGACAACACACTATTTCAATCAGAAACAAAGCCAATCCACAAAATTCCCTGGAGTACAAATCTTGCTTTCAGATTTACATCTTGTTGAGATTACTAATATGTTTAACAGAAATCACTAAATGGCTGGAGAAGCAAAAGCAAATTGATTAATAAATACTAAGCATACATACCCGTGGACCAGGTTTTCCAGGTTCACCTTTCTGCCCTTTCTCACTTAATCCTGGTGATCCCTTTTTTTAAAAAAATGCCATTAGTGTATGTTATTGAAGTCTACAGTGGTACCACAAGTTACAAACGTAGGGCCACTGGGCATTGCCAATGTCACTGTGTGTCCATGGTTCCATTTCTTGTGTGTCCTCTTAACCCTTTCTTTTGCTCATTGGCATAGATTTTCTTCACCAGTTCAGTCTCCAATCCTTGTTCTGAGGAGGGCTTCTGTAGGCATTCTGCCAAGGGGGCTATGTGATTGCTGTGTTGGACGCCCTCTCCTTCCTTCCTTTTGCATGCTGTATTCAAAAAACTGTGGTTGTGAGAGGTGGAAAGAGACTCAAAGTCCTACATGTAGGGATGTCGGGGGACTCTCAGGAATGGGGCCGCTCCTGCTTGTGCTATAGGAGGTCATTAACTGGGGGCGCTGCACTAGCGCTGGGCATGCTGGGTTGAAGGGAGGAGGGCTGAGCTTGTTACCATGAGTTCATTGGCTCCCTCCATGATTTTGGGGGGGGGGTCATGTAGGCATCATTGCCAGAACAACCCCTGACTGCTGGGAATTTCTGAGCATTTGTGGTGTGTTCATGTCTGGCTGCTGTTTATGCAGCATTTTGGAATTTTTGAGTGTTGTAGTCTCTCCCCCCCCTGAGCATGGGGTGAGCATGTATAGGACACAGCAGCTGAGGATTGCTATAGCATTGCTCAGTAAGTCAGTAAAATGAATTCAGGATCCCCAAAATACAGATCAGTTTTAAACTTACTGGAGATCCAGGGTCACCCTTTTCACCAGGAGCACCCTAATGGAATGACAAAACAAAGCAGATTAATATAATGAGGCATCAGCCAAACCCTCCCATTTAAAACACAGTAATTTTTCAAGACTCTCCAAACCTTGAAAATGTTAGGGTTACTGTCTTGCGTAATGTTTTGGTTTTGAAAAGTTTCAGATTCTCTGATATAATCTGCTTATAAGAAACTGCTGAAAAGAAAACAGGTTTATAGGTCGACTGTGATCAGAGAACCTTCAGTCCCCTTGAATCAGAAGTGAGGAACCTTATGGGCTCTGCGAGCCAGATCTTTATTGGGCCAAATTTGACAGGTGGGTGGGACATACTACCTCTCAATCACCTGGTGCCACCATGAAGTCAGGTGACTGAGTGCTTTGATGCCCCAAAGTTGAGACTTCAGAGCACCACACAGAGCTTGCAAAAAGCTATCAGCTGACAGGTAGTGGATCTGAAGCCTGCTTTCCCTAGTCAATGCCCAATTAGGAATGCAGTTTAAGGCTCCCATTGTGCACTTGCAGCCACATCTCTACTATACCAATTTGGCCCATGTGCTGGAGGTTTCCAATTCCTGCCTTAAAACAGTGCCCTGAATCTGCTGAAATGCAGAAATGCCCATCCAATGGCAGACCTATGTCCTGATTCATGGGGGTGCACACTGCTGCAGAGAGGTGATGGTCCAAACAAGAGGGAGATGAGGCACCTCAGGGTTCCAGGCAGGCAAAGGCTAACAAAGCCCGGATCAGCACCTTGGAGAGTGACCTAGGTTTGGTTCTGCATCTAGGCAGTTAAAAGGGCAAGGCCCTTCCTCTGCAGTTTGTTGGCTTCTTCTAGGCCAGGGGTCAGCAACCTTTTTCAGCAGGGGCCAGTCCACTGTCCCTCAGACCTTGTAGTGGGCCGGACTATATATATTTTGGGGGGGGGGGTAAATGAACAAATTCCTATGCCCCACAAATAACCCAGAGATGCATTTTAAATAAAAGGACACATTGTACTCATGTAAAAACATGCTGATTCCTGGACCATCTGTGGGCCATATTTAGAAGGCGATTGGGTCGGATCTAGCCCCCAGGCCTTAATTTGCCTATCCATGTTCTAGGCTGTAGGCTTCTGAGCTTTAGGGCTCTCCTGCTCCCCAGAGGGGTCTATCAAAGTCTGGCAGCAGAGGTGTCTCCTCAGGCTTCCGACAGGCACAGGTTTAGATCTCTCTTCCAAAAGGCAGCAGTCACTCTGCCTGCAAAGATTCGTGGTTTGTGACCCCATCAAGTTGAAGAGGTGAGAAAACCCTCCCTATGGATTATACTATTATGTGTATGTTTCAGTGGCATATGGACAGGCCTAAGGGGGATCTCCCACTGGAATAAATTTGGTTGGTCTATGGAGCTTCTAACCTACATCTCACTGAGCTATTTTCATGCTGTCACATCTAGTTTGGTCTTTTGTGCACTCACAGAGGGCATGGCAAATGAGTGGTGGGAGTGGGTCAAAGAATGAACAAATATTCCAGAGAGAATAATTTACTTACCCCCCCCCCAAAAAAAAGGAAAAGGAGAAAATTGATGGACTTCTGACTGTCGATTTATACTTCTCTTCCCTCAGTAATCCCTATCACAACTGATAGCTTCTGGAAATTAATGATTGTATTTGACTTCCTTTTAATCAGAGTAGACCCACTGAAATAAACTGACCTGTGAGTCATGGCCATTAAATTCAGCATGTCTACTCTGAGTAAAAGTTTGTGAATGCAGCCCAATGCCACTGATATCAGAAGAACAAAATGCACACACTCACAGTCTCTCCACGTATTACTACGGTTCCTTTCTCTTGCTGTTGAGGAGCAGTTCCCTGGGGACCTGGAGGGCCCATGGCACCCCGTTCACCCTAGAGTTGCATGCAAGAAGGATTAAAATAAAATTAGCTACAAGAGGAATACTTAGAAAACAATTTTCTAAGTATTAAGACTTTGATTCTCTTCAAAAATTTTGTTTTGTTTTAAAGTTCATTATTATCAAACAAATTTGAAGGTACTAAAAATTTAAAGGTAAAATTCAGTTTATTCAATCCTATCATTTCAGGAGATAATGCAACATAACTGATCCAAAAGAAATTTGTTCTTAGTGATAATGAGTCCTTCAAAAATGAGAGATAAATAGCATCGGTTCTTAGAAAGAAAAACCTTCTATTATTTTTCCTTGCCTTTCTATAGAAGCCTACCAGTTCCCCTGAAAAAGCACACTAAATAAAAGAAACTCCATTTAATACTGGCTTGTGATTCTCCCTCCCCCAAGTAAAAAAAAAAGGATTGACACTTTTACATTCTCAAAATAAAAATCTGGACAAACCATAGATTCCAACAATATCTGTTCAGCACAGTTCTGGTAATGCTAAATCCCCAAATCTAGGGATCAATTTTCAGGGAAGTATTTCTTAAATATTCCTACTAGTCAACGAGATAATATTGGGAGGGGAGGGAGTTTCTGAATTACTAGGTTGAAAACAAGTAAATGTATGTCTTAGAGTGATTCCAAACATTTGAAACCACACACTGTTCATCTGGAAGAGGAGGCCAAGCACAAAGAGATCAGTTTGTGCTACATGGCTGCTTGGTTGAGTCTGATGCTCCTATCAAGGTGATGCACACAGATGTGATGCTGTGAAAAACAACAAAATATAAACTCATTGTATTTTATCTACCTGCTTACCAGCAGCGGCCAGGTGAACAGGGGTTGGGGGGTTGTCACTGCAGCTTACCCAAACAGCACATGAGGGTTGTGTGGAGCCACTCCTGGAGCCAACCTAGTGCTCACACCTGCAACTCCACCCCACTGGTTATTACTGCAGGTTACCTTTTTAAAAGAATTTCTCTAAGTATTTCTAAGTATTTCCAAAATATAATGACATACAATTATCCACAATTCTATTCACCAGCTCTCCATGGGCAAGTGCCCTGGCTTTCTTGGGAGGACTCCCAGTAGCCTCTGAAAGATGCTTTTGGCATTGTAGTTTGGAGAAGTCCTCCCCCAGTGCTGTGATCCAGTGCTGCCACTGGGTGCAGCCATTTATGGGCTTTGGCACAGCGGTGGAGTGAGCAACAACATGAGAATGGGTCTTTTCTGCAGTGGCTCCCTGTTTGCAGAATGCTTTCCCCAGGAAGGCTAAAGATATGTAACAAAGGTGCCAGGAAAAAACTGCGAGAGGGAGTATTGTTTTTTTATTGTTACTATTTTTGTCCTTTTATATTGTAAACCACCCTGTTTGGACTTGTAGTTTTTGGTATCTTCTTGGTGGTCAGTAGGATTGCATACCATTCTGAGTAGCACATTTCCTCTTGCTCAGTGACCAGGACCTTCACTTTCCCCTTGGACTCGATAATAACATCTTTCAAAACCTCCTATTGCCCACAAAGACCACTGTGGAAAATGCTGTGTCTGCCTCCCAGGGTTTCAGCCAGTGTTCTGCAGGCGACAATGCCCATTACCATTAATAATGCCACAAACTGGGAGGCATCCAATGTGGCATCTGCCATGACAGCCGCTGCCCTAGAAATCTTAAGGAGGCTCTTACATATGTACTTGAGATGCTGTTGGGGGTTTGTGAGGCAGTATCAATTCAGGTGTAATAAAGAATAAGGCTGTGCAGGATGTGTGGATGAAGTGGGGTGTGGACAGCCTGTCTCTCATCTGAACTCAGCCCTGCTATCTGCCCCAAGAGCAGATTGGGAGATAGAGGGGTCTCTCAAATGGCAGTCTGTGTGTCAGGCATTGATGGGGCCCTGCGCTTAACAGCTCTCCTAGGAGCTAAGAGATGTATGTGTGAAAAATTGCAACCTTTTCCCTTGAGCATAGTCAGAGGAAAGGAAGAGAGGGGGAGAATTTTGAAGAATTTTGGACTTCCGGTCAGCGCCAGCGAGGACTTCCGGTCAGCACCAGCGACTAATGGCGGATTCCCTCTGAGCTCCGGAGGGAATCGGCTCCGCGGGACTGGGTCTTGCCGCTGCGGCGAAGCAGGGACCCGAAGAAATCACAGGCGGTGAAGCCTGTGAACTCGGAGACTCGGCGGGCTCCATTTGCGCCCCCCCTGACTGCGAAGGAGCCTTTTTAAAGGCTTCGGAACGGAACGGGGGTGAGCGGCGCGGGGCTGAGAGTCGTCTACCTCTTCCGCGGAGTGAAGCCGCACGGCCATGGTCGGAGAGCGCTGATTCCTTTCTGGATAATTGGATTCTAAAGCAACTACCTGTGAGTAGGACTAAGCGAATTAATTGGAGAAAAAATTTCAATATATTTGGCACCGAAACGGGAAAGGTAAAAACAGGAAGTCTGCCTTTCCGGCTTGTAAATAGATCAAAGCAAAGAGACTGCAAAGCTGTAACTTTGAAAGACGTTTTTTAAAGGCTTAAAATCCAGCACCAAAAAAGCGATTCCCCTCCTGTTTGCAGGAGCGGAGGGGAGAAATTTGAGAAATATTTACCTGCAAGAAAAGAGGGAAGCAAAGATATATCTGCTGCCTCTGAAATCTGGGAATGGACTGCCTATGACAGGGAAAGCTGAACAGTGGGAAGAACTGTCAGCACGTTAAGGGTAAAGAATCCTGATATAACTCTGTGAAAGATACAGTGTTTTTGGAATTGCTTTTGACTAAAAAGTAACTTTTAAGGACACTGAAATTATGGCTTTTAAGGGATACTGGGGACTTATAAGGACCATATTTGTTTTAAAAGTTGCAAAGTGAAGTTGGAAGTGTGTCCCCCTAGAGGAGACTATGTTGCAATAACAACTAAGCCACTAAGTAACCAAGCTTTGGAAAATTCCTCTTCAAAACAAATTTACCAGGCGTGAGATTGACCTTGGGCTGTACATGAGAGTGTTATGGCAGATGGGAAAGGGAAGATAGAGTTGGCACAGTAAAAAATTACCAGGTCCGGTAGACAATACAAGACTGATATTACACATCAGAGAAGGGCTTCAACATCCGGAGCAGCAGGCACAGCAGGAGCTGCTGCTTCGCAAGCAAAACCAAAAGCTATGTCATCTGAAGAGTTATTGGCTCAGGCACTTGGCAAAATTGATGCATCTTTGGAAAACTTAGCCAAACAGGTTGCAGAGACAAATAAACAAGTAGCTGAGGCCTCAGCAAAAATTGACTTGAACACTACAAGTATTAATGAACTGGGAAAGAAGGTGAATTCTAATGCACAGTCCATTGAAAAATTATTAGAGGAATCGGCCTCAACTCGAAAGATAGCAGAGGAAGCTAAGGAAATTGCAACTGCCGTTCAAGAGAAGATACCACCGGTATATAAGAAACTAGAGGATCACGACCTGACACTGTCTATGATTGAATTACAAGGAAGGGAGAGAAATTTAAGAATTAGAGCAGTACCTGAAAGTGAGAAAGACAACCTGGCAGACTTCCTTACAAAGGAATTTACAGATTTTTGGCAACAGGACCTGGGAAAAGAGGAATTCAAGATAGTGAGTGCATTTAGACTTGGTAAAAGACAAAGAAAGAACAAAGCAAGAGACTGTTTGATTACCTTAAGAACAAAAGAAGAAAGAGACAAAATTTTGAATCTGCACTACCAAAGAACTTTGGAAATTGAAGACACATTTGTGGAGATCTTCAAGGATATACCTAAATATATCTTGGATGTAAGGGCCTACTACAGAGATCTTGTGGTTCTACTGAGAAGAAACAGAATACTCTTCAGGTGGGAATTCCCCCAAGGTCTATCTTTTAAATACAGAGGAAGGAAAATAAGAATAAGGACAGTGAATGATAAAGACAAGTTCTTGAAAGACCACGAGGAGGATTTACAGAAGGAAGCGGAATCTGGTGAGGAGTCAATTGCATCAGGAAAAGGAATTTTAGACATAGCAAACTTATCATTTGGACTCCTTGGCCCAGGGAAAGACAAACCACCGACAGAAGAACAACAACAACTCGGCGCAGTTGGAGGAAAAATTAAGTAACTTATCATGGCTCTGCAATTTTTAAGTTGGAATTGTAATGGACTTAACTCCCCTCGAAAGAGAAAAGGTGTTTCTCATATATTAAGAAAAGAACAATTGGACTTGATATGTCTACAGGAAACACATGTAATGAGGCTACACAGGAAAATACTTATTAACAAAAGATTGGGACAAGAGTTTATTTCGTCTGATAAGGTCAAAAAGAGAGGAGTGGTGATATACGCAAAGGAGAAACTTCTACCGAAATTAATTTTCAAAGATGAACAAGGAAGATATTTGGCAATTGAAATTCAATTTCAAGGAGAGAAATTCTTGATTGTAGGGGTGTATGCACCGAACGAGGGGAAATCTGAATTTTTTAAGAAGTTGCATGAGACCCTTTTGGACTCTATGGACTATAATATAATTCTGATGGGGGATATGAATGGAGTCGTATCTACAAACATGGACAAGGCACAAAAACAGGTAGTCACTAAAGATGGTAGACTACCAAAAACTTTCTTTGAATTGACTGACAATATGGACTTGATTGACATCTGGAGAACTAAGAACCCCCTGGGGAGAGAGGGAACTTTCTTCTCTGAAGCTAAGATGACATGGACTAGAATTGACCAAATTTGGATCACTAGAGGAATGGCACCAAAGATAAAGAAAGTGGAAATCTGCCCTAAAACTTGCTCTGACCATAACGCTGTAAAGATGGAGATGAAGCAAACAACAACCGGCACCTTTAGATGGAGGATGAATGATACTCTATTTAGAGATGAAGAAGTATATAAGAAGGCCCAAAAAACTTTGAGAGACTACTTTGAAATAAATATGTCAACAAATGTTGAAAAAAGAGTAATCTGGGGTGCAAGTAAAGCTGTGATGAGAGGGTTCTTGATACAACAGAATGCAATAAAGAAGAGAAGTCGAAATGAGAAAAAAGATAAAATTTTGGAGAAAATAAAAGAAGGGGAGAAAAAATTGAGAGTAAAGCCAAAGTCGCAGGAGATCTTGAGAGAAATAAAACTTTATCAAGTACAATATATGGAATTGATGAATCAGGAAATAGAATGGAAAAGTAAACAAATGAGACAGAAGACATTTGAATCAGCGAATAAATGTGGGAAACTATTGGCTTGGCAACTGAAAAACAGACAAAAATTAAATACCATCACAAATTTGGAAGTAGAAGGAAAAGACATACATAATCCAAACGAGATTAGAAATTGCTTTCAGAAGTACTTCAAACAACTATATGCACAAAGGCCACAGAATGAAATGGACATTGATCGTTTTTTGAAAACAAATGGATTACAAAAAATCTCACAAGAAAGCAAATTAATGTTGAATTGCAAAATATCTGACCAGGAGATAGAAGGTGCCATTCAAAATATGCAACTAGGCAAGTCTCCAGGACCGGATGGGCTGACTTCCAGATATTATAGATCTTTGAAAGAGTGGTTATTATAACCTTTGAAGGAAGTCTGCAATGAAATTTTGGAAGGGAAAAGGGCACCAGAATCGTGGAAAGAGGCTTATATTACTCTTATACCGAAAACAGAAAGTGAAAAGACTCAACTTAAGAACTACCGCCCCATATCCCTGCTTAATGTGGATTACAAAATATTTGCTGATATTTTGGCTAAGAGACTGAAAAAAGTATTGATTGAGGAGATTCATAAGGACCAAGCGGGCTTTCTACCGGGAAGACATCTATCTGATAATTTGAGGAACATAATTGACATTTTGGAAAAGCTAGAAGTGAATATAAACACTAAAGCAGTTCTGATATTTGTGGATGCAGAGAAAGCCTTTGACAATATCTCTTGGAGTTTTATGAAAAAGAACCTACAGGGTATGGGGGTAGGCCAAGGTTTTGAGAATGGTATAGGTGCAATATATTCCGAACAAAAGGCTAATTTAATTGTGAATAACGTGGTTACGGAACAATTTAAGATAGAAAAAGGGACACGACAAAGGTGCCCAATTTCCCCATTATTGTTTATATCGGTCCTGGAGGTCCTGCTGAACATGATTAGAAGGGACCGGTTGGTTAAAGGTATACAGGTCGGAGCTAAACAGTATAAACTGAGAGCATTTGCAGATGACCTAGTTTTGACGTTACAGGAGCCAGAACCTAGTACTAAAAGAGTTTTAGAACTAATTCAAGAATTTGGTCAGGTGGCAGGATTTAAATTGAACAAGTCAAAAACTAAGGTTTTAGAGAAAAACTTAACATTGACTGAAAGAGAGAAGTTTCAGAATGAAACAGGTTTAACTGTTGTTAAGAAAGTGAAATACCTGGGGATTAATGACAGCTAAAAATGGGAATTTGTTTAAAGATAACTATGAAAAATGTTGGATGGAAGTGAAAAAAGATTTAGAAATTTGGTCAAATTTGAAGCTTTCCTTGTTGGGTCGAATTGCAGCTATAAAGATGAATGTATTGCCTAGAATGTTGTTTTTGTTTCAAACTTTGCAAATTGTGGACAAGATGGACTGTTTCAAGAAGTGGCAGAAAGACATTTCTAAATTTGTCTGGCAGGGCAAGAAGCCCAGAATAAAATTTAAGATATTAACTGATGCAAAGGAAAGGGGTGGATTTGCCCTGCCAGACTTTAAACTTTATTATGAATCAGCAGCGTTCTGCTGGCTGAAAGACTGGCTGCTTCTTGAGAACACAGACATTTTGGATTTAGAAGGTTTCAACAATGTTTTTGGGTGGCATGCATATTTGTGGTATGACAAGGTTAAAGCACATAAAGCATTTAAAAACCATATTGTTAGGAAAGCATTGTTTAATGTTTGGATCAGATATAGGGATTTATTGGAAAATAAAACCCCAAGGTGGTTGTCACCAATGGAAGCGAAAGCTCAGAAAAAGCTCAATATGGAGGCCAAATGGCCGAAATATTGGGAAATTTTGGAACAAGAAGGAGATAGACTGAAACTGCAGAGTTTTGAGAAATTAAAAAATAAAGTGCAAGACTGGCTTCATTATTTTCAGATAATGGAGGCTTATAATATGGATAAGAAAATTGGCTTCCAGGTGGAAAAATCCAAATTGGAAACAGAACTGCTAGAACCCAAAACTAAGATTTTGTCAAAAATGTATAACTTGCTGTTGAAATGGAATACTCAGGATGAGACGGTCAAATCTGCTATGATTAAATGGGCACAAGATGTTGGACATAACATTATGTTTGCTGACTGGGAACAGTTGTGGACCACTGGGATGAAATTTACGGCATGTAACGCCTTAAGAGAAAATATTATGAAAATGATATACAGGTGGTACATGACCCCAGTCAAGCTTGCAAAAATTTACCATTTGCCCGATAATAAATGTTGGAAATGTAAAGAAAATGAAGGTACATTTTTTCACCTTTGGTGGACGTGCCCTAAGATTAAGGCTTTCTGGGAAATGATCTATAATGAATTGAAAAAGGTATTTAAATATACCTTCTTGAAGAAACCAGAGGCTTTTCTCTTGGGCATGGTCGGCCAGTTGGTGTTAAAAAAGGATAGAACTTTCTTTATGTGTGCTACAACAGCAGCAAGAATACTTATTGCAAAGTACTGGAAGACGCAAGATTTACCCACTCTGGAATAATGGCAGATGAAGTTGATTGACTGTATGGGATTGGCAGAAATGAGTGGCAGAATCCGTGACCAGGGAGAAGAGTCGGCGGAAGAAGACTGGAAGAAATTCAAGGACTATTTACAGAAATATTGTAAAATTAATGAATGTTGAATGATGTCGGATAGAAAATAAGGTGTTTTTTAGCTGTAATGCTTTGAGATAAGGATTTGCTGAACAAATAATTTGAATTGGAATACAAGAAGGGAAGGTATGAGGAGGTCAGGGAAATATGTTATTGAAAAATAAGTTGTGAACTTTATGTGTTTTTTTTGCTTTTTTCTTTTTGTTTGTATAAAAACTGGAAACTTTAATAAAATATCTTTTAAAAAAAAGAATTTTGAAGAATTTTAAGATTTTATATATAAGCAATCCTTGTTTTGCATGGGGGTTCCATTCTGGACCCCCACGCACATCAGTGAGGCATGTGTAAAATTGCTCTGCCCCCTTTCATGACTTCTTTATGAGGTTTGGGGGACCGTTTCTGGGTTGGGCACCATGTGTGTGTGTGTGTGTGTGATTGTGCGTCATTTGGTGCACCTAAATCGGTCTTTGCCTGTAGTAAGAGGAGTGGAGGAAAGCATTTTCAAAAGGGTGGGAGAAAGCTGCTGATTCAGAGAAAGGAAGGCTAGGACACAGTGGAAGGGAGAGTATTCAGGAGTAGATGAAGGTAGAATTAAGCAAGAGGATTAGAATAACAAGCCTGAAGATGAAATGTATACAAGAGGCCACAAGCAACATGACTGGTTTGTCAGAAGGCAGGAACAAACTGGTTTGGGAGCCCAGCCTACTCTTGAAGCGGAGTGGGGAGCCCAGCCTTACCCTGCCTCATCCACTAGGTGGAGCCACAGCCTAATCCAATGACCAACACAGGCAATGGGAAATCACTGAGCTTACCCCATAAATACAGCCTTGTGTGTGTGCTTTTTTCTCTAAAAAAATGTTTAGCAGTACTCTCATTTCCCTACTCATATTGAAATACTGCCCCTCAATGAGGCCAAACTTAGATTCACAAAATGTTTAGGGGTATGTGTACCCCTGAGTTACCCCAGAAAAAAAGCACTGTGCACGAATGCACACCCACTTTAAAAGATGCTTTTATTCAAGTGGGCATCCTAACATACTGTAGCAAAGGATTATAGAGGTACATAGAATATTTGCTTATGACTTTCAAAAGAACAAACTTACCTTATCACCCTTTGGTCCTTGGAAGCTTAAACCCATATGACCCTGAGGACACAAGGAAGAGGCATTTTATAACAAAATAAGTTAATCAAAGCAACTATATAAAAGTGCTCCCTCACATACATGTAAACACACTAGAATGCAAAGACCCAGTGCAGGAGATGGGATTTGAATCAAAGACCTCAGATGGCAACACAGTCTACAACCTGCCAAGGGAGATCGTTCCACTGTCAAACAGCTCTTACTGTCAAAAGGTTTTTCCTGATGCTTAGTCAGAATCTCCTTTCTTCTAACTTGAAGCCATTGGTTCAAGTCCTATGCTCCTTAGTAAAGGGACCCCGACCGTTACGTCAAGTCGTGGACGACTCTGGGGTTGCGGTGCTCATCTCGCTTTACTGGCCGAGGGAGCCAGCGTACAGCTTCCGGGTCATGTGGCCAGCATGACTAAGCCACTTCTAGCGAACCAGAGCAGTGCTCGGAAATGCCATTTACCTTCCCGCCGGAGCGGTACCTATTTATCTACTTGCATTTCATGTTTTCGAACTGCTAAGTTGGCAGGAGGGGACCGAACAATGGGCGCTCACCCCATCGCCAGGATTCAAACTGCCAACCTTCTGATCAGCAAGCCCATGGCTCAGTGATTTAACCCACAGCACCACCCGCGTCCCTACCCTCCTTTGTAAGTAAGCTAATTTTCCACTTTACACAACAAATTCACTTTTGGTTTACATCTGTGTCTGTGTAGAGCTTTTCCAGGTCTCATTGTCAAAATATACCTAGAACTGAGTGTCAGATTGCATGTGAAAATTGCAGGCTTGCATGCAAACTGCACACTTCGCTACAATGAATATTGCTATGACACAGTGTTATTGTGCTAACTACAGTCACCATGGCAACCGTACACCAGCAGTTGATACTACAAGATACCACAAGAAAACAGCCATTATTACTAAGCTTTCGATTTTATTATTATTTATTAGATTTCTTAGCCATTCTTCAACTCAAGGGCAGGTTACAGCAAGGTATAATTGGAATGTTAAAATGAGTTAACACAATTTTTACAATTAAAAAATAGTGTGAGTCCTAAAAATATATAGCCATATTTAAGGCCATGGGTAAGAGGTGCATCTTCAACATATTATGAACACTATACAACACATTCAGCAGTTATTCCCATATTATTTGTAAAGTGATTATTTCTAGAAGTGAATAACATGGAAATGACCACTGAACTCGCACTATTTTCCACTACAGTTCTGGCTCTTACATCCTGTGAAAGCTCAAATATAATGCAGAAATGAACAGTTAGGAGAAAGTCATGAAAACAGAATAAATTCTCATGTGAATGCAGCTGTTGTCTCTGCAGCCTTACATAATTAGACTGGACTTGTAAGCCCTGCCTCCAGAGAGGAGCTGGCTGATATTTACAAACCCTTTGCCTTATTTTGCAGACTTTGGCCCCTGTAAGACAGGGGGAGAGCAGTAGATGCCTCCTCTGAATCAGAGAAGGGTGATATGGCTGTGTCATTCAGCCAGGAAGGTCGTGAAGTAGGTCATAGAAGTTATTCCCTTAAGTACAGCGATGAAGCAGCCTCCTCCCCTGAGCTCTTTGGTGCACAGGGAACAGACACCAGCCATACATCATGACAATACATAGTATGTGCATTTTTACAATCAGCAAATTTGCTTTTGAAATTTCCCTCTCATAAACCTTTAAAATGCCAAGAGTACTTGGTTGTTATATTTTTGATTCTCAAGATCTGTCTGCATTCCTACACAGTACTTGTGGAGTTTGGAGTTTACAGGGTTAAAACTTCTTGGTGTCCTGTATCTGGGAGTGGCCTGAAGCAGGGCCGTACATCACAGGCTTTGTCTGTCTTTGTCTGTGAGAGTTGGTTTCACTTCTGACTGAGAGACGCTGCAGAGAGACTGTGTGTGCTTTTAGCACGGAGAGATGCCGGAAAGCTCCGATGGAATGAGACTGATTTATGGCTTGTAAATAAACGCTTTTTAGAGATAGCAACGAACTGTCTCTGGACTTGATTTATCCCTCTATCTCACACGGACGGCAGGACCACTGCGACTCTGTTTTCCTGCCCAGGTCAGCCTCAAGCCCCAAGCAGAGCTGCGCAGGGGAAGCGCTGACTGGACGGCAGGATTTAATTGCCAAAGTACTCAAGCAGAAACTTGAAGAAACTTTTAGACACATGTCTGCCTTTGAAAACAAAGGCAAACTTCAGTTGTTGAAGTAATGCTATTTTAGAAACTCAAGGAAATGAGAAACTCAATGATTTGTTACTCCCACCCTCTGGACATATAGATCAGCATACAAATGCACACACACTTACTGAAGGAAATCAACTCCCCCAAAGCACCATTGACTGTGAATGGTCTTACCTTCTCACCTGGGGGGCCTGGTGGCCCTGGAGAACCCTGAAAAAGATTGTTTTATTAATACTGATTTGCTTGTTTCAGCCTTGTCAATTCTTTAACAAAGGATAATTTTATAAATGGAATCTTTATTTAATACTGTTTCTATCAGTGAATTAAGTCATTGAATTGTTTTATCTTGAAAACAGCTTTCAAGGAGCAGAAGTGACTAAGTCAATTCTGTACTAGAAACGCATTGCTTAGATTAATCCTTAAGTCAAAGCCCACAGAAGAACCGGCTCTCTCTAAGTAGAGGATGAATTTACACCCTACTTCCTGTTCCCAGTGGCTTTTGGCTGAACCACCAAACTCAGGAGGTGGCTCACCATGTCTATAACAGTAGTTTTTATATTTATGGTACCCACAGGTTGCTTCAAAAAAATCACAAAGTGAGTGTAGAACTAGCTCTTGAACAAAGGAGAAAAGAGCAGCTCTATACTGTATGTAGTCAGGCCAAATTGAAAGGCATTCTGTCTTACATCCTTCTGATTGCCACTCATTCTAATTATTGATTTAGGTAAAGTAGAACCCGTTGGGTGAAGTTGTGGTGTATCAGCCGGAAGTGTTCAGTACACTGCACTACAAATATTTGCCTCAGTTCAGGCATTCAGTACTCATGCCTAACACATGGAGGCAGGGGAGAGGGGGGTTCTGCCCCTGTCTCCATACATTCTGTGCAAGATGCAAAAGGGCACTGGTCCCTCTCCATGTGTTCAGGATATGCATATACTGCACACCTGAATAGTCTATAGAAATATGTATGGATAAGTAAGTTAAACCTAGGTTTCTTTGAAGTTAAACAACTTAGTCTTAACTTGTCCCAGTGATTTCAATGGAACTTAAATTCAACTATCTCAGGCTGCAACCAACCCCCAGACTCTTGAAGTACACAAAGTTTTCCCTGTGAGGAAAACTTCTTGAAAAACACAGTAAATAAAAATATTTTATTCAGGGTGGATAGAGTTAATATTTAAAGTTGTAATCTTGCCTGCCAATTATTTTTTCACTAGTATTATGCTACCTGTGTGCAAGGTGCTTTGCAATACACAATCATCTGATGGCCACTCACTGCAGGGCTGATGTTTGAGGTCCCTTGGACTCCACCCTTGATCCTTGCCACCCTTGATCCTTGTGGGGAATGCCCCATGGCCTGGGGATCTAGGGATGGATTCCCACCCAAATGCCCATTAAAATGGCCCAGTCGGTGCCCTTATCACCAGAGCAACAATCCATAAAAGGGCCATTCGTGCGGTGGAACTTTGCAGCACAGTAGGCCCCAGAAGCAAAAACCCTCCTGCCCCTCCTTCTCCTTAGGATGCTTTTAACTCAGCTTAATCCTTATCACATTGCTAATATTATTTTCCTTCTCAGATCCAGCATTAATGTTGCTTTTCTTCCTGTTAAATGTTTGGAAAAAGTCAGAAGTCCAAGGCAGTATAAGTTCCTCAACTACGTTTACTCAACATTGTCAGTGACAACAGCTCACTTGTAGGGGGAAAAAACCAAACTCATAGGGCTACACAATAATAAAAGCCCCAGCATGAACTGACCATTGACAGTTGAAAGTGCATGCGCTTACTTGCCATTAGAACGTTCGTCTACCAACGCTTATACGATTGGTTAGAACGCGCCTTGTAACATAAAATGTGTTAAACCCAATACATAACACCTTCCCTAGGTCATTTCCCAGCTTAACAATTTGTTTTCTCCTACTTCCTGACTTTGCTAGGTGTTATGTACTGAAGTTCTCACCCTGGGCCAGCAGGGGGATACTGTAGATAGTTTTCACTCAGGTCCACATATGCAAATAAGGGATCGAAAGTGACATTCAGTGATTGGATATTTACAGAAAATGGTTACTGTTGCGTTCTAGTGGAGCTCTATATAAGCAGGCTGGCTGAACCCTTCAGTTCAGTTCAGTTCTGGCCTGTGAATAAACAAGAGCTGTTTGAAGAATCGCTGTGTCGTCTGATATGTTCACCCGCAACTTAACACTATGGTTGCTAATGGTTGCTTGCTATATTCAAAGCCGGGAAGGAACTTGTAGATGATTTGTGGACAAATTGGCCAGTCTGGAGCTTTTGCCTCCCCCATAGCAAAACATCACAACTTTGTGGGGTAAGTAATTAGTTGGAATCCTAGTCTTTGAGTGTCGGGTGAAGTGATGCATCAACCAGTATGGAATCAGCAGTATTTCCAGGATGCCCCTATCTAGAAGCCAACATGGGGCAGATGGGTCATAGGGCTTCCAGTGGCAGCCTTAGGACGGCCACCTCAGTTGATTGACATCTTGGGGAGGCCATAATTCTTGGCATGACCCTGAAGTGGTTGCAGCCTTCCGCTGGGAGGCTGGAGTGGATATACATCCAATGCGAGGTGAGCCAAAGTTCCACCTACACCTATAATCAATAAAGTTGTGGCCATTTTAATTCCAGATCGTTGTCTACCTATGTTTGTGCCTCAGGTTTGTGTCTAGCTATGTTTGTTTGCCACTTCACCTCAGAATTAGAGCGGGGTGAGGTTCTGCGCAATGAGTGGGAGGGACCCTTCCAGATTCTCACATCACATGTCTAACTGCAGGATGTACAAAAATATTTTTTTATTATTATTATACCCCACATTTCTTCCCTTACTGGGTTCAAGGTAACATGCACAGACACCTATGGTGGTCTCCCACTCAAACACAGACCTTACCCTGACTAATTTTTAATTGGTGTTCTTATTGAAAAATTATTTTTTTATTTTGCAGAGCAGTAAGTAAACATGTGTTTTTCACTTCTGCAATATCTTTATTGAGCTAACCAACTTTTAGTTCTAACCCTCTAGCCATGTTGTCTCCTTTCTCTTCCTTTCTCCTACTTTTGCATATCTGTTATACATGTTATACATTATGTTTGAGTTACAAACAGCAGTACATGGAATCATAGAGTTGGAACGTATCCCAAGGGTAATCTAGTCCAGCCCCTCCAATGCAGGAATCTCAACTCAGGAATCTATAGAAGATGGCTTAAAAATTTCCAAGGGCGGAGAGTGCGCCACTTCTCGAGGAAGTATCAGAAGCAAAGAATGAAGGCAGTGGCCTTATGTTTGCCCAAAGCATCTACGAATAAAGAACTATAAGCTGACACTTACAGGTTTTCCAGAAGGTCCAGGTGGTCCAACAGGGCCCGCAATACCTGGTGAACCAGGTGTTCCCTGTATATGACAAAAACCATTAAACACAGTATCTTTCCCATTTATCTGTCATTCTGTTGTCTTGTAAAGGTAAAGGGTAAAGGGACGCCTGACCATTAGGTCCAGTCATGGCCGACTCTGGGGTTGCGGCGCTCATCTCGCTTTATTGGTCGAGGGAGACGGCGTACAGCTTCGGGTCATGTGGCCAGCATGACTAAGCTGCTTTTGGCGAACCAGAGCAGCACACGGAAACACTGTTTACCTTCCCACCGGAGTGGTACCTATTTATCTACTTGCACTTTGACGTGCTTTCAAACTGCTAGGTTGGCAGGAGCTGGAACTGAGCAATGGGAGCTCACCCCGTCGCAGGGATTCGAACCGCCTTCTGATTGGCAAGTCCTAGGCTCTGTGGTTTAACCCACAGCACCACCTGCATCCCTTCTGTTGTCTTGTACCCTAGTATGATTCAGGGCAAACTACAGAGGTAACAACTTTTTTGCATTGAAAAGCAGCTGAGGTGATTTGGAGTGTGGCTGTGGTTCTCAAGGAGGGTTTATTTATCCTTTCCTCCAACATTGTTTCCCTGGCTTAACACCCCACCCCCACCCCCAATTGTGGGGACAGGAGGTGGGAAGAAGTCTATATTGTAGCTACATTTTCCAGTTTACAGCTGGCAGAAGCATCAGGGACAATTTCCGTCAGGGAAGCAGTTGGCAGAAGACTGCCACTACCAGAACCATGGCATCAATCTAAGTTTATTGGGTCGTATCCAACTAAGTTATTTATACTTGGGGCAAACACATTGAAATCAATGGACTCAAATCAGTCAGAACTAGCTTTAGCCCTGTCAGGTTATTTCAGGGAAGCAGCAAGGGCAAAAGGGTTGTTAAACCAAGGAACAGCTTTCTTATAAAAGAACAGTCTAGAACCGCAGCATGACTTAGTCGGACACAATGCCACCTATAGCTGAAGCAACGGTATAAGTTAATTCTATATCACAAGTCCATTGATTTCAATAGGTCAACTCTGAATCTTGATTTCAATGAGTCAACCCATTTATTACATTTCTGCTCCTTCCTTCCTTCGGAGCTTACGAAACATAAGCAAAATATACAAATGAAAACACTGTGTAAAATAATACCAGAAAAATAATTAAAACACAGAATTCACAGTGCTGCAAACAATAAATTACAGGCATCCACCCCTCACCATGGCTGTTTTAAGGACAAAAACAATGTCATGAGGTGTGTGGTCAGATCACCATGTCATGTTTTAAGACACTGAATCTAGGACAGAACTGCACATTGGAGATAGGAGCAGACTTTGATGTCAATGGCTCACAGATATTTAATGGATCAATATAAATTTCTTATGAATACATAAGAAAATGAGAAAGGGGCCCTGCCCTACACAGCTTGGATCCAGGCAACTAATCGACTGCCTACTCCAACATAAGCCTGTCACCTCAGCAGGTTTTCTATCAGGCTGCCCTGCCATCTGAGGTGAGAAATGGGGAGGAGAAGGACCTTCTCGATTGTGGGATCCAGTGCTTTTTTTCTGGGGGGATGCTGCAGAAGAAGAAGAAGAAGAAGAAGAGTTTGGATTTGATATCCCGCCTTTCACTCCCTTTATGAAGTCTCAAAGCGGCTAACATTCTCCTTTCCCTTCCTCCCCCACAACAAACACTCTGTGAGGTGAGTGGGGCTGAGAGACTTCAAAGAAGTGTGACTAGCCCAAGGTCACCCAGCAGCTGCATGTGGAGGAGCGGAGATGCGAACCCGGTTCCCTAGATTACGAGACTACCGCTCTTAACCACTACACCACACTGGCTCCAGTATGCAGTACGCACATCCCTAAACATTTTGTGGATCTAAGTTTGGCCTCATTGAGGGCCAGTATTTCAATACGAGTAGGAAAATGAGAGTACCCCTAACCATTTTTTATTTTTTTTAAGAAAAAAGCACTGGTGGGATCCCACATGTTCTCTCGTTAGGGAGGCTCATCTGGCACACATAGAGTGACTCAGGTCCAGCCCAAGTCATTTTGGTACCTGAGGCAGACCCCCAAATGGGACCTCTCTCCCTACCAGTGAATGGGGGTGGGGAGGCAAGATCTACATTAGGAACAAGGCGGGAACAAAGATAGACAATGGGTGGGATCTACTGCCCCAGGGGACCCGGCCGCCTGAAGCAGCTGACTCACTTTACCTCATGGGTTGACTGGCTCTGCCGGTTAATATACACCTGCTCTGCCTTGGAATATGGGTCCCTAGTTCTAAGTAAGTGGAAGTTGCACCCTTCTCTTTCTCCCCAAACACCCATTGCAAAACACAATAAGCATGAGAAAGGCTCCCTCACTGCATGCTTCAGTAAGTTTCTCTCCTTGTGACAACTGCAGATGAGCACAGCATCTGGGTGCTTTGCAACAAAATACCTTTTCCTGCGTGGTGGGGGGAAAGATGCAGAATAGAGGAGAAGGGAGAACAGCACAGACCTTGCAAATATTCTAAAGGAGAAACTAAGACAGCCTCAAGGAAGCAATGACGAGCCATCACCTCCTGCAGAGGGAAGCAGCCCTCCTACCTCCCACAGTGCTAACTGTCCCAAGACACAACTTCCCTTCCCCTGGGACCCAGGCAAAGACCAACACAGAAACTCCCACAAAATCGCCCCTCTTCCTGCCTGGGAAGAAGGGGTGAGTGAAGACTGACACCAGGAACAAAGGGTGAATGAAGAGCTGCATCAGGATCTGCTGCCTGGTGGATGCTGAGTCTGCCTCCTGGATGGGCCAGCCCTGCCACGGCCCACAAGGGATTTCATGTGGCTTTTTACACAGAGTGCACACATATGCACTGAAACTGCTTCTCCAAACTTCTGCAATATAGGCTTCCCTTTTAACCCTCCCTCCACCTCAGCCATCAAAATGAAGGTAAATTTTATTGGGTTTATAATGAGCCTTACCGGTAATCCAGGGTGACCAGGAAAGCCTTTTTCACCTTTTAGTACACCGTCAGGTATCAGTCCAATAACTTCTCCTGGGTCTCCCTACATGACATGAATTAGAAAAAGAGATTCTACAGCTCTGCATGGATACTGTAAGTGCTGGTCACCTCCTTTACTTGCTAGTAAATAAATGACAGGTCATGTCTCTTCAATTTTGTATCAAATAATACAGGACTGTACAGTTGACTCACACCTAGTGTGCTTGGCAGCCCATCAACTGACATAGCACAACTTGAATGCATGCAAGGTGAGGAGCTTACATGCTCTAGCTGTCTGCCTTGCTTACTGGGCTCTGGGAAGGGCCATCCAAGATCTCACATGATGTCGTTAAAACTGGGAATATCTGTCTCTCTCCATGACTCACAAAAAGGACTATATGGGAATCTAAAGCATACAGTCATTTTAACTCATTATTTGTACTTGTATAAAAATGTTATATCACCACTATCTATTTAAATCCTTTCAAAAAAGAATGTGATCTATGCCTCATAACTATGTTTGTTTTTTTAAAAAATGGTAGGTCTAAACATTTACTTAACTTTGGATAACTGCCCATGCTCTGCTGAAATTCTCTGAATGCAAAACTGGCCAGCTATGTGGAGAAGGAGGAGGTTCCCCAATTGCTACAGACACTGCAAAATGTTTTAAATGCTTTGGGGGTATGTGGGGTGTTAGGGGAGGGGTAATACCTCTGGTGGAGTAGACACCATGTTCCTTCTGGTGTACCTTGTCCACCTTTGGTTCCCATTCTGCACTCAGCTCTCACCTGTGGCTCCTAGAAGCTGACAGTATGAGACAGCAGCCACACCCCAGGAACGGCTTTGATTGGCCAGCTAAACCAGGTAAGGGTAGTTGATGGGTCTCAAACCCTTAGTGAATTAGGGACTTCCCCTGCATGAGAATACAGGCTCCAGTGGATTGAGAAGGAGAGACCAATAGTGGGTCCAATGGTCAAAAAGGTGGTTTCTGCATGTGCTGTAGAGGGAAGTGAGGGGCAGATGGGGCTCATCCACCTGGGAAGGGAGCCCATCTAGGAGAAGACAGACTCTGGCCCTAAACCTCTGCTGCCTTGCGGGATATCTTTGGATTAGTAAACCCTACACAAATCTGGAAGCAGTTGGCAGTTGGATGGTGCCATGGGCTTAGCCAGGATTTTTGTGGGGGGGGTGGGAGAACAAACGTGATTGGTCAGTTAAGTATTTCTATTGGTTTACTTGTTCTAGGAGGCCAGCTGCCCTCCCTGCCCTCCCTTGGCTATGCCTGCGGATGGCACCTTGTATGCCTCCTTCTGGCAACCAAGCTGGTGCCAAATGTATTGCTCTGGTTTCTGTTGGATTACCTCAGAGAGGCCAAGGAGGGGTTCTTGTTGTCTGGGCAGCCCAGGACCTCCAGACACCCTGTCCAGGCTTCTTCCCCAGGGAGGTCACTTTGGGGCTACTAATACAGTGGTACCTCGGGTTATATACCCTTCAGGTTACATATGGTTCAGGTTACAGACTCCGCTAACCACTGGTACCACTGGTACCTCGGGTTAAGTACTTAATTCGTTCCGGAGGTCTGTACTTAACCTGAAACTGTTCTTAACCTGAAGCACCACTTTAGCTAATGGGGCCTCCCGCTGCCCCCGCACCGCCGGAGCACGATTTCTGTTCTCATCCTGAAGCAAAGTTCTTAACCTGAAGCACTATTTCTGGGTTAGCGGAGTCTGTAACCTGAAGCGTATGTAACCTGAAGCATATGTAACTCGAGGTACCACTATACAGCAGTTTGACTTCACCCCCATAGGCGCACTCCATGGTCTCTTGAGACAGACAGATGCCAACATCACATGCTTTACTTCAGAAAACTTGTGTGTGTCTTGCATAGCTGTCAATGTTTACCATTTTTTAAGGGAAATTCCCTTATCCTGAATAGGAATCCTCACAAAAAAGGGAAAAGTTGACAGCCATGGTGTCTTGGATCTTACTTATACAACTTCATGATTATGCTCATAAAGCTCTCTGCTTAATTTCTCCTTCAGAGCCATGGAGCACTTTATGCAGCTGTTCATGTCCATGTACCCATCATAGTGTCATAGATATGTTGTTGGACTCGTTCCCATCTGCCCCAGACAGTGTTGCTAATGGACATGGCTGATGGGAGCTTAAGCCTAGAGGGCACCACGTTGGCTATCCTGGACAGACACTGAGGTTTCACTGGTGTGAGACATCAGAATGAAAGAGGGACACGTATCTCTAAACAAATAGATCCCTTTAAACTTTTAGACTTGCTTCAGAGAAGCAAACACTTGTATACTCAGGCTGCTGCATGCAGTGGCTCTCAGCTTCTTTTTTAAAAAGTGCAAAGTCACCACCATGACTAATTCTTCTTTATTGAGTGGAGTGATCCACAATATATAACAATTGTCTTTGTGGTCATTAGCTATCTCCTAAATTAGAATTACTCATTTTACTGTCACAGTACAGCTTTATTAGGAACAACTAAGTTGACACAATCTATTTATCAAGTGTTTGAATTCTCTAAAACTCGTCTTCAGGCTGGGCATTAAGCAAATCCAAGGTGCAGCAGCCAAAGAGAGGAGAGAAAGTCTGTTGCAAGAAGCAGCGGGTGTTATGAAGTTTTCATTATATTAAACTGTGACAAGTGCAAAACAAATTTCCAGTTGCACCAAGGGCTACTGGGATAAAGAAGTCAGAAAAAACATGATCTATTGCATTAGAAAGTCTAGATTGTGAATATTTTTCCAAATGGGTTGATCTGCTGCTTTTTTCATGCTTCTTAGGGCCAAAACACACATTGCAATATTCACATTTGTCTTTAAAAATAAAACAAAATGCTTAATGGGCTATTTTATTTTGAATGAAAACTAGGCTAGGGCCCAACCTAAAACATACTTCCAATCTGAACTGAAACCCCACACCAGTTTCCTGCCTATCACTAATATTCTTTTTGTATTGTTTTGCACACAAATCAGCTCCCCGCTTGTTGTAGACCTCCAAAGGTGCTGTTTGCAGTAAATAGCAGCAAAATAAAAGTTATAGCTTAAGCAGATGACCTGACTGCTGCAGCTTCTGGCTGTTCCTAATGCTGAGCACAGCTACTTTCACCTGCTGGATTTTTTCTGTACTGAAGTTATTTGCATATTTTGTTATTGTAAACAAAACAAATAATGTTTTTAATTGTCAGATATACCTTTATTCCTGGAGGTCCTGGAGGCCCCTAGAAAAGAAATATTATATTTTCTGAGAAATTAAGAAATCAAGAAGACATTTTAAGCATTGTTTTTAAAGCGTATATTTGAAATCAGATTAAAAGACTGAATTCTCAAGCTATACATTTTCTTACCTGTTTTTTCTTTTATACTGCTTACCCTTGTACTTTTTGTTTTATTTATTTATTTTTTAAATGCTTACTAGATTTCCGGGTAATCCAGGTAAACCTTGGGGACCAAGAGGACCTCTTTCACCCTAAAGGGACAGAGAAAGTGACAACACTTCTTATCTGAATAAAACTTGTTTGAACAATATTTCAAGAAAATGTTTGTTTCAGCTGTTTCACCTTTGTTCCATTGCATCCTGGGATACCAGAAGGCCCTGGGGGGCCGTCTCCTCCAGGGATGCCCTGAGATTAGGAAAGAGGAGAGGGAAGATACACAAAAACTGCTAGATTAATTTTTGGTGTACATCACTGCTGAAATATTGATAGTTGCAAATTAAGTATCATACATACAGGAAGGCCAGGATTTCCTGGGTAGCCAGCTGGACCTGGTGCACCCTGGAATTAATAAAATTATAATAAAGGTAATTAATCACTTTAAGAAAATGTACTCTGTATAGACTTGGGGCTATGTCAGGTGAATAGTTATAACAAAAAGAAAATTCAGTAGACATTTCTCTTAAAGATGCATGGGAGATACCTCCAGTTCTCAAAAATATGTCAAATTGATTAACTGGTTAGAACATAAAGAAGAAGAAAAATATTTTGAGCAGCTGGGTTATGAGTAGGCACAGATTGTCACAGCACAACTGTTCTTCATGGGAGTATCACCAATATTACTCACATGTAGGCTTTGTTAGGATACAAAATGCTGTGATATATGTAAATGACAGATAAGAGGCTGTCTGGATCCTAAGTTTCTATGAACGGAATTCTGCTCACAGGATATTCTTATTTGTGGAAGTGGGGAGGGGTTGGCTTTCATTGATCCTCCTTTCTACTGTAGCCTTAAAATCTGTTCTAGGGGATTGGAGATGCCTCTAGAAAAGTGCAGAAGTTTGTGGCAGCAGGGAATCAACAAAAAAATCACCTTCCATTGGTAGGAGCCTCAGTAGATCAATTTCTTCACTGAATGAAAGTAGCCCTTTTGCTTGTGGAAGAACAATTTGGAAATGGGACTGGAATATATGGAACTCAGTGTGAATATACAATGAGTAAGTAACTATGAATTGCTGTTTTAATATATGACTACAGTGAAGAGACTCCTGTGTGAATAAAGATGAAGGATTTATTGTTTCTCAATATTGGAAGCAAAGTTGTCATGTTGGACTGGAGGAAGACTATTGTTGACATTGATAAACAATAGGAGAACCTCTTTTAGACCTTTTGTGTGGAAGGAAAAATGAATGAACTTCAGGTGTCTGGATTTGAAAACTAGGAAAATATCACCTAGCAGGAGGAACAGCTGGATATCATCCTGGAGTGAATAATTTGGAAAAATGTAAATGTGGGTGGCTGTTTCACTGTCATTCTCAGATCAAAGCCTCATTGACGGCTCTGAGTGAACTAGGCAGCATGAAAATAGACTGGTCAAATTTTAGACTTGAGTTACTTGAGGCAAGATCTGCCCTTTTCTATACTCAGAAGTGTCATGTACATGCTGAAAATAAAATGTTTAATACTGACAAACCACTACAGTGCGTGCTCAGGTTGCAAACGTGATCCGTGCGGGAAGCACGTTCGCAACCCGCAGCGCCGCATCTGTGCACGTGCGGGTCGCAATTCGGCACTTCTGCGCATGCGTCGAAACCCGGAAGTAACCCGCTTTGGTACTTCCAGGTTTGGTGTGGTGCGCAACCTGAAATTGCGCAACCCGAAGCATCTGTAACCCGAGGTATGACTGTATTTAAAACAGGTCAAAACAATTTCAAGCATACTCACTCTTGTTCCTTTTGTTCCTGGTAATCCCGGTTCTCCAATATCACCCTATTTTAAAAGATGGGGAAAGAAGGTGTTTTTTACTTCAGCATGGTCTGAAGAAAAACTATTCAGGTTAATTTTTTAGCTACAGAATGAATCTTACCTTCATTCCTGGGGGGCCGGGGGGACCTTCAGGTCCTTGTATTCCAGGAAATCCAACCAAACCTTGTAAACCTTGCAAACCTCTTTCACCCTGCGAAAAGCAAGAATATAGCCTATTTAGCAAAATGAAACCTAACAAAAATAGTGGCAGGAGTTGGCATTTTCCTCTTATTCATTTATTTGCATTCATATCCCACCTTTTCTCCAAAGTGTTGTACATGGTTCTGCCCCTCTTCATTTAATCTCCACAACAACCCTGTGAGGTAGGTTAGGCTGACAAGCCCAAGGTTACCCAGGGAGCTTCATGGCTGAGTGGGGATTTGAATGCTAGTCTCCTAGGTCCAAGTCCAACACTCTACCACTCTACCACCCTGGCTATTATGCAAATAGCAGATGGGAAGCAGTTTTCATTGAGAGGAAGAAAGGGTTAACATTCTGAGGATTAAAGTCCTAGCCACCCAGTGGCTGCTATGTGCATATGTAAAAAGTTTTATGCTGCTGAAAATTATACTATTATCACTGCATCCCATACACTTGGGATCTCTCCATGCAGCTGGAAATGGATTCCTAAAACAGAAAGTTGTTTGATTTGATGATGCTGCATCACACTGACACACAAACCACTATTAGAACTGAGCCCTTGGGTGGGTGCGGGGAGATAATGTCTTTAATATCAGATGTGCAAAGTAATCATTGCAGAGAATTAACTGAATATGAAACAGTGGCTAGCAATTTAGAACCAATTATATTTTCTAAAAACTACAGGGGATTGGATCCCGGGATCTTTCTTCTCTTCCACAAACAGAAGGGGGCAGGGAGACAAGCTCCACTTTCCCTTTACAACTCAGCACCACATCCAAAGATGGCCCTGTGGGTCCATTCCAACTCTTACAATTCTATGATTCTTTCCCACACTGTTGTTGTTGTTGTTGTTGTTGTCACCTCAATCCTTCAAAGCAGATTGTTCAGATGTGCAGGGTTCTGTAAGGGGAATGCAGAAATTGCCTCCCTCCACTTCCAGAATGGAAGCATCTACTTAGGGATGTTTGCTCCCCACAATTCTGGTGTGGTCCATGACATGTCTGCATTAAATATTGGTTTTTAACTGCATTTTTATTTTTTAAAATTTCATATTGTATTTTACGGTATTGACAACTCCCAATTTAGGTGAGACCAAATAATGTGCAATTACACACAGTGCTGAACTCAGAAGTAGCCCCAAAATGTCACAAAAAAGGCAGAATGGGGCAGAATGGGCTTACATGTGCTCCGTCGATGTGTATGGGGGTTCAGAATGGAATCTCCATGCAAAATGAAGATTGCCTGTATTAAAATTTGAATATTATGGAATGCAGATTGTAGTACAATACAAGAAATAAAATAAGCAATAAAACTACAATTTTAAAAACTTCCGGCTTCAAACATAGTGCACTGCAATTGATGCAACAGTGTGGGAAACAAGCAAGACAAATTGAAGCTCTTAATACAGGATGGGAAATATGACCTAGTAGGTATTAATGAAACCTGGTGGCATGAGACTCGTGATGGGGTGTAGAAACTCTTTAAAAGGACAAGACCAAAGTTTGGGGGGGGCGGATAGCATTATATGTAAAGGATGTGTATACTTGTGAAGACATCCATGACCTGGAGCATGGAAGGCAGATTGAGAATGTATGAGTACCGTATTTTTCGCACCATAGGACGCACTTTTTCCCTCCTAAAAAGCAAGGGAAAATGTGTGTGCGTCCTATGGAGCGAATGCAGGCTTTCGCTGAAGCCTGGAAAGTGAGAGTGGTCGGTGCGCACCGACCCCTCTCGCTCTCCAGGCTTCAGGAAGCTATCCGCTAGCCGTGGGAGACCCAGCTCTCCCACGGCTAGCGGAGCGCTGCATTAATCCCGAAGCTTGGGGCGTGCGGAGCTCAGCGCGCCCCAAGCTTCTGGATGCCGGCAAGGTCTCCGCTAGCCGTCTAGACCTTGCCGGCACCCAGAAGCTTGGGGCGCGCTGAGCTCCGCAGCCCCAAGCTTCGGGATTAGCGCTCCGCTAGCCGTGTCTAGGCTGCGGATAGCAGCCTGCTTCCCGGAGCATCGGGCGCCCTGAAAGCAGAGCGCCCGGCGCTTCGGGAACACATCCGCAGCCTAGGCAACCCTGCGGGAGATCCCGCAGGGATGTCTAGGCTGCTGATAGCAGCCTGCTTCCCGGAGCGTCGGGCGCCCTGAAAGCAGAGCGCCCGGCGCTTCGGGAACACATCCGCAGCCTAGGCAACCCTGCGGGAGATCCCGCAGGGATGTCTAGGCTGCGGATAGCAGCCTGCTTCCCGGAGCGTCGGGCGCCCTGAAAGCAGAGCGCCCGGCGCTTCGGGAACACATCCGCAGCCTAGGCAACCCTGCGGGAGATCCCGCAGGGATGTCTAGGCTGCTGATAGCAGCCTGCTTCCCGGAGCGTCGGGCGCCCTGAAAGCAGAGCGCCCGGCGCTTCGGGAACACATCCGCAGCCTAGGCAACCCTGCGGGAGATCCCGCAGGGATGTCTAGGCTGCGGATAGTAGCCTGCTTCCCGGAGCGTCGGGCGCCCTGAAAGCAGAGCGCCCGGCGCTTCGGGAACACATCCGCAGCCTAGGCAACCCTGCGGGAGGTTCCGCAGGGATGTCTAGGCTGCGGATAACAGCCTGCTTCCCGGAGCGTCGGGCGCCCTGAAAGCAGAGCGCCCGGCGCTTCGGGAACACATCCGCAGGGTGGGGAGCCCTGCAGGAGTTCCCCACAAGGCTCCCCAAGCTGCGGATAGCAGCCTGCCGCCCGGCGGGTGGGGCGCCCTGAATCAGAGCGCCCCTCGCGCCGGGCAGACATCCGCAGGGTGGGGAGCCCTGCAGGAATTCCCCGCAAGGCTCCCCAAGCTGCGGATAGCAGCCTGCCGCCCGGCGGGCGGGGCGCCCTGAATCAGAGCGCCCCTCGCGCCGGGCAGACATCCGCAGGGTGGGGAGCCCTGCAGGAGTTCCCCGCAAGGCTCCCCAAGCTGCGGATAGCAGCCTGCCGCCCGCGGGCGGGGCGCCCTGAAGCAGAGCGCCCCTCGCGCCGGGCAGACATCCGCAGGGTGGGGAGCCCTGCAGGAGTTCCCCGCAAGGCTCCCCAAGCTGCGGATAGCAGCCTGCCGCCCGGCGGGCGGGGCGCCCTGAATCAGAGCGCCCCTCTCGCCGGGCAGACATCCGCAGGGTGGGGAGCCCTGCAGGAGTTCCCCGCAAGGCTCCCCAAGCTGCGGATAGCAGCCTGCCGCCCGGCGGGCGGGGCGCCCTGAAGCAGAGCGCCCCTCGCGCCGGGCAGACATCCGCAGGGTGGGGAGCCCTGCAGGAGTTCCCCGCAAGGCTCCCCAAGCTGCGGATAGCAGCCTGCCGCCCGGCGGGCGGGGCGCCCTGAAGCAGAGCGCCCCGCGCGCCAGGCAGACATCAGCCAGCCCCACAAGCTCGGGGGACAGCAGGGAGGCGCAGCGCCACTATCCCGCTGTTCCTCGACCTGGTTCGGTTTCCCTGACCTGCTTTTGGGGGGGAAATAAAGGGGAAATTTTTTTCCTTTATTTCCCCCCCAAAAAAACTAGGTGCGCCCTATGGTCCGGTGCGTCCAATCGTGCGAAAAATACGGTAAATATTGCAGGAGAGGGAAACAACAGTGGCCTTACTGTGGGTGTCTGCTCCAAGCCAGACTGAGGAGTTAGACGGAAGCTTTCCTACAGCATATTACTAAACATTCAAAAATGGAAATGGGAGACTTCAACTTCCCCTATGTCTGTTGGAACTCAAACTCTGCCAAGAATGTAAGGTCCAACAAATTCCTCCATTGCCTCACTGACAATTTCCCACAAGAAGGAAGAAGCAACAAGGGGATCATCTACTTTGGACCTGGTCCTTGCCCTTAACAAGAAAAAAAAATAATTAAGTACTCTGGGTACTTACTTTTTGCCCTTTTACTCCACTACAGTCACATTTTCCACAGCCAGAACAAGCCTGTGGGTTAAAAAGAGAAAAATAATTAATTCTAGAATTCAAAATAAGCTGCAACATATGGTAAAGAGCTGTCTAGAGGAAATAATTACATGTAATAAGAATAAAATTGGTAACCCGAAGTATAAAACATGAAGTAGTTTACTCCATTAGAAATATCTGTAGAACTATGGAACTGGTATTAGGACACGGTTTGCCAACGCAATGCCTGAGGGCATCAGTGCAGAGCTGTCTTTCCCATAGGGCTTAGTGGTGCATCGCGCCAGGGCGCTGGCCTCTCAGGGGCGCCCCAGCAAGTGGGGGAGCTGCGCAGCTTTGCCAGTGGCCTCCCCTTTCCCTTAACGCCCGCCAGCTGCGCCTCGCCAACCATAAGGCTGGCAGGTGTACAGCTTCCCTCTCAAGCCTCTGTGGGGATCGCTCTCCCCCCCCCCCCGAGAAGGCTTGAGAGGGAAGCTGCGCTCTCCTCCCGAGGAGGCTTAGGAGGGGCACAACTTCACTCCCAAGCCTCTGCGGGGATCGCTCTCCCGCAGTGGCATGGGGAAGAGTTGAGCCCCCCCGATGGCTGGCAGTGTCCAGCTACGGCCACCCCAACACTATCCGTGGTAATTTGAGGGCGCTGGGTGGATATTTATACCCCAGTGCAGCATCTGCTAAAGATGGCCCTGCATCAGTGCGCTCATCAGTGCCTCCAACGATGCTTACAAAAGGTCACAGGGAATATCCCCTCAAAAACCATAAGGCAGGGAGGTCCAACTTTTCATACCAAGTGGGTCACAAAAGTACCAACCTTGTTGGAGCAAGGCCAACATTTCCACATGCTCCAGCCCTCATGCTGCCTTCCCAAAGCTTAAGGTGCCAGGCTAGGGGAAGAAGGTGTGAGGCTCCGGCTGGGTCCTAGAGTCTCCCACCTTCTTCCCAAACCTGGGAAAGGGCTAACTAGAATTTGGAAGGAGACTGGAGGACTTGAGGACTCATCAGAGAACTTACAGCTCCTTCACATAGGCCAGCGCCTCCTGACCCGCCTCTGGGAGGGCAGTGCAAGGGCTGTGGATGGGGGGGTCAAATGTTGCAGAGGGCTGCAAAAAGGCATCAAGGGCCACATGTGGCCCTCGGGATGTGTGCTGGACCACCCTGACATAAGGTATAAAGCATTTTTTCATGCTCAGTGTTCTACCTCGATGATTTAGTTCTTGGGTGTTCTACCTCAGCAATTGTGTTATATGTTTACGTCTTCCACTGCAGTTCCCTACATCAGCAAAGAAAGGTCAAGCAAACAGAGAATGTATCAGCAGTCAATCTGTAGCTACTGATAATGGTGAGGAGGTATCTCAAAACGAAGGAAATTGCTGTCACCCCTTTGACAAGCTCAGCCAACCCACTGGCAGAACAGTGGATCTTTCAGTTGCTATTTTATAGGCCCAAACACAATATGTCCAAGATCTCTGAACAGATTCCTCAACATATTTTTTTAAAAAAACTTTAAAGCTCTTGGAGGATAAGGGCCACCCAGAACAAATTGCTTTTAGGCAGCATTACTGGGGAAGGTAATCCTTATATGCAATTCTCTGATAGAAGTTTTCCTTCCCCAAAGGAAACTGGGAAGCTGCTGTTGTTGCTTTTAAGAGAGGGTCACTCATATCCCACCCAAAGGATGAGTACCTCCAACAGGGCTACAGGTTTTAATATTTTCTTAAGTAAATAAATCATGCGATTTCTTCACAGATCTCCCATGCCAAATCTGTTTTGAATCTTAACTTATAATGAAAAGCCAGAAATTGAGATGCCAGAAAATACACCAGCCAGGCTGCTCCTTGCTGCTCCTGTGGGGGGCAGAAGCTTTGTTTCATATGTCTGCACACTTGGATTTTTATTTTTACCATGCAATAGGTGTTACAGGATTTTGGGATTCCTACCCATCACCATGCAGACAAGCCAGACAGCCCGTGGTGGAATCCAAACCTCATTATCTCCAAATAACAAATATCAGGCTCAGGGCACAACATGGGATTTTTCCTTTCTGTGGTGCACTCAGAGACATTGTCTTCCCCAAAAAGATGCTTTACATATTTTGGTAAGTTTATCCTAATGCCTTTGAAAAATTGAATGAAAAGAACTCTGCATATGCTTGGAGCAGGGATAGCCAGCCTGGTGCCCTTTTTATCTTTTGGACTTCAACCCCCATCGTCTGTTGCTACTGGATTGAGGCTGGTGGGAGTTGCAGTCTCCAAATTCTGGAGTCTACTCCTGACTTAGAGACACTTGAGGTGGCATCCGAAAGTAAAAGGGGCTTCACCAGCAGCCCAAATCCACTTTGCAAACCTCTGATGGTCTTGGTGACTGAATTAGTTGTTAACCTGGGGAATTCAAGAAAAACTAATGTCTGTCCTTTTTCATCACTCCGTGGGCCAATTGACACCTGCCAGTTGCACACACTAGCACTTCTACAGTAGAAGTGCATGCAATGCTGTGTAGACTAAAACAGAGGAGGAGAGCACATGGCCTTCCTGTAGTTTGGATATACCATTCACATAATCTCTGAACACAGGCCATAATGGCTGGGACTGATAGGAGTTGGAGTCCACAGCTTCCCCATTCCTGGACGATACCTTATGATGAAGGCAGGCACACATGCTTATTTCAGAGCACATGTTGTATACTCAGTTGGGAATCGTGTATTGGTGGTCAGGATCAGCACAAGCATCCTGTACCTCTCTGGAGTTCTTTGAGGTAGGCTGTCAATTTTTATCATGTTTTTCACATTCCACTCCCTCGCTTTAAATTCTGAGTTTTCAATTTTTCTTATAAATAAATAGGTGGCAAAGACCCAAGCCTTGCAGAGAACCATCAATGTCTCATTTGAGAGGGACAATTGCCCTTCCCCAATTATGCTGGACAGTAGAACATAGCATCCTGTTTTGCCACACATCTGCCTAAAAACATACTATTTGGGTAGAACAGCAGATTAACACAAGATAAGGGACACCCAGACAGAGGCAGAGCAAAGTGGGGGTGGTCCGCCCTGGGTGTCATCCCTGAGGGAGTGACATTGCTGCGGGCGGCGCCCCCCCCGGGATGCTTCCCACCGTGGGCGGCACCCCCCTGAGCTGCATGCCGCTGCCACTAGCTCCGCCTCTGCCTGCCCCTATGAGCCATTTGCCCCACCCCTGGGAGCACCGCCCAAGGTGCCCGAGAGGCTGCTTCTGCCACTGCACCCAGAGCATTCTAGTGAGAAAGCTTTGGAAGGTACACTTGTGTAGTACACAAGTGGATGGCATTCATAATGATGGTGCCCAGAGAAGTAGCCATGTTAGTAATTTGCAGAAAAAGCAAGAGCCTTGAGGCACCTTAAACACCAACAAGTTTAGCATGGCATATCTTTTTCTGGACAGAACTTTAGGGTTCTTTCTGTCTGCATAACATTGTCATTTGACTATGTTTATTTATTTACATGCATGCAACATCTGCATTGCCTGTTGATTTTATAAGGACTGTGAAACAAAAAAATTATACAGCCATTTTAATTTCAAATGATATTTATAAAAAGTTATAAGTTCAGAATATTCTGTCGAACCCGGAAACACTCGCCAGAAGGGTCAACTGACTCATAAAGCACAGACGTTCAAGGCTAATTGTTTGTATTGCAATAAATCTTCAACCTAATTACGATTTGCGTGCTGTGTTATCAAGACGGCAGCCTGGGCTCCTGACAGCCTGACTGTGACCAACTCCCGCCAGGAAACCCATGTCCCCACTGTGGAGGGATGTGTGGATCCAAAATTGTCCTCCAGTCACTTACAGACTCATTGTTAAGACTATGTTCATGGAAGACAATCTGACTCGGCTACAAGTGATCGCCAAAGAAGAAAAATGATAGTATTTTTATTTCCTTATTTTAAATTATAGTCTTGGTTTTTTCTAAGTACTTTGAATGGGTAAAAGAATATTCATCGGGTTCCTTAATTCTCTGGGGATACTGCCAACTGTCTATGATCCTCTCCTTGCCTTCACCCCAGTAGCAAGGGTCTCCTTAGTTTGTTAGATGATGAGACACAGATATATGACAGATGATATGCTGACAAATTCACTGGCCATGCCATCAGTGTCAAAATTACCACAGCGGACTGATGCCTCTACCACAACCATGATTTCAGCATGCCAGTTCTGCTACAAATGGGCAGTGTTCCATGAGTACAAGCGCTTTCACTCAGGGCCACTTTATGCTGGCATGGCAAAAAGCATTTTTCTTTTCATTATGTGCTTTGTTATGGTTGCCATTTGTTCCTTCTTTGTCTTTTGCATGTTCCTCCCTTACTCATCACCTCATTCCTATCAGGTTCAACAGCTGGAGAAATGAACTGGCATCCTGGGCACTTACAGGCCACACAAAGAAAGCCATTAGAAATCAAATTCATGGTGAAGTGGAATAGATTTGCAAAACCATATCCTGTTTAAAATTCCTGCTACTTCAGTGTCCTGTAACATTGCAGAGCAGCTGGCTAACCAATGTCCTTGGATGGAAACTAAAGAAAGCTTAGCTATCAACACTGCTGGGCCTTAATCGCCCCGCTTTCCTTCCTGGAAACCCTCATCTGTGCTTGCATATATGTCAATCTAATGCTATGTTCTCAGGGAAATGACTTCCTCCCTGCAATGAAGGAAACAGACTTACTGGTCCGCTGTAACTAGGACTGAGCTAAATGAGAGGTTGCTTGCTAAATATGGTCTCCGCTGCTTTCTGTGATTTTTCCAGGATGAGTATGCTATGAATAGAGGCAGGGAGAACCGATGACGGGCAAGGGGCTGTCTCCCTCCCTTTTGGGTAGCCTGTATAGCAGGGATGGGGAACATCTCTCAACCTAACGACTGCCATTTCCTTGTGGTCAACCTTTGGTGAAGAGTCAAATGCCAGCAGTGAGAAGGTCAAAAATGAAGTGAGGACCGGAGCTGGTTGTTGATAAGGCCACCTCACAGTAGCTCACATGCCACATACACAGTCCAATCTATACTGGACTCACATTATTATACAGAACCCTCATTATGAACATTCAGGAGAAATTTAAAAACATTCCTGTTCACTCAGACATTTGATGGCTAAAATCTGTTCCTGGCAATTATTATTAATTCTGAAAGTGGAATGCGACTGTTTCCCAATGTTTTTACTGTTTTTTAAATATTTTAAATGGTTTAGATGTCTACTTTTGGGGGGAGGAAATGTACTGTTTTGTGGGTTTATTTGGGGGGAAAGGTAGGATGGCATTTTAACAAAATTGCTAAAAACAGTATCAGACATGATCCATATATCTGAGAAGCCACAGGAACAGGATATTAGAATTAAAAACCTCATGAAAGATAGTTATTGCAGTCTTTTTTAAAAAAATCACCTTTCCCCAGCTTTTCTGGGAAACGATTGCAGTTTTGGAGAAATCATACCAAAAGCCATGATACCGCTCTTTGAATGCTATCTAATCTTTGGTCAAATTAAAGCCATCTATGATTTTAAAACAGCTAAACAATGTCTGGGTGCAGAACTATAGCAGCCTGAAGTAGTAATAGGAAACTGAATGTTGTTAGTAGTTGCCTGATGCTTAAGGGAAACAAAATTTTGTCAATATTCCCTTCCCTGCTTCACTGTCAACTAGACAGGATACTGGCAAAAACTGAACTTTTCCTCTTAAAGGAAAAACACTTAATTTTTTCCCCCATGTTTCCAGCTGGGTGTTGTTAAATAAAAACATGTTTTATAATTCTCTGGGAAAATTTCACAATATATTACATAAATATGACATATTAATATAATTGTCTTTACTTTTAAAAAATAATTTATTTTTTGGCGGGATAATCAACTGCCCAGTGATATTCAGATGAAGAGTGATATATAAATTTTATAATTAATAATAACAATAATAATCAGGAAATGACCTCTCTTAAAATTGCCATGGGAGCAGAAGAGAGCATTGTCCATGGGCATCAATGGAGCTTTTGCAGGCCCTTCACTGTCAATGCCATTTTATAGATAAGATAACTTACCTATAAGGTAAGTATCTCTCAGCCTTAGTTTCTGACCTGGTTCTTATGTCACTTTAAATCACAATTTTAAGTTCAAAAAAGCTACTTCAAAGATGAACACAGAGCACACAGATGCATGCAGCTAATGCCTGTGCTGCTGCCATGCTCCTGGGAGTTAAGCAATCATTGAACTTCCCATTATGTCTGAACCCAGGATCATGATTCGTTTCTCCAACTATAGCAGTAAGCCAAGGGCAAACCTTGCTTACAGCTTGTGGTTTGTTTGAACAGAAACAACCGACAAGCTGGTTCAGACGTAACCCTGAGCCAAACACAGCTTAGCTATCAGCGTCACCTAGATTTTAGCCCTGCACACAAAGAAATTAATTAATTGAGTTTATATATACCATCCTATACTCAGAGGTCTTAAGGTGGTTCACAGAAAAGATCACAACATATATAATCAGAATAAAGACAACAACCCAGTAACACCCCCTCCAGAAAAGAGCCACATTTTAAAAGGGCATAGGCTGTCAAACATATCAACCAACGGCCTGGTTAAAAAGGAATGTTTTTGCTTGGCACCTAAAGGTGTACAGTGGTACCTCTGGTACTTAATTCATTCTGGAGGTCCGTTCTTAACCTGAAACAGTTCTTCAGCTGAGGTACCACTTTAGCTAATGGGGCCTCCCGCTGCCACCGCAATTTCTGTTCTCATCCTGAAGCAAAGTTCTTAACCTGAGGTACTATTTCTGGGTTAGTGGAGTCTGTAACCTGAAGTGTCTGTAACCTGAAGTGTCTGTAACCCAATGTACCACTGTATAATGAAGGCACCAGGTAAACTTCCCTGGGGAGAGCATTCCACAGATGGGGAGCCACTGCAGAAAAGGCCCGTTCTTGTGTTGCATACGAAAGAGGGTCTCAGAAGATGATCTCAGGGTAGGTTCACATGGAAAGAGGCAGTCCTTGAGGTATTGCAATCCTGAGCCATTTAAGGCTTTATAGGTCCCAACCAGCACTTTGAATTGGGCCTGGAAACTAATCAGTAGCCAGTGCAGTCGGACCAGGATCAGTGTAATATGCTCAAACCGTCTTGCTCTGGTGAGCAACCTGGCCACTGAATCACAGTTAAGTTTAACTATAGTTTGAACTGATATGAAAATGAGACCATAAAATGGCCACTCAGCGGCTCCACAGCTGAGTGAGAATCCAGTCTGGTCATGTTAGATTTATTACACACCACACCCCAAATTTGTTGTTGTATTGGATGTGAAAAAGGATCCTGGCTTTCTCAAATTAGACTTGCAATTGTAAAGCAAAAGGTTTGCTTTTTTTTTTTGAGGATTTGTCTGTAAGAACCCTCCTGGACTAGGACTGTCTTTGGAACTTTGACACCACTACTTTTGTGGAGTTCTGGCCACCCTGAAACTGACAGAAGACAGGATGCCAGTTTACACAGATTGTTCCCATCCATTGGTTATTTGGCTTCTTATTTAAGCTTCCAACTTGTTTTCAAGCATCTCAATGTTTAGTATTAAAAGAATCTGCTTCCTGATTGCATCACTGCACATATTCCCAAGGGTTCCATTCATACTTACAGAGCTACATAGATGTACTGAAATTTGGTTTGAGACCTCTTTCTGATTCCTGTATCCATTATAATTTTCATCATATAGCTGGCATTTAATATTTATCACAAAAAAACTTAATTTTAAAGACATGTTTTAGAAATAAAATTAAGTAACTTGTCCATGTTAGGAAGCACACTGGGAATACATCTGGTGCATTAGCAAATGTGCCAAATGTAGCATTTCATAACAATATGTTCTGAGTGAACAATTTGAAAGTGAATTTACAGATGTGTTGGCTTCAGAAAATAATCATATGATACAGTATTATGTGGTGTTTATTAGAATATTGTTTTTGACTATCATGTTAAGAAGTTTGTCCTTTCCACGTTAGTATTTTTTATTCTGGGGGGGGGGGAAGCTCCTTTAACTTGAAAAAACTCCCCTTTATTTTGAAATCAAAACTATTTTTTAATAAATATACATATGTAAATAAACCTTTTCATTTAACTTATTAAATAATCAGATGCATTTTTTGGCTCCATTCTTAAGGCTAGAGGTTGTTGAAGCTTCTCCTAGCACACTGCAGGGGAAATGGGGTATGATCCTCCATCTGATCAAAAGAAAGCCTGAATTTCTCCTTGAAGAAACAAGATTCACGCCTTGGGTCCACTCCTGAATTATTATTACGCTTTGTTATTCTCAAAGGCAGGAGGAGCTCGTGAATTTGGTATGACTCTCTGATCAAGATCTTGCCATCATTATCCATGGTTTGGATTACTGTGTTGAATTTCAACTGGGTTTGCCCTTAAACGGAATTTGGAAGCTTCAGTTGGTGCAAAATATAAAGATGAACAAAGAGCACATATCACATTGACTTTTGCTTATATGCACTGACTGTCAATTAAATATGCTGGTCATCTTGTTTAGAACCTGGGCCCTGTGTGCTTCAGGGAACACCCTTCTCCCAAACATTTTCCTATTCTCTGACTTCAGCAGCATAGGTTCATGTACACCTGTTCACAAGAGTTAACTATATAGGGACACAGAACAGGACCCTCACCTTTGTGGCACTCTATGAAACACCTGTTCAGGGAGATCAGCTAGGTACCCTTATTATATTGTTTCTGCTGACATGTAAAGACTCTCCTGCTCAGGAAAGCCTTTCCTGGCAGTTGGTGGTGGTTTGTTTTCAGCTATTGTTCCTGATTTTAGCTTTAAAACTTCTTTTACTATTTCCACAAAGTTTATAATGAATTTTATTGCTCTGAATTTTAATTTCTTGACTAAAACAGAACGCACCAAAGGCATACATTTCGTTATACATTTTCTAAAACAACTGACCTAGAGTATCACAGATATTTGTATCTCTGCACAGAGAACCCCCAGGATCATTCAGACATAAGGAGCATTTGGAAGATGTACCTGCAATCATATGCACCCTTGTTCTTCTATATCCCAAATAAGGCCCACCTTGCCTTACACACTTTCATCTTTGCATTTACTTGGTTACATATATGGGTGACATTTCCATTACAGCCTTCTTTGCTTTTGCTCAAAGTGAAAAATATTAAGTTCTAATAAAAAAGTGAAAAACACACCAGCAGAGCATTCAGTGTTTCTTGAATACTGAGGCACCACTGCTGCACACAAAACTTAATTCAGGTATTTCGGTCTTCAAGGGAGATAGTGAGGCATCTGATCAAGGCCTGTATTTTAAAATGAGCTTAAAGATATATTTGCAAATGTTTGTATGTTTCATGCCAGGCAGAAACCAGCTGGCTAAGTACTCTGGCAGTTGTTTATCTTCCTGCTCTCCTGAACAAGGGCCCCCATGATTTATAGCAGTAGCAGGAGACAAGTTTCTCAAAGTTGTAAAAGGGAAATACAGGCTGGGAGCAAATGTTACACTGACCCTACAAATTACAGAATACAATCAAGCTGCAAAAACACTAATTAAGAGTTGGTAAATACTAAGATTTATTGTTTAACAGAAAATAATACCATGTGCCTCTCATCAGACTCTAGCCATATTTTCCTAAGGGCAATAAATTTTGGGAAAAGCTAATGTGATGGCCTGGGAATCCGATACAGAGGCTGAACCGGAGGAATCCCAGCCTGCACAGGAGTCCCCGCCTTCAGGGCTGGCTGAACTGGGGCAGGGCCTTGATTCTGAAGCGCCTGCACCTGGCTCCAGAGGTGGTTGAGGACTCAGTGCCTACAGGTGAGTCTCCCCCTGGGTCCAGTAACCCTTCAGCCTCTCCTGAACTGCAGAGGCTCAGGGCAGAGAGGCGAAGGGAACTGGTTTCTCCCAGGAGGAGTGCTCGCCAGGAGAGGAGAGTCTCCTGGGGGCCGGGACCGCCCCTGGCCTCAGAGAAGATAAAGGCCAGTCAGCCCGGTTTCCCCCAGAGTTCCTGTCCTTGCCCGGCTTCCCGCTGTGGACCCCGCTTCGCCCGAGGAGGACTGTCTGCCGACCCTCAACTCAGGTCCTGGACCTCGCCCCACGGTAACCTCCCCCCTGGACCAGCACAGTTTGCTCCTGCCACACCCGCACTCCCCCTTCGTTGGGGTGCGTTTGGGAAAAGCCAGAAGCCATGCCCGACCAGGCAGCTGCGCTGGTGGCATTGGCCCAGGAGAACCAGGCCTTGACTCACACCGTGCAGCTCAGCGATGTGGTTACGGCACTTCAGCAGCGGTTGGACACCCTACCGGCTCCTGTGGCCGACACCCCAGCTCCAGGCAAGTACCCAGTGGCCTTGCCAGAGAAATTTGATGGGACCCCGGCCAGCTTTCCCATGTTCCTCACCCAGGCCAAGTTGTATATTCAGGGGTGAGCCCGGAATTTCCCAGGACCGCACCAAGGTGCACTTTTTGATCAGTTTGTTAAAGGACCAGGCGGCCAAGTGGGCATTGCCGCTGCTCAGGCAAGACTCCCCCTTGCTGACAGACTATATGGGGTTTTGCAACCATTTGGAGGTCACATTCGGCAACCCCCAGAAGAAGAGTCAAGCCAACCAGGCAATTAGGCATTTGAAACAGGACAAGTCCACTGCGGCCGCCTACACCATGGAATTTCGGCTGTTGGCGCAAGACTTGTCTTGGAATGACTCTGCACTTCGGGACCAGTATCTTGAGGGACTGTCGGACGAGATACTGGACCAGTTGGCCATGATGGATCGTCCCAGCACGCTGGACGCCCTTATTCAGCGGAGCCTGCAGATAGATGATCGGTTGGAGGACCGTCGCCAGGCCCGGGACCGCCAGCACCCCCGGCTCCTGGCTCCAGTCCTTCCCAGCAGGTCCACGCCCACAGCCGAGTTGCTGGACGAGCCAACGCAGCTCGGGGCTGCGTGACCTCGCCTCTCCCCCTCGGTGAAGACGTGGCGTCGGGAGGGGAACCTGTGTCTTTACTGTGGTGGGAGTGGACATTACGCCCGATCCTGTCCCGAGAAGATGCCAGTCTCAGGAAAACCGCAAACCTCGGTAGCCGAAGGCCCTAGCAACCTGGGGTCCCAAACCATGCAAGAGGGGCCCTCACCAGTGGAATTGCGACATCTCATGGTTCCGGTGCGTCTCTACCCTCCAGGTGGGCCCTGGATTCTTACCCACGCTCTGGTAGATTTGGGGGCAACCCGCTCCTATATGGAGGCTGCCTTTGCCGCTCATCATCAGGTGCCACTTCAGAACAAGCCAGAACCGGTACAGGTGGAGGCAATTGACGGACGGCTCCTGCGTTCGGGTGCCGTCACTCGGGAGACCCAGCCCTTGGTCCTGTGTCTCCAGCAGCACCGGGAGGTGCGAACTTTTGACATTGCCTCCATGCCCCGGTTCCCCCTGGTGCTCGGGACGGACTGGCTGGAGGCTCACAATGTTCAGATTGACTGGGTCAATCGGACTGTGCACTTCCCAGACCCATGTCCCCATGCTCAGTCCGAGATGCTAGCAGCCGCGCCCACTGAGGAGGCTGCATCAACGCTCCCCGCCGAGTACCGGGACTACCAAGACGTGTTCGAGGAATGGGGGGCAGACCAGCTGCCGCCGCATCGGTCTTTTGACTGCGGCATAGACCTCCAGCCCGGAGCACCCCTGCCAGTGAGTCGCTTATACTCTCTAACAGAGCCAGAGCATGAAGCTTTGCAGGACTTCCTGTGCAAGAACCTGGAGCGTGGTTTCATTAGGCCTTCTATCTCGCCCACCGCTGCGCCAGTGCTCTTCGTTAAGAAGAAATGTGGGGAGCTTCGCCTTTGCCATGATTACCGGGCCCTGAACAAAATTACCATCCCAGACCGGTACCCCTTGCCCCTTATTTCAGAGTTGCTGGAGCGGGTGCAAGGGGCGCAAGTGTTCACCAAGCTAGACCTCTGGGGGGCCTACAATTTAATTCGGATCCGAGCCAGGGATGAGTGGAAGACAGCATTCGGGACCCAGTACGGGCAGTTCAAATACCTGGTTATGCCCTTCGGATTGTGCAACGCGCCCGCTGTGTTCCAACGGTACATCAACCACGTGTTCCAGGACTTGCTAGACAAGTACGTGGTAGTGTACTTGGATGACATTCTGGTTTACTCGCGTGACCCGGCTCGCCACGAGGGTCATGTCCGCACCGTGCTGCAGCACTTGCGGGAGCACCGCCTGTATGCGAAGCTCAGCAAGTGCGAGTTCCATCAGTGGTCAGTGGACTTCCTTGGTCACCGACTCTCTCCAGATGGGGTGCAGATGGATCCTGGGAAGGTGGCAGCGGTTCGGGAATGGGTGGCACCTCGGAACTGCAAGGACTTACAGCGATTCCTGGGGTTCGCCAACTATTACCGGACCTTCATTGCAGATTATACTCATCGCACCACCCCGTTGACCCGGCTAATGCACCCCAAGACGCCGTTTTCCTGGGACAAGGAGGCAGAGGAGGTGTTTCAGGGGTTGAAGGCCTGTTTCCAGAGAGCGCCGATCTTGCAACATCCTAATCCCTCTCGACCCTTTGTGGTAGAGACCGACGCCTCCAGTACGGCTCTCGGTGCCGTCTTGTCTCAGCAGTACGGACCTGATGCGCCACTCTTACCCTGCGCCTTCTATTCCAGCCAGCTCCTTCAAGCTGAGCGTAACTATACCGTGTGGGAGCGGGAACTACTGGCCATCAAGGTGGCCTTTGAGGTCTGGCGCCACCATCTTGAGGGGGCACGACACCCGGTGGAGGTGAGAACCGACCACCGGAACCTGGAGTACCTCCAGACCACCCGCAAGCTGAACCAAAGGCAGATCTGGTGGGCGTTGTTCTTTTCCCGGTTCCAGTTCTGGATCCGCTACATCCCTAGCTCCCAAAACCAGAAGGCGGATGCCCTGTCTCGGAAACCTGAAGACAACGCAGACACGGTACAGCAAGCAGTACCTACCACGATCCTACCACCGGCTGCATTCCTGGCCACCCAGGAGGCTGAGCCACTGCAGGCTCGGGTGCGGGAAATGCAGCGGGTCAATGCTTGGGCCCAGGAACGACTCCGGGAACTGGCCGAAGGGTCATGCCCTCAGTATCTGGGGCTGGTCTTGCATCAGGACCTTCTGCTGCACCACGGTCGCCTGTAATTCCCGCCAGGGCCACTGCGGGCTGAGGTTCTCCGGATGACCCATGATGCCCCAGCAGCGGGACACTTTGGGCGGTATCAGACCACCCATCTGGTAAGCCGTGAGTTTTGGTGGCCCCGCCTGAAGGCTGACGTGGCATCGCTGGTTGTGATGTCTGCTGGCGGGCCAAGGGCCCTACCAGGCGACCCCCCGGCCTACTTCAGCCATTGCCAGTCCCACCACGTCCTTGGCACACGGTTTCACTGGACTTTGTAGTGGACTTACCCCCATCTCATGGCTGTACCTGCCTTCTAGTTTTCTCTGACCATTTCGCTAAGATGGTGCACTGTGCCCCCTGCCCATCCGTACCCACAGCTAAGGAACCCGCTCAGCTGTACCTTCAGCATGTCTTCCGCCTGCATGGCCTACCTGAGCGTGTGGTGTCCGACCGGGGCGTTCAGTTCACATCCCGGTTCTGGCGAGCATTGCACCAAACCCTCGGGACAGAGGTCTGTCTCTCATCAGCCTACCACCCACAGACCGATGTCCAAACGGAACGGGCGAACGCAGTGCTGGAGCAGTACCTCCGGTGTTACTGCAGCTACCAGCAGGATGACTGGGTCGACCACCTAGCATTGGCGGAGTTCGCCTACAACAACGCGGTGAATGCGTCCACCCAGCAGACCCCGTTCCAGGCCAGTTATGGTTATCATCCACGGCTGTTTCCGGATGTGCTGCCGGCATCCGCGGTCCCTGCGGTGACGGAGTGGCTTCAAGAGCTCCAGTCCCAGCAACAGCTATTGATGGAGCAACTGCGCCAGGCCAAGGAGGCGTACAAGGCCCAGGCTGACCGCCACCGCCAGGTGGGGCCGGAACTCCACGTCGGTGACCTGGTATGGCTCTCCACTCGCCACCTCCACCCCTCTCGACCTTCGCAGAAGCTGGACACCCGTTTCACCAGCCCGTTTCCTATTGTGGACCAGGTCTCGCCTGTGGCAATCCGTCTCCAGTTGCCCACAACCCTGAAGGTTCACCCGGTCTTCCACAGGTCTTCCACAGGCCCCACCCGACGAGTTCCACCTGAACCGTCCCCGACCACATCCAGTTTTGGTTCAGGGGGAGCCTGAGTACGAGGTGGAACGCATTCTGGACTCCCGATACCGCAGGGGAAAGCTGCAGTATCTCATAGACTGGAAGGGGTATGGACCGGAGGACCGTTCCTGGGAACCAGCAGCCAACGTCCACGCGCCTGCCTGCCTCCGAGAGTTCCATGCGGCGTACCCCAGCAAGCCGGGTCCAGACCCTCGATTGAGGGGGGGGCCTGGGAGGGGGGATGGTGTGATGGCCTGGGAATCTGATTCAGAGGCTGAACCGGAGGAATCCCAGCCTGCACAGGAGTCCCCGCCTTCAGGGCTGGCTGAACTGGGGCAGGGCCTTGATTCTGAAGCGCCTGCACCTGTGCCAGATCCTCAGGAGCAGGCACCAGGTGAATCCACTCTGGCTCCAGAGGTGGTTGAGGACTCAGTGCCTACAGGTGAGTCTCCCCCTGGGTCCAGTAACCCTTCAGCCTCTCCTGAACTGCAGAGGCTCAGGGCAGAGAGGCGAAGGGAACTGGTTTCTCCCAGGAGGAGTGCTCGCCTTAAGGCCAGGAGAGGCGGGTCTCCTGGGGGCTGGGACTGCCCCTGGCCTCAGAGAAGATAAAGGCCAGTCAGCCCGGTTTCCCCCAGAGTTCCCGTCCTTGCCCGGCTTCCCGCTGTGGACCCCGCTTCGCCCGAGGACTGTCTGCCGACCCTCAACTCAGGTCCTGGACCTCGCCCCACTGTAACCTCCCCCCTGGACCAGCACAGCTAATGGGAAAAACAGCTGGCTGGGAAAGGGGGGTGTAAACTGAAGAGGCTTCTTTTTGAAGCTGTTTTTTACAGAGTTCCTTTTTTACTTTGCAAAGGCCTTTTCTTCTAAAAAGCTATCTATGTTATGTATGAGATTTGTTGGCTTAATGTAATTATGCAAAGGATTTAGAAAGTAAGAAATGTTAGATTCTTATGTTAGATTCTTATTTTATTGATGGTGTGTGAGAATGTGAACCCAAATCTCTGTTTAGATAGAATTTAATACCATGAGCCATCTGTTTTAGCCATTTGTTTTGGAATGCAGGGGCAACAGGGGCAAAAGGTGATCTGGTAATTAAGGTGCCTTGTCGAGGCAAATGTAAGATATATGGCTACTTGTCTGCCATTTATGGATAGAAGGAAATATAGCTCTTTGTCTCCCATAAAAGGTAATAGGAAATGGGTGTATCTTTTATGATTGGTTCTAGCAAACAGCCAATAGGAATTTCAACCAGGCTGATTGGACAGAGGCAGCCAAAGGAGGAGCAAGGGGGCTGGGCTGAGGAAATATAAGTGTTCGCCATCAGGGCTGGAGTGGGCAGAGCTTTGGTAACCATATACCACTGTGTCTATCATTTATTTGTCTGACAAATAAATTATTATTTTAATTTCTCTATTGCTGCATTGAATATTTCATTCCAGCTAAGCGTTAACCACAAGCAGGATGCTACATTAGCACATTGCACAAACAGGTATTGAAACTCAGTTAGTAGAAATGTGCCCTTGGCATATGTACTAAGGCTCATTCCAGTCTCTCAATGTCAGCAGAGTTACCACAAACTTTACCATATTACCAAATTGTTAACGACCAGAGACAAATTAATTTAATCTTGGCTGAAACACCAACACTTTAAAGATAACCTAAATAGAACATGCAAGCTTGTGTTAGTATTATGCATGAGGGGCATAAGACCTTACGACCTTGACTGAATGTCTTAAATAATCCCTTTTCTTTCTTTCTTTCTTTCTTTCTTCTTTCTTTTTTTCCTATCACTTTTCTTCCTTCTTTTTCTTTGGAGTCCTATATCTGGCACCTTTATTAAGGTCAAGAGATTGTATACTCATGGGGGTGGGAGATGGTTGATGGGGGACCCTGGGTGAGAGACAGGAAAATGTTGGTCTCCCAGGTGAGAGCTGGGGGGAGCTACTATCTTCTTTGGGTGGGTAAGGGCGAAGAATTACTTTTAAGTGAGGACTCTGTATTCTACTTTATTTGCATTTATTTATTGTTTCTAGAGTTAATAAATAATTTCCCAAGAATTGCAAAATATATTTGGGACACAACTCACTTACATGAACTTACAACTCATGTAAGTTCAAGCCACTGACATTCTTTGCAAATTTCTATCCCTCTTGTTTCTCTCACATTACATCTGTGAGAGCACAGAAAGACGTTTCCTTTTTGTGAAACCATGAGTAGTTTATAGATGCCTTGGTCCTTGCCAAATACGTTTGGCTAAAATGCAAGTACTTGCACAGCTGTATGGAATTCTCTCAAATGGAATTGTTCTGGGATTCACAATGTATCCATTCCTTTGTTGTTGTTGTTTTGGAGATCCCCTCCCCTCTTTTCAGTCCTGAACCCAGGCTCCTTAATCAATGTGTTTCCTGCAAAACCTCTTCAACTGAATCACTGGAAACAACTTAGAAACACTGCTAATTTAAAGCATGTATGGTGTGCTCTTGACCTCCTTCCCATTATATCAACTCCAGAGGTTTTCTCTAAAAGCTCCTGTACAATAACCAGCAATTATTTCCTTCCTAAACAACTGCCTACCCACACTCACCACATCCTTGCCTCTGTATTGATCTTCCAATATATTTTCATGCCTCCTAGCTTCTCAGATCACCTATCTTGTCATTCCAAGAGGGGGAAATGCCCTAAAGTTAGGTTATTGCTGGTCCACTGATGAGGTGGGTGAAGCACTTGCCTCAGGCGGCAGAGGCGCAAGAGATGATGCCTCCCCATGGCTTTCGCTGCAGCTTCTCGCTAGTGAGAGGGGGGTGTTCCAGGGTACAGTGTTGCCTCTGGGGCAAAGAAAACAAGTGGCAAGGAGTTGGGTGAGATGGGGGACATTCCAGCAGCAGCAGCAGCCGGAGGTAGGGAGCAGTACATTCCCATTTCACCTCAGATGGTAAAATAGGACAGGCCACCCTGCTGCCTCTGTTACTTCCATGAAGGACAGACAACACTGGTGCAACGTACAACTCATTGGCATCAGATGCCAATTGTCCTCTAACACAGGACTTCTGGGGTGGCGCCTTCGGCAATGGCTGCCTCCCTCTGAACTGGAGGGACCAGCTCCGCGCGAAACGGGTCGTATCCGCTGCGGCGAAGCGGGGACCCTTTCAAAAATCACAGGCGGATGAAGCCTGTGACCATGGGACTTGGCGGGCACCATTAGCGCCCCCCCAACCCACTAAGGAACCCACCAACGGGCTCCGAAGTGAAGAGGGGGAAGCAGCGCGGTGCTGAGAGTCATCGGCTATTTCCGTGGACCGAAGCCGCATTGCTGTTGCCGGAGAGCGCTGCCTTTTTCTGGAACAACTGGGACTTTAAAACAACAACCCGTGAGTAGTACGGAAATTGGATCCTTTAAATATTTTTAAATTCGGTACTGATCGGGGAAGGTACAACCAGGAAGTCTGCCTCCCCTTTCTGTAAATATTTTAAAGCAAAGAACCTCCAACTAAGGTCGTGGAGAACTCTACTTTTTATAAAAGATTTTAATTCTACCGATTGAAATTACAAGGAAACTTACTTGGAAGCAGGGGAACCTGCGGGAGAAGAACTAAATTTAAAAACCGACGTGCCACCCCCCCTGGACCCGGGAGTGGTCCGTGAGAGCCGGTTGAGGAGTAATTGAACAATTTGACAGCTGTCAAGTTAGCTGTCAAGATACAAAAAGAGGATTTTGTCTCTGCTGCTTATATTGGCTACAATCTAAGTATTGGTTACAATTTTATGTTTTAAAAGAAGGAAGGATTGCTACAATTTAACGTATGGAACTTTTGGATTTGTACTGAAAGGAGTAAAAAGAAACTTAAATCCCCCTAGAGGGAGTTTTGGGACATTGCATTAAGAACCAGCTGAGAAATTGTTTTCTGACCTTGATATGTTTAAGAATGGCAGTTGGTAAAGAAATACAGTCTGAACTGAACAAGACTTTCTTTCTCTTGGGAAAGCTGCAAGATCAAATAGGTGTTTTGACTACAAATGTTACAACCTTGGGCACAAGAGCCAGTTCTAGCAATGAGCTTGATAAGAACTTGGTACAGGATTTCTACTTAACTGAACAAACAGAGGAAATCGAGAAGGAGAATAATGCTGCCATTGAAGAGAAAAAAGGGGGGACCCAACCCTGCAGATGCAAAAGGTGAGCTGTAACCTGAGGCCTGACACGATGGTAATAAGAAGAAACAAACCTTTGAAGATGAAACCTTTGAAGATGAAACTTTTGAAGATGAAACCTTTGAAGAATTGGAAAATGAAAAATGGAGAGATCTCCTTATCTGGAGATCATATGACACTTGGATTATAAATTTGATTCAGTTGGAAGTTGGAGCTATAGGGACATTTGGAATCTTAAGGAGAATGAAACAAGATGTGGAATACCCTATAGGCCTTACTTTCAAGTACGTAGGCCTGGCTGGAAGAAACTTGGATGCTGCAGGGCGGGAGCCCCATCGAGATTTGGTCTTGAATATTAAAGACTATCAAAGAGACTGGCAGAGGGGACAGGAGAGAGACTTAAGAGCCTCGGACATAAGGTCACCGGGTTGATGGTTTTATTTTGAGATCTGTTGGGACTGAAACCGGGAAGGGGGGTGGGTGGAATGAAAAATGGAAAGGGTACATGATATAAGTTGCTTTTCTGTTCAATCTTTTTTTGTCTTATTTCTAGGAGAACTGGAAATCTGTGGAAGGGAACCTTCTTTCGACCTTAGGGAAATGTTTTAAGAATAAGCACCGTTATATAGATTTGGACGAGAATTAAGTCTGGATAAAGTTAAAAAGCGGGTTATATAAAGAAAAATATGGTAAAACTAAGGCTTTGGTGATAAAGACTTGATGAACTAACAATTTGAACTGGAACATAAGGATTTGTTGAATTAAAAAGAAGCAGGTTAAAATTTATTGACAAGGATTTGCTGAATTAACAATTTGAATTGGAATACAAAAAAGGGAGGTAGGAGGAGGTCTGGGAAATAAGTTAATGGAAAATAAGTTATGGAAACTATGTGTTTTTAATTATTTTTATTTTTGTATTTTTGTTATTTTTCTTTTCTTATTTTTGATTTTTTCTTATTGTATTATATATTAATATTGAAAACTTTATTAATATCTTATAAAAAACAACAACAATTGTCCTCTAACACAATCTTCTCTGGTATCTTCTTTCACTGTGCTGAACAATGGAGAATTTTCTTCCAAAGCAAATGCCAGAGGAAGAATTTTCTCCAGAATCACAGCAGTGGAGGAAAGGATTACATTGCCCCTCCACACTTGCAGTAATCCTAGTAACAAATCAGTTTCCTCAGCTAATGCTGAGAAATCTACAGTTAATATCATGTCTGGTTTGACCCTAACTTGTGTAGGATATATTTTACATGCAGAGAAGTTATTTATCTTCTATCCTTTTTACACACAGTTAGGCTTTGTACTGAACTGAAACAAGGAAGTATTTCCATTAACCCAGAAGCCTATGTGGCACTGCCGCAGAGAGAGAGCAACAGTTGATTTCATGTAAAGGTCAAAAGTGAAATGCCTCTTTCAGATTCCAAGCAACCTTAAAATAAAACACATTTCTATACTAGAAATTATCTAGAATGTAATACAATGTTATCCTTATTCTTTTGAAATGTTAAAACAATCACTCTCTTATGCTAAAAATATGTTCCAAAATTGAAACAGAAATGGCAATAAAAGGGCTATTGTTTCTAGTCAATGTATTTTATCAAGAAACTCTATGAAATTAAAACAACCTCTTGATTATGCTATACCAAGTGGAGCAACATAAAAAGCATAGAACTGGCAACACCATTCGGTATCTTTGCTTAAAGAATGGCATCCTGCACTGAGACAGGAATAGTTATAAATGTCAAGAAACATGCTCTCTTAGATGTAAGAGGAACTCCTATAGCCCAAATTACAGTATCCCAAGGACCATGAAATTAGCTGTCATCCAGCAAAACTTTTTGCTAATACAGGACAGGAGAACCAATAAGAAGTCAAAGGAATGTTGAACAACAAGTTTGACAAAGAGTTTGTTCCTTGCCATTTTCAATATAAATCTTATGAAGAGTAATCAGAATTTCTGTGCAGTACAGCCCACTACTGCCACTCAAACTCATACTGAGTAAAATGGTAGCCCAATTGCAAAATTATTAATTATTATTATTATTATTTAGTAGCAGCAGCAGTTGTTTCTAAAGCACTACAAATCTATTACTGTCCAGGGTATAATATAATACATGGAGAGCCAATGGGGGAGGCTGTCAATTTATAAAGAACCCTGACCTTGCTTCTAACATCACAGTGAAAACCTGCCAAAAAGGGATCTATAGAAATAACAGGAGTCCTTCATTTACCACTTGTTAGCTGGGGGTGGAGTGGTGCAGGGACTGGCAGTTGAGCAATCTGCCAATTGTTTCTCCAAGATGCGGATTATAATAGCAGCACTTATCTGATCTCCAAGGCTGTATTCTATGCGTTTTGCCTCTGAAGTTTGCATTGCAGTGCTCTTTGCTGCAGACATGCTCCAGACAAAATCTTGAGTTGTATCTTCATAAATCAAAGGCTCTCAAACGTTCTGTCACCAAGGTCTACTTGATTAAATGAATGTCTACAATTTACCACAAGTCTTGTGTGAGGAAAAACTTAATTAATTTAGAGTCTTAGGTAGGAGTTGATCAAGCAATAAAAGTTTTAGTTACAAAAAGAAGTAGTTTGTGAAACAAAGTTGGGTCGTGAGATCCATCGTGAGATCCAACATCACTTAAACTATAAGGATATTGCAGGCTTAAACACACAGTTTCTCTTAAACTTCGGATGCTAAAAATCAGTTGTTACACTTCAGGTAGATGTTCAAGGTTCTTGAATAGGTGGTAAAATGCTTAACTCAGTTTCTGCTACTTCCCTCTCGTTTCTTTACTTAGCTGTGATAGGTATTACAGTTAAATACTTTTGACACAGCTGCCGCTGCTGCTGCTTCTTTGGCAATCTTGTCTTCCACGAACACAGTTTTAACAGTGAGTCCGTAAGTGACTGTGGAGGCCAGTTCTGGATCCACATGTCCTTCCACAGTGGGGACATTGGTTTCCGGACGGGAGTTGTTCACGGTGAGGATTTGCCAAGCGTGCCTTCCTCTTAGCACGTTTCTCCCTTGCGTCCTGAGTTTGAGTGTCTTCAAAGTCTATGACACCTTTGGTCAAGGCTGTTCTCCAACTGGAGTGCTCACTGGCTAGTGTTTCCCAATTGAATACCCTGGTTCATAAGTGAGGGGCGCTTTCCCTCAGTTCCCCTCTCTTAGCAATCCCACTACTTAGGTATTTTCAAATAGTACAACAGACCCAGGGGGTCCCCTCCCCCTTGTTACTGGTCTTCTTTGCCTAGAAGAGAGCAATGCTCCCTGCGCTCCTTCCGGGGCTAGAAAGGGCTTTGTTTAGCCTCCCGTTTGCTAGTAAATCGGACGTAGTGTGTCCCAAAACGAGGCATCTCTGACAAGTGGGTCATCAAGATGAAAAGTCTGGAAAGCTCTGGCCTAGAAGATCTCTCCCCTCCCGCCTGGAAGGAGACCCCACTTTCGTCTGTCTTCCCCCATCTTCTTCTCCCTCTCCTGGCTCAGACTCAGCCCTCCAGTTAGTTCCTGTCAGAAGACTTTCCCCAGACCCTCCACCCGCTCTTCCTAGCCAAGCTGCGAGGCTCCTTCCTCTGGCTAGAGAGAGTCTCCTCCGAGCGGATGTGCCGCTTGGATCAGAGCCAGTTCTCCCTCAGTCAAATCCTCTCCTCATCCCTTTCTCCCATCCCAACCAAGCCCTGTCCAACTTCTTCCTCAGAAACAGCACCTGTCATTTTCCCTCTGAAAGTGCTGCTCCGCCCCTCCCCTCTGGCAGCCAATCCGAGAGAGGCTCTTGCCCTCTGCTGGAATTTTGAGGCGCTTTATCACCAGACTCTGCTCTGGCACTGCTGTCCCTCACAACCCCTTCTTTTTTACTCCCCATTTACTTTATCATTAAAATTACCAGCATTAACAACATTTTTTTCTCATTACCTTCAGCACCATCTCTGGCCCTTGTCTTTATTAGAGGGAGTCCCCAGTGCTAGCACTGGTCCAACTAAAAAGCTGTGGCATGGCCAAGGGGCAGGGCAGCCAGAAGTCCAGCTGAAACAGACCTGTGGGTCACTGATTTCAGTGTATCTACTCACACTAACTAACTAACTAACTAACTAACTAACTAACTAACTAAAATCCCTCATTTGCTGCACCCTGCCTACCCTCTTTTTTATCAGTCATAACACAATAATCTTTAATTCTTTCTGTTGCTCAGAATTCAAAACCTGCTCAAAGATTCTTCATGTTGTAGTATTTCTTCAAATAATCTGAAAAGGCTTCCATTCTTCAAAAAACCCAAATCACCATTATATTCTTTTATTTTAGCTGTTAGCTTTGCTGAATCAACACAGTTGATTACTTTGCTTATCTAGTCTTTCCTTTTCTGAGCATAAAGGATCCTATCTGTTGTACATAAATAATTTGACCATCTTTTTTGGAATTTCTATTCCTACAATCCCCAGCAGAAAAGCTTGCATTTGTGTGTGCGTGTACTCACTTTAAACATCTTTTTTATCTCATCATATATCTTTTCCCAAAATACCCTAGGGTTTTTTTTTACAAGTCCACCACATATGGAAAAAGAACCATCTGTTCTATTAGGAACCTTCTTATACATTTTAGATAATTTATCAAGTGTTAAATACCATCTATACAGCACAAAAGGTGTCTTTATGTCATAGAATCATAGAGTTGGAAGAGACCACAAGGGCCATCGAGTCCAACCCCCTGCCAAGCAGGAAACACCATCAGAGCACTCCTGACATATGGTTGTCAAGCCTCTGCTTAAAGACCACTGATAAACAATAACATTATCTTCTTGGAGGTGTAGGAAGATGGTAGAAAATGAGGAAATGAGAAGGTAAAGTGCCCCCTTTTTCATATCTCACCTTTATCTTCCTCAATATGTTTTATATTCTGGACAAAATTATATGTAAGGGACTTCCATTTCCCCGAAATATATTTTATTTCATTATTTGCTTGCTTCTTTATATGCTACATTTCCTCTGAGAAGTTTAGAGCACCATACATTAAGCTTTCTGCTTTATCCCAACAATTCTAATCGCTTTGAGTTTTTTTCCTACCATCAAGAGGTATATAAATTTTATGAAATAAATCTCTGGGAGATTTGCCCAAAGTCATGCTATGAGTTTCATTAAGGCTGGAGTATAATGCCAGCCCTCCCCAATCTAGCACCCTTCAAATGTTGCTGGACTCTCAACTCCTATCACCCACTAACAGGATGGCAAATGCTCATGGATGATGGGATCTGTAGTCCCAAAATTTGGAGGTCACTAGTACGTACACACATACTAGTAGTAAGCACTGGGACTTATTTCTGAAAGGGTATGTGTTGTAAGGCTGTATCATACAACTCTTTAATATTTAAATGCAATCTTTATATTTATCACACTTTTAAAATAGATATATAAATAAATAAACTGCTACAGTACTCCCCATTTCCAAACCAGAATAACAACATAATTAGACCTAGGGGTATGACAGTTAAAATACATACAAAAACAACAACCAGCTATTGACTCTTTAAGGGGATGGGAAAGAATCTGTGGGAAATCAAGGAAACTCTGTATCAAATTACCATACTAGTCTCACACAACTAGGCACTTCAATCACTGGGCCATACTTCATCTGTAATATTTAGATCAGGGTCAAGGCATTCCCCAGCTTCCAGGAAGGTTTTATTATCCCATAGTTTTAAGTAGTTGTGATTCTACAGCTGCATATTTGCTTGATTTTCTGGATAAATCTCATGAGATAGCAGCACATGGAATTTTATATTAGAGATGCCTAATTTACTAAAATAGTACATCCTGTAGCCCAATGCAGTTTGCACACACAGAAAGCAGGCAGGAAACTTCTGGGATGTTGACTCAGATCTATTTTATGTAGAGTTCATTTGTAGAAGAAGAGTTTGGATTTGATATCTCGCCTTTCACTCCCTTTAAGGAGTCTCAAAGCGGCTAACATTCTCCTTTCCCTTCCTCCCCCACAACAAACACTCTGTGGGGTGAGTGGGGCTGAGAGACTTCAAAGAAGTGTGACTGGCCCAAGGTCACCCAGCAGCTGCACGTGGAGGAGCGGAGACGCGAACCCGGTTCCCCAGATTACGAGACTACCGCTCTTAACCACTACACCACATGCTTAGATGGAGTGCATTCCTTTGTTGCATACCTAAAAATAAGGGTCAAGAAGTTGCCATAAGCAGCAAATACAATAGAGGAATATTAACAGCTAGCTAAATACCCATCAGGTTGTGGGATGTATATGGGAAAATGGTAAAGAGATTGAAGAGTCCTTGCATAATAAACAATTAGCTTTGTGTCTACTTGCCAAAAGCTCTTTGTGCTTCCAGAAAATATCTGTGCTGCTTGTTGCTCATCTGTGTATGAAGACAATAATTCTTGATCTTTGTTTTCAGGTTTGTTAAACATGGGATTTTTTAGGTACAACTTGGACTAAACGACTAAACAACAACAACAGGAAATCCACAATTATGGTTTCCTGCCATTTTCTGTAAACAGCCTAAAGGTAGCATTCCTTTCGGTGCAACTTTAAGGGGCCAATGGTGTCCTGGGCCAGAGGGAGAAATGAGTGGAACAACAAATGTAAATGTTACCTTTGTACAGTAGACTACTTTCCACAAACCCTTCTGTTCTCCACTGAGACAAGAAGAGTTCAAGGACACATCCTAGTCTGGCAAAAATACTTAGGGAACAAAGCAGAACTAGTATAGGATGTGCCTGGGGAGGGTTCTGAGGAAGAGGCCCAAAGAGGTTCCCCACTCTTGCTTTAATTCAAAGTCAGTTCTTAAAGCTAAAAAAAGGGATACAAGCAATATTACCATGTTTGGTGTTATGTACTGAAGTTCTCACCCTGGGCCAGCAGGGGGATACTGTAGATAGTTATGCAAATGAAGGATCGAAAAGTGACGTTCAGTGATTGGATAGTTTTAGAAAATGGCAACAGTTACATTGTTCTGGAGCTCTATATAAGCAGGCTGACTGAGCCCCTCAGCTTAGTTCTGTTCCGACATCTGAATAAACAAGAGCTGTTTGAAGAATCGCTGTGTCGTCTGCTATGTTCGCCCACAACTTAACATTTAGATTCCCCCCCCTTCTTCCCATAAGGTTTCAAGGGTATTTTTTGCTTGCATCAAAAAATTAGATTCCTGCATTGCAGGGGATTGGACTAGATGACTCTTGGGTCTCTTCCAACTCTATGATTCTCTGATCAGGAGTCTATTGCCCATCTATCGTAATAACACAAAAACATTCAGATCCTGACCCATGCTTAGATACAAAAATCCTCCATCCCCCTACTTCGCAGTAGCACGTTGCTTTCCACCGGGGCTTTTTTTTTAGCCAGAACTCACCTGAACTGAGTTCCAGGACCTCTCAGGCGGGTGTCATTGCCATCATAAGAGAACAAGGTGTTCATGGTGAGTTCCAGCACCTCTTTTTCTAGAAAAATAGCACTGCTTCCCACAATAAAAGTAAATAACACTTGGCTTGTAAATCAATACCAAAACACGCAATATTAGAAGCCACAGCGGCGGGGGGGTTAAATTGACCACACGTAGAGCAACCCAAGTTTTAAGACTTTCAGACTCTTCAGTTAACCCTGTTGAAATGTATGGCAGCTGTTCTGGTGCTATTCCATTTATTCATTTATTTATTTAACTGTGCTTTATGGAAATGAATGCACTGCTGGATTGTGCCCATAAATTCAGAGAATCTCACTTTTAGAAAAACAACAAGAAAAAGGCAGATGAGGTAACAAGCATTTCCTTTGGTAGGGTTTTGGTCGTGGCATCCTATCAAAAAGCAGGAGAGATTAGTTTATTTTAAAGTTCTCTGAGTTTAGTCCTTATAAGAATCAGGCATTCTCAAAGTATGAAGATGTCAATCTTCTTATTAGGATATAGAGTTCTTGTGAATTATTCCATTTACCGGGCTGAAGTAGCAAGCCACAGCAAGCAGAGAGAGTCAAGGAAAAAGAGGGCTGTTCCCCTTCCTCTGGTGGTGGCAGGAAGCAGGAAGGAGAAGGAGAAGACGTCCCTCCCCCCTTCCTGCCAGTCACAGTTTGCCACTGCCATCAGCCTTAGCCCAGTAAGTGAGACGGGAGGGAAGGAGGGTTGGGAGAGTTCATCTCTCATTTGGAATGAATTGAATAAGAATTGAGGCCGGGGAAGGGGGATAGTGGTCCAATCTTATCTGAAACAAGAATCCTTAGTTCTCACACAAAGCGTTCTCTCTCATATACACATCATGGGCGTAGCCAAAGGGGAGCGGGGGAAAGGGCAGCTGCCCCCAAGATCAAATAAATCCATAAAAATACTTAACTGAGGTTCTCCCCCCACCAACATAAATCCTGGTTACGCCCATGATACACATTTTTGAGAATATTTCCCCCTTATTTTGCAAATGGTGAGCAGACTTTATATCCAGCCTTGGTTAAAAATTAGGCAAGCCAGACAGTTACTCGGGGGGGTCTATGGATTACCATTAGGGTTGCCATATTTCAAAAAGTAAAGGCCACCAGGACACCCCAAAAGTTGTTGAGCTTTTTTTAAAAAAGACCCCAAAATTGTTGTGCCAAAAGAATGCAGTTTTTCGATTGACTTGCCTAAGAGCTAGAACAAAGTGCCACCTTTCGGAATTGTCAATTCCACCTTTGAAATCCCAGTAATGTTCATTCAGTCTTCTCTGCTCTAACTGATCTGCTCCTCAACTACTGTCCCATATAACTGGCCTCAACAAAGATTTTTCTCTCAAACTTAAGAAGAAGCACAGAGATTGTGAACCTATTTTAAAAGGTGGTTTATGAATAATGTAATTGATGTGAAGACAATGGAACACTTAGTTAAAGGTCTTGACTTTGGTGGGTTCTTTTCTATCTGCTAGAAAACATCTTACACAATAAATTGAGGTTTTGGAGGTAAAAGAATGCAAAAAAGACAAAAGAAAGAAAAGGGTTAATGTGCAGGGGGAAAGCAATAACAAACATATATGGGCCAATTACTCCTTCACACAGATAGTCACATTTTGAACTGAGATAACTCACAATTAACAAGCAAATTTATTGCCAAATTAGTTTTGCTACATTGTTAAAATTTCAAAACTACTGTGAGATCATTTATTTATGTCTCTTCGGGCATCTCTTCCCTTAGGCAGGAAACGGAAACGTAAGTCAGGATGGAGGTCTGGTCCAGTATGCCATACCTATGATCCACCCATTCCTGTGGCCTGCTTTCAGTCTGGGTGGGAACTGTCCGCAGGAAACATTCCAAGAACAGAGTTGCCCAAACAGGCCTATAGACACTGCCTCAGTTTGCTAGGACAGTATTCAGAGGACATTGATGAATCCCCTTGAAGTGATACAGATCTGTACAATTAAAATCCCAAAGAAGGTTTTAAGTGACTCAGAGTCTTAAGTACCTTGGAGATGCATTCCAGGAAGCAGTTTGAATTGGGGTGAAAAGAGCAGTGGCTTAGTCCAGAGAAAGGAAACTGTACAGCAGAGGCCTAAAGACATAAAATAACAAACTCTGGAGAAGGGAAAATATACTTAAACAAGACATGCCTAGGACTCCCCTGCCAACTATTGTAGAAACTTGCTATTCAAAAACATACATGGAATGGAAGGCCAGACAGCTGCTCCACACATATAGAGGAACTGGGTTGAAGCCTGTAACTCTGGAAACTCTCTTCTACTCTGAAATGGTTTAGGGGTGAACTAGGTTTCAGATGAAGCACAAGTCATAAGGCTTACCAGGCATATTCAAAGTAAGGCTCAGCAAGGCACACATGCCAAAGCAGCACGAATGCTGCGCTGCCGATCCTTGACTAAAATAACCAACCAAATCCCATCTCCGAAATAAAATAAAATACAACACCTGGGTGAGAAGAGTGATTCGAGTGTGGCGTGAGTGGGAGGGGAACTGAAGTGTGTTAATTGGAAGCTAGACCCAGGATTTAGGAAAAAATATTATGATGAGCTAAAGGGACGCGGGTGGCACTGTGGGTTAAACCACAGAGCCTAGGACTTGCCGATCACTTGCGGTTCAAATCCCCGCAACGGGGTGAGCTCCCGTTGCTCAGTCCCTGCACCTGCCAACCTAGCAGTTCAAAAGCACTTCAAAGTGCAAGTAGATAAATAGGTCCCGCTCTGGCTGGAAGGTAAACGGCATTACCATGCGCTGCTTTGGTTCATCAGAAGCAGCTTAGTCATGCTGGCCACATGTCCCGGAAGCTGTACGCTGGCTCCCTAGGCCAATAAAGTGAGATGAGCGCCGCAACCCCAGAGTCGGCCACGACTGGACCTAATGGGGTCCCTTTACCTTTACCTATTACGATGAGCCAATGGGAACGGCTGTGGAAAAGAGATATCAAATTTACGGGATGCTATAATTTAAGAGAGAATGTAATGAAAATGCAATACAGATGGTACCCGACCCCGGCCAGACTGGCAAAAATGTACAAATACTGTAGTGATGTCTGTTGGAGATGCAACAATGGGGCAGGAACCTTTCTACCTATGTGGTGGGAGGGCAAAGGGATAGTAGGATTCTGGGAAAATATCTATAATGAACTGAAAAAGATGTTTAGATTTTCATTTGGGGGGAAAAAACCAGAATCCTTTCTCCTAGGTTAAAGGTAATAAAAAGAACGGTCAGACCAATGTATGTAAATACGGCGGCAAGGTTATTAATTGCCAAAAATTGGAAAACCAGCAGTGCCCCAACTAAAACAGACTGGTTATCTAAAATGATGGAATACTTCCATATTGCCAAACTAATAATAATAATAATAATAATAATAATAATAATAATAATAATAATATCTTTATTGTCATTGCCCCCTCTCAGGGACAACGAAATTACTCGACTGCTCCATAAAAACACTAATTAAAACAATACAGTATAGTACAGCAAGGAAGATTAGATGACTTTCAAAGTCCAGGCTTCCCATTCAGGGCTGAGATCGCTCTGGAGAAGAAGCTGTTCTTAAGACGGCTCGTTCTTGTCTTCATCGTCCTGTATCTCCGTCCCGACGGCAGGAGCTCGAAGAGACAGTGACCAGGATGCGATGGATCTTTTACTATGTCCAGTGCCTTCCTATGGCACCTTGTGGCATAAATCTGCTCTAAGGTGGAGAGTGGGCAGCCAACAGGGAGGATAAGAGGAGATATGGTACAAAAAGTGAATAAGGAGTGGGCTACACCAAAATTTATGTGGAAAAAGTAGAATTTCTGGCAGATATTGAGTGAATCCAGAAAATGATTAGTGAAAAGAAAGTTAATATAGAAGTTGAGATTAAAGAAATAATTAAATGCATTTAAGCTAGTTGGAAAAATAAAGTAGCGTAACAAGAATGGCTGGAAGTCAAGTCACTTGCTGGGTGTCTGTGTGGGGTAGGTGTGTATAGTATAGGTAGGTATTATATAGAGTAATGTAGGTATGTTTTATGTTATGAAAATAAGGTAGTGTGTTGTGTACGTGTATTGTGTAAATGTATATGTACGTGTTTTATGTGTTAATAAAATAAAAAAAAAGGAAGCTAGACCTGTCTATCAAGGGCTAGAGTCTCACAGAATGCTCCAGTCAGAGTGCTTGCAGAGAGGAACAGCATACACAAATAGTTTATCTCTGTTTCTTCTTTATTTGTTTAACATGAGGCTGTTTTGTTTGATTTATAACTCCAAATATATTATTTTTAATTCATCCTTTTAAAAAACCCAGAGTCCAGTTTTGAAGGGGGAAACATGCTTCCTCTTAATTTACAAGTATTGTCTTGTGTGAGACTGTGTTCCTATATTTTTCTGTATGTCTAAATATCACACAGTTAATTTATCATAGTTCTTTGGGAGCACTACCCAATTTTAAGCATCAGAGTCTGTTTGACTTGAAACCTACTCCAGTTGATTTAAATTGCCTACATTCACCACTCCTTTTGAAATCCTAATTGTATTTTTACAATATAGTATCATATATTGATACAGTTCTTTTGCAGTGTATGGGATCTCAGGGGAGGGGATGACACGTCATACTCCTTCTGGGGCAGTTTGTCCACCTTTGGTCCCCACCTTGCACTCAGTTCTCACCTGCTGTCCTGGACTAGCTGGATGAAAAGGAATGGTGGGAGGCACCCAAGGGAACCCCCAGAGGAGGCAGGCTCAGAGCTAGGGGCTTGGTGGTGGGACACTGATGAGCAGTCAAAGGGAGAAGGCAGGGAAGAGGTGTCAGATGCTGAAGGGTCAACAGGATTTAGTGAGCAGGAAGAACCTGTGATAGGGAGAAGTTCAGACTCCCCCTCCTGCTGTGTCCAGCTTCCCTCCCCTCTCCCCACCCGTTCTCCCAGTACACGCAGAGAAATGAAGAGGGCAGAATACAGATTAGTTGTGTACAGACACAGTTTGAGACTGCTTGGGAAACATCCTGGAGAGGGGGAGCTTTAACGAGGGGAGGAAGGTGGGGACCTTCAGTCCCGGCAACTTCTCCATAGGGGAAAGACCTGCTGGAAAGGGTTGCTGAGGCCACATGGCCAAGCTGTATTTTTGTTTCCCTGAACAGAGTTAATTTCACTGGCACAGGTGAATTGCTGCCATTATTGCTGACCTGCACTTGACTCCTATCCCGACACCTCCAGCTCCTAGAAGCTGTTAGCCTATAACAGCGGCCACACCCCAGAAAACAGCTTGGGCTGGTTGGCTAAACCAGGTAAGGCTAGCCAATGGGTCCCAAACCCTCAGTGAGTTAGGACTTCCCCGGCATGCGAAGACAGGCTTAGGTGGATTGAGTGGACAAGACCAATAGTGGGTTAAACCGTCAAGCAATAGAATGCTTTGTTCAATTTCAGACAGAAAAAGTGGAGGGACAATTGGTGCCATGTAGCCAATCCCAACATTCTTTTCCAATTGGTGTTGATTATATGCGATTTCACATAAGGGTGCTGTGCCATGGAACATAATCCCTCCACAAAACAGTTGCTGCTTGTAATGCAAAGCACAGGCTCTAGCTAATGAAGTTTGAGGTTATATGTAATAATGAATACTTAGCAGAGGTGGGTGAGAACTAGAGGAAATGCTCACATAGCAAGTTCAGGTGGATGTAGCTTGAACCATTGAAAAGACTCCTTGCATACTGCAGTTTATTGTTCTGTGGGCTGGAAACCAGGAAAGCAATTTTCCTCAGAAGTTTGGCCTCTCTAATTCATAAGCCTACATTACTGAGCATGATGATGTTTTTAAACCATTAAGGATCTGTTGTATTTCTACTGCTATTTTACATTTTTCAGTAATCCTTGGTAATCCCAGAGAGACACAGACACTTTTTGTTCATATTTATACATCACCTTTCAGGTGTTTGGGGTTTTTTAACTATACAAGGGTAGCTTACATAATTATGATAAAACACATTTAGAATAAGGCCCAATGTTAAACACAGCAAGCAACAGCAGTGACAAAATCCAGCAGAAGCAATAAAACAATGGCAGCTGCACAAGAGCAGCACATCACATTTCGATGCCTGAGGCAAAACATCAAAGGTGCTGCCCGGCTGCTGCTGCTACCACCTCCTTTACCTGGGTTGTGTGGCAGTGCCTGCAAAGCAGCACTGACAGCAGTAGGTTCCAGTGAGATCTTGCGGCGCTCACGTGAGATCTCATGTGGTTTCCCCACCAGCAGGGGTGCTTGGGGTTCTGCCACCAAAGGTGGCTGCCTCAGCCTGGCTGATGTGCACATCTGCCTTACAGCATCAGCAAAATGCTGACAAATTAAAAAATCTGCTTGTGCCAGAAGGACATCAAATTCTGCACTAGGCACACCCTCCCCACGAGGGGACTACACCTCAAGGTACCACCGCCAAGAAAGCCTTTTGCCCTGTCACCACCCACCTAATTTCAGTGGCTAGGGAACCTCAGAGAGGAAGGCCTTGTATGCCAAACATTAAGTTCAGGAAGCCTCGTGCTGCCCCTGGATCTTACCTGATGAGATCCCTTGCCAGGTTGCAGCCTAGGTGGGTCAAAACAGCAGCACTACCACCTTAAACGTGTATGAAAAGGTTTGAGAAAGAGTCCTAAAATTCATGTGTGGGTTCAAGGTGGCTGAAGATTGCTGCTGTAATAGGAGGCATCAATGTCTGAGATGGTTTAAAAGTGAAGCACTTTGATTTGTGCCCGAAAGCAGAACAGAAGCTGAAGTACTTGTTTAAGTGGGGAGTTATGTCCTCAGTGGCCAGCTCCAGTAGGAGCCAGCTGTTGTATTTTACAGCAACTTAAATTTCAAAAACAGCCCCAGCCATACACTACTCTGGCTTTCCCTGTCAAGGATGGGTGCTACAGAAGCCTCTTAGGCCTCAAATGACAGCGCTCAATGAGGGTCTCCAAATCCAAGACTTGGGGGAAAGGCCACCCCCAAAGCAATTTGCCTGCCACTTTCCTGGTCCGAAAACCCACCAACAGCGCCTCCAAGTCTGGTTCTTGTCTCCAGGGCCATCTTTAGCATATGCGCCGCCGGGGTGCAAAGATCCGCCCAGCGCCCCCAAATTTAGTTTAGCGAAGCTTCAGTCGTGTCAAAGGTGTCGCTGACCCCGCTGCCGCATAGCAGCTCAATACAATACGTAACATGATATTTCGATGTAAGAGTTAATTTCGCGTGCACGGCGCCGTTGAGAATGGCAAGCGCCGTTTTTGAGTCTGACAAGCGCTGCCGTTGTGAATGATAGGCTTGCGCATCTTTGGTAAATGAGCACACAAAGTCGAAAGTCCTTGAGTGAAAGAGTAGGTATACATTTCAGTAATACCTAGGTATATATATGTACTTTGTTTTTCTAGCTTGATCAAAATTATTTATTATTTCATAACAGGTAGATAGTTAAGAGCTTAGGTGGCTTCAGCGGCGGGTGCCTGGCGCCCCCCAGAATTCAGTGCCTGGGTGCCCTGCACCCCTTGCACCCCTGGGTAAAGACGGCCCTGCTTGTCTCCAATCCATTACTCATCCAGACGTCTCCAAAACTGGAGCTGACAGTGAAGTGACTTCAAAGTTGTTCCACCAGTGCCCCTCGCAGAGGGTCTTTGTGCCACAGGCGCACACAACTGCGTCTGGACCACTCGCGGCGGCAATGGGGGAAATGCGGCCAAGTGGGATTCTACAGGGAACCAGATTCACACAAGTAGGACCGATCATTTGGAAACATGCCGAGAACACGGACCACCTCAGCAACCCCGGAAAGCTTTTCCTTATCCTATCCACATCCACATATCGCAAAAGTCTAGCTAGAGAGAAAAGGCACGAAATCGAGACGCTCTGCATGTTCTCCAGCAGGCAGGTCTCCCGGCGGCGCGCAAAGGCGCCCAGGGCCGGCCAGCCGCACCGCCCGAGACCGTCCCGGGTCAGCCGCCGCCGCCTCGAAGGGGCGAGAGGGCTCCCCGGGCGGAGCGCCTGCTCCGGAGCGAGCGCGGCGGGGTCGCACACAACCTACTACTCACCGCCGCAGCCGCTTCGGCCGCCCAGCGCCGCTCGAGGAGGAGCAGCGGCAGCAGCAGCGCAGCCAGCAGGAGCGCGAGCGGCGGATCCCGCGCGGGGCGGCCCATCCTCGTCCTCCTCTCGCTGCCGAGCCTGACGCTCGCACGTGCGCCGCGGCCCCGATCCTGCGTCCGCCTCCGGCGCCTGCCGAGGAGGAAAGGCGAGCTCGCCGCCCGGCGCCGCTTGTGCGCTGCCCAGGCCCCGCCCCGCCGCCCCGCCCCGGGGGCCGCGGGGGTGGGGAGGCGCCAGCCGCTGGCCGAGGGCCGCTCCCGCCGCACTCCGGACCGCGGCCGGCCGAGAGGCGCGCAGCTCCGGGCGCGCGAGGAGAGCGAGGGCAGGTGAGTCCCTGCCCCGAGCGGCGCCAAGCGCGGGGCTCCCTCTCGTGCAGAAGCCGCTGCCGCCCGGGAGGGCTCGGGGGAGCGGGGAGGGAGCGGGGGTCTCCCGGCCGGCCCTGCCCCGCGCGGCGGCCCGTTGCCCTTCTCACGCGCGTGTCGCTCCTCAGTCTGCCTCGCAGGGCGCCTTCCCGTGCGCGGATCCAGAGACGAGGATGAGGCGCCCCCCGCCGCTGCGCGTCGCCCGCCCCACTGGCCGGTAAGTGGCGCCTTCCTCGGGGAGACGGGCCGCTTTTCAGGCTCTCGGCAGTGCCCGGGACGGCATGCGCTGTAACGATGGCAATTTTGTCTTTTTTGTGCAGGGTTTCACAAATCACGCTCTTTCTGGGATTGGTGGTGCTGCTTAGTGGTAAGGTGCAAGCTGTAAGTAAAACTTATTGGAAGTGCGTTTCATTTCTATCCCCGCGAGTAACTTCTTTAGAATTAAGCTATTGCCAGAACACTGTCATTGCCCTAGTTTTTGAGGAAAGTGTTTTAATTTGTTTTATAAACGGGAATGTTCAGTATGCTTTCTGCTATAGAAGAGTTTGGGATATATTTTTATTTATTTCTGTTCAAAAATGCATGCCTACATCATTTTATTTGTATGTCTCCTTTCCATTGTTAAAACCATGCTCAAAACCCTATTTTTAGGCTTGTACACATGATGTGACTTCAGGAAACGAAAAAGTGACTTGTGTGATTTGCTTCCTAAATGTATTTAAGATGGTTGGGTTAGCATCTTTTCGCTATGTGTGCATATTTGTGCCCTGCATTTAGAGTTTATGCAGAGATTTCTAGGCATACCTGTAGTTATAAAAGTTAATTAAGAGATCTTCCCATTGGCTAAACACACTCATCAGTGGAGGTGCCATTCACACTTGAGCTTAGCCAAAAGCCCTTTCTCTTTACACCTGGAGTTTCAATCACACCCCTTGGACTTTGGATCAATTCACATGATTGTTTAGTGGAAGGTGCAAAGGGAGCTGTATTTGTCATTGGGAACCCTGATACCAGAGAGTTCCCAATTACATGGCAGAATCGATGCCCATACAACCTTTCCTGTCTTCTGCTGAACACATGGCAGAGGGGGTATGCACAACCCTGCTCCCCCTTTCTGAGTTGCATGCATGGGGTTTCCTAGGATCAAAGCCCCATTTTAGTAGCGCTAGATAAGAAGTAACTGGGGGTGAGGGCAAGACATGAAGATGACCATCTAGGGCTTCTGTCCCTTAAAATTCGGGTGGTGAAGCTTTTCTCAGCATTGCAGCTGTGTGTTTATTTGGTTACCAGTATCATCCTCAGGGCTTTTTTTCAGCTGAAACTCACCAGAACTCACTTCCAGCACCTCTCAGATGAGTTCTGGCATCTCTCAGGTGGGCACCATTGCCAGTCTAAGAGAAAGAGTTAATGGTGAATTCTGGCACCTCTTTTTCTAGAAAAATAGCGCTGATCATACTAGTATTCGTATCAGCTTGATTCCTGTTTGAACCTGGTGTTTCTTACTGGCATTAAAAGTGATGTTTCTCTTTGTTTCCCTTCCCATTTAGCACTGAAAGTTTGGCTAAATTAAATATTTTAGCTGCTCTTGTACAAATATAAATATGTTTATAAATGAACTCTTTCTGAATTCTTCATAGTGCTATCTATTTACTTACCATGACTCTTTTTTTATTTTGCTCACTGCTCCTGCCCCATGAAATGGGCACACAGCATGGAGCCAATATAGGCATGCTGCTAAAGGAGCCCACATGCTGCTTCAGTACATGGGGCTGTGTACTGTTGCCCAAAGACAGGGCCAGCCCAAGATATTTGGGCACAAATTGGGCCATGCCCTACCAGGGAGGAAGGGGTGAGTGGAGATCTCCATCAGGAAGTAAAGGGGGGGGGGATAAAGACCTATACTGGGAACAAGGGGGTGAATGGAGATCAACATTAGGAACAAGATTTACCCAAAGGTTGAAGTGGGAATCTAAGGCTGTTTGCGGGGGGCGGGGAAGGAAGGGGCCCACTCTGAATCAGCTTGGCAGGGGCAGAGTCCAGGAAACTTCAGAAGGCAGCCCCCACCATTTCCTCCCTGGGGGTGGGGGGAGACCAGCGGTACCTCCTATTTGCCAAGAGGCTGCTGTAGAGGTGGCATGGCGGGGACTGCCAAGGTGATGGCAAATCTGGCCTCCAAGGACTGTGTAGATCTCCTGTCCCTGTGGATCCTGCCACCAGAGGCAGCTGCCTCACCTTGCCTCATGTCTGCTCATGTCACTGGATGAAATGAAGTGGGCCCTGTATGCTAAGAGGGGCAGAGCGGGATTCCAATGCAGGAAAGCATACAAAAGTGGTTTTTCATCCTGCAAGGAATACTTGAGTAGTAAGCTGGTAGCCTGTGAACTCCGTTCTTGCTACCTCAGTGCCTTCTAACTTATGGCAAATTCTTTTTGTTTGTTTGTTTATTCCAGAAAAACAAATTACAAAATCCATATACATGAAAATAAAAAACAACAATTTACACCCGTGTGGCTTCCCTCCACCACAACTCAACATCTTTTATGTTATAAATACTTTAGCATTGTGTCTTGTAATAATCAATATCTATCCATCATTAATTTTACCTTCGTTTGAAACATCTTTATATACTTATTCTATGCATATCAATATGTTATTCTTAGAACAGTGTTTTTTCATATAGTCCTCAAAACATTGCCATTCCTTCCTTTAATTCTGGTTGGACTGATTTCTTATAGCTGCCGTTAATTTAACCATTCTTATGAATTCACATACTTTACTTATCCAATCTTCCTTAGTGGGAATAATGTCTCCTTTCCAGTTTCTAGCAAGTGGCTGTGGAGTATAAAAATAGCCTTTTCTTATCCTGTCATTTCCTATAATGCCCAATAGAAACGCCTCAGATTTCTTTTCTATAGAGGTTTTGAACATCTTTTTTAATTCATCATGAATACACCCCCAGAAACTTTTAACTTTCTCACAGCCCCACCATACATGAAACATTGCCCCTCTGCTTTATTACATTTCCAACATAGATTGGATCTTAGTTTATAAATCTTGGCTAGTTTGGAGGGTGTCATATACCACCTATATAACATTTCATCAAATTTTCCTTGATGGTGTAACAGGCGGTAAATCTGATGTCTGACCTCCACTGTCTTTCCCACTGTTCCATCTATATTGTGTAGCCGATGTCCTGGGCCCATTTTACCATAACATCTTGTACTTGCTCATCTTTCAGGTTCCATTCCAGTAATAGGTTATAAATTTTGGATAATAATTTCTTATTGTTTTTTAATAATACAATTTGTAATTTAGATTCTTCTTTTCCAAAACCTATTTTTTTATCCAAATTAAATTCATTATGTAGCTGGTGGTATTGGAGCCAATTGGTGAGGTAATGCCTTGTCTCCTCAAATGATTTTAATTTCAGATGCCCTTGCTCTTCTTTTAGTAATTGGCTGTAAGTTGCCCAGTTGCTTTCCATATTTATAATGCCTCTAATGGGAATAGCCACCATGGCGTCTGAGGTTCTAATAGTGGTTGATATCTGGTCCACACCTTGTAAAGGGCATTCCTAACTATATGGTTAGTAAACCCACTGTGGACTTTGACCTTATAGGTTATATAATAATAACCTTATATTATGGCATGCCACCCATATCTGTTGTAGCTTTCCAAGTCAAGTAGATCTGTTTTCTCTAATAAAATCCAGTCCTTTATCCAAGTTAGGCACGCTGCCTCATAATACGTTCTTAAATTTGGTAGGGCAAGGCCCCCTCTCCGTATAATAAATTATACGTCAATATTTTATGTTTTATGCGCAGTTTCTTATTCAGCCAGATAAACCTTGTCAGGTCTTTTCTCCACCTATCAAAACATTCCATTTTGCCTATGATTGGGATCATTTGAAAAAGGAAAAGCTTTTTGGGACGCACTATCATTTTTATTACCAAAATTCTTCCCCAAAATGAAAGTTTTAACCTAGTCAAAATTCCCAAATCTTTTTAAATTTCTTTCCAGATTTTGTTATAGTTGTCATCAAAAAGATTTATATTTTTCATTATTATTTCAGTTCCAAGATATTTTGCTTTTTTCGCTATCATCAAACCCGTTTTATCCTGTAGTTCCTTTTTTTCTTGTTCCCATAAATTTTTAACCATTAGCTTTGTTTTTGAACTGTTAAGTTTAAATCCGGAAACCTCCAAATGCTAATAATGTTTCCAAAACTTTGGGTATACAGTGGTACCTCGGGTTAAGTACTTAATTCGTTTTGGAGGTCCGTACTTAACCTGAAACTATTCTTAACCTGAAGCACCACTTTAGCTAATGGGGCCTCCTGCTGCTGCTGTGCTGCCGGAGCATGATTTCTGTTCTCATCCTGAAGCAAAGTTCTTAACCTGAAGCACTATTTCTGGGTTAGTGGAGTCTGTAACCTGAAGCGTATGTAACCTGAAGCGTATGTAACCCGAGGTACCACTGTACTCAATTCTGGATCTTCTACTGTGATGTTTAAGTCACCTGCAAAAGCTTTCACTTTGAAAGCCTTTTGGCCAAGGGTAATCCTTTTAATTTCTTCTTCATTCCTCAGCACCGAATTGAGTATTTCCAAAGTCAATATGAACAGTAGAGGAGAAAGTGGGCAGCCCTGTCTTGTACCTTTTTCTATTGGTATATATTCTGTTTTTGCAGATTATTAGGTTGGCTTTCTGTTTTTCATAAATAGCTTTTATACCTTTGGTAAACTGATCTCCCATTATAGCCAGATCAATAACTTTCCTTAAGAATTTCCATGATAAATTATTGAAAGCCTTCTCGGCATCCACTAACATGAAAGCAGCTTTTTTGTTTGGCTTTAAATCTAGATACTCGATCAAATCTATCACGGTTTTCATGTTAGTTCTCATATGGTGGTCCGGGAGGAATCCTGCCTGATCTTGATTAATTAGATCCTTTAATACCAATTTTAGTCTATTGGCCAGAATTCCTGCATACAGTTTATAATCATTATTTAAAAGAGAGATGGGCCTATAATTATTGACAGATTCATGAGATGATTCTTGTTTGTAAATTAGAACTATATTCGCTCCTTCCAGGATTCTGGGATTTTACCATCTTGCATTATTTTGTTCATAAGTGATTTCAAAGGTAAGGCTATTATCTCCTCCAATTTTTTATAATGAATTGCCGATAGCCTGTCTGGGCCTGGTGATTTGCCCGACTTTGATTGTGAGATGACCTGGTGTATCTCCATCATAGTGACTGGTGAATTTAATCAGTCAATTTTCTCTTCTGCTATTTTGGGAATTTCTTTCTATTGAAGGTACTTTATTATGTCCTGTTCTTCCTCTATAAATATAAATTTAAAAATATAAATCTAAATTTCAAAAATGGCCCAAAAAGCTATTGATTATTCCTTCTTGGTTATCAATTACCTTCCCTTCTTGGACTATTTTATCAATTTGTTTTTCTCTTTGTTTCTTTTTTAACTGCCATGCCATCAGTTTACCTGGTTTGTTGGCAAGCTTCAAATTTCTTTGTTTCATCCATTTGATGTTATTCTCTATCTCTTGGGTTAAGAGTGATGAAAGTTGAGATTGCAATATTTTAATATTTTGGTTTGCAGTATTTTTTTTTTGACTTTTCGCCAATATATTCTCATTCAATTCTATTTCTTGCCTAATATGATTTAATTTCTTTTCTCATTGTATTGTGTTTTGTTGAATATAAAATCCTCTGATAAGGCCTTTCCTGCATCCCAGATAACTCTAATATCTGTCTCATGCACCATATTTATTTCAGAAAACTCTTTCAATGTTTCTTTTGCTTTTTGAAGTATTTTGTCATCATTTGAAATTCTCTCATTCTCAATCTTTTACATACCTTCTTGTTACTTCTTAATTTTAACTCATTGGATTGTGATCTGATTTGGATTTGGGTTGGATCTCTACAGATTTTTTGGCTTTTGAGTAATATGTATATTGTCTCTCTTTGACATTTTTATCTCTCCAGGCATCAATTAAATTCAGGTCTTCTACCATTTGGAAGAAGGATTTTGGAAGTTTCCGTTCCTTGGATGTTTTCTCCCTTTCCATTCTATCTTGTTCTATTGAGGTGACCCCATAGAGGTCCCCCATAAGAATCATGTCCTCATTATTATTTTCGAGTAGCTTTTTCTCCAATGTTTGATTTTTTGTTTTGTTTTATTTCCATTTGGAGTGTACACACCCACCAATATTAGTTTTTCTTTTCCTCTTGTTGACTGCACTCCTAATGTCCTGCCATCCTCATCTTTAAATATTAATTTCCATTCTAACTTAGGGTTTATATATATAGCAATCCCTCTTTTTTATGAATATATGAAGCTATACATTCCGCTCCTTATCTCTTGTTTATTAATACTCTCCTATGTTTTTTAGCTATGTGCATTTCCTGGAGGCAGATAACATCCCAATTCTTTTTTTAAATGTGTTTAGTTTTATTTCTTTTAGTTTTATTATTTAAACCATTGATATTCCATGAGATAATATTCAAATTCATCAAACTTTATTGGTCACTATTTTTAGAATCGATTCAGAATAAGTATCAAAAGAAAGGAATACAGTTTTATTTAATAAATTATGTCTTATTATATTTCTCAGCACTGGCTCTTTTACTCTCTCCTTGGGCTTTCCACCTCCTCTTCTGTCTCCTGTGTAGTATCTCCTCCCAGTTCTCTCTTGTATTTTCTCCAGAATTTCCCAACTTCTTCTGCATTTCTGAGGGTCTTCTATCTTTGTAAGTGAAGGATATTCCCTCCGGGTATTCCCATTTATATCTTATTTCTTTAGTCTTTAATGCATCTGTCAGTGTCTTATAGTTTTGTCTTTTTCTCAGGATCCTTTTTGGGATTTCTTTAAAGATTGTAATGTTCCTGTTGTCTAGCCTCAGTTTTCTTTTCTGCAATATCTTGTCCTTCAACAATCTTGAATTGAAAAACACCAGACAGTCTCCTGGTCCTTTACTTGACTTTGTTCTATCCGTCTTGATTCTAAAGATCTTATCTATGTCCATTATCAGTTCTTCCTCTTGGACACCCAGCTAGTTAGCAAATTCCTTTGTTAGTTTTGAGTTGATATCTTCATTCTCTATATCTGGGATTCCTCGAAAGCAAAGAATAAGCTCCCTTTGATGCATTTCCAGAATAGCAATTTGGTCTAATGTCTCCTCATGAATTCTCTTTAGTTCCAATATTTCATCGTTTATTGTGTCTTGTCCTTTTTTCAGTTCCTTGTTCTCTGTTTGTGTTTTCTTAGTAGTTTCCTTTGAAAGTTCCTCTTGTTTACTGATTCTAGATTTTAAGTCTTGCACTGTCTTCTCTATTTCCATATATTTCAGCTGCCCAACATGTCCATTATTAATTTAAAATTCTGCTCGATCTCGTTGCCCATAGAGTCAAGTTTGTCATTTATTGATTTATTCATTCTGATAATCAAATCTTTTAAATCCACATTTGAATCTAACTCCACTACTGATTGGCGTCTTGGGGCTCTGACAGCAGCAGCTAGCATGGACTGTAATTCCATGGTATTCATTATATTGGCTTCCCTATACACTCACAAAAATAAACTTTGACCCAGTCTCAATAATTTCCTTTAGCGGTTCTTTTGCACTTAGAGGGCCCCCATATCTAAATTTATTATACTTAGAGAGATCTGGGAGTAGGTTATTCAGTTACCCCTTCAAGATTTGTTACTTAAAATATAAAATACTATGATGCTATAGTCACTTATTCAGTACCTTAATTACTAAAACCCCACAATACAATAATCAACTAATTATAAGCTTGCTGTTTGAATTAATTTATATTTTCTATTGCCCATCTGGTTATCTTATATCAAATCTTGTTAGCCTTAGGGTTCTGGATATTAATTGATTCAATTCATAGAATCATAGAGTTGGAAGAGACCACAAGGGCCATCGAGTCCAACCCCCTGCCAAGCAGGAAACACCATCAGAGCACTCCTGACATATGGTTGTCAAGCCTTTGCTTAAAGACCTCCAAAGAAGGAGACTCCACCACACTCCTTGGCAGCAAATTCCACTGTCGAACAGCTCTTACTGTCAGGAAGTTCTTCCTAATGTTTAGGTGGAATCTTCTTTCTTGTAGTTTGGATCCATTGCTCTGTGTCCGCTTCTCTGGAGCAGCAGAAAACAACCTTTCTCCCTCCTCTATGTGACATCCTTTTATATATTTGAACATGGCTATCATATCACCCCTTAACCTCCTCTTCTCCAGGCTAAACATGCCCAGCTCCCTTAGCCGTTCCTCATAAGGCATCGTTTCCAGGCCTTTGACCATTTTGGTTGCCCTCCTCTGGACACGTTCCAGTTGGTCAGTGTCCTTCTTGAACTGTGGTGCCCAGAACTAGACACAGTACTCCAGGTGAGGTCTGACCAGAGCAGAATACAGTGGCACTATTACTTCCCTTGATCTAGATGCTATACTCCTATTGATGCAGCCCAGAATTGCATTGGTTTTTTAAGCTGCCGCGTCACACTGTTGGCTCATGTCTAGTTTGTGGTCAACCAAGACTCCTAGATCCTTTTCACATGTACTGCTCTCAAGCCAGGTGTCACCCATCTTGTATTTGTGCCTCTCATTCCCCCCCCCCAAGTGCAATACTTTACATTTCTCCCTGTTAAAATTCATCTTGTTTGTTTTGGCCCAGATCTCTAATCTGTCAAGGTCGTTTTGAAGTGTGATCCTGTCCTCTGGGGTGTTAGCCACCCCTCCCAGTTTGGTGTCATCTGCAAATTTGATCAATACCTTTAGCGAATACTTTTAAAACATAACCCCTTGTTCTGTTCAATTCATAAACCATTTATGAATAAATCAGCATAATTCATTACCAAACCTTAACAGTGATAATATGGGGAGGGCTTGTCCTTATAGAGTCTAGTCGCTTGGGACTTGCATATCCACCAGGATTATCAGAATGGGCTTGCATATCCACCAGGATTATCAGAATATAATTTCTTTTCCACCACTAGGTGTTCCTGTACAGTCTATAACAACCTAGTGATGTCTTGATTTGCGCTTAAAGAAAGTTAACGTTGATTTGTCAGTGGCACTTCCTCTTACCAAGTTCCATTTTAGCCACTCACAAGAAGGGAGGGAGGGATGACTCAGCTTCTATCTGTCGCCATGTTCTTCTCCCACCCACAACTGGCTTCTTCTTCGCTAACCCTTCTTTGTTTTTCTTTTTTCTTTATCCCCTGAGCTGCTGCTTACAGTCTTTCCCTTTCTCCTCTTTCTCTTCACTGTTAACTTTCAACTCTCTCACAGCCCTTGGATTAACTTTCCTTAGTCTCAGCGTCACCTCAGCAAACCCTTCCTCTCCTCGTCATCTGTTCTCCGTCTGCAGTGCGTTCCCTCGCCTTCCTGCCTCTTCCGTCTTCCTTCAGCCCCGAATTGAGCAATCTCTCCAGTGTTCTCCCTCTTATGAGACTACAATCTTTAACACTCCAATTCTGCTCCTAAAAGCCTTGCTTCTCCCTCCTTTCTGTCTCTGGCAAGGCTTGCCTTTCAACACCCAAAAGTAGCAGGAGGAGGACCCAGTTGAACTCCCCGCTTCTGCTCCCCACCTCTCAGTCACTCTCAGTGAACCTTGGTCTGTTTTTAATTTAATATAAAAGATTTGGTCACTTGGTATGCTTTCTAGTCCTTGTATGGATCATTTGATGTAAAGATTCATAAACACAAAAGTCGAGTTGGAGCTCACCTCCTTTCCCCTGCTTTCCTTTTCTATTGTTTCACATATAGAAAGGCATCTGTTCTCGTTAATATTTTTCCGTTTTGTTTTCCGATGTAAGAATCACCTGAGAACAGGGTTCTAAGGGCTAGTTTTCAATTCAGAGAGTTTAGTGCTACTCACCCGGGTCTTGTGGCACCTCATGGCCGACATAGCCCCATTTATTTTAGCGCTGAGACTCTCCTGTCTTCCTCCCCTTCTGTGCTAGAAGTACGGGAAGCCCCTTCATGCGCTGCTTGGTGCTTTCTTAAGTTTGAGATTTCCTCTCAATCTTTTCCCAGGGGAGTTTGCATCACCCCCGCTCTCCCCCGTCCCATTTTGCTGTGATTGGGTGTGCTTGAGCAAGTCAGAGCACCTTCCCTCAACCCGTCAATGAGCGCGCCTCACCGGAAGCCCTTATGGTAAATTCTATACGAAGCCAGCTCAGCTTCACCAGGCCTCTCCCAATTCCTCTGCTAGCCCTTCCCTGTCCGTGGGATAAAAGGTTCTTCTCTCACTTCTACTTTCAAAAGCGATAGAAGAAAGCCTTGACACTGATAGAATCTGCTTCTGCCAGAATGATGGGAGTAAACTGCAGTTCCAACCATCCTTGTATATCTGCACGTTCTGCTGAGGCATGCTGAGAGTTATAGTTTTCCCGCTACCCCAGGCAGAAGCAGATGCTGTCAGCATCAATATACTTAAAACTTGCACAGGGAATCCTTATTTCCGGCATGGCTTCAGCTTCCTATATCCCCACTCAGTTACCACCTGTTACCTTCACAGGAGGCTCAACTGATCTGTTTCTGCCTTTCAAATTTCTACTAACTAGAATTGGATGAGCCCAGAAGCTGAGCCACATTTCTTTGTGTTCTTTGTGAGGACTTCTTGATTCGAACAGCTGCAACAGAGGTTGGGAGAAGCTGGACTGGGCTATACGTTTAAAGTAACCTTTGTGGCGTTATATGTCAGGGATGTGTATACCTGTGAAGAGATCCAAGATTTAGAACCTCAAAGCGAAAGTGAGAGCATTTGGGTCAAAATTAAGGGAGAGAAGAATAACAGTGACCTCATTGTGGGAGTTTACTATAGATCCCCAAACCAAACGGAGGGCATAGATGATGCCTTCCTGGAACAGATGGCCAAGCATGCAAAAGGAAGGGAGATAGTAGTAATGGGGGACTTCAATTACCGGATATTTGTTGGATGTCAAACTCAGCCAAAAGCATAAGGTCAGACAGATTCCTCACTGGCCTTGCAGACAACTTCTTTGTCCAGAAAGTGGGAGAAGCAACAAAAGGAACAGCCATTTTAGATCTGGTCCTAACCAATGTTGATGACCTGGTTAGTGGGGTAGAAGTGGAAGGATCATTAGGCGTGAGTGATCATGCTCTTCTGAAGTTTACTATACAGCGGAAAGGAGCAGCCAAGCATACTAGGACTCAATTTTTTGATTTTAAGAAAGACGACTTCATAAAACTTAGGGAAGTGCTGGGTGAGATCCCATGCACAGTAATACTAAAAGGAAAGGGAGTTCATGATGGCTGGGAGTTTGTTAAGAGGGAGATAGTAAAAGCACAACTTCAGGCAACTTCAGGGCATCCTGATCAAATTTGCAGATGAAGTCGGCTTTCTTAAAGTCAAGAAATGTCGCCATTACTTGAATGCAGCGACGATCGCAAGCAATTCCTTATCGTTGATAGTGTAGTTCTGCTCCGGCCTTTTCAGCTTCCGAGAAAAAAAAGCACATGGCCACCACACCCCTTCTCCATCTGATTGTAGCAACACTGCCCCTATCGTCCGGTCCGAGGCATCTGTCTCAACTCGCAGCGGTCGCTCGGGGTTGACGTGCAGCAGCTGCTCCTCCGATGCAAAGACTCTCTTAAGCTCCTCAAACCTCCTTTGCGCCTCCTCAGTCCAGACAAACTTTTTCTTAGCACTAAGACAGTCCGTTATGGGCGCCGTCAGTTTTGCAAAGTTCTTGATGAACTTCCTGTAGAAGTTGCTGAAACCCAGGAAACGTTGAACGTCTTTCTGGTTCTTGGGGCTCTCCCATTCAACCACAGCCTTGACCTTCTCCGGATCCATGGCCACGCCCTTGTCCGACAACCTGTAACCCAGGAACTCCACCACTTCTCCAGCTTCACCCACTAGCGATGCTCCTTGAGTCTGCTCAGGACTTGACACACATCTTTTACATGCTGTTCCTCGTTGTCTGAGTACACCAGCACATTGTCCAAGAAGCAGACGCAGTTACGATACAGCAACGGCCCTAGCACGTGATGCATGAAGGCTTGGAAACAGTGGCTTCCCGACTGCAATCCGAAAGGATGAGAAGCTGCTGATTAACGACGTAGGCTCTCTGTACTTGTCTCTCTCCCCCCTCGGCTCTTCGGCAGCTTCCAATTCCCTGACATAACCGCATACCTTGTTGGGGAGTCTCCTAATGTTGAGTGTATGGTGTTGGGTTCAAGAAGGAACAGGGATCCTAGGGGACTTTCATATTCACATGAAAGCCATCTTTTTTTGGTGCAGCTCAAAATTTCATGGTCTTTCTCAAATTATATCTAGCCTTACACAGTAGGATTCTTGGTTTGTTCATCTGCTCACAACAGAGGAAGATAATGTGGAGTTTATCATGGGGCAGATATTACCTCCTGGCTAATGGACTCAAGGACTCTGAAACTTTCCTGGGATTAAGGGCCATTTGGAATGGTCCATCTTTGAAGACTGATGGGCCATTATGGCTTTCTGACAATGGGGAGTTTTTCCTGTTCGCTTGCTAATTGTCCTGTTGAGGGAGGCCTGATTAACTCTCAAATGGAGAAATGGCTGGACAGTGAATGTAATTGTTCCTAGGCACTGTCTCTTCTGATTAGAACCTGGTGATGCCCTGCCCTGCAGAAACGGGAGGTTTTGCCAACTGATGAAGTAACAACCCCAGCCATCCTTCGCAGGTCTGAAGCTTTATTAGGTGGGATTAGCAAACCTCATGGACACATAAATCAAAGGCATGGGGAGGGGGAGGAAAAGTGACGGAAGAGCTCTGGCACTATATTAGAAAGCACAGATATGTGGTGAGTTCTCTCTTAGCCCTTGTGCTGGTCCAGGGGGGAGGTTACCGTGGGCTGAAGTCCAGGACCTGAGTCAAGGGTCGGCAGACAGTCCTCCACGGGCGAAGTGGGGTCCACAGTGAGGAGCCGGGCAAGGACAGGAACTGGGGGAACCGGACTGGGTGCTGGCCGAAACAGCTCTTCAACGACGTTGCTCCCGCAACCTGGGACTGGGCTGACTGGCCTTTATCTTCTCTGAGGCCAGGGGCGGCCCCGGCCCCCAGGAGACCTGCCTCTCCTGGCCTTAAGGCGAGCACTCCTCCTGGGAGAAACAAGTTCCCTTTGCCTCTCTGCCCTGAGCCTCTGCAGTTCAGGAGAGGCTGAAGGGTTACTGGACCCAGGGGGAGACTCACCTGTAGGCACTGAGTCCTCAACCACCTCCGGAGCCAGAGTGGATTCACCTGGTGCCTCCTCCTGAGGATCCGGCACAGGTGCAGGCGCTTCAGAATCAAGGCCCTGCCCCAGTTCAGCCGGCCCTGGAGGCGGGGACTCCTGTGCAGGCTGGGATTCCTCCGGTTCAGCCTCTGAATCAGATTCCCAGGCCACACCATCCCCCCTCCCAGCCCCCCCTCAATCGAGGGTCTGGGCCCGGCTTGCTGGGGTATGCCGCATGGAAATCTCGGAGGCAGGCAGGTGCGTGGACGTTGGCTGCTGGTTCCCAGGAACGGTCCTCAGGTCCATACCCCTTCCAGTCTATGAGATACTGCAGCTTTCCCCTGCGGTATCGGGAGTCCAGAATGCGTTCCACCTCGTACTCAGGCTCCCCCTGAACCAAAACTGGCTGCGGTCGTGAACGGTTCGGGTGGAACTCGTCGGGCGGGGCCACCGGACTCAGAAGGGACCTCTGGAAGACCGGGTGAACCTTCAGGGTCAGGGGCAACCGGAGACAGAATGCCACAGGCGAGACCTGGTCCACAATGGGAAACGGGCCGGTGAAACGGGCGTCCAGCTTCCGCAAAGGTCGAGAGGGGTGGAGGTGGCGAGTGGAGAGCCATACCAGGTCACCGACGTGGAGTTCCGGCCCCACCTGGCGGTGGCGGTCGGCCTGGGCCTTGTACGCCTCCTTGGCCTGGCGCAGTTGCTCCATCAATAGCTGTTGCTGGGACTGGAGCTCTTGAAGCCACTCCGTCACCGCAGGGACCGCGGATGCCGGCAGCACATCCTGGAAAAGCCGTGGATGTTAACCGTAACTGGCCTGGAACGGGGTCTGCTGGGTGGACGCGTTCACCGCGTTGTTGTAGGCGAACTCCGCCAATGCTAGGTGGTCGACCCAGTCATCCTGCTGGTAGCTGCAGTAACACCGGAGGTACTGCTCCAGCACCGCGTTCACCCATTCCGTCTGGCCATCGGTCTGTGTGTGGTAGGCTGATGAGAGACAGACCTCTGTCCCGAGGGTCTGGTGCAATGCTCGCCAGAAACGGGATGTGAACTGGATGCCCCACACGCTCAGGTAGGCCATTCAGGCGGAAGACATGCTGAAGGTACAGCTGAGCAGTTTCCTTAGCTGAGGGTATGGACGGGCAGGGGGCACAGTGCACCATCTTAGTGAAATGGTCAGAGAAAACTAGGAGGCAGGTACAGCCACGAGACGGGGGTAAGTCCACTACAAAGTCCAGCAAAACCGTGTGCCAAGGACGTGGTGGGACTCGCAGCTGCTGACGTCACAACCAGCGACGTAGCGAGCCACGTCAGCCTTCAGGCGGGGCCACCAAAACTCACGGCTTACCAGATGGGTGGTCCGATACCGCCCAAAGTGTCCCGCTGCTGGGGCATCATGGGTCATCCGGAGAACCTCAGCCCGCAGTGGCCCTGGCGGGATATACAGGCGACCGTGGTGCAGCAGAAGGCCCTGATGCAAGACCAGCCCTGGATACTGGGGGCATGACCCTTTGGCCAGTTCCTGAAGTCCTTCCTGGGCCCAAGCGTCGACCCGCTGCTGTTTCCGCACCCGAGCCTGCAGTGGCTCAGCCTCCTGAGTGGCCAGGAACGCAGCCGGTGGTAGGATCGTGGTTGGTACTGCTTGCTGTACCGTGTCTGCGATGTCTTCAGGTGTCTGGGACAGGGTTTCTGGTTTTGGGAGCTAGGGATGTAGCGGATCCGGAACTGGAACCGGGAAAAGAACAACGCCCACCGGATCTGCCTTTGGTTCAGCTTGCGGGTGGTCTGGTGGTACTCCAGGTTCTGGTGGTCGGTTCTCACCTCCACCGGGTGTCGTGCCCCCTCAAGGTGGTGGCGCCAGACCTCAAAGGCCACCTTGATGGCCAGTAGTTCCCGCTCCCACACGGTATAGTTACGCTCCACCGGAAGGAGCTGGCGGGAATAGAAGGCGCAGGGTAACAGTGGCGCATCAGGTCCATGCTGCTGGGACAAGACGGCACCGAGAGCCGTGCTGGAGGCGTCAGTCTCTGCCACAAAAGGTCGAGAATTTGGAGCAAATGATTCAGCAGAGGAAACACAGCCCAGAATAACTAAGGAGATAGTACAAGAATACTTGGCTAGTCTAGATGTATTCAAGTCTCCAGGGCCAGATGAACTGCATCCAAGAGTATTAAAAGAACTGGCAGATGTGATTTCAGAACCACTGGCAGTCATCTTTGAGAATTCCTGGAAAACAGGCGAAGTCCCGGCAGACTGGAGGAGGGCAGATGTTGTCCCTATTTTCAAAAAGGGGGAAAGAGAGGACCCAAATAATTACCGCCCAGTCAGTCTGACATCAATACCAGGGAAGATTCTGGAGCAGATCATTAAGCAAACAGTCTGTGAGCACCTAGAAAGGAATGCTGTGATCACCCATAGTCAGCATGGATTTCTGAAAAATAAGTCATGTCAGACTAACCTGATCTTGTTTTTTGACAGAATTACAAACCTGGTAGATGAAGGGAATGCAGTGGATGTAGCCTACCTTGATTTCAGCAAGGCATTTGACAAGGTGTCCCATTATATTCTTGTAAAGAAGCTGGTAAAATGCGATCTTGACTATGCTACCGCTCAGTGGATTTGTAACTGGCTGACTGACGGAATCCAAAGGGTGCTCATCAATGGTTCCTCTTCATCCTGGAGAAGAGTGACTAGTGGGGTGCCACAGGGTTCTGTCTTGGGCCCGGTCTTATTCAACATCTTTATCAACGACTTGGATGATGGACTCAAGGGCATCCTGATCAAATTTGCAGATGACACCAAACTGGGAGGGGTGGCTAACACCCCAGAGGACAGGAACACACTCCAAAACGACCTTGACAGATTAGAGAACTGGGCCAAAACAAACAAGATGAATTTTAACAGGGAGAAATGTAAAGTATTGCACTTGGGCAAAAAAATGAGAGGCACAAATACAAGATGGGTGACACCTGGCTTGAGAGCAGTACATGTGAAAAGGATCTAGGAGTCTTGGTTGACCACAAACTTGACATGAGCCAACAGGGTGACGCGGCAGCTAAAAAAGCCAATGCAATTCTGGGCTGCATCAATAGGAGTATAGCATCTAGATCAAGGGAAGTAATAGTGCCACTGTATTCTGCTCTGGTCCGACCTCACCTGGAGTACTGTGTCCAGTTCTGGGCACCACAGTTCAAGAAGGACACTGACCAACTGGAACGTGTCCAGAGGAGGGCAACCAAAATGGTCAAAGGCCTGGAAACGATGCCTTATGAGGAACGGCTAAGGGAGCTGGGCATGTTTAGCCTGGAGAAGAGGAGGCTAAGGGGTGATATGATAGCCATGTTCAAATATATAAAAGGATGTCACATAGAGGAGGGAGAAAGGTTGTTTTCTGCTGCTCCAGAGAAGCGGACACGGAGCAATGGATCCAAACTACAAGAAAGAAGATTCCACCTAAACATTAGGAAGAACTTCCTGACAGTAAGAGCTGTTCAACAGTGGAATTTGCTGCCAAGGAGTGTGGTGGAGTCTCCTTCTTTGGAAGTCTTTAAGCAGAGGCTTGACAACCATATGTCAGGAGTGCTCTGATGGTGTTTCCTGCTTGGCAGGGGGTTGGACTCGATGGCCCTTGTGGTTTCTTCCAACTCTATGATTCTATGATTCTATGAGAGGGATCAGGATGTTGCAAGATCGGCGCGCTCTGGAAACAGGTTTTCAACCCCTGAAATGCCTCCTCCGCCTCCTTGTCCCAGGAAAATGGCGTCTTCTCCGAGGGGGAGAGGCGAGGTCGCGCAGCCCCGAGCTGCGTTGGCTCGTCCAGCAACTCGGCTGTGGGCGTGGACCTGCTGGGAACGACTGGAGCCAGGAGCTGGGAGTGCTGGCGGTCCCGGGCCTGGCGACGGTCCTCCAACCGATCGTCTATCTGCAGGCTCCGCTGAATGAGGGCGTCCAGCGTGGTGGGACGATCCATCGTGGCCAACTGATCCAGTATCTCGTCTGACAGTCCCTCAAGATACTGGTCCCGAAGTGCAGCGTCATTCCAAGACAAGTCCTGCGCCAACAGCCGAAATTCTGTGGCGTAGGTGGTGGCTGTGGACTTGTCCTGTCTCAACCGACGAATCACCCGAATGGCTTGGCTCTCCTTCTGGGGGTTGCCGAACGCAGCCTCTAAGTGGTTACAAAACCCCACATAGTCTGTTAGCAAAGGAGAGTCTTGCCGAAGCAGTGGCAAAGCCCACTTGGCCGCCTGGTCCTTTAACAAACTGATCAAGAAGTGCACCTTGGTGCGGTTGTCAGGGAAGTTCTGGGTTCGCCCCTGAATATACAACTTGGCCTGGGCGAGGAACATGGGAAAGCTGGCCAGGTCCCCATCAAATTTCTCTGGCAAGGCCACTGGGTACTTGCCTGGAGCTGGGGCGTCGGCCCCAGGAGCTGGTAGGGTGTCCAACCGCTGCTGAAGCGCCATAACCACATCGCTTAGCTGCTGAACGGTGTGGGTCAAGGCCTGGTTCTCTTGGGCTAATGCCACCAGCGCAGCTGCCTGGTCAGCCATGGCCTCTGGCTCTTCCCAAACGCACCCCAACGAAGGGGGAGTGCGGGTGTGGCGGGAGCAAACTGTGCTGGTCCAGGGGGGAGGTTACCGTGGGGCGAGGTCCAGGACCTGAGTCGAGGGTCGGCAGACAGTCCTCCACGGGCGAAGCGGGGTCCACAGCGAGGAGCCGGGCAAGGACAGGAACTCTGGGGGAACTGGACTGGGTGCTGGCCGAAACAGCTCTTCAACGACGTTGCTCCCGCAACCTGGGACCGGGCTGACTGGCCTTTATCTTCTCTGAGGCCAGGGGCGGCCCCGGCCCCCAGGAGACCCGCCTCTCCTGGCCTTAAGGCGAGCACTCCTCCTGGGAGAAACCAGTTCCCTTTGCCTCTCTGCCCTGAGCCTCTGCAGTTCAGGAGAGGCTGAAGGGTTACTAGACCCAGGGGGAGACTCACCTGTAGACACTGAGTCCTCAACCACCTCCGGAGCCAGAGTGGATTCACCTGGTGCCTGCTCCTGAGGATCAGGCACAGGTGCAGGCGCTTCAGAATCAAGGCCCTGCCCCAGTTCAGCCGGCCTTGGAGGCGGGGACTCCTGTGCAGGCTGGGATTCCTCCGGTTCAGCCTCTGAATCGGATTCCCAGGCCATCACAGCCCTGAAGTGGAATGCATTCTAGGGGATTTGAAATTGCTGACTGAATACCAGAAACCAATGTGGGAACCATTGCTCTGTCTCAAGGTTTTCTTCTCCTTCCACTTTTCCTTCCCAAGCCTTCTTTCCACTAAGCTAAACTACCAGATTTTAGAGCTTGAAAAGGTGCCATGGCTTTAAAAGCCAAACTGGATTAGACAAATCCATGGGGAATAAGGCCATCCATGGCTATACAGAGCATGCCACATTCTTCCAGATCCTAGTTGCTGGAGTGTCAAAAGGGGCAGGAGCTGCTGTCCCAGGATGAGGGACAGAATGCTGGACTCTCTAGAACATTGACCTAATCCGTTAGAACACTTATTTCCATCTATAGTGCCTCATTCTGCTGGACCTGTGGCTTTCATCCCTCCTTAATGGAGGATTACTCTCAGCTTCACAGGACATGTGGAATTATTTATCTGCATTGGTAATACACGTGTGTGGGAAACGAAAACATGCACACATTTTGTACTAGAACAGTTTCTTACAAGGACCCTGAGAGAGAACTTTCCGTAAGTGTCTGAAATGTAGTGCCCCGGGAGGCCAAGGTTCTTTTCCTTGCAGGAAGTTGACTTACTCCCTGTTAAAGTGTGATCTACTTGAAAAATCATAAACATTAAAAAACTGTTTCCATCTGAGAGTTTCAAAACTTACAGAGAGAAAAGACACCCCACAGTTAGCTCCTCACTTTCCAGTCTTGTAACCTTTGGTTCCTCAGTTCACTATTCTTCATGTTTCATGCCTCTTAGCTATTGGAAGTTCAACAAATTTAATTTTGGACAGAATTATAAGGAGCAACATAGCATCCCACAAATTGTTTCTATGGTGGTGGTGTGTGGCAGGCTTTGGAGTGGTTGTGTTTCATATGGCTACATTGCTGTGCCCTGGCTTAAGTGGCCACAAACTCACCCCCTTATAGAGGAAGTAGCATGGTGATAACTAGTCGTAAGTACTGCATCTCCCTGTACAAAGGCACAAAAAAGAAATAAAGGAAATCCATTCACATGTGTATTGAGTTAATGAACATCCTCCTGAGTGCGGCTTACTCTGAGCTATAAAATAAGACGTGGGTAGATTGGAATGTGTAACTCCCCTTCAGAATCGGGACGTTGGGGGTTTCAGAGCATGGGAAACCTGCAGCTCTTCCTGGGGCCATCAGCCAATACTGTCTGCTGGATACAGCCCAAACATTTTCCTAGAACTATGTTTAGAAATCTTAACAGACTTGTGTGTTTTAAAAGTAAAGTAGCAAAATAACTTCCTCCACAGAACCAAACACTTGGGAATGAAATAGGTTCTGCTGCTCCAAAATGGTCTCCTTTATATTCAAGCATAATTGCAGGTCCAGTCAGTAATATCTGTGGAAGTATGTCTTCATATAATCATAGAAATGTAGGGTTGGAAGAGACCCTAAGGGTGATTTAGTCCAACCCCCTGCAATGCAGGAGTCTCAGCTAAAACATCAATGGCAGATTGTCATCCAATCTTCTTCAAAACCTGCAAGGAACGAGAGGCCACCACCTTCTCAAGGGAGTCCATTCCACTGTCAAACAGCACTTGCTGTCAGAAATTTCCTCCTGATGTTCAGTCAGAATCTCCTTTCTTATAAATTGATTCCATTGGTTCAGGTTCTACCTTCCAGAGCAGGAGAAAACAACCTTGCTCCATCTTCCATGTGACAGCCCTTCAGATATTTGAAGATGGCTATCATATCACAGGTGGCGCTGTGGGTAAAAGCCTCAGCGCCTAGGGCTTACCGATCGAAAGGTTGGCGGTTCGAATCCCCACTGCGGGGTGCGCTCCCGCTGCTCGGTCCCAGCGCCTGCCAACCTAGCAGTTCGAAAGCACCCCCGGGTGCAAGTAGATAAATAGGGACCGCTTACCAGCGGGAAGGTAAACGGCGTTCCGTGTGCTGCGCTGGCTCGCCAGATGCAGCTTTGTCATGCTGGCCACGTGACCCGGAAGTGTCTGCGGACAGCGCTGGCCCCCGGCCTCTTGAGTGAGATGGGCGCACAACCCCAGAGTCTGTCAAGACTGGCCCGTACAGGCAGGGGTACCTTTACCTTTATCATATCACCTCAGTCTCCTCTTCTCCAGGCTACACATACCCAATTTCCTCAACTGTTCCTCTTAAGGCTAAGTTACCAGACCCATGAATTATTTTGGTTGCCCTCTGCACACTTTCCAGCTTGACAATATCCTTCTTAAATTGTGGTGCCCAGAATTGGACACAGTATTCCAGGTGTGGTCTGACCAAGGTAGAATACAGTGGTATTATGAGTTCTCTTTATCTGGACACTTATTCTTCTTCTTTGGCGATCACTCATAGCTGAGTAAGATTGTCTTCCATAAACACGGTTTTAACAATGAGTCCGTAAGTTACTGTGGAGGCCAATTCTGAATCCACACATCCTTCCACAGTGGGGACATTGGTTTCCGGGTGGGAGTTGGTCATGGTGAGGATTTGCCAAGCGTGCCTTCCTCTTAGCATGTTTCTCCCTTTTGTCCTGAGTTCGAGTGTCTTCAAAGCCCATGACGCCTTTGGTAAAGGCTGTTCTCCAATTGGAGTTCTCACAGGCCAGTGTTTCCCAATTATTGGTGTTTAAACTACATTTTTTAAAGATTTGCCTTGAGAAAGTCTTTAAACCTCTTTTGTTGACCACCAGCATTACACTTTCCATTTTTAAGTTCGGAATAGAGTAGTTGCTTTGGAAGACGATAATCAGGCATCCACACAACATGACCAGTCCAATGAAGTTGATGTTGAAGCATCATCGATTCCACACGGGTGATCTTTGCTTCTTCCAGTACACTGGCATTAGTTCACCTGTCTTCCCAAGTGATGTATAAACATTTTCAGAGACACCGTTGATGTAATCTTTTGAGGAGTTGGAGATGGCGTTTATAAGTGGTCCATGTTTCACAAGCATACAGTAAGGATGGTAGTAAGCAAGTATTTTGGTTTTCCTGTGAATGTCCTGGTCCTCAAACACTCTGCCCTTCAGTTGGGAAAAAGCCGCACTTGCAGAGCTCAGGCGATGCTGGATTTCGGCATCAATATCAGCCCTTGTGGAAAGGTAACTGCCTAGGTAGGAGAAGTAATTGACACTTTCCAACGTTACACCATTGAGTTGGATTTGTGGCACTGCAGGGGGGTTGTTTGGTGCTTGTTGCTGCAGCACTTTGGTTTTTTGGATGTTGAACGATAGGCCAAGCTTTTTATAAGCTTCTGTGAAGATAATTTAAGATGGTTTGGAGGTCACCCTCTGAGTGTGCACACACTATGTTGTCATCAGCATACTGAAGTTCTATGATGGAAGTTACAGTAACCTTACTCTTTGCTTTCAGCCTACTCGTTTTAAAGAACTTTCCATCTGTTCAATTTATGATTTCTACTCCAGTGGGGAGTTTCCCTTCAACAAAGTTTAGGATCATGGCAATGAAAATAATAAATAGAGTTGGGGCAATAACACAACCCTTTTTAACACCTGATCCCACTGTGAATAGTTCACTTCAAGAGCCCTTGTTATCTGTGATTATTGATGTCATATTAAGTGAGTACTCTCATTAATACATTGTCAACATTAGAGAATCTTTTCTGGTCATTTGCCAGAGATTTTATTTGCCATAATGTTTACATCTTTAAATCCTAGGCTACTTAGTAATATTATTTAGAAATTTAATTGCATGGTTTCCAAATCGGTTCAACCTCTTTATAGATCCTGCAATCACTTCCTGCAGTCAGGTGCTGTGAGAGCTGGTAGCACAGACCATGGTTGTAACTTCTTCCTTCTCTCCAGTCTTCCCCACAAGGCAATCTGTTAGCATTGTGCATGCACTCTTGGGCTTTCCCAAATACTCTATCTCCTAATTCTCTGTGAAAGATAAAAAAATAAGTTGTGATGTGAAAAGTATGTGTTGTGTAGAGTATTAGGGGAAGGGGAACATGGAAGGACTGCAGTGAGTCAGGTCTTTCTGCTTCTTTTGTGTGAGTTTTCTTTGAAGTACCAGTTGAGTCAAACATTGTATTACAAGATGCTGCTGCTTGTGCTTCAGAGTCTAAAGCAAGAAGATGATGTCAAATGATAGTGGCTTCACTAGATGCTGTTTATAAGTGGTCCATTTTTCACAAGCATACAGTAAGGTTGGTAGTACAATAGCTTTGTAAACAAGCATTTTGGTTTGATCTGGACGCTATACTTCTGTTGATGTAGCCTAGAATAGCATTAGCTTTTTTTTCTTTCTTTTTTTTTTTGCTGCTGCTGCTGCATCACCCTGTTGACTCAAGTTAAACTTGTCCACCACGACCACTAGATCCTTTCCACATGTACTACTAGCAAGCCAGGTGCCCCCCATCTTATATTGGTGTCACTGGTTCTTCTTGCCTCAGTGTAGAAGCTTACATTTGCCCCTATTGAATTTCATTGTTAGAAGAAGGTACGGTAATAGCTTTCCTGGGCTCCCTTCTTCCCTACCTCAATCTGGGATCATATAGGATGGAAGGCTCCATCTGCCTTAGATATCCTACCTCCCTGGAACTTAATGCTTGTTTTTGTATGATCGCCCCACAACTGTGCACCCCCCATGTGTGCCCTATACAGTATGATATTCTGTCCTCTAGCATCATGCCACACAAGGCCTACTTACATGCTCCTCCTCTGGCTCCACATTTCCTTCCCAGTCTGTTCTGCTTCCCTGCCACACATACATCTCCCCCAAAACATCGTAGCTTCATCACTCTTTTCAGATCATCTCTTTCTCCTTCCACCCTACCCCACTGTTGATACTACTTCTGCCATAAAAACCCTGCTTGGTGTTTTGTTAACAAAGTTAGACACCATAGGGAAAGCTGGCAGTAGGTTCCGTTCCTGGTATTTTCTGCAAAGAAGGGACCTACGACCTGGCACTGCCTGACATTCCACTCATTCCACAAGTGTGTGAGTGGGGGAGGGAGATATGTTAACAGTGGGGTCAAACCTTCAAGAGATATATGCTGACATTTCTAAGCAAAGCTCAAATGTTTGCAGGTGCAGTAATTATTCACTGCATCAGTAATGAGCAACACCATTGTCTTCCTATCTTTGCAATATGCATAGCTGTCAACTTACAGATTTGAAAATAAGGGGCCAGCAACCTTGAAAATAAGGGACCAGCAGCCAAAATAAGGGATTTTAGACAATCAGCTGAAATACAAAGTTAAAAGGGACCAGATAATTTTGGAGAGAAGCGCTGCTTTTTAGCCCTTCGTTTCCAGAGGTTGCTGCTCACGACACCAGCCGATGAAACACTGCAATTAAATAACTACAAGCAGCAACCACTTTTCGCGCAAAACGAAGTCCAAGCTACAAAGATGCTGCTGCAGTTCTGTATCTTTTCTCTCTGCTCCATCTGCAGCTCTCAATTCCATCAGGTGGGGCGGGAGGGGGGGGGAAATAGCGCCCGAAGTAAACCCGCAGATCAGACTATCTATTCTAGTCTACCACTACAAATCTATGGGAGAAGCGCTTGCGGTCCTTCCCTTGTAGCCCTTGGAACACCTGCCCATGCCTCCGCCTTCTCCTCTTCCTCCTTTCTGTGAACTGCTTTCTTAGTGGTTGCCCTCGCTCTCCTCTCAAGGCTCCTCAGCAATTCATAGGCCATGCCAGGCTGCCCATCTCATCCGGGTCCTTCGGCGGCACAGCTGCAGTATGGCCTAGCAGGAGCTGGAGCGGCAGCGACGGGCAGAGGGGAGGCCCCAGGCAGAGATGCTAAGTTCGGCGGCCATGAGGAGGGTGGTGGTGGAAGGGCCCGAGGCTCCCGCCAGTCCCGGTGGGGAGGGGATCCCAGGGGCTGAGGCTGGTGAGAGGAGGCCGGAGGGGGGCGGGCCGGGCAGCCAAGCAACACAGTTGGAGCCTCCCTCCTCCCTGGCTGGCAGGGAGGGAGGGAGAGGAGCTGCTTCCTTTGAAACCCGGGAAATTTAAGGGACATCCATCAGTAAGGGACAGCAGCGGGACATGGCGCTGGGATAAGGGACTGTCCCTCCAAATAAGGGATGCTTGACAGCTATGGCAATGTGTAACTTACATTGTAGAATATAAACCTCAGGTTTCAAGTACAAAAGGAGTAGAATCAAACTTTTAAATAAATTTTAGTTCAGCCGTTTTATTCTGGAGTTGCCCTTTGAAGTTTTTTGACCAAATATCTTATCTGGATATGGAAATCCCAGCCTCCAAAATTGGATGTCTTCATTCAATAACACAAGAATAGATTAGGGTCTAAATGCATCTATAAACTCTACTGTCAAAATAGTGAAAGCTAGGTCATGGTAGGTAGACCTATTTTTATTTTATTAAAATAAAAGTTTGTATACTGCTACTATATAAAGTATACATTGTGGCGCTGTGGGTTAAACCACAGAGCCTAGGACTTGCCGATCAGAAAGTCGGCGGTTCGAATCCCCGCGACGGGGTGAGCTCCCATTGCTCGGTCCCTGCTCCTGCCAACCTAGCAGTTCAAAAGCACGAAGTGCAAGTAGATAAATGGGTACCGCTCTGGCGGGAAGGTAAACGCGTTTCCGTGCGCTGCTCTGGTTCACCAGAAGCGGCTTAGTCATGCTGGCCACATGACCCGGAAGCTGTACACTGGCTCCCTCGGCCAATAAAGTGAGATGAGCGCCGCAACCCCAAAGTCGGCCACGACTGAACCTAATGGTCAGGGGGCCCTTTACCTTTACAGTTAAAAATTTAACATAAAATTCAAACTATAAATAAAATTGGTTAATATATATTATAAGATAAAAGTACACATTAAAATACATGTCAGCTTTACATATTTGAGCGGGATTTAAAAAGAAAAAAATGCTTATAGCAGACACTGAAATTGGTACCACAAAGGTGCCTGTCTAATATCACTAGCCAGAAATTGGAAGATTGATTCCTTATATGCTCAGAATTACTATTTTGTGGAGTGGAGATTGAAGCAGTCCGCTGGCATGTATGAAGTTAGGTGATCCTTCAAGTAAATGGTTTTGAAGCCACTAAGGCCTTTATAACATCCTGAATTTGGCATGGTACAGATTTGGCCAGTACAGATACCTGAGTAGGGTTCTCACTCCTGTCAGCAATCATGATGCAGCAGTCTTCACTAACTGCAGTTTCAAGGAACATAAATATAACAAAGAAAGAGCCTGCTGAATCAAGCCCATCTGGTCCAGCATCCTGTATACACAGTGGCCAACCAGATGCCAGTGGGAAATCAGCAAGCAGGATCTGAGCACAAGAACCCTCTTTATTCCTGTGGTTTCCAGCTACTGGTATACAGAAACATTGCTGCCTCTGGCCATGGAGGCAGAGCACAGCCATTATGGCTAGGAACCAGCAATAGCTTTCTTCATGAATTTGTCTCATCTTGGTGGCCATCACTGCCTCCTGTGGAAGCAAGTTCCATAGTTTAACTCTTTGCTGGATGAAGAATGACTTTATCTATTCTGAATCTTCCAGGATTCAGCTTCATGGACATTCATGAGTTCTAGTGCTATGAGAGAGGGAGAAAAACTTTCTCCATGCCATGCATAATCTTATAAACTATCCTGCCATTTCTCTGCTCTTAGAATGCATTACAGTAATCCAATCTTGAAGTCAGCAACCCCATCAAGAGCAAATGATTGGGCAATTTCCTGGACATAGGAACCATTCCCTCCCAGCACCCATGTCTTTCTGGAATGTACAGTTAGCTTACTTTCCATCATTCATTCCATGCTGCATCCAGGCATCAGTCCTGGGCCAACACTGCACCTCTTGATTCAGACACTCTGGAGAAAGAGAGTGTCCTCAGCATCTTGATGGCACCTTGCCTCGAATCTCCTAATAATCACTCCAACAACGTCATATAGAATACAGAATTAAGTAGAAATGGGAATAAAATGATGCTCTTTGACACCACATAGCATAACTGTCAGGAGGCCAAAAATCACACTGTCATTACTAGCTTCTAGCAGTGTTAGAAACTCATATACGAAAGCTATTCATCAAATGGCTTCTTAAACCTAGGCTATGGGCACAACTACAAAATGTCTAGTTGCTTTGGGAGGGGCAGTTTATAAAGCAAAAAATGAATTGTGTATATTGTCAACATTATTATATTTAATCATTCATTCGCACATTTTACTAACCCCGAAACACATGAACTAATACACAATTCATACCAGTGGCACATTTTAAATATCACATTTTTAATAGCAATTGTGAATTGGACACTACTGACATAAGTGTGTGTGTTTGTGTATATTCTTAACCCAATATGTTATGTTGCAGCTTCAATGAGTACTACAGTTACAGTTAAATATGTCTATTACCGGTATATCAAAATTATTGGAAGAACTGCCTGTATGGCTGAGTCTTGAAATCCTGCCACATTTACCATGGCAAACTACCTTTGTAAATGTGAATGCATTCTGCAGACCTTCCTTTTAATATCTGGAATTTGAGAATCTCTTGAGACATCAAAAGTTTAATGTAATCACTATCCTTCCTCTCTCCCTTGATGGCTGCCACGTCCACTGAAGAGTGTTTTCTTGGGTAAATACAGCTGATGGTGCTCCAGTATTAGGGATTCATCACAATAAAACAACAAGGAGGTGTCAGACTTAAACTACTGCAGTTTTGTTACTGTTGCAGGCTACAGCCACCTTCATGAGGTGCATACAGTGGTCTGACAAAAAGGGGGCTTAAACATGTTAAATCTTTAAAATGCCACAATAGCAGCCTCTGTGTGTATACTGAAGTAATGCAGGAATATCACTTTGGGGTCTTCCCACACCATGCTAGAAAACACCTCAGCCAGGGAGGCTGTGGAACAACAGGGGGTGGATACTCCACAGCAGCTCCAATCCATCTGTCTGCTCCCAAAGCAGATGCAAACCTCCTAATTTGATCCTCAACTCAAGACCTTTTCTGGTAAAGGAGTTGCTTCTATGGGCATTGGTGATTCCCAACCTTCAGTCTGATTTAGTGCTGTATGGAGTATGTGAACTCGTGTGTTAGGTCAGGCTCACCCACATGAGTCTCTGGCATTAAGTCTTCTTCTTTGGCGATCACTCATAGCCAAGTAAGATTGTCTTCCATAAACACAGTTTTAACAATGAGTCCGTAAGTGACTGTGGAGGCCAATTCTGGATCCACACGTCCTTCCACAGTGGGGACATTGGTTTCTGGGCGGGAGTTGATCCCGGTGTGGATTTGCCAAGCGTGTCTTCCTCCTAGCACATTTCTCACTTGCCCATGACACCTTTGGTAAAGGCTTTTTCTCCAACTGGAGCGTTCGCAGGCCAGTGTTTCCTAGGAAAGATAACTGCCTAGGTAGGAGATGTGATCAACATTTTCCAATGTTACACCATTGAGTTGGATTTGTGGCGCTGCAGAGGGGTTATTTTGTACTTGTTGGTGCAGCACTTTGGTTTTTTTGGCATTAAGTAGCAGCTGGCCACAGACCAGAGGTCTCAGCAGATAAGCCACCAGAAACATCTGAACACCAGCAATGCTACATTCAAAATACTCAGTAAACATCTCACAATATTCCTCTGAGGGTTCCTTTACACTTGGAGCCAACTAGCTTGGGGTAGACCCTAAGCTATTTAGAACAGTTCTGTTGTGTTGTGTCCCCTTCTGCCCTAGATGCCACCGACCCTCTCTGGTTAACCACAGAAGTATAGATGTCATACAATAGTTTTAAAGTGATGCATTTGAGAAGACTATGCCACTTGTTCGAGTGAAGTAGTTCTGTCTTTACCCATTTTTCATTGCTGATTTACGGTTCTGCCAGATTATGTATTCTGTAGTTCAAATATGCTCATCTCATCGACCTCATTAAAAAGGTAAAGAGACTCCTGACCATTAGGTTCAGTCGTGGCCGACTCTGGGGTTGCGGCGCTCATCTCGCTTTATTGGCCGAGGGAGCCGGCGTACAGCTTCCGGATCATGTGGCCAGCATGACTAAGCCGCTTCTGGTGAACCAGAGCAGTGCACGGAAACGCCGTTTACCTTCCCACCTGGAGTGGTACCTATTTATCTACTTGCACTTTGACGTGCTTTCAAACTGCTAGGTTGGCAGAAGCAATGGGAGCCTGGCTAGTGTGTATGGAAGTTCTGGGCTGCCGAGATGACAAGACCTCCTCTCAGGCTTGCTGATGGGGTCTAAAGGAAAACAGAGCAATATGAGTTGCCGGAAGAAGGCGGCAAGGCATCCAACCGCCTTAGGGACTCCATTCTGGATTTATGTAGGGTTTACTACTCCTTAGCCTTTTCTTCTCCCAAAGACAGAGGGGGTTTAGTGTCAGAGTTTTCTTTGTCCTAAATGGGCTACCTTCCCAGGTTAAGGAGCCCCATCTGTCCCTCACTGCCCTCTACAGCATGTGCGGAAACTGCTTTCTTGACTGTTAGGCCCATGTGTGCTAAATCCACTGGAGACTGTCTTCACATGCAGCGGAAGTCCCTAGCTGTTTTTAACAGTATTTTTAATTTACTGATTGCCTTCTATACAGTCATCTTCAGGTGGTGTACAGTAAAAACACAAAAAGTTAAAACACAAAAAGCAGATACATTTAAAAGGAAAAGAAGATTATTATATTAAAAATATAAAGTCATGAAGTTATACCAGATGAAGCATTGCACTTACACACTTCAGATTTTAGGTGTTTGTTTCTATACAGCTTTTATTTGCTTAATATACTTAAAAGGGACAAGAAATAACTATTGTGGGAACCATTATTAAGATTCTCTTAACATCTATCTGTTTTGGAATTTCAGCCTGATGGGAGCCAAACCCAGATACTAAATCCACCATCACCTTGTATGGCCTAATGGACCAGATGGAAGAAAGAGGTTTTCACTATGTGCTCTTTCTTTCGTCCTGGGTTTCTTATACTATGACCACTTGTACATTAAATTAATGTGTGCCGTACAGCAACATATACAGTGGTACCTCTGGTTGGGAACGGGATCCATTCCAGAGGCCTGTTCGCAACCTGGAAAGAATGCAACCCACGTCTGCACATGTGCGGGTCGCGATTCGCTACTTCTGCGCATGTGCGTGACATCATTTTCCGTGTCTACGCATGCACGAGCGGCGAAACCCAGAAGTAACCCTTTCCAGTACTTCCGGGTCGCTGCAGGACACAACCTGAAAATGCGCAACCTGAAGCAATCGTAACATGAGGTATGACTGCATTGTAGACTTTCCCCTTTATAATGTCTGCGAATTACGTATGTGTCAGGGAACTGACATCGGAGCCAGAGGCGGAGGCAAGGCTCCCAAGCGATGCTGGAGAAGGGCCCAGCAGGGAGAGAGGCAGCTCATCGGCTGGGGAAGGAAATCAGCGTAACACCAGGGATAAAGGGGGGCAGATGGGGGAATCGGTGAGGGGGCTCCAGGACTCCTCGCCGGAGACCAGCGGGGAGAGCACGGGTCCTCCGCTACCCACACCCACCCTGCGCAGAAGACTTCCGCGCAGGGAAAGTAGGCGTAGACTTGGCGTCAAAGAACTTCTTTGCTGGAAGAAGTTCAAGAAACGCCCACTGACGGATTCTGCTAGCGACTGAAACAGCCACGAAGTGAAGGGCTGTCCAGCCAGAAATGGTTTAACCAGGCAACCTAGCCAGGAGTGGCGGCAAGTTACGCACGAGCAACCCCTATAACCATTACAGTATGTCTATAGAATGTGCCTATATCTAGTCTATGTATATTCAGTAGTGATTAATGAAAGCTCCCGATGAAAACATCTGAATTAAAGAAACATAGAATTGTAGAGTTGGAAGGGACCCCAAGGGTCATCTATTCCAACCCTCTCCAATGCAGGAATCTCAACTAAAACATCCATGGTGGATGACCTTCTGCTTAAAAAAACCCTTCTGCTTTAAAACTTCCAATGATGGCAAACCCACCACCTGTGGAGGGAGTCTGTTTCACTATCTAACAGTTCTTACTGTCAGAAAGTTCTTCCTGGTGTTTAGTCAGAAATTCCTTCTTTTGGTTCGAGTCCTACCCTCCAGAGCAACAGAAAACAAGCTTGTTGCATCCTCCATGTGACAGCCCTTTAGATACTTGCAGATTGCTGTGATCGCTCCTCTCAGTAAGGCAATGGAGGAATTTGTTGGACCTTACGTTCTTGACCGAGTTTCAGTCTCAACAGATACAGTATTGGGGTAGTTGAAGTCTCCCGTGACCATTATCTCTCTCCTTTTTGAATATTTGGTAATCTTCTCTAGAAAGGTATCATCCAGGACTTCAATCTGGCTTGGAATCATTCTGCTATTTTTTTAAAAACATATTTAGTCATTTTGGGGATCTGTAGCTTGAAAAGCAGGCTCTATATTATTCCCTCGAAGAAGAGGGAACAACAATCTTTAACATCAATATTCAGCAATATCTCTTAAGATTTGCAATACGTAAATATGCCCTCAGTCTCTTGCGCTTGGAGTACCTTTTATGTTCTATGTATATGTTAACTTTTCAAGTCTATTTCCAGATTTCCTTTTTATTTTGCCCTGAAAATACTTTACATTTGTATTTTTACTTCTTTTTTATAATAATTTTTATTAAGTTTTCCCTTAAACAATCCAATCATATCACATTAATTATTCCACATTATACCAATACAAATCATAAAATCCAAGTATTTTGCCAAATTATAAATTTTGTTGGGGGTTCCCATGCTTCGAGTTCAGTAGGGTCCGATCATCTCATATTTGTGCTGCTTTTAATGTTCACCAGTCCCATCTTCCAATCTTCTTGATGTTATCCTTTTTCTTCTTAATTTTTTCTTCTTAATCCTTTTTCTTATTAATTCTTCAACTTCTCTGAGTTGTTTCCACAGGCGAGTTAAAATAAACAATATTATACTTCTTTATGAACTTTATAAGGCTCCCCGCTTTTCTTTTAGAACTGGTAAGTCTTTTGTTTGCAGTAAATCTTAACACGCTGATCCAAAAGTCTTCCTTGAGTGGCAGACGCCATTTTTTACCAGCTCCGATGAAATAGAATCTAGGCGTTTGCTCATTAATTTTCCCAGACAAGTTGCACCATAAATTAGCCTTTCCAGAGGAGATGTGCCTGGAATCTTAGAGTACAAACATGATAACAGAGTAAAGGCTTGCCTCCCCCTATGGCTATTAATCTCACAACATAGTCTGTCTCATAATGGCGGATCCCGGTTGAAAACTGCGTCACAGAGAGCCTTTTATTTTCTTCCCAGATATTCCAACAAACAAAGGCTTTACTTGTTGTTTTCATTTCCACACAGCTTATTTGGAGTATAGCGTCTAGATCAAGGGAAGTAATAGCGCCACTGTATTCTGCTCTGGTCAGACCTCACCTGGAGTACTGTGTCCAGTTCTGGGCACCACAGTTCAAGAAGGACACTGACAAACTGGAACGTGTCCAGAGGAGGGCAACCAAAATGGTCAAAGGCCTGGAAACGATGCCTTATGAGGAACGGCTAAGGGAGCTGGGCATGTTTAGCCTGGAGAAGAGGAGGTTAAGGGGTGATATGATAGCCATGTTCAAATATATAAAAGGATGTCACATAGAGGAGGGAGAAAGGTTGTTTTCTGCTGCTCCAGAGAAGCGGACACGGAGCAATGGTTCCAAACTACAAGAAAGAAGATTCCACCTAAACATTAGGAAGAACTTCCTGACAGTAAGAGCTGTTCAACAGTGGAATTTGCTGCCAAGGAGTGTGGTGGAGTCTCCTTCTTTGGAGGTCTTTAAGCAGAGGCTTGACAACCATATGTCAGGAGTGCTCTGATGGTGTTTCCTGCTTGGCAGGGGGTTGGACTCGATGGCTCTTGTGGTCTCTTCCAACTCTATGATTCTATGATTCTATTTTCCAATCTCACTTGCTCTAGGTCATTTTGACGGTTCTTCGGGGGGGGGGGGGTTGTTAGGTAATATCATAATAAGAAAAGAGAAAGTTTCCCCACCCCCTTTCCATTCCGTTTCAACATACCGGCATAGATGTTATTCTTTGATGTTATCTGCAGTCCACTCCATCACTCTTAACTTCTCAGTGGCAGATTTAATTAGCAGCTGGAAAAAAAACCCTTTCTTTGCTTGAAGCATGTGCGATGATTCTTATTTCCAATTTTTTTCTTTTAAGAAACGCAACTTGGGTCGCACTCGGAGACAGCGTCCGGGAGATCCGAACTCGCTCGAGGGTTTTCCGTCCAGTGACCTCACCCCCTCCTTCTTTTGAACTCGGGGGTGATTTATGGGCAACCGCGGATGAGGCTGCATCTCCCCTTACACCGGGGAGAAAAACGGGAGGCTGAATTACTCCCATATCAGCCCCTTAATTACCTCGAGTGAGCTGGAGAGATGGTATTGTCGGCCATCTTCCAAGGCGCCCCTAGCGGAGCCCTTTTGTATTTTTACTTCTGTTTTCTTTTGCAGCATCTCACATCCATCTTTGGATATAGACCTCTTCCAAGTTATCTCCATCATTCTTGTTTCCTCTTTGCAACCACATACGCCCTACTGTTAGCTTTAGATAGCCCACCCATCACATAGGTGGCTGCCCCTTTGTCTTTAGAATCATAGGATTGTTGAGTTAGAAGGGACCATAATGGTCATCTAATCCAACCCCCTGCAATGCTGAAATCTTTTACCCAACATGTGGCTCAAACTCACGACTGTGATTAAGAGTCTCATGCTCTATCAACTGAGCTATCCCAGCAATAGAAATTTAAGGTTTCCATATTAACAATGCTTTTGTCCATCAGCCTAAATTGCCCTTTGCAACATGTCCTGCAGATGTCCATTTCCACAGCATCCATAATTTTTTTTATCTTTGTTGTATCCAATTACTAGTTTTTCTAACATTCTGTGTTATGGTGCATGCTGTGTTGTTCTTAAGCTGCTCATGTTGCTCCGTCTCATCGTCCACTTCTCTGATCCACAACACATCACAGTTAATATGAACATATTCAACGTCAGTTTTCAAGTCTAAGTAAATAATTTTATTTTGCATTATGAAGCTGTTTTTTCCAAAGGCTACCCATGATTGTTTGGGTCTCCTCTTTATTCCAAAATTTCCTACGGTTTTTCGTTAGGATAGCTGAAAGTAGCGTATCCCAACATTCCTGATTATATCTTATCCGGCTGAGCTGAATAGTTTCCTTGAGTTGTCATGATCTGGAGAAGTAAATATCAGGCAATCGAGAGCTGCCTGTCTCTCTGAACTCTCCTGACCTCGGTTTTAATTGTTATGGTTTCTTTGTCAGTCCAGTTGCCAATCCCCCTCTTCTTAGGTGGCTTATGCGAGTGTGAATGGGACAGTTCAGTTATTAAAATGTCAATAAATTCCTCAAACCGGGGAAAGTTTGCCTTTCTCTACCGAGAACAAATGGGTCACACGATCAGAATTCACCAAACTTTGGAAAATGATAGAGTATGTTCGTTAACTCGTATCCTTGTGTGCTGGGATCTCGGTTCCTGGTGCGATGGATTAATTGACTGTTCTGTCTTTCTCGATGGGAAGACAAGTTTGCAATGTAGGGGGAGATGATCACTAAGCATAGGATCACCTATGAAGAATTCGACCACGTAGGGCATCATTTTAGTGGGTATCAAAATATAGTCCACCACACTATTTCCCTGCGGGGAGATATAGGTAAAATTCCCAGAGCCTTCCCAGTCAGTTAGCCCATTGAGCCATGTCAGGGCCGTGGTGTTAGTCAACTTAGTGAGTCGCAGACCCGCCAGATTAATTAGTGGATCCCGGGATCTGCGTTCCCAAAAACAGAAGTCTGGGAGAGCAGAGGTGTCCAAGATCTCCCATGCTTTTATATACACTTCCCATCCTTGACCTAAGCAGGCATTAAAGTCTCCAGTCAAGATAACATGTAGGTCAGGGCAGATGAAGTCCAGATTCTCAAGGATGTGTGCAATAAAATCCCATTGTGAGTTCTTGGCTGTGACAGTGAGAGTGGGAGGGATATACACATTGATCAATAACATTTCCTGGCTCCCCAGCTCTATCTTTGTTACTAGTAGTTTACAACTAACATTTGTCGACAGAATATGTTCACTTTTTATGTGGTTGACAAACAGGGTTGACAAACACTGTTTGGTTTTCTCTCCCCAGTATATCTTTTCGTCGTAAATAGATCTATTCAACTTGATTTTTTTCTTTGCATTCTATTTGTACATCATTCTCTTCTTTAAACCTTACTTTAGCCTTGCCTAGATTCATCTTCAGCCCTGTCTTTTTTGTTTCTTCATTTAGTTCTTCCAGTGTTTCTTTCAGTTCTTGTTGACTTTGGGCTATTATGACTATATCATCTGCATATTGTAGATGATTTAGCAATCTTCCATTGAGATTGATTTCTTTTTTCCTGACAATTCCAGGCTCTTTAATCCATCTTTCAAGGTGAGTGTAAGCAGCTTAGGTGATAAGTTATGTATAATAAAAAACTTAATTAAAAAAAAAAGTCAGTTTGGTCATCAAAGCAATTTCCCACAGCTTCTGTAACCACCCTTTTAATGTAGGGGTGTTTTCCTCTTTTGATAATTCCATTTTAAAAAGAGGTAGGAACAAATCAGTGTGATATGTGAGTCTGGATGTAGTGTAAATGGGGAATACTTGATCTTGTACCTAAGCCACAGGATGGGATGTGAGGTATCAATGAGAGATGGAGAAAATGCTCAAGAGATCCAAGTATTGGATTGTTTTTGCCACTTGTCTTATTAGAAATTGGTCTTTTCATTTCTTCCTTCCATATCGTTTGTTGTTGCACCTTGGAGCGACTCATCTACTTGCTAATGTTGCTGTCTTTCCAGCACCAGCCAAAAGTTTAAATTGCAGAGGCATGTGAGCAGCATCTTGTATAGATGGTTTTAATTGTATTATTCAGCTGCTTTTTATTGGTTTTGCTCCTTCTCTAAGCTTTTATTATTTTGTTATTCTATCTTACTGAATTTTACTTTTAATTGTTTGCTGCCTTCGGATCTTATGCTGAAGGGTAGCTAATAAAACTGCTAAATAAATACATACATTAAAATCATTAATAATTATTCACTATCTCATTGCATTGAATTCATACCTCTCATTTGTAATCAACAGCCTTAGATTTGCTTGAGTGGACCTTGGACTCTGTGAGTTCAGATCACAACCTTGTTTCAGATCCTATGCACTAGGTTTTATTGGGAAAGAGGGTCCATTGCTCTCCCAGTAGTCTTCATTCACAGTCTGCATATTACTTTCTGCGGCTATCATCAGTGCTGGTGATGCTGCCATACTTCAGAGAAGTCTTCCACAATCTACAGAATTTTCATAGCTATGTTTATTCATTATTAAAACATTTTAAACCTATCTTTTCATCCAACCAGGACCGTCAAAGTGGCTAACAATCAATCGGTTATGAAATACTGTTAGTTCTCTTTACAGATAAAACACTAATTAGCACAATTTAGCAGCTGCAAAACCAAGCAAGACCATATGATAATAATAGTAATAGTGACGGCAATAGTAACAACAACAACAACAACAACAACAACAACAATTTATTATTTATACCTCGCCCATCTGGCTGGGTTTCTCCATGCACTCTGGGTGGCTCCCAACAGAATATTAATAATGATAATAGAAAAGTGATAAAACATCAAACATTAAAAACTTCCATAGATAGGGCTGCCTTCAGATGTCTTCTAAAAGTCAGATAGTTGTTTATTTCCTTGACATCTGATGGGAGGGTGTTCCACAGGGCGGGCGCCACTACTGATGAGACTCTCTACCTGGTTCCCTGTAACTTCGCTTCTTGCAGGGAGGGAACCAGTAGAAGACCCTCGGTGCTGGACCTCAGTGTCTGGGATGAACGATGGGGGTGGAGATGCTCCTTCAGGTATACTGGGCTGTTTAGGGCTTTAAAGGTCAGCACCAACACTTTGAATTGTGCTCGGAAATGTACTGGGAGCCAATGTACCACAGCATCACAGTGTGGTACGCTGGTTTGACATCAACTGATAGGGAGTGCCAGCAGAGGGTGGTGAATATAGCACAAGATATTATGGGCTGTCCTGTGAATCCGCTGGATGAAATAGCGGAAGAACGTTGCCTCAGGAGAGTGAGGAAAATTCTCAGGGATGATTCACACCCTGGCCAGCACTTTCTTGATCTCCTGCCCTTGGGCAGAAGATACAGAAACATAGTTAGTAGCACCAACAGGGTAAAGAACAGCTTCTATCCGTGGGCTGTTAGGCTGCTGAATTAAAAGATAACAACAGGGCAATTGACTTTTGGGTTTGGTGTGCGTCAGTAAACGAGGGGAATTAAGACTAAGAGAGCTGAGAGGGGGGTGCTTGTGTAATCTCACTGTATTGTACAAGTTGTACAAGTGACAATAAAGTATTTCAATTTCAATGTAGGTCTTTCAGTAACGGTGTTACATGGTCTTGGTGGCCACTCCCAGTCACCAGTCTAGTTTCCGCATTCTGGATTATTTGCATTTTCCAGGTCACCTTCAAAAGTAGCCCCATGTAGAGCAGCACATTGCAGTAATCCAAGTGGGAGATAACTACAGCATGCACCACTCTGGTGAGACAGTCTGCGGGCAGGGAGGCTCTCAGCCTGCGTACCAGATAGAGCTGGTAGACAGCTGACCTGGACACAGAATTAACCTGTGACTCCGTGGACAGCTGTGAGTCCAAAATGACTCCCAGGCTGCGCACCTGGTCCTTCAGGGGCACAGTTACCCCATTCAGGACCAGGGAGTCATCCACACCAGCCCGCCCCCTGTCCCCCAAAAACAGTACTTCTGTCTTGTCAGGATTCAACCTCAATCCATTAGCCACCATCCATCCTCCAACTGCCTCCAGACACTCACACAGGACCTTCACCACCTTCAAAGAGAGGTAGAGCTGAGTATCATCCGCATACTGATGAACACCCAGCCCAAACCCCCTGTTGATCTCTCCCAGCGGCTGCATGTAGATGTTGAAAAGCATGGGGGAGAGGACAGAACCCTGAGGCACCCCACAAGTGAGAGCCCAGGGGTCTGAACACTCATCCCCCACCACCACTTTCTGGACACGGCCCAGGAAGAAGAAGCGGAACCACTGTATAACAGTGCTCCCAGCTCCCAGCCCCTCTAGATGGTCCAGAAGGATGTTATGGTCAATTGTATCAAACGCCGCTGAGAGATCCAGCAGAACTAGGAAACAGCTCTCACCTTTGTCCCTAGCCCGCCGGAGATCATCAACCAGCGCGACCAAGGCAGTTTCAGTCCCATGATGAGGCCTGAATCCCGATTGGAAGGGATCCAAATGGTCCGCATCCTCCAGGCGTGCTTGGAGTTGTTCGGCAACCACCCGCTCAATCACCTTGCCCAAGAATGGTAAATAGTTGGCCAAATTGGCTGGGTCTAAAGATGTTTTTTTAAGAAGCGGTTTAATGACCGCCTCTTTCAGTGGGTCTGGGAGGGCTCCCTCACAGAGAGAAGCATTCACCACCCCGCAGAGCCCATCGCCCAGCCCTTCCCAGCTCGCTTTTATAAGCCAGGATGGGCAAGGATCAAGGAGACAGGCGGTCAGTTTCACTTGTCTAAGCAGCCTGTCCACATCCTCAGAGGTAACAGATTGAAAATGAGCCTATGTAACTTGACTAGACAGGACTCTAGGACTCTCCCACCCCGGCCCTTCTCCCACCTTGGAGTCTTTGTTGTTTAGTCGCTTAGTCGTGTCCGACTCTTCGTGACCCCCTGGACCAGAGCACGCCAGGCACTCCTGTCTTCCACTGCCTCCCGCAGTTTGGTCAGACTCATATTTGTAGCTTCGAGAACACTTTCCAACCATCTCGTCCTCTGTCGTCCCCTTCTTCTTGTGCCCTCCATCTTTCCCAACATCAGGGTCTTTTCCAGGGAGTCTTCTCTTCTCATGAGGTGGCCAAAGTATTGGAGCCTCAGCTTCACGATCTGTCCTTCCAGTGAGCACTCAGGGCTGATTTCCTTAAGAATGGATAGGTTTGATCTTCTTGTAGTCCATGGGACTCTGAAGAGTCTCCTCCAGCACCATAATTCAAAAGCATCAATTCTTCAGCGATCAGCCTTCTTTATGGTCCAGCTCTCACTTCCATACATCATACATCACTACTGGGAAACCTTGGTGTCTACCTCTTTACAAATCTGAGCGACTTTATCTGCAAAAAAAACTTTGCAAAATCATTGCAGGAGATCTTGCAGGCCTTACCAAGCCCCGATGGTGAAGATAATTCCATTAGATTGCAAGCCACCTGCTGCTGTTTTCTGCAGAAATGAAAGAGGCGGTGAAGAAAGTCCTCTTCGCCGTCGCTATTGCCACTTGGTAGGCTCGATGTTCAGCTCTAACCAGTGTCCTGTCTGATTCAGAATGAGTTTTCCCGCCACCAGTGCTCTAGCCGTCTCAGCAGTTGTTTCATCGCCCTCAGCTCTGGGGGAAACCATAGGGCTGTCTGGGCTCCATGCAATTAGAGAGGATGCTTTGGAGCTAGACAGTTGATAGCCCTGGTAAGGCCACTATGGAATCAGCTGAAAGGCCATCAACATGGGAAACCATTTGGATCCATTAAGTGGGGGGGGGGGGAACCATCCAAATTGGTCCCACCTCTCTGCAGAGGGGAAGGCTCGCGGAGAAGTCCAGTTGCACCAGGAAGTGATCCGGCCATGGCACTACTTTTGTTTTGCTTTTACTTACTGTCAGTTCACACACATCCATAGAGGTAAACACTAGGTCTAAGGCATGCCTGTGACTATGAGTTAGGCCAAATGTATTCAGGGACAGCCCCATGGTGGCTATGCTTTCCACGAAGTCCTGAGCTACCCCTTGTAAGGTTGTGTTGGCATGGATGTTAAAGTCCCCTAGGACAACCAAACTAGGTGTTTCTAGCAGAACATCCTCCACGACCTGAAGCAGCTCAGGCAGGGAATCCTTGGTGCAGCGGGGAGGTCAGTACACCAAAAGGAATCCTGTACTGCCTCTATTGCCCAGCTTTCAGAACATGCCGTCAGAAAACTGGGTCTTCCCAACAGGATGCCTGGTGCAAGCTAATGACTGCAACCGCCCCCCCAACACCCATATAACCTGGGTTGCTGTGCGTAAGAGAAACCTGGTGGACCAGCAGCGGCAAGAACAGGCCCATCTGCTTCATCTAACCAAGTCTCTGTTACACATGCCAGGTCAAGTCCTCCATCCACAATCAAGTCATGGATGACAGCCGTCATGTGAGTCATTGACCTGGCATTGCACAACAGCTCCTTAAGGTCGTGTGGGTCTCCCTTGTTGATTCCAGTATCCTTCAAGTCAGGATCAGACCTGGAGTCAGGGATAGTCTTCAAACAACAACTAAACCTGCCTCATTGGTAATGACATGGTCTGGTCTTAGTGTAGCTCCTTCTCCTGCCTGTGATCACTGAGATCGGGTGTCCCAGAGAATCCCACTCCCCACCCCGTGGAACTTGACGCAGCCATTCTGTTGGCTGGGGCCCACTCCCAGGCAGTCCTGACCTTTTCCCCTTCAGAACAGAACACAAACCATACATCAAACTAATAAAACAGTAGAAACAACCCCCCAATAATAATAATAATTTGCAATCATACTAAAATTAAACCAATCCCCAGCCCCAACCAAACGTCCATCCCACCCCCCAACAAAAATAAACAAACAAAAATTCAAAATACTACAGATTAAAAACAATGTAGAAGACCTAGAAACATTTAAATAATTACTTAATAACATTAACACAGAGGGGCTGGCCCTTGCCCTTGCCTCACCCCCAAAGGGCCACCCCAAGGGACGACCCCCTTTGGTGTCTCCCCGCTGGGAGCAGCCCCGCCCCCTTAGGCAGGCTTTATAATGCTGCTCCAGCAGCTGGACCACACCCTCTGGGGCAGCAGCTGTTCCCATTTTGCCTGCCTGCCCAGGGACCTGCGCAAATAAGATGTACAGAAGAAGAAACACAAAGAATTTTAGGCAAAGCTACTAATTTTAAGGTGGTGTTCAAAACTGTATGTCAAACTTACATAGAAGACAAGAGGTCAAAACTAGTTTTAAAGCTTCATCAAGAAATTATCATCATACATTGGTCAACCACCAGAAGTTGTTTTTTTCTATTGTGCATTTTATTGGGAACATCAAAATGCTGATACATAAAAGAGCTATAAAAAGAGCTGGGGACCTAGTGTCACAGCACAGTTATTTGTTTTCCCTAACAGAACTCAGTCATCCGTTTGACTGACCCTGGCTAGAAACAGCTGGGAAACAGATTCTTTTGGAGAATTCCATGTCTATCACACAGCAAGAAGTTTAAAAATGTTCTGTTCATGTTATGTTGTGTTCCATCTTCAATGACCTAGAGATGAGCAGTGGGTGCTTTCATATAAATATAGGAACTCCTTGCTTTAATATGTGAAAACATGAAATGATTAATGCTAAATTAATTTAGTTTTAGTTTAGTTTTTTAATTTAGTTAATGCTAAATTAAAGCTTATTCAAGATAAATTATTCTATTTTTTTAAAAATATTTTTTATTCATTTTCCAAACAAGTTTTATACAGTCAACAAATTATTTTACACTCATGCTTCAATTTTTGACTTCCCTAGTTTCTCTGTCAATCTTTCGAAAAATTTCTATTTATTGACGCATTTCTAAACATGATATTGCCTTTCCCCACTCCTTTTCCTCTTACTCTCTTTTTTGCAGTATTTCTTACTATTTCACAGAGTCTCTTCAAAACCAACAAGCGTTGTCTGTGTATCACATATATTTTTCAGATATTCTGTAAATTTTCCCCAGTCCTCAATAAACTTTTGGTCTTTCTGGTATCGAATCTTCCCAGTCAATTTGTCCAATTCTGCATATTTGGTCAATTTCCTTCTCCATTCTTCCACTGTTGGAATTTCTTCCTGTTTCCATCTTTGGGCCAGAAGTAACCTTGCGGCAGTCACTGCATATTGAAACAGTTTACAGTCTCTCTTATTGATTTCATTTCCTACCATTCCTAATAGAAAGGCTTCTGGTTTTTTAACGAACGTATATTTCAACATCTTTTTCAATTCATTGTATATCATTTCCCAGAAGTCTTTCACCTTTTTACACTCCCACCACATATGATAGAAAGTACCTTCTTTTTCTTTACATTTCCAACACTTATTGCATGTTTTATACATTTTGGCCAGTTTAACTGGCGTTATATACCGTCTGTAAAACATTTTCATTACATTTTCTTTCAACGCAGTACATGCCGTAAATTTCAGCCTTTCATTCCATAATTTCATCCAATCATCATACTGTATATTGTAACCAAAGTCTCTTGCCCAGTGTATCATTACTACTTTTACCTCTTCATCTTTTGTATGCCACTCCAGCAACATTTTGTACATTTTAGACAGGTTTTTATACTCATTATTCAATACCTCCATTTGGAATTTTGATTCTTTACCTTCATACCCACACATTTTACAATCTTTTTTAAACATTTCATTAATCTGAAAGTAGTGTAACCAATCGTAAACAAGATAAATTATTCTAATTCTTCATTTATACAGTATTCTGTCTTTTGCCTGAAATGGGACTCAAGGTGGCTTACAGATAAAACAAGCAGCTAAAAACGGGGGGGGGAGTTATTAAACAGTGATATAATTAAAACTATCTATGTAAATGAGCTATTAAAATAGATTGTGCTTTGCAAATAGAATCTTCAGTGTTGCACCCATAATCTTTTGCAAGTTTAAGATTTATTTATTTATTTATTTATTATTTACCATTTGATTGTTTTTAAAACCAACCAACCAACCTCAAATACAACTACAGTGGTACCTCGCAAGACGAAATTAATTCGTTCTGCGAGTTTTTTCGTCTTGCGATTTTTTCGTCTTGCGAAGCACGGATTCCCTGGGTATTAACAGTTTTAAGAAAAAGGAAACAAACTCGCAAGACGTTTTCGTCTTGCGAAGCAAGCCCATAGGGAAATTCGTCTTGCGAAGCAACTCAAAAAACGAAAAACTCTTTCATCTTGCGAGTTTTTCGTTTTACGAGGCATTCGTCTTGTGAGGTACCACTGTAAGTTAGTCCTATAGCCATTAGGCTGATTAAATTCTTGCTATCCATTTGAAAAATCAAAAACAGAAAAATTCCCCAAAAAGAACAAAATTGCTGACAGAGAAATGCCAAAAATAAAATAAAAAACTGCCAAAAAGCTTTTCAGAAAGAACAAAAATGAAACTTTGCCTTGCCACTTGAGGAATGAGGTTATTACCCCTCTACTACTGTCCATACCAGGTCACCCAACCATTGCTATTGTGTCTTTTCTTTTAGCAGATCACAATGATCAGGTGACAGCAAAAACTGCAAGGTCTGTTATAAGATCTATTATAAACTTCCAAACTGCATTTTGTATAGTTAAGTTTTTACATCTTCAGTACATTTCATTTTCTTGCCTAGGAAGCTTCTCCCTGGTTTCGGAGGGGGCTGGGGGATTCTATCTTTTGCACTTTGAAACTCAAGCCTCAAAAGCTGAAAAACTCCGTAAAACATTTATCACTGGAATCACCACAAAACCTTCCACTTTCTATGATTTAATTCCCTCTGGGCTCATAACCTTATGTGAGGAATTAAGTATATGAATCCCTGTGGGTATAGGGCAGTATATAAATTTAATTAATTAATAATAGCAGCAGCAACAACAACAACCACAACAACAGTGTTCAAAACTCCCATTGTTCTGGGCACATTTTGCAACAGGGATTTTCATCAGCGCAAGCAGTTTCTGAGTTGTGCACCCAGTACTGCACCTAAGATTTCAGATTAAAACTGCAACTCTCTTTAAAAAAAAAATATTAAATTAATTTTCCATTAAGAACATCCAATTAATAACAAATCAGATCAAATCATAATCCAATTCAAGAAAAAACAAAACAAAAACAAATTACAATCCAAATTATTAATTATTAAATTTCAAACAGACTTCCCATATTCTGGATCTCTGAAGAATCATCTCACATAGTTATATTTCTGCCTTCTTGTGATTCTCATAACTTCCACATTCCGATCTTAAACTCTCAAAGTCTCCAGTCCCTGGCTAATCAATTCTCAGTCATGTTGAACAGTCATGTATCCTTTAATCTGACAAGCACAGCTTAGTTTGTGTATGTGTGTATTTCCCTTGTCTGTTGCCAGCGCAGCATTTCGTGGCTTACTGTTATCTTGCAGTCCGGGCTGTTGTCCAAGTCTACCGTTCGAAGTTCTATGACGCAGTAAATTCCTGAGTTGTCAGGTTATTATGCATACTGTTTGCAAATATATGTAGCAATTGAAATGGAATATATTCCACAGATGTAAATCATTTGGTGATTGATCAGCTTTTCCGGGGTCCACACACTCTTCCTCTGGGCCCTAGAGGGGAGCTGCTAGACACTCATTTCATCTTCTCTCCACTGGCGGAGGAACGGGCTTGTGGAGGCAGCAGGCCGCCCACGGCACCACTATTCTGGCAGGGTGCCATCGCAGCAGACCCCCCCCCCCCAGAATGCAGGAAGCAGGGAGAGCAGTCTCTCTCTAAGCAGCCAGGATGATGTCTAAAAGAAATACCGCCGCCCCTTCCCCCATTCATATGCTCCCCTCTCACGCGCTCGTCTGTCGTGGGGTCCCGGGGAGGGGAGCGTATGAATGGGGCGGTGGCAACGGCAGTATTTCTTTTCGCCATCATCCTGGCCAGTTAGAGAGAGACTGCTCTCCCTGCCTCCTGCTCCTTCCCCTTTCGGATGAGAAACAGAGAGAGAAAGGCACAGGCTCAACGTGCTGGCCATCATGTCCCTTTTCCCCGACAACATGCGCTTAAAAACAACAGCTGCCAAACCTAGAAGCACTTTGCACAAGGCGTTCTGCTGGGGTCTCCTGGTTTGTTTCATTAAAAAAACAAAGCACTCACTTTAAGAAACTGAGTATCCATCCATCCATAGTCCTGCATAATCCTTGGGATGGGAAGGTATTTCTTGCCATTGAGAATTGCGGCCAGCCACCACTGCCTTCTCTGTCTGCTCCTCAAGGTGACAACCGCCTAGCACCGTATTTTTCGCTCTATAGGACGCACCAGACCATAGGACGCACCAGACCATAGGAGGGAGAGAACAGGAAAAAAAAATTCTCCCCCTCTCTGCTCAGCGCCCCTTCAGAGAAGTGGCAGGAAAAAAGGAGCCCCTTCCATTTCTCATCCCGCTTCCCTGAAGGGGCGCTGCACAGAGAGGGAAAACTGTGCAGCACCTCTCCAGCGAAGTGAAGCTTGGAGAGCAAGAGGGATCGGTGTGCACCGACCCCTCTCGCTCTTCAGGCTTCAGGCGGCTATCCGCAAGCCTTCGGAGTGCAGCGGGGACTCCTGCTGCGCTCCGAAGGCTTGCGGATAGCTGCCTGAGCCCCCGGAGCGCAGCGGGAGTTCGCACCACTATAAGAGAACAAGGGAGTTTCATGGTGAGTTCCGGCGCCTCTTTTTCTAGAAAAATAGCACTGGCTTTAGCAAACAAAATGGAGTTCTAAATTGAGTCCTAAAAGGATATAGAGAGATCGGAAATTCCCTTTCATGTACAGCAACTTAAAACACAGCTTGAAACACAGCAGGGGGGAATGACAGCTACTTTCTGAGTCACTAATGTGTACATGCCCTAAGTCTAAAAGCATATCTACATAATTACACTAATATTAATAATCCAAAATAAGATCATGTGGCTGTTTAAAAATAATTACTTTCTTGATATTCTAAATTTCAGTGAGAAATGCTCATAATTTTTGGTAATATTTGCACCATGTTTGCAAACAAGCAACAGTATTTTTGGTGCACTACAATGTAGGTCTTCAAATATTTCTGTTTGTTCCCAGAACAGACATTTCCTGAATCTGTTAAGCACTTCGGCTTGGAACGTAATGAGAGAGGATGTGAACCGACAAGATGATATTGTTTTGAGTCTGCTAAAGGAAGTTGACTATTTGGATGTTTATAATCTCAGTATGTTAGCTTGTACTTTGATAAGAACGTTTTGTTTGCAAAGTAAACCGCAAGACCCACTGCAGTTCTGAGACAATGTTTATGCAGCTTTTGAAGTAAAGTACTGCAGAAAATTTCTGCATCATCCAAAAACAGTATCTGAGCTGTACAGTATGATGTATGTATGTACATATGTGTAAATAATAAGAGCAAATGAATTGTAAATTATATGTGAAAACTGAAAACTCCATAGAATAGCCAAATTGTGCAGGTGGGTGAACTACAATAGTCAGATGCAAAGTAGTTTATAAATAGACCTGTCTCAAAGCACCATGTAGGGAAGAGTGTCCAGACTTCCTAGTTTCCTGTTATGTGAACCTAATGATGTAATTCGTCTTAGGACCTTTCTGAGTTAAGCAGATGGGACAATCATAGATATGTAAGCAAAGAGCAGTTAAATATAGACACGGTACATCTCTGTATGTATTGTATTATTGATACTGGCCTATGTTTTGTTTTGACAAAATTAGATTGAAAAAAACCTTAAAATCTTTGCAACTGGCTTTAACTGCCTGTAGTTTGCTGAGAACCCTAGTATACTAGGTAAGAAATAATACATTGGAGCAACAGGTTTATGTGAACCTGGAAGAGGAAGGATGTATTGTCCTTTGCTTTGCAATGCATAGTTTCAAAGTTTGCATTCCAACAAAAATCTTTTGATGAATAAGATGAGCTCCCATTTTTCACTAAGAAAAGCATTCAGGCGTCACTTGCAGTTTCACATTCTTTGAGTTGTTTGTACATAAATGGTAAGCTCTGTTCCCATCTGCAGAAATATTGTTCTGTTTAATCTTGCTCTTTTTTCCAAGCACACATGTAGCTCATACCAGTGTATCTAGCAGGGATACAGTGTACATAACTTTACTGCTTGTAAGGCTGATTAAATTTTCAGTGATGTCTTTTCTTTTAGAATATTTAACCACTTCTCATTCAGCAACAGAGGCTGCTGCAGCTTCCAATTGTCTTCTCTCTTTTTTGTTGGCAAACACACACACACACACACACACTTTAAAACATTTTTGTTTCAATGTCATTTTTAATTTACTATGCATCCAAGTAGTAAATGGTATTCAATTTAAGATTGGTTAATGAGTCCCCAATCATTAATAATCACTTAAAATGTTCTTCTAGGAAAGTAATAGTCCCACTCTATTCTGCCTTGGTCAGGCCACACCTGGAATGCTATGTCTAGTTCTGGGCACCACAATTTAAGACAAACTGGAAGGTATGCAGAGGAGGGTGACTAGATGATCAAGGTTCTGGAAACCAAGCCTTATGAGGAATGGTTGAAGGAGCTGGGTATGTGTAGCCTGGAAAAGAGGAGCATGAGAGGAGATGATATAGTCATCTTCAGATTTCTAAAGAGTTGTCACCTGGAGGTTGGAGCAAGCTTGTTTCCTCCTGCTTTAGCGGGTAGAACTTGAACCAATGACTTCCAGTTACTAGAAAGGTGATTCCAATTCAACATCAGGAAGAACTTTCTGACGGTAAGAGTTGTTTGGCAGTGGAACAGACTCCCTTGGGAGATGGTGGACTTTTCTTCCTTGGAGGTTTTTAGCAGAGGTTGGATGGCTATCTGTCATGGAGGCTTTAGCTGAGATTCCTACGTTGCAGAAGGTTGGACTGGATGACCCTCGCAGTCCCATCCAACTCTACGATTCTATGATTCCCTTTAGTTTTGCCATACTAGTTGTTTTTCTTGCTGTTGCCGTGCTATTTAACTGTCATTTGAATGTTTGTTTTATTTTTCAGGGAGGGAAGTCTTATACAGGACCTTGTGCAGGAAGAGACTGCAGTTGGGGTTGTGAATGTTTCCCAGAAAAAGGAGCTCGTGTGAGTACCACTTTTTCTAATCACATAAGAATTCTCACCATTTTATCCTAGGGATCAAACAATTGCCCCTAGATTTAGGACTTAAGATATAAACAACAAAACAATACAAAAATAATAACAAAACATTTCAACAATGCAATACTAGCAATACAAAATATGTCCTTCCATGAACAGAAGGAGCCTCCTGTGAACAGAAGGGGTAATCTGTTAGTGGAATGGGCTTGTTCCAAGTGGTCACTTCCATGAACTGAAATGGAATAACCTGCTGCCACCTACACTGCTCTAAAGGGCTCCCAAACCCTAGCAAATTTTCAGTGGCTGCGGACGCAGCAGAGATCCAAGAGCATCCAGCTTTGTGAGCAGAATTCCACTCATGAAATTCTAGATTCAACTATTGCCTATAATTGCATTTGACATTTCAGATTTAAGCTGGAAAGAAAGGTATCATATGACATGTTCCTGTAGACTACAGCATTTGGAGGCAAGTTGTTTGGTACATGCTTAGCTCAAATTCTAAATCATGCCTCACGTCACCTCCTCATGGTGGCACTGTTTTAAAAAGCCTGCTCCTCAGTATCTTTACATCAAATAAATCTTAAAGTAAATCCTCATTAAATGTGATTTGGGCACTACTGTTTGAGAGCTCTTGCATTTATTCATCTGTTGTTATTGAAATGTACAGTCATGTGATATTGGAAAACTGTCAAAATAAATTACACAGTGAACATCTACACAACAATTTGAATATTCTCCAGTTACATTGTTTTAATTAGATTTGAAATGAACAGTGGTTTTTAATTAGAATTATATCATTTTTGAAGCAACAGCACTTTATAACTGAAGAATATTGAATTTTAATATTGGGAAATGGACTTAATACCCTAACTTCTCAAGCAGTGAACAAAAATTATTTGATTTGATATGCAAGCATACTTCCAAGCCATCTAATTTGTCCGGAATGTTGTAATTATTTTCTTTAAATGTAAAATCTTTACTAGCAGCACTTCTTGAATAATAGGTTGCATTTCTCAGCATCTTATAACAGTGCACTTGACAGCTGTGTAGCCACTTTAATCGTAAGTTCATTTGGAATCTTCAGAGGTGACCAGAATTAATGGAAATGTTTTTGTCTTACTATGGAGTATAAGAAAATAAGGCCTAATTAAATTAAATTTTCCGTTTGTAGTTTTTCATGTGAGTCATAGGTCCAGCAATGCTTGAGTTTAATGGGTCATTCTTCTGGTAATAATGTCTAAAAATGGTTCTGGGTGCAGCTGTAGAGTTTTAATGTTCAATAGTGCTGACTTTCTTTTTGAATTATTGACTGCCTATAATAGTGGATGGTTAGAGATGGTATCCCCTTCATGGATCACTGCCTTGCCGTGGCGAAGGGGCTTGAAGAACTCAGAGAAGCTATGAACTATGCCGAGCAGGGCACCCAAGATAAGCAGGTTATAGTGGAGAGTTTTGACCAAACGTGATCCACCTGGAGGAGGAACCGGCAAGCCACTCTAGTATCCCTGCCAAGAAAACTCCATGGACGAAGACAACAGGCATATAAAAGTTATGACGCTGGAAGATGAGCCCCTCAGGTCGGAAGGCGTCCAACATGCTACTGGGGAAGAGCAGAGGACAAGTACAAGTAGATCCAGAGCTGATGAAGCGGCTGGGCTAAAGCCGAAAGGACGCTCAGTTGCGGATATGCCTGGAAGCGAAAGGAAAGTCCAATGCTGTAAAGAAAAATATTGCATAGGAACCTGGAATGTAAGAACCATGAACCTGGGTAAGTTGGATGTGGTCAAAAATGAGATGGCAAGAATAAATATTGACATCCTGGGCATCAGTGAACTAAAATGGACGGGAATGGGCGAATTCAGTTCGGATGACCATCATATCTACTACTGTGGGCAAGAAACCCGCAAAAGAAATGGAGTGGCCCTCATAGTCAACAAAAGAGTGGCAAAAGCTGAACTGGGATGCAATCTCAAAAATGATAGAATGATCTCGATACGAATCCAAGGCAGACCTTTTAACATAACAGTAATCCAAGTTTATGCACCAACTACTGGTGCTGAAGAAACTGAAATTGACCAATTCTATGAAGACTTACAACACCTTATTGAAGTGACACCAAAGAAGGATGTTCTTCTCATTATAGGGGATTGGAATGCTAAAGTAGGGAATCAAGAGATAAAAGGAACAACTGGCAAATTTGGCCTTGGAGAGCAAAACGAAGCAGGGCAAAGGCTAATAGAGTTCTGTCAAGAGAACAAGCTGGTCATCACAAACACGCTTTTCCAACAACACGAGACGACTCTACACGTGGACATCACCAGATGGGCAGCATCGAAATCAGATTGATTATATTCTCTGCAGCCAAAGATGGAGAAGCTCTATACAGTCAGCAAAAACAAGACCTGGAGCTGACTGTGGCTCAGATCATCAGCTTCTTATAGCAAAATTCAAGCTTAAACTGAAGAAAGTAGGAAAAACCACTGGGCCGGTAAGATACAATCTAAATCAAATCCCTTATGAATACACAGTGGAAGTGAGGAACAGGTTTAAGGATTTAGATATGCTGGACAGAGTGCCTGAAGAACTATGGATGGAGGCTCGCAACATTATACAGGAGGCAGCAACGAAAACCATCCCAATGAAAAGGAAATGCAAGAAAGCAAAGTGGCTGTCCAATGAGGCCTTACAAATAGCGGGGGAGAGAAGGCAAGCAAAATGCGAGGGAGATAGAGAAAGTTACAGGAAATTGAATGCAAATTTCCAAAAAATAGCAAGGAGAGACAAGAAGGCCTTCTTAAACGAGCAATGCAAAGAAATAGAGGAAAACAACAGAATGGGAAGAACCAGAGATCTGTTCCAGAAAATTGGAGATGTGAAAGGAACATTTTGTTCAAAGATTACCATAATAAAGGACAAAAGTGGAAAGGACCTAACAGAAGCAGAAGACATCAAGAAGAGGTAGCAAGAATACACAGAGGAATTATACCAGAAAGATATGGATGTCTCGTACACCCCAGGTAGTGTGGTTGCTGACCTTGAGCCAGACATCCTGGAGAGTGAAGTCAAATGTGCCTTAGAAAGCACTGCAAATAACAAGGCCAGTGGAAGTGATGGTATTCCAGCTGAACTATTTAAAATTTTAAAAGATGGTGCTGTTAAGGTGCTACACTCAATATGCCAGCAAGTTTGGAAAACTCAGCAGTGGCCAGAAGATTGGAGAAGATCAGTCTACATCCCAGTCCCAAAGAAGGGCAGTGCCAAAGAATGCTCCAACTACCACACAATTGCACTCATTTCACACGCTAGCAAGGTTATGCTTAAAATTCTACAAGGAAGGCTCAAGCAGTATGTGGACCGAGAACTCCCAGAAGTGCAAGCTGGATTTAGAAGAGGCAGAGGAACCAGATACCAAATTGCAAACATGCGCTGGATTATGGAGAAAGCTAGAGAGTTCCAGAAAGACATCTACTTCTGCTTCATTGACTATGCAAAAGCCTTTGGCTGTGTCGACCACAGCAAACTATGGCAAGTTCTTAAAGAAATGGGAGTGCCTGATCACCTCATCTGTCTCCTGAGAAATCTCTATGTGGGACAAGAAGCTACAGTTAGAACTGGATATGGAACAACTGATTGGTTCAAAATTGGAAAAGGAGTATGACAAGGCTGTATTTTGTCTCCCTGCTTATTTAACTTATATGCAGAATTCATCATGCGAAAGGCTGGGCTGGATGAATCCCTAGCCGGAATTAAGATTGCCGGAAGAAATATCAACAACCTCAGATATGCAGATGACACAACCTTGATGGCAGAAAGTGAGGAGGAATTAAAGAACCTTTTAATGAGGGTGAAATAGGAGAGCGCAAAATATGGTCTGAAGCTCAACATCAAAAAAACGAAGATCATGGCCACTGGTCCCATCACCTCCTGGCAAATAGAAGGGGAAGAAATGGAGGCAGTGAGAGATTTTACTTTCTTGGGCTCCATGATCACTGCAGATGGTGACAGCAGCCACGAAATTAAAAGACACCTGCTTCTTGGGAGAAGGCAATGACAGGCCTAGACAGCATCTTGAGAAGTAGAGACATCACCTTGCCAACAAAGGTTCATATAGTTAAAGCTATGGTTTTCCCAGTAGTGATGTATGGAAGTGAGAGCTGGACCATAAAGAAGGCTGATCGCCGAAGAATTGATGCTTTTGAATTATGGTGCTGGAGGAGACTCTTGAGAGTCCCATGGACTGCAAGAAGATCAAACCTCTCCATTCTGAAGGAAATCAGCCCTGAGTGCTCACTGGAAGGACAGATTGTGAAGCTGAGGCTCCAGTACTTTGGCCACCTCATGAGAAGAGAAGACTCCCTGGAGAAGACCCTGATGTTGGGAAAGATGGAGGGCACAAGGAGAAGGGGACGACAGAGGACGAGATGGTTGGATAGTGTTTTCGAGGTTACCAGCATGAGTTTGACCAAACTGCGGGAGGCAGTGGAGGACAGAGGTGCCTGGCGTTCTCTGGTCCATGGGGTCACGAAGTGTCGGACACGACTAAACGACTAAACAACAACAGTAGTAGTAGTAGTAGTAATAATAATAATAATAATAATAATAATAATAATAATAATAATAATAATAATAATGTAGCCCAGAGAAATTCTTGAAAATTAGATGTTTTACTTCCTTTGAATAAAACAAACTGTCTTTTTGCTTCCTTGAGAACTAAATGAGGACACAATTCACTTAAAGCTATGCACTTCTGAGCACCATTGATTGCGGTGGGAGAGGAGAACATGTGTAACTTTCTCCTGTTGCGATCAGTGGGATTTAAAGATGATTGCCTTGTCTGAAGTATGCTCCTTTTTCACAACAGCAGAATACTGTGGAAGCACAAAGTATGTAGGAAGACATCACATAACGTACAGAAGGGGAACCTTTTGAGCTAAGAAGAGTTCGGATTTGATACCCCGCTTTATCACTACCCTAAGGAGTCTCAAAGCGGCTCACTACCTCCTTTCCCTTCCTCCCCCACAAAAAACACTCTGTGAGGTGAGTGGGGCTGAGAGACTTCAGGGAAGTGTGACTAGCCCAAGGTCACCCAGCAGCTGCATGTGGAGGAGCGGAGATGCGAACCCAGTTCACCAGATTACAAGTCTACCGCTCTTAACCACCACACCACGCTGACTAAGGGAAACAGAACACCCTTTCCTTTATTATTACTATTATTTATTAAATTTGTATACTTCTCTGTACCCAGAGGTCTCATAACATAGCATTCCATTACATAACATAACATTCAGCATATTACATACTATCAGTTTGAAACCTTGGCACAGTTGCAGACTGTTTATACTGTTTACCTTCTCCAACAACTGCAGGGAATGTTTCTTTCATAGAATATAATGTTAGGTATATTTTGAGTCCTACTTGGCTGATTCAAGTTGTCCTCTGTGCTAGACAAATGGCAGCAACCTGCCTGTCCACCCCCAAAGCAAGCGTGGGGAAACCATTTTGGCCAGTTGTGGATGACAGAATAAAGTGAATTACTTTCCCTACATAAAGCACTGGAACTATTTATCTGCAATTTTGCAGACTTCATCCAGTTCATAGAGGCTTCTGTGCCTATACATCTTCCACCCCTCTCCTTATCCAGCTGCAACACCACAACCCTGCAGTGTTCTCAATGGCTCTTACTCTCAGGTAGTTGCTGCCACCACCACTTAACTCGTTGCCCAGATGGGAGGGGACCTGGGATGAAAGCAGGCATTTTTCGAAAGCCAGTGCACCCAGCACTCCTCAGTGCAACCTGCACACAAGTTGTTGGGGAAAATAGGACCAGCTTTTAGCTGCCTTGCCTTAGGCCAATATCCAAGCTGCTTCCTTGTTTCCCTGGCAGAACCCCCTAAACTTCTTAAACTCCAGGAACACTTGAGACCAAGACACCCTGTGTTTCCCAAGTAGTTCCCTTGCAAGTTAGTCAGAGTTTAAAGGCGGCCAAAACTCCCCAAGTCTCTCCCAGATCTCAGAAGAACGTATTGGACTCGCACAACTCTGAGCCTAAACTTTCAGTAGCATGAACTCCAATCGTCTAGGCATGGGGGCTAGGGCTTCTAGAACCCTGAGGTTGGTAACCACACACACTTCAGTGGTCAAATTAGGAAACTTCATTAAAAATAAAAGCTAGGGGAAAGCAGGCAGGAGGTCAAAACAGGCAACACAATAAACCAGAGCCCTGTGGCTCTAAAACTGGACTAATGCTAGCCTATTCACTATAATAGAGCCGTTTGGCTTACAAGCCAGCAGCGAAGATGGCCAGCTTCATAGAAAGTCCAATCTGGATCCCTGATGGTGGGAGGGAACAACACTGCCAGGGCAGCTCAGCTTTTTAAAATCTCTTTCCTCTCTCTGGGAGGAGTGACCCCTCGCTCTTTCTGACAAACAAAATGCAGAGCCAGATGCTCACATCAGTCATGTCTCCCAGGTAGGCTTCTAAGGCACCAATTTTTACATTTGAAGGAGATACACATGACAGACTGACTGAGAGAAGTGGTGGGGGCAGATCAGGATTTTTATTCACATTCACAAAGCAAGATAGCACTTTGAAAAGGAATTGCCAATATTCTGCTGGTTATCAGGTAACAACAGCAGCAAAGGCAACAACAATTTATTATTTATACCCCGCCCTTCTGCCTGGGTTTCAAAGCTCTGTCTCGCAGAGCACTTTGCCAAGTATGTACCATGGAAGACCCTTGTGGGCAAAAAAGGTCATGTGACATTGTGACATTAGATGACTGACAAGTGGGCAGCTCCACCCACCTGTCAAACCTGGTCCACAAGGGTTGGGGAGGGTTAACAATCTAGCCTACTGGCCAGACCCCATTCCTCACCCTAACTCTGAAACAAACTCTGAAAACCCTAGCCCCACACTGCTTTTGCAGGCCATGCTGGGCTGGCACACGCACACGGCATCTCCCAACCCTCTAGCTTTCCTGCCCCAGGCACCCCAGTGGCTTGCTACGCTGCTGAGAGAAGCAGAGCTATTTGCATGCTGAAGAAAATGGTCTTTCTGTAAAGATATTCACCAGATATATCAACCGGTTCTGCATGTAGCAAATCCTATAAAATCTGGAGTAGGGGTAGCCAGTGTGGCCTTCCAGCTCCCATCATCACTGACCTGCATTGACCTGTAGGTGTCACTTTAGTTGACTTGATCATGCCCTTGATAATCCTACCAGGTGTTTGCAAAAAAAGGCCAAAAAAAAAAAGCAGTGGTACTTCAGACCGTCTGGCATCTGCTACAGAAGATAGGTAGGCAGTAGTGTGAATTCCTTGACCTCAAAGAGATCTGTTTGCTTGGCTCCATGGTGTCAAAAGACATTGATTACATTTATTTAAAATATTAACACATCATACTTTTCATGAATAGATTACTTTTAAGTCTAATGTTTGCTATATTGGATTATATATTAATGCTGTACTGTTTTTAACATTTGATTGGGGGCTGCCCAGAGTGGCTGGGGAGACTCAGCCAGATGGGCGGGGTATAAATAATAAATTAATAAAAAAATTAATAATTTGTTTTATATGAATTCTCCGTACCTGGAAGTATTGAAACCAGGGGTGGTGCCCATCCTCTTGCCTTTTGAACTCATTCTAAGTTAGTATTTTTCATCTCTTTTAAGTATATATTCTCTCTTTTACTAATTAGCAACCTCTGGTGGTAGCTTCCCCCTAAAAAACCTTAGGCCAGAACTAGCAAAAGGGACAAATGTAAAGGTCTACATTTAAGGCAGGAAGAACGAGATGCACATGGAGGACACCACCCTTGGCAGCAGTGCATGTGATAAGGTTGTAGACTTTAACCTTAACAAGAGTCAACTGTGTAATCCAGCTCAAAGAAAGTCATAGTCCCACTCTATTCTGCCTTGGTCCAGTTCTGGGTACCACAATTTAAGAAGGATGTTGACACGCTGGAAGATTTGCAGAGGAGGGTGACCAAAATGATCAAGGGTCTGGAAACCAAGCCTTATGAGGAACAGTTGAGGGAGCTGGGTATGTTTAGCCTGGAAAAGAGCAGGCTGAGAGGAGATATGAGAGCCATCTTCAAATATCTGAAGGGCTGTCACAAGGAAGATAGAGCAAGCTTGTTTTCTTCTGTTCTGGAGGGTAGGGCCCAAAACAATGGCTTCAAGTTTCAAGAAAGGAGATTCTGACTAAATGTCAGGAAGAACTTTCTGACAGTAAGAGCTGTTTGACAGCGGAACGGTTTCCTTTCGGAGGTAGTAGATTTGCCTTCATTGGAAGTTGGTATACAGAGGTTGGATGGCCATCTGTCATGGATGTTTTAGTTGAGATTCCAAAGATACTAACCCTTCACTAACACCCCCATCCTCATCACTGAAACCAGTAATGAAGCAAAATTGTGCAAAACAAATAGTAGATGTTAATTAAGACATAGATCAGTGACAAAAAAGGGTGACAGTTTTCTAGCATTACAATGAGAACAACAATAATGAAAAGAAAAGAGTGATATTTATTATGCTTAAAATAATTATAATGCCTCCATTCTGAGATGCCAGGGCCAGCTGGTGATGCAAGATTGAAGATCACTGGTAATGACAGTTGTAAAAATATGAATTGAGTCTTATCAGAATCAGGGTGCCAACCTGCAGAGTTGATCACATAACACGGTGTAGGCACACCATTTGAATAGCAATGCCCATTAACTGGCAGGGTGGGGGTGGGGGACAGCCATCTCAAATATTTTATAGGAATTTGCTCCTATGATCAGAATACAGATAGTAGTTAAGGCTGCATAGACAATAGCCTAACTAAACCCAAAGATAACATAAGGGTGGATGATCAGCGTTGTGAAAATGAGCAGAATCATTGGGTAAAATGATAGATTAAAAAAATGATAGAGCAATTAGATTGTTCTCTGAGCTAACAGAATGGGAGGGTAAACCAGACTGAAATGGATCAAAAGATGATTTAAGTCCTATTTTTTCAGGCAGGGAGATGTACAAGTGGACAGTTTGTTCATTTTTGTCTCCCCTGCTCTGTTTCTCCTGCAAGAGAGACACAATGCAGACAACGCTGTGATAAGCAGGCATGAGACAGTCTCCATTCATGGAGTTACGTGTCACAGTACTTTATTCAGTAAAGTACTTTATTCAGTAGTTTATTAGGGTTATGCTATTTTTAGAAATATTAGGGTTATGCTATTTTTAGAAATATAGAGGCACACAATTGGTCCATGTAGTTCAAAATGGATGACACTAACTGACAGCAGCTCCCCAGGGTCTTATAAAAGCAAATTCCCAGCCCCAATTTTGAACGCAAATACAAGAGAGAGGCTGAAGGCCACCCACCTCCCTTTCTTATTTGCTTTGCTGGTCCATGCTGCTTTGCCCCCCACCCCCACCCCCCTGAGTATGCAGCTGAAGCCTAACTGCCCTCTGCCTGGGTGATGTTTGAGCACTTGACTGGGGGCCAAGTCCAGCAGTAGCCCAGAATCAGCTTCTGGTTAGCCCTCCACTCATTGGGCAAGGTGTGCACGGGGTGTGTTTATGTTGTTGCAGGGAGAGGTTCTTTAGCATCCACCTACAAGTGTTAAGCATAGTAGAATAGAATAGACTTTATTTGCATAGCCAACAGGCCATGGCATCAAAGGACAGACAAATTCTGTTGGGCATAGTATTTGCAGGAAATAATTTCTAAAATATAATCTGATCTCAGATTAACCCACCACAGTAAATACCCATTCTGGTTGCTAGGAAGAAATGAAGAGCAGTGGAAAGTTAGGGAAAATGAGGTGTTTAGAACTATGAAGATTCAAGGACTACAAAATGAGATGGAAGCTGAAAAAAATTATAAGCAGTAATTCATTAGGACCCCACGGATTCCTCTCACCTGGTGTCCAAACAACTCATGCATCAATCACAGCTCTGAAAACACTGGGAGACAGGAGTAGTGAAGCTAGCTCACCATCTCACAGCGATGACTTGGAATTTGCCTACACATTTTGCATTGTATCTTTCCTTCTAAGATATATATCAGCTCAGAGTCCAGACCCACTTCTGACTTGCAAACCCAGCACATTGGTCGTCTCTCTACTTATTATTAGCAGCCTTGCATGGCCATCCAAGATGGCATAAGAATCCTTCCTGGCCACTAGGGGGCAGCCAAGCTGTGACCTGGTGTGACCCTGATCGGGTGGGAGGGATATGTAATGGCTTCATGAGGCTGAGACACGTATGATGACATCTTCCAGAGATTATACTACCAAATCTCACGAATCTCAGCAAATCCATCTTGCCAGATGTTCCTATCCATTGCACAATTTCTTCACCCTCAGTCCATCTCGGCTGCAATGCCCTGTAAGTTCCCCCAAGCGCACACCCCAACCGCAGGATGGGGGAAATAGATCATCCCCCCTCCAGCAGGCCTTGTCACAGTTTAGGGACCAGGGGTGGCAAGTTGTTGATTAAAAAGATAATTTGAGTAGAAAAACAGCTCAAATAAGACATTTTTCAACGGGAAAATTGCCATGGTGGGAAGGGTTAAGCAGCTCCCACACACACTGTTCCCAGTTGTACCTTTCTGCAGCTGCTTGCTGTTAAGAAGAAAATAAATATGGAAAACATCAGGAAACTTGCACATATCTGCCATGTAACATCCAGTTTGGCTCTAATGAAAATGGTATTACTAAGAAAGCATGAATTTATTCAGATGGCAGAGGTGCAAGAGATGTATTCATTTTCAGAAGCAAAGTAATTCCCTGATATTGGGGGAATGCCAGAAGCTGACTTTTTCACATTTATCAGCCAGTATGGATGTGAAGTGTCAGACTACATAAACTATTCTAAGCAGAAATTATGGAAACAATCCATTTACAGGACGAAAAGGCACATGATATAATACTAGCATGGTGGTTAAATGTTTAAGATTTCCCCCCCTCATTTATTTTTGCACAGAGAGGGTCAAAGAAAAGTAAGCAAACTTTGAGAGACTACAAATATTTGTGACGAGGGGGGAAAGCAACAACCCAGAGCCTTTTCACAGAGGGAAAGACAACATTTTAAGTAACCTTAGGAGAGTTAATCAAAATAATTCAATACATGCTAATGACTTAAATTGTTGACATTGCTGAAGCAGAACATAATTTACAAATTAGGAAGCTAAAGTAAAGCAGGAAATTCCAGAGAAAGAATTTCACATTTGCTAGTAAACAGAGAACAAACTGAAGTCCTAATGGAAATAAATGATCATTTGATTATCTAGCTGGCTTAAATACTGCTTTCATTGTTCTAGAAAACGAAAGGGCAGACTGTTGAATCAATAGCTACCTAACATTACTAAGGGCCGCCCTGACACATGTACTGCAATGAAATGAAATGAAAATGTTATGCACAAATTAATTAAATAACTGTATTAACAAAACTGTTAAATGTTAACACAATTAGTTACAAGTTACAATTTCACCCGAAAGGGTTCCCAACGAGCCATCCTTTTGGGGAACAGACAGGGCAAAGCAGAATATCTAAGTGCACATGAGCACAGTGTGACCTTTTGTCCTCGACAGCTTCACCCCTGTTCTTTTAATTATTCCAGTGACCTGAAATGCTTTATACTGTGATGCCAATAAAGGTATTTGATTTGATTAGTTATAAGTTAAATATAACTGAATGTGTGTGACATGCACAAATGATCACACTAAAACCCAAAGCAAAGTTGAAACTACTTCATGAAATTGCCCTATGTCTGCAAAAGGCAGAGCTGCTGGAAATGTTAAAGTTAACATTTAAGGACTCCTGAAAGACAGGCATATGTCACAAGAATCCTATGTAGGCCTATATAGAAACAAGCCTCACTGGGTGCAATTGGACACACGGCAGCCTCCTCTTCCTGTAAATGGGAGTTCTGTTGTGAAAGAGCCACCATGGTTGTCTCTTCAGCCTCTCCCTCCCCTCCCCACCCCCAGCAATAGGGGAGTATAGAGTGGCTTGCTTACAGATCCCTGAAAGTCCCATATTCTGCTGTGGCAACCATCTATGCAACCTGGTATGTGCTGCACTATCAAGGGCTCCTTCATTTGTGCCCCCATGTAAGATGGCCTTTCCCTACTCAGAAGAGCCTTCAGTGGTTGATGCAGCTCCTGGGAACGGCTACTCTCAGTTGACCATGGAGGGAGGGAGGAGCCCCATGAGATGACCTTTCTCCAGAGCTGATTGGGTGGCCCTGTGGCAGCTATCTTTATTAAGGAATCTTACTCATCCACCTAATAAGTTGCTACTATATTGCACTGGATAGCTCAGTTGGTTAGAACATGGTCTGATAATGCCAAGGTTGCAGGTTCAGCCCCCATATAGGACAGCTGCATATTCCTGCATTGCTGGGGTTGGACTAGATTATCCTCAGGGTCCCTTCCAACTTTACAATTCTATAATTTTATATACTAATTCAAGTTAGTTGCATAATACTCAGCAGTCCTACTTGTAATCTCAATTTTATAATAATATTTTAAATTGTACTTTTAGCCATTTTATTTTAATCAGGGTTTTAGTAAGAACAGAATGTTACAGATTTTCATACCACTGTCATGTAAGCTACATTTGTGGTTCCAAAGATGCTAAACAAATTTTATAAATGGTGTTGTTTGTGGATGTACTCTGCAGATTTAAAAACACATTAATGAGATTTACAGAAGAATTCTTGCCTAAGTTACTTTGACCTTATCCTGCTCTGTAGACTTTTTTCTTGCTGCAATTTGGACCAATTCTTTTGGGATCAAGCCATCAAGTCTCTCATGCTCTTTGACTTCATTTTAACTATGAATGGCACATTCTTTGAACACTTACAACAGGATTCTATACAGTGTGGATGTGGGATAAGCATGTGAAATAGAGGGAAAATATTGAAATGCTATTTCCTGTCGGTCCAGTCATACATTCTCCATTCCATTTCCCATGCTATTCCTTAGCTGGTTTATCATAAGAGATTTTCTAGCTATGATAAATTAAACCCCACTTTAGAATAGGAATGGGCTTTCTACAGGGTGCAGGGAGGCTGGATACCCAGTTCCACAGCTGTAGACATAAATGTAAAATCTGTTTCCATTTTGACTATGTCCCTGAACAACTGACGTAACTGCTGCGTGGAATTATTTGAGAGTTGTAATTTGACACCAAGGACTAAATCCCAATTGAGCAATAAAAGTTCAGTGAAAACTAATTCCTCCTTCTTGGGACAGGAAGGTGCTTACTCTTCTTCACTTATTGACTGCATTCAGATGACATGTCGAACCGGAGGAGATGAGAATTTGCCCCACATGCATACACTCTGGCAGAACTTAAGGAAAACAAGGGAAGATGTCTGCTTTGGCCGCAGCAACACACACCTTTGTTGCATCCCCCTTGGACTACTGCCTTGCGCCCTGTATGGGGCTGCCTCAGAAAAGGGCTCTGCGACTTTGTGGGGCTCCCAGAACTGCAGCCAGGCTGGAGAGCAGGCTGGCCAGAGACAGCAGGCAACTGGTGGCTGTCTGCTTCCTGGCACAATGCAAAGTGTGGCTTATCACCTATAAAGCCCAATGTGCCATCGGAAAGACCATATTCCTTCATAAGAACTTGCCCGGGCTCTGATCGCTTCTAGGCAAACCCTTCTCTTGGTCCTGCCATCCTCACAGGCATGCTGGAGGGGGGAGTGGAAGAGGGCCTTCTCAGTGGTAGCTGCTCCCAGGCAACTTTGGAACTCCCTGCCTAGGGAAGCCAGACTGGCTCCCTCCTTGCTGTCCTGCCAGCAGGTGAAGATCTTCTTGTTCCAGCAGGCTTTGGGGAACTGACCGCTTTTGGTGACTGCTGGTGGCGTGCTGTTTTTGTTGTGCTTGCTAGTTTTAAATAGATCATAGGCATATATATATGTGTGTATGGTTTCAATTTTATTAATGTTTCCTTGTTTTTTAAAGATTCTCTCCCCCCCCCCCCAATATTTTCAACTATTCTTATTTTATCTGTAAGCTGTCTTGAGTCCCTTTCAGGGAAAAAGGAAGTATAGAAATATTTATTTATTTATTATCCTCTAACAAATGGCATTCTGATATTCCCATAGGCTGAGGTCACACTGAGGAGATTATTGTGCCATTTTCCTCATGGTGGCAGGTTCCTATTTGTCAGCCTGATAATTAACTGCAAGGTGGAACAAGGCAGGGTAGAAGACGCTCTTTGTAATTAAACATATACATTCCAGACTGCCATAGAAAAATCCTTATTTTAATTGCATAGAGAAACAGAAAAGTCAAATCTTGTGGTTTCAAAGAAATAGCTAGTAATAGATTTCTTTCAAATCAAAGTAAAGAACAAATGGGTTCACATTAATAAAATAATTTCACATAAAATAAATAGTGGATCTAGAAGGTAGATGAAAAGGTATTCAGTATAAATAAGCACTGTGTTTTAGGAGGATGGATCCAATAGTAAAAAGAAAGGATCATAAAAACAGCTCACTTGGGAGCAAGGGATGAGGGAGCTTGGGAAAGGCCGGTGGAACTGCTATTCTTAGGTGCCACCACAGTTAACTTAACATCTGAATGTTGCAGAAGTATGGGGGTTGTTGTTGTTTAGTCGTTTAGTCGTGTCCGCCTCTTCGTAACCCCCTGGAGCAGAGCACGCCAGGCACTTCTGTCTTCCACTGTCTCCTGCAGTTTGGTCAAACTCATGCTGGTAGCTTCGAGAACACTATCCAACCATCTCGTCCTCTTTCGTCCCCTTCTCCTTGTGCCCTCCATCTTACCCAACATCAAGGTCTTTTCCAGGGAGTCTTCTCTTCTCATGAGGTGGCCAAAGTATATGCCTGTTGTCTTTGTCCAGGAGTTTTCTTGGCAGGGATACTGGAGTGGCTTGCCGGTTCCTCCTCCAGGTGGATCACGTTTGGTCAAAACTCTCCACTATGATCTATTCATCTTGGCATAGTTCATAGCTTCTCTGAGTTATTCAAGCCCCTTCGCCAGGGCAAGGCAGTGATCCATGAAGGGGAATATGGGGGACCGAGAGATAAAAGCAGTTCTTGCTCTCTACTTATTTCCCCTTCACTTGCTCCTCTGTCTCAAGCATTTGAACCATGTTCTCCCACATCTGAAAATTCAGCACCGTATTTCTTGAATGTGTTTAGGTAAGTATGGGTGTACTGTTCTTTCAAAGACTTCTGTAAAAAATAAAATAAATAAATCTTATATTGTTTATTAGGCAACTACAGAGTTTACAGCATTTCATTTGTTAATTTTGGGCCTACTGGTGTGACTATACATACAGCCCTCAGAAGGCAAATATTTCTTGAACAAGCAATGCCTGCCATGAAAGTGGAATTCCTTCTCATTGGGGGAGAGGCATGCCTACTTGCATCGCTTACTGGGGCTGATTTTGTCCTTACCATCCATGGTCATAGCATTGCTCAAAGTTCTGCTGCCAAGAGCACGTCATATTCCTGTAAACATTTGAAGAGAGCTCAAATCTCTTTAGAGAAGCTCCCCTGCTGACTGTGTTTTGCTCTGTCAGGAGATGTTTTATAGCTCCAGATTCATAAATGTGTCAGAGGACACCATGATTGTTTTTTGCAGAGCAGATTTCTAACACCTTCCCCAATTGCTCATACATCATAACTGAGAATAGTAGCTCTTTCTCACTTTTTTGCTGAAGGCTGGAAACGTAATACGTTGTTATTAACTTATGTGTTAATCACACCCCAGTCCTGCCTCATCCATTCACCATCAGCACAATGTTTTTTCTTTCCATGGTTATCGAAGCCCATTCTCTCAGAGACTCATAAAGAGGAACCTGCATAGCAGGTGAAGGAGGGGCACAGAGGCACGGGAGAAGCGGGGTGGAAATGCCGAGCAGTCAGGGGAAAACCCAGTCTGTGCTGTTTAGCCACAGTTTTTATCAAGACTGACACTTGCAATGGGGCTGGTGACTTGAGGACATGTTTGGGACTTTTTTGGGTGGGGCAGACTCCACTAAATTTTGCAAAAGCTCCCCTTTTGTGATTTTAGGGAGCCTGTAAAGAGGAATAATACTTCCCCCCCCTTAGGAGGGGGTGGAAGCAATAGCCATACGCTCAGTAAGCTCAAGTGCTTCAGCTACAATAGCAGCCACTTTCCCATGCTCCTCCTCAACATGTAGAACAATGACAGCTCCACTGCACCCTCCTGGCCACCCAGAGTGAAGGCAAGGTGGTACAGGAAAGGTTGGCCATGTTCATCTTTGGTGACACTGCCCAAATTCCAGAAGTAAATGGCTATTTAGTATGGTGATGCCACAATATTCACCCTGTGTTCACTGATTGGCTGTTGTGAGGAGGAAGCGGCTGTAGTGAATAATATACATTATTGCTGAAGTGCTTAGAAGTGCAAAAAGGTGAACTTTGAGTGTCTTAATAGATAATATTTTCCACCCAAAGATCAGAATATTTAGTGCAGCCCTAATGAAGTGATATGAGAATTGCTTGCAATTGGAACATACAATGACTTGATTGGCAGGACTTTAGGTAGCAGAAAGAGAATAACTTTTTGAAACCTGTGAGATAGTTTTTATTGACAGGTGATATAAAAATCTAATAACTAGCCAGCTGAGCAAGCAGCCTGATGAGAGCAAGTACAGCCAAGAGCTGACTTCTACTGGGACTTCAGCGCCTTGGTGCAAGAAGTGAAACATTTGGCTAGGGATTACTAGTTTTTTGTGTTCATGAAAAGCAGAGGTAAAGGTAGATGGTAGAAAAAGTGAGTTATAACGACATTACTGAGAGCCTAACATGTACTGGGACAGTAGCAACATTCCTGTAGTTGAGCCACAACATTTCTTCTGGTTCCATGTGTTGCCTATGAAGGAGTCGTTGGATCCACCTGTTCAAAATATGCTTATGATGCATTGTTCCGAAAACAAAACATCATTACGTTAGTTGTGGCTGTTTGAGAGCTCTGGAAATGTAGGCAATCCAGTGCATGTTAGCAGGGAAAAAAGCTGACAGCATTATTTTGTCACAGCTGTTATTTGTAAGTAACTGAACAGAAGGCAGAATGGAGCATGACTGAAAATAATCTGGACAATTATATTCAATGGTTGTGAATGAATAGCCTGTTTGTGTGAAAACGGAAGGAGGAGTATGTTGGAATGGGGTAGGAGAGTTTATACAATTGGCTCTGTATTTCATGTCCCATAATTTAAATATGGATATTATGTCTCATCTGTTGTGAAGATATTTGGTGTACTTTCTTGAGAAATGTTTAGATTCTACTGATTCCATGTACAATATTGTGCTATATATTTATACAAATTCTAAATGCTAGTGATTTCTAAAGCAGACGTTACTTGATCTCCTAAAATGCTTTATACACTAATCTTAAACAAATTATGTAAAAGCCATCTCTGCTGAAACCAACAGCACAGTCCTTACCACACCTACTCAGAAGAAAGTCCTACTGAATTCAGTGGGGCTTACTCTCAAGTAGGTTGAGTTATGATTGCAGCCTAAAGTATTTTCACAAAGTGCATTTAAGATTATAGTTTGTCTCCCATCAGCATCTCAGACACAATATTTGGTTAATGCTTTGGAACTTTGATCAAAAATGGGTTATTTTTAAAATTCACATTTTATTCAGCGAGACATTGTTTGCCATGGCCTCTTTTTAGTGTGACTTTTACAAGTTCGTTGTTATTAGTATGAGTGGGCTCTTCTTGTATAATAATTGTTGCTGATGAAAGTGTTACTGAAAGGCATTCAAGGAAGAAAATAATAAAATGGATCATGTATAATGAAAATCGTTATTATAAGTTATATGCAACTGGCTAAATTTCTGGCTTATCTATGAAAGCATCCTTATGAAAGAAAGTTGCAACACAGGAAGTGAAATAGACATGCGTTCTGATATTTCTATTTTTTCAGTAACCCTTTGTCTTTCTTCACATGAAGTCTTCTGCATCTACCCGAACACTGGGTCAAGCAAGGCCAAGCCCCACCGGCCTTGCTTAGGACACTCCTCATCCCGAGTGCAGCTGGTTTCATTTTGGGATTCAAGATTTCAGATGCTTGCATCATCCCAGTCTCTCTTTTTTCATTCAAGATACAGAAAGACTGGCCTCTGGGGTGCCAGGTGCTGCCTCTCACTCTGCTGACTTTGGCCGCCTCCAGCTGCAGAATGGTGGGGACTCTGCTCTGAGCTTGCATGTAGGCAATATTATCCCCTGAAGTTCTGTATGCACTGCCAGTTAGTTATGGGGAAGGAAATAGACTGAGGTCCAGCGCTGAGGGCTTTCTGGCGGTTCCCTCACTGCGAGAAGTGAGGTTACAGGGAACCAGACAGAGGGCCTTCTCGGTAGTGGCACCCTCCCCGTGGAATGACCTCCCAGCAGATGCCAATCAAATAAGCAACTATCTGACTTTCAGAAGACATCTGAAGGCAGCCCTGTTTAGGGAAGTTTTTGATGCTTAATGCTGTACTTTGTTTTTAATATTTTATTGGGAGCCTCCCAGAGTGGCTGGGGAAACCCAGCCAGAAGCGTGGGGTATAAATAATAAAAGTATTATTATTATTATTATTATTAGTCTAGTAAACAGATTCCTGGTAAACACTTCCAATTGAACTTTTTTTAAAAAAAGCATTTGATGTTTTTATTTATATTAACACACAAACACAGTTTACACTGTACATATTGCACACTACAGCCCAATGTTCACTAAAGTACTAACACACTTCCAAATTAAAGTTATGTTTTTATAATATTCTATAAAAATTCATATTATATTGCAAATTATTTAATTGTGTATGATGTAAATAATCAAATGCCACTTCATTACCTTTTCTGCCCACTTTTCCTGCTGCTTCTAGTTTCCAGAGACAACTTTCATTTGTACTAGCCTCTGGCTTGCTCTGGGGTCTGGTTTCTTTATTTATATAGACCCCTTACTATAAAAATTACCGTATTTTTCACTCTATAGGACACACTTTTCCCCCTCCAAAAATGAAGGGGAAATGTGTGTGCATCCTATGTAGTGAATGCAGGCTTTCGCTGAAGCCTGGAGAGCGAGAGGGGTCAGTGTGCACCGACCCCTCTCGCTTTCCAGGCTTCAGGAAGCTATCCGCAAGCCTTTGGAGCCCGGCGGGAGTTCCCGCTGGGCTTCCAAGGCTTGCGGATAGCAGGCTGTAGCCCGAATCCCGGGGAGCACAGCGCTGTGCACCCCGGGCTTTGGGCAGCTATCCGCAAGCCTTCGGAGCCCAGCGGGAGTTCCTTTTGCCAAAGGCGCGCGCAGCCTCTCCCGGCTGGAGAGGTTGTTCGTGGCTAAAGAGGAAGCCAAGACAGTCAGCCAGCGGGATAGATCCCGCTGGCTGTCTTGGCTTCTTTGCTCTGGGGGGGGGGATACATTTTTTTTCTTTATTTCCCCCCCCAAAAAATAGGTGCGCCCTATGGTCCGGTGCGCCCTATAGAGCGAAAAATACAGTACCTCAAAGGTAGTTTACTGATAGACGTGTCAAACCTCTAAAACATAAATTAAAAACACAAATGTCTACAGAATACAACCATGTAAAAGAAGGCTAAATTCCTTTATTAAAATATGGAGCAGTACGAGCTATCAGTTTGTCCCAGCAGATGCTCGCTGCTGAGGTCAGCAGGCCATGTGCTGTGCTGGCCCTGGAGTGTTTTCAGTGCCAGTGCCAGGGTCAGTGGCTAGCTATGCTGCAGCCGACTGCCCCATGATTCCCAGGTGCCAGCAACCGTGGCTCTCCCCAAGTGCCCCTTGCCTTCGCCTCTTCCCGCTGCCCAGCGTCACAGCAGCTCTCTGGCACGACTCCTCCGCTCTTCCGGCAATGCTCTCCTGACTTGCCTCCTTCATCATTGCCGCCACTGCTCTCCAGGTCCCTCCTCCTGTGCAACTCTTGCATTGAGCAAACATCCACCTTGAAACGGTGTGGCAACCCTGAGTGCCTGCTACCTCTCCTCTTACAGAGTCCTCAGCTGCTTGGCAAAGACTCTCCACCTGGGTCTTGGCTCCATTGGTTTCAGGTGCTGGCCTGGCTCTTAATTGGCTTCAGGTTGTAATTCATGCGCTCAATCTTGCACTCCTTTGGACAGGCTGCCCCTGTTGTTCTGCCCTCCAAATACTCCTCCTGGACCTTGGAAACAGTGTGGGCAGGAGAGTTATGTTCCTCCAGGGTCCTAGCGCCCTCCTCCCTGGGTGGAGGGCTGTTTGATCTCGCCTTCGCTGTGCTCCTGGTATTCCATGACCTCATCCACCAGTTCCTCTGACACCTCTCTGTGTTCCACGGGGGTGCTGAGGTCTTCTGGCCTGCTGCCCTCCTAGGGGTCACCCTTGTCCTGCCAGTCCCCCTATGCTGTCAGGTGGCTTCTCAGGAGCGAGGAGTTGGCGAGGATTGCCTCCCACCGACAACCTCCACAACTAGCAGAACGGTGCTGGGTACAACTCTGGACCTGTGCCATGACACTGGGCTATAAAGAGGACTGCGATGTTTGGACAAGGTGAGGGATTATTTTAATCCCTAATTATCCAGGCATATCAAAATTTGATTCTGCACTACTTGAGCTCATTTATATTGTACATTTCAAAAAGGCATTTTTAATCCTTAAGAATTTGCAGTTTTTTTGTTCCTTTTTCATGTTGTGGTATCTGTTTTGAAAGAAACAGATTTGTTTCTTTATTCATTTCCCCTCATACAACCTCTTTTTCTTTCCCATAAAATACACTACATAAAACATATGCCTTCAGATAGGCATTTTTTATTTTTCTTATCACATCTTCCTTAATACTGTTTTTGCCATGTTTGATACAAATAAAGACAACAATGTTTCAGATGATAACTTCTAGCCTACATTAGCTGCATTCTCACTAAAAAGCATCAGCAAAGCATTTTCTTGAGAAAAGAAATATCTTATGGGTGATGTGCACCTAAAACTTGCTCAAGCACCAAGAGGGATAGCTAGAGTATGTTTGGCAAAACCTGCCTCCGTAGGCTCCTTTGGGAGGAAGGGTGGGGTATATAACAGCAGCAGCAGCAGCAGCAGCAGCAACATTTTTACCAGGCTCACCCAGCTACTCTGGGCGGCTTACAGCACATATAAAAAATTGTAAGACATCAGACATTAAAAAATTCCTGATACAGGGAAAATAATTTTTAAAAAATTAATGATGATAATGATAATGATGATGTAGCATGTGAACTCAGCTGGGTATTATGGCAAAACCTCCCTGTTTCTTGGAGGGACGAGACACATTTCATTTGATTTTGAGAGGGGAAGAGTTTGATGCTGTTTCTTTGGCATTTCCTTCGACAATTTGATAGTGACACAACTGCCTTTGTATAATGCTCCATTAAAATTCTTCCTGACTTGAGTAATCCTCATGGGACTATGAGAATCCTGAAAGTTTGGAATTAGTTTGATGTTTACAATTCATCTGATCTGACCATGGGTAGAAACCAAATTGAGAATTATCCAGAAATTCAGAAGGAAAGAAATGCAGCCATCTGGTTTTCTAATCACCCCCACACCCCCGGGATTTGTGCAAGTACATGTTGCTAAACAGTTTTAACAATAGGCAGTGGGGAAAACTACTCTCCACTTACTCATAAATGGAAGATTTTGCCTTTTTATAAACACTATTATGTTTACAGCACAAGTTAAATTAATCCCCTGTTCTCATTTTCTTCTCTTGTTCAGCTGAACAATAATGACGTACATAGTTTCATATTTTTATGTAACAATATTATAATACATGAACATGTTTAAACACTGAATGGCAGAGGTTTTCAACCTTTTTGAGTCCATGGTTCCCTTGACCAACTATATTCTTTCTGCCCGTGACACCCCTGACCATCATTCGAGGCACCCCAGGGTGCCGTGGCATACTGGTTGAAAACCACTGCTGTATGGCCATCTTGGTTTCCAGTTGCTCTGCCGACCTCAGGTGATTCTCAAGGCACTGATATGGCCTGTCCCAGCCTGTTGGCTTCCTCCTCAGGCTTGTCAGCAGGAAACTCCTTGAGCTCCTCTAACCCATTGTCCTGACCCAGCCAGCCCCTCCAAGATGTCTCCTGGGAACTCAGGACACTAAATAGGATTTGAAAGTCAAGCCTAGTCTCAGCAATATAAGAGCTGTTTATTCTGTTGCTGAGCTGTTACTAAACAAAGCTGTCTTGTTATTTAAATCCTTAGGTCTCGGACAATCTCTTTGGTCTTGGGCAATTACTTTTCTGACTGTAGCCGTATTTGGACATTCATCCTCCTTGCATGTCAGCAGGTCTGCAGAGGAGAGCAGGATGCCTTTCTAAGCCCTGCCTGATCTGGCACATCACTTTGACCATGCTAACAGCCCTCTGTGAGTGTGCGATCAAAGATCTGAAGATGGGAGCCTCATTGAATCTCCCTGCATGATTTGGAATCCTGGCTGGTTCTACACTGCATGGAGAGCCTCCACAAGTACAAGAGGTTTTCCACGCCTGGCCTTCGTCCTCCATACATGAATGGAGGCGTGGCAGAATGTGATGGTGGGAGTAGGATCAGCAAGCAGAGCCCCAAACTCCCTCCATGGAATTCTAATTACATGAAAGGAGAATATAAATGGGTCTTATTTGCAGGTCTCTCTCTGTCTCTCTCTCTCTCTCTCTCTCTCTCTCTCTCTCATCCATCCATCCAACATGCTTGCTGGGGAAAATAATCTCCTGACAGACAGTTAACTCTGCCACCTTTGAGAATGTGGCATAACTGAGTCTTCGCTATTACGTAGACATGTTCAACATGAATAGGTCATATAGCACCAGTTCTGCCTGAATGCTTCCAAGCCCAATTCAAAGGGTTGCTTTGGCCTGTGAAGCTTTCTATGGCTCAGGACCGCAATATCTTCTGGAGCGCCTCTCCTGATATGCACCCACACAGACCCTGAGATCTTATTCTGAGGTCTTTCTCCAGGTTCCTCCTGTGCGGGAGGCTAACAGAGTGGTGACACTGGAGTGGGACTTTTATGTTGTGACTCCCTGTCAATGGAATGCTCTCCCTTCATTTATATTTTTTCAGTGCCCAGTAAATTTTGATAATGTTTTGTTAATAGTGTCTTGCCCAAGCTTCCTGTGGCTGTTATGGGGTTTTTTCTAATTCACCTGTCTGGGATGAGAGCCAGTTTTGCATTGTCTCCAGTCCTTTCTGGAGGGGCAAGTTCAGAAGGAAGTACTGGGGGTGACACTTGTTCACCTCATGGCCAGTGGCATGTGGGGCCTCTCAGGCTTGTTCTCCATGCTATTTTATACATAAAACCACTGTGAAATGTCATCTGGAGTTTTAGGGTACAAAGCCATTAGTAAGCAGGTGACATCACAATCAAAGGAGCTGTCTCTGTTTCAGATCAGTACTGATCTCAGTAATGGATGAGCACAAACAAGTGGAAGCTTCAGTACAGAGGTACTCCTGGTCAGTTGGAAGGTAGATCAGGGAATAGGGATTTGGCCTGTGTTGGACGGGGTTATACTACTCATCCAGCTCAGTTTAGATGAACTCCCGGATTCTGCCCTGAACCTGGATGCAGTGGCCAGGAGTGCTTTTGTACAATTGCATCTTGTGCACCAACTGTGCCCATTTCTTAAGATGTCAGATCGGACCATAGTAAGGCATGCCTTAGTTACATCCAAGTTGGACTACTGTAATGTGTTCTCTGTAGGGCTGCCTTGGAAAACATTTGGAAGTTTCAGCTATTCCTGAATGCTGTGGCCAGACTCTCGACTGGGGCCGGTTACAGGGGGCATGTTACTCCCTGTAAAAACAACTTCACTGTCTGCTGGTCCATTTCCAAGCACAATTCAGAGTTCTCATTATGACCTAAAAAGCCCTAAATGGCTTGGGCCTGAGTTATCTGAAAGATTGTATTTCCTTACATGAAACTGCCTGACTTCTAAGTTCCTCAGGTGATCACATCACATTGGTCGCATCAACTTCAGAAGTACGTCGGGTGGTGACACAAAAGAGAGCCTTTTCTGTTGCTCCTAGATTGCGGAATTCCTTCCCAAGAGAAATAAGATTGGCTGCTTAAATAGTGTCTGTTAAATTCTTGAAGATTGTTCCCAGCATGTACTATTTAAACAGAAGTAATGAAATTATTCCTTATAGAAACTGCACAGTTCATGTCTGAGATTCTTGTCTAAGATTACAAGTTTGACCACAAGCATAGTTTGGAAATTTCAGTGATCAGTAGCTTTGAAGGAAAATTATGTTCTCATAATGTTTTTAAACAACAACCAAAAAGAACAGATGTTGTTACTGGTGTCTTTAACGCCTCCTGAAAGAAAACATCTGTGTTAAACTTCCTGAACATTCTCGGTCTTGAGAACAACTCCCACACAGCCTGAAAAGGAAGCCATGAGCTGGCCATGCAGTTTTCACTCTTTCCTACGGAGTGTTTTAATGCAGGATACTGGTGCCAGATACTGTCTTTTCTTTAAGAGCTTAATGAACCAAGCAGCATTTATGTATTTGAAAATTTATAACCCACTTTTCTTTATGAACTAGATTAAAAGCCACTCCCCAGAAAAAGGTCACTGAAAGCATTTGAACTCGGATATCAAGCGCTGATTTTTTAAAAGTGGCAAGTGGTGTGCCTTAGCGTTCTGTCTGGGGCCTCTTGTTGTGGCCCCTTAGCAGAGCCATATTAACTGTCCAGAAAGGGTTGCTAATGGGGTATCAGCAGAAGTGGGCCCAAGGCACTGTGTGCCACAAAGTCTACTTGGGCCTTCATTTTAAACGCTAGATAAATTAGCACCTCCAGGCTCCAAATCCTGTAGCTCTATGCAGGGCTGAAGAACCAGCTGTAGCTCCCTCTTCTCATGGCTGAGTTTCACCTCCATGGGCCTCATCCGCTCCATTACCAGGCCCAGGCAGAGCAGAGTTAGCATCCTGTTCTCTGCCATTGCCGCAGAGGCCGTGTGTGCTCGGTGGTTGTGTTTCAACTTGCCCTGTATCTCTTTTGACCAATAACATTTCCCTTTCACCTGTTTTGGGTTGAGGTAGCCTAAGGTAACAGCTAGGTCCTCTTGCTCCCTCGTCACATCTCTGAAACCACCCATTTGTTACCCTTTCAGGGAAGCTTTTAATGTTTAACTGACTATTGTATTTTAATATTCTGTTGGAAGCCGCCCAGAGTGGCTGGGGAAACCCAGCCAGATGGGCAGGGTATAAATAATAATAATAATAATAATAATAATAATAATAATAATAATAATAATAATAATAATATCATCATCATCATTATCATTATTTGGTTCCTGTAGAATAGTTTGGTAATTAGGCAAGTTACTCAATAAATTTAGGTGAGAATATTGGGAAAACATGCATGAGTGATAGTTGTAAATCCTATCTAGACAAGTGGCTTGACTAAATTTTTTTAAACCGAAGGAGATGCACACACATGCTTCCTCTTGCCAGGTATGAAAGAGGACCCCATATATTCACAGAGGTCCAGCTACCATAGATGACAATGGGGAGGCCCAGGTGCCTGCTGGATTCAGGATTGGGGCCAGTGATTCTAATATACACAAGAATAATCCTAAACCAAGATTTTTAAGAGTAATGCTGTATTTTATAAACAAATAGTATATGTTATATTTTTCATTATTCTACTATTGTGATCTTTTGAAACTATTTTATGTGACTTGTGATGTGAAAATTAAGATAAAAAATACTTAGAATATTCAAATTGGTGACATTATATGGTGACATGATTATTTTCCAAAAGATGAAATAGTCTGGGGAAGCATCTGATAAATTAATTTGAATCATGAGAAAGGAGAGGCCTCTTCAGTTGTTTGGATGACTGTCTAATTTACTGCTCACAAACAAGAACATGACTTTTGGGAACTCAGTAGAGAGAATTCCTTAGCGGGCACTTTTATGAGGATTTAATGTTAATTTTGACCTTATTTGCAATTTTAAAAATCATTCTAACGGCTGAATCACCTCCCTGGAATTAGTTTAATTTCCTGGGAGTAAATGTCATATGTCTGGATGACTCAGTTTAAATGAACAGTAAATTACATGACCATTAGACTAAACATGGTGAGATTTTCTTCTTTAGCATTTTAGAAAAATAAATTTGAATTTGCCTTTATTTTTCATGTACAGTGGTACCTCTACTTACGAACTTAATTCGTTCTGGAGGTCCGTTCTTAACCTGAAACTGTTCTTAACTAGAGAACAGAACATTCTTTTGCTAATGGGGCCTCTTGCTGCTGCTGCGCCGCTGGCACACGATTTCCGTTCTCATCCTGGGGCAAAGTTCTCAACTCAAGGTAACTCTTCCAGGTTAGCAGAGTTTGTAACCTGAAGCGTTTGTAACCTGAGGTGTTTATAACTCAAGGTATAAGCTTTAATTTCTGGCAGCTAATGAATGCAGCAGTGTCTAAAGGTCCAACATATTAATTAGAGCAGCAAAAGAGACAAATTCTGGACTCCTTTCCACGTATCACCATGCTTAGTATCAAACTGTTTCTTGATCATCCCTAGACCCTCATTATGCGGGGGGGGGGATATGCTGTCACTCTACCTTATGCTCTTATGCTCATCCAGCCCAGAAGGGAAGGGAAACCCAAACTACCCAAACGCAGCAAATCAGTAGGAAAAGTGGCAGGCATGCCCACCACACCCCTAGAAACTCCACTAGTGCACCCCCAACATGGCAAAACCCCAAATGCACAGAGACGGAGGGAGCCAGCCACTCAGGAGGCAGCACCGCAGAAAGAGACAGCCAGGCCAGGGACCTCTAGGGGAGCCTGTGGCCTTGTCTGCTGAAGCACAAAACACACACCTAAGAGTGTGGAGCAACTCCCCTTGCATTTGGGACCTTTAAGTTTAGAGAAAAGGCAAGTAAGAGGCAACATGGTAGAAGTTTATAAAACTGTGTGTGGCATGAAGAAAGTGGATAGAGAAAAGTTTTTCTTCCTCTCTCATAACACTAGAACTTGTGGATGTCCAATGAAAGTGAATGTTGAAAGATTCAGGACAGATAACACAGCGCAGAGTTAAACTATGGAACTCTCCCCCACAAGAGGCAGCGATGGCCACCAGCTTGGATGGCTTTAAAAGAGAATCAGGCGGATTCATGCAGGACAAGAGGGCGACCAACTGCTATTGGCCACAGGGGAGGCAGCCATGCTTCTGAATACCAGTGGCTGGAAAATGCAGAAGGGGAGAGTTGCTCTTGTTTGTGGCTTTCCCTTTGGGGCAATTGGTTGGCCACTGTGAGGACAGGAGGCTGGACCAGATGGCCCCCTGGGCAGATCCAGCAGTCCTTCCAATGTTCCTATGAAAAGCTAGCAAGGGAATCACCATGTCCATGAATAGCTGCAACAGTTGCTTTGGCACCCATGTTATTGCAACATACTCCTAGGAGCCCTGGGTCAAATCTCTCCTACGGGGAACATTTTGCTCCCCCACATCTGTGGAGTAGTTTGGGCTTCTGGCACTGTTTAATGAATACCTGAGATGGCGGTAGATTAACAGTAACTCTTCTCTTGTCTAAATACAACTTCCCAACACAACCTCATCAGACTTATTAATGCACACTTTCCTTTGTGCTTCAGTCCTTCTGTTCTGGTCTCATTTTTCATGCTAGACCACATGAGGCATTGCCCATGTAAGGCACTGTCTGTTTATTCAGGATCATATTTCATTACACAAGACATTGCTTTCCTTCCTATAATATATGGCAACAAGAGGCCGGCTGTTGGTAACCATTTTAGGGACAAATCTTCTTGCCTAAGAGTCACGGTGACGTGGGAGCAGACTAAACTAATGCCTCCTTCCAAGCCTGACCTACTTGCCTACTAAACAGTCTTGCACTTCAAACTGTAATGAATTTAGTGGAAGTATTCCTTAAAAGTGCATTTGTGGTTCTAGTTTTCTGGTGTTACTATTGATGTGGTTGATGAGTGCCATCTACAGGTCTATTTTAAAGATAAAACTTTCAAAATGTAAAGGATCTATTTTACTTTTTTATTTTGTATTTTTATGTTGTGACGCACCCTGTGATCTTCTGATGAAGGGTGGTATACAACTTTAATAATAATAATAATTTATCTGTTTTGTCATCTGTAATAAATGGCCTTAGCCCTATACACCTGAAGGAGTATCTCCACCCGCCTCATCCCGCCTGGACACTGAGCTCCAGCTCCAAGGGCCTTCTGGCGCTTCCCTCCTTGCGAGAAGTGAGGTTGCAGGGAACCAGGCAAAGGGCCTTCTCGGTAGTGGCGCCTACCCTGTGGAATGCCCTCCCACCAGATGTCAATGACATGAGTAATTATATAACATTTAGGAAACATCTGAAGCTTTTTAAGGTTTAATGTCCTACTATGTTTTTATATATGCTGGAACTGCCTAGAGTGGCTGGGGCAACCCAATCAGATGGGCAGGATACAGACAGACAGAAGAATGCAGGGCAAAGTGGCGCATCCGTGCACGCGTGTGGAGCTGTTTGCACTTCTGCACATGCGCAAAGCGCAATTTAGCGCTTCTGCGCATGTGTGAGTGGCAAACCTAGAAGTAACCTGTTCTGGGTTTGCCATGGACATTCACCGGAACGGACGCTAGACTAGGCAGACATTCACGGAGGTATTACTGTATATATATAATTATATATTTAAAAACCATTCCCCAGTTAAGTGGGCTTCACAATTCTATACATGTTGCAACCTTATACAGTTACCTGGGAGTAAGCGCTATTGAATACAGTGAGACTTATTTCTAAGTAAACCCGTATGGTAATGACGCACTGGTGTGTACTGTTGAAATGCAATAGCAAAAGAGACTTCTCTGATGCTTGGTCAACAAGCAGAAATACTTCTCTAGAATAAAGTGTGAAAACTAGGGCTTCCTTGCATTTGTTACTCATTTGCACTGCAAAATATTTGGGTGGATGTTACTGTTCAGAGGAATTAGACTTCTGTAAAAATTGCTAGCTTCTTTATTAAGAGAAGCACAGGTTTCTTCATTACTGCAGAGATCAAGTGTTACATGCATTACCATAGTTTCTAAAGAATTGTGTTTGTTGTGATTTTCAGGGCCAACCAGGACTTCTTGGGCAGCAGGGATTCCCAGGACCGCCTGGAGTGGGAGGTATCCCAGGACTTCCAGGGCACAAAGGATATAAAGGCGAAAGAGGCCAGCCAGGAATAACTGGACCAAAGGGAGAAGCGGTAATGATATAATTTCCATTAGGCTAACAACTGTAAAGAAAGACTGGGCTTTTTAATCATGTTTCCTTTTTCTTCTTAGGGACAAAGAGGGGTCACTGGTTTTTCTGGTGCAGATGGCATTCCTGTAAGTAGACACTCATTTAATATACTGAAATAAGAGGGTCTTTCTGTAAATAGTTCAGACTGCTTTCAAATAATCTTTCCATTATGAAAGATCTGCTGCCTATTGAGTTCAGTAACATGTAAAAATAGGCCCGCTTTTCTCTAAAACAACCAGGTGGTTGCCAAACATAAATTAAAAACACATCAAAAATACAGACAAAATAAAATGAAGGTTCTTCAAACAGCTCTTGTTTATTCACAGGCCAGAACAGAACTGAACTGAAGGGTTCAGCCAGCCTGCTTATATAGAGCTGTTATAAAACTTATATGTATATAAAAGTTATATGTATATATAAAAGGAGTATATGTTAGAAAAGTTCAGCAGTCCCAGGAATGCCTGCAACTCCGTCTTGTTCTTTGGGATGGGGGCCTGCTGGATAGCACAGATCTTGGATGTTGTCGGGTGAAGGCCGGAGGCGTCGATAAGATAGCCCAGGAACTCCACCTGTGGAATGGCAATCCGGCATTTCTCCTTCTTTACCTTGAGCCCGGCCTCCTGGAACCTGGTCAGCACGGCGCGGAGGCACTCGAACAGCTGCTGGTGTGAGTCTGTGGACACCAAGACATCGTCAAAATACGGTACCATGCCCGGAAGCCCTTGCAGGAGACGTTCCATAAGGCTATGGAAGATGTGAGGAGCCACACTCACCCCGAACTGCAAATGGCGGCAACAGAATGCCCCTCGGTGGGTGGCGATAGTCTGGGCTTCAGCGGTGGCATCGTTGACAGGCAGTTGTTGATAGACTTGGGCAAGGTCCATCTTAGCGAAGACCTTACCCTCACCCAGGGAATGCAACAGGTGTTGGACAACAGGAACCGGGTAAGGGTGCTGCTGAAGTGCCTTGTTGATTGTGCACTTGTAATCGGCGCAGATTCTCATCAACCCGTCCGGCTTGACAGGCGTGACGATGGGGGTTTCCCACTTGGCGTGGTCAACCGGCTCCAAAACTCCTTGGGCGATCAGCTTGTCCAGTTGTTCATCCTTGAGAGCAAAAGGAACCTGGCGTGGCTTTAGCTTGATGGGGGCAACTTGTGGATCAAGGCTAAAGGAGATGGGCGTACCTGTATATTGACCCAAAGTGCCGTCAAAAACCTCAGCAAAGTCTTTGATCAGACCCTCAGTCTCTGCATTTGAGATGCAGTTGATGCTGGTGACTTTCAGGCCGAGGGAATCAAACCAGTCTAGCCCTAGGAGGCTTGGCCGCTGACCTTCGACCACCACCAGTCGGAGCAGGCCCGAAAAATCCTTGAAGGCGACCCGGAACTGGCCAACGCCTACCACGGGAATGTCGTTACCCTGGTAGTCTCTCAGGTGTATGCAGTGAGAGTCAAGTTGCCTTTTGGACACTCTGTGTATGAGTCTTTTGATGGTGCTCCAAGACACGATGGATAGGGCAGACACGGTGTCGATCTCCATGTCACACGGAGCGCCTTCAATGAGCACAGTGACGTTCAGCTTGTGTCGCGTAGGCGAGTTGGTTTGGCCAATCGTGGTTCCAGATGGGCAGTGGCAGTTGGTGAGAGAGAAACAGCTTTCCTTGGCGGACTGGAGTGAAGACTTGGACTTGTGACATGGTGAAGGGGGGGTGTTGTACGGAGCCGATCGGCAGACCTTAGTGATGTGGCCCCTTCTGGAACATTTCCAACAGATGGCATCTCTGAATCGACACTTGGCACGGGAATGGTTGCCTCCACAGCTGGCACATTCCGATTGGCCCTTGGACTTCTGTTGGAACTTCCCGCACTCCCGCTTCGTCTGGTGCACGTCATCGTCTTCACTGGAGGATGCCTCATCACTGCTGGCCTCTTCATGATGCACTGGAACTGGCTTCCTAGCAAGACGCGGGCTGCTGGCCTTGCAGATCTCCTGGGCAGAGAGTGCTGCAGCTTTCGAGGCCGCGGCCTCCTCAATGGCCTTCTGCAGCGTGAGGTCTGGCTTGGCAAGGAGACGTCGTTGCAGACGGATGTCCCGTACCCCACAGATGATTTGATCCATCAGGGCATCGTCTAAGTCTCGGAATTCGCAGTGCATTGCAGCCTGTCGGAGGGTGGCGGTGTAGTTGTTAATTGACTCTCCCTCTGCCTGGTTCTGGTGGTAGAACACATGACGGGCAGCAATCTTGGAATGCTTTGGTGCGTAGTGGTTGTGGAGCTTCTCTTGAATCGTGTCCCATGGCGCTGCCTGGACTGCTTGAGGCGCAACCAATGCTCGGGCCGTCTCGAACACCTTGGGCCCACAGAGGCTGAGGAATAGGCTCCGCTTACGCTCCTCTGACACTTCTGTCAGCTCGTTGGCTTGGAGGTAGCAGTCAAACTGAGCAAGGTCGGAGTCCCATGATTCAGAGGCTGGGGCAAACAGCAATAGAGGCACGAGTGAAGCCATGGTTCCGATGCCGACGTAGAGAGCGATGGATGGAACACAGTGCTCTAGCCAGAACAGTCAGCTCTGAATTGGTTCTGTTCAGTGATTTCGCTCGGTGTTTCAGCTCAGTGATTCAGCTCCATCCTCGTCACCAGTGTTAAGTTGTGGGTGAACATATCAGACGGCACAGCGGTTCTTCAAACAGCTCTTGTTTATTCACAGACCACAACAGAACTGAACTGAAGGGTTCAGCCAGCCTGCTTATATAGAGCTCCACTACAACACAACTGTAACCACTTTCTGTAACTATCCAATCACTGAACGTCACTTTCAATCCCTTATTTGCATATGTGGACCTGACTGAAAACTATCTACAGTATCCCCCTTCTGGCCCAGGGTGAGAACTTCAGTACATAACAGAAATAGAATAGTAAAAGTTTAAACAGATAGTAATATAAAACTAAATATTAATTTAAAACAGTAGATTCTGTAGTAAAAGCTGACTGGATTTTTTTTTAAAGTTCCATGGATCTCCACCAGTTGCACAGTCCACCCCCTGTCTCTCCTGCCTACCTGCCTAATTTCACAGAGAGAAGGTATACAAGCCATTCTACGAAATAAAAACCAATCTTTTGTGCTACAGATAGTGAATGTTTTGGAGGATATTTAAAGTGCAAATAACCTTGGGCAAATGACGAAGGCTTGTGAATCTACCTTTCACCAAATTCTGAACATGAGAAATTAATGAGGAGGCATTATTGTCAAAGTAAAACTTGGTTTTGAACTTTCTAATTAACAATGTGTTGTATAAAATAATAAACAAAGAAGTTTTACTCCTATGCTCTTTTCCAGAACTACCCAGGCATGTATCCCAGAACTGGCTTCCTCCATACTGATTTCCCCTGATTTTAGAGATTCTTGACACAAAATCTCTCAAGCCCAATTTTAAATATGGATCCAGACAGTCAAAAAGAACTTACCCATGCTATGTACCACACACCAAGCAGGTAGTTTAAACTGAATTTAAATGCACTGCACACCACTGTGCCTGTCCAAGTTGGCACTCCAGGTTTGGGGCCTACTCACACTGGATGCCTAGAGAAGGTGACTTGGCTCAAAGCAGAGCCTGGATTCATGCAGTTCTTCTTGTGCACTTGGTGTCACATTTGACTTTTGCCTCAGTAAGCTTCCTTTTTTAAATAGAAGAGAGGGAACTGATGATAGATTGGCATCTCTTCTTTTCACTTATGTTTCTCCACTCTTCCCAGCCCACTGATTGTCCATGTGTCTACTTCCTTTTCCCACTGATGGCTTTTCAAGTTTTCTGGGGTATCTGGTTTAAACTACAGAGATATTTTAAAGAATTTCCCCCCACTCAGTTTTCTCATGGAGTCATTGCTTAGGGTAATGGTGAGAACATTTAAGAGCTGTATGAAGACTAGGAAGTAGAAACTAAAAACAGATGGTTGGATAAACATTCTTGTGTTTGTTCTGTCTCTGCAGGGTCATCCGGGTCAAGCAGGATCAAGGGGCAAACCAGGCCATGATGGCTGTAATGGGACCAAGGGGGACGCTGGTCAGCAGGGAGGCCAGGGACCTGGAGGCTTGCCCGGATTCTTTGTAAGTTGCTAACACTGAATGAATAAATGGAATGTAACTACATCTTAGTTAATGCAACCTTTGCAAATGTTTTGTAAACCACAGCAAATTGTACGCTGCTCCTTATCACCAGTGTCAGGAGAAGAGTAGTAGATTTTCCCTCACGGGAGTAAGCCTGGTGGAGTGTTTATGCGAATTTGTCTTGTTAGCATTATGTCTTAAAATCCTGCAAAAACTATAATTCCTCCATAGCTCTGCTTTGTAATAAATCCCAAGATCCCTAGCATTCATCTTGTACAGCGATAATTCCTAGGCTAACACAGAGCTCCCTTATCTTGTGTAGTCACAAATCATGGACCACCAAAACCATGCATTCACTTTGCCATGGGAGGCAGTGTGAGGGAGCCTCACCCCCTCTAGGTCCCACCTCTTCTCCAAGCTACACTCCTTCTCCACACCTTGCTTGACTGCCATGTGGGGCACCCCCCCCCCACAGGGGGCAATTTGATTTTATGGGGGCAATTTGGAAGCTTGTTTAGACCAAGTTAATGGCCTTTTAGGCTTCCTACATGTGAATAGGGGTTCACTTTTTGAATAATAAGAATTATATGTCACCGGGGGGGGGGCACGAGGATTTTAGAGATGCTTAGGTGGGTCATGGCCAAAAAAAGGTTGGGAACCACTGCTTTAGTGGTTTTGCCTGACTGGAATGTGCCCTTGCATGTGATGGTGCCTGTTCCTTGCTTGGATGGAGACGTGTGAAAAAGAAACACCTGAGTTTGGGTGGCTACTGTGCAAAGGTAACAGTCCCATCCATTATGTGTGGTGTGGAGAAAGTGGGTGGAGACACTTTTTCTATCTCTTTTAAACAGCTGTTTCTAACTTTTTAACTGATAATTTCGTAATTCCATTCTTTTTTGTAAACTGCTTTGAGGGGTTTTTTGTTTTTGTTTTGCTTACAATCAAATGGAGTTTGTGTGTATCATTTTTTGGTGGGAGGACCTCTCACATAATACTGGAACCTAGGACCATTGGAAAATTCAGAACAGAAAAAAAGAGATTAAACTATGGAGGTTGCTGCCACAGGATATAGTATTGGCCACCAAGCTGGCTTAAAAAGGGATCCGACAAGTTCATGTAGACTAAGGCTGTCAATTCCTACTAGCCATGTTGGTTATGATTACTGCTGGAGGCAGTGTGCCTCTGAATACCAGTTCACGTGTGAAGTTCTTCATGTACATTGTTGTTTCAGACCTGGTGTGCTAGGAGAATTAATTACTATCTTCCATTGTTCAGTTCTTTACTGTGTTTATCTGGATGGTACAAGGTCACATTCCATTCCTTCCGCTGTTCACCAACTAGCAAATGGGCTGCAGCCATAAATGACTCACAGAGTACATGTACAGTCTCTGCTATTAAAATTCCACTCTGGAGTTCTTCCTTGGCACACAGTTAAATACAAGATCTTTTATGAAACTCGGCCTCTTGCCAGATCTGTTCAGCAGCTGTTCATTCTTCTTGCTCTGCATTGCTCCCTCACATTCCTGGCCCAATCCAAAGATAATTTTAAATAGAGTCCATTCAACCTTGGTCGAGGGCAGAGGGCATAATAAAACCTTGTTAAATTCCTTGTTGAGCATAAATCAAAAGTTTCCCTCCTCTTTTCCATGGTAACAGGCAGAATAACATAGCCGTGGCTACACACGTCTCTTTCATTTTACGGGGAGGACAAGAAAAAGACCACCTTGTCCTCCCCTTTCCTTTCTTGGCTGTTGTGAGGATATTCAAACTTTAGAAAAAACATTCGATACCTTCAAAGAGCCAGGCCCAGTCCTTTGGGCAGCTAGTTGATTGCAGCCCATTATCATATGTCGATCCCGGAGCACCTCTTGATTAAACGCTAGTATACCAGATTAAGGATGAACCAACCCAAATCATGCCAGAGACAAAAGCTCGTCCACATCAGGGACACACTCCCAGGTCGCACTCCCTTTCAAGTTGGCAGACACGGGCTTGAGCAGCACAGCGGGGCGCAGTGAGCTCCCCAGACCCCACTGGGGAACATGGTCAGGATTTTCACCTCATAAATCCTGGCTTTCCCCTGCCTGAACCTCACCTGCAGTGGGGAGTGAACACCTTTGACTCGTGATAAAGCAGGAAATTGAACAAAGGTGCCTTCTTGATCTCAATTGGCAGGGAGTTCCATATTGCAGGTGCTGCCACACTAAACGATCAAGTTCTTACAAATGCGGAACGGGTATATGTGGCATGTGGAGTAGTCCCAATATGGGCCACAAATCCTATAGTTTGCAACTTACCTTCATTTAAATTTACAACACTACCTTCTGTTGGCTTGAGATAGGGTTTAGGAAGGCTTTTACTCCATACCCATGTTGGAAAGCACATTTTTTCAATGGATTCCTAGATCGGAAGAGGAATGGTAGTGCTTACATATGGATACACATAGATTTACTGAAACAACTCCATAAAACCCTTGTGCTGTTAGTGATCATGGGCAGAGAGCTAAATACTTGTTTTCAACCACTGTAGGGAATCCAAGGACCCAAAGGTCAGAAGGGAGAGCCCTTTGTTTTTACTCCGGAATTAGCCGTGCAGTTCAGGGTAAGTTTGCGCTGCTGTTAAGAACTTAAAAAGATGTTGTGCAAAGTTAGCATGTTTTCTGGTACCATGGTTTTTTGGTTACCATGTTTTACTCTACAGTGGTGCCCCGCAAGACGAATGCCTTGCTAAACGAAAAACCCGCAAGACGAAAGGGTTTTCCGATTTTTAGCGGCTTCGCAAGACGAATTTCCCTATGGGCTTGCTTCGCAAGACGAAAGCCCATAGGGAAATCTCCGGGGACAGCGGGGAAGCGCAGCAAGCCTTCTCCTCTGTTCCCGGACCTGTCCTGAAGGCAGTGGGAGGTCCGGGAACAGAGGAGAAGGCGCACAGCGCTTCTCCTCTGTTCCCGGGGCTTGCGGTGGGAGGAGGGTTTTTCCTCCCCACCGCCAACATTCAGAACAGCTACCCCTATCCGCAGCTTGGAGAGCCCTGCGGGGAAGTCCTGCAGGGCTCCCCAAGCTGCAAATGTCTGCCCCGCGCGAGGGGTGCTCTGCTTAAGAGCGCCCCTCGTGCGGGGCAGCAGGCTGCTATCCGCAGCTTGGAGAGCCCTGCGGGGAAGTCCTGCAGGGCTCCCCAAGCTGCGAATGTCTGCCCCGCGCGAGGGGCGCTCTGAAGCAGAGCGCCCCTCGCACGGGGCAGCAGGCTGCTATCGGCAGCTTGGAGAGCCCTGCGGGGAACTCCTGCAGGGCTCCCCAAGCTGCAGATGTCTGCCCCACGCGAGGGGTGCTCTGCTTAAGAGCGCCCCTCGTGCGGGGCAGCAGGCTGCTATCCGCAGCTTGGAGAGCCCTGCGGGGAAGTCCTGCAGGGCTCCCCAAGCTGCGAATGTCTGCCCCGCGCAAGGGGCGCTCTGAAGCAGAGCGCCCCTCGCGCCAGGCAGCAGGCTGCTATCCTCAGCGTAGGCAGCCCTGGGGAACTCTTCTGAAGGCTGGCGGCGGGAGAAGGGCTTTTCTTCCCACCGCCAACCTTCAGAAGGCTGGTCTGAAGGCGGTCTCCATAGGAACGCATTAATTGATTTTCAATGCATTCCTATGGGAAACCGTGCTTCGCAAGACGAAAAACTCGCAAGAAGAAAAAACTTGCGGAACGAATTAATTTCGTCTTGCGAGGCACCACTGTACCTCCTTTCAAATGTTTTGAGAGTCTCAGCTCTTCCTGAATATGCGAGAAGTTTGAAACCTTCCAGTTATGTTCTGAAGCCAAATTTTCAGGAGGAAGGCTTTTTTATTATGTTCCCAAATGTAGACTGTCAACTGAAAAGCTTGCATCTCATTTTTCAGTGTATATCTGTAGAAATAGATTCTATCCAATGCAAGTAAAATATCATCCTATGCAAGTTCTGTAACAGTTATCATAGCATTACAAATCTTTATGGTCAAGAAAAGTCCTTTTCCATGGGCTGTTCCCCATGCTCTTTCAAGTGAATATATTGAAACAAATCATATACTGTATAGACATAGGTATTATGTTTTATAGGAAATAAGTATTTGCATATTAGTTGTTAAATGTTTTGTTTCTGTTACAAATATGAATTGAAGACATTATCATACTGACAAAATTTACTTTTCTAATTACTTTTATCTTTTGCATTTTGCAAATAATCACAAAGTTCTGTAAATAATGTATATATGTACCTTTTTATTTCAATGTAGTAGAAATTGCTGTTTATGTTAGACTTGCAGTTACTATCTAAGATTTCTTTCTCTAGGGAGACACTGGTGACCCAGGTTTGAGGGGCTTCCCGGTAAGTACTAAGGTGATAAATAACAATTTTTTAAGAGTGACTTTATGATAAACTATTAAGGAACAGTTTGATTTTAAAAACAAGCAATTATCTTCCTGTCTAGGGACCTCAGGGTGCTCCTGGTGCAGTGGGTATATTTGGTCCAGTTGGAAACACAGGTCTACCTGTAAGTATAATGAAATGCATAAATTAAAATTCATCAGCTGCCCTGGGGAATGGTTACACGAATGCAGATAGCAGCGTGGTATCCTGATGACTGCACATGGGCAAATCTCAGAACTCCTCAAGTTAGAATTAATGCTTTTTAATTAGTATTTAAAAAATGAAAGGACACTGGAGTGCTGAAACAGTTATTAAAATATTTAGATTCTAGGTACATTTTAAAAGCTGTATGTGAAATACATATATTTACATGAAGTGAGCACTCCGAAGGGATCCCTTACTGTCTAACTTCTGTTTTCAGGGACCTCCAGGGCCACCAGGATCTCCAGGACTTCAGGTAAGTCTTTTTCTGATGATTGGGACCATCTTGGGTCCACAGAACATGATCCACAGGTCTGTTGCAAATGCAAATTTGCTATAGAAGTTCCTTTGGTCAGTTGAGGAGTTTAAGTCATAAAGATAAAGTGGAATACCACAATTCTGGGTGGCAGAATGGGTTACTTTCTTTGACCTAGGCTGCTTCTTTGGAGATAAGTTTAAATGCAATTCAGAGAACAGTGAAGCAATAAGGGCTTCCTTCAACTGCTCAATCAATGAGGCTGGAAAGTTTTGAGAAATGGGAGGTGGAGCATCTGGAGTGGCTGGAGAGGGGTCATGATGCTCTTGTCTCTGATCCTCAGAAAAACCTAAACATTCTGGCTCAGAATCAGATAAAGCATCAATCTGCGCCTCACCCGCAGATGGTGGTATAGTCTTAGCATTCGACTGAGTGGAAGCACTTTTAGGAGCAGAGGCCTGCTCTGTATTGCGAGCCTGGGACTGAGGTAAAATTATGGAAGAAAGGCGCTGGGGGAGCAGTCTTAGCACATCCCTCAGCTTTAGAGGACACTTTAAGTGTTTCAGTTTTTGCTTTGCTTTTTCAGAGGCGGGTCGCTTAAGCCACAAGTGTTCTCCATGGCTGCCATTAAGACAGCAAAGAGGCGCGCGCACACAAAAGCACACAGATAGCCTCTGATTTTCACCAAATAAACACTCAACTCCATTTGCCACACTGTGGACTGGGAGGAGGATTATAGAAATTCAGCCCCAGAGGTCTCTATTCGCCACTTCATGGACCAGGAGAAAAGGCAGGCAAAAACCTCACACCAAACTACACACTCTGTTTGCCACTCCGTGAACCGGATGTGGGGGGAAACAGAAGCCACACACACACTCCTTGTCGCAGCTGCCAACCAGGAGGATGAGGACAAGGGGCGGGCCCTCTGTCGCCGCCAAAACGAACCAGGACTCAGTATCAAAAGCCAATAGAAGCAGGCAGGCAGGGACATACCGTATTTTTCGCCCTATAGGACGCACTTTTTCCCCTCCAAAAATGAAGGGGAAATGTGTGTGCGTCCTATGGGGCGAATGCAGGCTTTCGCTGAAGCCTGGAGAGCGAGAGGGGTCGGTGTGCACCGACCCCTCTCCCTCTCCAGGCTTCAGGAAGCTATCCGCAAGCCGTGGGAGCCCACGGGAGTTCCCCCAGGGCTCCCCCGGCTTGCGCAGAGCTGCCTGCATCACGAAGCCCCGGCGCGCTGAGCAGTCGCGCCAGGGCTTTGGGTAGCTCTGCGCAAGTCGCGGGAGGGCTCCCCCGCTTGCGCAGCGCTGCTTCTTCTTCTTTTTTTAAAAGATATTTATTAAGGTTTTCAAATTTTTATGCAAACAAAAAACAAACAAAAAAATTAAAAAAAACATATGGTTCATAATACATAATTTTCAATAACATATTTCTCTGACCTCCTCATACCTCCCCTTCTTGTATTCCATTTCAGATTATTTGTTCAGCAAATCCTTAACTTAAAGCATTACAGCTTATAATAACACCTTATTTTCTATCCAATCCTTTTTTTTTCATATTCCTTTATATCATTACAGCTAGAAACCACTCAATTTCAATCCAGCATCATTCAGCATTCCTTAATTTTACAATATTTCTGTAAGTAGTCCTTAAATTTTTTCCAATCTTCTTCTGCCGACTCTTCTCCCTGGTCACGGATTCTGCCAGTCATTTCTGCCAATCCCATACAGTCAATCAGTTTCATCTGCCATTCTTCCAGAGTGGGTAGATCTTGCGTCTTCCAATACTTTGCAATGAGTATTCTTGCTGCTGTTGTAGCATACATAAAAAACGTTCTGTCCTTCTTTGGCACCACTTGGCCAACCATGCCCAGGAGAAAGGCCTCTGGTTTCTTCAAGAAAGTATACTTAAATACCTTTTTCAACTCATTGTATATCATTTCCCAGAAAGCCTTAATCCTAGGGCACGTCCACCAAAGGTGAAAGAATGTACTTTCATTTTCCTTACATTTCCAACATTTGTTGTCGGGCAAATGATAGATTTTTGCAAGCTTGACTGGGGTCATGTACCACCTGTACATCATTTTCATAATATTCTCTCTTAAGGCATTACATGCCGTAAATTTAATCCCGGTGGTCCACAATTGTTCCCAGTCAGCAAACATAATATTATGTCCAGCGTCTTGTGCCCATTTAATCATTACAGATTTAACCGTCTCATCCTGAGTATTCCATTTCAGCAGCAGGTTATACATTTTTGACAAAGTCTTAGTTTTGGATTCTAACAATTCTGTTTCCAATTTAGATTTTTCCACCTGGAAACCAACTTTCTTATCCAAATTGTAAACCTCCATTATCTGATAGTAATGAACCCAATCTCGCACCTTATCTTTTAATTTCTCAAAACTCTGCAATTTCAGTCTGTCCCCTTCTTGCTCCAAAATTGGCCATTTAGCCTCCATATTAAGTTTTTTCTGAGCCTTAGCCTCCATTGGTGACAACCACCTTGGAGTTTTATTTTCCAATAGATCCTTATATCTATTCCAAACATTAAACAATGCTCTCCTGACAATATGGTTTTTGAACGCTTTATGTGCTTTAACCTTTGTCGTACCACAAATATGCATGCCACCCAAATACATTGTTAAAACCTTCTAGATCCAAAATGTCTGTGTTCTCAAGAAGCAGCCAGTCTTTCAACCAGCAGAATGCTGCTGATTCATAATAAAGTTTGAAGGCTGGCAGGGCAAATTCACCTCTTTCCTTTACATCAGTTAATATCTTGAATTTTATTCTAGGCTTCTTGCCCTGCCAGACAAATTTAGAAATGTCTTTCCGCCACTTCTTGAAACAGTCCATTTTGTCCAAAATTTGCAGTGTTTGAAACAAAAACAACATTCTAGGCAATACATTCATCTTTATAGCTGCAATTCGACCCAACAAGGAAAGCTTCAAGTTTGACCAAATTTCTAAATCTTTTTTCACTTCAGGCCAACATTTTTCATAATTATCTTTAAACAAATTCTCATTTTTAGTTGTCATATTAATCCCCAAGTATTTCACCTTCTTAATCACAGTCAGTCCTGTTTCATTCTGAAACTTCTCCCTTTCAATCGGTGTTAAATTTTTCTCAAGAACCTTGGTTTTTAGCTTGTTCAGTTTGAACCCTGCCACCTGACCAAATTCTTGAATTAATTCTAAAACTCTTTTAGTACTAGATTCTGGCTCCTGTAGTGTCAAAACTAGATCATCTGCAAATGCTCTCAATTTATACTGTTTAGCTCCGACCTGTATACCTTTAACCATCCGGTCCCTTCTAATCATATTCAGCAAGACCTCCAGGACCGATATAAAAAGCAAAGGGGAAATTGGGCATCCCTGTCGGGTCCCTTTTTCTATCTTAAATTGTTCCGTAACCACATTATTTACAATTAATTTGGCCTTTTGTTCAGAATATATTGCACCTATACCATTCTCAAAACCATGGCCTACCCCCATACCCTGTAGGTTCTTTTTCATAAAACTCCAAGAAATATTGTCAAAGGCTTTCTCCGCATCCACAAATATCAAAACTGCTTTAGTGTTTATGTTCACTTCTAGCTTTTCCAAAATGTCAATTATATTCCTCAGGTTATCAGAAAGATGTCTTCCCGGAAGAAAGCCCGCTTGGTCCTTATGAATCTCCTCAATCAATACTTTTTTCAGTCTCTTAGCCAGAATATCAGCAAAGATTTTGCAATCCACATTTAATAAGGATATGGGACGGTAGTTCCTAAGTTGAGTCTTTTCAGTCTCTGTTTTTGGTATTAGTGTAATATAAGCTTCTTTCCACGATTCTGGTGCCCTTTTCCCTTCCAAAATTTCATTGCAGACTTCCTTCAATGGTTGTGATAGCCACTCTTTCAAAGATCTGTAGTAACTGGAAGTCAACCCATCCGGTCCTGGAGACTTGCCTACTTGCATATTTTGAATGGCACCTTCTATCTCCTGGTCAGATATTTTGCAATTCAACATTAATTTACTTTCTTGTGAAATTTTTTGTAATCCATTTATCTTCAAAAATCGGTCTATGTCCATTTCGTTCTGTGGCCCTTGTGCATATAATTGTTTAAAATACTTCTGGAAGCAGTTTCTAATCTCAATTGGGTTATGTATATCTTTTCCTTCTACTTCTAAATTTGTGATAGTGTTTAATTTTTGTCTTTTTTTCAGTTGCCAGGCTAATAGTTTCCCACATTTATTCGCTGATTCAAATGTCTTCTGTCTCATTTGTTTAATTTTCCATTCTATTTCCTGATTCATCAATTCCATGTATTGTACTTGAAATAACTTTATTTCTTTCAATATCTCCTGTGACTTTGGCTTTACTCTCAGTTTTTACTCTCCTTCTTTTATTTTCTCCAGAATTTTATCTTTTTTCTCATTTCGGCTTCTCTTCTTTATTGCATTCTGTTGAATCAGGAACCCTCTCATCACAGCTTTACTTGCATCCCAGATTACTCTTTTTTCCACATTAGTAGTCATATTTATTTCAAAATAGTCTCTCAAAGTTTTTTGGGCCTTTTTGTATACTTCTTCATCTCTAAATAGAGTGTCATTCATCCTCCATCTAAAGGAACCGGGTGTTATTTGCTTCATCTCCATCTTTACAGCATTATGGTCTGAGCAAGTTTTAGGGCGCGCTCAGCAGTCGCGCCGGGGCTTCGGGTAGCTCTGCGCAAGCCGTGGGAGGGCTCCCCCGGCTTGCACAGCGCTGCTTCTTATCCCGAAGCCCCGGTGCGCTCAGCAGTCGTGCCGGGGCTTCGGGTAGCTCTGCGCAAGCCGCGGGAGGGCTCCCACGGCTTGCGGAGAGCAGCCTGTTCTGGGGGCTGGGGTCGGGGGAAGCTCGGGCTTCCCCTGCCCCAGCCTCGCGCCTTGGGGGGGAAATAAATGTTTTTTTCTTTATTTCCCCCCCAAAAAACTAGGTGCGCCTTATGGGCCGGTGCGCCCTATGGGGCGAAAAATACGGTAAGTGGAACGCTCACTCCATTGTTAGTGTAAAAACAGTGAACCAGGAGGAGGTGGCCAAGCCGTTTTAAAATTAGGGCAGGAGAATGCAAATGCCACACCAGCAGCCACACAAGTAGCACACAACCACACACACACCGAAGCGGAATAAATAATTCTGGAAAAAATATCAATATAAGTAAACAACTAAGGAATAAAAGAAGGGTGGCAAATAAGCGGAACAACCAAACATAAAGAGCAACGGAAAGCCCCCCCCCCCTTTTTGGTGGAAAACACAATGCATGGACAAAGAACTGTACAGTAAAACTAAAACAATGATATGGGAAATCTAAAGGGAAAAGGGGGAGTTCAGAAACTAGTAACAACTTAGCTGAGTCAGGAGAGCCAGGAGGAATGTATTGTCTGCGCCTAGACAGGAGGAAAAACTGAGGGAGTCCAGCCTACTTCTCATAAGTCTTTGCTCTTGTCTAGTGTGAACATGGTGAACACCCATTCCATTGGATACAACTCCCCATGAACTAAAATAATAATAAAGTTATTCATTGTAGGATGTACATGACTTGAATAGAAAAGGTTTCTAGTCTAACTAGGCTAGAGAAGGACAAGGCAGTCCTGCTTGTTCCTTTTCTCTCTCTGAAGATGGACTTCTGGGGTGGAATCATAGCTCCATTGATTGAGATAATTAGGTGGTGATTAACAGTAGCTACTGCTGGCCACGACGCGGAAAAACTGTCTGCGGAGAAATGTCGTCTCCCTCGGCCAGTGAAGCGAAATGAGCGCCGCAACCCCAGAGTCATTCGCAACTTAACTGTCAGGGGTCCTTTACCTTTAACAATAGCTACTGCCTATCATGGGCCGCGGGTGGCGCTGTGGGTTAAACCACAGAGCCTAGGGCTTGCCGATCAGAAGGTCGGCGGTTCAAATCCCCACGACAGGGTGAGCTCCCATTGCTCAGTCCCTGCTCCTGCCAACCTAACAGTTCAAAAGCACGTCAAAGTGCAAGTAGATAAATAGGTACCGCTCCGGTGGGAAGGTAAACGGCGTTTCCGTGCGCTGCTCTGGTTCACCAGAAGCGGCTTAATCATGCTGGCCACATGACCCAGAAGCTGTCGGCCAATAAAGCGAGATGAGCGCCACAACCCCAGAGTCGGCCACGACTGGACCTAATGGTCAGGGGTTCCTTTACCTTTACTGCCTATCATATTATCTCTGAGGGACAAAGATAAAATGAATTAACTTCCAATGCTCTGGAAGGGCTTCTTTCCCTGTGTGGGACTGCAAAATCTTCAAGGAACCTCGACAGGTGAGTGACCAGGGAGCAGAAGAACCACAATATTGTCCAAACACAACTTAATAGCCCTTGGGGTCAGTCCTTAGGGCAAAGATCAGCTCAACCTGCCTCTCTACAATGATATCTGAAACTCCTATAAATTACTACTTATACTATCTGATCCAACGGCTGGCTTAAGGAGACACCACCAAGGGGCTTAAATTAAAGCAAAACAAAAGACGTGTTTGAAATACGTGTACAGAAGAAAGTTTGTAAATAGTTAAGAGATTCTTCAACTTTTAGAAATTTTCATCTTAATTCATTCTGCTCTTAATCCTCTGCTTCACTGATGAATGTGCTGCTTGTAATGTGAAACTACATGGCTGCTCACTGGGAAAGTGAAATGTTTGGAATGTAACTTCCTGATAAGCAAAGACTGTGTGAATTTCAGAGTAGGCACTCAGTATGGTGAAAATACTGAAAAACACCTTCTGATTGTTAGTGTCATACAGCAATTACTGAATGAGCAATAGAAGAACTAAGAGTGGAGATGCATAAAATGAGAAATAGAAATTGATTGGACAAAGCTGAGGCTGGAGAAGATAAGTAGCCTTTGGGAAAGAATACTGATGGATGTTTGCCAGAGCATAGGGGATAAAATCAAACCCTGAGGAACCGCACATTGAAGGTTCCACAGGGCTGAAGAACACTCCCCAAGCTTAACCCTCTGGAAATGTCCAACCAAGTAGGACCGGAAACACTGCAAAGTGGTGCCATCCACCCCAACTCGGACAGCCACTCCAGAAGGATACCATGGTCAATAGTATTGAAAGCCGCTGAGAGGTCAAGGAGAAGTAACAGGCATACGTTTCCCTTGTTTCTCTCCCCACAGAAGTCATTACACAAAGCGACTGAAGCAATTTCTGTTCCAAAACTTAGAAAATCAGTTCCAACAGTAATGTTGTTGTATAGAAATAATTATTTGCCCCGATGACTGAGGTTTTGGGTAGCCAGGCATCTGGTATGCAGGCTGAGACCCTCCCTTACCACAGTCTCCCCAGAATGGTGCATGCTGTAGTTATCTCCCGCTTGGACAACTGCAATGTGCTCTACGTGGGGCTACCTTTGAAGGTGATCCGGAAACTACAACTAATCCAGAATGTGGCAGCTAGACTGGTGAGTGGGTGAGGTCCTGTAAGACCTACATTGGCTCCCAGTAAGTTTCTGAGCACAATTTAAAGTGTTGGTGCTGACCTTTAAAGCCCTAAATGGCCTTGGCCCAGTGTATCTGAAGGAGCGTCTCCACCCCCATCGTTTTGCCTGGACACTGAGGTCCAGCTATGAGGGTTTTCTGGTCTTCTCACTGAGAGAAGTGAAGTTACAGGGAACCAGGCAGAGGGCGCCCTCCCTGTGGAATGCTCTCCCATCAGATGTCAAAGACATAAACAACTATCTGACGTTTAGAAGACATCTGAAGGCAGCCCTGTTTAGGGAAGTTTTTTATGACTGATGTTTTAATGTATTTTTCATCTTTGTTGGAAGCTGCCCAGAGTTGCTGAGGAAACCCAGCCAGATGGGTGGGGTATAAATAATAAATTATTATTACTATTATTATTAAGCATGTATTGACTATTCTACTTCTTAATCAGAATAGATTAAAGAGATACTATAGAAGATGCCAGTCGCAACTGAGAGTTTATAGCCTAAATGTCATAGAATTATTTTAATCGTTGGTAAAACAGTTAAACAGAGAGAAAAACGATTTCCAGATCACCATTTGGGCAAGTACTTCATATGCCGGAAAAACACCCGTTTAATAATCATTACTTGTCATTTCAGGGCAACAGAGGCCTTGGCTTTTATGGAGAAAAGGGTGACAAGGTAAATGGAATATTCTAATTAGTTTGCATTTCTATCAGAATATGATGAATACAGTTTTGAGTGATAATTCTTTGACTTGTGCCAGAAGCAGAGCTGTTAGCAGTTAGAGAATTTGTGGTGCTTGCCCAGTGGCCTCTGAAAAAACATACAGAAAGCATGAAATTGATGGCCCTTGCCTGTTTGTCTTCAGTAGCTGGTTATCATGTATGTATATATGATGTTTCTGAACATGGAATTTCTATTTAGCTTAAAAAGATGTATTCTATAATAATTTGTCTAGTCTTTCTTTAAAACCATCCAAGTGACTGCCCATCATCATATTTTGCAGTAGGGAATTCTACCAATTAGTGTAAAATTTTAAAGAGAAGACTTTCTCTCATTATTCCTGAATATACTCAGTTGGTTAGAGCATGGTGCTGAAATCGCCAAGGTTGCCAGTTCAGTCCCCTTAGGAATAGCTTGCAATGGGTTGGATGAGATCTTCAGGGTCCCTTCCAATTCTATGATTCTGTGATTTTATCTGCTGCCTTGCGGGATATCTTCAGGAAAAGAAAAGGCTAAGGAGTAAACACTACACAGATCCGGAACGGGGTCCCTAAGATGATTGGATGGCACCTTGTACACCTCCTTCCAGTACCTCTTGCAGACAATCTGGTGCCAAACGCCTTGCTCTGCTTTCCTGTGGACCCCATCTGGGAGGCTGAGAAGGGGGTCTTGTCATCTGGGCAGCCCAGAACCTCCAGACACACCGCCCAGGCTTGTGCTCCGGGGATGTCACTTCAGTGCTGCTAACATAGCAAAAAGAATATGGGAGGCAGCAGTTAGAATTATTGGTCTCTGCAGCCCTAGCAGGCATCCTGAATCTCCATTGGTTTGACTTCACCCCCGGAGGTGCACTCCATTGTCTTTTGAGACAGATGGATGCCAGCAACAAGAATTGTCATTCAAACTAACAGGATGAGCATGTAAGAACAAGCTAGTACTGTGAGACATGGAGAAAAATCTCTGTCCACACCATGCATAATTCTATAATTATTCATGATGTCCTCATAGTCATGTTTTCTAAAATCATTTAACTTGCTCATAGGGAAGAGATACAGGGGCTTTTGGATTCTGAACTGCAGTCACCCACAGTCCGCAAGGGCAATGGTCAGGGGTAATAGGAGTTGTAGCATAAACAAACAAATATAGAAACAGCATGTAATATATTAGGCTAAATTTATCTACACCATCAACCAAAATATCAATCTACAATAAAGAACATTGGAGAACCTAAAATAATAGGGCAGTGCATATATATATAATACAATATCAAAAGGAGAAATATGTTAGACCTCAAAGGATCTTCTTTAGCAGGAAATTGTATGATGATTTAAAAGCGAAGCCACACCCAAAGTGAAACCCAAGGAAACAAGCAAACAAAAGTAACATTTATAGTACTTGAAGAGTTATAACACAATTCTAGTTTTGTCACATGGAATCCTTCCTGAGATGAGGAGGCCAAAATTCATTTGTTGTCCTTAGCACTTTGGTATATTTATAGCAGCAGATCCTCCAGCTTTTCAGATTTGAAATCAGTATAACATATGACTGTTCTCTTTATGGTGTTCATTCATAAACTGTGTTATTTTTACTGTTGTTAGCCGCTCTGAGCCCGGCTTCGGCTGGGGAGGGTGGGATATAATAATTATTATTATTATTATTATTATTATTATTATTATTATTATTATGGTGTAGTTCAAAAAATGTACTACCACTTTTAAACCTTTATTTTACTTGTTGTTGACTATATTATTGTGGCTTTCCTGCAGGGTGATATTGGGCCCCCTGGTCTACCTGGGCGTCCATCAACAGGAGAGTTTGTCACTTCAACAGATGTAATTTCAAGTGAATATAAGGTAATAAGAAATCTTACGGAAAATTACTCCCAGTTATTCATTTCATAGAGTACAGAAACTAGTAAAGCATGTTTCCTGAGTGCTCTTATTCATCAAAATAGCATGTGAATATTATCCTGTGGCCATATCTCATATGCTGTAAATGAAATAAAAGAATAATCTGGCTAGATTTCCTTCCAAAACATATTTTTAAATGAAACCCTAATCTTAAGAATTTAATATCTTTGTATTTTCTATTGTGATTAAATAATCACAGAATCATTCCAGAAATATTCTGTATCTTGTACAGCGAAGATCTCTCCAATGTTAGTACAAGGTTTTACTCCAGAAATTTTGCTAGTTAAAATACATGTCAAGAAATGACTGACCAAAGATCTGTGTTCTGACCTTATAGTGCTTTAAACAAAAAACAAAGAAACAACCCTGCAACCAGACGGAATCGTGGACTCCCCCTTTCCATGCTTTAGCTGTGTGGGTGCTTTGTCCTTTAACTCTGCATAGGGTCTTTTTCCATGGTTCTCAGCAACAAAGTTTCTTCTTACATGTCCTAAGTCAGGGATGGGCAAAATATAGGAGACCGAGTGCCCAAACTGCAACCCAAAACCCACTTATTTATCAATTGCCAACACGGCAGTTTAACCTGTATATCTCATTTTTTTCTGTATGTTTCACGTTTCTTCTTTATGACTGCTGTTGTAATAAACAATCCTTCATAAAAGTTATTGCATTGCGTTCTTCATTAAATTATCTTTCCGTTGATATATAATTTTATGGTATAACTCAGTGCTTTTTTTCTAAAAAGAATGTTTAGGGGTACTCTCATTTTGTCTCAAGAAAATCACCACTGGGGGGAAATACAGCTCAAATTGGGGGAAATAAATAGAGTGAATTTCTTCTCCCTTTAAATTCACAAAATGTTTAGGGGTATGCATCCCTCTGCATCCCTACAGAAAAAAGCACTGGTATTACTCCAAATCAAAATGGTGTTATGAGCCATCAAACATTTTTTCCAAGAGGTTCCACAATTTTGGCCACTAGTGTACACTGGAAGACTGCACTAAGAGCCACCCTCTCCCAATTTTTAATATGAGATAATAATGATTGTCTGCATGTGCACATACAAATAAATAAATAAAAATAAATAAATAAACCCAACCAGATGGGCAGGGCATAAATATATTATTATTATTATATATTGCTATTTCTTCAGCTGCCGTTTGATCACAGCCTCCACGGAATGAATTTCTCTGTTGGCTTCTGCGGGAAAGCCCAGTGAACATGTAAACTCAGCAGCCCCTTCTTAGGTTGCCATCTTTATACGCTTACTGACCTGGGAGTTAAGTCCTGCTGAACTTAAGGAGGCTTACTCCCGAGTAGGAAAAACAGACTAGTGGGAGGCCCTGGCGCATTAAAAGTCAATGCCTGCTCAGCCCCTTGATGCTCGCCAGGCCCTGGTGCTGCAGGGTTTGGACAGCGCACACGAGCCCTCCTCTCCCCCCGCCCCGCACGGAAGCTACGGCCCTGCTGGGACAACAGTGCGCGTGCCCACAGAGAGGGCTCTGAGTGCCCTCTCTTGCACACATGCCATAGGTTCGCCACCACTGGATTAGGATCTGACAGTACATCTCCAAGCAATTCGAAGTAGACAATAAAGGTTTTTTATCAGTCAACAACACAATGATTCTCCACCTCCCCATGTTATACTGCGGAAATGAAAAAAAGCTGGCTGGGGTGTGAGGTGATAACAAGGGATGGATTTCTTTTCTGGAAGGACTGTAAGTAACATTCAGTTCTTAAACTCAGCAAATTAGTGGACTCAGAATTCCTGGCTCTGATTCCTGGTAGATCTCAGGGTTCTGGTAAAAAACAAAGCAGATTCCACATGTCAGCTCTAAATCTGCATGACATGCAGCCAGAGAGAGAGTTTTGTGCCTTCGCATTTGAGTGATGAATTTTGACCAGGATTTACATGCAGTTGTGGGTGTGTTTGGGTACAGAATTCATTTGAGTCCTATGCTCCTTTGTTGCACCGTGGGTGGAGTAGGAAGAGACAGAGGCAATGTTTTGCTTTCCATTAGGTTCAGCAAGATTCTTTTATTTTATGATACCTTCTCTCCTCATGTAATGTAATGCCAGTGTTTGGCTCTGCATGCAAGGATTCAAACTGGGTACTGTCTGTTCCTAGTACTGATCCATTTTGGCTCCTCTGCTGGTGGCATTGCATACTGACCAGCACTGGGAACACACTGTCAGTGTATCAAAGATGCACTGTCACAGGTTACTTGCATCCAAATATTCTATCCAGTGTAAATTTAGCCTAGGACAGAACTCTAAATTTGATTTTTGAATAATACAAATGTCTTGCTCAAGCATTAACTGTTCTTTTTTATATATTGTTAGGGTGAGAAAGGAATAAAAGGAATTAGGGGAGAAGCTGGAATTCCGGTAAGTACACAGAAAGAAATGCAGCACAATTATTATTTTTTTAAATAATTTTTATTAACAGGCCAATCACATCACATTATTCAAATCACATTGGTTCCGAATTATACAGCCAAATTTTAATTTTTTTGAGGGTACCCATATATCAAGCTCCGCACGAGTCCAAAATTCCGGATAAGTCCAGACATCACTCATTTTACTGCATTAATTAATCAGTTCTATCCAGTTCAATCCGGATAGTCCTTTATTCTTTCTCATCTTGTTGTAGTCATATATTCCTTTCTTTGCGATCTCTGATGATTCTCACAAGCAGACTAAAAGCTGCCGTCTCTGTGTGGGTTTTGTACTCTTCAAAAGCTAAATCAGTCCAGGACAGCCTCTGTTTAACGCTTCCATAAACAAGATTAATCTTCAGTCTGTCCTTTATTTTTCCAGGCTAGCCAAATAAATCAAATAGGTCAGAGGGCTCTGTCAGGTCAAACTTTCAATTCCGACACTCCTTCTCTTTCCAACATTCCTGATTCTCCTCCCCCGCCCTTCTTTCCCCGGCAAGCCTGTCTTGGCGAGACGCCATTTTTAAACTGCGTCATAAAAATTTTCCACTTTCTCACCGTTCAAATCTTCTCTCCTGTTGTAATCCATCCCCACACAGTTCTTAAAATCCTGCTTATGATTCTTAAAAAATGCGACGATCTTGTTTCTTTCTGGGGTGGAGGGTTATTTTATCACATCATATAAAGGGAAAGAAAGGGTTTTTCCTCCTCCACCACCCCCTTCGTTCCAAACATACAGTCTCTTAGTGGTGACACATCAAAGGATTTACTTATCCATCCGTCGCTCCCGGTCACAGAGATCCATTACTCAGCAGCCTTATCGTCGAGCTTTACTTGATATATGTGCTTCAGGTTCATTTCCAATCATATGTTTCCAATTATAATTCCGAGCTGAAGCAACCAGCACGCGCTAATTGGAATCGGCGTCAGGAAGAGCTGACTTCACCGAAGGCTCATGCCAAGTGTTTGGCACCCCCATCTCTCGGATCAGGGGGTGCATTATGAACACCGCTGGCAAGACAGGGTCCCCCCACCTCCTGGGGGGGAAGGGAAGGCTGCCTACTTCCCATAGCAGCCCCTGAATTACCTTGTATGGGTCAGAGAGATGTTATTGTCGGCCATCTTCCAACGCGCCACCTGGTGGCCCCCGAAATGCAGCACAATTATACTCCTGTGTTCAATATAATCAGTAGTATGTCAATGGGAAAGAGCCAAGGCACCATACGCCCTACTTTGATTAATCCATTTTGTTTCTCCCTTTTGAAATGGATTGGTTATGATCACCAGGTTGTACACTGTTTTCATTTTGGGAGAAGACAGGAACAAAGTCGGTGTCAAGCAGTTCTGGCTTCTCTCTGCCACCCAGTAGCATTTCTCCATCTTCTCCACACAGAGGAACTATTACTTCTTTGTTCTTCCTCCCGCTTTGAATACAGCCGAATAAACCTTTAGAAATTATTTTTAACCTCTCTTGCAAGCCTGAGCTCCTTCTGAGCTTTGGCCTGCCTGCCTGCCTTCTCCCTGCAATCACATTTCTTAAAGTCAGAGTGCATGTCCGACTACACTCAGCTTTCCCTTTCCTTTGTATAATGTATCCCAATAGGAGGTGGCCCCCTCATCCTCTCAGGTAAACTCAGGCACACTGTCACATGCACACAGCCCCCCTCATCTGCTGATTTATGCAGATCAGCTGATCTGGGACAGGGCCAGTCCACCCATAAGGAAAGGTGAGGCTGCTAGATCCACAGGGGCATCACCCGCTGCAGCCGCCACAGTAGTAGCAATGACTGTGGTGCAATCCTTGGAGGCTGGATCTGCCACTGCCTCAGTGCTCCCCCCCCCCCGTGCCACCTCTACAGTGGCCTCATGGTGAATAGGAGGGGCTGCCCTCTGGGGTCTCCTGGGGTCTGCATACATCCAGTGTGATTAAGAGGGGGCCTCGTCTCCCCCCCCCAAAACAATCACCTTTGATTCCCACTTCAGCTGTCAAATAAGGTTGATTTTATTCCCCTCTTGTTTCTGATGTAGATCTTTATTGCCCACTTGTTCCTGATGTGGATCTTAACTCACCCCTTTTTTGCTGGTGGGGGTGGCAGCACCATTTTGTGGTTTCCCTCAAGTGCCAAAGCATCTTGGGCCAGCTCTGAGTTTTATCAAAGGATTTATGTGATTAGGAGGAGAGGGCAGATGGCACCCAGATTAGCAAAGTGGGCTTTGTGCATTCCACCACTGAAATGATGTTGGTTTTAACCTTTTGCTGACACCTCCAAAATCAGTGGGGTCTTTGTGGGACATAAAAAGTTCAGGCGGGAATGGATGAGGCCTCCACCTGATCAACCTTTCTCTTTCAATGAAATTGTCAACCTGTTGCAGTCCAGTATTGCCTTCATTGTTCTCCCATGCATGTTCAGACCTGAGTTGCAGCCATTTTTATAATAAAATGCAATTACAGCACCAGGCGAAACATGATTGAGACTTTTAAGGGCTCTGGTGTCTGTTCTGTTCTTTCATTCAACTAATTTTATTACTTGTTGGATATACATTGGTGGTTTGTGATTAATAGCCTCTTAGTTGTCCCTTCATTAGTTCATTTTGTTTGCCACAGCATTAGTTTCTGTTCCTACATGAGGAGATTTTAACTGCGGTTTCCTCCATTGTTTATGGAGCTATTTCACTGTTAAAAATTATTAAAGTAGAGGAGGATCTATTTCATAAAGGGAAAGGGAAAGCATGTGGGATCCTCACTATCTTGATGCACTTCTGTAGCGGATCCCACCACTAACTCCCAATTAATATGTAGCAGATTCACCCCTCTAACTGCCCCCAATTAAATATAGCAGACCCATCTCACAGTATGCCAATTAAATGAAAGTCTACAATTTACCACAGGTCTTGTGTGAGGGAAAACCTAGTAATTTCAAGTCTTAGGCAGGAGTTGATCAAACAAGAAAAGTTGTATTTACAAAAAGTTTGTGAAACAAATTTGAGTCAGGAGACGTGTTCTTTCAGGTAGAAGTTAATTTATTACTTAAACTAAGTATAAAGATGTCACAGGCTTAAACACAACACTACAGGCACAGCTACTCTTAAATTCCCTTTACTCATAATCTGTTGTTACACTTCAGTTTCTGTTACTGCTTTTTAGGTCCTTATGCTTAGTTCAGGCAGATGCTTAAGGTCATTCCTTTTAACACAGTTTATTAATTTGGTTCCTGAGCAAAGGAGCACTTTCCCTCAGTTCCCCTCTCTTAGCAATCCCACTACTGAGGTATTTTCAAATAGTACAACAGACCCAGGGGGTCCCCTCCCCCTTGTTACTGGTCTTCTTTGCCAAGAAGAGAGCAATGCTCCCTGCGCTCCTTCCGGGGCTAGAAAGGGCTTTGTTTAGCCTCCCGTTTGCTAGTAAATCGGAAGTAGTGTGTCCCAAAACGAGGCATCTCTGACAAGTGGGTCATCAAGATGAAAAGTCTGGAAAGCTCTGGCCTAGAAGATCTCTCCCCTCCCGCCTGGAAGGAGACCCCACTTTCGTCTGTCTTCCCCCATCTTCTTCTCCCTCTCCTGGCTCAGACTCAGCCCTCCAGTTAGTTCCTGTCAGAAGACTTTCCCCAGACCCTCCACCCGCTCTTCCTAGCCAAGCTGCGAGGCTCCTTCCTCTGGCTAGAGAGAGTCTCCTCCGAGCGGATGTGCCGCTTGGATCCCTCAGTCAAATCCTCTCCTCATCCCTTTCTCCCATCCCAACCAAGCCCTGTCCAACTTCTTCCTCAGAAACAGCGCTTGCCATTTTCCCTCTGAAAGTGCTGCTCCGCCCCTCCCCTCTGGCAGCCAATCCGAGAGAGGCTCTTGCCCTCTGCTGGAATTTTGAGGCGCTTTATCACCCATCACAACTTCCTATCTCTATGCAAAGTTCTTCCTGCTTGGCTCAGTTGTAATATAAGCAGGACTGGAGAAAACTGCTTTAAAGCAGCAGCAGACAGCAAAGCTCACTGGGGAGGCTTCCCTCTCACACTCTTTTTTTGTTGTAAAAGGGAGGCCTGTGCTTTAAATGTGAACAGGACAAACATACGCTTTAGAGAGTATGTTTGGCCCATACTTGTTCATGGAAATGCTCTCTCTGCTATTGTCAAGATCCTCTCCATGCAATTTGATTGTTGGCATTCATCTGTCTTGAGAGACAATGGAGTATGACTTCTGGGGTGAAGTCAAACCACTGCATTCGTAGTACAAGCCTGGCCTGTATGTCTGGAGGTCCTGGGCGGCCCAGACAACAGGACCCATCTCTCAGCCTCACCAATGGGGTCCAAAGGAAAGCAGAGCTATATGTTTGGCTGCAGGAGTTGCCAGAAGGAGCAATGCGTACAATTTGATTATCGTGCTAAATCTAATTGTGATGTTAAATCAGAGCAAATAGTTCTTTCTTTCTTTGTTAGGGTCATCATGCACTTTCAGCAGAAAAGGGAGAGGAAGGAATAACAGGCTTTACAGGACAAAGAGTAAGTATCTGGTCAAAATAAGGAGCAAATTGTTTGCCATTCTCAATATGATATTTTCCCTGTTATTCTACCAGACCATCAGAGACTGTCACAATTAAATGTTACATTTTGGGTGGTGTGGATTTAGAAAATGCATCTGGTCAAATTTTATTTTGGGTGATACTGTTGGTTCTGGGTTTTTACCATATTTGGCATCAGAAACGAATTCCCCCCATGCTGGGATAGCATGAGACCCTTAGTCTAAGGCTTGCGAGTTCAAATAATGGGGTAGAAATTAATTATTATTGTTGTTGTTGTTGTTGTTAAAGCCCCCCGTTAGTACCCTGGATTGCAGAGGGTTGGACTAGATGGCTCTTGTGGTTCTTTCTAACTCTACAAGGTGGCTTCCTCACTGTTGACTTTCAGGGGAAATAGAAAAAACATTCCTGTTCACCAGGGCATTTGATGATTGGTAATTACACAACAAATGTGAAATTAGTAACTATGAGGACATGTATTTGTTTGTATATTTTTTTAGTTCTAACTTATTTTTAAATGGTTTTATATGATTTTGTTTTAGATTGTTCTGCTTTAACATTTTGATAGTTACTACCCTGGGGATGCGGGTGGCGCTGTGGGTTAAACCACAGAGCCTAGGACTTGCCAATCAGAAGGTCGGCGGTTCGAATCCCCGCGACGGGGTGAGCTCCCGTTGCTCGGTCCCAGCTCCTGCCAACCTAGCAGTTCGAAAGCACCTCAAAGTGCAAGTAGATAAATAGGTACCGCTCCGACGGGAAGGTAAACGGCATTTCCGTGTGCTGATCTGGTTCGCCAGAAGCGGCTTAGTCATGCTGGCCACATGACCCGGAAGCTGCACGCCGGCTCCCTCGGCCAATAAAGCAAGATGAGCACTGCAACCCCAGAGTCGTCCATGACTGGACCTAATGGTCAGGGGTCCCTTTACCTTTACTACCCTGGGCTCCTGTGGGAGGAAGGACAGGAAAACAAACAAACAAACAAATAAATAAATAAATAAATAAATAACCAACCATGATTTCATAGGGTTTGCCGGGAATCAACGGTCTCACTGGAACAGAAGGGGATGTGGTAAGTTTGTAGCCCTGAAATCAGATTGTGGCTTGGATCTTGAAATAAGGAACTAGCTGGAGGGGAAATTCCCATTCCATCTCCTTCCCTTCTCCACTTGTGCCCTCCCAAGGTGAGGGGAAGTGGACTTAGCTAAGCCTAGCAGGACAGCTTACTGTATGGTATTAACCCCTTCATGCATTCATTAGACTTTTGCATGTTGGTTATATGAGGCTGTGTGGTTATCCCACACAGATTGGATGAAAACAGTTCAAGCGCCCTGTGGAGCTGCTCCTTTAGCAGAGCCAACAAAATGGTCTTAGTTCCCACCTCTTCCTCTGCTGCAGTGCATACTTGTGCAATATCCAGAAAGTTTATCTTAAAAAGGTGACAGCGGCAACTAACAAATGGGGGGGGGGGGGAGAGAGAGTTTAGAGAGTGAATTTAGGTGAGAGGGGAAGCATGAAAGATTGTCTATGGAGTTTTGATAAAATCATGAAAGTACTTTCAATTGTTTTGAACTGTATTTCAGGGTTTCCCAGGACCTGATGGCTTCCCTGGCATACCTGGTCAAAAAGGAACTAAGGTAGCTTGTTATTCTAATATGTTGCTTGCACAATATTAATTCCAGGGCTGGAGCAAGTTGTACAGAAGGGCTCTTTTCAAATTCTGTGCTTCATTGGTCAATAATCCCAAGTGTTGTGGCCTGGTGAAGGTGAGAAACACCTTGTAGGGGATCACCTGTGCACTCCTTCATTCCTTCACTATACTCCGGACCCCATAGGAAAGCACAAGAGAGCCTGGCCAGTCATGGGACCCAGGCAAGAGGTACAACAACTGCATAGCACCCAAGCGCAGATGGAAGAGTGGGGCTTGGGTAAGCCAGACAATCCCAGTATGGCAAATAAAACCAAACCTGGACATTCCAGGCAGGAAGGAAGATGCAGCCCACATGTCTACTGCAATGGAGGGGGTTGGCCTGAGTGTCCATGGAAGGAGAGACCTGCCAAGAACAAGCTGGAGGGATGTCAGTGGGTTGGTTCATACAGTCAATGTTAGCTGTATTTAATAAGTGATAGTTAAACTCAGGCATCTGGCCGACAATCACTTAAACAGAATTGTTAAAAGAACCAGTGAGAGCTGCTGAGCCTGGAATGCAGCTGAATGTTTTGCCGCTCTCCTCTCTGTAGCTTCTGGGTATTGACAGCTGCTTAAGGAGAAGGTCCAGGGTCACACATAATCCAGTGGTAAATGTCCAAACCAACTGCAAACATTAACTTGAAAGCAACTCTTAACCATAGTTAATAAAGCATAGTTAAGATGATGGGCTAGGTTCACAAATAACGCTAAATCATGGTTTAATAAACAGTGGTTGAAAAAAGCATGGTTTAAGTTTTATGTATGAACTATGCCTGTGAGAGGTCCATGAACTGCCCTGTGTGCTGTGGAAGATACGTTTGTACCCTGGTGGCCGACTGCTTTCCTTACCAGCAGAGTCCATCCCAGGGTGGAGCAAGTGGTGTCCAAGACAGCGCAGCTTGATGAAATTGGAACTTTTTATGTTACATTACTCTTTATTTATTTTGCCCCCCAAAGGCCCCTAAGTAAACCACAAATTCAAATACGAACAATACAAATGAGAAAACTTCAAGATAAGAATATCTTAACATTTCAAAAAATGTTTGGGGTTGTGGGGTCAGGCAGAGGCCTTCCTTGATGGTTCCAGCCCAGTCTCTCCCCTGTCGCAAACCTCACCCTCTTACCTCCTGCCCTTGCCATTCTTCTTCCACTCTACCAGCAATGTGAAAACACCTGCTGTGTCTGAGCTCCAAATTCAGACTCCATTTTATGTTAGACTTAAGTATGTCTTTTTAACTGAATTACCATTTTAAGCCTGCCTGAAAAAAGCTGCTGTATTTGTTACTCTTCAACAAGTATTCCGAGTGAGTAAATGTTATTTTTACCTTTTACAAGAATAAAGAGAAAAGAAAAAAGAAATACAGCATTCATCTTTAAGGAAGATAGGAGGTTTTAATGTGTTGCTCACTCCAGAGGAGATGACACTCCTAAAATATATTTATTTTAGCAAAAATTTACTTTGGTACAGACATTCTAACTCACATGGATCATGTGCAGAAAGATGACAAAGAGAAATTACAGAAATTTGTGGGGAATGAGAGGCAATCTTAGACAAATTCCTGTGACATGAGGGAGGATGTTTGTATTTATTTTATTTGTTCAGAATAAGGAAAGTATTTTACATGCAACCACAAATAAAACCAGTGAACTGAATTTGCATTTACACAGGGAGAGCCAGGAGACAAAGGTGCTCAAGGACCACCAGCTTATGCACCATATCCCAAACTAATAAAAGGTATTGCTTTTCAACCCTTCTTCTGATTTTTTGAAAAAATGAGGTGATAGTAGTCATATCTTGATAAAAATTCCAAAGGTGTCAGCACAAAATGGTTGTAATTGGTGTGAAAAAAAGAGGTGCTGGCACTCCATGCCATTGAGTACAGTCACAAAACCCCTTCTTTTAGTGCAGCTGAATATGTTTGATGCAGCCTACTATTTTCATGCAGTAAAGTGGGGTGGGAGTTGTGACATGGCTGACTCCTCTTGGGGCAACTAACCTTCCTCAATGTCCACTGCTTGGGAGGCATGTGCATTGCTTTGGTTTAAGAAGGCAACATCCCTATTAGAGTATATTGTGTGGCAGTATGAAGTACTTGCCAGGGTTATTAGTGCAGTGGCCAGAATAAACTTTCCTGGCTCTTACATATGCAAGGATGGCATACTAAGCCAAACTATGACGAAAAGTAACTGAACGGTCCAAATCCAGAAAATGGAGCTTATTGCGGGTGAGTTTAATAACTCAATGTGGGCACAGAGCTGTGTACCCATATCCTCCCCACTTGTCACAGTCCATGCCACAATGGGGAAACCAGCATTTCCCAAGGTGTGGAGAGGACTCAGTGAAATTAGATTTGGGGGACTGGCAGGAGATGGAGAAAGCGGGTTACAGTATGGGCTACAGAAACTTAATGAATTCCTCTTCATGGACCTTGATCCAGCTGGGTTATGGTTGTGAGGGTGTTGTGCTCTGAGAATGTGTAGTATGCAAGCAAAAATGGGTAGTGGCTAAATGCCCATTTGGGAGACATGATAAATCTCTATATCTGTGTCCTTAAGCCTGAAATCCAATCTGTACTTTGGGGATATTTTCAGGTGCAAGAGGTGACTGGGGACTCCCTGGTGCTCCTGGGCCCGAGGGTGACCGGGGCGAGCAAGGCAGTCCTGGAAGTGCTGGTCCACAAGGATCATCAGATGGTAATTTACAGCCACTTTCTTACTCCAATATTGACTTGGGAATAGTAAATTCACTTTTTTCACATTCACATTTACATTATTTTTATTTCATTCTCATATTTGTTGCTCTTATCTGAATCGCAGCAAACAATTATGCAGCTTGAATCATCTACAGCAGACATGTCCAACGCATCGATTGTGCAATGGATTTTTGTTGATCGTGACCAAGGCCTCAGCACGCCTCCGCCCACCGCCCTCTCTCATGGTCGCCAGGTGCCCTCAGCACATGCTTAGCCACAACTGGAGCAACTCCGCATGGGCAGTCGAGGCTACATATAGCCAGGCTGCTGCAGCAAGTGCTCAGGCTGGCGCTGGCCATCTCAAGCATCCAGCTGCAGGCTTTCCCCAACGGCCAGTCAGGTGACTGGCCCTGAAAGGCAAGAGGTGCCTGCCTCTGCCCCCTACAAGCTGCAGCCCCGGGGCAGGGAGGCAAAGATGAGGCGCACAGGCTCCGCACAGGCTGCAGCGCTGCAGAGGCACCCAGTCAGCCCCTGCAAGCCAAGCCCCAGGGCAGGGAGGTGCGTGGACTCCACCTGGCCTGCAGTGCTGCAGAGGGAGCCACGTGAAGGGCAGCGTTTGAGAGAGACAATTAGATCCCTAATCCCCCTCCCCCCACCCGCTGGTTCCCATGGAAAGAAAATGCCCTCTCCTTCCTAGTTGTGCGTGGATGCAGAACTTTCCTCACCTTTCCAGCTCCAGCCTAGCTGTGTTTACTCGAAAGTAATCTGCTGCCCCCCCCCCAGCTCTTCGTTTGATAAAGGAGGAATTGGACATTTAGGAGCGTGTTGGCTTCCCATGTGCGCCACGGGCCCTGGGAGGGGGCTGGTGTGGGAGTAATAATTTGTTATTTTTTTCACCATCATCATAATTTATTATTTATACCCTGCCCATCTAGCTGGGTTTCCCCAGCCAAATATAATATATTTAAATTGAAGAATGACAATGGGAGAGTGTGGTAAATCACTGCCAGTTTTTTGTATTGGATAGATCGCAGCCTAATGGAAGCTGGACATGCCTGACTTCATATCAGCTCGGGCAGTGATTAACTTAGAAAAATAATGAAAAACACTTTTGCATTCTGTTTTTGTAGGAATTAACCTCACTGTACCCATTAGGAATGGATCTGGACTTTTGGTTCTTTACAGAACTATGATTCTACCATTATTCACAATCTATACTTTCTTTTTTTTCAAAAAAGAGGCGCTTACTATTAGTTAATAGACAATGCTCCAGCTGAATTATAGCTAGGACCAATGGACATTATGTTATCTCTGAAGTGCTAATACAGTGCTAAGTGCTAATCTTTGTAAAAGATTGTGTAGCAGTTGCATGGTAAAGAAATATAACCCAGAGGCATTGGAGAGAGCAGTGGACTGACTTTAGGGTTACTGAGTTGTTGTTTGCAGTTTGGCTTTGGTCAAGTCACTTCGCCTCTCTTTCCTTTGTGAGTAAATGAAAACCCTAGTTTACCTATTCCATTCTTATTACTATTCTGATCAAAGATTTAGTGTCTGGGTGTTGACAGGTATTTGAAGTACATAATTGTGCGTATCCCTGGAGCCTTGACATATGATATCATTTTTTTTATCTAGAGCATTCTTAAAATAATGCATACCTACCTGCTTTTCTCATTTCAGATAACTCTGTGGGAAGAGGTTTGCCTGGAGAAATGGGCCCCAAAGGCCTGACTGGCGATCCAGGTTTCGCAGCTGTTTATCCAGGTCCTCCAGGATTAGATGGCAATCCTGGATTACAAGGATCACCAGGTGTCCCTGGCCCTCCAGGAAGTCCAGGTAGGAACCCAGAACTTTTTAAAGTAATTAACATTAAAAAGTTACATGATAGTGCTGACAATAATATTCTGGGAAATTTCCTATTTAAGCATTTGGAAACTATTTGAAAGACCAGTGAGATTTTTAAATTTTCCACTTGGTAATGAATCCTAAAGCAGAGGAGTTTGGATTTGGATTTGATACCCCGCTTTATCACTACCCGAAGGAGTCTCAAAGCAGCTAACAATCTCCTTTCCCCTCCTCCCCCACAACAAACACTCTGTGAGGTGAGTGGGGCTGAGAGACTTCAGAGAAGTGTGACTAGCCCAAGGTCACCCAGCAGCTGCATGCGGAGGAGCGGAGACGCGAACCCGGTTCACCAGATTAAGAGACTACCGCTCTTAACCACTACACCACACTGTCTCTCAGAGTGTGAAGGAACAAGACTTTTCTGTTTTGTACTGGTTGCATGGACTGTTGCATGTCAAAGCCCCAAGCCACCCCATGAAAATAAAGACATACGGACACAGAATTTTAGGTTAATGTTAATGGGCAAAATTTAGGCCACAACTTTATTGGTTACAGAATGTGAGCGGCATTGGCATCAACTGACTATATCTGACTCCTTCCCTCCTTGCAGGGAGTCTGGTAAGGGTAAGCCACCAGTAGGGGGAGCCCTGCCGATGTGGATCAACTCAAGAATCCCCTGGGTTCCCGCTAGAGTTGTGGCATGGCCCTAGCCCCTCCCTGGGCTTCGGACGAGATCCACACCCCAGGATTCCTTTAACGGAATACCCTTGAGCACGGAGGGGCAGGTGATGGTCGCACCTCCCCTCCCCCACACATTGCTATTCCAATGCCTGAACGCCACACAAACCCAAAGCTCGGCGCCAATACCCTCACACCTGCAACCAACCTTTTATGCCTTTGATAATATCGGCCAACTAAACATTTTCGCCGTCAGAAAGATGAACGCCAACTGCACGGTAAAGGGACTCGTTGTAAGCAATTCCTGGGTGGCAAATCACCTCAGGCAGGCAGGCAGGCAGGCAGGCAGGCAGGCAAACAGGCTCAGGACAGACTGGGCAGCGGTCCTGGGTGTCCCTCTCTCACTCCTCCACACATGCCCTCCCTCTTAAAGTGGGATGCTCCCCACTCTATGTCACTTATGCATGCGGGGACTATTCCCCCCCCCATAATTTTTCTTGAGATTTAAAAATGAGATCGAATAACCAAAAATGGATATTCCAGACATATTGAACTCCACAGTGCCTTTAAAGGAAGGCCATTTCAGATAGATGCTGGTGATGCAATGCTGATAATGCTTCTTTGAGGCGATATATAAATTAATAAATAATAATAATGATGATATGGGAGTGTTTTGTGTGTTTTTCTTTCTGTGGATGCCCACACACTTCTAAATTATATTCATATGATTTGGAGACTTAACAAATGGACAAAAGTGGATTCCTCAAAGCCCTGTGTTTGCAAAGAGACTTTGAAACTGGGAGAGTAAATACTCACCATCTACTACTCAGTGGTCTGGTGATCTCACCGCCCTTTCTACATATTATAATAGTCAATCTAGTTTGGATACCTATTATATGGACTGCTTATATTGACCCGTACTGCATATTTAATTCAGGACTAATTGATTATGTTTATTGTTAAAATGACCTAATGATGTTGCTTTATTTCCCTTCTTGTTACATTTGCAAAATCTAATAAATAAATGATCCCATTCTACAGATACTTCTGTTGCAGTGAAGGGTCTTCCAGGGTTTCCTGGTCCTCCAGGAAACCAAGGTTACCCAGGACCACGAGGGCAAAAGGGGTTGAAAGGTAAGGCACACGTGGACTGGTGCTTTCATGTGTTGTCTGCTATGGATTGTCGTGAAAGGGAGAGGCTTAATTTGCACAATATCCTGAGACCAGACAACTTTTCTCCTTGATTAGGAGTCTTGTACTATCCCTGTCTCAGCCTTCGTCATTTAAAACCTTTCTTTAAAAAACCCTTCTTCCCTACACATCAGCTATGCTGGTCCACAGAGCTGGACTGCTCTTCTGACTCTTGCGCAGAAGCCGAAGGGACATGTCTAAGGTGGGGAGTCGCCTGAATCAGCTTTGCTGCTCCATTGAGCCACGTCGGGAAGCCTCTTCCCAGCATGTCAGCAGAGCTTGTCAAGGAAGCCGCTCAAGCCAGAGGTACAGTGTAGCTTGCACAGCTGACGTGTGAGAAAGCGGTGGCTTCTGCGCTACCTCACACGTCAACTGCTAAGCAGGGAGGTCTTCTGCTCACGAGGAGACCCTCCCCAGAGCTTGAAGAGGATTTCCTCTTTGGGCTCTTGGAAGGGTCTCCTCGCAGACCAGGAATCTCCAGGGTGCTCCCCATTTCCAGGATCTACTTCCAGGTTCCAGCACCGACTGTCGTCTGTTTTTCAGATGTGAGAACAGCGACGCGGACTTATAAAAAATATTGGGGGGGCCCGGGAAAGCTCATGAATAATAAATAAGCTCATGAATATGCAAATAAAGTGGCGCCGCCTCCTCGTGAGCGAATAGGGGAGAGCGTGCTGCGCCTATTAATCAGCTCCAAAGGAAATTGGGTGGAGCTTTTGCTCGGGAGGGAGGGCAGGAGGCATGCAGCCCGCCCCCCCTGTGCATTTTGGGCTGGGGGAGGGGCGGCGATGGCGCTCTGCTGGAGGGGCGCCGGAGATTATTGGGGGGGCGGAGCCCCCCCAAACGAATTTTTGAGGGGGCTCGGGCCCCCTCAAGCCCCATGGAGTCGGCGCCTATGCGTGAGAAATACTGTGAGTGAGGCCGTTGGAATTACTATTTAGGGGGTTTGATTATTTATAGTCAGATTCGGTTAACAAACCCTGCCCAGTGGGGTTTCCCCCCACTCTTCTTGGGGGTTGGGGGTCAACAGAACTCCCAGAACAGCACATAAGGGGAGGAGAGGGCAGGTTGTTCCATCAGGCCAGCAGAAATGCTTGCACTGATGGAGTAATCTGCTTAGTGCTGTGTTGAAGACCTTCCTCTGTTTGTGACTAATGACTGTATTTATGCCAATTGTTTATGCCGCTTGTAATTTGCCATGTGACCTTATTGGGGGAGGTATAAATTTTAACAATAAGTAAAGGGTAATGCTGAAATAATTCATAATTCAGGACCCAGAAACCCCTGAAATCTCAATCCCATCTCAAGATTCCCTTATTTTCAGGAGACAAACTTTTTTGCAGCCTGAATAGTATTTACCTGTGTGGGACAAAGATTTGAACCAATTCAATAGTAGTATTAGTAGTAAAAGAAGAAAAAGAAGAAGAGGAGAGATGTTTCTTCACTTCTTGTCATCTCCCCAAAATAGTTCCCCCCCCCAACATGCAAATAGAGATCTATTCAACTTGCCATGGGATTCCAGATACAAGTTTTCAAAGTTAACATGTTCTGAATCTGGTCAGAATGTGCAAATAGCAGGTCAAAGTTGTTATCCTTATGCACCCATAAATTGAATCGGATAATTCTGAATAAACATTAAAGGTTTTGCTATAAAATTCCTGTGAATGGGGTTGTTATTGTGAATTTGCCTTACAGACTTGACAAAGATGTGTGAATAGCCTAGGATTTGTTTCAATAGGTACCAATTGTTAGAAGATGCTTTTTGATACAGGACAACTCTGCTATGTTCTGATTATCTGTTGTTATATTTTAAAGACAGTCAGGAGAGCTAGACTTCTTCAAGAAGGGAGATTAGTGTTGTAGGATTAGGAGTTTGGACAGGAGGAAGTTAATGGAGCCAGAAAGACAGTTATAATTCCCTTAATAGTTGGTGGCAACCTTACCAGGAACATATTTTATTAGGGGAACTATGGGTAAAATGGCCCAAGAAGGCTGGAAAAAGGAAAAGAGAAATATTTCCTATTCCACCACCACCCCACTAGTCAAAGGAAGGGGTAAGCTACTTGTGAATGAAAAACAATAGAGGCCTGAGAGGGAGACAGAGAGAGCTGAACTGAATTTTTAGACTCTGCAATCTAACAGCATTCAAGGATGTGGGGCATTTCTCTTGAGAGCTGATTTGATTCAAAGTATTGAATCCCCTTGCTCAGTCCCTGCTCCTGCCAACCTAGCAGTTTGAAAGCACGTCAAAGTGCAAGTAGATAAATAGGTACTGCTCTGGCGGGAAGGTAAACAGTGTTTCTGTGCATTGCTCTGGTTCTCCAGAAGCAGCTTAGTCATGCTGTCCACATGACCCGGAAGCTGTACGCCGGCTCCCTTGGCCAATAAAGCGAGATGAGCGCTGCAACCCCAGAGTCATCCACGACTGGACCTAGTGGTCAGGGGTCCCTTTACCTTTACCTATTTAGTTATACATTCGCAAATAAGCTTAAGCTAGAGGCCCAGAGGGTGGCAACGGACCTTTTCTGCAGTTGCTCCCTGCTTGTGGAATACTCTCCCCGGCCATCAGGCAAAAACTTTCCTCTTCAACCAGGCCTTTGACTGATGACATCCAATGCCTTTTTAAATGTGTTGTGGGAGTGAGGATTATTGGTTTGTTGTTGTTCTTATTTAACAACAACAACCATAATTGAAGAAAACAAACTCGTATATCATTTTGTAATAAGCTTCCAGTGATCTGTTACCAAATGAAGGCAAAACCACTCCTGGGTAATCACTGCAGTGCTTGGAGAAGTGGTTTGCATGTATCAAGGTGGATACACTGTAAATTCTGCCTCTTTTACAGGGAAACATTATCTTAGAGATTTTTTGTAATTTACAGGAACAAGAGTGACTTCTTTTTTCATTGTTTTTATTGAATGTTAATATAAGCAAACAAGTTACAGAAAAAAGAAATGAAATGCTTTTGCTTTTAATTATAAGTTGTCATCATTGTCAATAAAGAAGTATAGGATGCAGCAATGTGATTTATTGAGGCAATGATAAAACATAAGGAAGTGCAGACTTATTTATACCAAAGTTCCCATGGTAGAAATTACCACATTTTTTTCAAAAAAGAAGGTAAAAAATAACCTTAAATTATAGTAAATCCAGACACTGACGAAGCCCTCTGGTCCCTGAGGCACCAAAGGGCAAAGAAGCCGAGCTTGAGCACTTTAACCCCTGCTGCTCACTCTTAGCTTCTACAATATGCTTTCAAGAGGGCAATTCTTAGGTCTCCTTCTCTGAATATTGTTTTGCAGGAGAGCCAGGAGATTGTAAATGTGCTGAAAGTACCGAACGAAAAAGAGGCCCTGCTGGGCAACCTGGTCCACCAGGATTTCCAGGTCCAATGGGGCCGGTGGGGAGAAAAGGAGACCCTGGTGATCAAGGCCCACATGGAGTGCCTGGCTTTGCTGGCTCAAAAGTATGGCATTTATGTTGTAACACCTTTTTTCCATATCATTAAGTATGTTTCCTATGCAATTTATTTAAACAAATGTAGATTTATTTTGATTGGGTATATATTGTCAGGGAAGAGTTAGAGTTAGAAGATTCCAGTTTCCCAGAGGGAGAAGGCATTCCCCAAGGGGGGGAGGAGAGCAGTGAATGGAAGAGAAGAGAGCAAGAGGAACAACAGGGAGGGACCGGCTGTTCCCAGGAAAGGCAAGGGTTGAGTTCTAGCTCAGATTCGGAGGAGGGGAGATACAGGCCAGCTCTAGCCAGGAGGTTAGAAAAAAGAGCGGGAAAACGAAGGGAAAGGCGCCTTCGCCATTTTGAGGGTGGCTGGTCATGGAGAAGCATAGCTCAGAAGGTATCTGAAAGAAGTGACTCCGAGGAATAATAGTTAAGAACCGTTTATAAGAATGTTTTGTTAATACGCAATAAAAAGTTTTATAAAAGAACAAGAAGCATTTGTGTGGTGATCTGAAGAGGACAACGACCAGTCCTGACATATATGCCACTGTACCACAAAAAAAAACTCAATTTCACTTATTTAGGAAGGGTCCAAGCATCATTTTGGGAGCATAACACAAACTTGTCACGTGGGTCCACTTGCACACACATATCATGATCCCCTTTGTACAATATTAATGAGTCATGAAAGGAATGACAGAATGACAGAGTTGGGAGGAACCTCAAAGGTCATCTAGTCCAAGCTCCTGCTGTGCATGACTAAAGCATCTGTGACAGGTGGCCATCCAGCCTCTGCTTAACAGCCTCCAAGGAAGGAGAGTACACCACATTCCAAAGTAGTTGGTTCCACTGTCAAACAGTCCTTACCATCAGAAAGTTATTTCTGATGTTTAGTCAGAAACACTCCTTTCTTGAAATTTGCATTAGTTCTTAATTATTTTGTTTTAATCTCTTTTAATTACTGAGGATACTTTTGGTGTGTGTGTTTGTTTGTGTGTGAGAATTATTTTTTCAGTGCTCAGGCCAGTTTTCGGAATATTGTTTGCTTTTGTATGGACAGAGGTGTGGGTATTCTACGTTTTTACACACACTCGGCCTAAACCTAGGCCAAGCTAACCATTGCTAAACTTATTTGTAGCCTTGTGAAATTGTTTTTTCCATACTCTGCCTAATGCCCCTCACCTTTTAAGCATAAATATGATCATACTATAAACCAACTTTATGTGACATAGTCTGCCTGCAACAGAGCAATTACTTCTCTCACACACATACAGACACAGGAAATTGATGTTGCCTCTTCATCCTTTCACTCTGAAACCTATTTTCTCTGCATCTTGTCAAGAGGGTTATTCCTTTTTCTTGCAAGAGGAAACGGGTTTACCCTTACACTTTTGTATGTTACTAATATGACTAACTTAATTCTCATAATCTTGACTATTAGGGATTGCCTGGTGTACCTGGGCCACCTGGACAACAAGGGCCAAAAGGAGATTCGCGATACGTTACCACAAGAGGTATGGCCATAGCTCTGCATTTCAATTTATTTTTATTTCTGCAAATGTACCACATTTAGCAGCAGTATATTTACTATACGAGTTGTGTTTCATTTAGGTGCTAAAGGAGACCAAGGAATTCCAGGGATTCCTGGATATAAAGGAGAAGATGGTTTGCCAGGAAGAGACGGCACAGATGGTTTACCAGGACTACCTGGGCTTCCGGTAAGTAACCACTTCACCTTCTTCTTATCAATGTGACAAAGAAGAGAATTCTTTGAATTCAGGGATGGGGAGTCCATAGCCTTGCAGCTGTTTGCTGGTCTAACACTCCTCATTCATCATCGCTAACCATTGCAAATGTCGTTTCTGTGGTGACTCTGGAATGCCCTCCCCAAAGAGACATGCCTGGTGCTGGCATTACAATATTTTGGGCACCATGCTCTTTGCCCAGGCATTTTAGGTTGTATTTTGAATTTTTTCCCTATTCTACTCCTTAGTTTTACGGGTTTGTTTTAGCTTACCTCTTACCTTGCTGTATATTGTTATATTTATTAGTTTAATTTTAAAGAAATATTTTAAATAAAGGATAAACAACATCTGACGAGCCACTGTTTCCTCTATATTAATAGGTCACATTGAAGGCCATTTGTTATTCAGACATGGTCAAAATAGATCTCTGTAGTGCTGGTGTAACACGGTGGTTTCTCTCATATCCTTGGCATAGCAGTAGGTACTTCCTATACTAAACATTAATATGCTTCAGACTCAGTATGTTGTTCATGAGAGCATAAATTCAGTCCTGTGCACAAATAGTCTGTAAGAGCTCAATTGTTCGGTGTTGCGGCAGCGTCACCTTGGGACTTCCTGCCTCTTGATATTAGGCAGGCACCTTCACTGCATTTTTTTAGACAGGCCTACCCAGGTGTTTGGAAAGTTTAATGAGCTTTAATTTTAGTCTATTCTACTGCAGTTTTAACTTTCTGTATGTTTTAAATTATAGTTGTAATTTTTTAAGGGATTGTTTTATTGTTTTATCTTTTTTGAGGTTTTTTCTTCAATCAAGCAGTGTAAAATTTATGAAATAAACAAAGCATATCCTGTTTCCAACAGGAGGCCAATTGTACCTGCTGGTACAATAACCTACTCATAACACTGTCTTATATTCAGTGTTGTTTTTGAGACTCAAATATAATGTTAGCCATCATGACCTCTATTGGCACAGAATTCCACAACTTTGCTTGTAAGGCCTAACTAACCTTGTAGCTTCAGGTAAGTAGCCATGTTGGTCTGACACAGTCAAAATAAATAAATAAATTGTCCAGTAGCACCTTAGAGATCAACTACCGTATTTTTCGCACCATAGGATGCACTTTTCCCTTCCTAAAAAGCAAGGGAAAATGTGTGTGCGTCCTATGGAGCGAATGCAGGGGGGGAGGCAGGCTGGAAAAGCCCCCAAGAGCTGCACACAAGCTCCGTGCGCTCTTGCGGGCTTTTCCACAGGAGGGAGAAGGGACTGACTGGCCGCATCAGTCCCTTCTCCCACCTCCCAGAAAAGCCAGGAGAAGCCGCGATCTCTTTAAAGGAGTTGCACGGCTTCTGCCGGTTTTGCGGGAGGTGGGTGAATCCCCCCACCTCCCAGTAAAGCCAGGAAAGCCCTGCACAGCGTCTCCGGCAAGGAGAGGCTGCACGGGGCTATGGAGTCTTTAGCCCCGTGCAGCCTCTCCCTCCCGGGAGAGGCTGCACGGGGCTAAAGGGGAAGCCAAAACAGCGAGCGGGATCCATCCCGCTTGCTGCTTTGGCTTGCTCCATAGCTGTGCGCAACCCCTCCGGCAAGGAGAGGTTGCACGGGGCTATGGAGTCTTTAGCCTCACGCAGCCTCTCCCGGGAGGGAGAGGCTGCACGGGGCTAAAGGGGAAGCCAAAACAGCGAGCGGGATCCATCCCGCTTGCTGCTTTGGCTTGCTCCATAGCTGCACGCAACCCCTCCGGCAGGAAGAGGTTGTGCGCAGCCCGTACACTGCTCTTTGGGGCTGGGGGAATTTCCCCCCCCTTGATTTCCCCCCCTAAAAACTGGGTGCGCCCTATGGTCCGGTGCGCCCTATGGTGCGAAAAATACGGTAAGTTTGTTCTGGGGATAAGCTTTCATGTGCATGCACACTTCTTCAGATATTCTTCAAATTTTTTTATTTAACCTTGTGGAGCCTTTGAGAGTGTCAGCAGATATATTGATAGAGGTATTCTAGTAAACATTGTGTACTTGGACTTTCAAAAAGCTTTAGATAAAGTGCCTCACTAAAGACTCCTGAGTAAACTTAGAAGCCATGGGATAGCCAGTAAATGTTTAAAGAACAGGAAGCAAACACTGAAAAATGGGCAGTTCTCCTAGTGGAGGGATATGGAAAGTGGAGTCCCCCGGGCATAATCTGCATTGAGATCTGTCAGATGGCAATGGTGGTTGCTTGTGAGTAACCAGTCAGGACTCCGACCTGTCTTTTACAGGTTTTATTTTGATGCAAAACTATTTACAGTATAGAGCCACAAGTTCATGCCTGCCTCAATAGCTAGCAGAATCCGGGAGTGGTTGTTTCCGGGACCTCCCCCAACATAAGAGCTTCATCACCCCCAGCCTTTTTCTTCCTTCTTTGCATTTTGCACCTCTGCGCAGGGTGGGCGATGGAAGGGGCGTGCTTCCCTCCTTGCCAGCTTGGCCACGAGCGGTGCTGAGGCTCCCAGCAGCATCCTCTGGTCCTTTCCCCTCTTTCCCACTGGAGGTGTGGCTTTCCTCACCACAGGAAGAGGAACTGCTTCACAAGATTTTCAGAAGTTCCCTGTAACCCAACTGCCCCTCTGCTTCCCTACCCTGTTCCGATGGCAGTACCCTGACAAGATCATTGCTCCTTAACTTGTTTCTAAATGATCTGGAGTTAGGCATGAGCAGTAAGATGGCCAGGTTTGCTGGTGACACCAAATTATTCAGTGTGATTAAAAAAAGAGGATTGTGTGGCGCGCCAAAAGAATGTCTCCAGATGGGATAAGTGGGCATTAAAATGGCAAGTGCTATTTAGCAGAAGCAACAGTAAAATGAGGCACAAAAATAATTTCACATTCATGAGTCCTAAACTGATGGTAATTGACCCGGAACAAGACTTTGGGGTGCTACTGGATAGCTCAGTAAAAATGTCAGCCTTGTGTGCAGCAGCTGCAAAAAAGTTGGATTCCATTTTAGAGATCATTAGGAAAGGGATTGAAAATAAAACTACCAATATTATAATGCTGCTACACAAATCTTGGAATACTGTGTACACTTCTGATTGCTGCATCTGAAAAAAGATATAGTAGGGATGGAAAGTAGATGTTCAGAAAAGGGCATCAAAATAATCAAGGGGCTTGAGCTACTCCCCTATGAGGAAAGGTGGCATGTGGAGCTTTTTAATTTAGGAAAAAAGCACACAAGGAAGGACATGATAGAGGTGTGTACAATTATGTAAGATGGGGGGGGGAGGATATAGATTAGTTTTTCTCCATCTATTAGTGGCTGCTAGTCATGATAGCTGTGTAGCAGCTGTGGAAGTGGGAGGTCTCTAAATACCAATTGCTGGGGAGCCCAACTGGAGAGAGTGCTCCTGCCCTCACACCCTGCATGTGGGTTTGACACAGCCATCTGAGAGAACATGGTGCTGAACTAGATGGCACTGAGGTCTGATTCAGCAGGGCCCTTCATGGCTTTAAACTCTGTGGGGCAAAAATATGTTCAAGGACAAGTTTTGTGTTTCAAAGCCACCTCTTGTTAATTTCCTCATGCATAATGCCAAATAATGAATTAATATTCTCACCGTGATTTAGTTTTCATATGCTTTATATGCTTTGTTCTGAGTTAAGGAGAAATACACCCACAACCAGCATGTCATCAGGCCGTCAACCAGGACTGTAAATATGAGGAGTGGAGGGGTGTTGTTTGTCAAGTACCTGGCCGATTAGAATTAGGCTCAGGGTTGTGTCATGGAATTCTACTCAATATTGTTCCAGAGCAGAACTCCAATGTATAGTTAGCAGAGTGAAAACATAAACATGTTTCAGGATTCCCCAAAAATAGACCAGAGAAAATTATATTTCATCGAGCAGAGCTTTACTGCTACTGAAGGCAAATGAGCATAATGATCACAAATCCAATACATTCAGGATTGGCACTGTCCATAAGAAATCCAGTTGTTTCAGACTTCACTTAAACTTGCAATAACTTACGTCTAAATCTTAACACTAAGCATCCTATGTACAAAACACCACACCAGAAGGAAAAGAGATAGAAAGAGAAACCAAAACCCAGGCCTTACTTACTGGCCTTACTTTTATAGTCAGCATGACCTTGAAGAAGAGATAACAACCAGTTTAGACCTGCTGTACTCAACTTCTCTGAAAGAATAACCCAAACATCATGAACTTTCTGCTTGTTTCTGTCACACAGAGAAGCTTCCAGAACCCTCTTAAATTAATTAGAATAGGAAAGATCTCTACAAATCAGATCAATACTTTCTGTATGAAGAAATACAAATTGACAGGTTGGGCAACCTGTAACACTCTTGATGGTGTCAGACTAATAATATAATAATAATAATTTCTACCCCACCCATCTAGCTGGGTTTTCCCCAGCCATTCTGGGCGGCTTCCAACAGATGGTTAAAAATACATTAAAACATCAGCCATTAAAAACTTCTCTAAACAGGACTGGCTTCAGATGTCTTCTATTTCCCCCCTTTTTTTATTGATTTTCCACATTTATAACAAATATAACATATAAAAAACACACATTACAGTACTAAAAACAAAGAAACTAAACAAAAATGTAGACACATAAAACCTAATTTATCTTTCATTGTTAACTGACGTCTTCAAATCCCTCCTAACTGAAATTCATTGTGTCACCTTGTAACAGCTGTCCAAAATCATCTTTCTAATAAAATTAACTCCTTCAATTTACTGTCTTCATCACTTTGCCTTCAGATGTCTTCTAAATGTCATATAGTTGTTTATTTTTTTGACATTCGATGGGAGGGCATTCCACAAGGCGGGCACCACTACCGAGAAGGCCCTCTGCCTGGTTCCCTGTAATTTCGCTTCTCGCAGTGAGGGAACCGCCAGAAGCCCTCGGCGCTGGACCTCAGACTACAATTCCCATCATCTCCAGCCAATAACTTTCTAGGAGGATACCTTGACCAAAGCTGCCAGCATGATAAGCATGAGAAATCTTTCTTTGGAAGATCAGGTAGCATAATCTAAAAACATAAGCTCATGCTTATGGCTCTCTTGTTGCTGGTTGTTACAGTGATTACTGGGTCGAAGAAAGCCAAAATATCCTCTGGTTCAGAATTCTTGTTTAATGCTAGTGAGGCTGCTGAGCAAGTGAAAAATGAAATTTCAGTGCTAAAATAGATTAATACGTTGTAAGCAGGCTGAGGTATGTTTCCTTCCCTTGCAGGGTGATGGTGTACGAGGTGAACCAGGGGATCCTGGTGAACCTGGTCCGTTAGGCCCAAAGGGTTTTCCCGGAGAAGAAGGCTTGCCAGGTGTTGGCTTGCCAGGCCCAAAGGGATATCCTGGCCCTCTGGGTGACCCTGGGGTTCCTGGGAGTCCTGGCTTCCAAGGTTCCCCAGGACCTCCAGGCACTCCTGCTGAAATAGGTATGTATGAACACTAGTCAGAAACTGTGATTGTGCCGCATATAAAATATGGGGATTCTTGAGGTGGGCAGCCTCACCTGCCCTTGCCTCATTGCCATAGGAGTACATCACTGAAAACCTATTAGACTTGGTCTGCTACACAAATTCCTTACTGCCTTCTGGGAACATTGGTTGAGTTGTGTCTTCAAAATCTACATAGCTTGTATATTTCTTAGACACCACTTTCTTTCATGTGTTTTGCAACAATTTACTTTTTAATAACGCCCTTCATAAATCAGGTAAAAATTGTGAGGGCCTATGGAGAAGTGCTCTTCAGGCACTTAGGGTTTGTGCTTCCTGTCACTGTTCCCATAAAACATCTCCTCAGGCTGCCACGTGAGACATCCACACTGAGGGTTGCATGCTCTGTTGGTGACTTGTGGAAGAAGTCACTTGGTACTTCAGCCAGTGTGATATATCCACAGGGTATATGGAACCCCAGCAGAGGCCTTAGAGATTTCCTGCTCCCAGCAGAACAGCTTCTTCCAGAATCCTCAGTTAAGGGGGAAACTCCTCTGCCACACAGTTCAAAGTAGCAAAGTATTCACTGTCTCCAGACACAAGACAAAGCGAAACACTGCTATCTACCATATACTGTTCTCCTGGTCTTTGAAATAAAGATGCGTATGCACAGAGAGATCCTCTAACACTATCACCATGTTAGCTAACACTGCTGCATAAAACCCACAGCCTCTTCCCTGACTTTCACAGATTCAGAGTCAGACCCTGACATCAAACAGGACAGGACATAGGCAAGACGTAATGAAAGCAGTACCCTAGAGACTGTTATACCTACACATAGGCATATTTCCTGAACCAATGGGAGGGTGAATGACTCAACCTCACTGATATTGCTGCAGTGACCCAGTGCACCTGGCACCCTGATCTCAGAATATCCAGATATCTCTCATATTCACCCAAGTGTCAGGCCCTGGCTGGACGCTGAGGAGTGGGCACCACGAGATGTCTCACTCTGTAGACTTAGAAGGCCAATTCATGACTGTTTATTTTATTTTCCAACAAAGCTGTATACTCTTTTCTCCGCTGCTGCATGTATTTCCAGCAAATTTAAAAATCAAAGGCAGTTGCTGGCATGCCATGGAACAGTTATGGCAGTCCCATTTCATTGGATAGAACTGCAGGTGGATAATGTTGTTCTTGTATTTTATTCTGTGAACTGCCCTGAGATTTTTTGATGAAGGGAGGTCTATAAATTTAATAAATAAAATATAATTAAATAAATACATTCTCTGGAACAGTCCTGTTATTTATTTTTATTTTTAATTATTAAAGTTATACTACCCATCTTCTGAAGGTCTCAGGGTGGTTCACAAAATAAACAAGTTTATTTCAAAAGATCACTGCAGATACAGTTGGTGGGTTGAACATTGCTGTTTCCGGTCATAATTTAAGAAATCCAAATTTCTTTTGTTCTAATTTTTTATATTTCAGATTGTGGACAGACAGTCAAAGTCTTTTTCAGAGGTAACAGAACTGAGCCAATTCAGTCAGGTAAAATATGATAATTTAAAAATGTAAATTTGTATGCAAAATCTGTGATTCTGAATGATAACAAGAATTGTATTTTGAAGAACTTAATGCAAACTGAAGCTGAGGCTCCAGTACTTTGGCCACCTCATGAGAAGAGAAGACTCCCTGGAGAAGACACTGATGCTGGGAAAGATGGAGGGCACAAGGAGAAGGGGGCGACAGAGGATGAGATGGTTGGATAGTGTTCTCGAAGCCACAAACATGAGTCTGACCAAACTGCGGGAGGTAGTGGAGGACAGAGGTGCCTGGCGTGCTCTGGTCCATGGGGTCGCGGAGAGTCGGACACGACTAAACGACTAAACAACAACAACAATGCAAACTGAAGAGGGTTTTAATTTGACACACCAAATTTTTTTTAACAAAATGTATTACAATGCAACTGTTGAAAACTCCAGTGAGTAGCATTATACAACTTCATTCATCTTACTATTTTGCATCCAGTTAAATCAAGCTTTTAGTAGGCAGCCCAGTCCATTGCCACGTCCTCTCTGTCTCCTTCACATGTTACCTGATATGCCAGATTCCTTGACCACCAACACCATCTGTCCTCCTTCCTTCCAGAGGACACTAGATAGTTTTTGCCCTTAGTTTTGGACAGTATTGCTGCTGAGTAAAAGGTTGCACAAACACAGGGGTGAAACTAGGCTTAATTCACCTGAGTCAAAGACCCAGTTTTGTGCTTACCGCTTCCTGTCTCTGACCACCCCTGCCCCACCCCCCTGCTTATGGACACTGGAACCCTGATCATGTTGCTAGGCAGGATGCAAAACCATAGTGAACCCTGACTGACAGTGGCCTAAAGGAGCTCTTCTGCAGTGCAATTCCACTCTTTCACTCTTCCTGACCACCTGAAAGCTAAACACAGAGCATGGCTCACAGGAAAGCTGCTGTGCATTCAGTCATTTCCAACAATTGGTTTTGCTGTCCCTGAGCCCACAAAGGAAGGGATTCCTAAATGATGACTCGGACACAAAGACCCAAAAGCTTTTATGAAAACCCAATCATAGGCCACAGTTGCTTGGGATGCTAAAAGCAGACTTCAAGCCTGGCAGACTTGGCTTTCTACTAGAAGCTTGAGGCCTACCAATGACCAGGGGCAAAAGAAAGGCGGTTCAGTAGAGGAGAAGGCAGCAAAATCATTAGAATTTAGGAACTGGGCACCTCTGAGCTCAACTTCAGCTCAGGAACATATTTTTGCTGTCAGAACAGAGCTCACAAACTTTTCTCTCGCACAAAAACCACTCTTGGTGTTTCTCCTGAGCTTTCCTCAACTCAGCAGTCTGATTTTTAGAAGAAAAGCCCTCACTTTTGGGGGAGGGGTTGCTATTGTTAATACTAAGACTACTACTACTGCTACTAATAATAATAATAACAACCTATTGCCTGTCACCCAGATGCCTACTACTAGATCCCAATATACCTTCCGTCTACCCTTGGTTTGAAGGATCATGGCCTTGGGGGATTCACTTAAGTAGCCACTTCCAATCTGAATAAACAGTCATCACTGAAGGCCATATTTCATCTTAGGTTTAATTATGGGGGGAGATTTTTCTGGTCCAGAAGCCACACTGCTATTGCTAAATTGGTAGCTATACTATTACATTCTCAAAAGGACTGTATGCTTCTTTCTTTCTTTCTTTCTTTCTTTCTTTCTTTCTTTACTTCTTTCCTTTGTGACAAAATGTTTACAGGCACATACACACACTGAGAAGTGGGTGGTAGAGGCTTTTATGTTTATTTCTTTATTAAAATATTTCAATAAATATTAAATCAGACAATGAACAGGTGAAGGTGCTGAAGGTGACAGAGGGTGAGTGAAAAAACCAAGCCTCAGGTGGAGAGATGACTCAAAGGTGGGGCTTACCTGGGCCCCTGCTATCAGCACTTCCTGCTGATTTATAGTGCTGTGGTCTAAACCACTGAGCCTAGGGCTTGCTGATCAGAAGGTTGGTGGTTCAAATCACTGTGACAAGGTGAGCTCCCATTGTTTGGTCCCAGCTCCTGCCAACCTAGCAGTTCGAAAGCATGTCAAAGTGTAAGTAGATAAATAGGTACCGCTCCGGTGGGAAGGTAAATGGCGTTTCCGTGCACTGCTCTGGTTTCGCCAGAAGCGGCTTAGTCACACATGACCCGGAAAAACTGTCTGTGGACAAACGTCAGCTCCCTCGGCCAGTAAAGCTAGATGAGCGCCGCAACCCCAGAGTCGTTCCTGACTGGACTTAACTGTCACGGGTCCTTTACCTTTTTTTTTTTTTTTGCCCCCAATACACACGTTTTTGTGTTGGAAAACTGCATCCATGAATTTCAAAGAATAGCTGCCTTTTGGTTCATGTGGGTGAATCTGGTAGATTTGCATTAAGATGGGAACAAAATTTCTCCTCCATCCTTAGGCCCCTGGCCTACAATTTTTTTGCCACAATACATTTGTTAAGTCTTTGAAGAGCCACTTTGTTGTTTTTATCTGTATTGTTTATCTACAGGAACTAGCTGTATTCAAGCGCCAAAAGGAACTCCAGGAACTCCAGGGATTCCAGGACCAAGAGGTAAATGCCATAACAATAACAATAACAATAACAATAACAATACAGTAAGTTACAATGCACAATACGTAATCAAATCATTCAACTATAATTATGATTCCAAAAAGAAATAAATGGAAACTATTATAAAAATAATTATTAGATCTTATTTGACCATATCTATAGTTGACAATGTTATTTATATCTTTGCTATTTCACATTTTCTTGGAGAGTTTGCAGATAGAGCAACTTCCAGGAATGTGGAACTATAATTTTTGCTTCAGTCAAAAGATTTAGGTGTAGCTTGCAGATCAGTCTGCAAATACAACTTTGAAAGTAATGTAAAAGTACAACAGCATATCAAATTCAATTTTCCTACTTGCTATCAAAACGTTTATCTGAATCATTTGCAACTAATAAGATTTGTTTGCTTGCTTGCTTGTTTATTTAACAATCCTACAACTGTTACCCAAATACTTACAACCTGCCTTCCATGCTGCAAGTCATGGATCTCCTCTCATGCCCTTTATGATAATACTGCTTTACATGTAATCCTAAGAGGAATGCAAAAGGCTAAATATTCCAATCCAAAATTTCAACAGTTCAGAGGATTCCCCCCCCCCCCCCGCAAGTATTTGTTTTTACTTTGGTAAAATGTCTGTCCAAAGGCAACAGCCTCAGTTCCTTGTCTCGGTCGTGGAGGATGCTTTCTTCACTAGGCATGAACTGGAAAGCCACCTTCCCCTTCGCTTCCAGGGCACCACAGGCAGCTCAAGGAACCTGGCTAGTTTGGCCTGATGATGGTTGGCTTGTGGTGATGTAGAGGCAGGCTTTCTCACTGGTGGCAGCAGCGCTGTGGGTTGTCCTCCCTGCTGAAATAGGAGCGGGGGCTGTCAGTATTGGATTACTTCTAGCTCCTGAAGATGCATTTCCCTGAGCTGAAGATCTGGTTTTATTGTTTTAACTGTTCTTTGAACTTTCCTGTAGACAACTTCTGCCACAAAATCGCTATTACAATTCCCCAGCATTTAAATTATGTGAAAAATAATTTTTAACTGTGTCCAAAGGCTCGGTATTCCCATTACCCATATTTTGCAAATTGTAACACTACAGCCGTCCTTCAGTTGCACTTAATATATACCCGTACATTAGAAATAGCATGCAGCAAATCTACATTACATAGAAATAAGATATTCCACCACTAGGAATGGTTCTCTCATAATCTGGAAATGCCCTAAAAGATATAACTTACCTAAGGCTAGCTATAAATTTATTACCAATATTTCTATTATTATTTTGTATTTTCCCCTTTAACATGTACATATTTTTATTTATTGCATTTCATTGGCATAATATCTTCAATAATGTAGGTGCGAAAGGTACAAGAGGGATTGCAGGCGAACTCGGTCTGCATGGATCCAAAGGGCTGAAAGGCTCTCTGGGAGATCAAGGTCGTGAGGGCTTAGCAGGCCCACAAGGTATGGTTAAAACCCAAAACACACTTGTACTGTAGACAACTGAAGTGTTCAATTTATGTATCCATGTTTATATATCGCATTTGTAATTTGCTTCTCCAATAAAAATCAAGTTGGTCATGCACACAAATGGAATTGCAAAATATACAGTATAGAACAATGTAATTGCTTGTACAACTGAGGATGATTTTAGATGTAATGTCAACATGTGAAAATATTGCATGGCTCTGAGGCCAAGACCCTGGCAAAAAGCAGGCCCTGTTCACACAAGGATTCTCCACAAAGATAATAATTGGGGCTGTCAACCAAACAAATGCTTTAACCATTTCTAGGTTTTTCATCTGTAAATTAGTACCTCATTAAACAAGTACTAACTGAGCTGTGCCTCTCAAATGTGTTTGTATCTCCACCAATCGATTAATGACATGAGTGTTGACATGAGTAATGACATGGAGTTTCTGACATTGCAAAAGGCATCATGCAGCTTATCCCACAAAGATGTCTCATTCATCCTCTCTATCTTTCTTTCCTTACTTTTTGAAGGAAAACCTTGAATAAGTACTGCCCACAGTCTGGAGATGTTGGAGCACATATGTACTCACATGGGTCACTTGAGGGACAAATCAAAACAGAAAGAACAAAGTCCACTGCTGCTAAATACCTTAGTAACACTATTCTGCCCAAGGACCATTTGTGGATTATCTTCTAAATTACATCATTATTGTAGTTTTAAGACAACAGGGTGTGAATGCTTTTAATCAGCACTTGTTCAGCTTTCCACTGAAGTCAGTGGGACATAAAGGTGCTTATTTGGCTAAGGAGGGATTTGCATCATCCTGGTTATATTGTTTTCCATTAATCAACTTTAACAAGTTTATTCTGGCAAATAAATTACTTTTCCTAGAATCATCATTTTTTTCTATTTAGGATTTCCTGGGCCCAGAGGAAACAGAGGTGCACCAGGATTGCCTGGGGAGCAGGGCTTTCCTGGGAGTCCAGGATTGCCAGGTTGGCCAGGCCCTCCAGGAGTGAAAGGAGTTGCAGGTGACCGAATTGGAGCTCCCACAGGCCCCCAAGGGGATGCTGGGCCACCGGGAATCCCAGGACTGAAAGGCCCCCCAGGAGATCACGGCTTGCCAGGACTGAGAGGTAATGCTCTTGCTTTTGCCAATGGAGAATTTTAAAGAAGAGAGACTCAGGAAATTTGGTGATAGCAGTTGTGGTGATGCCGAGTTCTGCAATGAGTTCTGCATGCAGCAAAGGTTCTGTAGCCTAGTTTCAAACAGCCCTCTGCACCCTGGCATGTTGCTTTGAAAACTGCAGGGAATTTCAAAATCAGTTTGTGATTTTGCACAGAGAGCTGCAGCTGGAGAAATAGTGAAACCAACGTGTTTGCTCCCAAGCAACATATACTTACCGTAAGTAGGTTCTCTGCATTGCAGCCAGCAGCAGTCCTGCAGTTTTGCTGAAAATGAGCATCCTGGTCCATTGCCTTCATCTGTATTCCCAGATTTTTCACCTAAGATGTTGCACATAATACCAGTAGAGGAAACGAAAATTACTGATTGTTAAGAAAGCAGAACTCAATAAGTCCCATTCTGTATAGATTGCAAACCAGAAAGCTGCTTTTCCTTATGAGCGTGTAGGACCTATTCAGAAGGCAGCTTTTCATATTCATAGGCTTCAGAATAAATGTTTATTATTATAATTATTTTCTGGACTGTGAGTTGGAGCTAAGCTAAATTTGTTGACAAGGTAGTCATGACCTTGAAATCTCACTGATTTAAATGGGGACTGAGTTTAATTAATTAAATCCTGATCCAACTCTGTATCTATATGCACTCGATATCCAACGCATAACAATTAATGACACTTGTTATTATTTTTAGGAAGTGATGGCATTCCAGGTCAGCCTGGAGCTAAAGGGCATCCTGGGTCTCCTGGCCCTGCTGGCTTGACTGGTTTGCCAGGACCACAAGGACCATTTGGATTCCCTGGACTGCCAGGCCAGCAAGGGATCACGGGCAGAGCTGGCTCACCAGGGTTTGTAGGTGAGGATTGTCCCGTGTGCTTCCCAAATGTGATTTTCCTTGTACTTTGCCTGGGCATCTTTAGCACTTTCCTGGGGAAAGGTGATCTCAAACTACTGGTGTGGGACCTTTGGGGGTGCAATGTCATTCCATTAAACTTTCATAGGAGCTTATTATTTCAAGCATTGACATGGAGTAGCTTTTCCCTGTTAATACTGCCAACATGGTACAATCATAGTTCTTTTAAGATTTAAGCCATGGAAGATTGGCTGTTGACTTTAGTGCGCGGTGCACACTTTTAACATCTGCATTATACCAGCTTCTTATATGATTCAAATGTTATGCCACCAATGCAGAGATGCTTGCAAAATGTTGTTTCTTGTCAGTTGTCCATCTAGCTAGATGGGATGTTTGTATGCTGACTACACTGTAATTCAGCCCAGTCTGAACCATGTGGTAGACTGCACATGAGCATTATTACTGAGGATGCCATATTTATTGGATTGGTAGTTTACAAACTTTAGGCTTACTAATGAGTTGCCACCAATTAAATTACACACACACACACACATATTATACACACACACACACACATACATACATATATATGTGTGTATTTATAAGAACTGCAGATCTTAAGGGACATTCACTTCAGTGTGTGAAAAAATGTGCCTCTTCTAAGCCAGTGGCTGCTGTAACGCATGGCTGCATTGTCTTAGAAACAAAAGTAGTATCCTTGCATGCATGCGTGTGTGTGTGTGTGTGTGTGTGTGTTTCAGATATACAGATAGTTCTCTGCTACAGTATATTGCCAAACAGTAATTTTCATCCATACACAAAATAAACTGTACAGCATATACAGTTGTACCTTGGAAGTCGAACAGAATCTGTTCTGGAAGTCTGTTCAACTTCTGAAACGTTTGACTTCCAAAGCACAGCTTCTGATTGACCACAGACAACAAACCACAGGTGTATAAAAGCTTAGAAAAGCATAGTTAGGTCTAACATAATTTATTCTGCATCTGAGTCTGTCTTACATAAGTAATACATAGATGACAGGACTATGTCATTTTTTCACCATCAACTGGAAAGAAAAGGCAGTGAATTTCCCTAGTTCACAAATTTGCTCTATAAAATTTAACCATATTTACAGTTTTTGAGGTCTAAAATAGCGCTTGGGAAACTTTATATCAAGAGCAGCATTCACTTAATAGTAACTTTTAGGACTGCACACCAGTGGTGGGAGGGGCCAAAGTAGGCAACAGGCAGGACCAAAGGTATCGGGAGCCACACCTTCTCTTCCCCCGTTTCCTATTTCGTTTTCTTCCTTGACTGCCATGTTGTCCAAAGAGAAATAGGCTTTGCCTCTGAACCACTCAGGACATAGTGAGTGGAGGACTCACAGCTGTTCAAGGTGGGATGAGGGCAAGGGGGGGCATATCTAGAATTTGGAAAATATTCCATCAATAATTTACTGGTTTTGTTCTTTATTTGATGTGTTTTCATATCAATACATGCTGCACAATGACTGCTTTCCAGTGGCTGCATTATATTCATTATATTCTCCTGTTTCTTTTCAACATATATTTATAGGCTCACCGGGTGCCAGAGGAGATGCAGGAGACCCAGGGAAACCTGGTCCTGTAGGAATGAAAGGTCTGGCAGGTGACAGAGGTGAACCTGGTTTCATTGGAACTAAAGGCAAGGCTGGTGAGCCTGGTCTCCCTGGGGTGGATGGAATGCACGGTCTTCCAGGTGTGAAAGGTACAACAAAACAATTCTGAGCCCAAAATTACATGAGCAGTTGCTCCAAGAGTAATACATAATACATCTTGTGCAAAGTGTTAATAGATGCAATAGACCATGAAAGTGGGAAAACCACCTGTACCTCTTTTTTGAGATTAATTGGTGCAGGCTCTTTACTCAAAAAGCTCCCGGGGCCTTTTCCCCGTTGCAGTACAACGTTAAGTGCTGCTTTTGATGTTTAAAGCCCTGAATTGTTTGGGACCAGTTACCTGAAGTTATGCTTGGTCTCTCTTTTTAAAAAAATATATTTTTATTGAGTTTTACATAACAAATTTAAATTCAAACAAAACATCCACATCATCATTTAGGATTCCCTGAATCCTTCGACTCCCCTCCCCTCTTCCATGGTTACCATTATCAATCTTTTTTTCCAACTGCGTGCCTTATTTTCTCTATTTTTTTAAAGAAAAATAATCCATAGTTTTTCGTACATTACAAGTATTACTCAAATCCTGCCAGAGTTTTTAGTTGTTTACAGTGTTCTCTTAAACACATTATAATTTTTTCCCATTCCTTAAATTTTTTCTCTTCCTGGTTTCTGATTTTCCCAGTCAATTTCACCATTTCCGCATAGTCCATCATCTTCATCAGCCATTCGTCTCTGGTCAGAACTTTGTCTTTTTTCCATCTCTGGGCCAGTAGTATCTGTGCTGCTGTCGTTGCGTACATAAATAGTCATTTCTGCTCCTTCGGAATCTCTGTACCTAAAATACTTAGCAAAAAGGCCTCTCTCTTTTTCACAAACATTATTTTAAACATTTTTTTCAACTCATTGTAAATCATTTCCCAGAATGCTCTTGTTATCTTGCATGCCCACCACATGTGGTAGAACGTGCCTTCTATCTCGCATTTCCAACAAACATTTGAAGCAGTTCTGTACATCTCTGCTAATTATAAAGGTGCTAGATACCACCGATACATCATTTTCATATAGTTCGCCTTCAAGGCACAGCATGCTGTAAAGTTTAAATCCTCGCTCCATAACTTTTCCCAAGATGAAAATTGGATATTGTGCCCAATATCTTGTGCCCATTGTATCATTACCAATTTAACTTTTTCATCTTTGGTATGCCACTCTAGCAACAGTTTATATGTTTTAGAAAGTAACTTCACATTGTTTTCCATTAAATCTTTTTCAAACCTTTAAATTTTTTCACTAAATCCATTTTTCTTATCTATTTTAAATACATCATTTAATTGATGGTATTGCAACCAACCTGTTACTGTCTTATATCCTCAAAACATTTCAATTTCAATTGTTGTTCTACTTCCATGAGCAACTCTTTATAGGTTGCCCATTTACTTTTTGCATTAGTCTTTTTCAGGGATATCGCTTCCACTGCAGAGAGCCACCATGGTGTCTTCTGCTCTAACAGGTTTTTATATTTTTCCCATACTCCATAAATTCCCATACTCCCATACTCCATACTTGGCTTTTCTTACCAAGTGATTCAAAAACTTTTTATGCACTTTGGTCTTCTCATACCATAGATATGCATGCCAACCAAATCTATTATCATGACCCTCAAGGTCTAAGATATCTGTGTTTTTTAAAGTTATACATTCCCGAAGCCAGCAGAGACATGATAATAATAATAATAATAATAATAATAATAATAATAATAATAATAATAATATCTTTATTGTCATTGCCCCCTCTCAGGGACAACGAAATTACTTGACTGCTCCATAAAAACACTAATTAAAACAATACAGTATAGAACAGCAAGGAAGATTAGATGACTTTCAAAGTCCAGGCTTCCCATTCAGGGCCGAGATCGCTCTGGAGAAGAAGCTGTTCTTAAGACGGCTCGTTCTTGTCTTCATCGTCCTGTATCTCCGTCCCGACGGCAGGAGCTCGAAGAGACAGTGACCAGGATGCGATGGATCTTTTACTATGTCCAGTGCCTTCCTATGGCACCTTGTGGCATAAATCTGCTCTAAGGTGGAGAGTGGGCAGCCAACAATGCTCTCTGCTGCCTTAACAACTCTGCACAACCCCATCCTGTCCTGGGTAGTACAGCTTCCGTACCACACACATAAGCCATAAGTGAGCACGCTCTCAATGGCGCAGTGATAGAAGGCAAGCAGCAGTTTCTGCGGAAGATGGTTTTTCCTTAGAATTCTCAAAAAGTACAGTCTCTGCTGCGCCTTCTTCACAAGCCCCCTTGTGTTGACACTCCAGGACAGATCCTCTTGTAATTCAGTGCCCAAAAATCTGAACGTTGTTACCCTCTCCACACAGACCCCATCAATCAAAAGTGGCTGGATATTGCTCTTCTGTCTCCTGAAGTCCACCACAAGCTCCTTTGTCTTCCTTGTATTTATGAGCAAGTTGTTAGCTCTGCACCACTCTGTCAGCCGCTCCACCTCATCTCTATAATCCGTTTCACCCTCCCTTTCAGGGATGAGCCCAATCACGGTTGTGTCATCTGCAAATTTGACAACCCTATTACTAGGGTGAGCAGTGATGCCTCATAATATAATTTCAAATCTGGCAGAGAGAAGCCACCTCTTTCTTTGGTATCTGTTAATAGTTTATATTTAATCCTTGGTTTCTTCCCCTGCCAGATAAATTCGAAAATATATTTTTGCCATTGTTTGAAGTGTCCCTCTCTGCATACCCTGGGTATTGTTTGAAATAAGAATAACATTCTTGGCAATACATTCATTTTCATCACTGAAATTCTTCCCCGAAGCAATAAATTCATCCTTCCCCAGACATCCATATTTTTCTTCATCTCTTTCCACGTTGTTACATAGTTTTCCTTAAAAATATTTATATTCTTAGCTGTTAGCCATACCCCCAGATACTTCACCTTTTTTCAATTAACTAGTGTTGCTAGTTGTAGCTCATTTTTATTTTTTCACTAATACTTTCATATTTTTATGCATTCATATTTTTCACTAATACTTTCATTTTATTTTTATTTAGCTTGAATCCTGTTACCTGTCTGAACTCAGATAATTTGTCTAATATCTTTGGTATGCTCACCAACAGGTCTTCTACTGTTGTTACAAGGTCGTCTGCAAATGCTCTCAATTTCTACACTTTGCACCCAACTGTTATACCTTTTATTTCTTCATCAGATCTTATGTTCCTCACCAGGGTCTCTAATACTAAAATAAATAATAACGGTGATAGGGGCAACCCTGTCTTGTCCCTTTTGTAATTTTACACTTTTCTGATATTACATTATTCACTGTCAGCATTGCCTGCTGATCTGTTTAAATTGCACCAATTCCTCTTAGAAATGATTCTCCAAAATTCATCATCTCCATAGATTTTTTTCATAAAGATCCTAGACACATTATCAAAGGCCTTCTCTGCATCCACAAACATCAGAGCTGCTTGTTTTTCATTCCTGGCTTCCAGATATTCTATTATGTCAATTATATTCCTTATATTATCCTTTATCTGTTCAGCCAGGAAAAAAGCCAGCTTGATCCTGATGAATTAACTCTTTTAACATCAGTTTCGAACGGTTCACCATAATATTGGCGAATAATTTATAATCGTTGAGCAGAGAAATCGGCCTATAGTATTTACTGAGAGCAGGTCCATGTCTTGTTTCAGAAGTAATGTTATATATGCCACTTTCCATAAATCTGGATTTTTCCGTGTTCAACATTTATTCATTACATGCTTCAGCGACTGTATCAGAAAGTCTTGTAGTTTTTTATAATATTTAGCTGATAAATATGACCCTGGTGATTTACCTAATTTTGAATGATTAATTCCTTGTTGCACCTCCTGTATCGTTATTGGTGCATTCAAATAATTAATTTTCTCCTTCAGGATTTTTGGTAAATTACTCTACTTTAAGTATTCTTCAATTGTATCTTTGTTTTCTTTACTGGCTCAATATAGCTTTGTGTAATATTTTACAAATTGTCTTCTGATATCCTTCAGGTTATCTATTATTTTACCTTCTACTTTCAATTTGTTTATTACATTTTTTTTAATTGCCAAGCAAGTAGTTTTCCTGGTTTATTTGCAAATTCATTTTTTTCTGCCTTAGCATTTTAATCTTCCATTCAATTTCTTGGTTCACTAACATTGAGAATTATGTCTGTAACATTTTTATATTTTGTTTTATTGAATCTTTCCCAGGTTTTTTAATCAGTTCTTTTTCATTTCTAATCAGTTCTTCCAAAATTTCTTTATTTTTACCTTCTCTAACCTTTTTTTGATATGCACTCTGTTGAATACAAAAATCCTCTCATCACTGCTTTGCTTGTATCCCAGACCATATTAAGTTCTGTCCCTTGATTAAAATTTAATTCTATATTTCAAGATTTTTTCTGCTTTTTGCAGTTAGTTGGTTATCTAAAGTCCTTCATTTAAACTTCACCTAAATGTGGAGTTTTCATTTCAATTCCAGTAACACTGGATTGTGATCTGAAAGTGTCCTTGATTGTATTTCTATTCTTTTTGTTCTCAGTGTTAGTTCATTTGATGTCCATATCTAGTCAATTCTTCGTGCAGATTAAATTGGTTCAGAAAAATGGGTATATTCTCTTTCAAATGGGTGTCTAAATCGCCAAATGTCAATTTTAAGTTCTCTACCATATTAAAGAAAGTGACAGGTAGTCTGCCTTCTTTTGAATCCATTTTTCTTATTCTCCTGTCAATTTCTAAGGAGACTACCCCATTTAAATCACCCATTAATATTATCTTTTGATCCATAAACTCATACAACCTTTCAGTTCTTAAAAAATTCCAATTTTTTAATAATTTGGCGAATCGATCCCAATTATCACAATTTTTTTGCCTTGTAAGGTTATTTCTATTGCTGTCATCCTTCCATAATCATCTTTAAATAACTGTTTCGGGTTATATTTATTTTTAGCATAAATTACCACCCCTCTTTTTTTTGTCTAATGTCATAAAGTCCATCCCCAACCATTTATTTATCAAGACTCTTCTGTGTCTTCTTGCTACATGTGTTTCTTGCAAGCATATTATGTCCAAATTCTCATTTTGTAATACATGTTCTGTTTTATTCCCTTTCAATTTATTGTTTAGTCCGCTAACATTCCAAGTTAAAAATTTCAAATTCTTTTTTCTCTTTTATTTATATATTTTATAAATAAAAAGGTCTAATTAAGTATGCTGTTGTTTATCTTCTTCTTTTTCTGCCGGATCTGTTTCTGTTGAATGGTTTATTTAAATGTAAAGGTTCATCATTGTTGCACCCGATGTGTATGTCTTTAAGGGGCCAGAGCAAGGGCCAGAGTAAGATAACGAGACCCAGCTTTGCAGCTGTGAAGCATAGCAGGTGCTGCTGAGTTGTATTTGATTAAGGTGTGTCAGCATTTGGGTGTAGTATATAAGGAGCAGCACCTAGCTCTCCCATTTCCCTGGGGGATGGGTTGGTGGTTGGGTCTGGTTTGGTTGTTAATGTATTTAGTGTAAAAGGAGTTTTTGTTTTTCTTATTAAAACCTTGTTTAAGTTATTTTTGAGTCCTTTCTTTTTAATGCATGGTCTCCCCAGCAAGCTCTCTGCAGCGTTACCATACTGCAAAAAGCCAACATCTTTGGTTATGGGCCCAGCTGCTGAGTGGATGACTGCATATTTTTGGACTCTGAGAAAGGTTTGAAAACTCCTTCTCCTGTTAGCGTAGTTCTGTGGGTCTGGAAGAGTTCCAGAATGGTTGACCGGGTTCCTGAAGCTGAGAAGGCTCTGGTCTTCCCACAGCTAACAGATGAGAACTATAGTTTATGGTCTTTTCGGGTGGAGGCGCTTTTGACCTCTAGAGAAGTATGGACCTATGTAACTGATGACCCTCCTGACCCTGTGACTAATGCTTGGTCGAAAGGAGATGCAAAAGCCAGGGCGATAATTAATTTGGCAGTCAGCGACCAGCAAGTAGTCAATATAAGAAATAAGAAAACTGCCAAAGAAATGTGGGACAGTCTTGCAGCAGTGCATGTTAGAAAAGAGTCAGCATCTGCATTGACGTTTTTCAAGCAGTTGTACCAGACGAAGTTGCAGCCTGGTGGTGATTTGGCAGCACACTTGAGACGTCTGGAGACAATACGCGGCGAATTAATTCGAAGGGACATGGACATACCTGATATTCAGTATGTTTTTATCATTCTATGTTCCCTTAATGAGGACTTTGATGGTATAGCTAGCCAGATATCTGCTGTTCCACCAGCACAATTAACTGTGGAAGGGGTGACGGCAAGATTAATGGGCGAGTTGGACAGAAGGGAGGCTTGTGCCATAAGCACTCCTATTTCAAGAAGTAATGAGGAACGCCATATGCAAACTTGTGGTGATACAAGTGTATTTAAAGCTGCCAAGCGTTGTTGGTTCTGCAATAAGCAAGGACATTTTGCAAAGGACTGCAGAGCCAAAAGAAAGCAATGTACTCCCAAGCCCGTTTCTGTTCGTCAGTCACGGTTGTCAGCCCAGCAGCCGACATCGTATAGTAGAGACAGAAACGAGCCGCGAGTTTTCCATGCTAGGACAACAGATCGTAAAAGACTTAAACGTGCCAAGTGGAAGTCTTTTGTTGTGGACTCAGGAGCATCTCAGCACGTTTGCAACGATCGAAGCTTGTTTATTTCTTTCGAAGAGGAAATTGGTAATGTACATTTAGCCAATTCACAAGTCTTGCAGTCGCTTGGCAGGGGTACTGTTAAACTTGACTCTTTAAACATTACAATAGCGAACTGCATTTACTGCCCGTCAGTGGACAATTTATTATCAGTAAGGTGTTTTGCTCGTCAAGGCATAACTGTGCGTTTCTTAAAGTCAATGTGTGAGTTTTTCGATGGGAACAAACGTCTATTGTATGCCCGGGAATCTGATGGTTTATATAGACTGTATTTTTGCACCTACTCCCAATCGCCTATAAATTGCAGAGCAGCACAGTCAAGCCAGGGGTTGAGGAATGTAAGGCCACATTCCGGGTGTGTCCATGAGGCACACAGAATTCTGGGACACCTGAATTTTGCTGATGTAATTAAGACAAAGAATATTGTTAATGGCCTCAACTTAAAACCATGTAAATTCTTTATGCAATGTCTATCCTGTTGCAAGAATAAGATTAAGGTTGCACGCAAGGGTAGGTGCTCAGATAGGAAAGTAACTGAGCCATTTGAGCGTGTACATTGTGATTTAGTTGGGCCACTCCCACCATCATTAGGAGGTTCTAAGTACTGGCTTACTCTGATAGACCATTATAGTAGATATTGTTGGACTTATGCAATAGCTGAGAAGTCCCAAGCATTTGAGAAGTACAAAGTTTTTTGCAACTGGGTAAAAACGCACTTTAACAAACCAATTAAGAACCTGTTTTCTGACCGGGGTGGAGAATTTGTTTCTGAGGATTTTGAGAATTTCCTGGAAGCGCAGGGGACTACTCATGAGTTATCTTGCCCCCGAAGTCCCTGGCAAAATGGGCTTGTTGAAGTTGTGCAGCGTGACCTGCAAGCAGGGGTAAAACTTATCTGCACGATGCTAATCTGCCCAAAGTCTTTTGGGCTGAAGCGCTCAATGCCTTTTGTTATGTTAGAAATCGCAGTTATCATTCTGGTTTAGATGTCACCCCCTATGAGAAGCTGTTTAAAAAACGCCCTAATCTGAAATACCTACGCATTTGGGGTTCAGATGTAATTATGCATTATCCCGCTAAGCAGAAATTGGGTGAACGTAGTGTCCAGGGAAAATTAATGGGCTACCAGCAGGGGGCGTACAGAATTTACATACCAGCAACTGGCAAATTTCATATTACCAGAAGCATGATACAAACTGTAAATTGGAATGGAGTTGCTGTCTTCCAAGATACTGATGGTATAGATAATACTGAGGAAGAAGAGGAAGAAGCAGCAGCAGCAGGAAATGGTGCTTCTGAATTAATGGAAATAGACAAAAAGTCTGTTGAATCTGATTTGTTTGATGATTTAAAGTTAAAGGGACCCGAGGGGAGGTTAGATTCTCTTGAGTTTTCTGACCGTGAGCTTAGCCTACAGGCATCTCTTCAGTCTGACAATGATGGTTTACAACCTGAAACTAGTAGTTCACTTAGTCCTATTAAGTCTGAGGAGTCTGACTCTCCTTCCGGACTGAGACGTTCAGATAGAAAGAGACAGAAGCCACAACGTTTTGCAGATGAACATTTTAATACTGTGTATGCCAATAAGGCAGTTTTTGAGCCAAAAAGCTACAGTGATGTTCAGAAATTACCTTAAACACACCAAACATTATAGGTTGCAGTTTACAACATGTATTGACAAAGGTTTTGAAATTTTCTGCAATGCATCTCATGCAGTGGAACAAAATAATTGCAGGGGTGTGTCTGGTATGGTGTTTTGTTATAACGGTTGTCCATTTGAATGGAAGTCCCAGACACAAACCATTATTTGTCTCTCCACAACAGAGAGTGAATTATGTGCATGCGTTCAGGCCACTCGTGATGTAGAATGGTATCTGCAAGTATTTGCAGACCTACAGATGCAAGTAACACTACCAGTAAAAGTTTACCTTGATTCCCAGAGCGGACTTGCTATCCTGTGTTCAGAGACCAATACGCAGCGCACTAGAGTCTTAAGGTTACGTTTACAGTTTGTAAAGAAACTAATTGCTGACGAAATGATTGTATTTGAATATGTTCCAGGTGACAATCAAATTGCGGACATTTTTACTAAAGCACTTCCAAAGGTTACACATGAAAGACATGTACAAAATATGCTTTATGTTTTTGTTCCACAATGATGAACCGCAGGGGAAATGTTGAATGGTTTATTTAAATGTAAAGGTTCATCATTGTTGCACCCGATGTGTATGTCTTTAAGGGGCCAGAGCAAGGGCCAGAGTAAGATAACGAGACCCAGCTTTGCAGCTGTGAAGCATAGCAGGTGCTGCTGAGTTGTATTTGATTAAGGTGTGTCAGCATTTGGGTGTAGTATATAAGGAGCAGCACCTAGCTCTCCCATTTCCCTGGGGGATGGGTTGGTGGTTGGGTCTGGTTTGGTTGTTAATGTATTTAGTGTAAAAGGAGTTTTTGTTTTTCTTATTAAAACCTTGTTTAAGTTATTTTTGAGTCCTTTCTTTTTAATGCATGGTCTCCCCAGCAAGCTCTCTGCAGCGTTACCATACTGCAAAAAGCCAACAGTTTCCCCTTCTGCACCTACTGCTTCAGGCTTTTTTCCTCCAAGTTGTTTTTTATATTTTCTCCAAAACTTCTCCATATCTTGTACACTTTTGCATCTTTGCAAAAGGTTTTAAACATTTTTTCCCCATCTTGTTATATATCCTTTCCCAATACTCTTTTGCATGTCCACCACATATGGAAGAATGTTCCTTCTCCTTCATTACTTCAGATTCTGATTTGTACATCTTAGCTAATCTGCTCGGGGTTAAATACCATCTGTAAACCATTTTCAAATAGTTCTCTTTCAGGACACCTTTTAATGCCTGCTTTGGTCTTTGATGGAGTTGGAAGACTTCACCAATAAAAGAGGGGCAGGATGCTGGGTTATATCATGACTCCATTACTGAGAAAGCCTCGGTCAACAATGAGTGTTTGCTGTGGGTCTCCTTTGATTTTGAGCAATTGGGCTAAAGTGAAAAGACACCCCGCTGTCAGGAGCTCATCCTATACTCGAGTAGGACCCTGGCAGACATCACAGCGAGTAGGACCCTGCCCAAACATCACAGCGACCGATGCCAACAGACATCGGCACACTTAGGGATCTGCGAGTCTTCGCAGCTTGCATAATAGACCTCAGCAACTCAGCATTTTGGCTAATCTACTTTATTTACATATAAACACACGGAGCACTGCAACATGGCTCCCTCTCTCTAGCATCAGGCAACAAAGAGAAAGAACAAAGGACAGTAGTCCCACTTCACGGAACACAGTAACACAAACATCCTGTCTCTGTCACTTCCCACTTTGTGGAGTCAAAACATATACTGTCATGTGATAGACAACAATCCCATGACTACAATCATGGAGCAGGAATTCTAACACCCACTTGACTCGATTTCGATTTGATGTACAACTTTAGGTGCCAGGAGAGAACGTTCCTCTTCTGCCATCCCTTTGGATGATAAAGATCCAATACACTTTAAAATGTGTTGTAGGAGAGGGCATTATTTGTTTGTTTCTGTTCTTACTTTATCTTTATCATGTATTGATTATGCATTAATCTTACATAATATGATTTAATCATGATTAATATATGTTTTTTATATTGTATTTTTATGTTGTGAACTGCCCCGAGATGTACAGATGAAGGGCAGTATCCAAATAGAATGCATAAATAAATAAATAAATAAATAAATAAATAAATAAATAAATAAATAAATAGTATTGATACTGGTTTGGTTCTTCTTTTGCTTAGGTTTTAATGACCATAATATAAAAATTGGGAATCCCTTATACTGAGTCAGGCCATTGGAATCTGACTCAGCGTACAGTCTCCCGCTATATTATCTGTCCTGACTGGCAGTGGCTGCTCTGCGTTTTCTGTCAGGAGTCCTTCCTGTAACACATGGGGCCCTCAGCATGCAGGGCAGGTGCCTTACCTTATTGCTTACTTTTGCATTTGTATTTTAAAATAAAAAAGTTTAAATTTAGAACCCTAGAACAAAGTAAGAACAAGAAATTAATCCCCATTTCTGTGAATATGAACAGTTCTCTTTTATGTTTTCCACCAACAGGTGCTAAAGGTTCCTCTGGTATTGGAGGCTTCAAAGGTGCGATAGGCGTCAGAGGGTGGCCAGGGCAGAACGGAATCAAAGGAGAGCCTGGCTTCACTGGCTTGCCAGGGATTCGAGGTTTACCTGGTGACTCGGGATTGAAAGGTATTGTCCTTCACATTGTGAAGTATTGCTTGTCTCTCAGTGTGCGCGAGACGTGTTCATACACAACTGCAAAGCAGTTTGAAAAAAATAGGTTGTGAAATATAATTGTCCTCTTTATAAAAAAAAATTCTCTTGGCAGCTTTAATCTTACAGCTTACTGTGTTTTCAGTCTATTGCTGGCTTTTGCTGGTAAGTAAAGCTTGGTGTTCATCAAGCAGGGAAGGTTTATTACTGCCTTAGTTTCCAGAGGGACTTGCTTTCACCTTCATTAGTCAGCAGAAAGACCCCTGGCTGCTCTCTCATAACAAAATCTCAGGACTATGATTGGAAAGGGAGTAGCTGCTGGGCTGCACTCCTCATTGCTACATTCTCATATACTTTTTTGAGAACATTTATTTAAATCATTTATTTAGGGGTTTTTTTAAAAAAAATTCACCCCCTTGCAAGGAGTTCAAGGCAGTGTTCTTCTGCTCACTGTATTTTAATTTATGGTTTTTGTTTTTGTTACTGTATTTTATTCTGTATATTCTGTTGTAAGACACCCTTAGTACATTGGTAGGACGATGTAAATAATGAAGTATTAGTATTATTTCCTGCTCACATTTTATCCAAACAACAACTCTGTGAGGTTAGGCTTTCAGGTAAGGCTTAAAGAGACCAAGATTCCCCAGAGAGTTTCATGGTTGAGTAGGAATTTGAGCCGAGGTCTCCTTGATTCCAGTACAACTATCTCGCCACTATAGCACATTAGAAGGGCTGATCACAATCACTTCATAAAAGAAGGATACACTTAAGGAGACAAAGCATTCTTATCTTTCCGATCCTCTTAAATGTGTTGCCTTTAAATTGTAAGGATGGATCAATGCTGTAAACCAGACATGTCCAAAGTCTGTTTGGGGGGGCCTAATTCGGCCCCCTGTGGCATTTTATTCATTGGGGTCAAATCCCAAAAATACATATATATAAAAAATCAACAACTTTGGTCGGCCCTCACGCATGTTCACTTCATCAAATCTGGCCATCTTTGAAAAAGTTTGGCCACCCCTGCAAACAGTTTTCTATATTGACATGGCAGTCTGGATGAATAATGTATTCTTAATAGGTGACCGTGGTGACCGTGGCCCACCAGGATCACCCCCTAAAATCATGCCAAGTATGATGCTTGATGTGAAAGGCGAAAAGGGAAATGAAGGAGAAAGTGGTGCCCAAGGGAGCTTTGGTTTCAAAGGTAAGGAGCAATGCCATATTCAGAAAAGGAGTATAATATATTACAAACTGATGTTACAGCATTTGAACATTTGTCACAAGAAGCAAATGAGAATTTAATCTTTATTTACAAACATTTCATTCTGTATTACATAATGCACACATTCTAAAGCACTTATTCAGATTATAAATAATAGAAAATGACCACAAAATGATATAGAAATATATATACTCCTAACAGTGCAATTTTTAAAGGTAAAGGTAAAGGGACGACTCTGGGGTTGCGGTGCTCATCTCGCTTTATTGGCTGAGGGAGCCGGCGTACAGCTTCTGGGTCATGTGGCCAGCGTGACTAAGCCGCTTCTGGCGAACCAGAGCAGCGCACAGAAATGCCGTTTACCTTCCCGCCGGAGCGATACCTATTTATCTACTTGCACTTTGTGCTTCCAAACTGCTAGGTTGGCAGGAGCAGGGACCGAGCAACGGGAGCTCACCCCGTCATGGGGATTCGAACTGCCGACCTTCTGATTGGCAAGCCCTAGGCTCTGTGGTTTAACCCACAGCACCACCCGCATCCCAGTGCAATTTTTAGTGGTAGTTAATTAGCAGAATGCAGCTGAGGGCTTCATTCCCCATAATGAATACTTCAGGCAGCTGAAACCAACATTTGCTTTACTGAAGTTCAGCTACTTGCCCGGTTCAGTCTAACTTAACATTTTGAACTGTGTTTCCTACAGGCACAAAAGGAGCACTAGGCTACCCCGGGCAGACAGGAAGGCCAGGTTCACCTGGCTTTCCAGGTTATGAAAAAGGTCAGAAAGGTGACTATGGAATTAAAGGAATAAAAGGCATATCAGGATATATAGGTGTCTCAGGAGGTCGTGGTATTTCTGGTTTCCCTGGAGCAACGGGAAGGAGGGTGAGCAGATTTTGTTGTTTGACTCAAACTACCAAGTTTTGTTATCTCTGGTATGTTTCCTTTAGTAGTTTGAAAAGCAAAATGCCAGAACCTCAAAAAACAAATTCTGTAAATTCACCAAAAGCAGACTAGATTATGCAGTGCATGTGAATTATGTATTTGATTCCTTTATTTTGGGTGGAATGGGGGCTCCAGCCTGCAGGCCTAATTGAGTCTAGCAAGAGCCCTAACTAGGTCCATGAGGACATTTTCCAAAAGCCATGCTCACCTGCCTGACACTTGACATATATGACACTCAGGAGGATTCAGGTAATGAGTCCTGTCAGCAGGCATCCTGCTTGAGGAGCTCTTTTTGCGCAGTGAGGTTTCCCTCCTCTCTTCCCCCTTGTGCACCCATGAAATTGGCTCAGAATGGGGTCAAGAGAACTCAGGGGCATAAGAGTAGAGATAGTTCCATCTGGCAAACCACAAGGCTTTCCTTGACAAAATAATTGCCTTGGCATGAAATTAAATTCTTTCCATGGTTCCCTGCTGAAAGGAGGGTTTGCAGATACTGCCAATCAGCACCCCCTGTGCTTTGATTTCAGACTGCCCTGGCAAAGGAAAGCATATCACCCAGTGTCATTGTGGTGTCATGATTGACAGGTGGGCAACCCCACACCCAGTCAAAATGGCCCACTGGAGTTGGGGGAGGTTAGTATCCAGCCCACCAAGTAGATATAGTCCCCCACCCCGAGTTATTTTTTAGTTTAAATAAAGTTGGTTTCAGGTGCACACTGTGTTCAACAAGAGTACAGTTTCAAGATTTATGGCAGAAAAACAAATTTGGATAGTTGAGGAGGAAGTCCAGAGAGAACAAAAACGTTGGTTAATATTTATTATGCTTGAAAGCTTGATGTTCTTTTTAACTATGTGACAGGGGGAAAAGGGAATTCCAGGGATTGATGGTATTTTTGGCGAAAGTGGCCAGCCTGGGGAAATTGGTGAGTCCATTTATATTCTGTACATCTAAGCTATGTGTATGTAAAACACACACACACACACACACACACACAGAGAGAGAGAGAGAGAGAGAGAGAGAGAGAGAGAGACAGACAGACAGACAGACAGACAGACAGACAGACAGACAGATTTGTGTATAAAATGAAAGGCTCCTGCTCGTGACCCAGTCTAGTACAAGGAAATATTTCTCTCATTCTTGAGAGTTACTGATCTTGACTTCTCATATCTTTTCATTCTTTAGATGAAGTCAAAATGGAAGTATATATTGTAGAGAAAATAATACAGGCAACCACCCTCCCCCCCCATTTAAGTGGGGGTAATGTTTTGAGGCACCATGCACATCAGTGAAATTGCGTATATTTGAAACCCCGTTGAAAAGGCCTGCAAACACCCTGTTCCGACCCTTTTGTGATGTTTTTGTGACTTTTTGGGTCACTTCTGGGTTCAGCGTGATGGGTGGGTGGGTGATTGTGCAGTTGTGCACATATTGAAAGCACGTAAATGGAGAGTTGCATTATAGAGTTTAGAATGTTCACATTAAAAGATGTTCAACAGATGATCTTGGTGTATATAAATCTATGTGAGTGTGTATTATCTCAATTTTCTGCCTCTTACAGGTGATTGGGGAGATATTATAAACTTGCCAGGAAGAGCAGGTTCGAAAGGAGATGCTGGCATAACTGGAGCCAAAGGTATTTTGCATGTGTGTATACACATGCATGCATGCATTCATAATGCAAAATAGTTTGTGGCAAACAGCGCCTGTTACCGGCTTTGACCGTTGTTAGAACTTCATCCTGTCTTGGACAAGGATTGCTTGGTCACTGAGACTCATGCACTGGTAACATCATGTAACACGTTCTATGAGAGATCTGGGGTGTGGTTGGTCCAGAGGGATGCAGCTGGTACAAAATACCTTGGCCCAGGTGGTGGCTAAGAAAAGGAACCCAGTTAGTCTTCTCTTCTCACAACCTGATGATTATCAACTTGTAGTAAGACAAAGGTTGGCTTTTTCACTGGTAGTGCTGGTGCTGTGGGGTGGATGCCCTACTGAAATACAAAATACTGATGTTAATGGCCTAAGTCTACCCAGTGACTTTAGGTCTCACTCTTGGTTGATGCTTTGAACCTCTGAAATAGCAAAATAGTGACATACATACAGGGGCGGACTCTGCTAATATGGCACCCTTATTTTTCACAATAATTCCTTTTGGTACAGTTGCTTTTTTATGGATCCTCTCAGTAGGTAAATAGAGGTTTTCTTCTACTTATTATCATTATTTTACGCCTCCTTGGCTCAGCACATGGGCGGTGGGGGGCTAACCGCTGATATCTGCCCGAAATCCAGTGCTAATAACATATAAACACAGCATTATGGTAAAGTTTAAGCATAAAAAATGTTTTAAAAAATAATATCTGAAGACTTGTATTTAAGTATTTAGTTTTTTGTTGTATTCGGTGCAAGGAGGTGGCAAACTATTTTGGAATTTATTTCCTAGTTTTCAGAGCTTTTTAAAGTACAAGAACATGATCTGGGATAAAACTCAAGATATTGGCTACAGTATATTGATAAATATCCATTGGTAAAAACATTCCTATTGACTGGGGGAAAGCTCAAATATAAAACAGGTTCCAACATGGCAACAATTTCACCAAGATAACAACATTAACAGGAAACTTGTAAAGAAGGAAAATTAACTACCACAGTGTGTCTTATTAAAAAATAATTCAATACAAGATATTGGTTTTAGGGAATGGATAAAAAATCTGTGCAGAGTGCTAGTTAATGGTAAATTATTGACCTTTTCTGCTTCACTATTTTCAAATTAAACTTTTTAGCACAGTTGATAGGGCAGTTAGGAGGGAACAGAAATATAACATCATTTGAATTGTTTCTGGTAAATTCAAAAATCATCTAATTCAAAAATTGTTTTAAAAAGATAAAAGGATAAATTTAAAAATCTGTTTTAAAAGGATATGGTTTAGCGATACAGGCAGATAAGGGGGAGAGGAACAATAAATGTTTCTCTTTGTTTTTTGCAGGGGTAGAAGGAGCCAAAGGAGGAAAAGGTGATGCTGGTGTTCCAGGTTTTCCTGGCATTCAGGGCACGAGGGGCTCCCCAGGCTCCCCTGGATTGCAAGGGCAAAGAGGTGGGATTTCCTGTTTTGTATATAATGTGCTTATATAAAACACTTCTTAAAAAAATACACTAAAAATGAATAACAAAGTGTTGATTAAAAATACAGCAAAGTAAAAGCAATACTGGATACTGAATGCTTTTTCATTATATACTTTAAAACAGATGCTGATACTTGATGCATATTCTTAAGTTTAAACTAGTCCATTGAAACAAAGTCAATTTGGCTATGAGGGCATTTTTTAACCCCTGTTCTGCTTTCACCAGTGCTTTTTTTTTCTAAAAAAATGTTTAGGAGTACTCTCCTTTTCCTACTCATACTGAAATACTGCCTCTCAATGAGGCCAAACTTAGAGTCACAGAATGTTTAGGGGTATGCGTACCCCTGCGTCCCCCCAGAACAAAAAGTACTGGCTTTCACTATAAGCAGAGCAATCCTAACTCGGACCTTGTGATGACTGGAGCAATCAAGCCATTGCTGCAGCCACAGGCCTTCAGCTCCTGCTAGTCAGGGCGGAAGATAATGGTCGTGGGGTTTTACTGTACCAGCTCTAAACAGGGGCAGCAGAGGGGCCCACATTGGAAACCTTTTCAGAAAATGGACCAACTTTGGATCCAGTGGCTCCACTACCAGACCCCAAACAGCTGGCTGGATGCCTCAGGTGGGAGGCACCAACTAGGGAACCCCCAGGTTCTGTAAACACAATTCTATAGAATGTTTGTACAATTCCACCATATGTGGAAGAAATCTCCCTTACCTATGGTTACTGCTTCCTTTTTCATAGACTTCGTATAATTTCCAATCAGCTGTTGGCCATTTTAAAAAAAAGTTCCATATGAGCTAAGGCAACCCAGAATAAAGAGCATTCATTAAAAGGAAAAAGATGTTTGTACCAATATCTTTACCACTTGCAGGTTTTAATTACTCAAGGGATCTCATTCCAGCAGGGGGGAAATGTCAACTACCAGTATATTTATTTGTGGTGATATTTTCTACATAGACTTCCAAGATGTTTCAGCTTTCTAATACACAGTATATTGCTGGAGATACAAACAATATCTTACACATTATAGACATATTTGGTGGGACTGCAACGTAAGAAAGCAGTATTGGATTAATGTAATATTATATAAGAAATTGCAGGATTTAAATTAACCATAGGGAGATTTGACTGATGAAGTGTCCTCTTTATGACATCTTAAAATGATCTGTATAAGATATTTTTAGTCATATACAGACCAAATCAGATTTTTTCACATCAGATCATTAGGAGTTTTAGAATGCAGTGGTGCCTCGGGTTAAGAACTTAATTCGTTCTGGAGGACCGGTCTTAACCTGGAACTGTTCTTAACCTGAGGTACCACTTTAGCTAATGGGGCCTCCCGCTGCCGCAGCACGATTTCTGTTCTCATCCTGAAGCAAAGTTTTTAACCTGGGGTACTATTTCTGGGTTAGCGAAGTCTGTAACCTGAAGCGTCTGTAACCAGAGGTACCACTGTAGTTCACTCTTGTAAGAAATCCAGTATCACTTTCACCACCATTAGAATTATATTGTAACAATTCAAGGGTTGCTTAGTGATAGCTCTCTACTTGTTCTACAGGATTCCCAGGGCAGGTTGGCGAACAAGGTTTATCTGGAGATCCAGGATTTCCTGGATCATCAGGTGAAAAAGGAAGTTCTGGGTGGATTGGGCTTCCAGGAAGTAAAGGTAAATTATATTCATCCTAGTTTTCAGTAATACATCATCGTATATTTTGGACTTAAGGAGAAGTTATGCACCCTTCTCTTGCCTATTTCCAGTAAATGCAAGTAATACTTTCTTTGATGTTCTAATACACAAATTTTAGATTAGAGCTAATCTACACATTATGAAAAAGACACATTTCTGTCTCTTTAAATGACTTTCTGACAGCAGCCTTGAAGGGAGGAAAGGAGCATCAGAACCATGTTTGCCCTCCATCCCCACACTGTTAATTGTCCTGCAAACAGACAAATCTTGGCACAAGTATGTAGAAGCAACTTGGCAAACTGTCAGGGATAGATTCCACCAAAGTACTGAGCCAGTAATAGAACAAGACAAGATAGAGGCAAGCATTTTATAACCCAGGTTTTACAACCAAAAACCAAACAGAGAATGGCTGAAATTCCTATTCCTTCACACCATGCATAATTTTTATACACCTCTGGCATGTCTGCACCCCGTTATTCACCTTCCCTTCCAATCCTATGTTGTAACTTTGCCTCATAAGAGTAGTTGGTTTAGCCTCTTGATTTGTTCCAGCTTCTCAGTAATATCTTGCAACTGTGTCACATGTCTGTAACTGTCTTTCTTGTCTAGTTCCCTCGTCCAAGCTCAATGAGAATATTTTCTTGTACAGTGGTACCTCGCAAGACGAAATTAATTCGTTCTGCGAGTTTTTTCGTCTTGCAAATTTTTCGTCTTGCGAAGCAAAAAGAAAGTTTTTTTTAAAAAAGTTTAAAAATCACCAAAGTGTACAGTACTGTACATACATTTTCTAAGTCAAGTCGCAACTGCACCTCTTCAAGCAATGCACCCTGGGTATTAACGGTTTTAAGAAAAAGGAAACAAACTTGCAAGACGTTTTCGTCTTGCGAAGCAAGCCCATAGGGAAATTCGTCTTGCGAAGCAACTCAAAAAACGAAAAACTCTTTCGTCTTGCGAGTTTTTCGTCTTACGAGGCATTCGTCTTGCGAGGTACCACTGTAAATCAAAAGGCTTTTTCTATCATCTGAGTAGCTGTGTCACAATTGTTAGAGTGAACCAGCTAGGTGTTTGAAAGACTATCCATGTTAATATATGGAGACTAAAACACCCACTAGAGAAACAATTCAGTTTCTTCTCAGACCCAAATCAAAGCACAGGACAGATAGATTATATTTGGATTTCCAGAGATTTGTCATCAAGAGTAATAAAATCAGAAATTCTTCCGAGAACTCTCTCAGATCATAATGTGATAACAATGGAGTTGAAAGGAAAGGAAGAGACCTCATTCAGATGGAGATTGAACGATGGACTGTTGGACAATAAAGTAATATTGGGGAATGTGCAAAAGACATTAACAGACTATTTTGAATTAAATCTAAATAAAGGAGTGGACCTGAATGTAGTATGGCATGCATCGAAAGCTGTAATAAGAGGCTTTTTAATACAGCAGAACTCAATCCAAAGAAGATTAAGAGAGAGAGAAAAGGAAGAGATATTAAAACAGATAATACACAATGAAAAGAAACTGGCTTCCATTCGATAAAGCTACTCTCAGTAAGTCTAAGCAGTCTGGAGCTATGAGCAGCAATTGAGTTTTGGCTATCCAAAAAGAAAAAAAAACACTAAAAAGAATTAAAATGACGGCAGGAAAAATGCCAAAATAAGAGATTGTTCTCAAAAATCTCCAACAGAAAAACACACCCACCCTTTTTCTGCCTAGCTACTTTGGAATGCGATGGAAAGAGGAGGGGGGATAATATTCCCTGAATTTAGAAGAACAAAAGATGAAAAGCTTTGCACAGGAAGCCTTGTGAAAACTGGTGTGGGGGGTCTGCTATTAAAAACCAGGCTTTAAAAATTCATTTAAAAATCTGAAATTACATCCTAGAACATCAACAAAATATATTCCTCCCTGGGCCCATAACCCTTGTTGGATTTTTTAGCAATTGGTTAATAAAAGAATTCCCTAAGATGCCTGGATCCAGGTTTGGGGCAAGTACTCTTTGGTGAGAGAGCCCCAGCAGTGATTCAAAATCACAAAACATGCAGCAAAGTAAAGTGTGGAAATATAGGCTATTAGACCTTTAAAATATCCTGTTTTATGTCATTTCCAAAGCTCTCCACACATTTGGTAAGTTAAAAATGGTTTACTTACAAAAACATCATAGATCATATTCATTGCCTTTTCCATACAGCAGTAAGAGTTCCTAAATTATTTGTATAGAAGCACAAAGGTGGGTTTTTTAAGCCATGCCTTCTAAGCTTGGAGCATTTAGCTTAGACATCCTTACTGGAAGCTTCATCTGGTGGGAAGCAGCGAGAATGAAAAGTTTGGTAACTCTTCCTTCCAAGGCGAGGGAGTGCAACCTAGATAAGCCTGGCAGGATATCTAACTCTATGGCCATAAACCCTTCATAAGTTAAGTGTCTTGGTTATATAAGGCTGTACAGTTAACAATGTATTTTCATCTTTTTGAAATATTTGTTATAATCTTATTGCTAAAATGTTGCTGCTGTATAAAAACAATTTAAATGTTTTCTCAGAGTCAGTGAATCAGACAATCAGACTATAAACTTGTAAAGACTTGCTTTAGCCTCCAGGATGGTTTTGTTTTGACCAGTCAGAAATTTGTTTTTAAAAAGCAACAGCCAAACTGTCATTCATGAGCTATAACACACTCAAGTTTTAAATTTGAGGCAAAACATTTCATATGGAGCAGAAATACTTTAATTGCTGCATCCTAGTGAGCACAATTGTTTAAAGTAATTACAGCAAGTTTTTTCTGATATAGTAATCAGTGCAAAGCAAATGGCTCACATGAAGATGTTTCATTTCAAAAAAATACAGTGCCTCCAGAGAAATCTGTAACATTTGGTAAATCAGATCGAAGAATAACAAATAATGGGTGGCTTTTTGGCAGGTGCTGCTGGCGCCAGAGGAATCACTGGATTACATGGTTTGCCAAGTACCAAGGGCTTTCCAGGATCACCAGGTATGTTCACATTATGTTGATGGTTAATGAGGTTGGCTATCTTACATTGTAAGTTCATTAGAGAATCTGTCTAAACATTTCAGCTTTCCACACAGGATGCATAGGATAGTTTAAAATGAACATTGCTGAGATGCCCATTTCCGGGTTGGGAAAAGTGATACTAATTTATCTAAGTTTTTGCACAACAGGTCCAGATGGATATGGCCCACCAGGTTTCCCAGGTATTTGGGGTGACAAAGGTACCGTGGGAGAGCCAAGCCCAATTGAAGGCAGCAGAGGAGCTCCTGGTCCGAAAGGAGAAAGAGGAGATCTAGGTCAGTCTGTTGTTCAATGTTGCGTTTGCAAAGTAAAGGAAGGACTGGACCCTGATTAAAATAAGACACGAGGCTTTGACCAGCAAGGCTTTTGGAGAAAAGTGCGTAAACCACACCCCTCACCAGGCCATTTTATTAGCAAAAGAATCTTTTACACAGTGCTCGTAAGAACCAATCATATTTCCTCTGAGCATTTCATCAAACCCCACGTGGGGAAAAAGTAACACTACAACACTAATTAGCATGCATATATTTTGGGGTAAATAACTTGAGAACTACAAAGGGGTAGTAAATAACTTGAGAACTACAAAGGGGTGGTAAATAAGTTGAGAACTACAAAGGGGTGCATCTGGCAATCCCGAAGGTAATAAACAAGCAATACATATATGATAAGGAGGATGGCCAGGAGGACAACAATCACTATGACCTTCATGTGAGATCTGTTTCCTGGCTCCAAGATTAACATCCTAAGATTACCTATTAGAAACTACAAAGACAAAACTGCCCAGTCTTTGAGGACACAGGACGCCTGCCTGTCTAAGTGTGTACGTGATTCGTGAAGAGCAAGGAGAAATGGGCAGCAGAGGCAAAAGGGCATCAAAAGGGCATGAATGTAGAATCTTATGGGATTTAATCAGAAATTATCGTCAATATATCAAACCCAGTCAACACAATGTCTTCATCGTGGACACGATGGCTTGATGTATATTTTATAATTCCTCATGGTAATCCCATCTGATCCCTACAGTTCAATGGTTTTATACATGGCACCACCAATTAGCAAAATATATTTAACAAATTATAGGTTTCATTTAAGAAAGTACTCTCATGGCAAATTGGTGTGTGAAAAGGGTAGAGGCACATGAAAGTCAGAATGTGTGGCTCTCTGCCTGGCTGGTGGAATCCAAAGGAAAGCAGAGCAATACATTTGGCACCAGCTTGGCTGCAGGAGTTGCCAGAAGGAGACGCACCAGGGCCCCCTCAACCGCCTTAGGAACTCCACTCCAGGAGAAGGGGGGGAGGGGCAGAGCAAAGTAAAGGGCAAGGAGTAGGAATGCAAAGGGATAAAAATGCTTCCTAACAACTGATTTAAAACTGAATGCTCAATTTATCCCTGTAATCTGAAAATGTGAACTCCTGAATTTTAAATATCTTTATAATATGAATTTATACTTATCAAAGAAAATATTGTTAACAAGATTGGTAAGATTTGTAATCCTACATCACTTGCTACCATTATATTATTTGGCATCCCACAAAGTTACATGCAGGTTCCGCTTTCTGAACGTAAGGCATTCCCAGGAAATTGTTAGGCAAGCGCTCACATAGCAAGCTGATGATTTCCATTATTTCCTATGGGAACACTTCTAATCTGTGATTTGTCTGATGTCTCTCTTTTGCTGCATTGTTTCTGCCCACACAGCTGCTGCCGACCAGCAAAATACCAATGAGTAAGGGAGCAGGCAAACTCTGTTCAAGTATCTGAATCAGGCATTTGTGTAGCGATGCTTAGGTATAATTCTTTGTCTTTGGATAGCTCTTAGTGTTTTGGATAAAGAGTGTTCTGATAGCAACACCTGCATGTATAGTAATCTCATGTGGAAGAAACAATATGCTTTGGTGAAACTTAATTTCTCCCCCCCCCCTTTTTTTATTAAATACTTTATTTATACTTATGCGTCATACAAATAAACAATAAATAAAATGAACATATAATACCAAACCAGAAAAAATACAAAGCAAAAAAGACACACAATCATGATAACAAAAACTGCAGACAAGAATATAGGTGAAACTTAATTTCTTGTGATGGGAAGCAACCATAATGACAGTATTGTTAAAAACAAACAACATATTCTCAGAATTTTTGAAAATATTTAACAAAGGGTGCGCTTCAGCTTTCCTGTGCATCAATCTCCAGGAGTAACTATTTGATTTCTGACTGGCAGGACAGAGAGGCTCACCCGGGAGCCCTGGACCTGAGGGAAGACCAGGCCTTCCTGGAGTTTCAAACATATCTGGAGCACCTGGTGATGTGGGATCACCAGGTTTGGATGGTGTGCCAGGTAAACACAATCCCACTACTTTCAGTTGATACAGAGATATTTTAGATTTATCTTGATATTTTGATACTACTGCCTTAGTTTTGCCACCGAGTGTTCCCTTGGCAAAAATGAATCTTTTTCTTTTTGTCTTTTAGCATTGTTGTGGCTTCAGCATTAGGTCTCTACTAAGCACTATGCTTTTCCTGTGCTGGGGGGCACCCACTCTTGGCTAAAGCAGGGTTTGTTTAGGAGTTTGCTACCTTTAGACAGTTTGGGCTTGCTGATCGGAAGGTCAGCAGTTCGAATCTGTGGAACGAAGTGAATTCCTGTTGCTCTGTCCCAGCTCCTGCCAACTTAGCAGTTCAAAAGCACACCAGTGCAAGTAGATAAATAGGTACTGCTGCGGTGGGGAGGTAAACGACGTTTCCGTGTGCTCTGGCTTCCATTTATGGTGCTCTGTTGTGCCAGAAGTGGTTTAATCATGCTGGCCACATGTCCCAGAAAGTCATCTGTTGATAAATGCCGGTTCCCTCGGCCTGAAGCGAGATGATTGCCACACCCTATAGTCACCTTTGACTGGACTTAACCGTCCAGGGATCCTTTACCTTTATCTTTTACCTTAAGCGGTTTGTGTATCTCTTGTGAGGTTTCATACGAGGTAATGTGTTTTCTTTTGACAGGGCTCCCTAGCCCCCTCACATTTAATGCTACGGCTTCTAAGCTAACTATTCCTGCTTCTCTGGTTTGTAAGGTGTTTCCTTGCCATCCCATCTGGGCCGCTCTGCGTCTCTTGCCTTAGTGTTCGTTGGGTCTAGTGGGTTGCACTAACAGAGTATGGTGGGGAGGGGAGAGAGAGAGATCAGAGTTAGAAATGGAGGTGGAAGATAGATTACAGAGAGTAGCATATATCTGGTTATATAGCTACTTGTTGGGAGTAACGGGGACCATGTGGCTTCTAACTGGTTGGTCCTGGGTCTCCACGGATGGACTGGGTGCTTATGCATAGAGTTTTGTAACTTCTGCCTATATTTACACATTTTGTCATGTATACAGTTGTGTTCCTCACTATAATGGAAGACTGTTCTGTCAGCAGGATGCAAATTTATGATGCCCTTTCCCTTCTCCATTGCCCCCCCACTGTTCCAGAGGGCACATCAATCATGGGTCGAACAATCCATCATTCCCTGCGGGAAGGCTTTTCCTTATGTAGCATTTGCTTGAACAGCGCAGACTAGGGTTGGGGATGTTCTTCCCCACAGAGGAGTCTCTGAAGGGAGCAAAGAGGGACTCGTTTTTTCATTTATTTGAGATGTATGAGCTATGTATATTCAAAGATGTATTGATACATCCAATACATGGTTTGGATAAATTGATATTAAGACAAGAGTTTGAAACCAATGAAAGGCTTACTCTTAGGAACAAGCTTTGGTTCAGGGCACAAGTCTTGTCCTGATGAAAAAATCATTTTTTGCTATTATTCTATTTCTTATACCCCACCCATCTGACTGGGCTGCCCCAGCCACTCTGAGCAAAGCAGCAACTGATAAAAGCAGAAGCTTCAGAGACACTGTATTCAGAAGGCACTATCAGAAGGAATACAGGGAATAACCAGATACACAGATGTAGACTCATAGAATTGTAGCATTGGAAGCTACCCCAAGGAAAAGCTTTTTGTCTGGAAAAGTGATGTAAACTGCTCTCCAACCATCAGAAATGCCATTTCACAGCTTGCCCATCTTTTCCTCTTACTTATTGACACGGATGCTGCAGGTAGGCTGCACCTTCAATTTAATTCAGCTCTACATTAACTTGCTACAATCAGGAGAAGACAGGCCCCCAAACATGTTGCCTATGTGGTTTTTCAGTCCCAAGTTTTAATCTTTGTGTATATATTGTAGGCTACCCAGGACCACCAGGACCACCAGGAATAGCTGCTCCACCTGGAAGCAAAGGAGAAGTGGGGCAGATCGGCATAATTGGAGAAGATGGTTCAAAAGGACTTAGAGGAGACCATGGCGCAGATGGGAGACCTGGAATTCCAGGGTTCCCTGGGGCAAAAGGTATGATGGAAAAACCTAGTATAAAGAGCAGCTACCAAAACAGATTAAGCAGGCATGCAGTAACACCATACCATTGTTTTGCCTTGAAGGATATAAAGGGGAACAAGGAGTCATGGGTTTTGTTGGCATATTGGGAACGCCTGGTGACTTTGGCCCCACTGGACCCAAAGGAGACCGAGGATTTCCTGGTGAGTAACTATTTCTACTATGCCAGTTCATGCAGTGTTTATAAATCTTCAAAAGCTATTGCATTTTATAGACCAAAACACACCGCAGACCACTGGGCTTTCAGAGGGGCTTTCACCCCACCCCACATTTCTCCTCCAAATCTCAGCAGAAATTTGAAAGTGAAACATGAGAGGGGCATTTGAAAGCCTTGAGCCAGATGCACCCTTTCCACAATCAGCTGATCAGCGGGTGGGAGTGCACCTTCAAATGCTTCTTCTTCCAGCCTCCTTAGGTTTATTTTTTATATAGCTATTTACGTGACGAGTCCCCGCCCCCCCCCGGTGGAAATAAAGACACATGACACAATTATTAAGGTTAATGGGCTAAATAAGGCCACAACTTTGTTGGTTACAGGTGATGAGTGGTATTGGCTTAGGCATTGGTCCTAACCGACTATATCTGGCTTCAGCCCATCCGCTTGAAGTCCGGGAAGGGTTACCACCAGTAGGGGGAGTCCTGCTGATGCACATCAACTAGGAACTCCCCCGCGGTCACCGCTCGGGGGCGTGCCTTAGGCCCTCACCTCCATAGGCTTCAGACAGGGCCACGCCCCCCGGAATCCTTTATCGGACTACCCTTCAATATGTGGGGCAGGTGATGGCGCTTCCTCCCCTCTTCCATCTACATAACAATACCAATACCAATGCCTAACTGCCAATACCAAGAAAGTTGTGACCATTTGCTATGAGGTAGGCGAAAAACCAAGTGGCCGATGCCAATTTGCCAAGTGGAAAAAATTCCTACCAGGCCCCTCAACGGTGACCAACCAAGGTCCATAGCAAGGTCAAGGAACGAAACCTTAAAGGGCGGGAGGGTGGGAAACAGGAGCAACTGGAGGCTGCAAAATCAAGGTACAAGGCAACTTACAGCATTCGAAACCAACATTATAAATACAAAGTAATAAAAACAAACAAGTTAGAAACAATAATAAAAATACATCAAAACACATTTGGAACCAGAAATTAAAACAGCTTGGCCTGACAGCAACAAAGTAATCAGCATTGTTTGAAGAAGAAATGCCTTTCCATCCAGTTGATGGAAGACATGCTGGAGCATTAAAGGTGCACCTTGCTGCTTCAGAGGAACAACTGGGAGCTTTCGGTTGCGCCTTTGAAGTCCCGCCTGTTTCTGTTGCCTTCTATGATGTCAGCTAAGGGGCAGGTGGGTGGGGCTTCCTGAAAACTGTTTCACGGGCCAAATGGGGAGGCCTGGAGGGTCATGTTAGATCTGCTGGAGGTCTATGAAGAGTGAGTGAGGGAAAGGGGAAAGGAGGTTTTGAGGTGAGAGAGCCAAGGCAGAAGACCAGAGTACAGCAAGGGGGGGGGGGAGAGATCAGGTCTTCCCAAGAAAGGGAGACATGGTCAAGCTTGGAAGGAAAGAATGAGTGTGTGAGGGAGGGAGGGAGGGAGCGAGGGAGCGAGCGAGGATAAAGACTGGCTAAATCCCTAGATGACAGGCTGGAATGACAGAGTTAGGGACAAAAAAAAGAAGGGACAAATGAAGCAGCAGCTGTCAAGGTGTTAGGAGTGTCAGGATGATGCAGAAGGAGATAAGTGGGCTGCCCTGTGAAGCTAAGGAAGAGTAGGAGAAGGGCTTCCCTCGGAAGAGCTGAGACAGAGGGGGAGAAAAAGGATTGCCAGTAGATGGACTTGCCAGAGAGGAGCAGGGAGTCACTCTCTGCCCTTATTTCTGCGAGGCTCAGGTGTGATGTAGTGCAACAGCAAGTGATAGTGAAGAAAAGAAAGAGAAGAGAAGAAGGAGAAGAAAGGGAGGAAGGTTCCTGTCTAGGGAATTGAGGTCTTTGGGGGATCCCTGGTTGCTAAGGCGAGAGGCAACTGTTTGAATGCCTGACATCAAGGGAGGGTGATGGTTGTTAATGATAAAAATGAAAACAAAGCAAACACTAAAAAAAACAATTTTGCAGTCTCAGGGTCAGGATGTCTATGTAACTGGTTTACAAAGTCCTTCCCTTCCTGGTCTAATAAAGGTAAAGGTAAAGGGACCCCTGACCATTAGGTCCAGTCGTGGCCGACTCTGGGGTTGCGGCGCTCATCTCGCTTTACTGGCCGAGGGAGCCAGCGTACAGCTTCCGGGTCATGTGGCCAGCATGACTAAGCCGCTTCTGGAGAACCAGAGCAGCGCACGGAAACGCCGTTTACCTTCCTGCCGGAGTGGTACCTATTTATCTACTTGCACTCTGACGTGCTTTCAAACTGCTAGGTTGGCAGGAGCAGGGACCAAGCAACGGGAGCTCACCCCGTTGCAGGGGTTCGAACCACCGACCTTCTGATTGGCAGGTCCTAGGCACTGTGGTTTAACCCACAGCGCCACCCGCATCCCTTTCCTGGTCTAATAGGAAGGTAATAAAAAAATAGTAACTGTGATGTCAGCCATGGATCAATTCTAACCTGGGGCCTTAATTTTACAATTTAACAAACAGTCAAAGAAGGGGTACAGGAAGCTAGGGATTGAGTTAGGAGATGGTAGGCTCACCAGAGAGGTTCCACATAGTCTACCAATGTCACCTTGTTCTGCTCTTCCCACCAGAGATTCACATTGGCACGAAGGAGCCACAGGGCCAGAGGAATCAGGCTCTCCATTGGCAGGAGGCAACAGAGGGTTTGGACACAGCATAATGACCAGTGCTCTCCTGGGAGGAGAGATCCCACTGCTCTGCCACTGTGTGCTTCTCCTCTGGGCCAGTTTTTAACATAGATCAGAATCTATGTCAGGCTTCCTCAAACTCGCCCCTCCAGATGTTTTTGGCCTACAACTCCCTTGATCCCTAGCTAGCAGGACCAGTGGTCAGGGATGATGGGAACTGTAGTCTCAAAACATCTGGAGGGCCAAGTTTGAGGAAATCTGACATAGATTCTGGTTTAAAGGCCTCCTACTTACTCTGCTGAACTCCATGTCCAAGTCTGCCATGACACCACCACTGCTTCTAACCAGTGTTAGAAACTGAGATATGAAAGCTAGGAGCTAAATGGCACTTTAAACCTAAGGTATGGGCACAACTACAGAATGTCTAGGCACACTTTTTATAACAAGAATACAAAGCTGAAAATGAATGAACTGCAGTTAAAGTATTATTTCATTTTTCACATGGTCTAGTCCTTCCCCTGCCCACCCCCCTAATATTCTTCAGAGGGTCTCTCTCTTCTCCAATCTTCAGAGAGTAGCTGGAAGTGAGGAGGCAGAAAAAGGTCCTCCTTTCCTTCCACTCTGCAGTTTTAATCTGAAATCTTAGGCACAGTACTGCTCCCAGAGCTCAGAAACAGCTCACGCTGAAGAAATTCCCTGTCGCAAAATGCGCCTAGAACAATGGGGGTTTCAAACACTGCTTTCGAACATGAGCAATGAGCTCCTGGGTCAACTAACAAGAAAGAGCGCCCAGGGCAAGTGGAATAGTATGTCTGTTACTTTGTTGTGCATTTTTAACTTTCAGGATTTCAGGGACCTCCAGGTTCCCCTGGACTGCCTCCTGTCCTTCCTAAACTGGTTTCAGAACAAGGGAGCCCAGGTGCTCCTGGAAACAGAGGGCTTCCTGGCACGTTGGGCGAGATGGGTCCTCAAGGCCCACCAGGATCTCCAGGTAGGAACATGGATATGCAAAATGGCCTTAGTGAGTTAAGGCTGTTTTTCATGGCCCAATCCTGTTTTGCATATAACATTTTCTCCCAATAAATTGGAATTTTAATGAAGAAGGCTCATTCAGTAATTATCCAAATCAGGTCAGGGGCTCACAGAAATTTAGTTGGTGACTTTGGGGAACCTAACTGAAAACTCCCCATGAATGTACAACTCTGTACCAATACTTTTCATATTTCTGCCACTTTGGAGTCATTCCAGAAGTACCTCCCTGAGGGGAGACGAACCATTATGTGATAACTGGCCGCTCATGACTCAAGCTTAGTGTTGATTTGCTGGCATGCCAAGCTTCGGAAATGATGCCTAGTACTTTCTGACCTGTCCTTCTGAGCTTTAGACAAATAAAACACATCCAATCTTTTCTTCTTTCTCCATATCCCATTCTGGTACAACTGTATCGCCTATCCCTGTCCCTGATAAGACTGAAATCTGTAGGCAATTCCACCCTCATTCCAAACATGTATGCCATAATTGAAGTCAGAGGTATTTGCCATAGGTGCATTGCTCTTGTTGATGACCAAGAGGCCTGAATAGGATGGTTTCCTCTTCCTTCAAATAATATGTGCCTACTCCATCCTTATTCAACCATTTCTGCATGCAAGTCACTTTGCTCCTGACTTCTTCATAAAAACATGACTATCTGGGCTTCCTATCTGCACATCTAGTATTCAGAGAGCTTGAATGGACTCTGTTCCTCATGAAAATCTTACAACATGGTATGGATTATGATTCTTTTTAAATTTACTTTCAAGGTTCTAGAGGCCCCATGGGTAAACAAGGACTGCAAGGAAGAGGGGGAATACCTGCAGCTCCAGGCTTCAGAGGTGATCAAGGGAGAACAGGACTGCAGGGCCCAGGGGGCTTTGAAGGTAAATACTTGTCTTGGGTCTCCCCCCCCCCCTTTTCGCTCATTTGAAAATAAATTTACATCAACTAATTATATGAGTTTTCAGCACAATTTTATGCATGTTTACTCAGATGTTATTCCCAGGTAAGTGGCACTGGATCATAGCCTTGATTGTTAACCAAATCTGCAAAAAAAATTTGCATATGAGGGGGAAACAGTCATTCTAAAAATAAAAAGTTTACTTTGTTAGTAGTTGTGCAGCAGGGCATCATTTTGGAAGAGGCGTTCCACCTTCTCTCCTAAACAAAAGGGGCCCCATTTTCAGTTTATAGCTTTAGAAGTACCTGGATTTAAGAATAAACCCCAAACAAATGCATTTCAGTGTATCCTACAGTGCCTGGCTCACAGTTCCCATTCCTAACCATGGGGGCGCCCCTGTACCTCCCCGAAAAGGAAACACAAAGTGGTGAACCCCTTTGTTGTCAGCCTCATTTAGGGACAACTCCAGCATGGAAGACCACAATGCATGCAGTGAAGATCTTGTGCTTTGCAATAGAATTGGATAAGGTAACAGGGCAGAATGAAATCAAAATGTAATTTGTTGACATGGATCTGTGGGAGATATAGCCCCCCCCCCCCGCCGCCAAAACTGCCACAGTTCAGTTCAAAGTTGTGGCAGGAGAGTAAGAGTCATTCTGTTACTGTTCCCCACTTAAACTCCCGGCATATGGAAAACTTGCAAGATGATAAGAGCTACTGACTTGAGAATATTCAGCCACACGGCACCCAGCCCTACAGGCCAAAAGGGTCGAAGAGGACTACATGATGTCAGGTGACACTGAGGAGGGTTTATATGCACATAAAGCAAACACTTTTATCATCAGATGTCAGAGCTGCTGTAAAAATGGCTTCAGCTTAGTAGCTGTGAACACCTAACCTCTTCTCCTGGTTTATTCAGCACTGAGCAGATGGAGGTTCCTATGGAATTATTTCCATAAGCAGTGAAACCTTTAAGTCAGTTTACTTCCTGCAACATTTAAGCTCCCTTTTCCTCTCCACAGGTGCAGCTGGTGACCCAGGTACTCCTGGGCTGCCAGGTATGCCCGGCCGCAGCATCAATATGGGATATCTTTTGGTGAAGCACAGCCAGGCGGATCAAGAGCCCATGTGTCCAGTGGGTATGAGCAAACTCTGGAGTGGATACAGCTTGCTCTACTTTGAAGGACAAGATAAGGCACACAATCAGGATCTAGGTATGCATTTATGAGCTGAGTATTCTTCACATGGTTTTGTAAAAACAAAAACAAACTGCATTTTAAACCTAACCAATAATTTTCAGGCAACTGATAGAAATTACATATGTGGATGAAGAAAAGCTATTTTGAGATGTTAGGTACAAGCATAAATTTATCATACATAATACAGAGAGAGGAGAAAACCACAGATCTATCAGAGAGACTTGGCTTTTCTGTCCTATTCAGTTTAATAATTCGAGAAAGCAACATTCTTAGCACAAAGCCCAGTAGCATGTGTAAGTGCTTTCAACATGCCAGTAGTTTCAATTCCTTCTTAAATGCAAGTGGTATTATACTGTTTATACTGGTATAATGCTGGACTAAAATAAAAATTATTTCTTTTTAAAACAGCGGCAGATGTAATGGTTCAAGAAAGATGGGAGAAAAGAGAAAGGGCAACTATGTGGAATTCTTTTTTAGTCTGTGGTTTGCTGTTAGCTCTTCAACAGTCTTATCCCCAAAGAGGATCATCACCCTGTTTTCAAATAGCTAATTCCCCCCCCCCTTTGGGGTATTGCACCAAGAGAAATGCAGTCAAGAGGGAGCATCATCACTCGCATTCTAGCAAAGCACACTCAACTGCTAATACATCAGGATGGCACAATTTCATGGATGTGTCATTACAGCACTGGCAGAAGTTGCTAACAGAAGGCCATTGCACCATTCAGAAGAGGGCAGAAATGAGGGGCAAATGGAAATAGCTTGTCTGCATTTGTTGCTATTCTCATCCGCAGGTGCCATCTAATGGAGTGCAAATATGGATGTGCAACAGTCAGGCTGCAGAAACACTATGCATTCAAAGCACGCCCTCTCCTTCAGGAATCCTGGGCATTGTAGTTCACAATGCAACAAATCCCAGCACCTTTAACAAACTACAGTTCCTAGGATTATTTGGGAGGGGTGCTTTGAATGTGTGGGGTGTACCTAACCTAATGGAATTGCACCAACACCTGGCATAGCAGAAATGATCTTACCAGAATCACTCATAACACTCTTACTTCTTTAGAATCCAGAGACCAGAAAAGTATCATTAAAATCATGTGGCCAAGAACTTTGAAGTCTTTAGATATGGACTCAGAATAAAGTATCCGGAATCAGAGCACCAGAAACCAATAGAATCCATTACATCATAGTGATTTCAGAAGTGGTGAATTGAAAAATGTACTCTTTGAAACTGGGGTTTTGCTTAGCAATTAAAGTATTATGAAGGGCCTCCCCCAGCCTCTTAAGGTTTCTGTTGGCCTCTGTTCTAGTTGTAATGAACCTACCTGAGAGTTAAACTTTCAGAACAAATTACAGAGAGACACTAATGAAGGTTTTGGCTCTTCTGGAGAGAATCCAAGAGGTCCTGCAACTAATTAGAAACAAGTATTTTCTTGTTAGTATCTGCTCCAGAGCACGGAACATTTCAGAGCTAGTTATCTGACCAAACTCTAATTTATTACTTATTACTTACTATATTTATATGCCACCCTTCATCAGAAGATCTCAGAGCAGTTCACAAGATAAAAATGCAAGATAAAAGCACAAAAAATAGTTAAAACTCTAGCCAGAGTCCTTAAAAAATGCCTTTATTGAGCTGCATTTCCAGCTGATGCCCACTGCAGTCTTGGTGACCACTATAACAAGATCCCACAGACAGACTTTGTATTTGTGGTCAACCTCAGGTGGAAGACATCACTCGTTATCTGTTAGTCTGCCCCTTACACAGAGACCCAAGAGATCACTTCCTGAAATCTTTGTTCACATAAGCAAGCAGGTACACCCTGGCAGAAGTGGTTCAGTTTCTTTTGAGAGACAGTAATAGCTTTGTAACACAGAGAGTGGCCCTCGTTTGTACTGGCGGGGGGAGGGAATCAGGAAAAAGGAGCTAGATAAAATTGCTTTGTTGTTTTAGTGATTTTGAGGTTTAATTTTAAATCAAGCTAGATTTAAGCTTGTTGATGTCTCTGGTATCTTCTCTCTTACATCATGGATGTTGGCTTATATTATGGATATATGTTCAGGATTATTTTATTAATACTATTGTATGGGCTGTTGGGGGGGCTGTAGTACCTCTGCTGGGGACACATCATGCTCCTTCTGGGTTAGTTTGCCTACCTTTCATCCCCACCCTGCACTCAGCTCTCACCTGTGGCTCCTAGAAGCTGTCAGCATGGGACAGTGGCCACAATGCCAGGGAGATGCCTTTGCCTGGTCAGCTAAACCAGGTGAGGGGAGCTGATGCGTCTCAAACTCTCAGTGAGTTAGGGACTTCCCCTGCATTCAAAGACAGGCTCCGGTGGATTGAGCAGACAAGACCAATGGTTGGTCCAATAGTCAAGAAAGCAGTTTCTGCACATGCTGTAGAGGAAAGTGAGGGGCAGATGGGGATTGTCAGTCTGGGAAGGGAGCCCACCTAGAAGGACTACTCTGATACTAACCCTCTGCTGCCTTGTGGAATATCTTCGGGAGAAGAAAAGGCTAAAGAGTAAACCCTGCAAAAATCCAGAGTGGAGTCCCTAAGGCCATTGGATGGTGCCTTGTATGCCTCCTTCTGGCAACTCCTTTAGCCAACCAAACATACTGCTCTGCTTTCCTTTGGACCCCATCAGTGAGGCCAAGGAGGGGGCTTGTCATCTGGGCAGCCCAGGACCTCTCCACACACGCGGCCCAGGGTTGTTCCCAAGGGAGGTCACTTTGGTGCTGCCAATGCAGTGGTTTGACTTTACTCCCAGAGGTGCACTCCATTTTCTCTTGAGAGAGACAGATGCCAAAAACTGTTGCTACAAGTTTGTCATGGCCTTTGGCTAGAACCATAAATGTATTATCTAAAACCAGAACTAATGAAGGTTTGTGTTTTACTTTTTCAGGTCTAGCTGGTTCATGTTTGACTCGATTCAGCACTATGCCTTTTCTTTACTGCAATCCTGGGGACGTCTGCTATTATGCAAGTCGCAATGATAAGTCTTATTGGCTCTCAACAACAGCCCCTCTTCCAATGATGCCTGTGCAAGAAGAAGAAATCCGGCCTTATATCAGCCGTTGCTCCGTCTGTGAAGCGCCGGCTGTTGCCATTGCCATTCACAGCCAAGATGTCACTATTCCACACTGTCCTGAAGGATGGCGCAGCTTGTGGATCGGCTATTCCTTCCTCATGGTATTTGCTTCTTTTCTTGATTGTGAAACAAAGATTTTAAAATATACCTCTATATGCATGCCTTCCCTTCCCACTTGACAGCCAACTAACCTGTGCAGTAAGTACACTTTGGAAGTTGGCACAGCAAGAAGCAGCTCTTCCAAGCAGGACCGAGAAGGGGGATGTTTCATGAACAGAAACATTCAGTGTTTGAGTGGAAGAAAGAGATTCTCACTCAGCCAGATGGGCGGGGTAGAAATTATTATTATTATTATTATTATTATTATTATTATTATTATTATTATACCAATAGCAATGTTAAAACCAAACTGGAAACCAAAAGTTGCTGAAGTGACCCCTGAGGCATCTAAAGATAACAATTTGATTGCCCAAGTTCTCTGCTATGGTGATAAAAAATATTACTATAATTGAGAGTGCCTTTTGTGGAGTACATGGTAGAAAAGGGTTTGTACTGAGCTGCTTTTCATGGCGTGGATCACAACCCACATATACAGGAATGTGACAAATGAATCATTTGCCAAAGTACTATAACTTACCTAAAATGCTAAGTATAGCTTGTGTCCAAGAAGATATCACGTTTAAATCATGTACATATATTCCAAGGGCTACAGTGAACTTCAGCTATAGAGTTATGATTTATCTTAGCATTTCCCAGATTTTGCTGATGCGGATATGCTGAAATCTGAACATCTCAATTTCTCCCTCAGTAACTTTTATGTGCATCTAAAATATAGGAGTTCCCCAGCCCCCTTTGATTCTTACTTTACTTGTTTAATTATTTTTATAACTCACCTCTTATGAAAGTCAGTTCAGGAAGATATGTAAATATATAATAGCAGAAAGTAAACCATATAAAAATCAGAACAGCAGGATAAATCTGAATAAATTCCAATAAATACCAGAGAATAAAAACAGGAGCAGTACAATTCAATACCTTCACATGCCCAGAATTCTGCTATTGACGTATCCAAACACAGCTGGCTAGGGAGCAAAAACATCTGCAACTACATGCAAAGTTAAGGGGGCATTTACCGCTCCTGCCCCCCCTTCAAATGGGGCGCAACCAGAGATGACCCATTTTTGGCACTGTGAGAAATCAAGGAGAGGTTCCCACATTCTGCAGGCAGAATCCAGGTGAACAGCAAAGCCCACTTTTGTTCTATTAGCAGGAAGTTGGGTGCCAAGAAGGAGTTCCAAGCAATGGAGGTTCCTTTGAAGATCTTCTTAGTTCCTCACAATTTATTTTTATTTATTTTTATTTTAGACAATTCTAGGAATATATTTTTCCACCAGGCAGCAGAGAATTGAACTTGCAGCCCCCTTTGTCCCCAGTAGAAAAAAAGTGCTGCCATCTTCAGTAAATGGAAAACACAGGAAAGGCATGCCTGGCTTCTTCTAGCACTGGACCAGCAGCCTTTTCACCCATCCCTGGATTCTGGCATCAGATCTCAGGAACCTGAAGAAGGGCCTCACCAGATCTTCTGTATTTGTGTGGGATACTCTGAAAGCCCTCTTTGGCTTGAGATCACAGTTAACACTGTTAACATCATTTCCTTGAATTGCACTCAGAAATGCACAGGAAGACAGGGAAACTGCTTGAACGGGGGCAACGGGGGACTAGTGTTCCCCATGAGCTATGCCAGTCACCAGGTGACGTGATACATTTTAAACACATTTTCATAGCAAGAGGAAGGGCCAGATCTTACAGCTTTCTCACACTGATTCTCACAACGCTGAAATATATTGGTATATTGGTTGCTCACTCATTCTTAATAATTCTGTATATTAAGGGAAATTTATCTCAATACTTAATGAAGAAAGATCTTGCAACTACGTCTCTTCCAGTTCCCACAGAGTAGTCTCAAGCAGATTTTTCAAGAAGCACTGGAGGAATTTCCCTTGGTAAAGTGTATCTGCAAATGTGTCCGGATACAATTTGCTTGTGCAGATGTGTCGCCGCCACCCCCCCTTTGTTGGTGGCCTTTATAGTTGTTTTATTCATTCAGTTGCAAGAGAGAGGATTGGACCCTGACCAAATGGGCTACCTACTGAGAATCTCTTAATTTTTTTCTGGATTGGGTTTCATTTTATCAGCTTTTATCCAGTCCATTATTGATTCTAGATTCAGCACTTCTACAATTTTACCTGACTCCAATTAAGAGGGTGGTGTCACCCCCCCTAAATATCTGTTCTCACTCAGCAGTTTCATATAGACGTTAGAAGCGTAAGAGACAAAAAAAGAGTCCTGTAGAACCAGTCACTCAAGTCAATGATGGTGCTAGTACAGATTACAGTGGTACCTCTGGTTAAGTACTTAATTCATTCCGGAGGTCCGTTCTTAACCTGAAACTCTGCTTAACCTGAAGCACCACTTTAGCTAATGGGGCCTCCCGCTGCCACCACGCTGCTGAAGCACGATTTCTGTACTTATCCTGATGCAAAGTTCTTAACCCGAGGTATTATTGCTGGGTAAGTGGAGTCTGTAACCTGAAGCGTATGTAAGCTGAGGTACCACTGTATATACTTCTCTTATCTTGTATTTGAGCCTCCTACCTGGTCTCTCCTAGCACACTGCAGCTGGTGCCGAAGGTGGTGGACAGTCACTAGTGTCTCCAGGTAGCTGTTTGGAAGACTTCCGAGCAACACCATTCATCGAATGCAACGGTGCTCAGGGAACCTGCCACTACTTTGCAAACAAATACAGTTTCTGGCTTACCACCATTGACAATCAATTTCAACACTCCCCTTCAGCAGATACACTCAAGGCTGGACTCATCCGAACACACATCAGCCGATGCCAAGTGTGTATGAAAAATTTGTAAAAAAAAAAAAGTAAGTCATCTTGCAATGGCAAGGAACAAATCTTGTTGGTGCTTCTTTAACTTTGTTACCTCAAAAATTGAAATATCAGTTGATCACCATTTATCTGAAAGAACAAACCACTGCAATGGTTTACAACCAAGTTGGTTCTGCTTTCATTCCCATAATTTTCTAAGTAGTTTTTATTGTTGCAAAAAGGTGCTTTTCAGAGTTAAAAAAACTGGCAGGATATAATTTCCTAACACATCTGCTGCCCACTAGGTCTGATTTTGGATGCAGGTGGTGCTGCGGTCTAAACCACAGAGCCTAGGACTTGCCGATCAGAAAGTCGGCGGTTCGAATCTTCATTACGGGGTGAGCTGCTGTTGCTCAGTCTCTGCTCCTGCCAACCTAGCAGTTTGAAAACATGTCAAAGTGCAAGTAGATAAGTAGGTACCACTCTGGCGGGAAGGTAAACGGCGTTTCCGTGCGCTGCTCTGGTTTCGGTGTTCCGTTGAACCAGAAGCAGCTTAGTCATGCTGGCCACATGACCCTGAAAAACTGTCTGTAGACAAACGGCGGCTCCCTTGGCCTGTAAAGCCAGATGAGCGCCGCAACCCCAGAGTCGTTCATGACTGCACTTAATGGTCAGGGGTCCCTTTACCTTTACCTAGGTCTGATTTACAGCACTAAATGGGTTTTTATGCATTTTTACTGTATACTTAACCACTGAAAACAGCTCATAGTCATTGAATAGTAACCATACATTAAGATGGATGTGCAAACGTACATGGGAATCGGCTCAAAGAGCTGAAGTTTAAGTACCATTTTGGAACATAAAAATGATGAAAATAGAAGTTGCGCTCTGCCTCTGTAAGACTTTCATCTGTAAGACTTTGGCTTCAATTCAGCCAGGAGTTAGGCATGTTTCAGAGCCACCAACATCAATAGAACTTTAAACCTGCACCTACTTGTTGTATTTATGTTACAACTTCATTTCAGGGCCAAATTTTTCCACCTAAATGCTTTTATTAAACAATATATTGCTTCATATGCATAATTGTCTCTATAGCTTACAGAACTTTTGTTCTGTTGCTTTTGACAGGTAACACACCAAACTTTTTGACATCTTGGACCAAATGTGGGATTGTAGCCTGCCCTGAGCTCCTTTGGGAAGAATAACATATAAATTAAATAATTTAAATAAAATATATGTTGTGCTCACTGAGCCCCAAAATTCAACCAACAGGTGCACTGCACCAAGTGCAGAGTTTAGTTGTCTCTCAGTATTGCTGCAGGAAGTTAGATACCAGCAAGGCTTTCTTCAGCCATGCTACCGGACACATAAGAAAATGTTCCCTTTATCGCTGCTGCTCCCAGGTGACCATAAGGCTCAAGAAGGTGCCTTTGAGCTCCTTCCCTGGAGTCGATCAGGCTTCAATTCAAAACAACATGCTCTCTCCCATTGTACCCAAGAGGGACTTCTGAATACTCATGCTTAAGTTTCTGCTGCCAGTCTTTTCCTCCACTGCTCCCAGGTGCGAGCAGATGGAAGGAGGAAGCAAATTGTGCAAATGGCACAATTTTCTCCACCCAAGGAGAGTTAGGGCCTCTACAGAGATCCTGTTTATTACACATCCATGACTGAGGCAGTTGTACACCGTTCTGCTTTCAGTACTCTTCTGCTTTCAGTGCCTACAGAAGTTCCAGGGTGGACACATTGCTTCATTATCAACAGGTGCATGTCCCACAGCTTTCTTCAGAAATCCTGTAGCTTTCCTTATTACATAGGTTTGGGCGTCTGTGTGTGTTTGCTCCGCTTTGCTTGTGCTGTACCACCAGAGTGCCCCTCTAGACAGCAAGACTAAGAAAGCAGACTGATGCATAAGGAGTTCAGTACTAATTCACTGCATCAATATGTTGCAGAACACATATGCAAAAAACATTCATCTGGAGAGAGCTTAGAACGCACCACTTTCCACACTACTGTGTGATTCTAACAATGCAGTTGTGGTTCTGGGCAATTATTTGGCAAATCCTACAGGACAAATAGTGATCAATGAGTTTTGATTTTGTATAATGAATAAAAGATTGTATTTTAACATTGTATTTATTGTGTTTGGACTTATTGCAGTGTTTAAGCCATAAATAATCTCATATGATGAAACAAACACACTAGGCTTGAGTTTAGCAAAAGAAAGGAAAGCATTTCAGCATGAAAGCCTAGCACTTCCAAACCCACCAAGCCATAGGGGTTTTACTACTGTTTTCACAATCTAGCCAATGAGCACATTTAGCTTGTGTGTGTAAATATTGTTGTACACCATGCCAAACTCCAAGTGGTGCAAGATTCCAGGGGTTCCAGGCACTTACTCCAGGTTTGATTTCCTTGGAATGAGGGATGTTGGAGACTGGTGTCTTTATGATATATATGATTCAAGTAGGTAGCTGTGTTGGTCTGACGCAGTCGGGAGAAAAAATGTCCAGTAGCACCTTAGAGACCAACTAAGTTTGTTCTGGGTATAAGCCTTTGTGGCGCTGTGGGTAAAAGCCTCAGCACCTAGGGCTTGCCGATCGAAAGGTCGGCGGTTCGAATCCCCGCAGCGGGGTGCGCTCCCGTTGCTTGGTCCCAGCGCCTGCCAACCTAGCAGTTTGAAAGCACCCCCAGGTGCAAGTAGATAAATAGGGACCGCTTACTGGCGGGAAGGTAAACGGCGTTTCCGTGTGCTGCGCTGGCTCGCCAGATGCAGCTTTGTCACGCTGGCCACGTGACCCGGAAGTGTCTCCGGACAGCGCTGTCAGAGGCTCAGGAGCAGAAGCACAGGGGAGAGAGCAAATAGAGAGCGAAGGAGAGGAATCCGAGGGGAGCGTAGGGGAGTATGACAGTGACCCGAGAGATTCCATGAGCTTCTCCAGCGAATCAGAAGATTCCCAGAAGGGGGCGCCTATGGTAAGGGCAAGGGGGGGTCCCAGGGGGGACGCACCAGAAGCAAGGGGCCAGCGGGGACTCCCAAGGGAGCAGCGGAGGATCAGGACCAGCTCCCCCACCAGAGCGCAGTGGGGGGGAAGAGTCACATGAGTCAGGACCAGCATCTCCTCCAGCGGGGAGAGAAGATGAGTCAGGGCTGACCACGCCCCCATCGGAAAGTGGGGAAACGGAGGGGAGGTCAGGTCCAGATAGCCTCCCCGAAGGAGGGAGCAGTGACACAAGTGTAACGGTCAGAAGGAAAGTGGGAGGCTGCGCGCGCCAAGTTCAAATGTGCAGGAGCGCGGGACAGCAGAAAACCCGGATTGGGAGCCAGGTCCTAAAGCCCGAAGGAGGGAGGGGGAAGAGTCAGGGGACTCAGCGTCAGAAGAGTCTAGGAAGGGTGAGACCCCGACGGGCAGGCGGACCCAGAGGAGGAAGGAACAGAGGAAGAGGTGGAGTAAGGCTAGAGTCTTAAACTGGTGTCGGGGGGAGGAGATTCAGACAGAGCTTCGGCGGTCTAAAGTTAGAGACGTAGTGTTGCACGCTGCGCGTGTGGAAGTGAAACTGAACTTCAATAAAGACTTTTATACTAAAGAACGAAGCAGCGTTGGTCTTCTGTGAGCTGGGACCTCGGGCAGCGCTGACAGGCGCACAACCCCAGAGTCTGTCAAGACTGGCCCGTACGGGCAGCGATACCTTTACCTTTACGGTGCTACTGGACATTTTTTTTATGATACATGGTTTATCTACACATATATGCCTGAGCTTAAGCTGGAGGGGCTCACAGCCTTAACACTCCCAAAGATCTTGTTTCTCTCATAGTCGCAGCCATGGCTCTCTCTCCAGCCTCTGCCTGCTTCTAGCTCTCAGCTCTCTCATACACTGGCTTTTAGCTTTCTCACTACCAGCCAGGGGAGAGAATGGAGGCCAATTTGCCCTCTGGCACGTAGCAACTTCTTCTGTTATATTAACAATGGTACTTAGGGCTGGTTCACACTGCATGCTGAACCAAACCTTGGTTTAGCAAGGCAGTGTGAAGGTAACGCTTGCAGCCACTTTGCTCCTTCAAGGCTCCTACTTCAGCGCTCCCTTCTCTCACTGGCCATGAGTTGCAGCCAAGAGCAAGGTTTTGTGGAGTGACCTGTGACTTTGCCAGCGGAGGGTTATGTCCTCTTGCTCCACCTGGTGGACAAAGGCAGAAGTAGACTTTACAGGAAATAGGCTGGCTCCCTTTCAGTCTCTGTTTTACTTCTGCCTCAAACAAACGTAGGTAGGTAGTAGGATCGATGTCCATTCCATGGTGCCAATCCAAGACAATACCATGGTCAATATCAAAAGCTGCAGGTGCTCCTAGCTAGTCTTGCTTGAATTCACATAGTGTTTTATATAGGAAACCACAGCATATCTGAGCAGTTCCATCGGAATGCCATCCCCAGTAACTCTAAAAAATACAAAACTTGTCTTATATAATTATAGGCGGGTAGAAATTCTCATGACCTGATAAAGATCCTAAACAAACTTGGGGGGTTCTTGGGTTTGAAATGTGACACATGGCGATAAAGGTTTTGTTAACCTTCCAGACTAAGATTACAGCTAGCTTTCTAAATTCTCATCGCTCTTGTACATTATGCTGACAGAAGTGTGCGGGACTTTTCCCTTCCAATTGTGGCTCCATCCTTACAGCTATGAGAATGAAGTGTGTGGGGTTAACCAGTTTGAATCAGGACGGCTACATATCCAAAGCACCCAACTCTACAATTTATGGTTCTAAGAAAGTATTTTTTTCTGTTCCTGCACCCTATGTATGCACATCAGTCTTTTCTAGTTAGTACTTGTTTAGCACTTGTACTAACTTGTTTCTAGTTAGTACAATTTAGCAATTTTTGTATGCAAAAATATTGGCACTACTAAAATGGACAGAACAGATGAATGTGAAAAACAGTAGACAGATGAATATAACATATTTAATGTGGATAAATCACACTCAGCTGAATATAGAAGTTTTAAATAATAGCTTTAAAGTCAAATTTTATGCCATTGTTTCAAACCTTCCCCAATTAAGTGTTTGCCTCTGTTAATCCATTCTATTAATCAAGTTCAGTTTCATAGATCTATTATGCCAAAAAAGTAGTTGATCTGGTTCACCTTTATATTTTTTTATATATCCTTCAATGGTTGTTTATTTGCAACAGCTGGATTGTATGTTTTTAGTTGTCTTGATATTATTTAAATCTACAGTTTGCAGTGACCCTTCAGTTTTCTGCTGCAAAATTACTGGTACTACCATCTCAAATACAGTTTCAAATACGTGGTCCACTTTATACCCTGTTTTTGCACTAGTTTCAAAACACATTTTTTCTGCTGCTGGAGCATTCTTCTCATCCAACATTTTGTATTTTAGGATCTTCTTATAAAGTGCTATGGCATCACTCATATGGACTTGTTTTTTCAACTTGGTAGAAGTGAGACTGTTGATGGGCTGCTCGGGGGGCTGACATTCACCTTCTGTTTCTGGCAAAAAGGCAAAAGCATCTGTGAGATCCACTTTGTTCCCAACAATAGCAAAGATGCAGTCTGCACTGGCAGTGTCTGTCAAGGCCAGGAACCGATCCTCAAGTTCCAAGATGCTCTGCAAGTTGGTTACATCGTAAGTGAGGATAACAGCTGCTGCTCCTCTGCAGTACATAGATCCAAGTCCATGAAATTGTTCTCGACCTAGAAGACAGAAAATAAGATGGATGTATGAAGCACAACTTTATTCAGTCTATATTCAATTATATAACAAACAAGCAAACAGATTCTCCAGCAGCATCACAGAAGTATGTGGTATGAGAGACAGGTCTGCCTTGGCCACCCTCTCTCTCCTAGTGAGTCTTCCCCAATTCTTCTTGCTCTGCTGCTCAGTCACAGAGTTTCTGGGCGTCTTGTCCCCTTTAACCTCCTTCTTTCCAGTTAGGGAACAATATCTCTCTCACTTGCTCAGCAGAGGACCTTGGATGATTTTAAACTGAGTTGAACTTGCCACCCCAACATGACATCCATATCCTCTCCAGAGCTTTGGCATAAATAGACAGAAGACAGAAATGGAAGGTGTTATCTGACAATACTGAGAAGTCTCTTAGCTCACTATGCCATGATGACCCCCCTCCAAAACATCTTTGGGCCTTCAACAGCCTTTCACTCTTGAACAACATATTGTTACATGCCACCCCAATCCACACAGCAGTTCAAAAGCACGTCAAAGTGCAAGTAGATAAATAGGTACCACTCTGGTGGGAAGGTAAACGGCGTTTCCGTGCGCTGCTCTGGTTCGCCAGAAGCGGCTTAGACATGCTGGCCACATGACCCAGAAGCTGTATGCCGGCTCCCTTGGCCAATAAAGCGAGATGAGCGCTGCAACCCCAGAGTCGGCCATGACTGGACCTAATGGACAGGGGTCCCTTTACCTTTACCTTACCACCTGAGTCTACAATGGAGGGGCTCCCAGCATTCATCCCCCAGGAAGTTCTGCCTTATCCCATAGCTCCAGCACCTTTGAACTTTAAGCAGACCTCAAACATGGCTCTCAAACTTGGCTCCTGGCTCTCTCCAGTTTGCTGCTTCCTATCTCCGTTGCATAACACCTACCTGAACTCTAACCTAAAACACTGGCATTGTCTTTTAAACTAACTCTCCGTTGAAGGAAGGATCCCTTGATCCTTTGTATTAATGCAGGACTATGCTATCCTCTCAAAAGAAAACGAGCTTGACTTAATTAACTTCTAGCACTATTAACAATTCCCTTGGTTTAAAGAGGTGTCTGACATACAGCTTAATAATGAATTAGATTCTGATATGTGGAAGTCCGACACACAGTTTTAACTCAATTCTAATTCAATTTTAATTCAATTCTAAGACTAGCTTGATCTGGATTTTAGAGTGTCTTGCACTTACAAACTCATAACAAACTCCTGGGCTAGGAGAGAGCAGGTTTGCTACCAGATTTTAATCTGGTAGCAATCTTGTTCTCCAGAAGATTGTCCCACAACCTTTGGAACTATTCCTGCCATTCCCTACGGAGACAGGAGCACCTTGCAGGAATTTCTCTAATTCAGAGGGGCTCCCTCCTTCACTCCCCTGTAGGAGTGGGTAAAACATGTCCCCGACTGTGTGTCAAACCCCTCGGAGTCTTGGCAGGCTGCAATGGGGGTCTCAAACTCCACCCACTTTCTCCATGCCAAGGACTGCTAGATGCTGCTGCTCATCAGAATTTTCCCACAACTGAAAGGATCTTTGGAAAATATTTCACTGCCAAAGCTCAGCCCTAAACTGTTTATATAAAAGCTTCTCCACAGCATGATGATTTTATACATTTTATTCACTTCCTGCCCCTCAAACAAGACCCCTCCACTATTGTAACATTTCTTCATAGGAGAATTTCACTAGTCCCTTAATAATTTTGCCTGCCCAAAAACACTTAAACTGATCAATATAAGATACTAAAATAAAGGTGTTGACAATTCATAATTCAATGGACCTCAAAATCATTTCATGGAATGTTAATGGCTTAAACAATAAGACTAAAAGAAAAAAGGTGGAACAGTTATGTAAGGATTTCAGGGGGTTACTCAAGAGCAATCAGGCAAATGCCTCCTTGGCTGTAAAGCCTCGTTATTGGTGCCAAAAAACCTTCACCATGCAGAGCGCCACTATTCCGTGGCTCGCTCATTCACTGGCAGAATCTTTGAGTCGGTGGTCCTTAAACCTTCCCCAGCAGAGTAGTTTCTTGACACCCAATCTGCGCCTCCCCTCTCGGCGCAGAAGCCTACTGCGCAGGGAGGGCGTGGGCAATGGAGGACCTCTCTCCTCCCCGCTTTGCTCAGGCAAGGTGTCCTGGCACCGCCTCGCCTCCTCCGAGCCCTGAAGCTCCTCTCCACTGGAGGCGTGATTACTCTCCACCGCTGAGGAGGTGCTGCTTCCCACGATCTTTGGGGGCTCTCTGTAATCCATCCGGCTTTTCCCCTCTCGCCCCTGAGCCGATGGCAGTTCCATGACAAGTTACTTTAAAAAAATAGATGGGATATAATTTGTTTACAGGAAACACGTTACAAGAAAACATAGGTGTTAGTTAATTTAAAAAATGGGGGAAGAGTTTATTTCCTTGGATGTGGTAAAAAAAGAACTAAATTCAGAGCAGGTTTTCAGGGGAGAAGAAGGGAGGATGATGGCGATAAAAGTCACAAACCAAAGAAAAAATAATTATAGTGGGAATATACGCACCAAATGATAAAAAAGTGGAATTTTATAAGAAGTTGGAAGATGAATTATTGGAATTTAGTGATCAAAAGATTATATTAATGGGAGACCTTTATGGAGTTACTTCATTGGAGATGGATAGGACAACACGAGAGACAGGTTGCCAATAAATTTCCTGCAGCTAGTAGAAAACCTAGAGGGCTAAACATCCAAATGAAAATTCACATATCATTCAGAAGCAAAAAAAAATCAGTGGGAAGAATAGATGCTATATGGGTATCAAAAGAAATATTATTAAAATGTAAGAAGGCTGAAATTTATTCAAAGACAATATCTGATCATAATCCAATTCCTTTAGAAATGAAGGAAGGAATACAGTAAGAAGATTGAGAATTAATGAATTAATTCTTAATGATGAAAAATTATTAGAAAAAGCAAAAGGAATTTTAAGAGAATATTTTGAATTTAATTTGAATAAGGGAACAGATATCAACACCGTCTGGGATGCAAGCAAGGCAGTTATGCAAGGCTTCTTCATTCAACAAAATATAATTCAAAGGAAAGAAAAAGAAAAAAAATTAGAGAAGCTTTTGAAAGAAATAAGAGATAATGAGAAGGAATTGGCTAAAAATCCGATGGAGGAAGGGCCAAGAAATAATATTAAGATACTGCAAACGCAAATCTCCATGATTTTGAAAGAGGAAATTGAGCAAAAGATAAAGAGGGCAAGACAAAAAAAAATTGAATTCGCAAATAAGGCAGGTTGCCTTCTTCTTCTTCTTCTTCTTCTTCTTCTTATTATTATTATTATTATTAAATATAAGGCAGGTTGCCTTCTTCTTCTTTAATAATAATAATAATAATAATTTATTATTTATACCCCGCCCATCTGGCTGAGTTTCCCCAGCCACTCTGGGCGGCTTCCAATCAAGTGTTAAAAACAATACAGCATTAAGAAAGAAAGACGAAAGGAGAAATTGATAGAGAAAATAGTAGAAGGGAAAATAATAGATGAACCTAAAGAAATCAGATAAAAAATTATAAATTATTAAGGAACTGTATCTTGCTGAAGAAGATCAGGAAGAAATGGAAAAAATATCTAACTCAGAATAGACTACCAACGACACTTGGTGAGAAAATTGAACAATTAAATTCAACAATAATGATGATGGAGATACAACAATCAATATCTAAGGCAAAAACAGGGAAATCCCCTGGCCAGGATGGCTTCTCAGCTGTATATTACAAGAAATTAGAAGATGTATTAGCAGAACCATTGAAAACAGTACTCAATAGAATTTTAATAGAAGGGAAAATACCAAAAACATGAGAAGAAGCATTCATCATGCTAATACCAAAACAGGGAACTGATCGAACATCAGTTAAAAACTACAGACCCATATCATTATTAAATAATGATTATAAAATATTTATCCGTATTCTTGCCAATAGATTAAAGAAAGTACTGAATGAAATTATTCACAAAGATCACATGGGTTTCTTACCAGGCAGACATATGTATAATAATATACGGAACGTAATAGACATTCTTGAATATCTGGAAGTAAGATTGGACAAAAAAAGCCATCCTAATGCTAGTAGGACTAATGCTAGTAGGACTATGACTGTGTCAATCACAGCAAACTATGGCTAGTTCTTAAAGAAATGGGAGTGCCTGATCACCTCATCTGTCTCCTGAGAAATCTCTATGTGGGACAAGAAGCTACAGTTAGAACTGGATATGGAACAACTGATTGCTTCAAAATTGGGAAAGGAGTACGACAAGGCTGTATATTGTCTCCCTGCTTATTTAACTTATATGCAGAATTCATCATGCGAAAGGCTGGGCTGGATGAATCCCTAGCCGGAATTAAGATTGCTGGAAGAAATATCAACAACCTCAGATATGCAGATGACACAACCTTGATGGCAGAAAGTGAGGAGGATTTAAAGAACCTTTTATTGAGGGTGAAAGAGGAGAGTGCAAAATATGGTCTGAAGCTCAACATCAAAAAAACAAAGATCATGGCCCATCACCTCCTGGCAAATAGAAGGGGAGGAAATGGAGGCAGTGAGAGATTTTACTTTCTTGGGCTCCATGATCACTGCAGATGGTGACAGCAGCCGCGAAATTAAGAGACGCCTGCTTCTTGGGAGGAAAACAATGACCAACCTAAACAGCATCTTAAAAAGTAGAGACATCACTTTGCCAACAAAGGTCCGTATAGTTAAAGCTATGGTTTTCCCAGTAGTGATGTATGGAAGTGAGAGCTGGACCATAAAGAAGGCTGATCGCCGAAGAATTGATGCTTTTGAATTATGGTGCTGGAGGAGACTCTTGAGAGTCCCATGGACTGCAAGAAGATCAAACGCATCCATTCTTAAGGAAATTAGCCCTGAGTGCTCACTGGAAGGACAGATCGTGAAGCTGAGGCTCCAATACTTTGGCCGCCTCATGAGAAGAGAAGACTTCCTGGAAGAGACCCTGATGTTGGGAAAGATGGAGGGCACAAGGAGAAGGGGACGACAGAGGACGAGATGGTTGGATAGTGTCTTCGAAGCTACAAACATGAGTCTGAGCAAACTGCGGGAGGCAGTGGAAGACAGGAGTGCCTCGCGTGCTCTGGTCCATGGGGTCACGAAGAGTCGGACACGACTAAACGACTAAATAACAACAACAATGCTAGTAGATGTGAAAAAGGCTTTTGATAAGGTATCCTGGAAGTTTATTAAAAGAGCGATAGAAAGTATAGGACTTGGGGGGGAATTTGGCAGAGGTATTAACACAATCTACGAAAACCAAACAGCGAAATTGATAATAAACAATGAATTAACAGAAGAATTTAATGTAAGTAATGGGACCAGACAAGGCTGCCCCCTCTCACCCCTGCTATTCATAACGGTACTGATTCTGGCAATAGCGGTAAGAAAAGATCAAGTTATAAAGGGCATAACTTTGGGAAAGAATTCTTATAAGATAAAAGCTTTTGTGAGTGACCTGATCCTAACTATGGAAAACCCGGAAGAAAGCGTCCCTAAGATAATAGATAAAATCATGAAATTTGGAAAAGTAGCAGGATGCAAGCTGAATAGGAAAAAGACTAATACGTTAGCATAAAATATGTCCACTCAAGAAAAAGAAAAACTACAGGAAATATCAGGATTGACTATAGTGAATAAAACTAAATATTTGGGAATCTGGTTGATGAATAGAAACAGTAATTTATTCAAAGATAATTATACAAAACTCTGGAAAGAGATCAAAAGGGATTTAGAAATCTGGAATAGGTTAAGATTATCATTATCCAGCAGAATTTCAGTGGTTAAGATGAATGTGATGCCTAAGTTTATTTTTCTGTACCAAATGATACCAACTATTGGAGGGGTGGGATGTTTTAAAGTATGGCAAAAAGACCTTTCAAGATTCATTTGGCGAAGTAAACCACCAAGAATTAAACACAAATTATTCATAGATAATAAAAATAGAGGGGGACTGGCACTCTCTGATTTAAAATTATATTATGATGTGGTTTGCCTAAATTGGCTAAAGGAATGGATAAGTTTACAAAATGGAGATTTATTAGATCTTGAAGGCTTTGACAACCGTTTCGGATGGCATGCTTATTTGGGTTACGAAAAGGTTAAGGTCCACAGGGGCTTTCTTAATCATATTGTAAGAAAGTCATATAGAGTTTGGGAGAAGCATAAAGATCTAATAGAGTTGAAAACATCCTGGTGGATCTCGCCTGTAGAAGCACTAACAGCCAAAAAAAAAAAATATAGAAGTGAATTGGGTTAAATATAAAGAACTTAGAAGAAAGGGATAATAAATTTAAATTAAAAGAATATGAGGAGATAAAACATCATTTAACGGGATGGATCTAGTACCATCAGGTCAACGAAGTGTTCAAAGCCAACAAGAAAAAAGGGTTTGTGTAATGGCTTTAGGGGTTGCTTGTGCGTAAATAGCCACCGCTCTGGGCTAGGTTGGCTGGTTAAACCATTTCTCGCTGGACAGCCATCCACTCCGTGGCTGTTCAGTCGCTGGCAGAATCCGTCAGTGGGCGTTTCTTAAACCTTTTCCAACATAAAAGTTGTTTGACGCCCCGTCTCCTCCTACTCTCCCTGCGTGGAAGTCTTCTGCGCAGGGAGGGCGTGGGTAGCGGAGGACCTGTGCTCTCCCCGCTGGTGTCAAGTGAAGAGTCCCGGAGCCTGCTCTCTGCTTCCCCCATTGCCCCCCCTCTATCCCTGGTGTTGCGCTGATTTTCTTCCCCAACAGGAGACCTGCCTCTCTCCCTGCTTGGCCCCTCTCCAGCATCGCTGTGGAGCCTCGCCTCCTCCTCTAGTTCCGATGGCAGTTCCCTGACAGTTTGCCAATGAGATTTCATTATTAGATAAAACATCATTACAAAGTAAGACAAAACTAATTTCTAAAATATATCAAATTTTATTGGAATGGGAGGTCAAGGAGGAACAGATAAAAGATGTAATGATCAAATGGGCCATAGATTTAGGAACACCCATACTGCTATCACCATTGGAAAAAATGTGGAATGAAATTCGGAAATTCTCAGCTTGTGAATCGATAAAATTAAAGCTTTCCGATGAAGAATTAAAAAAAAAAGAAAGCAAAATTTCAACAAGAAAACAAAAGCTTTCTTGCTGGGAATTTTAGACACAAACTTAATTTTTTTAAAACAATTATGCCACAGCAGCAGCAATATCCCTAATTGCCAAATATTGGAAAAAGGAGGAAACCCCAACAAAAAAAGTTTGGCAAGAATTTTTTTTCGATTATATAGAAATGGCCAGAACAACAGAGGCAATTAGGGGTAAATCAAAACAAAAATTTCAAAAGGACTGGAATAAATACAGAGATTATCTTAAAAAGCAGTGCCCCCAAATTAACACTTGGTCTTGTTTTGATTAATTTCTGCAAAAAAAACAAATGACAATGTAAAAATTGATATTTGAATGAAAGAGATAAGGGGAGAATTGGAACTATTAAAAAAAGGAAACAGTTTATAAAAGGATGTAAATGAAACCGCTTTGAGGAGGAATGGAACTCAACCAGAAGAAAAGATGAAATGAAATATGGTATAATTATATTATTTTTTCTAATTTATACTGGATCTTAGTACTGTACAATATATTTATCTTCTATTCTATTCTAATCCAAAGGTACCTTTGCCATGCTGGATGCATTTGATGTTTGGGATATTATTAACAACACAGTCTACCTTAATATTTCCACCTTAACATCACAGCCACAGCATGACTTATCTCATAGAAAATTCTTTACCACAGCTGAAAATGGCCACTTTCTTTTACGTTTTTAATTCTTTAGCAGCAAGAAACAGAAATATTTTTAAAAGATTTTTCACACAAGGGTTCCACCACTTGACCATTTAATCTTTATTGTCAACCATAAAGCAGGCTTTTTGCTCTGCCTTAGGCACAGCTTGCAGTGCTTGGTTCAGTACAGAACATTCAGTCCTCAACTTACTTTCTGCAGTAAAAAACAAAATAAACAAAAGTCTCCTCTGAAACTTAGTCACTATTACAACCGCTAAGTCTCCATGGGGCAGCCAGGCTGGGATGTTTTTTGCATTGTAAAACAGAATATCCAACGATGAATCATTGGTACACCCCATGTTCACTTGCACTCAAAAACAGAAGGTAAGCAAATAGATTTGTTTGTTGTTGTTATTTAGTTTGCACAACAATGCTAATAAAGCATTTCACCTATACACCTTGCTAACTTTGTTAACAGAGTTAAAAGAAAAAGACAGCCAAAACACCAAACCAAATGACCTGGGCAGTAGTTACTGCGCATTGTTAGAAACTCAGATATATAAACTGGGTGCCACATGGCACCTTAAACCTAGAGGGCAGTGGCAACAGTGAAGAGTCTAGTCACAATTGTAACCAAATCCACCTCCATAAATAAACAGCCTCACTGATTTTTAAAGGATAGAATTCAGCATCACACGAACATCATTTTGACTTGCCAGATGGAACAATCCCCTCTTCTTCTGCCACGCCTGGGGTGGGCACTCCCAATTCCACCCCGAAGCCAATTTCAGAGGGCTTGCGGAGGAGGGGGAGAAAGCCCCACTGCAGAAGCAGAAGTCTTTTATTTCATTTATTACATTTATATACTACCTTTATCTTCCAAGGGGCTCGGGGGGGGGTGCACACAAGCAACAGTGTTTGCACATCTTGCAAGGAGGAAGAGGAGGAAGGTGAGAGGCTCCAGTGTTCACCTAATTTCCACGTACTCTGGCCCACTTTTGGTGTGTTGAAGCATTCCGTATCCACTCTAAATGATCTTGATCCCCTAACACACACACACACACACACACACACACACACACACACACACACACTCTCTCTCTCTCTCTCTCTCTATATATATATATAATATATCCTTAAAACTGCCATTTAAGAATGGGACACCTGACAGTAAAACTCAATTATCTTAACTGGGTGTGAAAGGAAAAGTGCTACAGAAATAACAAACAGAATAAATACACCTCTAAGTTACTAGTTTGATGGCAAAGGAAACCCCCGACCCTGTGAGCTACTTTTCTTTCTTGCACAGCAATTTGAACTTTATGCATATCTTATGCATGTTTTTACACATCACTAAAGAGCGAGTTCAAGTTAAATCCTCACATTCTTAAGATCACAAGTGATGGATCTTGCATTTCCATAAGACTAACTACAAAAGATCTTCTATAGAAGTTCACTGTGACTATGGTGATGCACATGAAGCATGTCGTTTCAGTTCAAAGTGAGAAGTAAACACTGTTCAGTTTGAAATGTATTTGAAATGTATGAAATGTATGTGGCTTAAGGGTGCGATTAATAATAATAATAATAATAATAATTTATTTATACCCCACCCATTTGGCTGGGTTTCCCCGGCCACTCTGGGCGGCTTCCAATCAAATATTAAAAGCACAGTACAGCATTAAACCCCCTTCATGGATCACTGCCTTGCCGTGGCGAAGGGGCTTGAATAACTCGGAGAAGCTATGAGCTATGCCGTGCAGGGCCACCCAAGATGGACAGGTCATAGTGGAGAGTTTTAACCAAACGTGATCCACCTGGAGCAGGAACCGGCAAGCCACTCCAGTATCCCTGCCAAGAAAACTCCATGGACAAAGACAAAAGGCATATAAAAGTTATGACGCTAGAAGATGAGCCCCTCAGGTCGGAAGGCGTCCAACATGCTACTGAGGAAGAGCGGAGGACAAGTACAAGTAGATTCAGAGCTGATGAAGCGGCTGGGCCAAAGCCGAAAGGACGCTCAGTTGCGGTTATGCCTGGAAGCGAAAGGAAAGTCCAATGCTGTAAAGATAAATATTGCATAGGAACCTGGAATGTAAGAACCATGAACCTTGTAAGAACCATGAAGCTAATAAAGTTGGATGTGGTCAAAAATGAGATGGCAAGAATAAATATTGACATCCTGGGCATCAGTGAACTAAAATGGACGGGAATGGGCGAATTCAGTTTGGATGACCATCATATCTACTACTGTGGGCAAGAATCCCGTAAAAGAAATGGAGTGGCCCTCATAGTCAACAAAAGAGTGGCAAAAGCTGTATTGGGATGCAATCTCAAAAATGATAGAATGATCTCGATACGAATCCAAGGCAGACCTTTTAACATCACAGTAATCCAAGTTTATGCACCAACCACTGGTGCTGAAGAAACTGAAATTGACCAGTTCTATGAAGACTTAGAACACCTTATAGAAGTGACACCAAAGAAGGATGTTCTTCTCATTATAGCGGATTGGAATGCTAAAGTAGGGAGTCAAGAGATAAAAGGAACAACTGGCAAGTTTGGCTTTGGAGTTCAAAACGAAGCAGGGCAAAGGCTAATAGAGTTCTGCCAAGAGAACAAGCTGGTCATCACAAACACTCTTTTCCAACAACACAAGAGACGACTCTACACATGGACATCACCAGATGGGTAGCATCGAAATCAGATTAATTATATTCTCTGCAGCCAAAGATGGAGAAACTCTATACAGTCAGCAAAAACAAGACCTGGAGCTGACTGTGGCTCAGATCATCAGCTTCTTATAGCAAAATTCAAGCTTAAACTGAAGAAAGTAGGGAAAGCCACTGGGCCGGTAAGATACAATCTAAGTCAAATCCCTTATAAATACACAGTGGAAGTGAGGAACAGGTTTAAGGATTTAGATTTGGTGGACAGAGTGCCTGAAGAACTATGGATGGAGGCTCGTAACATTATACAGGAGGCAGCAACGAAAACCATCCCAATGAAAAGGAAATGCAAGAAAGCAAAGTGGCTGTCCAACAAGGCCTTACAAATAGCGGAGGAGAGAAGGCAAGCAAAATGCAAGGGAGATAGTAAAAGATACAGGAAATTGAATGCAGATTTCCAAAAAATAGCAAGGAGAGACAAGAAGGCCTTCTTAAACAAGCAATGCAAAGAAATAGAGGAAAACAACAGAATGGGAAGAACCAGAGATCTGTTCAAGAAAATTGGAGATATGAAAGGGACATTTCATACAAAGATTACCATAATAAAGGACAAAAGTGGTAAGGACCTAACAGAAGCAGAAGACATCAAGAAGAGGTGGCAAGAATACACAGAGGAATTATACCAGAAAGATATGGATGGCTCGTACACCCCAGGTAGTGTGGTTGCTGACCTTGAGCCAGACATCCTGGAGAGTGAAGTCAAATGGGCCTTAGAAAGCACTGCAAATAACAAGGCCAGTGGAAGTGATGGTATTCCAGCTGAACTATTTAAAATTTTAAAAGATGATGCTGTTAAGGTGCTACACTCAGTATGCCAGCAAGTTTGGAAAACTCAGCAGTGGCCAGAGGATTGGAGAAGAGCAGTCTACATCCCAATCCCAAAGAAGGGCAGTGCCAAAGAATGCTCCAACTACCGCACAATTGCACTCATTTCACATGCTAGCAAGGTTATACTTAAAATTCTACAAGGAAGGCTCAAGCAGTATGTGGACCGAGAACTCCCAGAAGTGCAAGCTGGATTTAGAAGAGGCAGAGGAACCAGAGACCAAATTGCAAACATGCGCTGGATTATGGAGAAAGATAGAGAGTTCCAGAAAGACATCTACTTCTGCTTCATTGACTATGCAAAAGCCTTTGACTGTGTCGACCACAGCAAACTATGGCAAGTTCTTAAAGAAATGGGAGTGCCTGATAACCTCATCTGTCTCCTGAGAAATCTCTATGTGGGACAAGAAGCTACAGTTAGAACTGGATATGGAACAACTGATTGGTTCAAAACTGGGAAAGGAGTATGACAAGGCTGTATATTGTCTCCCTGCTTATTTAACTTATATGCAGAATTCATCATGCGAAAGGCTGGGCTGGATGAATCCCAAGCCGGAATTAAGATTGCCGGAAGAAATATCAACAACCTCAGATATGCAGATGACACAACCTTGATGGCAGAAAGTGAGGAGGAATTAAAGAACCTTTTAATGAGGGTGAAAGAGGAGCGCAAAATATGGTCTGAAGCTCAACATCAAAAAAACCAAGATCATGGCCACTGGTCCCATCACCTCCTGGCAAATAGAAGGGGAAGAAATGGAGGCAGTGAGAGATTTTACTTTCTTGGGCTCCATGATTACTGCAGATGGTGACAGCAGTCATGAAATTAAAAGACGCCTGCTCCTTGGGAGAAAGGTGATGGCAAACCTAGACAGCATCTTAAAAAGCAGAGACATCACCTTGCCAACAAAGGTCCGTATAGTTAAAGCCATGGTTTTCCCAGTAGTGATGTATGGAAGTGAGAGCTGGACCATAAAGAAGGCTGATCGCTGAAGAATTGATGCTTTTGAATTATGGTGCTGGAGAAGACTCTTGAGAGTCCCATGGACTGCAAGAAGATCAAACGCATCCATTCTTAAGGAAATTAGCCCTGAGTGCTCACTGGAAGGACAGATCGTGAAGCTGAGGCTCCAATACTTTGGCCGCCTCATGAGAAGAGAAGACTCCCTAGAAAAGACCCTGATGTTGGGAAAGATGGAGGCACAAGGAGAAGGGGACGACAGAGGACGAGATGGTTGGACAGTGTTCTCGAAGCTACAAACATGAGCCTGACCAAACTGCGGGAGACAGTGGAAGACAGAAGTGCCTGGCGTGCTCTGGTCCATGGGGTCAGGAAGAGTCGGACACGACTAAACGACTAAACAACAACAACAACAACAGCATTAAACATTAAAAACTTCCCTAAACAGATGTCTTCAGGTGTCTTTTTAAAAGTAAGATAGTTGCTTATTGCCTTGAAATCTGCTGGGAGGGCGTTCCACAGGGTGGGCACCACCACTGAGAAGGCCCTCTGCCTGGTTCCCTGTAAGCTCACTTCTCACAGGTTGCCAGAAGGCCCTCAGAGCTGGACCTCAGTGTCCGGGCTGAATGATGAGGGTGGAGATTATCCTTCAGGTATACGGGCCGTTTAGGGTTTAAAGGTCAGCACCAACACTGAACTGTGCTTGGAAATATACTGGGAGCCAATGCAGATCTTTCAGGACTGGTGTTATGTGGTCTCAGCAGCCGTCACCAGTCTAGCTGCCGCATTTTGGATTAATTGCAGTTTCCGAGTCACCTTCAAAGGTAGCCCCACGTAGAGCGCATTGCAGTAGTCCAAGCAGGAGATAACCAGAGCATGCACCACTCCGCTGAGACAGTCTGTGGGCAGGGAGGGTCTCATCCTGCATACCAGATGGAGCTGGTAGACAGCTGCCCTGGAAACAGAATTAAGCTGCGCCTCCATGGACAGCTGTGAGTCCAAAATGACTCCCAGGCTGCGCAGCTGGTCCTTCAGGGGCACAGTTGCCCCATTCAGGACCAGGGAATCCCCCAAACCTGCCCGCCCCCTGTCCCCCCAAAACAGTACTTCTGTCTTGTCAGGATTCAACCTCAATCTGTTAGCCGCCATCCATCCTCCAACCGCCTCCAGACACTCACACAGAACCTTCACCGCCTTCACTGGTTCCTCCAGACACCCTGTCCAGGCTTCTTCCCCAGGGAGGTCACTTTGGGGCTGCTAATACAGTGGTACCTCTGGATGCGAATGGGATCTGTTCCAGAGCCCCATTCGCATCCTGAAGTGAACGCAACCCATGCCAGCGCGTTGCGATTTGCCACTTCCTCGCATGTGCGTGACATCATTTTGAGCATCTGCGCATGTGCGAGTGGCGAAACCCGGAAGTAACAGGTTCCGTTACTTCCGGGTCACTGCGAAGTGTAACCTGAAAGCTACTTCAACCCAAGGCGCCCTCCATTGTCTCACCAGACAGATGGCAACAACATGTCACACTGGAGATAAGGCCAGAGGTGTATTGCCTAAGACAATTTGTGCATCCACAGAGGAAACATATATCCAAATATATGCCTAATGCTGCTATTAGGTAAAAAAGCATGCAGGCTGCAATCAAAACAACACATTGTTATGAGTTTTGGAGGCAGAGGAAGTAGGCTGAATCCACACTATGCCCAAGCCCGCATTGGCAAGGACTTGGGCCTCTTGTGTCTCCCCGTCTACATTCCCCCCTCTTCTGCCCCCGTGTATATTTGCCATCACCACGGAAGCTTCTGTCAGAGCGGACTCTGCTCCGCAAATGCTCCTGCCCTTCTAAGCGCCACAGGCGTAGCCACGTTATCCGGGGCAGGAAAACCTGCGGAGAGCCTCGTGCCCCCGACGGACTGGGACAAGAGGCCGCGAGGTCGGCGGCGTCCGTCTTTCAGACGTGACGAGACTCTTGCCGCCTTCGCTGCCCGGGAGGCCGGGGCGGGAAGAGGCCGGCTCGGCCTTGGCCGCTCCGCGGGGCCACGCCGGGCGCCGTCGAAGCGCTTCTTCCCCGACTCCGGCGCTCAGCGGCCGCGGCCCCTCTTCGGGCAAGGGCGCTCCCGGCCCGGGCGTCGCGTCCCGCCGCCGCCGCTCACCTGCCGTGTCCCAGACGGAGATGCTGTGCGGCCCCCACTGGCGGAGGCAGAAGGCGCCGCCGACGGTGCTGACGGTGTCGCGGAAGCGGCGCTCGGTGTAGCGCTGCAGCAGCGACGTCTTGCCCACGTTCACGTCGCCCAGGAGCACCACCTTCCCGTCGGGCTTCATGCTCGCTCCGCGCCCGGAGCCGCCCAGGGAAACTTCGCCGGGGCGGCGGGCCGGGGGCGGCGCGGAAGAGGAAGGGCGGCGCCGGGCCGGGACCTGGGCTGGGCGGCGCGCGCCCTGCTCTGGGCCGGACGCGGCTTCAGGCTCTGCTCCGGCGGCGGAGTCGGGGGTTCAGGCGGCGCTGCGCTCGCTCAGGCGGGAGCCCCGACGGGAGGCCGGCCGGCCGGCCGGAGGGGAAGAGCTCCGTCCCTCTCGGCGCGGAAGGGAGGCTCTCGGGGCTCGCAGCTCGGAAGGCCCGGCTGCTGGGCGAGGGATCCGCAGGGAAATCTCCCAGGCTGCGGCCAAGGAAACAGTCCGAGGAATAAGCCTGGTCTTGTTTGGTCGCTGCGCGTCTGGCTGGGCGCCTTCCCTGGAGCCGAGGAGAGACCCCGGGACCCCCGCAGGCCAGGCGCAAAAGGGGGTGGGCAAAGACCCTAGGCGAGTTTCTGCAGACACCCACTCGCTCCCCAGACAAAAGAGAGGCGGCATCAGAGTCCCCAGGACACAGTCCAGCCGGGCCAAAACACCTGGGGAGGGAAGGAGGCACCTAGGAAAAGGGAGCCGTCTAAGGGCCAGAGAAACCCAAAGAGCTGCATTCAGTCTGGGCCTGAATAGCATTTTATAAACCAGAAAAAAGAAAATGGGGAAAGAGAGACAAAGCAGTAGAAAGCACTTCCATTTCTCCATCCGCCTATTATGGATATTCTGATTATTCAAAGTATTTCAAACATTCACTCTAAAATAATGTCCAGCTGTATTCACTCTAAAATAATGTCCAGCTGCAATGCCCAATTCAATCTGGTAAACATTGTTTTCTCAATTTTCAATCCCAGTTGCTTCAAATTCATTCGTTTTCCTTTCCACACAAAAACTCCAAAAACGGTTCTTCAGTGGTTATTGTCACTAGATATCCAGAATAGTCTTCCTCCACAACTTAATTTATACAGATTATAATTAACATATAACAGTTTCACAATTTAAGAACAATATGAAACAACCCCTAACTCCCAAATAAAACAACACCCACCATGCATTTAAAATATCCAAGTTAAAGCCCCATCCCCAGTAAAACAATCATTTTATCACAAGGGGGCTGCCCCACACCCGTGTCCTCCCAGAAGTGCTGCCCCCAAAGGGACACCCCCTTTTGGTGGTGGCCCCTCCATGGGCTTTATAGAGCTGTTCTCAAAGCAGGTTTTAACACATGCGGATTACAGAGGATTTAGTCACAGGGTCTACCTCATCTCTCACAGGAGATTAGCCTAGTTTAGTTAGCTTTTGACATTCCAAGTCTTAATTAAATTCTAGTACCTCCTGGACCAGGAATTTAGGGGAATCTGGCACCCACAAACTCCTAACACTATACTTGCATGGGCAGGGCAATTTTAAAGGCTGAAAACTAAACCTACAAAAATCCCCCCCAAAGTAAGACCAGGTTAGAAGGATCTCCTTGCTGCTGCCATTTGTCAGCTCCCAATAAAATGGGAGAAGCAATGTGCTGATGCTTCTTCACAACTACTTCCGAATTTCTGCTACTTCTGCTTTGTGAGACTTTCTCAGGGCCAACTAAGAAACACCCTGTGCAGATGAAAGGCTTCTCTTCATTTCACACACACACACCCTTAATATAGGAAAAGTTGTTATATGGCTCCTTTCCTACAGGCTTTTCCTACAGTTCCCTTTCTTCCAAAAAGCCCCCTTCCTGCCCCATTTCCCCCTGCCAGTGGGGAGGCTGCTGGAGTGGTGCCATTTCAATGGGAAACTTGGCCTGTGAGAGGCAGAACGGGAAGGTGGCCTCCTGCTGTAGCCTTGCTTCCTGGGGCAATGAGATCTCGTGAGGGGCCTGCAAGATCTCTCCAGAGGCCACAGCCCCTTCTCACGTCTCTTATTTATACCCCACCCATCTGACTTGGTTGCCCCAGCCACTCTGGGCAGCTTCCAACGTATATAAAAAACATAAAGCATTAAAAAAACTTCTATAAAGGGCTGCCTTGTGGTGTCTTCTAAAGGTTGCCTAGTTGACTCCGCAGTCGCATAGCCATGACCTCCAACATTTCTCCAATAAAAATAGGGATGCCCTAACGAAAAGCCGGACATTCTGGGATCAATTCAGAAACTGGGACCATTCCTGGGAAAGAGCGGCCCTTAAGGGCCTGCACTTCTCTGGCGGCTGCCTCCGTCTGCCTCGTGGGCTGGCTGCCCTGGCTTAGGAGAGAGGCCTGTGTAAAAAACCAAAATCTGCCCGTATTCCCTTATGGGGAACACAAGAGCACTTATAGAGTGCTTTGTAGGTTCTCCATCGGTCGGAGAAAATAACAAGAGGCCAACCAGAGAATATTGAGAAGCAAAGCAGTTCATAAGCCTGATCTTTATTGAACTATGTTCAACAGGGTGCCTTCTTCACATGCAGGAGAAGGAGGACCCACAACCCAGGTGTGCCAGCCCTTATATAGACATTTTAAATGCCCGCCCAGGAGTCCCAGAAACATCATACATACATCACAGAAGGGGTGTAGCCCAAGACCATCCCCTAGACACATCATACCTACATGACAGAAGGGGGGGTGTACAACAGAAATCTGAGTGCGTTGTTTATCTCTTGTCGTTGTTTACCTCCTGTCTGGCAGGTTACCTATTCATGCTTACTTGACTGGATACCCTGGGGCGCCTAGCCAGTCTTTTGTAGTGACAAATAGTTCCTGAGCCAGGTCATACACAGATACAGTGGCATAGCGTGGGGGGTGCAGGGGGGGCTGGCCGCACCGGGCGCAACATCTGGGGGTTAGAGTTAGGGGGCGCAAATCCACGGGTTAGGGGGCGCAAATCCACGGGTTAGGGGGCGCAAATTACTTGCTTGCCCCGGGTGCTGACAACCCACGCTACGCCACTGCACAGATATACCCTTAAGACAGGTTTTGTGAATGAAAAGACAATGGGGAGGTTTTTCCATTTTCCTTTGACCTTGCAGAGAAAACATTTGGTCAGTTTGGGAGCCAAAATGGTTCCAGGGCTGCCCTCCTGTGCTGCCTCAGACATGTGGCCCATACATTTATGTATGTGTTTGCCTGGCACATCCATGAACATTATATATATGATCTTAATTTTTTTATTTCACCTGACTTCAGTGGGCGACCTCAGCCAGAATTGAGCTCTGGCCCTTCTCAGGCCGTTCTCTAAATCAATAAAAATCAGTAAAAATACATAGCTGACCCAGGTTCTGCCCCACCCCCAACAAAAATCCTGGTTACACCCCCGGTTCCAGCACCTTTTTCTGGAAAGGGAGGTTGCCTCACCGGGTTGTTATGGCAGAGACAGACAGACAAACAGGCGGCCCTGCAGCCTCCTCCCCCCGGGGTGGAAACCAGTCCTTTGGCTTGAATGGCCGGGGTCTTTTCTGAGGGGGTGGGATCATGTTTTCATCTAGGGTTTTGTTTTTGTTTTTTTGCAAAAAAAAGAACGGTTTCTTTTATTTTTTAAAATGCTGGCCTTAAAGTGCGTGTGGACGCGTGTGTGTTTGTTCCTTCCTTAAGGTCTGGCTTTTCGGTTGCCCTGGGAAAAAGCGACCAGTCCACGGGATTCCTGGCGCCCCCGAGGTCGGCGCTTGTTTGCATGCGAGTCTCGCGACTCCTGGGTCTTTCTTGCCAAGCGCAGATTCCCCCAGTTTTTTCTGCCGGTGAGCTCACTTGCTTACTGCGCATGTCACAGAGCGCGGCGGGGGCGGGGCTTGGGCTCCAGTGCGCGTGCGCAGAAAGAGGCGAGAGACGGGGCCCAGCGAGGGCGGAATCCCGCGAGGGCCGCCGGGAAGAAGGAGGCGGGCGGGCGGGCGGCCATGGCGCTGGCAGGTACCGTGCGGGGCGCGGAGAGGGGCGGGGGGGGGATGGGCGGGCGCGTCAATCCCGCTTGGCCACCTCCCTTTCCGCGCCCTTCGCTCTCGCCCCTTGGCAGCTGCCTGGGCCGGAGGAGGGAGACCCGCGAGGCCGCCTGCTAAGCCCCTTCCCAGGACGCGCGTCGGCCGCTGCTCGTGTGGACTTGCGCTCGCAGGCAGCGCTTTCCCACAACCCGCGGGACCGGCGCCAGCGTTAGGACCGGGCGCACAGCCACCCCGTCCCGCTTCTCCTCCTCGAACCCGGCCACGTTTGCGAACAGGAAAAAGGGGCCTTTTTGGTTGCAGCTGTGTTTTGAAAAAAAGGGTTTGTTCGGTTTTGTAGGGAATGCAAAACACAGGTGGCAGTCTAAAACAAAGAAAAATAAGAGTCTTGACAGCCAGAGCTGTTTGACAGTAGAAGAGACTCTCTGGGAAGGTGGTGGCCTCGCCTTTCTTGGAGGTTTCTGAGCAGAGTCGGGCTGATCTAGTCGCGATTCCTGCATTGCAGGGGGTTGGACTAGAGGACCCTCAGGGTCCCTTCCAACTCTACAATTAGTGAGAATAATAAAATCTTACCAAAACAGCATTGAAATGTCATGGCTCTTTCAGGCCTCAGTGCTTTTCCATTATGGAAACAGTTGTGTCTGTTGTTAAGCAACTGGGAGTGTCCGTTCACTGCACTAATATTATAACAATGTCAGAAGAGCCCTTTTGGCCCATCCAGTCCAGCATCCATTTCTCACACTGGCCAGCCAGATACCTATTGGAAGCCAGCAAGCACGGCCAATCCACTTATGAACCCCAATAACTGGCATTCAGAGGCCGGAGCATCGGACGAGGACCTGGGAGATCTGGGTTCAAATCCCCACTCAATCATGTAGCTCACTGGGTGACCTGGGGCCGGTCACAGCCTCTTAACCTGCCTCACAGGGTCATTAACTGCAGTGTGTGTGTGTGTGTGTGTGTGTGTGTGTGAGCCATGTCCTTGGAGAAAAAGGTGGGGTGTAATGCAAGAAAAAATCGCTCTTCTGCTTACCTGCTTAACTTTCTTAAAGCCAGCCGGATGGGGATGTTTGTCACCAGGCACCCAGAGATCTCCACATGCTCGCAATTGGACCTGTGCCAGTTGGAAAATGCGCATAACTAATTTCTAACACTGGAGGCAGAGATAACCTGGATATAGTGATTCATGCTCTGGTAACTCCAGATTAGATTAGTGTAACATGGACTGCAGCAAGCGTATTGGCTGACTTGTCAAGCTGAGCACCAGTTCTGAAAAGGCTGCACTGTCTGCCTGTAAGCTACTGAATTCACCTCAGGGTTAGGACTAATTTAGAAGGACTCAAATGACTTAGGACACAGTTACCTGAAGGAATGCCTTTCCTGCTGTCATTGTGCCCATATGTTAAGATCTGCTGTGGATGGCTTTCCTGTCCATTGCTGAGTGAGGCATGTACCTTGAAACTCACAAAAGGACTTTGATGGGTTTGAAATTTCCTGTCTCTGGAAATCTACCTGGTGCCAACGCAGGCACTGCTGTATTTTTGTTGTTGGCGTTCTCCTGACTCAGGAGATAATGGAGGAGGAGTGTTCCTTGGGGAAAAGTCAAACTATTGGGGAGTTACAGAACCTGCTGTTAGTCCGCTGACTTTAGTAGGAAAGATAAGAACCTATAATTTATTTTTATGGTTTTTCTAGAATTGTTAATTTGAGTTTAGATGGGAAGGGTACTGCGCTGGAATCACAGTTGATTGAAGGCGAGGTTTACAATGAAATAAAACTCTGGAGAGGTGGTATTTGGGTGTTTCTTCCAACGAAAAAACTGTTGAAACTTAGAACTCCCCCTTGCCCCACAGATGATGCAACAGAGTTTTGGAGGCAGATTGAAGATAGCCGAGTGGACTTGATATTTGAGCAAGTGCAGAAGGTACTTTGGTCTCTGAAGCAGAAGATCAAGGACAGAACTGCAACAGATGAAGGTTTGGAATCCTTTGTTATGATAATCAAACCTTGAATGGCTTAATTCATATTGCATATAGAATAAACAGTGCAAGCTAAGCTTTACCATGCATTTATTTGTATGGTTATCATTTTTAGAGACTGTATTTTTAATACAGATTTTTAAAAGTCGGTATTACTTTTATTTAAACAGAGTACTGCCAAGCTTTGGCATTTGTGAATCAAGTGGATATGACTAACCTCCTACCTCTGACAAATGGTACGAAAAGAGTTTCCATTTTTTCTGTGTGTTGGTTTTTACTAAGCTAGAAAACATGAAATATTAGCTATCTCTTCAAAAACTATGGAAAACCCATTCTAATATGGCACTTCATGGGTTTGGGAGTAGGATTATGTCCATGCCTATCTTTTGGCCTGCATGTTGGAGCTTCACATTGCTATGGGAGCCTAATTGTGTAGCCTGATTTGTTCAATTCTCTTTCGAGTATTAGGATTATGGATGTTTGGGCTCTGTTCCATTCAAGCGTAAAGTCCAATGTGCAGAAGTCAGGCATGTGTATATGTTCCTGATCCCCCACTGAACACGGTTACAGACATCTTTTGATCTGTCTGCGGTATATAACTTGGAGAATAATTTTAGAATTTCTCGTGAGAAGGTTAGGAATGCTGAGAGTCGTGACATCTACAGCTGCAAGGCATTGGTGGGGGCACTGCTTTTCCTCTGGGCTTTGCATCCCAAAGGTTTAAAGCAGGAATGGGGAACCTATCCAGTCTGAGGGCCATGTTCTCTTCTAGGCAGCCTTCCAAGGGCCACATGCTACTGGTGGGTGGGGTCAGGTGAAAAGGTGGGCAGAGCAACTACCATACTTTTCCGTGTATAAGACTAGGTTTTTTTTTCACTAAAAAATAATGTTAAAGGGGGGTAGTCTTATACACGGGGGCAATCTGCCCCCATTTCCTTAATTTTGAGTCCCCCCCAAATAGGGGGTGTCATACACTGAAAAATATGCTAATTTATATTTTACCTTTTTGCAGTAGACTAGTTTACACATCCAGACAGCAAGAGGCATTATCAGAGCTCAAGGACACATTCCAGTCAGGCCAAAGTGCAGCATGTGAAGCTGGGCCAGGGAGGGGGCTGCCTGGGGAGAGTTTTGAGGGTCACATTTGGCCCCTGGGCCTGAGGTTTCCCACCCCTGCTTTGATGGTCACATGAATTCTGTTAGGTGGGACATAATTGTTCCCCTTTTACTGGGTCAGACTCAGACTCCATCCAACTGAAGGCAGTTTGTGGTTTTCCAGAGTTTCTGGTGAAGGAGTTTCCAAGCCATCCTGCTTAATCTCATCGTGCAATAACTAAACACTGCATTTATTTATTGTTCCTCACTTGGGCATAGTGTACAACAGGGTGGATAAAAACCAATGATTTCTTTTAATTAAAAAAAAGGATTTTTAAAATTATAAATCGGATTAAAAAAAATTAAATCAGATTTTTAAAATAAAATGATTTTGGAGGAAAAATATTTCTAAAGATAGTTTTCTATTTAAGTTACATTATAGTACAGAGGTAATAAGGATTTGTTTTAAGTTTTTCATGTGTGCTAAAACTCAGTCTAAGTTGTTTTTTTAAAAAAAATGTTTAACCACATCAGTTAACAGACATGGATACATATGCTATAATGTTACTGTTTTAGTTAAATAAATTGTTTAAATTGTTATTAAGGAAATGATTATTTTTCTCCTTCCAATAAAGTACAGCAGAAAAGTTGTTCAAATATAAACAATTCACTTATTAAAACTCACAATAATTTCATAATTATCTGTCTATGTATTTCTAATAGTATAACCAAATCAGCAATTTTTGATATAACTGTAAAAAATACTCTGAAAATTTATTATTCCAAAAATGAAACCTTCATCTGGTTGTAAATATTAAGATTATACCAGCAATCTGTAAAAAAACGATTTAAATCAAGTCTAACTGACTAGTGATTTAAATCAAGTCTTACTGACTAGTGATTTAAATCGTGATTTAAATGGATTTGATTTAAATCAAATCCACCCTGGTTGGTGTACAATCACCAACACATCAGTCACCAACCTTGCCTCTAGTTTGGCCTTAACCTTGAGCTCTTGAAGTGTTGGAAGAAATCTATAACATTTGGGTGGTATTCAACTAAGTTTTACTCAGAGCACACCCACTGAAATTAATTAACTTGGTCCTGTTCATTGATTTTAATGATTCTATTCTGAGCAAAATGTGGTTGAATGCCACTCACAGTGTTTGACATATTCTATCTTTCCAAAGGACAAAGCCACCACCCCCTATTCTGTGCAAATACTTTGCAGTCCTGGGAGTGGCAAATTAATCCATTATGTTGATTTCTGTTTTGATTTCTGTTTTGACAATAGTCACAGAGTTATTTTGCCTTAAAATCACCAGCTTTCTTGGGAGTCTGGGATGAGGTAGGATAAAATATACCCCATATGTCCTCAGATCCCCAAAGTTTCACAGTGATTTGAAGCATGAGGGTGGAATTGGCATAATACAACTGAAGACACTCAGGCTGATGACAGCAGAAGATTCTTGTCATGTGCGAAATAATTCAATATTAAAACAATGCACTTAAAATGCTGTCTTAAGACCTTTGTTAATATATGCATAATTACAAATCATTATTGGTTTAAATAAAAGTCTGTACTGCATTTAATTGTGACTGTTCTTAACTGCAATCTAAAATGTATATTGCTAGAGTTTATATTTTACTTTTCAAAGTAAATAATGCTGTTACTGAAGAAGATACGCAGAAATTTGAGCCTGGTTTACATCCTTCTGCCTCAAGTGAAATTATAGAGAATCCTGGAGATGATTTTTCTTTGTGAGTAAACCATATTTTTGTTGCTTTTATTTCTTAGGAGTTTGTACTGTTACTCTAAAAATTAGGAACAACAAAACCATCTAGAACCCTACAGATAGGGATGCTTGAGGATTTTGTTCATTCCACGTTTTGAGGTGGACACAACCGTTGAAGCCACCTGAACCACTGTGCAGTCAGTAGGATAACAGCACTTCATAGAGTACAGACCAAAGTGCATGGAATATGGCCCAAAATTTCCATTTTAGGTCACATGCTTGTTTTTAAAATGCCCTTCATTGTGGTAATGTGGAGGAAGGAATGGATCACTGATAGGGAAATGTAGTGAAGTAGTGATTCACCCATCCCTAGTCCAAGAGTGACTGGTTATGTAAGACCTTGCATATAGACTTCCGTCGTCTCTACCGCAGTGCCTGTCCCTTTCTGCTCTGCCCATTCATTTCCCCAGGTGGCCTTCCCCTTCTGGGCTCCTTCCTCTGCTTTCTCCCTAATTCTGCCCCGTTTTCTAAACCAGTCTTCCTGTCTAACCTCCCTTCAGGATCTGAGCAGCTCTGCTCAGGAGGAAAGGACCCAATCCTCATTCTGTAGGCTGAAGGTGACACAGAGGCCTCTAGGGATCCCTTTCTCCTCTCCTCTCCTCTCCTCTCCTCCCCACACCCCTGACCAGAAAGTGAATTTGGCTCAGGTGGACAAAGTCAGAATCCAGTGCTTGGGGCATGCCCTTCTTCCTACACCCCGGAGCTCCTTTAGACAGAGGTTTCTGGATACCAAATGAAAAACATTCATAACTGATGTCAGCAATTTGCCACACATGTTCTCCTCTGACCATTATTATTAAGATGGATGCAGAATGCAAATGTGATCAAAATGCTCACTTTTGTGGTTTGAAATGAGTGAATTCAATCAACAATTGTATCTGAACAAACCTTAACTAACTTACTGATTGCCTGACATATTTTGCTTCCAACACTTGCATGTGTGCTTGTAAACAGAAGAATGAAGATAAAGGAGGCGATACATTCAAGGAGTAAAGGCGAACCTGCAGAAGTGTCTTCAAAATTCCCCTATGAGGATCATGTCTGCTCTAAAGAATGTCTTGCCAAAAGGCCATGGAATTCATACAAGGATGAAAACCCTCTTCATCTGCCAATGCTGTGTCGCTTCCAAAGATGGCATGCCAAACCAGATTATGTGTCAAAGTCACACAATGTTATATACAAAGCTCCCTGTGGAAGGAGTCTGAGAAATTTTCAAGATGTTCAGAATTATTTGTTTCAGACAGAGTGCACTTACTTATATTTAGATCACTTTTCTTTCAATACCTATGTACAGGTGTTTAGAAACAATCCTAGTTGCCAGCCCTTTGTGTTTGATTTTGATATCAGCAACGGGGCAGAGACAATACCAGTTTCTTTCTGTAATGACATAGACCACGACCGACTACCTTACTTTAAATATCGGAAGGTCTCTTGGCCCCATGGATACTTCTTGAACAATTTCTCCAGCATGTTTATTGACTCATGCAGTTGCACAGATGGCTGCACAGACAGGTATGTATTCTAAACCTACTGTTCAGCACTGCAAATACCCTTGGACATATTTACATGTATATTGTGGCAGAGTGGTGTGCAGCATTTAATCTACAGATTTGCAAAGAGTTAGCAGCTTTAAACTGTATTGCCAAAGGTGAGGACTTACCTGATTTCTACAAATCAAGCATGGACACGGTATTCTATTCTTACGCTTTTCATAAAAAGGGCCTAGACCAGTGCAGTCCTGGGTTTAATTTAAAGAGTGGGTGTCGGGGGCTGGACTGAGGAGGAATGGTGGGAGCCCCCCCCCTTCTCCTGAACCTTCCCAAGAACAGGAGGACAGTATAGATTTAGAACAGTGGTTTGCAGAAGGCTGCAGAGGAGAAAATCTGGAGAATATTGGGAGAGGAACAGCAGGAAGAAGCACTGGGGGAGAGACAGCTGACAGACTCAGTGTCCTTGGAAAGCATTCCTGATCCCCGCTCTCCCAGGACCAGGCGGGCATTGAGAGTAGTAGAACAGAAACCTCAGAGGCAGAAAGCTCAGATCAGCCGGTGCAGCGATGACGTAGAATAGAAGAGACGGGGGGATTGGACTTTACTCGGAGCAATGCCATTATTTAATAGAGACTGCATTCCTTCGTGTCTCTCTGAATACTGAATAAATTATGTGGTAAGAACTCTTCTCGTTTATCTGCTTTTTGGTTGCCACTGGGGGAGGAATTGGATACCTTGAAGCCTGACAGTGGGGTACACTAATGTACTTTTCAAAACTGTTTACTATTAAGTCTTTTTAAACATGCAGAGAACATAAAAAGCTTTAAATAAGCAGCTCTGTTAAATGGAAAGTATCGTAATATTTAACTTGCTGGCTAAGCTGTCTTTCTTGAGACAGCTATTGGCTTGCTGTGCTACCTATCAGCTCCTTTGAAAATTTAATGATTAAACACATGTCCAGAGAGTAAATGGGCTATATTGCTTTATTTCATATCCTTATTTGCACTAGATCTACTGTGTGCTTTCTAGGACAAAATGTGCATGTCTGCTTCTAACTGAAAGAAACTGCCATGAAGCTTCTGTGTCTTCAGGAAAAGAAGCATCTAATGGATATAATTATAAAAGACTCGATGGACCTGTGCCCAGCGGGTATGCAACCCCAACTTTATTTTTACCTGAAGGCCAGACATGGTGGTTCCATTGTGTCCTTAATTCAAGCTGTCTTGTTTTGGTCATGTAGAGAATGGGAACCCCATTGCTTTGCTGTTCTATTTTAAGTGGCAGCTTTCAGCTTAACAGAAGAAAAGTGTAGCATTGAACTTGCCCCAGAAAAAAAAACAACTAAAAAAAAGGTATCCTGGATCCTAGTAGACAAGATTGGGCAACAAATATAATGGAAATTGTGGTTTTCATGTACTAGCAGTTCCTTTATTTATATTATAAATTTATCGCAAGATACATTGGCCTGGCACCATCAGTATCAACGTTTAGATGCCAAGCAAGTACTTTCCTGCATTTGACTCTTAATTGGGGTCAGATAGTATGATACTCTAACCTACATTGATGTTCAGCTTTTAGTAAGCTGAGATAAAAGTTTTTATGTTATTGCAAGATGATTACTTTAAGTTAATAATATTGCTTTATCTTTTTGAAGTACTTGAAATGTGTTATGTATGCTTTAATAATAACTAGTGTATACATATAATAATGATGATGATGGAGTGATAGCACAGTCAGTGGAGCATGAGAATCTTAATCTCATCTCCACATTGGGTGAAAGATTCTACTTTGCAGGGGTTTGGACTGGATGACCCTTGTGGTCCCTTCTAACTCTACAATTCAGCGAATGTTAAGTGGCCGAGGTTTTGAGATCTCCAGGGGAGTCCCTATTGGCACATTTGCTTACCTGTAAGGTTCACAAGACAGTGTTGCATGAGATGGCCTTTTCTTTAATGGCCCTCAGGTTGTGGAGTGCTCTCCTGTCTAAGCTGTGTCTGGCCACATGATTATGGACATTTTGACATCTGGTCAATACAAGCTTTTCTGCACAAGCCTTTTTATGAAGTTTACAGTTTGTTTGTGTTGAGCTGTATGGGATGACATGCTAAAAGGTGAGCTAAATAAATAGAAACATACTCTAACAACCAAAAATATGGGCGTTATGCCCTGATAAAAATGGTTCCTCCCACCTGACCCAACACTCTGGAGCAGATTTCGGGGTGCCCAGCAGGCTGCAGGGTTAAGGAGGGAGAAATTCCTTTGTGCAGGTGGACATTTGCTGTGCAAGTTGGAACTGCAGTGTTTGATACAAGCCCCTAACTATAAATACTGAATGTGTGGGCTATACATTTTCAGAATGCATCATCACACTGTACTGTTGGTACTTCCATGTTAGGATCCTTTTATTGTATATTGCTACTCCTCTTGCTTTCTCATTTCCTTGCGCTAATTAAGTCTAATTCAGCCTCATACTATTCATACATTTGCTGTTTCCTATAGCAATGTGGATCTCTTGCAGTGAGGCTTGCATTTTCTTCTGTAGGTATTCCAAATATTGTAGGTGCTAGCAGTTATGCTAGCGGTGCGTATTGCTGCTTCAGTTTCCTCATCAAAACATGCAGCAGCTCCTGAGAAAGTGCTGGAGCTCCAAGAGAATCCTCTTGTCCTCAACGTTGTTCACTCAGCTGCTCTGAACTATTGAACCTGTAATGCTGCTGTTTTCTTTTTGTGGCAGAATTTATGAATGCAGCGTGTTATGCAGCTGTGACAAGATTATGTGCCAGAACAGATTAGTGCAGCATGGTCTTCAGGTTCGGCTGCAGGTCTTCAAAACTGAAAAGAAGGGCTGGGGAGTCCGTTGCCTTGATGACATTGACAAAGGAACTTTCGTTTGTACATACTCAGGTAATTTAATGTAGTCCAGGAAAGGACTACATTAGTCCAGGAAAGGATTTTTTTATTGCTTTTTCACAAATAGATATACATATGCAAATATCTTCTTCCATTTCCTTTAGTTATATAAACTATATTCTTACTTACATTCATTGCATTTTCCTTTTCAACATACTAAAACAGTCACCAAAATACAAATCCCACCCAAAAGTCAACTTGGGGGGGGGGGGACCATCCTTCAAATAGTTCCAAAGTAAAACCTGCGTATCTTGGTAGAAAATTCACGGTTAACATTAGACATAGTGAGGCAGTAACTGGAATATTGAGTGTTCAAACAGGAAATGGATGGTAAAAATAGGTTCCAAGTGTTATGAACTTATACATATGTACAGTAAACATGGCAGAACCCATCCCTCTCTCGTCTTGGGGGAGCCATCCAAACTGGTGGGCATCCCTACCTCTTGTGGGAACTAACTCTATAGTTTTAACTATGTGCTGGCCGTCTTCCAAATACCAGGTCCAAAGAGAGGACTGGAGATGCACAAAGTCTTCTCAGTCTGCATAATGGCCCAGCACCCCTGGCATTCACAGGAAGAGAGAAGACAGATGGGTGTCTTGCCCACACTTGAATAGATCATGCCCCAACTCCTGCTTAGTTTTTTAAAAAAGAAGTCCAAATCCAAAATACCCATTGTAAGAAGCATGTAAGCCTGGTGTTGCCTGCAGCCAGCATGGAGAAATCAATTTGATTCATTTAAATAACCCCAATCATCCTTACCATGGAATGTAAACCACACTGAAATTATTTAAAGCTGCTATATAGAGAGCTTGTTTGGGGCTTATTGCTATTCTGGAACCTGAGCATTTTATACTTACATAACAGGAATGGGATGAGAATTATGGAGAGAAGGGGGAGAAGTGTTTTTCTTTCCTTCTTCCTGAAGCATTGCTAGATAATGCAGGGAGGGATGTCTTGGCCCCTCGAGCCCTAATCTTCCCCCAGGGTGCTTTGGATAAGCTGTTAGGGACTTTGGCAGGCCACTCCCTCCCCACCCCCATTTCCTCTCCATTCCCCCCACCCTCACTTATCAACTGACACTGTAGTGTTTTATACACCGTGGAAGCTCATGATTCAAAGTTCAATGTGCCTAACAAGTTCCCAGGCTATGCAGAAAACACCGTCTTGTTTTTGGATGGCCCAGTTTCACTTCCAAACCCATGAGAACTCAAGTACTCAAGGGCAGCCATGCTGACCTCTAGAATACTCTACTCCACCGGCAGCCTAGTTTCCTCCGCCCATTTTTCACATTCTGTGACTGCTGAGCATCCTCAATCTTCATTGGAGTTTCGCCTTAAACACTGCTGTGATGGGATGGTGAGCTGCTTGTGCGTAAAATCCTAGTCCCTCAGAGTTTGGCTAAGTCCACAAACCTCTGTCTGTGACGGAGCTCCTCAAGCATGGCTCCATCAGTCGCTCGTAGAATCGGACAGTGGGCGTTTACGGAACTTCTTCCAGCATAAAAGCTCCTTAACGGAAACGCGTCTTCTGGACTCTCGGCGTGACAGTTTCCGGCGAGGAGTAGGTGTCCCTATGGGAGGTCCTGAAACCTCCCCACTATTTTCGCTGGAAGTGTCTCTGAGCCCTCCCTCCGACTCACTTTCCCTTGGAACTCCACCTCTCCCCCTGCTGGTTCCCTCCTCAGCTGAATAGTCTCTCTCAGCCTCTGTGAGCCCTTTCACCTCCTGCTCCTCCGATGGCAGTTCCCTGACATCCACCTCCCCTCCAGGGCCCCCTTCACCCCCTTCCCTCCCCTCCTCTGCGGGAGGCGAGGGAGCAAAACCCCTGAAAGAACCTCCCTCATCTTCCGAAGTTTTGAACACTTCCCTCCACCGGTTGCTGTTTCCGGTTTCCAAGTACTCCTCCTCATCGGAGTCTGTTCCTTCTTCCAACTCCGATTCCCTGAATCCTTCCAGTTCCTCCTCATCGTCGGTGGTGCCAAAGTACTCCCTCCGGAACCTCGCTACTGGCTGAGGTTTCCTGGGGAACCTTTGGTGGAACGTTTCGATCAAGATCTCGTCACTGACCTCCTCTGCCATCACCCAGGTGTTTTCCGACTCCGGTTCACCTTCCCACGCGACCAAATACTCCACCTGATTACCCTTCCACCTGGAGTCGATGATCTCCGCCACATGGTTGCTGCTTTCCCTTTCTTCTAAGACTGGCCCCCGTGTGGATACCCCTTCACCTTCCCCCCTATATGGTGACAGTAATGACCTGTGGAATACTGGGTGCAGTTTCATGTGGTTCGGTAACCGGAGTCTGAAAGCCACTGGGTTGACCTGTTGGATGACCTCAAATGGTCCCAATCTTTTGGGTCTCAATTTCTTGCAACCCCCCTTGAACAGCAACCCTTGGGTTGACAGCCAGACCTGACTCCCCACCCTAATGGTTTCACCTTCCCTTCTGCTCTTGTCTGCCTGCCTCTTATATTCTTCTTTGGCCCTTTCTAAGTTGAGTTGGAGTTGACGATGGATCGCTTCCATTTCTTCTACAAAATGTTCAGCGGCCGGGACACTCCATCTCTCCCCTCCTCCCCCTGGAAACGCCCTGGGGTGGCACCCATAATTAGCCAAAAAGGGGCTCATCCCGGTGGACACATTCTCCGCATTATTGTACGCAAATTCCGCTAGCGCCAACTTTTCGACCCAATCGTTCTCTCTGTCATTGACATAACACCTCAGGTATTGTTGGAGGATACCGTTTGCTCTCTCCGCCTGCCCATTGGTCTCAGGGTGCCTGGCAGTCGAAAAGTTGACCTCTACGTGCAACAAGCTCATAAGTTTCCTCCAGAACCTGGACGTGAACTGTTTCCCTCTGTCGGAGACCACCCTCAAGGGGGCGCCATGCAGCCTAAAAATATGTTCTACAAACAATTTCGCTGTCTCTTCCGCCGTGACTGCATGTGAGCAAGCTACAAAGTGACCCATCTTAGTTAACAGGTCTACTACGACTAGTATGGCGGTTTCCCCCTGGGATTTAGGCAGATCAGTCATAAAATCTATCGATACCGCCTCCCACGGTCGTTCTGGTGTGGGTAACGGTTCTAATAACCCCGCTGGCGCCCGCCTTTCTCCTTTGGCTCTCTGGCATTGGTCACACCCTCTTACATTCTCCCGTACATCCTCCCTTACCTTGGGCCACCAAAACTCCCTGGTCACCAACCACATGGTCTTGTGTTGCCCAAAATGCCCCGCTGTGGGGTTGTCGTGCAGCTGTTTGAGTACTCTCCCCCTCAATTCCCCTTCGGGTATATATAGTGCCCCTTTGTAATACAATGCCCCGTTTCTTTCTTCAAAACCTCCGGGGTCTTCTCCCTCTCTCCTTAAACCTCTGAGCTTATTCTGGGCATATTCATCATTTACCGTTCCCTCTACCAGTTCCCTTTGCCCCACCCAGGCCGCCCCACACACCCAGCGGTCCTCTGGGATGATATGTCTCTCTTCAAGCGCTCCCTCCCCCTCCAAATATTCAGGTTTGCGAGAGAGAGCGTCCGCTCTGATGTTTTCTGGACCTGGCACATAGCAAATTTCAAAATGGAATTTGGAGAACTCCTGGGCCCACCTCACTTGTCGTTGGTTGAGCACTCGTGCCGTTCTCCAATACTCCAAATTCTTGTGGTCCGTACACACTTGCACCTTATGCTGTGCGCCAATTAGTAAATGTCTCCATCTCCGGAACGCTTCGTGAATGGCGAGTAGTTCTCGGTCATATACGGTGTAGTTCCTCTCGGATTTGTTCAGCTTACGCGAAAAGAAGGCACACGGTCTCCATTCCGACTTATTCCTCCCCGGCTGAAGCAGCACCGCCCCCACCGCCCGGTCTGAGGCATCAGTTTCCACTCTCATGGGTTTTTGTAAATCCACATGCAGGAGCTGTTCTTCCGAAGCGAATGCCCTTTTCAATTCCTCAAATGCTTGCTCCGCCTCCGCCGTCCAAACGAATTTCTTCTTGCTGCTGAGACAGTCCGTGATGGGAGCCGTTAAGTGGGCAAAGTTCTTGATGAATTTACGGTAAAAGTTCCCAAACCCTAAGAACCTTTGCACATCCTTTTTCGTTTTCAGTGTCTTCCATTCCAGCACCGCCTGGACCTTGCCTGGATCCATGGCTAATCCCTTGTCTGATAAGCGGTACCCCAGGAATTCCACCTCCTTGGTGTGAAACTGACACTTCTCCACTTTCACCCACAGCTGGTTTGCTTGCAGTTGGCTCAGCACTTCCCTGACATCCTTTACATGCTGCTCCTCATTCTCTGAATATATCAACACGTCATCGAGGAAGGCCACGCAATTCTTGTAGAGCAGAGGCCCCAGGACGTGGTTCATGAACGATTGAAAACATGCTGAGCCTGATTGCAATCCGAAGGGCATAACTAAATATTCAAAAGCCCCCAAAGGGGTGAACATGGTGGTTTTCCATTCATCCCCTTTCCTTATTCGTATCAGGTTGTATGCCCCTCTCAGGTCCAGTTTCGTGAATATCTTTCCCTTCCTCACCCTGGTCAAAATGTCATCAATTCTGGGCATGGGGAAAGTCACTGGTTCTGACACTGCATTTAGGGCCCGGTAGTCCACTACAAGCCTGGGTTTATCCGTTTTTTTTTTTGTCCACAAAAAACACTGGGCTCCCCCCCACCGCTCTGGACTCTCTGATGAAGCCCCTCTTCAAGTTTTTATCAATAAACTCCCTTAACTCCTGCATTTCCCTGTCTGACATGGCGTACAGCTTGCCCACGGGGAGCTGGGCTCCAGGGACCAGGTTAATTTGGCAGTCGAAGGCTCTATGCGGTGGTAGTTTATCTGCTTCCCTTTCGCTGAAGACCTTGCTCAGGTCAGCGTATTGTTTGGGCACCTTCCCTTTGTCCGCCACTTCCGTCCCTGCTAGAAAGGCTTTTGCCCCTTCCGGCACCTTTCCCTCTCTGCAGTGTTCCAGGCAATGTGCTGACCCAAAGGAGACCACTCTCTGATGCCAGCCCACTAGCGGATCATGCAACGCTAGCCAGCTCATTCCCAAAATAACGGGAGCCCCTCCCAGGGTGGCCACATTGAACGCTATCCTTTCGGCGTGCCTGGCCACCCTCATAACCATTGGGACGGTCTGTAGGCTAACTTCTCCTCCCAACAGCTCCCTCCCATCGATCGTGGTCACCTGCAGGGGGTTGCTTAAAGGGAGTATCTGTATCTGGTGTTCAGCTGCAAACTCCTTGCTCATAAAATTACAGGAGCTGCCTGAGTCCAACAGCGCCTTTGTCTTTAGTGGGTATCCGTTTGCCAGCTCTAGCAACACCTGTATTACTAGGGCTGGTCTTGGAGGTTCCGGAGTGGGCACTTTTACTGCTCCTTGGACTGGCTGCTGTGCCCTGACGGTGGCAGCCAGGCGTTGGCTTTTACTGGCTCCTGGACTCCCTCCTCCTTCCCCCCAACAGCTCCCGCCATCCCTTGCCATTCCTTTCTTTGCGGGCAGACTCTGGCAAAGTGACCTGGCTGCTGGCAGAGATAACATTTCTTGGTGCTCTTCCCCTCCTTCTTCCTCCCTTCACTGGGATTTGAAACTGCGCGCGCGCGCGCTGTTCCAATTTCCATCGGCTCTCCTGGCGGGAAATTTGGCTCCGGAATCTCTGGAATGTGGAAATCCCTCCAACACTCTCCTTTCCCTTCCCGCTTCTCCAAGGCTCTTGCCTCCTGGCGCGCTCCAATGGTCAGCGCTGATTTGGTCAGCTGGTCCATAGACTCCGCCCTGGGCGCCCGGGAAAGTTCGTCTTTCACCGCCGAAGAAAGCCCCTCTTCAAAAGCATTTGAATGGGTTCCGCCGATAGGTCCCACCCCAATTTATGTATCAGCATTGTAAACTCAGTCCAGTACTCACGAACCGATCGGCTCCCCTGTTTACAAGCCATCAATTGTCTGCGCACCAGTCCCTGTTCAATCTCGCTGGAAAACATCAAATCCATGGCGCGAAAAAACTTCCTCGTGTCCTTCAGCATTTCACTATTCCCTGCCATCAGGGGTCTAACCCAGTCTCTCGCCCCCCCCTTCGAGATGGCCAACCACAAACGCCACTCGCGATGCCTCGTCGGGAAAGTCGTCAAACTGCAGCTCGAGAGCATACTGCATCTCTGTCCTAAAGGCTTGATAGTTCCTGGGGTCCCCCCCAAACTTCTGCACCAATCCTGGCATCTTTCTTGCTAGTGTAGCGCCTTTTGCCTTTTCTGCATCCTGCGCCCTCCTTTCCTCTAGCCTCGCCGTTTGCAGCGCTAGCTGGACTTCCAACACCCTGTACCTTTCTTCCAGGCTTGGACCCTCTCCAGCTCCTCCTGCTCCCCCGGCTCCGGCTGGGTTGCTCATGATGCCTCTCTGCACAAGCTGCTTTCAGGGACTGTCCGATTGCTGTGATGGGATGGTGAGCTGCTTGTGCGTAAAATCCTAGTCCCTCAGAGTTTGGCTAAGTCCACAAACCTCTGTCTGTGACGGAGCTCCTTAAGCATGGCTCCATCAGTCGCTCGTAGAATCGGACAGTGGGCGTTTACGGAACTTCTTCCAGCATAAAAGCTCCTTAACGGAAACGCGTCTTCTGGACTCTCGGCGTGACAGTTTCCGGCGAGGAGTAGGTGTCCCTATGGGAGGTCCTGAAACCTCCCCACTATTTTCGCTGGAAGTGTCTCTGAGCCCTCCCTCCGACTCACTTTCCCTTGGAACTCCACCTCTCCCCCTGCTGGTTCCCTCCTCAGCTGAATAGTCTCTCTCAGCCTCTGTGAGCCCTTTCACCTCCTGCTCCTCCGATGGCAGTTCCCTGACAACTGCGTTGTGCTGACTTTGAGGTTCCCCTGAACTTACTGATATTTTTCTCTTGTTTCTCAGTGGCCCCATTTGGACTCAGTTATGTTGGAACTAATCGCCTGAGTTCACTTTTAGAGTCAGTAATGTTAGGATTAAAATTTACATTTGGATAATCTTGAATGCATTCATTGTTTCTGCAAACACCCATCTGTTTCACTGCAAATACTAGAATATAGAATATATCCTTTTTTTCTTTAGGCAAATTGATGAGCAAAGATGAATCCAGGCAACCTAAAGATAAAGGTGGTGAGGTTAAAGAGGAAGATACAGAGAATGGTGACAGAAGCCACACTTTATTTAAAAAAAGGATAAAACTGGATATGTTCTGTTCTGATTCAGAGACTGAAGTTATCCAAACCACTAGGAAGCAAAAATCTTTGCCCGTAAAAGGTGAAGATCAGCTAAGTGTGTAAGTTCAAGTAACAGTTTTGGGAGTCACTGTGAGTGCTATCCAAGATCTCCATGGCCAGTAAACTCCATCAAAGAAAAGCTCAGCAGCACAGGCCATTCTTTATGTTTGGAGCAAGTGAATATCTCAGGCATTCTTTCCCCCAGGCTTCCCTTCCTTTTTTCTGACTCACTTGGGAAGGAAGGACTGGCCTTATCAGTTGCTGACATTGACCCTGGCCTTGTCCAGCTAGTGCAGTGGTCAGCCATTTATATTTTGTGTTGTTCCTTCCCAATACCACTGGCACAAAAAATGTTAATAACAATCGTAGTGGCAGCATGGTGATGTCTTTTGTTGGACCAGTTCTGGAAACCTTTCAAGCTAGAAATAACATTTCACATATCTAATGAAATAGTAGAGAACAGCTTGTCAACTTTAGTTCAGCATTTCTTCCAGTATGATTGCATCTTCAGAACTAAAAGCCACGAAGGATTTTGAACACTTGGTCCTAATTCCCTGACTCCCTCATTTATCTGAGGTTCAAGAAGTTAAATTTATGTACACTTAAAAAAACCAAAAACCCTTAATAGTGACAAGTGGGTTAACCTTTAGCCTGCTTTAAAACTCTGTGATAGGAAATTGTCTTCAGAGTATAAATGTTCTAATATGCTACTAAATGCTAATGTTTCTGCCTTGCAAAACTTCCATATAATGTTTGGTAAGAAATTTGCTTTGTCCTTTTGAAATTGTAAAATTTATAGGAAGAATATTTTATAATTCATTGTGCAAGTTGCATAAAGTCCTTTATCCATTTCTCTTTAGAATTCAGAGTTGTCAAAGCTACAGCTGTAACAGTACTCAGACTTACGAAGCTGTCACAAGACCGAAAACTCGAACATCTGTTCTTCAGAAACATCAGCGGCAACTAGTAAAAATTCTACCTTTTTTTTTGTCTTCAAGGAGTTCCACCTGCTTTCTCTGTCTATTCTTTTTTCAGCTATCAAAATGATTTGTGGTACAACAAAATCTGTTACTAGCTTGCTCCTTCCTTCTCTTTTCCACCATGTAAAATGTGTATTTCTACACCTCAGTGAGATTGTACCCTTGTTTTGTGAGAAGTGAGGGGATGACCTGCCCACTCCTATTATAGGGTGCAGGCAGCCACGTCTGTGTTGTCCTACAGCTGCTGCTTCTACTTCTCAAGTCACCATAGGTGAAGTGATAAAGAGTGTGGATAAAAGCTTTCTTGTTCAGTCTGCCTATTGAAAAGGGGAGTGCAGTGGGCAGAAAATACTATTCTAAAATTTCTATGGACCATGGGAAAGTTGCTACAGTAGACAGTGAATTGTATCCAGCTATGTCAAAGAGTAGACCCTTTGAAATTTACAGTCTACTCTGAGGATGTCTTAGCAAATCTTAGTTGATTACATCACGGTGGCAAAAGAATATTCACAGAATGTTTACGTCTTGCAAGGGGGAGTGGGGAAAGTGATTTCTGTCACATACTTTCTGCACATTGGAGCGTAAATAAAATACCTTTTATTTCCAGACCCTATTTTCAGGTAATCCTGCATTATAATGTGCAAGGCATTGGGCTCTGGAAAGTGGCCATTTTATTCCTCACCATGTCAAGGTAACCTGTTAAAAAATGAAGTGTAGGCTTTGAGCAAAAGAGCAAACGATTGATTATGAACTTTTCTTCTGAGGGAATTGCTGGTGCCAGTTCAGATGATGATGGAAGTTCTGTGTGCCAGAAATCATCAAGAAGTAAACTAACTGCTGCAGCCAAGAAAGGAGATGAAAGTAAGTTACTCTACGTGGGGTCTGACCAAGGCAGAATGCAGTGGCACTTTGACTTCCCTTGATCTGGACCCTGTACTTCTGTTGATGCAGCCTGGAATAGCATTAGCTTTTATTGCTACTGCATCATACTGTTCACTCATGTTAAGCATGTGGTCTACTAAAACCTCTAGATTTTTTCGCATATTTCCTATATTTGTGCAGCTGGTTATTCCTGCGTAAGTGTAGAACTTTATATTTGTCCCTATGCCTTCTACATTTGTCCCTATTGAAATTCATTTTGTTCATTTTGGCCTAGTTCTCCAATCTGTTGAGGTAATTTTGAATCCTAATTCTATCTTCTGAGGTATTTGCTACCTCTCCTAATTTTCTGTCATCTGCAAATTTGATGAGCATCCCCTCAATTCTCTCATCAAAGTTATTTAAAAAGATGTTGAACACCACCAGGCCTAGGACAGAACCCTGAGGTACCCCAATTGTCAGTTTTTCCCCAGGATGGCGAGGAATCATTGGGTTAGGCCAGTCAACATCCAAACAGCAACTTGTCATTGTACACTGGAGACTTTTAATAACAGCATGAATGTTTGATATTGAAACTGTTGGACGAGTTTAACTTGATGTTCGCTAATGATACGCTATCCTGAAATGTGTGTTGACAGAATCAAGTCTACAAGAAGAGCTTGGTGAAATGGTGAGCATCGTACAGTCCGAAGGTAGTGTAGACTGCGTTAAAGAGAATCCTCTTTTCAACACCACTTTGAACAGTAAGCCAGCTGTGCAAGATGACAGAGAGATTAAAAAAAAAAGCAAGGACCTATTCTGGACTCAAGATATACACAAGAAAAGTTTCAAGAGAGGGAGAAGAGAATCTGCTCATAAAAAGCAAGCAACGGAAGATAGCAAAGAATTCCTAAAGAATAAGGAGAGCCCATGTTTGCTGGATGCAACCAAGGAAGGCAATGTGGGCAGATTTCTTAATGTAAGTAACAGTGGTATGTGTGTCTGGTTTCAAAGCCGGCTATTGTGTTGCAGAAATCTATTCTGAATGTGAACCACCTCCCTCCCTTGTAAACAGTGCACATCTGGTCCCCAGGCCCCATTTTTGCTTTTGGCATTACTGGCTGCACCATGCCAGTATCTTTTATGGCCTTGGCTTACTGTTTCCCTACAAGGGAGGGAAATTTGTGGCCTCCAGATGTTGTTTGACTGCAGTTCTCATCAGCCCCCGCCAGCAAGACCAGTGGTCAGTGATGATGGGAACTGTAGTCCAGCAAAATGTGGAAGGACAAAAGTTCCCCACCCTTCCCTACATTAACAGCTGAGATCCTCGGTCAGCACCATTGTCAGCTTTCCAGTTTGCCTGTGCATCAACAGGCACATGTCCAATCTCATGCCTGGCATTCCGCCTGCAGTTCACGGAGGTCCTCCTTCATACTGTGTGTGGCTGGGTGTTTCACCCTCAAGGCTTAGCTTGCAAGATAGTATGAAATGCTTGTTTCGCTCAGACATAGGAGGCTTGCTATTCCAACCCTGTCCTGTGCTGGCAGCCCCCTCCATGGAGGCAGAGGTTTGGTCCCTGAGCAATGTTCTTCTCTTTTACTGCCTAGCATCCCAGAGAGAGTGATCCTTTTGCTTTAGCAGTTTGGCATTGAGAAGGGTGCCAGTGTGTCTCCCCTATTTTTAAGCACCCACACTGCTGTTCTAGCAGGATTGCCCTTGGCTGTCAGATCAAGATTCTTCAGGAACACGGGCAGTAAAGCAATACATAGTCATCTCAATATTATTGTCACAAAATCTTACTCATTTAAAAATAGATCCCTGCTCTGCCTCCTGTACTTTTGATGTTAAGTATCTGTTTTGGGATCAAAGGGAAGATCTTGCTGTAAAACAAGAGCACTTTAGAGATTTTTTTTTTCTAAACTAACATTTGCACAAGAAAGTATATTAATAGCAGAACCTGTCATTTTAATTTTCATTGGTTTGTTCCGTTTACAGCACAGCTGCTCCCCTAATCTCTTTGTACAGAGTGTATTTGTAGAGACCCACAACAGAAATTTCCAGTGGGTGGCATTCTTCACAAACAGGTTTGATGTATTTTATTGCTTTCATCTTCATCCCGCTGAAAGAGCAAAAAAATGTTTCCAACAAGGGGGGGGGGGGAGAGTACAAAACCTAGAACCTGTGCTTTGACGTTGATCTTTACAGCCTAGGTTTCAGCACACACTTTGCTGCCATCCAACCAATACTTTATTTTGCTAGAAAAATACTGTGGCAGGAGTTCTTTTTATAAAGACAAAATGTGTGTCTGTGTGAGATTGTCAGTTGCTGCTTAAGCTATAATGGCACATCTCTGCATGCACCACTATGACAGAAGTGGGTGCTTAACTTACGTGACTTCAAGGGGCAAGGAACAGCTCAGTACACTAAACTGATTAATGATTTGTTTCCTTTATCCTGGTTAAGGAAACAAGCCATAATTAAGCCATAATTGGATTTGCACAAGCCTTGTGTACCTGTAGAAATGGAAAAAGAAACCAAGAAACTGCAATTAATTATAGTTTTCCACTGCATGCAAATCAGGAACTATGGTTTAGCTCACAAAGAAGCCAGAATTCAGATACGAACAAACAATCGTAATGGGAAGCTATGGTTAATTGCAGCTTCTTGGTTTGTTTCCCTGCTTAAAGGGGCTGCAAGTACATAACTAAAAATTCTCCCTCCTCAATTACCTGCTGTCTCTTCAGTTGCATGTTGGGAATGTTGGCTTGCTGATAACTATAATTGTTTTGCGTAGCCAATGTTGAAATTATAATCTCCAGTTGCCCAACCCTGCAAAATGAATTGTAGTTTTCACTTGACAGATCTGCAAACTGAGGCTAAAAGATAATGTCCGTACAATTCATGATTTGGCTTTCAGCTCAGGACACAAGAATTTACTTTGTTTTTTTAGTTGAAAGACACTTCACTAGACAGTTTTGTGACCATCTTCTTTAGTTTATTCTTCACTGTTTTCTGTTTTGTGTTGCTGAAAGTTCCCAATTTGAAATTTGGTAGGGTTTGCTCAGCCCCCAAATCTGGAAGATCCCACATGATAAGTTTGCCATCTCTTGGTCATGCTGAGCCAAGACTCAATTGGAAGGTACTTCAAAAGAAAAGGCCCCAATTCCTTTAGGTGTCACTATTCCTCGTTTGGTAATCCAGACCTTTCTTTCCCCCTGCTGTTGCTGTGAGGAGAGTGGGATGTGTGTGTGAGAACTCGTCTCCATCATCTCACTCGACTTACGGCAGCCACAGAGAAAGAGGGCACATAGATTTAATCGTCTCTCATTTTGGTGAGGCTGTTTTATGCATAGAAAAGGTTGTCACAGTGGGCTGGTTTTAGGAAAGGAGAGGAGGCATCATGCCACCAGGTCCCCATTTGTATGGGACCCTCATGGCAAAAGACCTCTCTGCATGATATCAACTTCTTACCTCCCCAAATGGCATGCATTTTGCTCACGAGGTAAAAGTGACTGATCTTATGTAGAGTGCCTTTCCCTCATCACAAAATAATCCCATTGCAATAGGTGAGTGTGAAGTTGTGCTTGTGGGTAGTTTTACACCCTGTTTTAGCTGTTGAGCATAAAAAATCCAGCTGCCTTTGGTTGCTGTTCTATTCACTGTGTGATATGTTTGCATCCTAGGCATGTAAAGGCTGGAACAGAACTCACATGGGATTATGGCTATGAAGCTGGAAGCATGCCTGAAACAGAGACTACTTGTCAGTGTGGTGCTCATAAGTGCAGGAAAAAAATATTATAGAGTTTTTTAGTCTTGTTAGTTGAGGTATTTTCAACGTTTTCCAGACCCAATACCCACTTTGAACCCAAACATATTTTGGGACATACAGTGGTACCTTGGGTTACATACGCTTCAGGTTACAGATACCGCTAACCCAGAAATAGTACCTCGGGTTAAGCACTTTGCTTCAGGATGAGAACAGAAATCATGCTCTGGCGACGCGGTGGCAGCGGGAGGCCCCATTAGCTAAAGTGGTGCTTCAGGTTAAGAACAGTTTCAGGTTAAGAACAGACCTCCAGAACAAATTAAGTACTTAACCCGAGGTACCACTGTAATTTCTTTTACCATATATTTGCACAGTGGTAGTGCTTCTGTTGCAATCCACCTTCGATCAGGCTGTGACTCACTAGAGGGTCCCGACCCACTAGTTGAAGACTAGTGCATTAGCATAACAATTAGCATTTAAGGTACAGAAGGTATTGTGTTACTGTAGGCCAGTTCATATGAACATGTTTATCAGGTGATAATTGCAGTTGTCTCTTGATAGCTGTTTGACAGTTGAACAGGCTCTTGGATGGTGGACTCCCCCTTCACTTTTTAAGCAGAGGTTGGGTGGCTGTCATGGATGCTTTAGTTGAGATTCCTCCATTGCACGGGGTTGGGCCCTTCCAACTGCACTTGTATGATTCTATGGAGCTTTAGCATGCTAGCACAAATAGAGGCATAATAAGCATGCTGCTTGACAACCACTGACACAGCGGTTCATGGGAACTGGCCCAAAACCTCTCTCAGAAAAAGAAATCTGCCTTAATAAAAACAGATTTTGAAGGAGTTGGTCTAATGGGACTTTCATAGAATGAGATAGTTGTATAAAAAAACCTTTCTCCTCTTCACTATCAAACTTAGCTTCAAGTACCTGGTTATTTGTGAGATACTTTCATAACAGGGTTGGGACTCTTTTCAGCTCAATGGATCAGATCAGCTTTGGCCTCACAGGTAGGCAGGATCTAGATACCTATGAACTTAAGATGGACCTGCTTCTATGATCAAGCCACTATTCTGTTAAAAACTCATTTTTGCTATTTGCTCTCTGGAGGTATCATTTGAATCAGATTTTACTACCACACTTAAGACTTCTAAGGATGTATCTGTTTGTTTTCATCTAAAGACAACAACAACATACAACAACACAACATACACAACAACAACATTTTCATCTAAAGACAACAACAACAACAACAACAACAACATACATACAGGTGAACACCAGGTCTAAGGCATGTCTGCAACTGAGTTGGGCCAGGCTTATTCAAGGACAGCCCCATGGAGGATATGCTTTCCACGAAGTCCCGAGCAGCCCCTTGTAAGATTGTGTCAGCATGGATGTTGAAATCCCCTAGGACAACCAAACTAGGTGTCTCCAGGAGAACATCTGCCACGACCTGAAGCAGCTCAGGCAGGGAATCCTTGGTGCAGTGGGGAGGAATCCTGTACTGCCCCTATTGTCCAACTTCCAGAACATGTACTCAGAAAACTGGATCTTCCCAATAGGACGTCTGGTGCAAACTAATGACTTCCTAAAAACCACTGCAACACCTCCCTCCCCACCCATAAGACCTAGGTTGCTGTGCGTAAGAGAAACCTGGTGGACAAGCAGCGGCAAGGACCGGCCCATCTGCTTCATCCAACCAAGTCTCTCTTACACATGCCAGGTCAAGTCCTCCATCCACGATCAAGTCATGGATGACAGCCGTCATGTGAGTCATTGACCTGGCATTGCACAACAGCTCCTTAAGGTCGTGTGGGTCTCCCTTGTTGATTCCAGTATCCTTCTAGTCAGGATCAGACCCGGAGGCAGAGATATCCTTCAAACAACGACTCAACCTGCCTCGGGAATGATGTGGTCTGGTCTTCGCGTAACTCCTCCTCCTGCCTCTGAGATTGGGTGTCCCAGTGCATTTGCCCCTGTTGGCTGGGGCCCACTCCCAGGCAGCATTGACCATCTCCCCTTAAGAACAATTTATAAACAATACAATAACCAAAAAAACCGTGGGGAGGGGGGAAATAAAATTATACCTAAACTAAACCGGAGCTGGATCCTCTTCAAAAGGATTCTGGTTTTTCCAATTGCAAACATCCGCGCTTGTAAACGGCGCATGTTGCATAGTAAAAGTGCGTGGAGGCTGGTTGCCCTTGGCGTTAAGCGGCTCCAAGGGGTCATACACCCGGCGGAGTGGGGCCACCAGATTGGACCAGGCAGGGGTATGGGGCCTTTGGGTTTTTTACCCCGAAAAAAAATACCCTTTTGTACTGCCTTTTTGTCCACTTCACCTCCTTTTCTAAGTCCTTCTAAATTCTTCAATCCCAGCAACATTTTCCTCCTCGCTTTCCTCCTCATCCTCTCTCTTTTGAAGTACGTTAACAAGGTAACACAGGTGATAATTGCAGAAGATTGCAGGTGATACTCTGGCATCTAAAATCATTCACACAAACAGAAAGCTTAAAAGCACAAAAAACATGTACCAGATGCTGGCTTTTCTCAAGGTTAAATGTGATTATAGCATGTTGTTGTTGTTGTTTAGTTGTGTCCGAGTCTTCGTGACCCCATGGACAAAAGCACGCCAGGCACTTCTGTCTTCCACTGCCTCCCGCAGTTTGGTCAACGATTATAGCATATACACACACAAATTGCAGGCAAAGATTAAATCACAAAAGAATGAGATCCTCTCGGAAGGTAGTATACTACTGTGATTATCCTACCTTTGCCTCTAAGATATGCTTGTTTTAAATTCTTTCTGCAGAATATTCACTGCGAAAGGGAGCTTTGTTGGGCTGCACTTGAAAGTTGATTGACTTTTTTCTGACAGTTTCCCCCTATTATTTATCTGCAAGTAATTTTAATCTTGATACACATATTCACGTACTTAATTGACTTAGGACAGTGGTTCAGCTAAAATTAGGGCACTACAGTAGGTTAAGTGCTACCTGCTGTATGGCTGAATTTTCTTATAAGAAAACATCTGATAACAGTTTGAAAGGGTATTCCTATTAAACAGGAGGAATAAGCAACTAATGCTGACTTTCAGATAAGTGACATCAGAACTCAAATAAACAGCAAAGAAAGAGCACACACTGTATTCAGAATGTTTAAGAACCCACAGTAGACACTGACTTGATGACTATGCTGAGTAAGTATAAACTCATTTCTGCATCTGAATGGCATACAGAAGGAGACAGAGTGCAACTCAACTTCTAACACCAACTTTTTGCATATCTAATTAGATTAATTAAGATTCCCGGCCAACGCACCAAGAAATGTAGCCTTATTAGACTTTACCAATTGGTAGGGTGAGTGTTGCTCCCAGAACAGGGAGGAAGGAGTCAAATGACACTGAGGTTTGGTTCAGAGAAAGAGTTTATTCTGCTCTCCAGATAGCAGAAGGCATATATATATCTCTTGAAGTGTCTCAGTTGGAGTTGGAGAAAAGGACTCATAGCTGCTCACCTGGGAACAAAGGCTGCACCCAGAAGTATCGCCAAAGCATAATCCTGCTCCTTAAAGGATCCTGTCAAGAGAAGAAAATAGGCATTTTTGCAGATAATGTGTCCTTAGACATTTGTTCATTGTCATTCACTTTCCCTACTTGGGAACCAGACATTGGTTGGCTCACCCAGCTCTGATGAAAAGGCTAGAGCTGAATGGTATCAGCATGGGGATGGCACTCCAGTCCACAATACCAGACACCCTCAGAGACACATTGAACTTTGAAGGACAACTTCTATGGGGTGAGGCAACAATCCCGTCTTCTGGAACCTGACAGAAGAATTCCAGGGCTTGCAGAATGAATGGCCACCAAGAAACCAAAGAAATGAAGGTGGCTTTGCTCCTGTCCTTCCTCAAAATCGACCACCTAGTATATATAGACACCCTTATTTGTTCAAACAAATCCAAGAGAATATGTGACAGGAAATTTGTTAGGGGTCTGTTGGCCAGGGCCCTCCAAGGAATGCCAAGCAGGCAGTGAAGTCAGGCCTTAATACTAGTGTATGCTGGAAAGTCAGCAGAGAACTGATGTCAACAGTACTCTTGCACATTTCTGTGCTCCATGTGTGTCTGCTATTAGCCAATTCTATGGTTACTCTGTAGGAGTTGCAACCCACTGGCAAATCTAAGCCAATTGGGAATTTACGCAAAGCGCATGTGCTGGGGGTTTTCCAACTCCATTCTTCCCAACTTCTGCCTAAGTGTAGCCGCCTGCAATGTTGACTCCTTGACGCTCCTACTAACTTGGGAATCGCCCTTCTCGGCTGCTGCTCCCATTCTTCTAGGCGCCCCCGCCGGTACTCGCGGCTCGAGGGCCCGCCTGCGGGCGGCTGAAACGGCGACGCAGCGCCCTCTGGCGGGCGCGGCGGAAAGACCCTCCCGCCAAGCCTCGAGGTGGCGGCGGAGTGTTTGCCTCTGGAGAGGGAGGCGGGCTCTGGGCTCCGTGCGCGCGCAGCGGAAACGTCCTCCGCCGGTGACGTCACCCGGGCCTTGCGGAAAAGGCGGTGCGGGAGTCGCCGCCGCCGGGGCCGCTGCAGAAGGGTGAGTGGCGAGGGCGGGACGGGGCCGCGCGCTCCTTTCCTCGGCTGCCCTCGTCGCGCGCCTTGGCTCCCGAGGCCGCGCCTCCCCGGGCGGGAACGCTGCGGGTGCGCGAGGGAGGAGGGCGGCCCCCGGGGGCTGGGAGAGCCGGGCTGCTGTGGCCGAGAGGGCCGCCGCCCGCGCGAAGGGCTGCTCTGCCGGGCGCCGCTGAGGAACAAAGGCGGGGAGCGGGGAGCCCAGGCAAGCCCGGCTGGGGGCGCGGCGCTCAGGGAGCCGCTGCCTGTGGGAAAGAGCCCTGGAGGCGAGGAGCGCCTTCTCCTGCCCCCCTCGCCCTGGGGGCCCTTCTCCCAAGGCACCCTTCTGGGCCAGTCAGAGGCGACCGAGTGCGGGGCCCCCAGGCTGTGCCCGCCTCGCGGAGGATTGGGGTGGTCTCCCTGTCTTACGTGGCCATGGGGTGCCTGCTTCTTAAAAAGCCGACACTGGATCCATCGGTTTCCAATAAGCACCAAGGGGTGGGTGGGGTGGGGTGGAGAGGGTTGTAGCAAAACTAGTTCAAGTGTTCCTGGGTGACCTGGTCATTTGGCTCCCTTTCAGTCTGGATTCAGGCTTGGTTTTGAAACTGAATCATTCCTGGTCACTGATGGATTTGGGGGGGGGTAGGGAGAGAATAACCTTTTTCTCTTGTTACAGATAGGTAGCCGTGTTGTATAGCAATTTTTTTTTTGCTTTTTCTCTTGATCTCAGTGACTTTTGATACCAGTGGTCGTGCTGGATCAGCTGTGTGGGATTTGTATTGGAGGCAGGGTATTCCAGTGGCGCCATTCCTACCTGCACAGTTGAGTTCCCAAGATTGGCATTGAAGGGTTGCTCCTTGACCCCATAGTAAATGTGTTACGGTGTTTTGCAGAGCACCACATTGTCCCCAAAGCTGTTAAAACATGTACAGTATATGCAGCTGTTAAGAGCAGTCATTGGAAATTGTGGAGCATCTTGTGGGGGCTTGTAGAAAGAAAGTTAAAAATGGCCAACTATCCCTCAAACATCTAGCCTTGAATGCTTTGTATCTTATGTCTTCATTATATGAATTAATATCTGAGTGCTTTGATTTTTTTGTTGCAGTTTATTTTGTATCTTGTTTATAAATGAAAAATCAGAAACAAAACACAGTGAGTCTTCCTTCAACATTCCTGAAGGTCTTCATCTGTGGAATGTTCCTTTCTTGCCTACCTTTCCCCCTAAGTCAGATGTATATATTTAAGATCTATTAGTGTATTTATAACTATTTTGAACTGTATTCAGATGCTCAGTGGTTGCAGTTATGATTTTTATTTGTAGTTCTGTTTTTTCTTCTAAAAACTTTAGCATTGCTTTTTAAAATATTAAGTAAATGCCTTTAAATAAAATGTAAAATACATCATGTAGACTGTCTCCTTCATTGGCTAGAATCCATAGTAGCACCTATAAGTAGACTTCTGCTCAGGGAATAATTTCACCAGCAGAAGGGAGAGAGAGATGACGACTGCTGATTTCCTTCCCCCTGCAGTGTCTAGTACCCAGAATCAGCTCTGGAGAGTTGGGAGACATCAGCGAAATCTCTTCCCTTTTGCCAGTGGATCCCTCCACTGGATTAAAGGCCTCTAGTTCCATTACATTTGGGGAGCAAAGTAAGACTTTTAAAGAAGTTCACTGATAACATTGAGGATATTTCAGTTATATGCATCTAGAGTTCAGGGATGGTGTCTGTGTTGTGCTAATCTTTAAAATCCTTTTCTAAGGTGACTTTGCTAAGCTAACTTGGATAATGGCAAAGATGGTAAGAAGACAGTGTGCATTTTGCCCAGATGATGAAGAATGTGCCATTATGTATGTTGCTGAAGGACAGAACCTTGCCGTTCATCAGGATTGTTTGGTGAGGATTAATTCATTTTTCTTTTTACACAAAACCCAAAAAGGGTTCTCTAATTATTGTTACTAATAAATTTCAGCAATAGTTTTTCTCTAATAAGCATATAAACTACAATAACTTCCACAACCATTCCTCCCTATTAAACAATAATTATTTCCATCTTTTTCCACACAAGAGTCTGCCCCTATGATTATATATTAAAATAACAGTTCATACTGTTTTTTTATTATGTATTTGTAAATTCACACCCAGTTCCATATCCTCCCATCCCATTTCCTGTTGTATTTGCCATGGTTTTCCATCCTGATTTTTAAATAAATATCTTCTTAAAGCCAGAAAGTAGCTCACATACCAGATGTAAATTTCCATCGGCAGACAGAGAAACCTCTCTAAGACATAAATTATAACCGTCTCAGAGAGATTGGAGAACAGGAGGCTTTTGCCAACCCTATGCTCATTAGGGCTCTCATGTGGCTTTGGGGCAAGATGTTGATTCCTCTGCTCTTAAGTTGCTCACCCCCATTCAGGTTCCAAGGAGCTTCTCGGTCTCCCAACTTTTAGTAAACAACTTTTCAGAGCATCAGAGGTTAATTCCCTGTCAGAGTGAATTCAATAGCCAAAATGTATGTCTGGCTATCAATCACCATGCAGCCATCTCTGTTGGCAACCTGCCAACAGAAGACATTGAGTCCACGTTGTTCCCTCCCTGGAAGTCTCCCTTCCCAGCTGCATCTGCTGTTCTTAAAGCCATGGATGGCCTAGGTGAGGCTGTTGCTCAGCTGGACTTGATTATTATTATTATTAATTAAATTTGCATACCACTCTTCATCCATAGATCTCGGGGTCTAAGATACATCTGGTATAGGATGTGGAAGGCTCGTCTCTTTTTATAGTGTTAGTAAGGCAGTTTCTATGCCACATTCAATCCTGAATCCCAGCTGAAATGGATCCAGGAAACCAGTTTCATACAAGAGTGCCTGCCTCTAGTCAGATCTGTTGTTGGACTACAACTCCTTGACCACTGCCACTGGTCATGTTGGCTGGAATTGATGGAAGTTGGTACTCCAAAACATTTTGAGGGCATAAGGCTGGGGAAGGCTGTTGCATACCAATGCATTCTCTTTCTATGGTTCTCTTTCTATAGAATACTACCTGTGGGACAAATGACAAAATAGCAGAGGAGCTTAGTTGTAATATAAAGATTGGTCTCATAGTTAAACTAGATGGCATAACTAAATTACCAGCTCTGTTGCCACTTCAATAGTAATTTTAACTGCTTTAAAATTCTGTAGATATTTAGTGACAATTTCTGTCACAATTGCACCTATTATTATTGTTGTTGTTGTTATTAATAATATCCTGCCCATCTGGCTGGGCTTCCCCTAGTCACTTTGGGCGGCTTCTAACACTTATAAAAACCAAGTATAATGGGGGATGACCACCTCCCCTGTCTTTGCTCCTTTGCTTACTACCGGTTCCTGCATTGTCAGTGATTGGACTAGCTGACCTTTGGGTCCCTTCCAACTTTGGAATTCTATGATTCCACCATTGCTCTTTAACTGAGGAGGCTCTTGAAAAATGTCACTCTTGTTCTGTGGCATGCGTGCCTGTTTGTGTGTGCATGTAGAGTTCACCTTTTGTTCTATTTATCACCTAGTAACACAAAGAGGGCCCTTGGGGTCACCAGATGTTGCCAGTGGAGACTGGCAAGTGTTGGGAAATAAGCTGTGCAGATGGGGAACCAAATAATGCAATTGCAACTTGGTACTGCTTTCTAATATTTGGCTACTTCATTGTAGCAATGACTGTCTTCAAGCGTACTATATACCGTATTTTTCGCACCATAGGACGCACTTTTTCCCCTCCAAAAATGAAGGGGAAATGTGTGTGCGTCCTATGGTGCGAATGCAGGCTTTCGCTGAAGCCTGGAGAGCGAGAGGCATCGGTGCACACCGACCCCTCTCGCTCTCCAGGCTTTAGGAAGCTATCCGCAAGCCTTGCAAGCCCGGCGGGAGTTCCCGCGGGCTCACAAGGCTTGCGGGCAGCAGCCTGCAGCCCCGGCAAGTGTCCGCAAGCCTTGCGTGCTGGCGGGAGGTCCCGCCGAGCGCGTGAGGCTTGGGGCGGCAGCCTGTCACCCGAAGCACGGGGAGCCCCCCCGAGGGCTTTCCGTGCTTCGGGCGAGTGTCTGCAAGCCTTGCGCGCCCGGCGGGAGGTCCCGACGGGCGCGCGAGGCTTGGGGCGGCAGCCTGTCGCCCGAAGCACGGGGAGGCCTCCGGACGGCTCTCCGTGCTTGGGGCGACAGGCTGCAAGCCTTGCGCGCCCGGTGGGAGGTCCCGACAGGCGCGCGAGGCTTGGGGCGGCAGCCTGTCGCCCGAAGCACGGGGAGGCCTCCGGAGGGCTCTCCGTGCTTGGGGCGACAGGCTGCAAGCCTTGCGCGCCCGGCGGGAGGTCCCGACGGGCGCGCGAGGCTTGGGGCGGCAGCCTGTCACCCGAAGCTTCGGGCGAGTGTCTGCAAGCCTTGCGCGCCCGGCGGGAGGTCCCGACGGGCGCGCGAGGCTTGGGGCGGCAGCCTGTCACCCGAAGCACGGGGAGCCCCCCGAGGGCTCTCCGTGCTTCGGGCGAGTGTCTGCAAGCCTTGCGCGCCCGGCGGGAGGTCCCGACGGGCGCGCGAGGCTTGGGGCGGCAGCCTGTCGCCTGAAGCACGGGGAGGCCTCCGCAGGGCTCTCCGTGCTTCGGGCGAGTGTCTGCAAGCCTTGCGCGCCCGGCAGGAGGTCCCGACGGGCGCGCGAGGCTTGGGGCGGCAGCCTGTCACCCGAAGCACGGGGAGGCCTCCGGAGGGCTCTCCGTGCTTGGGGCGACAGGCTGCAAGCCTTGCGCGCCCGGCGGGAGGTCCCGACGGGCGCGCGAGGCTTGGGGCGGCAGCCTGTCGCCCGAAGCACGGGGAGGCCTCCGCAGGGCTCTCCGTGTTTCGGGCGAGTGTCTGCAAGCCTTGCGCGCCCGGCAGGAGGTCCCGCCGGGCGCGCAAGACTTGGGGCGGCAGCCTGCACCCCGAAGCATGCGGAGCCCTCCGGAGGGCGCCCCGTGCTTCGGGCAGGTGTGCGCAAGGCTTGGGGCGGCAGCCGCGGCTGGGGGGGGGGAATAAATTTTTTTTATTCATTTCCCCCCCCCCAAAAAAAAAACGAGGTGCGTCCTATGGGCCGGTGCGCCCTATAGAACGAAAAATACGGTATACTGTCAGGGAAGAGTTAGAAGTTTTCAGTTTCTCAGAGGGAGAAAGCATTCCCCAAGGGGGGAAGGAGAGCAGTGAATCTAATAGAAGGGAGCAAGAGGAACAACAGGGAGGGACCGGCTGTTCCCAGGAAAGGCAAGGGTTCAGTTCTAGCTCAGATTGGGAGGAGGGGAGATACAAGCCAGCTCTAGCCAGGAGGTTAGAAAAAAGAGCGGGAAAGCGAAGGGAAAGGCGCCTTCGCCATTTTGAGGGTGGCTGGTCATGGAGAAGCAGAGCTCAGAAGGTATCTGAAAGAAGTGACTCTGAGGAATAATAGTTAAGAACCGTTTATAAGAATGTTTTGTTAATACACAATAAAAAGTTATAAAAGAACAAGAAGTGTTTGTGTGGTGATCTGAAGAGGACAACGACCAGGCCTGACATATACTATGGTTCTTTCCTACCTACATTGCATGGTAGAGGGAGGTGAGATGAAGAGAAAGCTTCCTTTGTGAGCTGGGTTGACTATCTTATCCTATTTCAGTGCATCCCTTATTCAGTTTAGATACAGGGTTCTTGAACAGCGCCCTGTCTTCTAGGAGACTGGAACAGCAAGGGGTGGTATGCTCAACCTGGAAAAGTAGTAGTTAAAATAAAATCCAAGTATATACATTATTTTGAATAGTTCTTAATTGCAGATAAGTTGCAGATAACCATGCAAAAGAAACTAACATTGTGCAAATCTATGAGAGAACACTTAAATCAAATCTCTTCCCAACTGTTGCTGCTGTTCCTTATTGCTTCTTTGTAGTATCTCCTGGTTTGATTTTTACTTCCTTTTAATTTATGTTTTTATTTTTAGCTATATTCCTCTGGATTTGTGGAATCTGAAGAACATAACCCTGAGAATCTCGATATAAGGTTTGATGTGGCTTCAGTAACGAGTGAAATAAAAAGAGGAAAGAGGCTGGTGAGACACCAACCTTTTACATTTTTATGTGTATAAAAGCAGACTATGCAGAGTTAGTTCAGAATTATTTCTTTTGATGCTAAGGTCAGAGTTATTTAGTTAAGAGGCATATACTGGCAAGTATTCTGAGAAATAGCGCTGGCTAGCCAGATGCAGCTTTGTCACGCTGGCCACGTGACCCGGAAGTGTCTCTGGACAGCGCTGGCCCCCGGCCTCTTGAGTGAGATGGGCGCACAACCCCAGAGTCTGTCAAGACTGGCCCGTACGGGCAGGGGTACCTTTACCTTTACTTATTCTGAGAAAAGAACACTTAAACACAGGGGTCAGCAAACTTTTTCAGCTGAGGGCCAGTCCACTATCCCTCAGACCTTGTGGGCGGCCGGATTATATTTTGGGGGGGGAAATGAACAAACTCCTATGCCCCACAAATAACCCAGAGATGCATTTTAAATAAAAGGACACATTCTACTCATGTAAATACATGCTGATTCCCAGATTGTTCTCGGGCTGGATTTAGAAGGCGATTGGGCCAGATCCAGCCCCCGGGCCTTAGTTTACTTACCCATACTTTAACATAATGCTCCTCAAAAAAACCAACCCTGCCATTGTAATAGCAATGAAAGACTTGCTTTGTTTGGCAATCACTCTTCCTCAACAGATTTCTCCAAAATGAAGGGAGAAGCAGTAGTCTTGGCTAAATGTCTGGCTTTTCCCCTCAAAGCATCCCTTGTGCACTCTTAAGAACTGTACATAAAATGCCATCAAAGGGATAAAAAATGTTAGCACCAATTTGAAGTCTGAATTCTTACCATCATCAGATATACATCCTATTGTATATAAGGTAACTGTAGTCTTGATTGCAAATTACATTACCCAGTGCTTTTCTACTAGAAATGTAATAGCTGCTGGCACCTGTCTGTCTCGAAGTGACCTTCCCGGGGCACATGCCTGGGCAGTGTATCTGAAGGTCCTGGGCTGCTCAGACAACAAATCCCCTGTGCCTCTCAATCTCGTTGATGGGGTCCAAAGGAAAACAGAGGCAAACAAGGCACCATCCAACTGTCTTGGGGACTACACTCCAGATTTGTGTAGGGTTTACTATTCCTTAGATTTTTCTTCTCCCGAAGGTATCCTACAAGGGCAGCAGAAGGCTCCTTCTACTTGATGGGCTCCCTTCCCAGGTTGATGAGCCCCATCTGCCCCTCACTTCCTTCAACAGCACATGCAGAAAACCGCCTTCTTAACCATTGGACCCACTCTTGGTCTTGTCCGCTCAATCGGTTGGAGCCTCTCTTTGCATGCAAAGAAAGTCCTTAATCCACTAAAGGTTTGAGACCCATTGGCTCCATACACCTGGTTTAGCCACCCAGTCAAAGCCATTTCCCGGGCTGGGGCTGCTGTCACATGCTGACAGCTTCTGAGAGGTGAGAGCTGAGGGCACGGTGAGGACCAGAGGTGGACAAACTACCTCAGAAGGAGCAGGATGTGTCCCCCCACCAGAGGTACTACCCCACTCATAGCACCCCACAAATGGAGTATATGGGATGTTATCAATAGACAATTTAATAATTCATTCATTGAAATAATTGTATGGAGATACCATGAAGGCTGTGACCACATATTTTTAAATTAAAGAATATAAATGCAAAGAAGTGTGGGGTAGAGGCCCAGGCTAGCCAAACCATTAGCTTGACAGAAGCAAAGCATTTCTCGTAACCAAATAATTTAAAAAATGTTTCTCTAGTTAAAATTGCAATAGCGAGTTAGTAATGATTGGAGAAAGTTACACTGCAATTTTAACCCCTGTTCCTGGCTGTAAGTCGCATTGAATTCAGGTAGGACTTACTTATGAGTAGCCATGCCAAAGACTGTGGTTTAAAAATTTTGGTTCACTGAAAGCTAAGATTGCTAACATCAGAACCAACCTGATATGGTACAGTTTGTTTAGACTCAAAAATCCATTTTTTGCAGATATGCAATTTCTGTCGCAAGAAAGGAGCCACTGTGGGCTGTGAGATAAAAAACTGTCGCAGAAGTTACCATTATTTCTGTGCTTTGTGTGATGATGCTGCAATAGAAACGGATGAAATTCAAGGCATTTACCGGTATTTAACAAATTCTTTTCTAAAATTTGTTGCATTTTGAGAATTTTCTTCCATTTATCTTTTACTTTGACACCATTATTGGGGTGGTTGGGTGGTACTGTCTTTGCCTGTTGGTGGCACCCGTCTGTCTGGGGAGACAATGCAGGAGTGTTCCTTTGCGGGTGAAGTCAAATTGCTGGAAGATCACAGCACCTGCTGTGGCACCTAATGGCCAGATAATAGACCAGGGGCTGACAAGGTTTACCTCGCCTGGGCCGGTTCACTCCAGCGGAGATCCCTACGTGGGCCGGATCGCATTCACACTTGATTTCTGGCATCTGCGCAGACACGATTTCCAGCGTTGGTGTCCGCACAGATGCGATTTCCAGCACCGCAGAAGTAAGTCCCCGTGCGCCGGTTTAGCGCAGCACGTGGGGACTCACTGAGCAGGCGGCTCAGTTCAGAGACGGCTTTTGGGCTGGTTAAACGACCCCCGTGGGCCACTTGTGGCCCATGGGCCTTAGGTTGCCGACCCCTGTAATAGACTACTCAGTCAGTCCCTCTGCTGGCTGAAGGCTTCCATAAGTGAAAGGTTTTTCAAAATTCCCCTTTTGTCCTGCACTCCCATCCACTGCTCCAAAGCACCCCTTAAACCTCTCGAGCAGGTTTGGGGAGACCCAGCAGAGTTGCAGAAATAAGGGGAAGGTAGGAAAATTGGCCCTCTTTCTTTTCACAGAAGCTTCCTCTGCAGTCCAAAAACCTTTCATTAGTGAAAAACACCACCCAATATCTGAAACTAAACAATCCTGAGAACCAGCAAAATAAACTTTTTTATCCCCCAGAATTGGATGTGGGGGATATTCATGATATGCCCCCTTTTATAAGTTGCTCACCTTGGCTGTCAAATCCACCTACAAGGTGGCAGAATTGAGCACTTGCCTTGCCGTGGCAAAGGGGCTTGAATAACTCAGAGAAGCTATGAATTATGCCATGCAGGGCACCCAAGATGGACAGGTCATAGTGGAGAGTTTTAACCAAACGTGAACCACCTGGAGCAGGAACCGGCAAGCCACTCCAGTAACCCTGCCAAGAAAACTCCATGGACAAAGACAACAGGCATATAAAAGTTATGACGCTGGAAGATGAGCCCCTCAGGTCGGAAGGTGTCCAACATGCTACTGAGGAAGAGCGGAGGACAAGTACAAGTAGATTCAGAGCTGATGAAGCGGCTGGGCCAAAGTTGAAAGGTAGCTCAGTTGCGGATATGCCTGGAAGCGAAAGGAAAGTCCAATGCTGTAAAGAAAAATTTTGCATAGGAACCTGGAATGTAAGAACCATGAACCTGGGTAAGTTGGATGTGGTCAAAAATGAGATCGCAAGACTAAATATTAACATCCTGGGCATCAGTGAACTAAAATGGATGGGAAGGGGCGAATTCAGTTTGGATGACCATCATATCTACCACTGTGGGCAAGAATCCCGTAAAAGAAATGGAGTGGCCCTCATAGTCAACAAAAGAGTGGCGAAAGCTGTACTGGGATGCAATCTCAAAAATGATGTCATGATCTCAGTACAAATCCAAGGCAGACCTTTTAACATCACAGTAATCCAAGTTTATGCACCAACCACTGGTGCTGAAGAAACTGAAATTGACCAGTTCTATGAAGACTTAGAACACCTTATAGAAATGACACCAAAGAAGGATGTTCTTCTTATTATAGGGGATTGGAACGCTAAAGTAGCGAATCAAGAGATAAAAGGAACAACTGGCAAGTTTGGCCTTGGAGTTCAAAACAAAGCAGGGCAAAGGCTAATAGAGTTCTGCCAAGAGAACAAGCTGGTCATCACAAACACTCTTTTCCAACAACACAAGAGACGACTCTACACATGGACATCACCAGATGGGCAGCATCGAAATCAAATTGATTATATTCTCTGCAGCCAAAGATGGAGAAGCTCTATACAGCCAGCAAAAACAAGACCTGGAGCTGACTGTGCCTCAGATCATCAGCTTCTTATAGCAAAATTCAAGTTTAAACTGAAGAAAGTAGGAAAAACCACTGGGCCGGTAAGATACCATCTAAATCAAATCCCTTATGAATACACAGTGGAAGTGAGGAACAGGTTTATGGATTTAGATTTGCTGGACAGAGTGCCTGAAGAACTATGGATGGAGGCTTGCAACATTATTATTTTTTTGTAATAATTTTTATTGATTTTCAACACAAATAAACAATTTTATCCAAGTTTCCACAAATTATCTCTTTTTGGACTTCCTTCAGCTTCTCTGACAATCATCCATCTTTACCTCTTAATTACGCATTTCTTCTATTTAGTATTGCCATCAGTCTTCCCTCCCACTTCTATTTCTTTTAACACTACGTCTTAACTTTCACAGTGCTTCTTAAAACCCCACTAGCGTTGTTTGCACATCACATATATTTTTCAGATATTCCACAAATTTCCCCCCGTCCTCGATGAACTTTTGGTTTCTAAGATACCTGATTTTTCCAGTTAGCTTGTCCAATTCTGCATAATCTGTCAATTTCAATCTCCATTCTTCTATCGTCGGTATTTCCTCTTGTTTCCATTTCTGGGCCAATAGAATTCTTGCTGCTGTAACTGCATATTGGAAGAGTTTACAGTCATTTCTTCTTATCTCCTTTCCTGTGATCCCTAAAAGAAAAGCCTCTGGTTTCTTTACAAATGTGTATTTTAACATCTTTTTCAACTCATTATATATCGTCTCCCAGAAACTTTTCACTTTCTTACAATCCCACCACATATGATAAAACATTCCTTCTTTTTCTTTACATTTCCAACGTCTTAAACATTTTTGCTAATTTTACCGGTGTGATGTACCATCTATAAAACATTTTCATAACATTTTCCTTCAACGCCGTACATGCAGTAAATTTTAGATTTTCTTTCCACAATTTTTCCCAATCATCAAATTGAATATTATAACCAAAATCTTTGGCCCATTCTATCATTACCGATTTAACCTCTTCATCTTTCATATACCATTCCAACAATATCTTATACATTTTTGATAAAATTTTACAATCATTATTTATTATGTCTGTTTGAAACTTTGAATCTTTTTCTACATATCCACTTTCTTTTATATCTTTTTTAAACATTTCATTGACCTGAAAGTAATGCAACCAATCGTAAACATACTCTTTAACTTGTTCATATGGTTTTACCGTATTTTTCGTTCTATAGGGCGCACCGGCCCATAGGACGCACCTCGTTTTTTGGGGGGGGGGGAATGAATAAAAAAAATTTATTCCCCCCCCCAGCCGCGGCTGCCGCCCCAAGCCTTGCGCACACCTGCCCGAAGCACGGGGTGCCCTCCGGAGGGCTCCGCATGCTTCGGGGTGCAGGCTGCCGCCCCAAGTCTTGCGCGCCCGGCGGGAGCTCCCGCCGGGCGCGCAAGGCTTGCAGACACTCGCCCGAAGCACGGAGAGCCCTCGGGGGGCTCCCCGTGCTTCGGGTGACAGGCTGCCGCCCCAAGCCTCGCGCGCCCGTCGGGACCTCCCGCCGGGCGCGCAAGGCTTGCAGCCTGTCGCCCCAAGCACGGAGAGCCCTCCGGAGGCCTCCCCGTGCTTCGGGCGACAGGCTGCCGCCCCAAGCCTCGCGCGCCCGTCGGGACCTCCCGCCGGGCGCGCAAGGCTTGCAGACACTCGCCCGAAGCACGGAGAGCCCTCGGGGGGCTCCCCGTGCTTCGGGTGACAGGCTGCCGCCCCAAGCCTCACGCGCTCGGCGGGACCTCCCGCCGGCACGCAAGGCTTGCGGACACTTGCCGGGGCTGCAGGCTGCTGCCCGCAAGCCTTGTGAGCCCGCGGGAACTCCCGCCGGGCTTGCAAGGCTTGCGGATAGCTTCCTAAAGCCTGGAGAGCGAGAGGGGTCGGTGTGCACCGATGCCTCTCGCTCTCCAGGCTTCAGCGAAAGCCTGCATTCGCACCATAGGACGCACACACATTTCCCCTTCATTTTTGGAGGGGAAAAAGTGCGTCCTATGGTGCGAAAAATACGGTAGTTTCCATTTTCCTCCTTCTTTAATTACTATTTCACCGTATGTAATCCATTTGCCTCTCATATTAATTTTCTTTACACTCATAACCTCTAACGGAGATAACCAGTGTGGAACTCTTGGTTCTAATAGGTTTTTGTACCTATCCCATATCTCTATTAACGGACTCCGGAAAATGTGGTTCTCAAAGCCTTTATGGATTTTCTTCTTCCCACACCATAGATACGCGTGCCATCCAAATCTGTTATCAAAACCTTCCAAATAATAATAATAATAATAATAATAATAATAATAATAATCTAATAAGGAGGCTTGCAACATTATACAGGAGGCAGCAACAAAAACCATCCCAATGAAAAGGAAATGCAAGAAAGCAAAGTAGCTGTCCAACGAGGCCTTACAAATAGCGGGGGATAGAAGGCAAGCAAAATGCGAGGGAGATAGTGAAAGACAGAGGAAATTGAATGCAGATTTCCAAAAAATAGCAAGGAGAGACAAGAAGGCCTTCTTAAACGAGTAATGCAAAGAAATAGAGGAAAACAACAGAATGGGAATAACCAGAGATCTGTTCAAGAAAATTGGAGCTATGAAAGGAACATTTCATACAAAGATTACCATAATAAAGGACAAAAGTGGTAAGGACCTAACAGAAGCAGAAGACATGAAGAAGGGGTGGCAAGAATACACAGAGGAATTATACCAGAAAGATATGGATGGCTCGTACACCCCAGGTAGTGTAGTTGCTGAGCTTGAGCCAGACATCCTGGAGAGTGAAGTCAAATGGGCCTTAGAAAGCACTGCAAATAACAAGGCCAGTGGAAGTGATGGTATTCCAGCTGAACTACTTAAAATTTTAAAAGATGGTGCTGTTAAGGTGCTACACTCAATATGCCAGCAAGTTTGGAAAACTCAGCAGTGGCCAGAGGATTGGAGAAGTCTACATCCCAATCCCAAAGAAGGGCAGTGCCAAAGAATGCTCCAACTACCGCACAATTGCACTCATTTCACACGCTAGCAAGGTTATACTTAAAATTCTACAAGGAAGGCTCAAGCAGTATGTGGACCGAGAACTCCCAGAAGTGCAAGCTGGATTTAGAAGAGGCAGAGGAACCAGAGACCAAATTGCAAACATGCGCTGTAGAGTTCCAGAAAGACATCTACTTCTGCTTCATTGACTATGCAAAAGCCTTTGACTGTGTCGACCACAGCAAACTATGGCAAGTTCTTAAAGAAATGGGAGTGCCTGATAACCTCATCTGTCTCCTGAGAAATCTCTATGTGGGACAAGAAGCTACAGTTAGAACTGGATATGGAACAACTGATTGGTTCAAAATTGGGAAAGGAGTCAACAAGGCTGTATATTGTCTCCCTGCTTATTTAACTTATATGCAGAATTTATCATGCGAAAGGCTAGGCTGGATGAATCCCTAGCCGGAATTAAGATTGCCGGAAGAAATATCAACAACCTCAGATATGTGGATGACACAACTTTGATGGCAGAAAGTGAGGAGGAATTAAAGAACCTTTTAATGAGGGTGAAAGAGGAGAGCGCAAAATATGGTTTGAAGCTCAACATCAAAAAAACGAAGATCATGGCCACTGGTCCCATCACCTCCTGGCAAATAGAAGGGGAAGAAATGGAGGCAGGGAGAGATTTTACTTTCTTGGGCTCCATGATCACTGCAGATGGTGACAACAGTCACGAAATTAAAAGACACCTGCTTCTTGGGAGAAAAGCAATGACAAAGCTAGACAGCATCTTAAAAAGTAGAGACATCACCTTGCCAACAAAGGTCCGTATAGTTAAAGCTATGGTTTTCCCAGTAGTGATGCATGGAAGTGAGAGCTGGACCATAAAGAAGGCTGATCGCCGAAGAATTGATGCTTTTGAATTATGGTGCTGGAGGATACTCTTGAGAGTCCCATGGACTGCAAGAAGATTAAACATATCCATTCTGAAGGAAATCAGCCCTGAGTGCTCACTGGAAGGACAGATCCTGAAGCTGAGACTCCAGTACTTTGGCCACCTCATGAGAAGACTCCCTGGAAAAGACCCTGATGTTGGGAAACATGGAGGGCACAAGGAGAAGGGGACGACAGAGGACGAGATGGTTGGACAGTGTTCTCGAAGCTACCAGCATGAGATTGACCAAACTGCGGGAGGCAGTGGAATACAGGAGTGCCTGGTGTGCTCTGGTCCATGGGGTCACGAAGAGTCGGACACGACTAAATGACAACAACAACAACATGAACTCGGAGATATTGAAGAGTCAACAAAAGCGCTTCATTTAGGTTGCCATCCTATACCTGCTTACGTCTCAGTAGGCATTAAAAGTCTTGTGTTGGATTTCGTGGGAAATATGCTGAATAAATTCTAAGCAGGGAGTGCCAGGGAAAAACCCAAGCTATTCATTTTAAATAATTTTGATTAGCTGGCTTGATAGACAGAGATGTGAGGCTTTGTAACTTGAAGGGCAGGAACTTTTGTCATGAGAACGTGGAGGCTCTTGTGAATAGTCATAAGAATTCAGATATTGGGATTTCCTCTGTTGTTTTGGAGTCACTGGGACACTGGCATGATGGAGGGACCAGAGGCAATTGAGCTACCAGGGAACAGCTGTTTTCAAGTGGTAACCAAGTTATTTCTTTTCACCTTCTAAATTGTGAAGAATTTCTTGTCTGGCAGAATTGAAATTTATAGCTAGAGAGAGCTAATTTGAATGGAATTTTACAGACCTGACTAGTTTTACTTTCTACAATAGTTTGTTTTTGTTTTATTTAAAGCATCCCAGAATGGCTTACAAGCGTACAAGGTAAAAGACACAACACAGAAAGGAGAAGGGATTGAGAGAGAGGAGGAAAAAAGTACCTAGCTACTAGTGCTTGATTACAGAGTTCTTCCTGTGTCCAGACGGAATGGCAATGGCTCAAAGAGGAGGAGCCAGAGGTTGCTTGGGCCTCAACTGAGCAGATGGAGCTGGATTCTCAGCAGAACTGACAGCCTGACCAGCCGACTTAATTTTCATAATTTATTTTTTCATTGCCTAGCAAAAAGTAGTTTAAAAACTTGCTCAGTTCTTAGAATTAATTTTGATATTACCTGCCAGCAAATTGAAGTTTCCCCTGAAATTGCCTTGGAGACAGGTTAATTAGACACCTGCATTTGTTTCCCACCTCAGAGTCATCTAAAACTTAGTGTGACATCAGCGTAGACAACTGGGAGAGAACACCAAGATCCCCTGAGCCAGAAGAACCTAGTCTCTCCTTCGCACCCCCACCATCAATTTATTAAATTTATTTGCACTAAGAAAGTCCCTGGAGTCCATTCTGCTTGCCTGCTGTGCTGCCCAAACTGCTGTAAACAACACAGCCAGCAAGCATCACTATATATGGGGAGGGGAATTAAAGTTCCATAGAAAAGCATTCAGTGGAGCCCCTCCTTTTGCTTTCTTTTTTTCTTGAAAGCTAACATAGCCAACCAGGGCACCTTAGTTAACCTAGAATGGGGCAGGGCTGATCAGGGCCCGCTACCAGTCGAGTTATGCCATCTGGAGTGAACAGAAAGTGGAAAGGAAATGATGCATTCACTCCCTTTTGATCATGTTTTAACCACAGTTAGTCACCCCCATCCAAGCTGCTCTTCCTCTGTCCTGCTTCTTCCCCCTTCCTTCCTTCCTTCCTCCTCCCCCTCCTCTTTTCAACTGTTATTTCTCCCATTCCAGTCCTCCTCTCTGCTTTTGTTTTTTATCTTTAACATCTTGAAGGTCTTCGTACCTGCTTCCAAGAATCCTTTGTTCATCACAGCCAATCAGGAAGTTTGAGGGGCTTTTGCCTATCTGCTTGGCTTAACACAGGCACACACAAAGTGAGATGGGCTTGGGAAGGGAGGCTCTTCTGCTGTCTCAGCACAGGCTTGTGAACCTTCGTTGAGCGAGTAAAAGGACTTCAGTGTATGGGACCAAGAGTTGCAAATGCTTCACATTCTCCCTCTTTTCTTTAAAAAACAAGGATAATTGAAATGCACAGCCATCAGAGCGTCATGACCTTAAAATAAAATAGTAACGTATATCTTTAGTCATAGTTTTACCTGAAATGTAATACTGAGGAAGTAATGTTTTAACAAAAACAAACCAGGCTGCTGTTGCAAAGAAATTACCCAGTTGAGTCTGATAAATGCAGCAAGCTCAGGAGATAGAGTGAGCACACGGAGGTAGGAAGAGGGTCCATGAGATGTTAAAATAGTTTTTAAACTTAAAAGTAGCAGTGTGAGGCTCTGGTTTTAATCATCAGAGCAATAGTGATTGGTGGGAAGATGTTGAAATTTTCCCTTATGATATTTCCCCCTTTTCCCTTTCTGCCTTTGGGAATTGTTGCTCTGTGTAGCCTGCCTTCAGCCTTCTGTGTGCAACAGTGCAAGGGAAGGAGAAGGCAAGGGCACAAGTGAAAATCCTTGCCTTGACAGGACCTTGACTTAGTGTTGCTTTGGATATAACTCAGAAGCTTTTGGACCCGGTCTCCTCGCCAAGGAGAACTTACATACTTCAATAGTAAGGAATTTTATTTTCTCTGGAAAAAAAATGAATAGATGGCAGAATAATTTGTCACTATTTCATTGGTAAACACTGATCACTCTACATAGCTTGCCTGACACTCATGATTCTTTCTTGCAAAAATAGTACATCAAACCCTTTCTTGAATAGGCACTTGGTGTTGTCTTAGTGCTCCTTTCAGATAAGTATCAGTGGTACCATTCTTCCAGAACTGAACTCTTCACTGTGTCTTACTACATTTATGTACATTTTAATAGAAATGAATGCATTTGTTTATATATTAATTCAATTTCTTTTCTCTCGTTATTTCTCCAATGTATTAGAGTGTTCTGTCCAAACCATGACCCAGTCAAGAAGACAAGCTTTTATGGTTAGTTTTTTTCCTCATCAGACTCTTCTCCATGCTTCAAATAGTCATTTTTAGCAGATGCATTAATGGAATATTTGTTTATACATTCCCCACTATTGAAACCCTTGACAAAAAGTGTGTCAAGAGTGCTTTTATAAAACACTGAAAACCAATGTATTTTTTTTCTCCTACCCATATGAACAAGAGAACTACAAAATACTCACTATACAATTTACCATAGCAGGGGTTTTTTTTGTCAGAGGTTGGTCTGGTTCAGCAGTGATTTCTCCAGTTCAAGTTCCATGTGGAAGAGTTTTTCCAGTGGTTGTTGCTCATCACTGGACCCAATAAATGTTGTTTTCCTGATTTTGTCTCTCTGCAGCTCTTCAGAAAACCAAAGCCACCCTCCCTTCTGCCCTCCACACCAACTAGTGCCTTGTAGATAATTCCCTGCTCACGTAGGTTGGCATCACGCATCAGCTGACATTATTCCTGATTATTCAGAAAATGGCCAGATTCCAATTCATAGAAAATTACAAATTTTCTCATAAGACCCACACAAATTGCCCACAAAGCAGCCTGATACTGTCTCTCTGCTCATTGCACCTGCAACATACATGCAGCTGCTCAGAGACTCTGAACTTCACATTTTGTGCAGGACGGAGGGACAGTTGAGTTGCTGCTTATCTAGCTTTCTTTAAATTGTTGTTTACAGTTTAAAGTAAATGTTGGTTCTTTCAAATGGTGGTATTTTCCTATCCACCAAATTGTACTACACACCAAAATACTTTTGTTCGTTCTTGTTTCTGTTCCTGCCAATTCCAAGACACTTTTCAGAGAGTACTTCCACCACCAACTCATTCTGATTTGACCCATGTTTTCCTTTTTCTTGTTTCTTGATAAAATTGTGCTGGGAGGAGCTTTTAGTACTTGCCTCATGACTGAAATGAGAGAGAGACTCAGGTTGTGGACATGGTGTGTTCTGTGGCTAAAAAGTGAAATGATAGCATGAAACTTGACTATACTGCCCCACAATTCTGTGATTGTTTTTCAAGACTGGTGTGTGACAGTATAGGGTAGTTCTTTGACTTGGCCCAAGGTGCAAAGAGGGGAAAAGAATTTATTGCACTCTTGTGCCAGTATTACTTGGACATTCAAGATACAAGAAGTAGTATTTGCTAACAAATACAAACACACAAAATCTCCATTTTGCCATTATGTCAATTCACTGGATGATTCTTAAGTCCTTATCATTGTAGTTCTTAAAGACAAATTTAAAAAGAAGTAATTCTAATGTGTTCTGTCTGTTTTTATAGTGTATCTTGCTATAACTTACTGAAGTACTATAATAAATTATCTGGTAAAATATAAGCAGCAGCTATCTTATTTCTAGATGAGGACAGCAAGAAGGGACGGCCCCCAATCCTAATAAACTCTTCCTGCAGTGGAACAAAAATGGTAATTAATATATATTTTTAAGCCTTTTTAATGTCTACATCATGCAGTAAGTTTCCTCCAATGAGCCATGCTTCCTTGCTACATTGGTCTCACATGTGATTTAAGTCTGAGTTCTAATTCAGTTTGTTCTTTTTTGACCCGTTTTAGTTTCTGACTGCTGCTAGGTGCTAAATCTTGGGAAATAAAATGTGCATAGTTGAACTGTGTGTGCCACTTTGAGCTGCTTGGAGGAAAAGTGCTATGAATTAATACATGGATTACTTGGGAGATAATTTAGCTTAAGAAACAGCATATGCTTAGTGCAAAGCATGGATAGGATTCAGCTCTAATCTTGTTAACATGTGAAGGTGGGGATTGTTACACTGGAAAAACATGAACATTGTCGTTAGTGTTCTGAACAATACTGATAAATATGCAAACTTGTTTTCAAAAACACTTTTGACAGAATGATAATGAAACAGTTGCAGAAGAGAGCCTACAACAGGTCCTTAAGAGAAAAAATGACCAGCAGAAAGGTAGGACTTCACTGTGTTTGGCACTTGTTAGGATTTCTAGTAGCCTGTTCTGCAGCTTTTTGCCATAAATGTGACTCAAATTACAAAGATGGCCACTCATGATTATTATAGAGACCATTTCCTATACAGTGGTACCTTGGGTTAAGTACTTAATTCGTTCTGGAGGTCCGTTCTTAACCTGAAACTGTTCTTAACCTGAAGCACCACTTTAGCTAATGGGGCCTCCTGCTGCCGCTGTGCCACCGGAGCACGATTTCTGTTCTCATCCTGAAGCAAAGTGCTTAACCTGAGGTACTATTTCTGGGTTAGCGGTATCTGTAACCTGAAGCGTATGTAACCCAAGGTACCATTGTATATATAAATGTGACTTATTATTATTTGTACCCCGCCCCTCTGGCTGGGTTTCCCCAGCCAATCTGGGCGGCTTCCACAAAGACCAAAAATACACTAAGATGTCACACATTAAAAACTTCCCTGAACAGGGCTGCCTTAAGGTGTCTTCTGAATGTCAGGTAGTTGTTTATCTCTTTGACATCTGATGGGAGGGTGGGCGCCACTACCAAGAAGGCCCTCTGCCTGGTTCCCTGTAGCTTTGTTCTCGCAATGAGGGAACCGCCAGAAGGCCCTCGGCGCTGGACCTCAGTGTCCGGGCAGAACAATGGGGGTGAAGATGCTCCTTCAGGTATACTGGGCCGAGGCCATTTGGGGCTTTAAAGATCAACACCAACACTTTGAATTGTGCTCGGAAATGTACCGGAAATGTAGATCTTTCAAGACCGGTGTTATGTGGTCTCGGCGGCCGCCCCCAGTCACCAGTCTAGCTGCCGCATTCTGGATTAGTTGTAGTTTCTGGGTCACATTCAAAGGTAGCCCCACATAGAGCGCATTGCAGTAGTCCAAGTGGGAGATAACTAGAGCATGCACCACTCTGGCGAGACAGTCCGTGGGCAGGTAGGGTCTCAGCCTGCGTACCAGGTGGAGCTGGTAGACAGCTGCCCTGGATACAGAATTGACCTGCGCCTCCATGGACAGCTGTGAGTCCAAAATGACTCCCAGGCTGCGCACCTGGTCCTTCAGGGGCACAGTTACCCCATTCAGGGCCAGGGAGTCCTCAACACCAGCCCGCCCCCTGTCCCCCAAAAACAGTACTTCTGTCTTGTCAGGATTCAACCTCAATCCATTAGCCACCATCCATCCTCCATAATCACATTGTGACCACTAACAGGCCAATAACCTGGACCCATGGGTTTCTGTGGCAGAGGGGAAAGCCACATATAAACACACATTATCTAAACTTTTCGCTTGTTCTTGAGCCTTTGCTGCTGCTGCTTTTCCCTGGTGGAGAAGTGATTGCTGCTTCAAAAAATATTTAAAGCATCCAGGATTTTAGTGTAACTATGACTTGAGAGTATCTTGCAAGCTAAAAAACAAAATGTCTTGAAAGTAAATTACTGCTCTTGCTAGAAAGAGCTTCACAATGCCAGTAGATATGGAACTGTTTGGAAAAGGATGTATTTCTCTCTTAACAGTAAGGATAGACTTTTTAAGGAAGTGTAAGCAGGCTGGGCTTCTTGATGAAATCTTTGAGGAAATGTTAGACACTCTTCACCTTGCACAAGAAAAGCTGATGGATGACAACACTTCTGAAGCAGGTACTGGAAAGTGTTTTTAAGTCACAGCCATTTGGGACAGTTGCTAATTTGAGCTTTTTGGTCCAAGTCATGACCTGTGAATGCTTCCGTAGGGCTTACCTCTCAGGAACAAGACTGCTTGGCCCTGTTAATTTCTCATGTTCTTTTTCCCCAGCCTACTGTTGCAGGATGAGTTTTTGACTCTCCCCTAGAGAGCACAAATGCACAGTTGGGTTTTGGGGCACCCTGTGACCTTCCCTTGCAACAGGTTTTAGTGGAAGCAGAAAGAGAAGACTGGTTAGGTGCAACAGCCCTGATACCCCTGGGTGCAGGGGGAGGTCATGACTTTATTGTATGCATTCATAGACCAGCCTTCACCAAGCATGTCCAGGGTGGGTTACATACAGCTCAATAACCTATTTTTACTGAGTATACAGGTGAAACTAATATATGAGATAGACTCATGACACGCAAAGCGAGATATGCCAAGCCTTTATTTGTTATAATTGTGATGATTATGGCGTACAGCTGATGAAAACTCCAAATTAACAATATCAGAAAATTAGAATATTGTGAAAAGGTGCAGTAGCTATTCAATCCATAACACCTGCAATTGGATCCTGAGCCTTTAAATGGTCTCTCATAGAATCATAGAGTTGGAAGAGACCACAAGGGCCATCGAGTCCAACCCCCTGCCAAGCAGGAAACACCATCAGAGCACTCCTGACATATGGTTGTCAAGCCTCTGCTTAAAGACCTCCAAAGAAGGAGACTCCACCACACTCCTTGGCAGCAAATTCCACTGTCGAACAGCTCTTACTGTCAGGAAGTTCTTCCTAATGTTTAGGTTGAATCTTCTTTCTTGTAGTTTGGAACCATTGCTCCGTGTACGCTTCTCTGGAGCAGCAGAAAACAACCTTTCTCCCTCCTCTATGTGACATCCTTTTATATATTTGAACATGGCTATCATATCACCCCTTAATCTCCTCTTCTCCAGGCTAAACATGCCCAGTTCCCTTAGCCGTTCCTCATAAGGCATCGTTTCCAGGCCTTTGACCATTTTGGTTGCCCTCCTCTGGAAACGTTCCAGTTTGTCAGTGTCCTTCTTGAACTGTGGTGCCCAGAACTGGACACAGTACTCCAGGTGAGGTCTGACCAGACCAGAATACAGTGGCACTATTACTTCCCTTGATCTAGATGCTATACTCCTATTGATGCAGCCCAGAATTGCATTGGCTTTTTTAGCTGCCGCGTCACACTGCTGGCTCATGTCAAGTTTGTGGTCAACCAAGACTCCTAGATCCTTTTCACATGTACTGCTCTCAAGCCAGGTGTCACCCATCTTGTATTTGTGCCTCTCATTTTTTTGGCCCAAGTGCAATACTTTACATTTCTCCCTGTTAAAATTCATCTTGTTTGTTTTGGCCCAGTTCTCTAATCTGTCAAGGTCGTTTTGAAGTGTGATCCTGTCCTCTGGGGTGTTAGCCACCCCTCCCAGTTTGGTGTCATCTGCAAATTTGATCAGGATGCCCTTGAGTCCATCATCCAAGTCGTTGATAAAGATGTTGAATAAGACCGGGCCCAAGACAGAACCCTGTGGCACCCCACTAGTCACTCTTCTCCAGGATGAAGAGGAACCATTGATGAGCACCCTTTGGGTTCGGTCAGTCAGCCAGTTACAAATCCACTGAGTGGTAGCATAGTCAAGACCGCATTTTACCAGCTTCTTTACAAGAATATCATGGGGCACCTTGTCAAATGCCTTGCTGAAATCAAGGTAGGCTACATCCACTGCGTTCCCTTCATCTACCAGGCTTGTAATTCTGTCAAAAAACGAGATCAGGTTAGTCTGACATGACTTATTTTTCAGAAATCCATGCTGACTATTGGTGATCACAGCATTCCTTTCTAGGTGCTCACAGACTGTTTGCTTAATGATCTGCTCCAGAATCTTCCCTGGTATTGATGTCAGACTGACTGGGTGGTAATTATTTGGGTCCTCTCTTTTCCCCTTTTTGAAAATAGGGACAACATTTGCCCTCCTCCAGTCTGCCAGGACTTCGCCTGTTCTCCAGGAATTCTCAAAGATGACTGCCAGTGGTTCTGAAATCACATCTGCCAGTTCTTTTAATACTCTTGGATGCAGTTCATCTGGCCCTGGAGACTTGAATACATCTAGACTAGCCAAGTATTCTTGTACTATCTCCTTAGTTATTCTGGGCTGTGTTTCCTCTGCTGAATCATTTGCTCCAAATTCTTCAGGTCGGACATTGTTTTCTTTATTGGAGAAGACTGAGGCAAAGAAGGCATTGAGGAGTTCAGCCCTTTCTGTGTCCCCTGTTTGCATTTCACCATCTTCTCCTCTGAGTGACCCCACTGTTTCTTTGTTCTTCCTTTTGCGACGAACATACCCATAAAAGCCTTTTTTGTTGCTTTTAACCTCTCTAGCAAGCCTGAGTTCATTCTGTGCATTAGCTTTTCTGACTTTGTGTCTACACGTGCTGGCTATTTGTTTGAATTCCTCTTTGGTGGTTTCCCCCCTTTTCCATTTTTTGTACACATCCTTTTTTAATCTTAACTCAGTTAAAAGTTCTTTAGATTGCCACCCTGGCTTCTTTAGGCACCTTCCATGTTTCCGTCTCATTGGTATTGCCTGAAGTTGTGCTTTTACTATCTTCCTCTTAACAAACTCCCAGCCATCATGAACTCCCTTTCCTTTTAGTATTACTGTCCATGGGATCTCACTCAGCACTTCCCTAAGTTTTATGAAGTCGGCTTTCTTAAAGTCGAGAAATTGAGTCCTAGTATGCTTGGCTGCTCCTTTCCGCTGTATAGTAAACTTCAGAAGAGCATGATCACTCGCGCCTAATGATCCTTCCACTTCTACCCCACTAACCAGGTCATCAACATTGGTTAGGACCATATCTAAAGTGGCTGTTCCTCTTGTTGCTTCTCCCACTTTCTGGACAATGAAGTTGTCTGCAAGGCCAGTGAGGAATCTGTTTGACCTTATGCTCTTGGCTGAGTTTGACATCCAACAAATATCTGGGTAATTGAAGTCCCCCATTACTACTATCTCCCTTCCTTTTGCATGCTTGGCCATCTGTTCCAGGAAGGCATCATCTATGTCCTCCGTTTGGCTTGGGGATCTATAGTAAACTCCCACAATGAGGTCCCTGTTATTCTTCTCTCCCTTAATTTTGACCCAAATGCTCTCACTTTGGCTTTGAGGTTCTAAATCTTGGATCTCTTCACAGGTATACACATCCCTGACATATAACGCCACTCCTCTTCCTTTCTTGTCTGGTCTGTTTCTCTGAAATAGATTGTATCCCTCCATTATTACATTCCAATCGTGGGACTTATCCCACCAGGTTTCTGTGATGCCTATTATGTCATATTTAGTTTGCTGTACCAAGAGCTCAAGCTCATCTTGTTTATTTCCCATGCTTTGCGCATTAGTGTACAGACATTGAAGTCCATTAATCATTCCCCCGTGTCTCTTATTTAAGGATTTTTTCCTCCCACCACTCTGTTTTTTTCCCCTCCCACCACTCTCAGTTTGGTTCAGTAGGAAGCACAATCATGGGGAAGGCTGCTGACCTGACAGTTGTGCAGAAAGCCATCATTGAGACCCTCCATAAGGAGGGAAAGCATCAAAAGGTAATTGCAGAAGAAGTTGGATGTTTCCAAAGTGCTGTATCAAAACACATTAATGGAAAGTTATGCAGAAGGGGAAAGTGTGGAAGAAAAAGGTGCACAAGCGACTTCCAGGTTGGCGCCTCCGGCAATGGCGGAGCTCCTCCAATCGGGAGGAACTTGCTCTGTGAAAAGCAGGGTCTGACCACCACGGCGAAGGCGGAGACCCATTGAAATCACAAGTGGGAGAAGCTTGTGAACCTGGGATTCGGCTGGCACCTTTTGCGCCTCCCCTACTAGCGGGGAAACCCGGTTTCGGGGATCCGGAGCGACGTGGGGTGAGTGGCGCGGTGCTTCAAATTGACTGCTTCTTTCACGGAGTGAAGCCGCATTGCTGTTGCCAGAGAGCGCTGACTTTTTCCTGTGGACAATTGGATTTTAAACAACTACCCATGAGTAGAACGGAAAATTGGATCTTTAAATACCTTAATTTGGCACTGAAATGGGGAAGGTCTTAAACAGGAAGTCCGCCTTCCCCTTTTGTAAATAGATTGAAGCAAAGACGTTATAAGCTAAAGTCTTTGAAAGCTTTTGGCAAAGGACTAAATTTTCATCCGTTAAAACTACAAAACCCCCCTTGGAAGCAGGAGAAGAGGGGGGAAATTTTGGACTTAGTGAGCCTGCAGGAGAGAGTGAAAGACCAAATCACCACTGCTCCGAACCTGGAAAGGGCTGCCAGAAAGAGTGAAGTTTTGGGAGAGTTCATTGACTGCGAACAAAACATTTTTGACAGCTAGTTGAATAAGAGAAAGATACTGTTTCCATTGTCCTCTTCTGCGTTTAAAAAGGAGGAAAAGTAACTGGAAATTGAAACTATTTTTATGGCTTGAATTGTGTCTGAAAGGATTGATACAAGTGGAGACTGTTTCCCTCTAGAGGGAGTTTTTGAAACTGTCACAGGAGTGCAACTGGGGAATCACCAGCTGCAAGATAAGTAATTGTGAGAACCAGAGATTGACCTTGGACCACTCAAAATGTTGACAGGAGAAGTCATTGTGACGGTATTATGCAAGTTAAGCTACTCGTTGGAACAGCTTCATAAGAAGACGGATGACATGTCTTTTAAAATTGACAATTTGGATCAAAAAGTGACTAATTGGAGTCAAAAAGTGAGCACCAACCCAGAAATAATTCAGGACTTGGTACAAGAATCTACTTTGGCAGGACAAATTGTGGAGGAGAAAGAGAAAGCTGTGGTTGTTGAGCCTAAAGTAATACAAGCGGGATCCTTAGTCTTACAGAAGCAAATTGAGGATTATAAGTTGAGGCCTTCTATGATTGAATCTAGAAAAAGCCAGATTTTGAGGATTGGATCCCGGCTTGGACGGAAGAAGGAAAGTTGGAAAGATCCCTCTATGCAGGGATTAATTGACTTTTGGGACATGGACTTGGGTCTGGAGGAGATTGGAGTTCTGAGGGCCTTTGGATTTGGAGGAACTTTGAAACATGTCATGAAACATCTTATAGACCTCAGCTTCAACCATGGAAATTTGGCTGACCTGCCTGGAAGGAATAAAAGCATTGTTAGGTTGGAGTCTTCCCGAGATCTGCTCTTTGGCATTAAAGAATATGAAGAAGACCTGCAGAAGGGACCTGGAAAAGAGTTAAGAGCCTCGGACATAAGATCTCCAGGTTGATGGACTATGTGGAATTGACAGAAAGGACTGGCAGAATACGAAACCAGGGAGAGGAGATGGTGGAAGAAGATTAGAGAATTTAAAGTTTATATATAGAAATACTGTAAAATTAATGAATGATAGAAAATGGTGGAAAGAAATTTTATGGCCTTAGCAGAAATGTTATAAGGAGTTAAGCATATATAAGTATTTTACTTTTAATGATAAAAAATATGTCAATATATTTACAATATGACAGAAAATAGAGAAAGATGGAAAGGATTTGCTGAAACAATTAAGAGAAGTGGAATACAAAAAGGGAGGTGAGAGGAAGTCGAGGAAACAAGGGAATGAAAGATAGAGTATGGAAAAGGTGTGATGTATGTTTTTAAATGGTTATTGTTTTGTTTAGGGTTAAGGTGGGTTAGGGTTTTGTTTAGTTTAGGTTAATGTGTTTAGGTTGTGTTTTGTATTGTTTATATATTGTATTGTATTGGTTTTTTTCTTTGTTTTTTCTCTTTTCTCTTTTGTCTTTTTTCTGTTTCTTTTCCTTTTCTGTAATCTTTAAAAGTAATAAATATTATTAAAAAAAAAGAAAAAGGTGCACAAGCAGCAGGGATGACTGCAGCCTGGAGAGGATTGTCAGGAAAACACCATCCAAACGTGCTGGGGACTTTCACAAGGAGTGGAGGCTGGAGTTAGTGCATCAAGAGCCCCCACACACAGACGGATCCTGGAGATGGGCTTCAAATATTGTATTCCTCTTGTCAAGCCGCTCCTGAACAAGAAACGTCAGAAGCGTCTTACCTGGGCTAAAGAAAAAAAGAACTGGTCTGTTGCACAGTGGTCCCAAGTCCTCTTTTCTGATGAGAGCAACTTTTGCATCTCATTTGGAAACCAAGGACCCAGAGTCTGGAGGAAGAATGGAGAGGCACACAATGCCAGATGCTTGAAGTCCAGTGTAAAGTTTCCACAGTGTTGGTCCACTGTGCTTCATCAAGTCCAGGGTCAACGCAGCTGTCTACCAGGAGATTTTGGAGCACTTCATGCTTGCTTCCGCAGATGAGCTTTATGGGGATGCTAACTTCATTTTCCAGCAGGACTTGGCACCTGCCCACACTGCCAAAAGTACCAAAACCTGGTTCAGTGCCCATGGGATTACTGTGCTTGATTGGCCAGCAAACTCGCCTGACCTGTATCCCATAGAGAATCTATGGGGCATTGCTAAGAGAAAGATGAGAGACATGAGACCGAGAAAGCAGAAGAGCTGAAGGCTGCTATTGAAGCTATTGAAGAAGTCTTCCATAACACCTCAGCAGTGCCACAGGCTGATAGCATCTATGTCACAGCGCAGTAATTGATGCAAAAGGGGCCCAAACCAAGTACTGAGTACATATGCATGCTTCTACTTCTCAGAGGTCCAATATTGCTCTATTTGCAATCCTTGTTTTGCTGATTTCATTTAATATTCTAATTTTCTGAGATTTGGGGTTTTCATCAGCTGTATGCCATAATTATAACAATTATAACAAATAAAGGCTTGACATGAGTCTATCTCATATATTAGTTTCACCTTTTAAGTTGAATTACTGAAATAAATGAACTTTTCCACGATATTCTAATTTTTCGAGTTTCACCTGTATCCTTGTGTATACTGTATATTAAAATCTGTGTTCATGCAGAGGTGTCAGCATGGTTTTGTCTCTACCCTCAGAATATGAAGAAACAGTAATGTCACTTTTTGACTGTGGCCTTTTTGAAAATATACTTGCAACAGCTCACTCTGGTATGTATGCATGAAGCAAAATTTGGAACTTCTCTCAATGACTACTTTTTGAGCCTGGGCAATCTGGTTTGGCATTAAAACCCAAGCACAAATGTCTCAGCACCAAAGTAGAATAGATCAGTTACTTGGTGCTGAAATAATTCAGACTGTTTGGCCTGATTATTCCTTTGATCTTACGAAGAAAACCACTTGCCTATTCTGCTTATTAGGCTGCATTTCTGGGGCTAAGTCTTACTGAACTCAGTAAGTAGACTATATTCCATTGTTCATTTTTAAGGAGTGGGAATGAGAAGGAAATGAGTTATCAGTACTATACGGTATATTTCCTGCTGTAAGAAGGGGCTGCCTGGTATAACTGCTGCATTGCTCTACCAATCCGTAGTCCCCTTTTGTGCCTTTTCAGGCATGAATAATAGTTATATACATTTCCCTGTAAAAAATGTTTTGGAGGGGGTTAATATTTTGACCCTTTTTGTAGAATTATGCTTGTGTATTCAGGTAACTGAAATTGCCTTTATGAAATCAGTTGACTGAAAGGACAGTCACAATGGAGAAGATATTACAAAGGAGTCATTTGAAAACAACAAACTTTTGCATTTTACATTAATACTAAGCATCAATTGTAAATTCTACAGGAACTGAAGAAAAAATTCAGCAGCTACTGCACACACGGGAAAGACTGGATACTCAGATTGAGCTTCTGAAAGATTTGAAGGAAGTAGTACTACCTGCCCCAGAAGACACAGCTAGTGTATCTAATAGTATCTCTGAACAACCTGCATATTTCTGTAACACTTGATCATGATTTCTCCTATCTGATTCTTGCATAAAATCAACTTTCCAGTTAGATAAGTCTGCTTGTCCTTATATAGCATATTTGTTATAACTGTTTTTTTCCTCTAATCATGACCGTGAGACACTTTTGTTCCAGCAAAGGCATTTTTTTCTTTTGGTTTTGACGGTCAAATTCTCTTTTTGTCTATTGCCTATTCATTTATGTGATTATTTGGAAAGGCAAGGGAAAGCCTGTGTCCTCTTGATAGCCATCTCCAAGATCATGGCTGTCTTTCTGATCTATTCCAGTACAGGGAGAATCGGATGTGTTTATCATGTGTTCTTCATAGCTTCTTTGCAACTGAGTCTCTAGAACCAGGGCAGCTCCAGCCAGCAGGGCCAGGAGACATCAGTGAAGGGATGGAGAACCCAAGGTCAGCCTTCCTAAAGGATTGCACTGTGGTGCTATAATAGTTGTCACTACATATACTTTTTAAATCAATGGAAACGTCTTCTATCTGCTCCTTCAAGACACTTGACTACAATTGGTACTGAAATTAAACACCATAGTTTCACTTTCCAAAGACAAAGTCAAACCATGAACCTTCGTACTTATAGTTTTACAGAATAGATCCTGTCTGTAAAATGACCCTGGCCTTGCAGTAGGAACCCAAACATTAGATGTTTCAGACAACTCAGGAGGGCTTAATGTTAAAATGTTTCAGAGAATCAGTTTCTTAGAATCATAGGTAGTTGTGTGTGTGTAAAGAATATTTGCAATTGTTTGATTACAGAATTGTAAATAATCATTTAATAAAAGTGGGTTTTTTTAACAAAGTACAGCAATTTAAATTTGTATTTTCTACCTTCAACTACTGTCAAGGTAGTTACAGGACGCTTCCCATTTCAGCAACTTGGTCTGCTGACTTTCACAAAGGGATTGGGGGGGGGAGAGATAGGACAAGGCAAAATCTAGTCCTCTCATCCCTCCCACCACCACGCCATGTAAGTGCTTTCAAAACATAAGGACGCTAGCCATCTGTCTGGCAGATGTATACATTCAAGCAGCCAAAATACACAGGACTGAGATTGTGAATGTGGAAACTTTTAACAAACAGAAGATGCAAGTAGTTGGTTGAAGTTTCTGATGCAAATTGTGAGGGGGATTAACCAGATTTTCCATTGCAGTTTTTGTCCCATTAGTGAATATATGTTGATGGGGTGGCACTAAGAATCAACTGCAGCTTGCAGATGGGCAGCACTGAGGAGAAATACCAGATACGTTTTTATAGGTCAGCTTCAAACAGTAGGGTTGTGGGTTTTTATAATTTAGTCTTTAGAAGTTATACTTCAGAATTTGCACTGCTAATACAGACATTAAAGCTGCTGTACATTTTGTTTGTGTGAGAGAGCTCTGTGAGACAGTACCTGAATCCTAGCAGATGCACCAAAAGCTGTATCTTCATTGTGCCAGCTGCACATTCACTGTGGATGCTGGAATAATCAATGAGAACTTTGCCTGTATGGGCACAATTCCTTTGCAGAAGTTAGTGGGGGGTTTTCTGGTCCCTTTCTGTTTCTACAAGAATATGCTTTGAAAAGTGCCCTTAAGTCCTGTTCCCCCCCCCCCAAGAAAGTCAACAACATTTTCATACGACACAACAGTCCTAACACATTTTCTACCTGTAGTATTGTCATCAATCAAGTTTTTTTGAGCATCACCACTATTCTACATCAAGAAAGTCCAACTTTGAGGTAGGAAGAATATCTAGATATTAGCCTTGGGTATATAACCCTCAATAATGAAAGGTAGACAGTCCTATAAAGTTTTGATTTATCAAGGATTTATCCAATTTAATGCATTTTTTTCCTTTCAGCAACACTGCAGAAATTACTAATGTTTACTACACACTGCCTGCCCCTTTCTGGTGAAGACTACCAGAACAAACAGCAGTATAGAACTGCAGAGTTGGACGGAACCCCAAAGGTCATCTTCAATCCCCTGCAATGCAGGAACAGATGTTCTAATGTCCTTTCGAACTCAGAAGCACCACCCTCTGCTAAAAATAATTTTATGCATTATTTTAATGGGATACATTTAGAACACACATTTTACACACAAAAATTGTACAGAATTCATACATAATTTAAATGCAAAATATTTCCCAAGAGTATTCTGCTTTTAACAACTTTAAATCTCTACAACGAGGCTGCCTGTCACAGCTTATATGTCAAAAAGCTGTGGAGGCAAAAATTTAATTCCAAATAGATTTTGAGACACCATATAACTGATTCTTCAAGTTTTTTTAAGAGACATAGTTCAACAGATTCAATACATAATTGTTTCACAGACAAGTAAGTCCTTCGTTACTGGCAGGTTCTGCAAGCTTCCTTCATGTGCATGCAAATGGAACAGACAAAAAGGCAAAAATACTTCCTTCTCACACTGCTGCTACATAGTTCCAGGTGGTGAAGCATTTTAGTGCCAGCAAAAATCAGTAAGAGACCCTGAAATCACTAAATTACACCACATAGATTAACAACTGAGCAAGCCCAACTTCTGAAAGATCGATCATAGTCTTCTCTTCACCCTCCTTCAGTTCCTTCCATCTTATTCTTTCCAAAGTTGTTCAAAACTTTGTAGAAGCATCCAGCTATCTAGAGCAACTTAAAATCAAATCTTCCATTCTTTGATTTGGAACTCCTTTAAAAACAACTGCTGGACAAGTGTTTTTTATACAGCATGGCCATGAAATCACACCAGCTGTGGCTGCAACATCCATTCAGTTCTTAAAGGCTCCATATTTACTGGCTTTAGCAATGAATTCCTTTAGCAGAGAACCATCCATTTGCCAAAAAGCTGCAGTCTGGGTGACTTCAGTCAAGTGATTGACACAAAACTTAAAGCAGAATTCTTCTAAATCCTAGATACAAAACAAAAAGCCTTTTTATTAGCTTCAAAGTTTCTAAATTTTCTCTCATCCATGTTCAAATAAAGACAGCATTAAAAAGTTATGTATTTAGAATTGATTAATAGTTTTAACCATGCCATATGACAATTCTTTGTTCCAGCCACAAGATACAAGAAACGACACCCCTGCTTCTCTCACTTGCTAACGTGTAATGAAAGTTTCCTTTACACCCAAGTGGGCCAGGGAGTTGGTGTTAGCTGCATTTGTATGCAAAGGCAGATTTTAAAGTTTAGTCTGTTACATAGGGTTCTTTTCTAACTACCATGTTACATTTACATAGCTCATGCAAATATAAGATTAGAAAGTGAAAATTACAGAGCAAAAACAACATAGAACAATCATGTATTGAAATATATTTTTATTCCAGGATAAAAATACAAGACCAGTCTTCAGAATTCTGCAAGGAAACAGTCACATTTTACAGATCAAGCACATTAATGACGTATCCAATTGATTTCTACAGGTCTTATTCTAAGTCTGGATCCAAGTCATTGTGTTTATCTACTAAGTAAATAGCAACTCCTGCGTCATTGGTAGAAACAGGCAAGTTTAATACCTCAGTCTGAGTTTGTATGTAGTAGCTATTTTTCATCTTAAAATGGGGGTGGTTCCAATTGTTGCTGGACTACTAATCGCATAATCCTTGACTGGTGGCTATGCTAGGAGCTGCAAATCCAGTAACATTTGGAGATCATCAAGTTCCCCATCCCTGGCCTAAGGTGCAGAACCAGTCAGAGGGCCTTCTCGGTGGTGACACCCGCACTGTGGAACGCCCTCCCATCAGCTGTCAAGGAAATAAACAACTACCTGACTTTTAGAAAACATCGGAAGGCAGCCCTGTTTAGGGAAGTTTTTGATGTTTTATCATGTTTTTAATATTCTACTGGGAGCCGCCTAGAGTGGCAGCCAGATGGGTGGGGTATAAATAATAAATTATTATTATATTATTAGAATCCAACAACTAAGCAAATAATCCCAAAATATTTATTTAAATACTGTAGTTTATTGTGCTAACAATGGTAGAGAAAAACACAAAAAATATAGTAATAAAAAAAAATATTATTAGGCCCAATGGAAATTGGCCTGTAGAAGGGAGCGGTCCTCCCCCACACTCACAGCAGCAGCAGCAGATTCCATAACCAAGGTAGCAATCTCTACTAGTCAGGAAGAGAAACCAGCAACATCCCATAGTTCTTGGATCTCCCCATCCTACATATCACAATTCAACCCAATTCTTTTTCTCCAGTCAAACTCAGAAGCCAAGTTATTCATCATCCAACAAAATATAAAATGATGTTGAAGTTCAAGCTACAGAATTTTTAGCAGGAATTTCTAACCAACTCTTCTTTGAACATTAAAATTCAAGCTCATGTGGCATCCTTGTCTGACCTGCTTCAGGCACCCTCATGTCTGCACCGCAAATATAAACTTCTGAACAAATCTTTCACCACAAAAACCACATTCATAAACAAAAGGCACAAAGAAAATATTTAGCTGTGTTATTGCTCAGTGCCATACCCAATTGTCTCTACCTCTGAAGTATCAGGCTAAATGAAGAAACTCTCACTCCATGCCCCTTACCTCCAAGAGAAGCTGTATTGTTTAAGGCAGAGCTAACTGTGTTGGGGATGGAGGGCACTTCAATTAACATTTTAAAAACCTATCCAGTTGCAGCTGAAGCATCAGAAGAGTATTTTGATGCACCTGAAAGTTTTAGGAATAGAGACTTGCTAATAGTTCAAACTGAACAGCAAGCTCATCATATGCTGTGAATAGAACTATGAAATACTGATTGCATTCCCCAGTCTGATACTTGAGCCTACAAATTAATAAAGGAAGAATGAATTTTGAACTTGGGTCACTTGCAATTTAGAATTGTTTAAATATAATTCTGCACCAGAAGTCATTGCACTCTTCCAATCCTTCTGCCTGTGCAGGCTTTGCCACTTGCCCCCTTATGAGGGTTCCCCCAAAGCCCCACCATCACACAATTCCCAGGAGGCTTCCTTGTGCAGGCAGAAGCCCTTGCACAGGGCTTTGCTGGCTAGTTCAATGAGTCCTGCCCCTTCAGCTTACAGTTGGGGGTGACAATCATACTTAGGCAACAGTGAAGCACTGCTGTGCACTTTTGTTAATTTGCAACTGCTGTGGTTTCCGTGAGGCTTGCCCATGGAAGAAGAGGAGTCAATGACTCCATTCCCACACTGATAGAGTGAGGCGCCCCTTCAGGGGAAGCCCTACAGCAATCTATTTGCGGCCAGAGAATACAGACATCCTGGGAGGGGAGCCCTGCCATGGGCATCGTGGCACTTGAGGATACAACTTGGAACCAGGTCAAACTGGTCAAACTTTATTCAGCTTCACGTCAATTAAATGTTTAAATTTCTAACATTCCCATTAATCAAGAACTGAACTTGAAAATTTAGATTTAAGTTTAGGTTCCTTTGGTTCAAAAGAAACAACAGTTAAGGTGAAACTGCTTCCTACATTTTCTGATTGTTGCTAAACCTCAAAAAGTATAAAACTCCATTCCAACTATGTTTGATCAGTTTTATCAGTTAATCACCTTGCTTTATGGTAAAAAAGGTAAAGGACCCCTGGACTTAACCGTCCAGTCAAAGGTGACTATGGGGTGCAGCGCTCATCTCGCTTTCAGGTAAGGGAGCCGGCATTTGTCCGCAGACAGCTTTCTGGGTTATGTGGCCAGCATGACTAAACCTCTTCTGGTGCAACGGGACACAGTGACAGAAACCAGAACACATGGAAACACCGTTTACCTCCCCACCGCAGCTGTACCTATTTATCTACTTGTGCTGGTGTGCTTTCGAACTCCTAGGTTGGCAGGAGCAGGGACAGAGCAATGGGAGATCACCCTCTTGCGGGGATTTGAACCGCCGACTTTCTGATCAGGAAATTCAAGAGCCTCAGTAGTTTAGACCACAGCACAACCCCTCCCCCCACATATCTAGCTTTATGGACAACACAGCAGAAAAGGCTTAAAGTCAAACCAAGAGTCTAGATAACGGGTGTTTCACTCTGGCCTAGATTTGCTTCCCCAAAGATTACTCATTGTTATGAACGTTGTGTTTGCTAAAAACACTGAAAGGTGTTTCTCATAAAACAAGGATACTGCTTCAAATCAGGTTCTACAAATGTCATAAATGTACTCTCTTAAAAACCAAAGCTAGGAATCTGGGGGTTAGGATTCATTCACAGCCCCCAGCACATATTGGACATCCAAGTCTTCAGATTAGCAGTATGTTTCATAAAGAAGAGGAAGAGGAAGAGGAAGAGGAGGAGGAGTTTGGATTTGATATCCCTGATATCAAATATCAGGGATATCCTGCTTTATCACTACCCGAAGGAGTCTCAAAGCGGCTCACAATCTCCTTTCCTTCCTCCGCCACAACAAACACTCTGTGAGGTGAGTTGGGCTGAGAGACTTCAGAGAAGTGTGACTGGCCCAAGGTCACCCAGCAGCTGCAGGTGGAGGAGTGGGGAAGCGAACCCGGTTCACCAGATTACGAGTCTATCGCTCTTAACCACTACACCACACTGGCTCCCTCAAGCAAGACTGATTTGTCTACAAAACTGACAGAATTTTAAAACTTGTAGTTCCATTTAAACACACAGAAAGATTTACTACATAGAAAATCTCTCATAGATAGTTAAACTCTCATAAACTGGCCCAGGTATATAGAAACATCTCAAAGAATGGTAGGTTGCATTAATATCCCCTGTTATACAGAGAATGCAAGTGATTGCAACAAAATGTTGAATTGTGGTTTCTACTCAAGGTGGCCGGCATAGCCCTCTTCTGAGAGACGCCATTCCATTCTCTCTCCATGCCCCCCCCCCTTTTCCAACAGCCCATGATTTTCAACTAGGTTTTACTCAGATTAGGCCCACTGAAATAATTGGGCCTAACTTCTGCTCTTCAAATGGGTTTAAATACCTCTGGGGTTACTGAGCCTGCTCAGTGTTTTCAGCTGTTTTTGAAGTCCACCCTCCCCTCCCCTCTCCTCCCCACCAACAACTAGTTGTTTCCTCACTCCTGTATATGGACAGTGCCAGTTTGTCTACATAACAATCCCTAACAATTCTTCTTTTAATAATAAAATCAAAAGAAAAATAAAAAATCAGGAGTAAAAGGGATGCAATCATAGAATTACAAATGGGTACTTTTGTACTAGGGACACAGGGGGTGCTGTGGGTTAAACCACAGAGCCTAGGGCTTGCCGATCAGAAAGTCGGTGGTTCGAATCCCCGTGACGGAGTGAGCTCCCATTGCTTGATCCCTGCTCCTGCCAACCTAGCAGTTCAAAAGCACGTCAAAGTGCAAGTAGATAAATAGGTACCGCTCCGGCAGGAAGGTAAATAGCATTTCCATGTGCTGCTCTGGTTCACCAGAAGCAACTTAGTCATGCTGGCCACATGATCTGGAAGCTGTACGCCAGCTCCCTCGGCCAGTAAATTGAGATGAGCGCCGAAACCCCAGAGTAGTTCACAACTGGACTTAACTGTCAGGGGTCCTTTACCTTTTTACCTTACTTTTGTACTATGAAAGAAATAGAAAAAATAAAAAGGTCTTGCTTATAGGCACCACCAAATAAAGTATTTCAAAGGGATTTGCTATCCTTGTGAACTCAGTGCCATATATTTGATAAATAGCCCTCAAATAAGAAATAAATGAAATAAGAAGAATCAGAATGACCTCTGCTGACTTGAATATTACATGTCAATTTCTCTTTGACAGCAATAAGAATAACTTTCTTGCACCAGTTATCTAGGGTACATTGGTGCATCATGGCGCGCTTCTTCAGCCCAGAGCAAGGACAAATCAAGTGCCTACTGGAAGATACACAATTAACTGTTCACATAGAAGTGTTCACATTACCTTTCTCAAAAACAGACCAAATACATAGTTTAGTGTCTAGGATCACATTTCCCCCTTTAACTGTAATGATTTCTGTAATTACTTGTTTCCCAAATTTATGAACTTCAACACAACTCCTCATGTGCCAATAAGATCCTGGCTCCCCACAGCCCTGTGAGCACAAGGCTTGGGGAGGGATCTTTGACCCCATGGAGCCTTCAATGTAGGAGCTTATCCCCTATGATGTTTAACATCTACATGAAACAGCTGAGTGGGGTCATCCAGAGGTTTGGAGATCATTATCAGCAATATGCTTCTCTTTTACATCTGCAGGTGAAGCAGTGGAAGTGCTGGATGAGAGCCAACAAACTTAGCTCCAGCCATATAAGACTTGAGACACTGTTAGTGGGGGGGGGGAGTGTCCGTAGAACAGATGGATGGGAAGTGGTCTGCTTTTGATGGGGGTTACACTTTGTCTGAAGGAGCAGGTTCATAGCTTGGGGGTCCTCCTGAATCCTTGAGGCCTCCGTGGCACAGAGTGCCTTCCATCAGCTTCATCTGGTGGCCCAGCAGTGCCCCTATCTGGACAGGGAGAGACCCACTTATGTCGTCTATGCTCTGGTAACCTCTAGGTTCGATTACTGCAACGCTTTATATGTAGGGCTGCCTCTGAAGATGGTTTGGAAACTTCAGCTGGTGCAAAATTTGGCAGGCATGTCAAATGGAGGCCTGCACATTAGCTGAGATCCCACATTAGCTGAGATCGGTAGCGGATCATAAACAAGGACAAATGAGGGTAATCGTCCTTGCAAAAAAAAAAAAAAAAAACACCCAAGGGGCGAGCTCCACTTGCAGATTGTTTGATACCTGGCTCTCGTCCACCATGGATGACGGGAGGCAGGAGGTGCTGAGTGCAAAGCAATTCGCTTATTGGTAACCCTCTGATACAGCCATTATGGGGAGGGGTTCTTCTGTTTATTTGAAATAAATTGGATCTAATTTACAGGCATGTACTGGACTAATTGGACAAGATAATCTGCTAAATGAATCAGCCACTGAGCGGCAACATTTTGATCTGGAGAGATGATTTTCTACGTAGCGAACACTGGTATGTTGGGGGAAGCAAGCCTTTATGCTTTCTTTATATATCATGTTTGCTGCATTATTGATTTGGCAGACCTCCCCTTGAGTGCTAGTGGATTGATAAAAAGCAAAATGAATTAACAAGAATAAGATAATATTTATGGATTACTACAAAAATAGAACTGCGTGAGAGTATTGATATAATTTAAAGCATTGATCTTCCACTGAATCGCAATTAGGGCTATGGCCTTTGAAGATCTACCATGGCTCTGACGGGATGCCAGATTGTTAGCAGTGGAATGCTGGAGGATAAGATAAGTTGGAGACCTGCCTGGGGCAATGGCGGGACGCCAGACCTTTTCTGTATTAATGTGGCTACTATTCATAGAATCATAGAATCATAGAGTTGGAAGAGACCACAAGGGCCATCGAGTCCAACCCCCTGCCAAGCAGGAAACACCATCAGAGCACTCCTGACATATGGTTGTCAAGCCTCTGCTTAAAGACCTCCAAAGAAGGAGACTCCACCACACTCCTTGGCAGCAAATTCCACTGTTGAACAGCTCTTACTGTCAGGAAGTTCTTCCTAATGTTTAGGTGGAATCTTCTTTCTTGTAGTTTGGAACCATTGCTCTGTGTCCGCTTCTCTGGAGCAGCAGAAAACAACCTTTCTCCCTCCTCTATGTGACATCCTTTTATATATTTGAACATGGCTATCATATCACCCCTTAATCTCCTCTTCTCCAGGCTAAACATGCCCAGTTCCCTTAGCCGTTCCTCATAAGGCATCGTTTCCAGGCCTTTGACCATTTTGGTTGCCCTCCTCTGGACACGTTCCAGTTTGTCAGTGTCCTTCTTGAACTGTGGTGCCCAGAACTGGACACAGTACTCCAGGTGAGGTCTGACCAGACCAGAATACAGTGGCACTATTACTTCCCTTGATCTAGATGCTATACTCCTATTGATGCAGCCCAGAATTGCATTGGCTTTTTTAGCTGCCGCGTCACACTGCTGGCTCATGTCAAGTTTGTGGTCAACCAAGACTCCTAGATCCTTTTCACATGTACTGCTCTCAAGCCAAGTGTCACCCATCTTGTATTTGTGCCTCTCATTTTTTTGGCCCAAGTGCAATACTTTACATTTCTCCCTGTTAAAATTCATCTTGTTTGTTTTGGCCTAGTTCTCTAATCTGTCAAGGTCGTTTTGAAGTGTGACACCTCTGGGGTGTTAGCCACCCCTCCCAGTTTGGTTTCATCTGCAAATTTGATCAGGATGCCCTTGAGTCCATCATCCAAGTCGTTGATAAAGATGTTGAATAAGACCGGGCCCAAGACAGAACCCTGTGGCACCCCACTAGTCACTCTTCTCCAGGATGAAGAGGAACCATTGATGAGCACCCTTTGGGTTCGATCAGTCAGCCAGTTACAAATCCACTGAGTGGTAGCATAGTCAAGACCACATTTTACCAGCTTCTTTACAAGAATATCATGGGGCACCTTGTCAGATGCCTTGCTGAGATCAAGGTAGGCTACATCCACTGCGTTCCCTTCATCTACCAGGCTTGTAATTCTGTCAAAAAACGAGATCAGGTTAGTCTGACATGACTTATTTTTCAGAAATCTATGCTGACTATTGGTGATCACAGCATTCCTTTCTAGGTGCTCACAGACTGTTTGCTTAACGGTATGCTCCAGAATCTTCCCTGGTATTGATGTCAGACTGACTGGGCGGTAATTATTTGGGTCCTCTCTTTTCCCCTTTTTGAAAATAGGGACAACATTTGCCCTCCTCCAGTCTGCCGGGACTTCGCCTGTTCTCCAGGAATTCTCAAAGATGACTGCCAGTGGTTCTGAAATCACATCTACCAGTTCTTTTAATACTCTTGGATGCAGTTCATCTGGCCCTGGAGACTTGAATACATCTAGACTAGCCAAGTATTCTTGTACTATCTCCTTAGTTATTCTGGGCTGTGTTTCCTCTGCTGAATCATTTGCTCCAAATTCTTCAGGTCGGACATTGTTTTCTTTATTGGAGAAGACTGAGGCAAAGAAGGCATTGAGGAGTTCAGCCCTTTCTGTGTCCCCTGTTTGCATTTCACCATCTTCTCCTCTGAGTGACCCCACTGTTTCTTTGTTCTTCCTTTTGCGACGAACATACCCATAAAAGCCTTTTTTGTTGCTTTTAACCTCTCTAGCAAGCCTGAGTTCATTCTGTGCTTTAGCTTTTCTGACTTTGTGTCTACACGTGCTGGCTATTTGTTTGAATTCCTCTTTGGTGGTTTCCCCCCTTTTCCATTTTTTGTACACATCCTTTTTTAATCTTAACTCAGTTAAAAGTTCTTTAGATAGCCACCCTGGCTTCTTTAGGCACCTTCCATGTTTCCGTCTCATTGGTATTGCCTGAAGTTGTGCTTTTACTATCTCCCTCTTAACAAACTCCCAGCCATCATGAACTCCCTTTCCTTTTAGTATTACTGTCCATGGGATCTCACTCAGCACTTCCCTAAGTTTTATGAAGTCGGCTTTCTTAAAGTCGAGAAATTGAGTCCTAGTATGCTTGGCTGCTCCTTTCCGCTGTATAGTAAACTTCAGAAGAGCATGATCACTCGCGCCTCATGATCCTTCCACTTCTACCCCACTAACCAGGTCATCAACATTGGTTAGGGCCAGATCTAAAATGGCTGTTCCTCTTGTTGCTTCTCCCACTTTCTGGACAATGAAGTTGTCTGCAAGGCCAGTGAGGAATCTGTTTGACCTTATGCTCTTGGCTGAGTTTGACATCCAACAAATACCCGGGTAATTGAAGTCCCCCATTACTACTATCTCCCTTCCTTTTGCATGCTTGGCCATCTGTTCCAGGAAGGCATCATCTATGTCCTCCGTTTGGCTTGGGGATCTATAGTAAACTCCCACAATGAGGTCCCTGTTATTCTTCTCTCCCTTAATTTTGACCCAAATGCTCTCACTTTGGCTTTGAGGTTCTAAATCTTGGATCTCTTCACAGGTATACACATCCCTGACATATAACGCTACTCCTCCTCCTTTCTTGTCTGGTCTGTTTCTCTGAAATAGATTGTATCCCTCCATTATTACATTCCAGTTGTGGGACTTATCCCACCAGGTTTCAGTGATGCCTATTATGTCATATTTAGTTTGCTGTACCAAGAGCTCAAGCTCATCTTGTTTATTTCCCATGCTTTGCGCATTAGTGTACAGACATTGAAGTCCATTAATCATTCCCCCGTGTCTCTTGTTTAAGGATTTTCCCCTCCCACCACTAGGTCTGCGTGCTGTTTGCTCCATTTGGTCTATGACATTTGGATGATCATCTTCATCAATTGATAGGCTCCTACCTTCAAGAGCACTGTCTCCCCTCCCCCATAGTCAGTTTAAAGCCCTCCTGATGAGGTTTCTGAGATTTTTGGCAAAAACATTCCTGTGAGGTGCAGCCCATCGCTTGCCAGAAGTCCATCTTCAAGAAACTGCAGTCCGTGATCTAAGAATCCAAACCGTTTGCGAAGCCAGCTGTTCACTTCCACTATTTTTCCCTCTCTCCCTGGGCCACGTCGTTCAACTGGGAGGACAGATGAGATGACAATTTGTGCATTTAATTGCTTCAATTTCCTGGCCAGAGCCTCGTAGTCTCTTTTGATCTTCTGGAGGCTATTGAATTATTGTAATTAAAATTAATTTAAAATACAAAATTTGGCAGCCAGGTTGCTCACCAGGACAAAACAGTTTGAGCATATGACACTGATCCTGGTCCGACTGCACTGGCCACCAATTAGTTTCTGGGCCCAATTCAAAATGTTGCCTTTGATCTATAAAGCCTTAAACAGCTCAGGACTACAATACCTCAAGGCCTGCCTCTCCCCCTATGAATTGGCCTGGACCCTGAGATCATCCTCGGAGGCCCTTCTTCATGTGCCTCCTCCACGAGAGGTCTGGAATATGGCAACACGAGAACAGGCCTTTTGGGCAGTGCTCCCTGTTTGTGGAATACTTCCCTCAGGGAGATTTAGTTGGTGCCTTCATTATGCACCTTTTGGGGCCAGATGAAAATGTTCCTCTTCAACCAGGTCTTGGGCTGATTAACATTCTAGACACCTTTTAATGTCTGTTGGGGGGGGTTGTTTTGTTTTGTTTTAAATGTGTTGGGGGAGGGGGTTATTGGTTTGTTCCTTTTGTTCCTGTTTTTATTGTGTATATTGTGTTTCTTGCATTTTTATGCTGTAGACTGCCCTGAAATCTTTGGGTGAAGGGAAGCAGTAAAATTTAAAATAAAGTAATTTGATCTGATTGACAGAAATATAACAGGAGTTATGCAAGTTGTGGCTGGGCTTCTAACCAACCTACCGGAAATATACTAAGAGCCTCTGAGCTTTGCACCCAGCAAGTGGAACGAAGGAGAAAGGCCAACAGGACAAGTGGCACTGCTCTCCAGAAGGCAGAGTCCCTGCATTTCTCTTTTAGGAAATGCTCCACATCCCTTAACCATCTAATATGGACAGCTAGAGAACCCTCATCTGAAGCTCGGTCCTGCTTTTTCCTCACTCCCACCCAACAGCTCTGAACAACTGAAATAGGCCCCTTTCTTCCATTCTTATCTCCCTTGCTTCCAGCAAGCCTTGTGTTCCTGCCCCCTCTCCGTTTAGTTTGCACCAGATCATAGCCCAGCAAACACATGCCCACACCAAAGCCAAAAAGGCCTCCAAGCAGAGAATGTGAAGGAGAATCTCCCTGAGGGTGGTCTACATGGCACTGCTGGGGAATCTGCTTTTCCCTCAGACTGGCTTGGTACAGCTGCCGTCCTCAATGGGAAGAGCTGCCTAGTTTAAAGGCAGAGAATCCTAAAAATGGAAGAGAGGGACCCTGAAAGTGCCCATCAACAGTTGGCACCTGCCACGCAGACTGAGCAGGCCCACACTCGTTCCTCTGGCCCCACTTCCACAGCACAGGCATCACCAAGACTCGGCACCTGAACTAGCTATGGGCATATAGGGCAATGCTAATTAAAACACCCAACTGACTGGCTGCATGAAATTCAGCAGCTGACAAACAGTTGCCGCAGCACCCAAGAGTGAAGTGTGACAGCACCCAATGGTTGCTCTGTGTGAGATATCCAGAAAATGGTTCGCAGGAGCTGGGAGGAATGCTTGCTACACTGTGCCTCAGCCAATAAACTAGATTAAATCTCTGCATACAGAAATGTTAATTTCTCCACCAAAATTTAGTTCTGCACCAAGTACATCTTAAGTATCACATTTCTCTGATTGTAGAAATACAGAGTGCTTTGGTTTTATTTTGTCCATAAGGAAAAAATAAGAGTTACTTTGCGCACTGGTGGCTCTAATAGTTTACCTCTGCATCGTAGCGAACAGCTGCAGAGAGCAAGGAGAAAGCGTTCTCCACAGTGATCCCTCTTTTGATAAGATGCTGACAGAGTTTTTTCAGTCTGTTTTCGCAATATGATGTGGCCAAATCCAGAAGCCCTAAAATCAAAATGCCACATTAAAATGTTATTTTTTCTGTTCTTAACAGCTCCAGTGCAGCATTTCTCTGTACACTCAGCATAGGACATATGAAGCGGAATCATAAAATAATGGTAAGAGGTAAATACATCATCCTCACCCCACTGGATAGGAAACCAACCACAAAACTGGGATAGCAGCATTGGAACGCCAGGAAAAAGGGAGCGGGAATCAGCAGGCAGTAAAGATGAAAGACAAGAGTTATTCCATGCTCAAGGATGGGGGAGATCCTTCCTCAGAGGGACATTTCCCACAGCAATTATTGAATACAAGCAACATTACAGCGTCTCCTGTTGAGTCCACTGCATTTGTGTCAACTGTCCTTTGAATTTGAGAATTGCTGCTGGAAACATGAGCTCAAGAAAGGATTTCTTCTCTTGAAACATGCCAAGGGGAAAAAAAATCTCATTTCCAGTGCTTTTTTCGGGGGGGGGGGGTGCCGCATGATCCCCCCCCCCCGATTTCTCTCACACTGTGTACCATTGAGTACGGCCGGGGGAAAACACTGCTCATTTCTAGCACCTAGATTTCCTCCCTCTGCTCTGTTTCCTCAAGATAGAATCCAGTTTTTTAAAGGTCCCCACCCCTTAAAACTAGCTTCCATTGGCCTAGAAGGAACCACCCGTGTATTGGCAAATAAATACAGCAAATTAATGATACTATAACTGCAAGCTGCTCTTTTTGAAGTAAAAACTCTCCAAATGAATTTTCATTTTTAGCACCAATTTGAAACAATAGTGCTCAGAGCCCAGATCCATTTTTTTTGAAGCAAGCTGCTCTACTTTCATCAGCTCAGTTCACCCCAGACCAGCACTGTCGGCTGACAGGGTCCATAAGACAACAGAGGCCTCAAGAGCTGTTGCAGACACCTTATTTCCAAACCCCATCCCTGGCAAAAATGCAAGCAGGACAGGCAAAGGTGCACTGGCTGAATTGTCTCGTTTAACTGCCACTGGGGATGTGTCTCCATGTCTATTTCTTCTTCCCTTCCCTTTCTTGAAACAAAGTCAGTTCTCCACAATTTCTTTGCACAATTTAGCCCCCGTCCCCAAGTGCTACCTATCGCGTCTTCAGGTGGCAGATCAACGCTGTCTGTGTAGAGATACTCCAGAAAAGCACGGTATACCGGGTAGGAAAACTGGTCAATTTCTATCACCTCCTTCATGTCTTCATTCCAATAGGACTGGAACATAGTACGAAAATGCTCACATCTGTTGGGAGGGGGAGGAAAAAACTACATTCCAGATTCTGCAGAATACATTAGGAACATGGGAAAGTACCACCTAAGAATTCATCACAATATTCTGTACTCCTCCCCTGCCCCCAATAGTTTAAGTTAGAATTGGGACATACTCATCATGACAGTGGGTTGTAGCCAGTGGGTTGTGCCCCCAAAAAGCACATTTGCAAAAGTGGATTTTTGTTTTGTACCCTACTCAATTGCATTTCATTTTTATCTAATTTCTATGAAATGTTATTTAATGTTGTTGAAAGCATATACTGCACCAAGATCTGCAATAGGAAGTGGGAGACTGGTGAAGTTTGGATGAACCTGGCATGAGAATAAAACAAATTAAAATAAAAGGAGTGGGAAAGGTCTGGTTGATTAAAGAAACAAAGATGAACAATCAAGTTTATTAGACACTTTGGACATAGCATTAGCACTCGGCCACAGGCATTAGACACAAGTATTACCTGATTTTCAAGACAGCTTTATGTACATAAATGAATTTTCCATCTACTCTAAATTTTAGATCCGAGGTTTCAGGGCTATCAAATTCTCTCTTCAGGGACTCTGTCACTGTTAAGAAGTCCTCATGCTCTGCAAAGATTAAACATCATTATACTGAAAGCAATATTAAGGCTCCGTACACAGTCTGCATCCAAGGTGCTTTCACTGCTGCTTTGAGAAGCAACATACACACAGAGCTAACCATAATCTGCATCTGTCCTGCAGTTTCTTATGAAGTACTGCATTTTGGATGCCTTTCCCCCACAAACCAGCTTCTGTCTTAATTAAAGATGCAAATACATGTTAAAAGGAGAGGAGATAGTTTTCCACAAGTTCATTAAGGAGGAATCCACAGAATTGTCACTGTGATTAGCTGACTGTTTAAATTCTGGCTGTCATAATTGGGGGCAATCTCTATCAAGGAAAAATATGTTCTGTTGTTCATGTGCTTTTTTAAAAAAAAACCAGGCCAGCATTTGCTCAAAATGAGCAGGAGGTTAATGAAGTTACCAGCCTCTGCTGTTGTGTCACTAGTCTCCCACTCTGTCATTTTAAAACAGCGTTAATTCTCCTTAGCCTTTTCATTTCCACTGCTGCTTGCTTTATTGGGTGAGGGTGGCGGCTGCAATAGCAACTTAGTAACAACTTAAAAGAGTGTGTTAAAATATTGCTGCATAACAGCCCTGAGACCCAATCTACTTCTTCTTTTAAGAAAAAGGAAAATGCACTCCTGGGGACATGAATTTGTTGGAGCATGCTTAACATTTTCCCTTTGGGCTGTTGGTTTTTAAAACTGCTGAAAGCCACTTGCAAGAGTCATCCCATTCTCCCAAGTGCTGCTGTTGCAGTTAACTTCACAGCACCTCACCCAAATACATGCCCCTCTTTTTAAAAATAAATAAAATCCAAAGCCAGGAGGAGGCATAGGCATAGGCAAACTCCGGCCCTCCACATGTTGGGACTACAATTCCCATCATCCCTGACCACAGGTCCTGTTAGCTAGGGGTGATGGGAATTGTAGTCCCAAACATCTGGAGGGCCGGAGTTTGCCTATGCCTGGCCAGGAGAATGGAAACACAACAGTCTTCTCTCAGCTTCCCATTCCAGCAATGAGCAGAACTCATTAAAGTCTCTCAGCTAAAGCCGCCCAGCATCGCCTGCCAAAAAACCCAATATGGAGATAATAATCACGGCCTGCATTCACATTTTCATTCTCAGGGTACTTTTACAAATGAGAAGTCACATTTTTTGTCTTAAGTTAAACTTGAGGGAGGGATCCCGAGCTCCTGCCTTGGCTGCTCTCTCTTGTCACTCTTTCTCCCAATCAGAGCGACACTAAAATTCTAGCTCTTTCCATTGTTCTCTATGGATGCTTCTACCACAGGAAGAGCAACTAAGAGCTTTAAAATGAACCAAAAGTCCTTTCTCCAGATAGTGGGCATGTCACTAAAGGTTTTATTTCACTTCCTTCATTAGTTAGGAGAAATGAAAGACAAGAGCAAGTTCTTGTTTCCTATAAAATATTTGGGTCAAATGCAAATATTTTGCCTCTTATTTACAATTCTAAAATAGCTGGAGACTTGCTTTTTCTTTTAAATTAAAAACAGAATCTTGACAAGCCAACAGTCCAAATGTGTGGTGGCGGGACTGGGGCCAGGTGTGACCAGACCTTGAACAGAATCCTGCTCCATCCCTTCCCCCCAATCCTGATCACTTCTCCCAGCAAGCGCCCTCTGCTAAAAGGCATTGCAGCTGACCTCTCTCACCCCCCACCGCATGAAAGATGGGTATTTTGCACTATCCACAGGAAAAGCCAAGAGTGACAATCCAATGGTCTGGAGGCTGAACTTTTGGGTTCCTTTGATGCTATTTTCCCCTCCCACAGAAATAAGTGAAAGCTGCCCATTGAAAATGGAAAGAAATCCAGGATGTTCATTAGCATAGCTGTAATTGAGCATCAGTGGGCCTGCCTAGAACAAAAAAGAGAATAGTTAATACTTCAAGTTGTATTTTCCCACATAAAGGATGATCTAAGTTTAAGTTTTAAGCATTTTTTTAAAAAATGCACTGCAAATGCCAATACCGCAGGTGGCAGGTGTGTGTTATTGCTAAGAACTGCTTACCACATTTCTGTAGTATTAATATTGCAAATCAGAGATGGGGCTGAGACTGTTTTGAACATCTAGCCAAAAGCTCTCACATAGCAGCAAGAGGTCAGTCCCTCTGAGGTCTTCTTTCGGCTGAAACTGTGTGGCTTTGTATACTTTGCATATGGACATGATGCACTTTTAAGATTTTTTTTAAAACCCACAATTACATTTTCCATGCTAAATAGCGTGAACTTTCATCTTTGCTCCTTCCTTTTGCTCAATTAAGGACCACTGCCATCCCATCACAGCTACACTACATGATTGCCTTCCAGGGACAGCTCACCCTTAAGGGATCTAAAGCTGGAGACTCTGCTAAATCTTGCTATTGGAAGTCTCGGGTGGACAACACAGAGAGATGTTAACCAAGAGACTGAGAGAAATTCATCTGGGGGAAACTGTGGTGGCGCAGTTGACAGAAAGTCACTGACGGGACTTTTTGTGGAGATGGTATTCCCTAGCCTTGTTAGCTCAGGTGTTGGACTCTGCTCTCGTACAGATGATGTTGTGCCAGGGCAGGTGCAAAGAACCAAGAGCCTGCCTATAGGAAGAGAGGAAAGCATTTTGTGAAATGCCAGTGGTTGAGAGTTTGGGAAACAGATCTAGACTTTGGAGGTGAAGGAGACTCTGTTCTTTATGTACGGTACACTCCCAGGGTGGAGAGAAGAGTGCTGAAATTCTTTAAAAGGACATGAAGGGATTGAGACTTGAGAGAGAGAGGTACGAGAACAATGCCTTTGGTCCTATAACCTCCTCACCATTATTTGTGCAGGGAGCAGCCAGCTATACTTGTTCTGAATGAAGTGAGGCATTTTTACTATTTTTCACAGGGTACCAGAAGTGATTGTTTGACTATCAAGCCTGGACAGAGTTTGGAAAACCTCATCTCCAAGCTCTGTAAAAATAAACAGCAGCCGTGTTAGAGCCACTGCAGCCTGGAGGTTAGCGTGCTGGACAACAACCAAAGTTCAAATCCCTGCCTGCCCACCCCTGGTCCTGCCATGAAGTTCACTCTATAGTAATACTATAGAGGAGGACAAGCAATGAAAACAAGCAAAGCTGTGCCTTCTGACCATTAGAAGCCTGACTCAAATCCTTTTTGGTATTTGCATCCTTTGGCAGACTTTGCCCAGTGCTTTCTCCCACCCCAAGCCAGCGAAACTAGAAGCTTGTTTTCAGTGTTTAATAATAAAAAGTTGAGCATGTTCTCACCTACTGAGAGTAGACGCCACATCACAGCAGGAGTGGAAAAGCAAGCAAACACATCATCAGTGCAGGAAAAGTGGGTAACATGGGGAAGAACCACCGATTGCCCCCGACACTGACCCCACATGTATACCAGGCCACTCTGTGTCTTGGCAGCAGAAGTGTGAGCAGAATGGCAAGCTGCAATCTCTACTACTCTGAAAGAAAGAAAGAAAGAAAGAAAGAAAGAAAGAAAGAAAGAAAGAAAGAAAGATACAGGTTAGTCAGCTGCTGACACCAGACATTTACAGTACACAAAGAATTGCATAATATGTCATGAAGTGTCAGGGAACTGCCATCGGAGCTAGAGGCAGAGGCAAGACTCCAAAGCGATGCTGGAGAAGGGCCCAGCAGGGAGAGAGGCAGCTCATCGGCTGGGGAAAGAAATCAGCGTGACACCAGGGATAAAGGGGGGCAGATGGGGGAATCGGCGAAAGGGCTCCAGGACTCCTCGCCGGAGACCAGCGGGGCGAGCACGGGTCCTCCGCTGCCCACACCCACCCTGCGCAGAAGACTTCCGCGCAGGGAGAGTAGGCGGAGACTTGGCGTCAAAGAACTTCTTTGCTGGAAGAGGTTCAAGAAACGCCCACTGACGGATTCTGCTAGCGACTGAAACAGCCACAAAGTGAAGGGCTGTCCAGACAGAAAAGGTTTAACCAGGCAACCTAGCCAGGAGTGGCGGCAACTTACGCACGAGCAACCCCTATAACCATTACAGCAATCCGTCAGTCTCTGACGTTGCTTGTGCGCAGCGACAGGCAGGCAGCATAATGAGCCAAACCGGAGAAGCCGGCGCAACGGAGCAAGCAGCTGGAGTGCAAAATCTGGTGGAGAGGAACCGAGATTTGGAACGCCGTGGCTGGACGAAAGGCGGACTCAGGATGCACAGGTCAGACCCACCCAAAGGTACTGGGACTGGTACACAAGTTTGGGGGGAAGCCCCAGGACTACAACGCGTTCCGAACGGAAATAGAGTACGCTTTGGAACTGCAGCATAATGACTTTGCTGATGATGGGGAAAGGGTGGCCTATATTGTCGGGCATCTACAGGATGGGGCCCGGGAATGGATCAGGCCCCTAATGGCGACGCAAAATGCTGCCTTGAAGGACCTTAGGAAATTTTTTCAGGCGATGAATGCAATGTATTCCAGTGAAGTGGAGCAAAATGTGACTCGACGAGAATTGTTGGAGTGCAAGCAGGGGAGCCAGTTAGAGACTACTGGTCGCGCTTTGCGATGTTGATCCACCGGCTAGGGTGGGATCTGGACTCTGAACCCATTCAAATGTTGTTTGAGGAGGGGTTGTCCCCAACTGTGAAGGACAAGCCTTCCCACGCGCCCCGCCCGCAGTCGATGGATCAGCTGACCAAGGCTGTGCTTGCGATTGGAGTAAGACAGGAAGCGCGGGCTCAGGAGAAGCGCGAAGGGAGAGGGGAACGTTGCCATGACTACCGCATTCCTGAAATACCGAGGCAGCCTTCCCAGCCGGCTGAGCCAATGGAAATAGATGGCGCGCGAGAGAGGTTTCAAACTCCAGTGAAGGTCGCAAGAGGGAGGGAAAGGATTGGAAAACCACCAAGAAGTGTTTCCTCTGCCAACAGCCAGGACATTTTGCCAGGGTCTGCCCTCAAAGAAAGGCCTGGCAAGGGATGTTGGGAGCTGCTGGCTGTGAGGAGGAGGGGGAAAAGGGGCAGGCCCAGGGAACGACAACGCTTGGCTGCCAATCAGCGGGGGCAGCAGCCAAGCCAGCAACCAATAGAAGTGCCCCAGCCAGACCCTCCCAGGGCAGCTATAGCCATAGAAGTGGTGCTAGAACTCCCGAATGGGCACCCCGTCAAAGTTAAGGGACTGCTGGATTCAGGCAGCTCCTGCAATTTCTTCAGCAAGGACTTCGCTCTAGAGCACCAACTCCACCTGCTGCCCTGGATTTTCCCTTGCAAGTGACCACCATCGATGGCAGGGAACTTCTGGGAGGGGAAGTGACGCACCAGACCCCACCAATGAGAATGAGGGTTTCCAGGCACACGGAGACCATTGCCTTGCACGTAGCCACACTGGCAGGACCCCCAATAATACTGGGGATGAGCTGGCTGGCACTGCATGATCCAGTAGTGGCATGGCATCAGCGGTCGGTCACCTTTGGGTCAGCTTACTGCTTGGAACACTGTCTGGGGGGGGGGGACCCAAGGATGACAGTGGCCAGGGTGGCTGGGATGGCTGTGGAGCCAAAGGAGGAGGTGCCGCCACAATATGCTGACCTGAAGGAGGTTTTCAGCGAGAAGGAGGCGGATAGACTACCCCCCCCATAGGCCCTTTGACTGCCAAATCAACTTACTCCCAGGGGCTCAGCTGCCGGTGGGTAAGCTGTACACCATGTCCGACCAGGAAATGCAGGAGTTGCGGCAATTTATTGACAAGAACCTGAAGAGAGGTTTCATAAGAGAATCAAAGGCGGTGGGGGGCAGTTCTTTGTGGACAAAAAGGATACTAATCAGCCCAGATTAGTCATAGATTACCGGGCCCTGAACCTTGTATCAGAACCCATGACCTTCCCAATGCCCAGGATTGACGACATTTTAACACGGGTGAGGCAGAGGAAAATCTTTACCAAGCTGGAGCTCAGGGGAGCGTACAATTTGATTAGGATGAGGGAGGGGGACGGATGGAAAACCACCATGTTCACCCCCCTGGGGGCCTTTGAGTACTTAGTTATGCCATTTGGATTACAGTTGGGCTCCGCCTGCTTTCAAGCATTCATGCACCACGTGTTGGGGTCCTTGCTGTACAAGAACTGCGTGGCCTTTTTGGACGACGTCTTTATTCTGACAATGAGAAGCAACATGTCAGAGACGTCAGGGAAGTGCTAAAGAGACTGCAGAAGCACCAGTTGTGGGTCAAGCTGGAAAAATGCCAATTTCACGCAAGGGAGGTCGAGTTTTTGGGGTACAAGTTGTCAGATAAGGGCCTAGCTACGGACCCCAGCAAGGTGCAGGCGGTACTGGAATGGAAGGCCCCCAAAACCCGGAAGGATGTGCAGAGGTTCCTAGGGTTCAGCAACTTCTACAGGAAGTTCATCAAGAACTTCGCCCACTTGACAGCGCCCATCACAGATTGTCTCAGTAGCAAAAAGAAGTTCGTCTGGACAGAAAGGGCCCAGCAATCCTTTGAAAGACTGAAGAGGGCGTTCTCTTCGGAAGAGCAGCTCCTGCACGTGGATCTGGAGAAGCCCACGAGGCTGGAGACCGACGCGTCAGACCGGGCCATCGGAGCGGTACTGTTGCAGCCAGGGGCCCAGCAGGGCTGGAGGCCGTGCACCTTTTTCTCGAGGAAGCTGAGCAAGTCGGAGCAAAACTATACGGTGTATGACCGCGAACTGCTTGCAATTTATGCAGCGTTTCGCCGATGGAGACATCTGTTGATAGGGGCGCAGCACAAGATCCAGGTTTGTACGGATCACAAGAACTTGGAATACTGGAGGACTGCGCGAGTACTCAACCAGAGACAGATTCGATGGGCACAGGAGTTCTCCAAGTTTTCCTTCGAGATCCGGTATATGCCGGGAGAGGAAAACGTTAGAGCAGATGCTCTCTCCCGGAAGCCGGAGTACATGGAAGGAGAGGGACTGCCGGAAGTCTGACACGTGTTCCCTGAAAACCGATGGGTGTGTAGGGGAGTGTTGGTTGGGAAACGAGAATTGGCCAGGCTTACTAGAAACGACGAGTTCGCTCAAACTAAAATCAGGGAACTCCGGGAAGGAAGGGAAAACCATGGAGAGTTTGAGGAAAAGGAAGGGCTACTGTACTATAAGGGGGTGCTGTACGTACCGGGGGAGACCTTGAGGGGAAGGGTACTTAAACAACTCCACGACAACCCAACAGCGGGGCACTTTGGTCAGCACAAGACCATGCTGCTTGTCACCAGGCAGTTCTGGTGGCCAAGGGTAAGGGAAGATGTACGGGAATATGTGCGAGGGTGCGACCGCTGCCAGAGGGCAAAGGGGGAGAGGGCTGCCCCCGCAGGGTTACTGGAACCCTTACCCACGCCGGGAAGACCCTGGGAGGTGGTGTCCATAGATTTTATGACAGATTTGCCCAAGTCAAGAGGGAAGACAGCAGTCATGGTAGTAGTCGATCTACTGACGAAAATGTGCCATTTCATAGCTTGCTCACATGCAGTGACGGCAGAGGAAACAGCCAGGTTGTTTGTGGATCACATCTTCAGGCTGCATGGGACTCCCTCGAGGGTCATCTCAGATCGCGGGAAACAATTTACTTCCCGGTTCTGGAGGAAGCTCATGAGCTTGCTGCAGGTCGAGGTGGGCTTCTCGACGGCGAGACACCCGGAAACCAACGGGCAAGCAGAAAGAGCGAACAGTATACTACAGCAATACCTACGCTGCTACGTCAGCGAGAGACAGAACGATTGGGTAGAGAAACTAGCGCTGGCTGAATTTGCGTACAATAACGCTGAACACGTGTCCACGGGAATGAGCCCGTTCATGGCCAATTATGGGTGTCACCCCAGGGCCTTCCCGGGGGGGAGGGGGAGGAAGGATGGAGTGTACCTGCGGCAGAGCAGTTTGTGGAAGAAATGGAGGCCTTGCACCAACAACTCAAGATGAACTTGGAGCGGGCCAAGGAAATTTACAAGAGGCAGGCAGACAAGCACCGTCGGGAAGGGGGGACCATACGGGTGGGAGACCGGGTGTGGTTGTCAACCCAAGGGTTACCCTTTAAGGGAGGGGCAAGAAGTTGCAGCCGAGGCGGCTGGGACCTTTTGAGGTAACACAGCAGGTGAACCCTGTGGCATTCAAGCTCAAGTTGCCTGACAGCATGAAGATACACCCGGTGTTCCATAGGTCCCTACTCTCACCATACAGGGAGGGGCGGGAATTCCCGGGGCGGGAGGGAGAAGTCACCACACACCCACAGGTAGAGGAGAGGGAACACCACAACCAAGCCACGGAAATACTCAATTCAAGGTGGCGAGGGCGCAAGGTGGAGTACTTGGTAGCTTGGGAGGGAGAACCCAGGTCAGAAAACACGTGGGTCCCCGCGGAGGCAATCAATGACGGGTATCTTGTGGAGGAGTTCCACAGCCTGTTTCCAGACAAACCAAAACCACTAGCGAGATTCTGGGAGGAGCAATTTGGAACCACAGACAACGAAGAGGACTTTGTGGGTTTTCCTGCCTCCGAAGAGGAGGGAGGAGAAGCGTCAGAGGGAGAAGAATCAGACTGGGAGGCCCACCCCGCGGGAAGAGATCAGAGTGGGTGGGAAGCGGGTTTTGAATCCTCAGAGGATGGCGACAGCTCCTTCTGGGGATTCCCCGCATCGTCGGCCGAGGAAAAGGACGAAGTTGGATCAAAAGGTTGGGCCGGGGGTGGAGGGGGTCCTGGGGGGGAGGTGGATGTCAGGGAACTGACATCGGAGCCAGAGGCGGAGGCAAGGCTCCCAAGTGATGCTGGAGAAGGGCCCAGCAGGGAGAGAGGCAGCTCATCGGCTGGGGAAGGAAATCAGCGTAACACCAGGGATAAAGGGGGGCAGATGGGGGAATCGGCGAGGGGGCTCCAGGACTCCTCACTGGAGACCAGCGGGGAGAGCACGGGTCCTCCGCTACCCACACCCACCCTGCGCAGAAGACTTCTGCGCAGGGAGAGTAGGCGTAGACTTGGCGTCAAAGAACTTCTTTGCTAGAAGAGGTTCAAGAAACGCCCACTGACGGATTCTGCTAGCGACTGAAACAGCCACGAAGGGAAGGGCTGTCCAGACAGAAAAGGTTTAACCAGGCAACCTAGCCAGGAGTGGCGGCAACTTACGCACGAGCAACCCCTATAACCATTACATGAAGGTATACATGGAGATTACAGGAAGTGTCATAACAGACTATGCAAAACATAAACAAATTCAGTTATCACAAGACTCCATAGCTAGTAGCTTTAGTGCTAAAAATGGGAGATTCATGAATGTCTCTTTAGGATGCACACCCTCTTCCTCTAAAAGTACATGCACCTCAAGGCATTTATCACAGTATTTATGCTCAATGGCACAAGAATTTACCCTTTAATAAAATTAATTAACACATTTATTACATCATTCCCAGTCTAAGAGGTCATGTGCATCACTGAACAATTGCCATATATAACTGGCAATGGGCAATCAAGGCCAGCTGCCTCAGACTGCATCTTGCAGGAGACACAGAGGAGGCCCCAGCTGTGAGGGGTGATGAAACCTGCAGCCCACTATCACCTGCAAGGCCACAGGTGGGGAGAGTGTGCCTGTTCCACAAGATCTAAGCAATTAAATAATCCAGCTGCCAACCTGCCAAAAACACCAACATCTGCAAATGGCAGGAAGAGAGGAGTCCTCCCCCCCCCCCCCGTTGCCTCTGCAAACAGGAAGCAGATTTGTCTTGGTCTTCAAGCCGCCTAGATTTCAAACAGAGCAGGCAAAGGAAGTGTTTCTTTGCCCACATGATGCCCACATGATGTGATTGCTGGAAGCTACAGAACCCATTCCCCTTCATGGATCACTGCCTTGCCGTGGCGAAGGGGCTTGAAGAACTCAGAGAAGCTATGAACTACGCCGAGCAGGGCACACAAGATGAACAGGTCATAGTGGAGAGTTTTGACCAAACGTGATCCACCTGGAGGAGGAACCGGCAAGCCACTCCAGTATCCTTGCCAAGAAAACTCCATGGACAAAGACAACAGGCATATAAAAGTTATGACGCTGGAAGATGAGCCCCTCAGGTCGGAAGGCGTCCAACATGCTACTGGGGAAGAGCGGAGGGCAAGTACAAGTAGATCCAGAGCTGATGAAGCGGCTGGGCCAAAGCCGAAAGGACGCTCAGTTGCGGATATGCCTGGAAGCGAAAGGAAAGTCCAATGCTGTAAAGAAAAATATTGCATAGGAACCTGGAATGTAAGAACCATGAACCTAGGTAAGTTGGAGGTGGTCAAAAATGAGATGGCAAGAATAAATATTGACATCCTGGGCATCAGTGAACTAAAATGGACGGGAATGGGCGAATTCAGTTCGGATGACCATCACATCTACTACTGTGGGCAAGAAACCCGTAAAAGAAATGGAGTGGCCCTCATAGTCAACAAAAGAGTGGCGAAAGCTGTATTGGGATGCAATCTCAAAAATGATAGAATGATCTCGATACGAATCCAAGGCAGACCTTTTAACATCACAGTAATCCAAGTTTATGCACCAACCACTGGTGCTGAAGAAACTGAAATTGACCAATTCTATGAAGACTTAGAACACCTTATAGAAGTGACACCAAAGAAGGATGTTCTTCTCATTATAGGGGATTGGAATGCTAAAGTAGGGAATCAAGAGATAAAAGGAACAACTGGCAAGTTTGGCCTTGGAGATCAAAACGAAGCAGGGCAAAGGCTAATAGAGTTCTGTCAAGAGAACAAGCTGGTCATCACAAACACGCTTTTCCAACAACACAAGAGACGTCTCTACACATGGACATCACCAGATGGGCAGTATCGAAATCAGATTGATTATATTCTCTGCAGCCAAAGATGGAGAAGCTCTATACAGTCAGCAAAAACAAGACCTGGAGCTGACTGTGGCTCAGATCATCAGCTTCTTATAGCAAAATTCAAGCTTAAACTGAAGAAAGTAGGAAAAACCACTGGGCCGGTAAGATACAATCTAAGTCAAATCCCTTATGAATACACAGTGGAAGTGAGGAACAGGTTTAAGGATTTAGAATTGCTGGACAGAGTGCCTGAAGAACTATGGATGGAGGCTCGTAACATTGTACAGGAGGCAGCAACGAAAACCATCCCAATGAAAAGGAAATGCAAGAAAGCAAAGTGGCTGTCCAACGAGGCCTTACAAATAGCGGAGGAGAGAAGGCAAGCAAAATGCGAGGGAGATAGTGAAAGATACAGGAAATTGAATGCAGATTTCCAAAGAATAGCAAGGAGAGACAAGAAGGCCTTCTTAAACGAGCAGTGCAAACAAATAGAGGAAAACAACAGAATGGGAAGAACCAGAGATCTGTTCAAGAAAATTGGAGATATGAAAGGAACATTTCGTACAAAGATTACCATAATAAAGGACAAAAGTGGTAAGGACCTAACAGAAGCAGAAGACATGAAGAAGAGGTGGCAAGAATACACAGAGGAATTATACCAGAAAGATATGGATGTCTCGTACACCCCAGTTAGTGTGGTTGCTGAGCTTAAGCCAGACATCCTGGAGAGTGAAGTCAAATGGGCCTTAGAAAGCACTGCAAATAACAAGGCCAGTGGAAGTGATGGTATTCCAGCTGAGCTATTTAAAATTTTAAAAGATGATGCTGTTAAGGTGCTACACTCAATATGCCAGCAAATTTGGAAAACTCAGCAGTGGCCAGAAGATTGGAGAAGATCAGTCTACATCCCAGTCCCAAAGAAGGGCAGTGCCAAAGAATGCTCCAACTACCGCACAATTGCACTCATTTCACACGCTAGCAAGGTTATGCTTAAAATTCTACAAGGAAGGCTCAAGCAGTATGTGGATCGAGAACTCCCAGAAGTGCAAGCTGGATTTAGAAGAGGCAGAGGAACCAGGGACCAAATTGCAAACATGCGCTGGATTATGGAGAAAGCTAGAGAGTTCCAGAAAGACATCTACTTCTGCTTCATTGACTATGCAAAAGCCTTTGACTGTGTCGACCACAGCAAACTATGGCAAGTTCTTAAAGAAATGGGAGTGCCTGATCACCTCATCTGTCTCCTGAGAAATCTCTATGTGGGACAAGAAGCTACAGTTAGAACTGGATATGGAACAACTGATTGGTTCAAAATTGGGAAAGGCGTACGACAAGGCTGTATTTTGTCTCCCTGCTTATTTAATTTATACGCAGAATACATCATGCGAAAGGCTGGGCTGGATGAATCCCAAGCTGGAATTAAGATTGCCGGAAGAAATATCAACAACCTCAGATATGCAGATGACACAACCTTGATGGCAGAAAGTGAGGAGGAATTAAAGAACCTTTTAATGAGGGTGAAAGAGGAGAGTGCAAAATATGGCCTGAAGCTCAACATCAAAAAAACGAAGATCATGGCCACTGGTCCCATCACCTCCTGGCAAATAGAAGGGGAAGAAATGGAGGCAGTGAGAGATTTTACTTTCTTGGGCTCCATGATCACTGCAGATGGTGACAGCAGCCACGAAATTAAAAGACGCCTGCTTCTTGGGAGAAGGGCAATGACAGGCCTAGACAGCATCTTGAGAAGTAGAGACGTCACCTTGCCAACAAAGGTCCGTATAGTTAAAGCCATGGTTTTCCCAGTAGTGATGTATGGAAGTGAGAGCTGGACCATAAAGAAGGCTGATCGCCGAAGAATTGATGCTTTTGAATTATGGTGCTGGAGAAGACTCTTGAGAGTCCCATGGACTGCAAGAAGATCAAATGCATCCATTCTTAATGAAATCAGCCCTGAGTGCTCACTGGAAGGACAGATCGTGAGGCTGAGGCTCCAGTACTTTGGCCACCTCATGAGAAGAGAAGACTCCCTGGAGAAGACACTGATGCTGGGAAAGATGGAGGGCACAAGGAGAAGGGGGCGACAGAGGATGAGATGGTTGGATAGTGTTTTCGAGGTTACCAGCATGAGTTTGACTAAACTGCGGGAGGTAGTGGAGGACAGAGGTGCCTGGCGTGCTCTGGTCCATGGGGTCACGAAGAGTCGGACACGACTAAACGACTAAACAACAACAACAACACAGAACCCATTTCCTTTGTTGATGCAGCATGATTCAAAACCACAGGGGCAGACTTTCCATGCAGTGGTTGCTGTAAGTGCCCATCACTTCCACAATGGAACAGATGGCAGCTTGGAACTGGACACTTTACTGTAGGTAATGATTTGGAAATTCACAATTTTGTAAAGTGCTACATACCTGAATATGAAGTATGATGTCCATAAAACTCAAGCTTCTGCTTTTTTTATGGGTGTTTTATCTAAAACCTGTTATCTCCTTTCCCCCTCACCTACAGAAGCCCAAACAGTAGCATTTCAGTATAAAGCGGCAGAACTGCTGTATATGCAAGCATTATTAGAAATTTTATTCTATCGCTACAGCATTGTAAGCAACAGATCTGTGTCACACAACCCGATACACATTTACTAAGAAGCAACAAGTCCTGCTATGCTAATTGCAGATTACACATAGGAAAGTGTGAAAATAACTGTGCCGGGGGGCGGGGAGGAAGGAAAGGCTTCTAATATTGTACAATCCCAGCAGCTTCACCACCAAGCCATTCCAACATTTTCAGCTTTGTGCACCAAAGGTATTGCTGAGGCTTACAGCTGTCTGCACATTCAGTGCTATTCTCTCTCTCTCAGTACTGTTTTGTTTTAAGTGAAGGTACGAAAAGACCACATTTCCAAATAGTAAGTCATTGAAGACAGAATCATGTTGACCATACATTCTCTCAAATACTAGAATCCCTCCCCCTATGCTGCTATAAATGGATATCTAATGCTCTTGCATTCTATAGTGATAAAAAAGTACAACAGCTACATGTAGCCAATGCATGCCACCAGACAATACCACTAGAGGACCTAAAAAGGAAGGCATGGCCTGTAATAGATTTGATAAATGGCAAAATCCTAATAAAAAATGAGCTGACTTTGGGCCACTGCCATTAGATATGAAAAAGTGACCCCTTAGCCCCACATGGATGCCAAGAGAGCAGAGAGAAAATTCAGATGGTACAGATCCGTTTTCCTCACCTTGGGGTCCCCACATGTTCTCTGCCAGCTCTGCCATTGGCCAGCCCCCTTACCACTACCTCAAAGGCCATGTTGAGGATGTTCAATGAGATGAAGGAAGATTGTGAGGTTGTGCCTGATGCCTCAGGGCCCATATCTGGTTACCACAGCGTAGGATCAGGTTTTTTGGGCAAGCATTTAAATGTGAAAATATGGAACACATTCAAAACAAGACACAATTAGACTTCCGGTTGGTCACCCAGTAATGGCAGACAGGAGCTCTTTCAGCTGAAAGAGCCCCAGCGCTGTGAAGCAGGGGGAGACCGCAAGAGTGTTGCGGCCCCCCGGAAAAACCTCAGATCAGGTGTTCTGAGGACCTGGTGATCCGGTGGGTGCCCTTTTGCGACTCCCCCGCTCCCCGGTAAGCTCGCAAGAGCCCCGAGAGTGAGTGGGGTTGGAGACGCGGCACAGCGGAAATGACTGCTTCCTTCACTGCGCGAAGCTCTGAGTCTGGTGATCATGATCGGCCAATTCCTTCAATAAAAAGGCTCAAAATTTGGAACTGTAAGTAAAGAACAAAGTCTTAATTTGACCAAGATTAGAGGAGGGGGAAGGGATTTAAAAACGGAGGTTGATCCCTTTTGCTGAAAGAAAGCGGAGTCGGTAAGCAAGGACCAAAGCCTTAGGCGGAAAAAGACTTTTGAAAGTTTGCAAGTTAAACCTATGCCCCCCTTCTGCAGGGGGAAGAGGGGGGGAAATATTTAAATTGCTAAAAACCCTGCGGGACTGTGTTTTTAAGTAAAGAGGCTCCTCCATTCTGTTGCGGACCTCCCGGGAGGGAAAGGCTAGACTCCATTGTGACGTCACAATGGAAGAGGAAACATTCAATCTTCGTTTCCACTGACTCTGTTATTTTGTATCCTGTGGCTGTCTGGACACATTTTAAAGTAGCTAAAAGTGTCTTCTACTTCCAGGACTGTCTGTTAACTTTATATGTGATCTGGAAAACTTCTTTTTACTCGCAGCCTGCTTTAATAACATGGAACAGGGGGGCTGCTGGCTGCCTGGGCTGACACCTGTGGACTGGTGGTGGGATCCTGTTTTCCTCTCTCATTCCACTAAGCTGTGGGACTGACCTTGAAATTCCTGAGCCATTATGTTTGCTGATAAACAAGAGAAGGTAACCACAAGACATGGCTCTAAAAATCCACCCTTTGAGGAATCTGTAATGGTACTACTGAATGAAATTAGAGACAATACAAATCACAACACAGAGGGTATAGAAAGACTGGATAAAAAGATTGAAGCTTTAAGTTCTGAACTGAAAGAGGTTAAGACTGAGATAACTACACATGATACAAGGTTGGCACAGCTAGAGACAGAGTGCCAGACTTGGAAAGACTACAATATGAAAACGCCAATTCGATTGCCTTTCTTCAAATGAAGGAAAGGGAATCTCATTTGAGATTGAGAGGGGTGCCTCAACTGGATGAGGAGAAACTCAAGGAGTGTCTGATGGACTATTTTGTGGCATGGTGGGATTTGAAAAAGGAAGAAGTTGAGTTGTGGATAGAAAAAGCTTACAGATTTGGGCCCAAAAAGGATAGAAAAATAACCTATGACTGTATAGTGGTCTTCAAGACCAAGGAACAGAGAGATACCATTTTGGGATTGCATTATAGAAAAGGCTTAAAAATACAGGACAAATCCACCGTCCTCTTCAAGGAGATTCCTAGACACTTCCTGAATTTGAGATCCAATTTTACAGAATTGGCAAACATTTTGAGGAGTAAAAACATTTTTTTCAGGTGGGAATTCCCAGAGGGCCTATCGTTTAAATTTGAAGGAAGGAAGCAAAGAATTAAGACTGTGGGGAGAGAGGGACAGATTTCTGCAAAAGCTCACGGTGGAACTTGGACGGCAAAGCCCGCAGCTGCCAGGGGCAGGAGCGGCGACCCCTTGATTTAACATCATGGCGCTGAGAGTTTATTCTTGGAATGTCAATGGACTAAATTCTCCTCAGAAAAGGAGACAGGTATATCATGTGTTGGAAAAACAGAATTTGGATGTAATTTGTCTACAGGAAACACATATTACAAGACTACATAGAAAAATTTTATCATAGGAAAAAATAACTTGGACAAGAATTTATTTCTTCGGACAAAGTGAAAAAAAAAGAGGAGTGGTTTTTTATATCAAAGAAAAATGGAACCCAAAACTGATCTTTAAAGACGAGGAAGGAAGACACATAGCAGTGGAAATTACAGCACAAGGCGAAAAATATTTGTTATTGGGAATCTATGCACCTAATGATGGCAAAGTGGAATTCTTCAAGAACTTGGAAACAAGTCTTTTGGACTATTTGGATTACAAATTAATTCTAATGGGAGACCTGAATGGAGTTGCATCTACTTTGATGGATAGGACTCAGAGGCAAAAAAATTTGAATGCTAGCAGACTACCTAAGGCTTTCTTTGACATAACTGACAAATTTGATCTGTCAAACATATGGAGAGTCAGAAATCCAACTGAAAAAGACTTCACTTTTTTTCAGATGCAAACCAATCATTTTTGAGAATTGACTACCTATGAATATCCAGAGACTTGGTTCCTGAAGTATCAAAAACGGAAATTTGCCCTAAAACCTGCTCAGACCGCAATGCAGTTTTTGTGGAACTGAAAATGTCCTTACAGGGTTCCTTCAGATGGAGAATGAATGATGATTTGTTGAGAAGTACCCAAATTGTAAATAAAGCCCAAAAAGCCCTAAAGGATTATTTCGAAATTAATATGAATCAGGGAACGGAAACAAGGGTTATTTGGGATGCCAGCAAAGCAGTAATGAGAGGATTTCTCATTCAACAAAATTCAATCAGGATAAAGATACAGAATGAGAAAAAAGATAAGATTTTGGAACAACTAAAAGATAAAGAGAAGGGTCTTAGAGGGAACCCAAAGAATTTGCAGATACAAAAGAAAATTAAAGCCCTACAGATTCAATATTCACAGATTATAAATCAAGAAATAGAATGGAAACTAAGGAGGATGAAACAAAGGAATTTTGAATCTGCAAATAAATGTGGGAAACTTTTAGCTTGGCAATTAAAAAAGAGGCAAAAGCAAAGTACCGTATTTTTTGCTCTATAAGACTCACTTTTTCCCTCCTAAAAAGTAAGGGGAAATGTGTGTGTGTCTTATGGAGCGAATGCAGGCTGCGCAGCTATCCCAGGAGCCAAAACAGCAAGAGGGATCGCTGCTTTCGCTGTGCAGCGATCCCTCTTGCTGTTCTGGCTTCTGGAATTCAGAATAATTTTTTTCTTGTTTTCCTCCTCCAAAAACTAGGTGCGTCTTGTGGTCTGGTGCGTCTTATAGAGTGAAAAATACAGTACTATCACAAATATTGTAACAGAAGGAAAGTCTGTGGAGAACCCTGTGGACATAAGAAAATGTTTTCACAAGTACTACAAACAACTGTATAAAAAGGAGAAAGAGGACCAGGCCAAGATTGAGCAATTTATTAAAACCAATGGTTTGCAGAAGATTCCTGAGGATAAAAAGATCCTACTAAAGGGACTGATTTCAAGACAGGAAGTGGAATATGCAATAAACTCAATGCAACTTGGCAAGACCCCGGGACCAGATGGTCTATCAGCAAAATACTAATAAGACATTGGCTTATCAAATAAAAAGAGTGATAGTCTTACCAAAGCTACTCTTTTTATTCCAAACGATTCCAACTATAGGAAAGACCAGCAGTATTGACAAGTGGCAAAAAGAAATTTCTAGATTTTTGTGGAAGGGTAAAGACCAAGAGTAAAGCATAAGATATTAATAGATACTGTAGAAAGAGGTGGCTTCGGGTTACCGGATTTGAAGCTATATTACGAAGCCTCATGTCTTCTCTGGTTGAAAGATTGGTGTTTATTAAAAAATTGGGATATTTTAGATCTAGAAGGTCATGACACCCGTTTTGGATGGCATGGCTATCTTAATTATGGGAAAATAAAGGCGCACTGGAGTTTTTCAAATCATATAATAAGAAATGCTATATATAAGGTGTGGGAAAAATACAAAAGATATTTGGAACAGAAAACCCCAAGACGGAACTCTCCATTAGAAGCAATCGCTGTTAAAAAAAACAACAACATCAAAGAGAACTGGATAACGTATAACACAATATTAAGGGAGGAGGAGGGTCAACTAATATTGATAAGTTATGAGAAAATAAAAGATCACTTTTCTAGTTGGCTAGATTACTCCCAGGTGAATGAAATGTTCAGACAGGATAAGCAGATAGGTTTTGAAAAGGAGCCTTCAAGATTTGAAAGAGAATTACTGAATAGTAAAACTAAAATAATCACAGAAATGTATAGACTTCTTTTAGACTATGAAGTAATGGATGAGGAGGTTAAGGCTTCAATGATAAAGTGGGCCCAAGAAGTAGGCCGTCCAATTATGCTAAAAGATTGGGAAAACTTATGGAAGGTAAATTTGAAATTTACAGCCAGCTATCACGAAGAGTCGGACACGACTAAACGACTAAACAACAACATAATATAAGAGAGAACATGATGAAAATGGCTCATAGGTGATACCTCACTCTTTCCAGATTATCAAGAATGTATAAAAATTTGGCGAATGCTTGTTGGAGATATGGAGGAAATAACGGTGACATGATCCACATGTGGTGGACGTGTGAAAAGATTAAGATTTGGGGGGGGAATATACGATGAATTAAAAAAGATGATGGGGATAACTTTTACTAAAAAACCGGAGGCATTTAAGTATTTTAGATAAAGAGATCCCAAAAAATCTAAGAGAGGTATTCTTGTATGCAACCGCAGCGACTCGTATACTTGTGGCCAAGGGATGGAAAGATCCCGAGGCTCCAAAAGTAACAGATTGGCAAATCAAATTACAGGAATTGGTGGAGACAGCTCAACTGACTAGTAAACTCAGAGGAAACTCTAAGCAAAAATTTGCGGAAAAATGGGATGGTTATAGAAGATATGTTCAAAAATACAATAATAGTTTTGACTCCGTGCTAGCATTCAAGTGATAAAGGAACTAAAAGAAGGTGGACAACAATTAAGGATTTATTATGTTTTCAGAATGTATTAGAAAAATTATATAGAAAGGTTTATTGTTTTGTGTACATTGAAATGTAAGATAAAATATATGCAAAGGGACTTGACAGGAAGTCAAAGTTGAAGAAAATATTTTGTAAGATAAAAGGGGAAAAAATATTTACTTTCATTATTTTCATTTTGTGTGCGGGTGTGGGTGTGTGGGTGTCTGCACATATGTGTGTTGTTATATGCAATGTTTGGGAGGAAATAAGACGGTAAATAACAAATAAACTAAATATCAATGTATGTAATTTTTATTTCTTAATTATATTTAGTGGTGGTATGGCTGTATTGTTTTTTGTAACATAAAATCATTCAATAAAAATTGTATTAAAAAAGAAAGAAAGATTGGCTTATCCAACCTTTGATAGAAGTATACAATTTGATTCTAGGAGGGGGCAAAGCATCTGAAACCTGGAAGGAAGCTTATATTACTCTGATTCCTAAACAAGATCAAGATAGAGCGAATGTCAAGAATTACAGACCAATCTCCCTACTTAATGTGGATTATAATTTTTTTGCGAATATACTGGCTAACAGGCTAAAGAAGGTTCTGTCTGAACAGAAACAGGTTTCCTGCCTAGAAGACACATGAAAGATAATATCAGGAATGTTGTAGATATTTTGGAAAAGCTGGAAGCAAGAAAGAACTGTAAAGCAATGTTAATGTTTACTGATGCTGAGAAAGCCTTTGACAATGTATCTTGGAGTTTTATGTTACACAATTTAGAAAGTATGGGGGTTGGTCAAGATTTTTAAAATGGTATTAATGCGATCTATCATGAACAAAAAGCTAAAATTATTGTAAATAATGTGGTATTGGAGGAAATTAGAATCGAGAAGGGAACCAGGCAAGGGTGCCCACTTTCTCCTCTGTTGTTCGTTTCGGTCCTAGAGGTATTCCTAAGTATGATAAGAAAAGATGATCAAATTAAAGGTATTACAGTAGGATCCAAACAATATAAATTAAAAGCCTTTGCTGATGATTTAGTACTGACATTACAGGATCCAGACTCCAGTGCAGTAAAAGCACTGGAGCTGACACAGGAATTCGGACAGGTAGCAGGATTTAAGTTAAATAAGAGCAAAACCAAAGTATTAGAGAAAAATCTGGATAATGATGAAAGAAAGTTATTACAAGAAAAGATGGGCCTAGATTTTGTGAAAAAAGTTAAGTATCTGGGAGTGAATTTGTCCAGGAAAAATCTGAATTTATACAAAGATAACTATGAGAAACTATGGAATGAAATTAAGAGAGATCTAGAGATATGGTCAAATTTAAAATTGTCACTAATGGGCCGGATTTCAGTGGTTAAGATGAATGTATTGCCAAAGATGTTATTTCTGTTTCAAGCCCTCACAATTATAGATAATGTGAAATGTTTTAAAGAATGGCAGAAAGCTTTATCTAGATTTAATTTACCCAGAATTAAATATAAATTACTAACAGATTCTAAAGAAAGAGGGGGATTTTCCCTGCCAGATTTGAAAATCTATTTTGAAGCGGCTGCACTTTGCTGGATTAAGGAATAGATACAATTAGAAGATACCGATGTTTTAGATTTGGAGGGATTTGACAATGTGTTTGGATGGCATGCATATTTATGGTATGAGAAAGTAAAGGCCCATAATGCTTTTGAAAACCATGTAATTAGGAAATCTCTGTACAATGTATGGATAAAATATAAAGATCTCTTAGAAAGGAAGACACCCAGATGGCTTTCGCCAATGGAGGTGAAGGCCCAGAAAAAGTTAAATATGGATGTCAAGTGGTTGAGATATTCAGACTTGTTATTAGAGGACAAAGAAGGTTATAAATTAAAACCATTTGATTAAAGATAAGTTAAATTGGTTACATTATCACCAGATTAATGAATTGTACAAATTAGATAACAAAAATGGTTTTGCTTCAGAAAAATCTAAGTTGGAAACAGAGTTGTTGGACTCTAAAGTTAAAAATTTGTCTAAAATGTATAACTTATTGTTGGAATGGCATACAAAGGATGAACAAGTTAAGTCAGTGATGATAGACTGGGCAAGAGATGTGGGACATAATATAATGTTTGAAGACTGGGAAAAATTGTGGAAGAAAGGGGTCAAATTCACTGCATGTACAGTGTTAAAGGAAAATATAATGAAAATGATGTATAGATGGTATTTGACTCCTGTAAAATTAGCAAAGATATACCACAACAGTGATAATCTAAGTTGGAAATGTAAAGAAAAAGAGGGTACCTTCTATCATATGTGGTGGACCTGCCCCAAGGTGAAAGGCTTCTGGGAGAAGATTTATAACGAATTGAAAAAAATGTTGAAATATACATTTATTAAGAAACCAGAGGCCTTTCTTCTTGGAATAACAGGTTTGGAATTGCCCCCAAAAGATGTTAAATTATTTTTGTATGCCACAACTGCAGCAAGAATTTTGTTAGCGAAGAACTATAAAACACAAGAAGTGCCAACAGTGGAAGATTGGCAGATGAAAATGATGGATTTTTCGGAGCTAGCCGACCTGACTGGAAGAGTCCGTGACCAGAAGGAGGAGGACCACCAGGAGGAATGGACGACGAAATTTAAAGACTATTTAGTTAAATATGTTAAGTTGACTTAATTGGAAAAGCTTGCAAATATCAGATAGGCTTAGGATTTAAATATGTAATGTGATGAATTAATATGTTTAATGCCAAATTTGAAAGAAAGAAAGATGTTAAGTGATTAAGTTAATCCTATAAGAATATTGGTTTTGGAAAACTGTTAAAATGATATACACTGAAATTCAACCAGGGAAATACGAGGAAGTCATTTAACAATGTTACTAAGATTGGTTTAAATACGGCCGAGATTTATGTTTGTTTGTTTGTTTGTTTGTTTGTTTGTTTAAAAACTTTTTGGAAAATTAATTTTAAAAAAAATTTCCTTCCAAAACATGACACAATTAAACTTTTGTGTCCCTTGACTATGAAACGGCATACAGTTTACTAAGGGCACTTGAAGCAGGAGAGGAGCACGAAATTCTGGATGGAGACTTGAAAGAAGCTTCTCATGGTGCATCACAGAATCACACCAGCTGAGGGCTATTGGATCAAGCACCCCAGTCGAAAGAATCCAGTCCCTAGGCAGGTATAGCAAGTGATACCAGTCTTTTCCTCCCTACATCACTAGAGTAGAAAACAAAAACAGATTATCCTGAACTTAAGGTGGTTCTCATTCATTTTAGTTGCCTAACTTTATCTAAAAGTGACGTGTATTCCAAAGCTCCATTTGAGACAAGACAAGACAAGACACACATTTTTTGCAGAGTGGAAAGTACTGGCAGGACTTGCCGTAACTTAGACGCCTTAAAATAACAAATCTTGGGTCACAGACTTCATGGTCTGAAGGGAGGGTGGAAACTGAGAAGGGATCAGAGAAGAAAGGAAGACAGATGAAGCCCTGCCGACAAAGCCTGCGAGGAGAAGTTGCCCTTTACACCAAAGATGGACAGACAAAGGCATCAGTCACCTCTTTTTCAGGGTGCCATGAACAGACACCTCAAACATCCCTGCCTCCCAGTTCCAAGGATTAGTTGCAGCAACATTTACCTCTCCTTTTCCATCATGATCTGCACTGGGCTTAGCTGGTTGCTTTTACTGCCAGTTCCCAGCTGCCCATAAGTGTTTGCTCCCCAGGCGTAGAGCAAGCCCTCATCCGTTAACACCATTGTGTGTGCATAGCCACAGGCAACCTGCAAAAAAGAAAATGGAAATCAATGCTAGCATCACTCTAAGATGGCCACGAAGAATGAGAAATCACTGCTGGACACTTAAGTATCAGTTGCACAACCTGGGTTAGTTTTAAACGCCAAGGGAGTCTGCACACAGGTTATGAAATGCGGAGGGGGGTGTCCTACGGTTCTCCAGATACTGTTGGACTGCAACTCCTGTTATTTCTGACTACTGACTGAGGCTGGGGGTGGAGAGAGCCCAACAAACATCACGAGAACTGTAGGTTCCCTGGCCCAGGTATGAACAGGTTTCACTGATTATTGATGGTTTGGTAAAATACTTGCAGAACAACTGAGAAATAACCCAAGTCATCTTGTCTCCAAAAGATCACCAGTAAAATGTTGACACTTCCTAAACACAATCTCAGGTCTGGAAGAGGCAGCTGCGTCTTGGTTATTCCCTTTTCCTGCCGTTGGCAAAAACTGCCAACTGAAAGCTGCCCCAGCTGCAGTGAAGATGGCAGCCATCTACAGGCTCATAGTTACCAGGCCTCTTCAACACCAACTGTTTGCAGGCTAGGCTTTGGTTATAAGCACTAAACAGAAGCTCACAATAAACCAGGGGACAATTAAGCAACACAACTTACACTATTTTGTACTCACCTGCATTACACAGAGACCTTGTAGCGCAGCCACTCGGCATGGGGTTAGCTGGTTGCCATTGTTTCCCAGACCTAGTTGACCATTGCCATTGTAACCCCAGCCATATACCTTCATGAAGGAGGAAGAACAGTTAATCTGGATGCACTCCAGGGAAAGAGGTGGCCAGTGCAGTGTGCTGGTGAGAGCATTAGACTATGATCTGGTAGACCAGGGTTCAAAGCCCCACTCTGTCGCGAAGCTCAGTGGGTAACCCTGGGCCAGTCTCTCCCGCTAGCCTACCTCTTAGGGTTGGTGTGAGGGTAAAATGGTGAGGAGGGAGAAACACGGAACTCCTTGAAGGTGGGATATAAATGTAACAATAAAAATGAATTTAAAATAACTCTAGTTCAGGGAAAGATGTTGAGAAAGGCAGGCTGAAAATGCACCTAATCCTAATCTACATACACTTCAGCTATCTGTTGCCGACTCATTTTTCTTTTGTGCATATGAACACTGCATATTGACTCCTAAATTATAAAATGAAGGGTTTTATGACTTTTAGTTTAATCTGCCTGCAGAGTTACTTGGTTACTCTGCCCTTCCCCTAAATGTTACAGGACAGTTCTGGATGTACTGGATTCATAGCGTAAGTAAAAAAGTTTAACTTTCCAGCGTTTAAGAGCAAGGAAGCAGCAATGTCAACACACTATTTATAGCTCAAGTTTCCCCGTTTCCTGAGGATAAACTTCCTCTGACTTAAGCCTTGAATAATTGTTTACTAACTGCATCTGAGGTTTCAATAATTATCAAATGAGTCACAAATCCTACTTTTCCCTTTAACCACAAGATTTGCTCCCTCAGGTGATCCAGCATCACCTTCAGAAATGAATTTTAGATGATGAAGTGAACATACAGGTGCCAGAACAAGTCCTAATGGCAATGAACAGCCAGCAGGTGTCTAGTTTAAAGCCACTGCAGCTCATCAGCTTCACAAAAGTTTCTGGGGCATCTTCTATTAGCCCTTTGTTCTGCACTTTAGCATTTTCTTACGCAGAAGCAGAGCCATGTGTGCAATGACCTTGGAATGCTTACCTCACCATTGTCCACTACAGCTATGGAAGAGGTTTGGCCACAGGCAACGCCGACCACCACCTTCGTCTGCAGACAGTTGGAAACCTTGCGGGGAGTGGGCTGGTTTGCCGTGGAGCCTGACCCAACTTGTCCACAGTTGTTATAGCCCCAGGCATACACCTTGCCACAAGGAAAGAAGATGAAAAGACATCATGGGAACACACTCCAAACTTCCTTCAGAACAAAAATAATTATCTCCTTTGACCTTTTAAAAAAAATTTATCCTAGAACTCTTCCAATTTTAACTCCACTGCTGCAGATATGCAGGTGACACATCAAAAGCCTTGCCAAACAGCAGACACTGCCCTGTGTCCACAGGTAATCCGTTCCTTCTGCAAACATGCATCGTGATGCAAAGTTACATCATGTAACTTTACATCATGAAACATCATGTTACATCTTAATCTTATCTGTTAAGGTAAGATTTCAGTCCAAAATATTTCACTAGGAAAACACAATACAATGATTGATAGCAACATCAGATTCACTTTTCTCTGAGGGCTTCCCAAAATTTAAGACAGTTTAGAGATTTTTGAAATATTAAGTGGGATATCAATGCTTTTAAATAAATAAATACAGGAACACATTTGCATAACAGTGGGTTCTCAAAAGCAAAAGTTTAGCAAGTAATAATATACATATATAAAAGACTTACATCTCCATCAGATGATAGTGCTATAGAATGATGGGAGCCACAAGCTACTTCAATTACTTTCTTAATTAGCAAATTGGTACAGATTTGAATGGGTGTAACACCCTGATTGGTGGTCCCATTTCCAAGTTGACTGTATCCATTATGTCCCCAGGCATAAACTTCACCATCTATGAAAGGCACAAAAGCACAAATGTCCATAATTTATTTATCTAACCCTAGAAGATGATTCCCAATTGCAAACAACACCAGACAAAAGCGGGTCATAAAAAATATAAGAGACTGCATCCAGAGCCACAGCTCCACTCAGGCAACAGACTTCCACGCCCGCAATGCAACTTCCTCTTCTGCCCCCTCCAGACCACCATGTGGCCTCAACATCTGCTCCAAAGAAGAATTTGGGGGCATGTAGGGGAGAGCATAAGAAGTGGATGTCCTATTTCACAAGCAGAATTCTGCTTGTACAGTGTGGAAAATAGCCCTAAGTCTTAAGATAAGTACCTGAATTAGAACCCAATCGTTCTGAAAGGTATGAGGGAATGGGGTGTGCACACACATGGAGTGAGACACTTAAGCCTTCTTTAGATTTTATTTTTCCTAGGAAGCGCTGCAGCATCTGCATAACTTTACTCCTCCCTGGTCTGGTGAATGCTGCTGCACAAAGGAAAACACTGGCAATTGCAGCCACAGGCTCCACCTTTAGCACAAGCTGCACACACGCATCAAAGGAAGATGTCAAAAGACTGCTCTCATTCTTAGGGTTGACGTTGGAGACAACATTGCGTGAAGGCAGGAAAAGATCCATGGGGGTTGCAATCCAACAACGTTGTGAGAGCCACCAGTTCGCACCCTTGGCGAGAGGGAAGTGCCTAATAAAATTCTGCAGCCCAAGCTTACCACAAATATTTAAGCTGGGCAAATATTTTTAAAACCATATCCACATCCCATTGGAAGCAACATAGTAAAGTAATTTAGTGTCTTGCCCAACAAAGTAATCAACTTTCATGGCCAAAGAGAAGGAACAATATACACTTTCACTCATTCATCCAATTACAGCTATTCCATGAATGGGTTTACTTAAAATCAGATGAGAAGAGAAGATATCCATTCTTTGACATGGGAGACTAGATTGGAAAGAGTATCAATATATGTGTGTAGGAGTTGAGGGGAATATGCAGCCACACAGGGAGGTTAAGCTGGAACAACCTGTTGTTGGAATGGACTTGCCAACAGTGCAAGGCCACAACCACATTTTCTTGGAACCCATTTCTAACAACCTTTGCTTAAATTTAGGGAGCATGCAATTAGTATTGCTCAAGAGCAAAACTACCTTCTGTACTAAGTATTACATGTGGTCCACTTCCATAACTGAGGCTGCGAATCCTCTTTCCGCATAAAGTTTCAAGTTTCTTTGGTACAATGGTACTCTGGTTATCTCCAGTTCCCAAACAATTACTACAGTTTAATCCAAATACAAATACCTGGAAAGAGAGACCAATAACACTACATTTTAATGCTTATATTTATAGCAACAGTCATCAAGATGAAAGTGAATCAGGGTAAATATACAATTTATAAGATTTAATAGGATTCTTACTATATCCATTTCAGCTATAGTGTCTTTATAACGATAGCATGGTTTTGCAATGAACTCTAAATGGCCAAAATCTGGCAAACTCAACACAGTATGCTATGGATAAGAAATGCTGGAGCTATGATTATTTTATGAAATTGGATTTCTTTTATAATATGGAAGGAACACTCTGATTTTAAACATCCAAGGTCAAAACGCATTTTGGTTGGAATTATACCTGTCAGGGGCTCAGGAGCAGAAGCACAGGGGAGAGAGGAAATGGAGAGCGAAGGGGAAGAATCCAAGGGCAGCGTGGGGGAGTATGACAGTGACCCGAGAGATTCCATGAGCTTCTCCAGCGAATCAGAAGATTCCCAGAAGGGGGCGTCGATGGTCAGGGCAAGGGGGGTCCCAGGGGGGACGCACCAGAAACAGGGGGCCAGCGGGGACTCCCAAAGCAGCAGCGGGGGATCAGGACCAACTTCCCCACCAGAGCGTAGTGGGGGGGAAGAGTCACATGTGTCAGGACCAGCGTCTCCTCCAGCGGGGAGAGAAGATGAGTCAGGGCTGACCACGCCTCCATCGGAGAGTGGGGGAACGGAGGGGAGGTCAGTTCCAGCTAGCCTCCCCGAAGGGGGAAGCAGTGACAGCAGCAGTGCAACGGTCAGAAGGAAAGTTGCCGGCTGGGCGCGCGCGCCAAGTTCAAATGTACAGGCGCGCGGGACAGCAGGAAACCCGGATTGGGAACCAGGTCCTAAAGCCCGCCGGAGGGAGAGGGAAGACTCAGGGGACTCAGCGTCAGAAGAGTCTAGGAAGGGCGAGACCCCGACCGACAGGCGGAACCAGAGGAGGAGAGAGCAAAGGAAGAGGTGGAGCAAGGCTAGAGTCTTAAACTGGTGTCTGGGGGGAGGAGATTCAGACGGAGCTTCAGCGGTCTAGAGTTTGAGACGTAGAGCTGCACGCTGCGGCTGTGAAAGTGAAACTGAACTTCAATAAAGACTTTCGTACTTAACGACGAAGCGGCGTTGGTCCTTTGTGAGCTGGGACCTCGGGCAGCTCTGACAATACCCATGAATTATACCCATGAAAGCCACTGTATAATTTACTTAACAATCACCTGTATGTTCAATTTTCTTTCTTTGAAATTACGCCACATATACAGCGTTTGTACTTAGAAATGTTTTATTTTTCTTATTCTTACATGTTTATAACATTGATATAGGAAGCCATGAATCTTTACCAACCTTTGGAGAACTGGGACAAAACTAACAAAGTCAGTTTCAATAGGGACAAATGTAAGGTTCTAAGAATGAGCAGTAGGGACTGGAATGAGCAATCCCAGCCATCATGAACTCCCTTTCCTTTTAGTATTAGTGTCCATGGGATCTCACCCAGCACTTCCCTAAGTTTTATGAAGTCGGCTTTCTTAAAGTCGAGAAATTGAGTCCTAGTATGCTTGGCTGCTCCTTTCCGCTGTATAGTAAACTTCAGAAGAGCATGATCACTCGCGCCTAATGATCCTTCCACTTCTACCCCACTAACCAGGTCATCAACATTGGTTAGGACCAGATCTAAAATGGCTGTTCCTCTTGTTGCTTCTCCCACTTTCTGGACAATGAAGTTGTCTGCAAGGCCAGTGAGGAATCTGTTTGACCTTATGCTCTTGGCTGAGTTTGACATCCAACAAATATCCGGGTAATTGAAGTCCCCCATTACTACTATCTCCCTTCCTTTTGCATGCTTGGCCATCTGTTCCAGGAAGGCATCATCTATGTCCTCCGTTTGGCTTGAAGTCCATTAATCATTCCCCCGTGTCTCTTATTTAAGGATTTTTCCTCCCACCACTAGGTCTGCGTGCTGTTTGCTCCATTTGGTCTATGACATTTGGACTTGAAGGAGCATCTCCACCTCCATCATTCTGCCTGGACACTGAGGTCCAGCGCCGAGGGCCTTCTGGCGGCTCCCTCGCTACAAGAAGCAAAGTTATAGGGAACCAGGCAGAGAGCCTTCTCAGTAGGCTCCTGCCTTGTGGAACACCCTCCCACCAGATGTCAAAGAGAACAACAACTACCAGACTTTTAGAAGACATCTGAAGGCAACCCAGTTTAGGGAAGCTTTTAATATTTCATGAATTAGTGTGTTTTATTTTGTTGGAAGCTGCCCAGAGTGGCTGGGGAAACCCAGCCAGATGGGTGAGGTATAAATAATATATTATTATTATTATTATTATTATTATTATTATTATTATTATTATTATTTCTCCGAAGGGCCTCATTCCTCTGATTGCAGGCCACAGGCCAGTTGTGGGCCACAGGGCCAGAACCCCAAGGGGGCTGGCACTCCTTGTCCTCTCTCTTGTTCTCTTAGATAGCTCCATCAGCCGAAGACTATGGGTCAGGCATCCAGGCCCCATCTTGCCCTCAGTGGCGTAGGCGTGTGACTGCCAACACCTCTGATAGCCAGGACAGCCTCCATGCAAACCGGCTGCCCCCTTGATTCTCAATTAACTTTAATTTAATCATTTTTTTTCTTCTCATTTAAAATACACAGTCTCCTCTTAATATATTTAATATCATACTGAATGCTCTAGTAAAACAAACAGAAGAGGAAATGAACCAGAGGATCTCATAATTTGTTTTAAAGAACTTTTTCAAATAATTTTAAAGAAATATTCTGAAGTTGTTCAACCAGCAAAGTGGTTTTGAGATTTGTTTCTATCAGCTAAGGAGCAAATGTGCCAATACAGTGGTACCTCGGGTTACAGACGCTTCAGGTTACAGACTCCGCTAACCCAGAATTGGAACCTCGTGTTAAGAACTTTGCTTCAGGATGAGAACAGAAATCGCGCGGCGGCAGCGGGAGGCCCCATTAGCTAAAGTGGTGCTTCAGGTTAAGAACAGTTTCAGGTTAAGAACGGACCTCCAGAATGAATTAAGTTCTTAACCCGAGGTACCACTGTACATACCATTTGAGAGAATATACAACTTTTTTAAAGCCTTAAGACTATCTTTAAAAAATATATCCAAGCATACAAACATTTGCAAATCACTTGCGTTGTTTTTGGCTTGTGCACCAGATATACAAACTTTTTTTTTTTAAGTTAAGCCATTTAACCTAGACAACCCAATATTTACCTCATCACTGTGGGTGATGTATATCGCTTCATTGGCAGATGTTCCAAACACACATGCTTTTCGGATGGTTGATATTTCTTGTGGCGAAAGCAAAGTAAATATTGGCCACTTTCCAACATCCATCATGACTTCACAGTTCTTTATACCAGACTTATAATTATGCTGGCATTTTGCCTCCAATTAAAACAAAATCATGGAGTCACCTAGAAGAGAAGAAAGGATAGAAAGACTGGATTTTCAGATATGGAAAACCTATTTCTATATTGTGGTGCAGACACAGAGATGCCTAACTCTGGGTTACACAGATTTACACATGCGTGTAGTACAGCTGCCGGGATGTATTCCTAGGCAGCCCTGCAAATAATCAAAGGTAGCAGTCACACATCTCCTGATGCACTTGTTAACCCACCAGCCCATTCCCAAAGCAGAGAGGGAGTTACTATCCCATACAGACCGTCCACTACTCTTCGCCTTCCCATATCTACAGGGAGTTGCCAGAGTTGCAGCTGCCATTTCATTTTGAACAAAAACGTCAGCTAAGCCTGTGCGGGCAGCCTTCACAACATTGCTATAGAGACTTACTAAATCTGGTGCTGAACAGAACATGAAAAGGCTTGAGAAATGGCATTCCACTGTTGCAAAGCAGCAGCACAAACATCAAAAGCGAGCTTTGTTGCCATTGCTCAGATGACATCTCTGAAATGACCCAACAATGCTAGCATACAAACCAGGTCAAAACAAGAAATCCTGCAAGTTTAGTGGTATTGAAAGTTAAACAGAGACAACCATGTTTACATGAAACAAAAGGTAGACTGTCAAGGATGTTTCAAACCTAAAGCTTTAACTCTCTGTAATACCAGGAGTGACAAAAGTTGTTTCCATATCTCAGTATTGTTTTTTAAAAATCTTACCTTGTTGCATACAGAAGGAGCTGAGCTGATAAAACCAGTGTGCAGCACAAACCTTTGAGATAATGTCACATGAAGCATGTTCTGCACACTCTGTAATTCCCTGCAAGGGCTGCTGGGAATTGCAACATATGAAAGACACTAAAATTCAGGAAACAAGTAGCCAACACATCTGTGTGGCTCCAGACACTAGGCTAGAAACATGTGGACCAAGGCAAGTGGTGATGTAACAAAAAAGGAGGCTAACTGGAAAAGACTGGTAATTGGGTCACCACCTGCATGTGGCAAAGAGGCATCCTCAGCCTCCCAAACCCAGGCTCTATCCACTGGCCCAAAATGGGCCTCGGTTTATTTCAGGGATGAGGAATGTCAAGCGCAGAGACCAAATGCAGCACTCCAGACCTCTCTATTTGGCCCTTAGGATTCTCTCCAGACCACACCCCATTCACAGCCACATCCTTTGCTCAAAGAGGGTACTAAGTAGGGTCCATGTTTTTGCCAGGCCTTGAATTCTGCTCATGCTTTTTGTTCCCCTACACCAGGGGTGTCCAAACTTTTTTCAAAGAGGGCCAGATTTGATGAAGTGAACACACATGAGGGCCGACCAAAATTGCTGAGCTTTTTATTTTTAGGATTGAAGTTGACCCCAAAGTTGTTGAGCTGCTTTTAGGATTGAAAATTCAGGTAGGTAGCTGTGTTGGTCTGACACAGTCGAAATATATAAAAAAAAATTTAAAAATTGTCTAGTAGCACCTTAGAGACCAACTAAGTTTGTTCTTGGTATAAGCTTTTGTGTGCATGCACACAAAGAGATGGGTGATTTACCATAACCATTGAGTCTATCACCCATCTCCTACTACCCACCTGAGAAAAACCCCACCCCACCCTCCCACTATATATAAGGGTCTGGTGACTTCTGTTTCAGTGTATCTGAAGAAGTGTTTTTTATTTTTTTTTATATTTAGGATTGCAGTTGTTGAATTTTTTTACAATTTTACCCCAAAGTTTTTTTAAGGATTTTACCCCAGGACATATACTGCCACGGGGGCCAGATTAAATCAACAGGTGGGCCAGATTAGGCCCCGGAAACAGGCTTTGGACACGCCCGCCCTACACTGAGGGATGTCCAAGTGTGTGGGGTATCTGAGTACCCTACTGTATAAAGGAAAATGTCACACTTGTGGTTCTGACCACTTTTCCTCTGCCCGCCCACTCCCGGCATAAAAAAGTTTTGACATAAAAAAATTCAGAGCACGACATTTCCCCAGGAAATCAAAGCATTTGTTTGCATAAAACATGAAGTGATTCAAGCATCTCACTAGACTCAAAGGATGGGACTCAACACTATTCCTCCTCAGAGTAGAACCATGGACATGACCCACTTAGGTTCACACTTCAAAACGACCTTGACAGATTAGAGAACTGGGCCAAAACAAACAAGATGAATTTTAACAGGGAGAAATGTAAAGTATTGCACTTGGGCCAAAAAAATGAGAGGCACAAATACAAGATGGGTGACACCTGGCTTGAGAGCAGTACATGTGAAAAGGATCTAGGAGTCTTGGTTGACCACAAACTTGACATGAGCCAGCAGTGTGACGCGGCAGCTAAAAAAGCCAATGCAATTCTGGGCTGCATCAATAGGAGTATAGCATCTAGATCAAGGGAAGTAATAGTGCCACTGTATTCTGCTCTGGTCAGACCTCACCTGGAGTACTGTGTCCAGTTCTGGGCACCACAGTTCAAGAAGGACACTGACCAACTGGAACGTGTCCAGAGGAGGGCAACCAAAATGGTCAAAGGCCTGGAAACGATGCCTTATGAGGAACGGCTAAGGGAGCTGGCCATGTTTAGCCTGGAGAAGAGGAGGTTAAGGGGCGATATGATTTGTTGTTGTTGTTTAGTCGTTTAGTCGTGTCCGACTCTTCGTGACCCCATGGACCAGAGAACGCCAGGCACCTCTGTCCTCCACTGCCTCCCGCAGTTTGGTCAAACTCATGCTGGTAACCTCGAAAACACTATCCAACCATCTCGTCCTCTGTCGCCCCCTTCTCCTTGTGCCCTCCATCTTTCCCAACATCAGGGTCTTCTCCAGGGAGTCTTCTCTTCTCATGAGGTGGCCAAAGTACTGGAGCCTCAGCTTCACAATCTGTCCTTCCAGTGAGCACTCAGGGCTGATTTCCTTCAGAATGGAGAGGTTTGATCTTCTTGCAGTCATGGGACTCTCAAGAGTCTCCTCCAGCACCATAATTCAAAAGCATCAATTCTTCGGCGATCAGCCTTCTTTATGGTCCAGCTCTCACTTCCATACATCACTACTGGGAAAACCATAGCTTTAACTATACGGACCTTTGTTGGCAAGGTGATGTCTCTACTTCTCAAGATGCTGTCTAGGCCTGTCATTGCCCTTCTCCCAAGAAGCAGGCGTCTTTTAATTTCATGACTGCTGTCACCATCTGCAGTGATCATGGAGCCCAAGAAAGTAAAATCTCTCACTGCCTCCATTTCTTCCCCTTCTATTTGCCAGGAGGTGATGGGACCAGTGGCCATGATCTTCGTTTTTTTGATGTTGAGCTTCAGACCATATTTTGCGCTCTCCTCTTTCACCCTCATTAAAAGGTTCTTTAATTCCTCCTCACTTTCTGCCATCAAGGTTGTGTCATCTGCATATCTGAGGTTGTTGATATTTCTTCCAGCAATATTAATTCCGGCTAGGGATTCATCCAGCCCAGCCTTTCGCATGATGAATTTTGCATATAAGTTAAATAAGCAGGGAGACAAAATACAGCCTTGTCGTACTCCTTTTCCAATTTTGAACCAATCAGTTGTTCCATATCCAGTTCTAACTGTAGCTTCTTGTCCCACATAGAGATTTCTCAGGAGACAGATGAGGTGATCAGGCACTCCCATTTCTTTAAGAACTTGCCATAGTTTGCCGTGGTCGACACAGTCAAAGGCTTTTGCATAGTCAATGAAGCAGAAGTAGATGTCTTTCTGGAACTCTCTAGCTTTCTCCATAATCCAGCGCATGTTTGCAATTTGGTCTCTGGTTCCTCTGCCTCTTCTAAATCCAGCTTGCACTTCTGGGAGTTCTCAGTCCACATACTGCTTGAGCCTTCCTTGTAGAATTTTAAGCATAACCTTGCTACCGTGTGAAATGAGTGCAATTGTGCGGTAGTTGGAGCACTCTTTGGCACTGCCCTTCTTTGGGACTGGGATGTAGACTGATCTTCTCCAATCTTCTGGCCACTGCTGAGTTTTCCAAACTTGCTGGCATATTGAGTGTAGCACCTTAACAGCATCATCTTTTAAAATTTTAAATAGTTCAGCTGGAATACCATCACTTCCACTGGCCTTGTTATTTGCAGTGCTTTCGAAGGCCCATTTGACTTCACTCTCCAGGATGTCTGGCTCAAGGTCAGCAACTACACTACCTGGGGTATACGAGACATCCATTTCTTTCTGGTATAATTCCTCTGTGTATTCTTGCCACCTCTTCTTGATGTCTTCTGCTTCTGTTAGGTCCTTTTCACTTTTGTCCTTTATTATGGAAATCTTTGTACGAAATGTTCCTTTCATATCTCCAATTCCTTTCATATCTCCAGATCTCTGGTTCTTCCCATTCTATAGCTTTCCTCTATTTCTTTGCATTGCTCGTTTAAGAAGGCCTTCTTGTCTCTCCTTGCTATTCTTTGGAAATCTGCATTCAATTTCCTGTATCTATCACTATCTCCCTCACATTTTGCTTGCCTTCTCTCCCCCGCTATTTGTAAGGCCTCATTGGACAGCCACTTTGCTTTCTTGCATTTCCTTTTCATTGGGATGGTTTTCGTTGCTGCCTCCTGTATAATGTTACGAGCCTCCACCCATAGTTCTTCAGGTACTCTGTCCACCAAATCTAAATCCTTAAACCTGTTCCTCACTTCCACTGTGTATTCATAAGGGATTTGACTTAGATTGTATCTTACCGGCCCAGTGGTTTTTCCTACTTTCTTCAGTTTAAGCTTGAATTTTGCTATAAGAAGCTGATGATCTGAGCCACAGTCAGCTCCAGGTCTTGTTTTTGCTAACTGTATAGAGCTTCTCCATCTTTGGCTGCAGATAATATAATCAATCTGATTTCGATGCTGCCCATCTGGTGATGTCCATGTGTAGAGTCGTGTCTTGTGTTGTTGGAAAAGCGTGTTTGTGATGACCAGCTTGTTCTCTTGACAGAACTCTATTAGCCTTTGCCCTGCTTCGTTTTGATCTCCAAGGCCAAACTTGCCAGTTGTTCCTTTTATCTCTTGACTCCCTACTTTAGCATTCCAATCCCCTATAATGAGAAGAACATCCTTCTTTGGTGTCACTTCTATAAGGTGTTGTAAGTCTTCATAGAATTGGTCTATTTCAGTTTCTTCAGCACCAGTAGTTGGTGCATAAACTTGGATTACTGTGATGTTAAAAGGTCTGCCTTGGATTCGTATCGAGATCATTCTATCATTTTTGAGATTGCATCCCAGTACAGCTTTCGCCACTCTTTTGTTGACTATGAGGGCCACTCCATTTCTTTTACGGGTTTCTTGCCCACAGTAGTAGATATGATGGTCATCCGAACTGAATTCACCCATTCCCGTCCATTTTAGTTCACTGATGCCCAGGATGTCAATATTTATTCTTGCCATCTCATTTTTGACCACCTCCAACTTACCCAGCTTCATGGTTCTTACATTCCAGGTTCCTATGCAATATTTTCTTTACAGCATTGGACTGTAAAGATATGATAGCCATGTTCAAATATATAAAAGGATGTCACATAGAGGAGGGAGAAAGGTTGTTTTCTGCTGCTCCAGAGAAGCGGACACGGAGCAATGGATCCAAACTACAAGAAAGAAGATTCCACCTAAACATTAGGAAGAACTTCCTGACAGTAAGAGCTGTTCGACAGTGGAATTTGCTGCCAAGGAGTGTGGTGGAGTCTCCTTCTTTGGAGGTCTTTAAGCAGAGGCTTGACAACCATATGTCAGGAGTGCTCTGATGGTGTTTCCTGCTTGGCAGGGGGTTGGACTCGATGGCCCTTGTGGTCTCTTCCAACTCTATGATTCTATGATTCTATGATTTCCATGGGGTTACCCTGAACAGGACATTGCTGAATGCAAACCATGGTGTTGGAAAGTATGGTAGTCCAAGTCCCATAGTCTGACAGCCCTTTTGCTCTGGGCAGGATGCCACTACACAGGCAAACCTCTAGGGAAGCAGAGCCCACTGTCTCCCACTGCTGTCTGCTCTGCTAGCCAAAATCTGCTTCCCTGTAGTTTCCACCTACTGGCTCTGGATTTGCCTTCTAGAGCAGATTTTCAGATATTTAAAAAGCATTATCATCATGTCCCCCTTAATCTTCTCCTCCCCAAGCTAAACACAACCACAGCCCCAGTCCCCATCAGACACTACTGGTTTGGGGTTCCATTTTAAATCAGAATATGTTACATCGTTTGAACCATTAAGGAAGATATAGAGTGCTAATTACACACTGCAAAACAGATTTGAGTACATTCCTGTCTTAGCTGCCCATCTAAAAATGTGACATTTCTAATTTCTTTCAGACATAGCTTAAGGATAAAGAAAATATATTTTGGTTCTTTTAACAAGTTTAAATGATTGTTTTAGGAGAGAAAAGGGGTTCACAAATGGACAGACGGGAGAGAAATGGTTGCCATGTCACTTGAACATATGGACGTATCCTGCAAGAGCTTGAATAGTGAAACTGTCAAGTTAGGCCAGCACTGGGTTTATAATTTGTACGCATCTGTAACTTCTATCCCCAGCCACAAAAACGCTCCTGCCTGTTAACTTGGCTGAAATCCAAACCGCCCCTTCTGACTTCGAGTCTTTTATGCGGCAGCACCTGACTCGGCTTTCTTGCCAGGAAGGCAGCCGGGACGGGCTCCGCTCTGAAGAGAAGAGCGCTCCTTCGGCGGAATCCTGCCCCGGGCCTTGACTCCGGAAGGGGCTGGCCAGGCCCAGGGGAGGCCGGGGGCGGCACGAAGAGCCGCGTCTGGCCCGCGCCCCCCTCAGAAAGCGACGCCTGCAGCTCGGAAGCCTCGTCCGCGTCCCTACCTGCCAGTCTCGTCCGGCGAGGCGACGGCGAGACCCGGCTTGGGGATCTCCGGAGAGGCGCGCCTTCGCTCCCGCCCCGAGGACGCCGGGCGGGCGGGCGGGCGGGCGGCGCTGCGCGGGGGCGGAGGAGACGGGCCGGCGCAAGGACCCGCGCGGCCAGGCGCCGCTCCGCGAAAGAGCTCCGCCCGCTCCCTGTCCCGCGCCTGCTCCGTGGGGCCACAGCCAATCAAAGGCGCGGGAAAGGCGGCCTCCCGACGCCCCTTGGATCGCCGTAGAGCTAGTAAGCGGGGAAAGCAAGAGGGACGCGCTCCCGGCCCTGCCTTCCCTCGGAGGAGGCGGAGCTCCAAGCACTGCTCTCCTGAGGGAAGCAACAAGCACAATTACCAACTGGCCGCACGCGGTTCATTGTGTTTTTGGCACCTCACACCAGGGCAGAAATGCTGCTTGCGTGGGCACCCTTGTCCCCCCTCTTTCTGCGAGCCGCATCTTGAGACCCCTTCCAACTCTACCATTCTGATTCTATATACCCTGCTGATGTTGTAAAGCAGGTGCTTCTGCCTTCACAATTGCCAAATACTTGTTTACAGGGTTTGTTTGTTTTTAAGTTTCTGCATCAGAGGCCTAAAGTGTTGCAGGTAAATATACTTCTAAGTAAACATGGTTGCAAGTTGAGCTACAAGCCCTATTCATTTCACCTGAGAATCTGTCATGCGGATCTAGTGGAACCACCTGATTTGATCAGTTTCACAACCCAGACAGGAAACTTGCAGCCTTGGTTTCCCCTACTTGTTAGTTACACAATTCTACTGTAACAGAAGGGAAATGCAGATTACGAAACAGTGTCTGTAGCACAGGGCTTAACGACTGCAGTGTTCATTCTACACATCTGTATTTGGAAGTAACCACTGCTGTTTTCATTGAAACCCACTAGTTAAATAGTGTGTACACTGAGTAACCATCATTCCAGGAAACAATTAAGGCTAAGTGATGATAGTTCATGGGAAAGCACATGCAAAGCATGAGATGGCTGTGAAACCAGAAATAAATGAGTCAATAGAAAGGAGTGGTTATCCACCATCCCTAGGGATAACTTCTCCTGCTGTGCCTCACTTGCACATTTTCCTATTCACGGCTGCCAAGAGATTGTGCAGCTATTCCGTTCTTTTTTCCTTAATGGATTTTCTGTGGCGAGATAAAAAGATAAGAACACACACAAGAGATCGCAATTTGCTTACTATGTTCGTTGGACTGCCGTACAATTGTGTGAAGGAGGCAAGATGATGGTACATTTAAAGCTTTGTCTGGAAGCACCCCAAGAAAGACAGAAGAAGCCTAGCAAAAACACAGGACAATTTGACAATGCGCTATAAAAAGTGAATGAACAAAGCAAGACAATTGCACATTAAACATCCTGTTTATTATTGCACACTGCTTTGATACTTATGTGAAAAGTGGGATGTAAACCTTTTAATGAATATACAAAAATAGTGAGGAAGCATCATCTGACTAGCAATAGCACTCCAGAGTATCAGCATCTCTCTGTCACCTTCTTACCTGACTCCTAACTGGAGATGGTCTATCATTGAGCATTGGGATCATTTTATCAGTATTTTATTTAATGTCTCTTATTTAATCTACGCTGGGATTCAGGGGGACTTACATTTCAAAAATGTCATTACAAAATACAAGTAATGTTATTAGCTTAATAATTGTTGCAAACGTAATGTTGGGGGGCTTGCTGTGCAAGAAACCTCTACCCCGTATCTGACTTCAACAGCTTATCTGGACTCCATTTCAGCCACCAGAATTGTGAAATTTACCAGATTGGTTGAGAAGCAGTTTCAGTCTAGTCAGATACAGTGGCTACATATATATCCCCTTATTTCCACCCTCAGTGGCTTCTGATAGTCTTTTACCCCTGTTGCATGCTGTTACACTAGTGTTGGATTACTGCATATGTGGAACACTGCAAGTATATTCCCTGAGATTAGTTTCCTATCACATACAGAATAGGACAACACTCAGAACTGTACTATATCTTTTTTAAAAAAGCATTACTGCCATTGTCATTTTACAATCAAACTGAGGCTTGATTAATTTGACAATGACCACAAATTGCTATGCGACACCATATTTTTCTTTCGAACAGAAGACTCTTTAACAGAACAAAGATATCAGACAAAAGTTATGACACCTTTTTGTACATGAATATCAATGTGCTAAATACAAAGCTTCTTAATTAGATGCATATTCAAAATAAAGAATTATTATATATTATGTTGACCATTGTAAATACTGTTTTATTTTTGGTAATGCTTTAAGAAGTCAGTTCAGGTTACTAGAGGACATATTGTCATTTGAAAATGGTCAGAGAAAAGTAAGCCTACAAATCCACTTAAAGCACATCACTGTTTTCAAAATAAGGTCTTACAGGTTTGTAGTATTTGATAGCAGCTTTTTATTGGTTATAAAACCTAAGCCCATATACAAAATTAGGAACACATTTAGATGCCTCTTTTGAAGTAACAATTTAATCTATTAACTGAGAGTTAAAAAAATAACACAATGCAATTTTAAACCACTTCTGAAAACTTAAAAGTGCAGCAATATACTTTTGGCTTGCATACAAAGATCCTAATACATGGCATGACTGGAAGAAACTCTGCAAGTGGGGTAAGAGAGAAGGGATACCATTTCCTCCATCTGCAGCCTTCTGTGCCTCCTGTTCTGGAGGCCTCTTGACACTCTGATATCACTTATATCAGTAGATGGGAGGAAACTCTCAGCACAACTGCAAAAATCTCCCCCTCTTGCACAGCAGGATCTTTGGAGTCAAGCGCTTGTTTCCTTTAACTATAAAATGGTTGGATCCCAAACAAGGGCTGATAAGGTGACAGAATAATGAGAAAAATCTAAGTTACTGCTTTAAACAAGTTTTCCTATGTTCATCTCAGTCTTCACAGTAGTGAAAAATCATTTATCTCATTGTGTGTGTAGCATCTAAGACAGCGGACACAGGCATACTATAAAACGAGGGGCATTTTTTCACATCATCAACTGCATACCTGCTTTGAAATTCCAAAACCTATGACCAAATCTAATTCTGATTTTGAAATGTCTAGTTTTTAGCAAGCACAACACAATTCCAGTAAAATGTGTTAATATAGGACACAGTTACCAAATGAACTTAATGTCTGGGTAAAGAAAAAAGGCACAATGAACTTCAACTCAATTTTATGTGCACAAGAGTTGAAAAGTCTGAGCCACCTTAAAGAGAAATTGATTTTAAAATTTATAAAACCTATAAATAGAGGCCAAACCACTGTATTAAAACACAGTATCTAGCAAGTAAAAATCTTGCAGTTTAAAACACATACTTGTATCATTTTAAGATACAATACAACTCACTCTTTAAAGTGGCTCCACCTTGGCAGATAGATTTAATGAATGAACACCTGCAATGTTTTGCTCATCAGTGGAAAAACAGCTGATCAACAAAGCTTGTGATGGCATCTGTCCTTATCTTCGTCACAGTAAATACAACCCACATCCAATAACTACATTAGTTTTACGTTTTCAGTATCCCTTCACATCAAGGCATTGGGGAAAGTACATCCAGTGAACAACAGCAACAATACCAGTTTGTGTGACAGGTTACAAAGTTTAAATTTCATCTTTACCCACAGCAATCCCAGATCCTCTGAAAAGCCAGGCTGGACATTACCCCAATATTAATGATCTCCCATGTTACCAGCTTATGCAAATTTATTCATGGTGAGCTGCATGTTACGCTTCTTCTGAATAGTAGCAGCTTCCACAAAGCCTCACACAACTAATACATATCTTAACTATATGAATAGGTTTAGAGACTAATTTTTCTATTATTTTTCCAATACTCCAAGAATGAAGCTTTTATGATGCTCCTAAAATAGTTGCTAGTTTGTTGCCAACCACATCATCATAAGCACTGGTAAGTAAAAAAATAGTTTAAGACTAAATTACAGTAAACATGAAAGCTCCACAGTTTAAACCAATATAAATCAACATTATTCAGTTATAAATTTAAAACAAAAATAATGCATTGACTACTAAAAGATGAAAGCAAGATTCTTGCTAACCAATGCTCATTTGGGGTAGCTTTGTTTCTTTTATATGGAATTCTTGCTTTCAACTTAAAACGAAGTTCAAGTCCGTAACAGATTGTAGCTCAGGTAAAATACCATGCACAGCATTTTCATTATTTCCAAAACAGCAGGAACACACAGGCTGAAGAGTGGTCAAGTACAGCTTGCTGTTCTCAAAAATTAGGTATACTGGTCATGTTTTACTAGTCCAAATGCAAACTTCATTCTTCAAACCCAAGCTTCTAAGGCAGTAATGAACACAATTACTGATATATGTAGTCTGTTTTTACACTAATCAATTACCAAGTTCTTTTAAAATTTCAGTTTCACCAATGAAAATAATTTGACTTGCGTTTTCTTTGTTTATTCTTCCACATTAAATATATGAAAATATGTTTGTAGAGGACAACAGTAGAGGCTTAAAAAATAAACAGGGCCTCTTGGAAGTCTTCCAAAATGTAAGCATCATACTAAAGAGTCTTGATCCACAGTTAGAAAGAAAGCTACTCTTCTGTGGAAAGCCAATGAGCCGCCACCACAAAGGGATATTCTTAAAACTGCAGACTGCAGTTGTCAGCTTGTGGCACCAGGGGCAAAAAAAAGGCAAAAACAAGAGAGGAAAGGTAACACGGGTTGTTAAAAAACAACAACTCTGAACAGTTTATGAGATCATGCATATGCATTTATGGTCCGTGTGAGAGTTACTTTTGGCAACGGCGAAGTGACGGAGATACAACTTGCTTTAGAAGCATCAGACAAAGAGGCATATGCTTGGAGTCCTTTTTTCAACGGCAACCATCAGGTGGTACATTTTACAGGTGTGGAATAGAAAAGCTGCATTGTATGGAACTTAAAAATTAAATTCTTTTGTTTGAAGATTGGCCGTTGGATCAAAATTGTAAGTACCTCCTTGTGTTGCCTCAGGAATGAGGCTGGGATCTTCATCAATCTACAAAAACAAAGAAAGTGCATACCATGGGATTTCATTGTTCACCTTATAAATAGCCCCCACTCACAGAAAACATATTCCGCCCAACAGTACAAGAGCAGGTATCAAAAATGCACACCATGCATACAGAAGGCTTGGACATGTTACAAAAGTTGAGACATTTTCAAATCTGCTGCTCTTATGAGCAATCTCCTAGGGCATTGAGCTGGTGGCAATCCCTCGGAACTCTATTTGAATGCCAATAATTACACTGGGCTGGCTTGCTCCTGACAATGAGTTGGTGATGGACCTAACACACTACTAGACCCTGCAAGCTCACCTCAAATAGTAACTTAACTGTTATTAATAATGCATGAAGATAGCTACTAATTCCTCAAATAAATACATCAAGTGATGTCCTGAAACCAACTTGAGGCTTTGAGAAAGCTAGAGTATCATTTTGTCTTTGTTTAGCAAAGTAAATTATTTGTAAGTTATTGGGGTGGGGAGTTGTTGTTTCAAGAGGCTGTGCTGAGGGCAGGGAGAGGCAAGTAAGCTATTTACACACATACATACATTGGGGTGCTACATGACAAGGAATATTACTTATTTACAGCACTTTTATTTCATGCTTACTGTACTGTGTACATGACTATTACTAAATTGGTCCTCCAAACTGAAGTGAATTACAGATTGCAGCACTGAGCATGCAGAAGAGAGGGTGTTAAGGGTAGTCTTCCAGCATTACCCAGCATGCATATGTGAGTATTTGTTCCACAACATTTTAAAGTTTTCAAAATCTCCTTCCTCAGGTGCTGCTGTAAACTATGTGCAGAGCACCTATCTCAGTTGCAAGTAATGCATATCTTAGGAACCTCAGCAGAAGCTGCTGCATCCTGTTTTAACAAGCCAGCACGTTTCTGTTTTGCTGGTAATATGAAGTACTGCACAGATGTAACACTGGCTGGAATAGAACACTGAATGGAAACTGTGCCTCCGGTGTACAGGGAAAAAGTGGTTTTTCAGAGCATTTTACATTGGCCCACACCAATATTTCTGCAGAGTACTCAAAGCAGCCACTTACTGCTGTTACATTTTAGAAGTCAGAGGTACTTACTTCATCACCAGAGAAATACTGATCTATTATTTCAAATGCTAGCTTATAAATGTCTTCATTCTCATGTTGTTGCAGTGCTTCAATTTTCTCCAAGCCTGGTCAAAGAGAAGCAAGAAAAATGACAAGTTTAATAAATTAAGAAATTGCAAGCTGTAACCCAATTAAGTCTGTCTGCCAGTGGAATGAAGACAGCTGGTGGCATGGAATCACAGAAATGTAGAGTTGGAAGAGACCATGAGGGTCATCTAGTTCAGGGGTCAGCAAAGTTTTTGTGGCTTGGGCCAGTTCACAGTCCCGCAGATGCCATGGTGGACCGGAGTGTGTGTGTGCGCGCGCAAACGCTATTTCTGACGCTCCTTCTGGTGCGGAGGAGGCATGCGCAGCTTCCCATTGGCTGCAGGAAGTTCCTGCAGCCAATGGGAAGCTGGCCAGCGTCACGGAAGGCAGTCCCCACTCTGCTCTGCGCTGGTTTAGCACGGCGCACGTGAGCCGACCGAGCAGGCAGCGGGGGTCCATGAGCCTTAGGTTGCCGACCCCTGATCTAGTTCATCCCCCTGCAATGCAGGAATCTCAGCTCAAGCTTCCATGACAGATGGCTATCCAACCTCTGTTTAAAAACCTCCAAGGAGAGTCCACAACCTCCCAAGGGAGACTGTTCCACTGTCTAACAGCTCTTACTGTTAGAAAGTCCTTCCTGATGTTGAGTCAGAATCTCCTTTCTTATAACTTGAAGCCATTGGTTCAGGTCCTACATTCTGGATCAGCAGAAAACAAGCTTGCTCCATCTTCCATGTGACAGACCTTTAGATATTGGAAGATGGCTTTCATGTCACCTCTTAGCCTTCTCTTCTCTGAGCTAAATATGCCCAACTCCCCCAACTGAGTCCGATCCTCATAAGGCTTGGTTTCCAGACCCTTGGTCATCTTGGTCTAACTCCTCTGTGCACATTCCAGCTTGTCCATATTGTTCTTAAACAGTGGTGCCCTGAACTGGACACAGGACTCCAGGTGGAATTGTAGGGTAGTACTATGACTTCCCTTGAGCTGGACAGCTAGGCATTCATGCCAGGCCAATATGCACATTCCCTTGCGCTTCAGAGAGAGCTTTCAATTTCTATGTGTGAGAAGTGTACCCTTTTCATTATGTCTAAGTGCAATTGTGCAGGAATGTCTGCAAGTACAAGATCTTTGCCTGGGTGATACTGGATGTGCACATCCTAATTTTGTCCCTGCATTAACATGTGCCAAAGCCTTTTTGGGGTGCTCAACAATGGCTTCTGTACAGTGGTTTCCAGTGGCTTATGGTCCAATTGGACGTGCACTGTGTGGCCAAACGTAAGTTGACGGAAGCATTCCATTCTGAACACTACAGCCAACAGTTCTTTTTCAATCTGTGCATATCCCATTTCAGTTTCTGATATTGCTCTACTGGCCAGTGCAACTGGCTGCAGTTTCTGTAGCAGGGCAGCTCCTAGCCCTGTCTCAGGTGCATTACACTGAAACCCAGCCAGATGGGTGAGGTATTATTATTATTATTGTTGTTGTTGTTGTTTAGTCGTTTAGTCGTGTCCGACTCTTCATGACCCCATGGACCAGAGAACGCCAGGCACCTCTGTCCTCCACTGCCTCCCGCAGTTTGGTCAAACTCATGCTGGTAACCTCGAAAACACTATCCAACCATCTCGTCCTCTGTCGCCCCCTTCTCCTTGTGCCCTCCATCTTTCCCAACATCAGGGTCTTCTCCAGGGAGTCTTCTCTTCTCATGAGGTGGCCAAAGTACTGGAGCCTCAGCTTCACAATCTGTCCTCAGGGCTGATTTCCTTCAGAATGGAGAGGTTTGATCTTCTTGCAGTCCATGGGACTCTCAAGAGTCTCCTCCAGCACCATAATTCAAAAGCATCAATTCTTCGGCGATCAGCCTTCTTTATGGTCCAGCTCTCACTTCCATACATCACTACTGGGAAAACCATAGCTTTAACTATACGAACCTTTGTTGGCAAGGTGATGTCTCTACTTCTCAAGATGCTGTCTAGGTTTGTCATTGCCCTTCTCCCAAGAAGCAGGCGTCTTTTAATTTCGTGACTGCTGTTACCATCTGCAGTGATCATGGAGCCCAAGAAAGTAAAATCTCTCACTGCCTCCATTTCTTCCCCTTCTATTTGCCAGGAGGTGATGGGACAGGTGGCCATGATCTTCGTTTTTTTGATGTTGAGCTTCAGACCATATTTTGCGCTCTCCTCTTTCACCCTCATTAAAAGGTTCTTTAATTCCTCCTCACTTTCTGCCATCAAGGTTGTGTCATCTGCATATCTGAGGTTGTTGATATTTCTTCCGGCAATCTTAATTCCGGCTTGGGATTCATCCAGCCCAGCCTTTCGCATTATTATTATTATTATTATTATTATTATTATTATTATTATTATTATTATACTAACTGCTAACCTGAATGGTAATACTTTAGTTCAGGACTCCTGGCTATTGTGGCTGTAATCTTCTCAAATGTACTTCCTATAGAGCTAGTATCCAGAAATAACAATCCCCCACTGGTTCTCTCTATTCCACCAGGTTTCTGTTGCACCAACTTTATCAATGCTGTTCTCTTAAGACCAAACACACCCCAAACACACTCTGTTTGGAGGTCCATATCGCATTTTACCAAATCACATCTTACCTCCACATTCTTCTATAATTTCTGCTATTGTGCTTGCTTCATCACCAGCCATTATTAGAATGTTTTTCAGCCCATCCAGAACCACCTGAACCACTTGAGAATCTTTGACTGACAACAAATTACAGAATGGTGGGATCACATTCTGTTGCACAAGGTATTCAACCTAAACAGAAGAGATACTTATGATTAATTTCTTCCTTATAAATGGTTCCAAGTTTACTAATTTGACTACTAAAGACACATACCTGATCTTTTCTACCACTTATTGTTAAGTTGCTGATTGCCCAAGCAGCTTCCTTTTGTGTGCCAAAGTCTCCCTAAAGGATATAAAAGGTGATTTAAATTAGCAAAGTAATATATGTAGACATACAATCTTGCAACAAAAATATGAGAAACAGCCAGATTCAGCATTTGACTGACCTTAGCCAGCTGGTGAATGATCATAGGGATAAGTCCAGCATCTATTACAGCTTGAACTTGTTGCTGATTTCCTGCAGTGATATTGGAAAGGAACCAAACTGCTTCCTGAAATAAAACAAAACAAAACCCTGCATGTGAAGTTGTCTTAGACAGAGACATTTACCAGTGCCTGCTAACATTTTTAACTGGAGATAGAAGGGATTGAACATAGAATCTTCAACATAAAAAAACCATGCTTTATCTACATGCTTTTAAACTTTTAATTTCATCCTGTTTCCAGATAGAAACATTGCATGGTGACAAAATGAGATTTCAAGCAACTGATACTTTTCTTCTGGAAATTTGTTAATAAAAGCTGGGTGGATGGTGCATTTATGGATGTTCATGAGTTGTGGGAATAGAATAGGATGGGATAAGTTGTGCATATTGTATAATCTGTTGTAAATTTAAGACAGAATTTGGGTGGGGTGGGGGGTGTAGTTAGTGAGGTAACTGTGGTAGACTGTAAGTCAGGATGTGCTTTGGCATGAGGGAAGGTGTTGCCTTTCAAAAGGTGGAGTGACTGTAGAAGTGGTCCTCCAAAGGTGGAGGAAGCTTTCAGATGGGTCCTGTTTCAAAGCATTGAAGAAGCACTGACCAACCAGTCTGAGTGTTCACTTCTACACTTCATGAGAGGAGTGTGGAAGAAGTACGTGAAGACATGTTCCCAAAGCAGGGAATGAGTGAACCTGTAACAGCTTCTTAGAAAGCAAGCTTCAGGGTGTGAAATGGATTGAAATATTTGAGTGTATATTAACCGCACATAAAAACCCAAATGACTTGGTATCAGACATTTGTTTTCCCAGACTGCCTCAAGTAACAAATAAAAGTTAATGAGTCTGCATTGAGAGAAATGAAAGTAATGAGAAGTAAAAAAGAGAGAAAAGGAACAGAGGACTCTGTGAAATCAACTAAAACAGAGCCATATCCTCCGCCCTCTGAAGCAGCTGCATCCATTTTTAACATAGAAAGAAAAGTTATCAGAGTACCATGAGCTTTCCTTAAAGGGATATCTGGAATTCTTTACCACTGAGAAGCTTAATCCCAGTTCTTAAGAAGGATTTCAAGGTTTACACTGCTCCAGTGCTGGTGTACAAAATGGGATCTGCACAGTCAATTCCTTCCAGAAGTTAGTTGCTATGGCAGAAACAAACAATGATACTTCATGGGAGCACTCAACTACGTACTAATTAAAAGTGCATTAATGGAATATAAAGTAGAATGAGGGAAACATTTTCTTTGGCATTTTTTAGATCCCTTATTTCTTTATTGATGGCATTTCTATACCGCCCTTCACAATGTATTTTCAAGGAGCACTGGGGCAGAGTAAACATTTCAATTCTTCTTCGGAAAAGGGGTAATTTTTGCTGTTCAGTGCAAAAGCTGAGACTGCTTGTACTGTTAAGCTAAAGAACAGATCATAGAAAAATTCAATGAGTACTCACCTTGTTTATTTTCTCTTTTGGATGTGTCAGAAGATTTGGGAAATGGGAGAGGACATCACAGTTGAGAACAACTTGTGTCTGTTCGTCAGTACCAGTTACTATGTTGCCAACTGCTCTTAGTGCTGCCGTCTACATTTGAAGAAAAAATATTAGTAAAATCTTTGATGGCCTTACGAGGTCCAGGCTTCATTCCCTAGGTTAGTTCATATGGGTTAAAATTTGCATTCACCCAAAGTGTGTCAGGGAAGAGTTAGAGTTAGAAGATTCCAGTTTCTCAGAGGGAGAAAGCATTCCCCAAGGGGGGGAGGAGAGCAGTGAATTGAAGAGAAGAGAGCAAGAGGAACAACAGGGAGGGACCGGCTGTTCCCAGGAAAGGCAAGGGTTCAGTTCTAGCTCAGATTGGGAGGAGGGGAGATACAAGCCAGCTCTAGCCAGGAGGTTAGAAAAAAGAGCGGGAAAACGAAGGGAAGGGCGCCTTCGCCATTTTGAGAGTGGCTGGTCATGGAGAAGCAGAGCTCAGAAGGTATCTGAAAGTAGTGACTCTGAGGAATAATAGTTAAGAACCGTTTATAAGATTATTTTGTTAATACACAATAAAAAGTTATAAAAGAACAAGAAGCGTTTGTGTGGTGATCTGAAGAGGACAACGACCAGTCCTGACAGAATACCTTCTGCTCTGCGCCTCTTCATTATATGTAAAGAAGGAGAAGCCAAAATGGAGGGAGCTGTGGCGCCAGTTGGGCAAGGAGAAACCCCAGCGCTCCAGCTAACATTACAGGACTTATGGCAACAGAACTTACAGTTGAAAAGTCAAGTCGACATACCATCAGCAGCATTGGGAGAACATAGAGCCATGTTGCAAGCGACGCAGGGAGATAGAGTGAGTAAAACATTTACTGTACGTCCACGTAGCTTCAAGGGAGAAAGCTCTGAATACATGGCTTTCAAGACAGAAATTTCTTACATAATAGAGATAAAGGATAAAGAATTTCAATCTGAGCAAGAGAAGGTTGCTTATGTGATTAATTTCTTGCAAGGGAGGGCTAAGGACTGTGTTATACCCCTAATATCTTGAAGGGATGCCGCCCTAGGAAATCTACAATTTTTTCTGCAGTATCTAGACACGATTTTCTTAGACCCTGCACATGAAACAACCACAGCTAGGCAGCTGTTGAGAATGAGACAAGGAAAGGACACTGTGGGAGTTTATTGGTCCAACTTTAGTTTGCTGGTGCAGAAATTAAAATGGGATCTGAATTCCCCAACAGTTGCAGCCCTTTTTAGGGAAGGACTGAATAATGAGATTTTAGACCAATTGGCCCAAATGCCAGAACCTAGTTCCTTGGACTCTCTGGTCCGAACTTGCCTGCAAGTGGAACGGAGGGCTAGTGAAAAGAAGGAACAATGGCGAGCACGGTGGCGGGAAAACAATATTATTGAAATGACAGGACGAGAGTGGCCAGAGTCCATGGAATTAGGAGCAGCCAGACCCCTCCCAGTGACTACCACTTCCATAGTAAGAGGAAATGCAGGAAGAGACACAAGACGTTGCTTCGTCTGTGGAAAACCAGGACATCTAGCACGACAATGTCACAATCGTAAAGGATGGGAGTCTCTATCTGGAGCAGACATGAGAGAAGAAAATTGCTCGAAGGAACTGCATCAGGGAAACTAATGTCCCCGGCTGGAAATGGGAGCTTGCAGCCAGGTGGAGAAGCAATAGAAGGCTCTCACGCGGAACCACCTATCCCAGGACTAACAGTGAAGGTGCAACTACAACTACCCAATGGACATAGGGTCCAGGTAGAGGCGCTGTTAGACTCAGGAGCGTCAGCAGATTTCATAGACCAAAAATTGGTACAGGAACACAAAATCGCTTTGTTACCTTTGAATTTCCCACTGCGAGTGAAAACAATCGATGGCAGACCGCTACTGTCAGGAGAAGTGACTTACGAGACTCCACCAATGAGAATGGATATGGGTCATCACTCAGAGACCAGGGCATTTCATGTGACCAAACTAGCTGGGCACCCAATGGTGCTGGGCATGAGTTGGCTCAATCGTCACAATCCGGTGATTGCCTGGCATCAAAGGTCTTTGGGTTTTGGTTCAATCTATTGTATGACACATTGTTTGGGGGAAAAGGGAAAAATCTTAGTGGAAGTAATGGGAACAGAGGTGGAAGGGAAGTTGATGGGGAATGAAAGTGAGATTCCGTCACAATATATTGCTTATCGGGATGTTTTTTGTGAAAAAGAAGCGGATAAACTTCCGCCACATAGGCCCTATGATTGCAAGATAGATCTGGTCCCTGGGGCACAGTTGCCACCAAGCAAGATATATGCCATGTCGGAAGTAGAATCTGCAGCATTGAGGGAGTTCCTGCAAAAGAATTTGCAGAGAGGTTTTATTAGAGAGTCCACGGCCTCGGGGGCTGCTCCTGTCTTTTTTGTCAAAAAGAAAGGGGAGGAAGGGGCACCGAGATTAGTATGTGATTCAGAATCCTTAACAGCCAAATGAAGCCTCGCGTGTGCCCATTGCCACGTATAGATGACCTCTTAGAAAGAGTAAGGTCAGCCAAAGTCTTTACCAAGCTTGATCTACGAGGAGCATATAATCTGATAAGGGTCAAAGAAGGGGATGAGTGGAAAACCAGTTTTTGTACTAAGTATGGTGCATTTGAATTCTTGGTAATGCCTTTTGGCTTACAAAATGGCTCAGGGGTATTTCAAACCTTCATCAATCACGTCTTAGCAGGTATACTGGATCAGTTCTGTGTCTCTTATTTAGATGACCTCTTAATATATAGTGAAAGTATGGAGGAACACGTAAAACATGTCACGCAGGTGTTAGAGAGATTGAGGACCAACAGGTTATATGTGAAGTTTGAAAAGTGTAAGTTCCACACACAAAAGGTGGAGTTCCTGGGATATTGCATTTCCCACAAAGGGGTGCACATGGACCCCAGTAAAGTTCAGGCAGTGGTGGAATGGGAGGCACCTAAAACTAAGAAAGATCTACAGAGGTTTTTAGGATTTGCTAATTTCTATCGTAAATTCATAGGTAATTACTCCAAAATCACAACGCCACTGACTGATTGTCTAAGAGGGAAGGGCCCATTCAGATGGTCTGAGGAAGCACAGAAGGCCTTTGATAAATTAAAGGCGGTGTTTGCTTCAGAAAAATATCTTATGCACCTAGATCCAAGTAAACGTATGAAGGTAGAAACTGATGCCTCTGATAGGGCTATTGGGGCCATTCTGCTGCAACAGGACAAGGAAGGGGACTGGAGACCCTGTGCATTCTACTCTAGAAAATTAAATCAATCAGAACAAAACTACACCATATTTGATAAGGAACTTTTAGCTGTGCATGCTGCCTTTAAAGTGTGGAGACATTTTTTGGAAGGGGCGTCACATCAGGTGGTGGTACAAACAGATCATAAGAATTTAGAGTATTGGAGAACTGCTAGACAGCTAAACCAAAGGCAAATTAGGTGGGCGGAGTTTTTTGCTGGGTTTAATTTTAGGATTGAGTACATACCTGGGCATCAAAATGTTCGTGCAGACGCGCTATCGCGCAAACCTGAGTATATGGAAGGGGAAGCACCTCCCAAGTTGCGAGAAATGCTGAGATCGGATCAGTGGGGGTGTGCAGCTATAGTAGTGGACGGCAGGGAATTCCAGCAGTTGACAGTAACAGATGAGTTTGCACAAAAGAAAATGGAGGAACTGAGAAAAGGTAGAAGGGAAGAGGAAGGTTTCAAGGAAAAAGGTGGATTGTTGTACAAGAGAGCGATGCTGTATGTACCTGCAGGTGAATTAAGAGGTAAAGTGTTGAGGCAACATCATGATAACCCGACTGCAGGACATTTTGGTAGAGAAAAACCCTGTATCAGATCACACGGCAGTTCTGGTGGCCAAAGTTGAGGGAGGAGGTAACGCAATATGTAAGAGGTTGTGAAGTATGTCAACAAGCTAAGGCACCTAGAGCAGCTCCCGCAGGGTTGTTACAACCTATGCCCACGCCGGGAAGGCCTTGGGATGTGGTGTCTATGGATTTTATAACGGATCTACCATCATCGCATAGGCAAACAGTGATCTTTGTGGTGGCTGACATGCTAACCAAGATGACGCATTTCATACCATGTGCCAAAATTCCGACCGCGCAGGAAACTGCAAAGATGTTTTTAGATAATATTTTTAGGTTGCATCATATGCCATCACAAATCATTTCAGATAGAGGGGCCCAATTTACATCACAATTTTGGAGAAGGTTAATGCAGTTACTAGATGTGGAGCTAAGCCTCACGTCGGCAAGACACCCGCAAACCAATGGGGAAGCTGAAAGAACGAATGCAACACTACAACAATATCTGAGGTGTTATGCTGGTTATCAGCAAAGCGGGTGGTTAGAGAAGTTGAGTCTAGCAGAGTTTGCGTATAATAATGCACTGCATGTGTCTACGGGCAGAGCCCCATTTGTGGCAAACTATGGCTTGCACCCAAGGGCATTCCCAGGTCAAGAGGAGCAGTTAGCAGTACCAGCAGCAGAACAAATGATAGAGGAGTTGAGGTGCATTCATGAGATATTGAAAGAGGATTTGGAAGAAGCTAAAGAGGCTTACAAGAAAGCTGCAGACAGACACCGGCGAGTTGGGGAAGAAATCCAAGTAGGGAGCTGGGTATGGCTGTCTACCAAGGGACTACCAATACGAGGGAGGTGTAAAATGCTAGAACCAAGGAGATTGGGACCTTTCCAAGTAAAGGCTCAAATTAACCCAGTTGCTTTCAAGCTTCATTTACTTGAAAATATGAGAATACACCCTGTATTTCATAGATCTTTATTGTCAGTGTTTGTACCAGCGCATAAGTATCAAATTTCAAGGGAACCACCTCCTTTCCCCACCATGATGGGGGAAGAGGAGGCTGAAGTGGAAGAGATATTAGACTCGAGAATAAGTAGGAGGAAATTACAGTATTTGGTTGCATGGAAAGGGTTAGATGAGTCTGAGAACTCATGGGAACCAACAGAAAAAATTAACGTTCCAGAATTGCAGAGAGAATTTCATAGAAAATATCCCCACAAGCCAAAACCCCATAACTGGCATCTTCAAGAAATTTTTGAAGAGACAGATAGCGAGCAAGAGGAGTTCATAGGGTTTGGTCCTTCAGAAACAGAGGAGAGCGAGGAGGAGGAAGGGGGGCTTAGGGGAGGGGGTGATGTCAGGGAAGAGTTAGAAGTTTTCAGTTTCCCAGAGGGAGAAAGCATTCCCCAAGGGGGGAAGGAGAGCAGTGAATCTAATAGAAGGGAGCAAGAGGAACAACAGGGAGGGACCGGCTGTTCCCAGGAAAGGCAAGGGTTCAGTTCTAGCTCAGATTGGGAGGAGGGGAGATACAAGCCAGCTCTAGCCAGGAGGTTAGAAAAAAGAGCGGGAAAGCGAAGGGAAGGGCGCCTTCGCCATTTTGAGGGTGGCTGGTCATGGAGAAGCAGAGCTCAGAAGGTATCTGAAAGAAGTGACTCTGAGGAATAATATTTAAGAACCGTTTATAAGAATGTTTTGTTAATACGCAATAAAAAGTTTTATAAAAGAACAAGAAGCATTTGTGTGGTGATCTGAAGAGGACAACGACCAGTCCTGACAAAGTGTAAGATTTTTAAAAGTGTATTTGTTTTAAATTAAAATGCATTCTGATTGCCACTAATGAGAGTGTGGCACAGCCAAGAGGACTTCCAACAGGCAGGCAGAACCGTCCCCCGTCAATCACCTGACATCAAATGACCCCTTTTTGCCTAAACTGGTCTTGCAGAGTGTTTTGCAAGCGGCTCAGCATGAGGTCTTGCAAAGCCCTATGCACAGTCCATTGAAACATAGAGCTCTGCAACCTGCAAACCCACTTTCAGCAGAGTCAGGGCTTCACCTGCCCCACACTGGGCAGCATCTATGGTGCCAGGTGCCAGGTGTATGGCAGGTGGTTGTGGCTTGGGTCAAATGGGGAAGCGTGGCAGGCCTAACTAGGGCTGCAGGATGGAGGACAACCTCACCCAGGACAGGCATATTACCCAACTCCAGTACCCAGGAACCACCGAACTCATGGGACTCTGTCCTGCCAGGATTCAGTTTCAGTTTACTGTCCCTCATCCTTTTCTATGTAAATCCTTCATTTCACACCTCAAAACAGCTATGCCATGAGGATACCTTGTCTGGATTGATCATCTCCTTCCTCTGTCTGAGACATACACTATAAACATTCAGCTTTGAAGCAACAGAATAAGTTCATTACAATAGCTAAGCTTTAATAAAGCCTAGTGGAGTGAAACATGGGTTACATTTAAAAAGAAATATAAATTGTCCTATTTTTAATGAAACTTTAAGAGACCATATGAATAATTAAAAAGCATTGTCTAAGTGTCTTTAAATAAATGGATTTAACATTTGAATTATTGACTTTAGTTTTTATGTACAACAACAAAGCTGATCAGGTTTGGACAAAGCAGAGGAGATAATTTCAGTTATAATAAAATTCATCCAAAAAATGATTACCTGAACTTTTACCTCCTGGTGGCTCAGAAGGGGAACTAGGAAAGGTACCACACCAGAATCTATCACCATCTGAATTTGCTCGTTACCACCATCTGTCAGGTAGGACAAAGCCCAAACAGTGTCCACAAGGATCTGCAGAGAAGGGAAGTTTCCTTTGTCAATGTAAGATTGCAACAGACACCCAAATGGGATTGATCCCCCTACACAACATGTCTGAAATGAATGACATGCTGTGAAAGAGAATTCTGTATGTTCAAATTGTCTTCTTGTGTTTTCTCCACACTGTTTATAATTTATTCTGAAAACAAGGTACCGTGGTACCTCAGTTTTTTAACATCTCTGTTGACAAATGTTTCAGTTTTCAAACACCGTAAACCTGGAAGTAAATGCATCCGTTTTTGAATGCACCTCAGAAGTCAAATGGCTTCTGCTGAGTGTGTAAGTTATTTTCCCTCAATTTTCTCTATTAAATTTGCAGGCCGCCCTTTGCGTCTCGGTTTTCAAACATTTTGGAACTCGAACAGTCTTCCAGAACAGATTATGTTTGAATACCGAGGTACCACTGTAGATGGTGCTGTTGGCACAAAGATTAGCAATGATATCAGCATGATCTTAGGAAATTCCAGCAAAGGAAGAAAATACATATAGCCTGCCTCAGCATAGGCCTATTTTTCTAGAGACAGAATTGATTTTTCTTAGGTCTTCTTTTAGCACCAAAATGAAACAGTGCCAACAGCCCTAAGGGCAGGTTAGCTGCCCCCCAAAGTGACCAGAAGATGTATTTCTAACGTAAAAGCTCTGGATTAAACAGACATTCAGATAAAACCAGTGCAGAACAATGTTGCAATAGGATGCAGGAATCTAACCAGCACCGTAGAAATAGCATGAGATTGTGCACTAACCACTTTTGAACTCATGGTATATCAACAAAAGCATCTCATTGGGGGGGCCTAGCCTCTTATTGACAGTGTGTACCCACACTCCTATCTCCTCATACAGTCATACCTCGGGTTGAAGTACCTTTGGGTTGAGCGTTTTCAGGTTATGCTCCGCAGCGACCTGGAAGTAACGGAACGTGTTACTTCCGGGTTTCGCCGCTCGTGTATGCGCAGACGCTCAAAATTACATCACTCGCATGCGCGGAAGCAGCGAATCGCGACCCACACACGGGCAGATGCGGGTTGCGTTCGCTTCAGGATGTGAACGGGGCTCTGGAACCGATCCCGTTCGCATCCAGAGGTACCACTGTATTTGTCTAAGTGCCATCTTCTGTTTATATATTTACACACACACACGTTATATATATTATTGTAAACAAGACTGTAAGCCACCCCAAGCATTTGTCAGTAATGTGGGGCATAAATATGGAAAATAACATCTGAACAATTTAATAAAAAGTATTAAGAATTAAATTTGGTATGTTAGAACACACTGGTAACAGCAGTTTTGGATGCCATATCATGATTGAGGAGAAATAAGAGTCTCAGGAAGGAGGTTTGACCCCTCTAATTACAAGGAACATTGAATATATACAGGTACATTCCCACTCACATCAGTTTTAAGAAGCCTGAAATTTAAACTATATGGCAATCTTGGAGCTTTCTCCAATTGTGAACAATGTCTCTCTAAGTTCAGACTGTTTTTATGAACTACAGATCAATCAAAAGAGATGAAACCAGGTTGAACACACAATATATATTTTTTATTTATTTTAAGATTCTCAGGCAAGTCATCTGTCTTACAAGAGCTAAGTTTCCAGATAAACTGGGAACAACACCAACCTTGTGGTTTGTAATGTCAGTTTGTGATATACGTAAGACAAAAATCTTTTTAGTACTGATTTTTTTTTAAAAAAAAGAACTAGCAAAATATGCATTGTGATTAAACAAAGCGTAAACTGTACTTGCTCTGTAAACAAACATTTAACAGCACAATTCTTTATCTGTCTATTTGAATGACAGGCCCAGGGTGCTAGAGAGCAATTTCTCTCCTCTAAGTGTTTATAAAATGGCAGCCAAATTGAATAGTAAAAAAAAGTTTAAGGTTAACTCACAGCTTACATGCACATAACTTGCACCATTTCAACTTTATGTGGTTCATAGCCAGCTAGTTGAAATCACACAATTTAAACACATGGAAGACTTTTAAAGCTCTTTTTGTGCAGAGTTTACCCAGTGCAAAAAGCTTTCAACCACTCTGCCTTGCTTATCAGACTCTGGAAGGCTCTCACGAGGCTTCAGAGAGCTCCGTGCATATGCAAGTGACTAAATGGAAGTGACCAAAAAGATTCCCCACCCCTGAGTAACCTTGCATGTAATGCTTCTGGTTGGTTTACTCATGTGTAAAATGCCGTTTTGAAAAACTGTAGCCAGATAATGAAACTTTGTAAAATTATATTTCAAGTGATATAGAGCATGTTAACTATATATGGAAATGAAGGCTGGGGCTGTAAGTTGACATTTTCATGAAATTACCCTCCCATCATCCCTGGTCATGGTAGTCTAAGATATCTAGAGCACACCAGGTTGGGGAAAGACTCTCTGGGCAAAGAAGCTACTGTATGGCACAATGCAAACAAAATTTAAGTAAGAAAACTCTCAAATACTAAAAGGAAACCTTAGATTGGAGAAGAAGGTATTTCAGCATTTACTTACATTTATGTCTGTATGGTATATGAGAACACACAAGGCTGGCAAGATCTGGTAAAGATAAGTTTATTATAATGGGTCATTAATACTAAGGAAAGCCAAAACACACTGTGGATAAAACCTCAAGCAAATCTGTGGTTACAATCCTATGCACATTTTTCTGGGAGTAAGCCCCACTGAGCACTGCGGGACTTACATCTGAATAAACATGCACAGGATTACACTGTCAATTACTTACTGCAGTAACAAGTGTTTCTTAATCAGCTGGTGCCCTACATTTTACACAGTTTTAATACCTGGCTTCAATCATGTAAAAATAAGTCTATAGCAATTTCATTTTACAAGGAAGCTATGAGAAAGAAAGAGTGCAAACTCACATATATAATATTGAAAATTTACATTTATCAACCAGTTTGCCAATGGCTAACACATTTCTGGCCCACAGTCAGTGCTTCTCCTTTACGCATAAACTTTTATGGTTTTTATATATGTTGTTTTTCAGTTAACTACATATTGTGAACTTTTCTGAGAGCAGTAGTGAAATTTAGGGCTGGAGATAAAAATATGGTTGCCCCAGTGGAAGCCAGCACAAGCCCCCTTGGGATAATGTGGCTTTCCTCTGTTTCTTCCCCCTTCACCCCCCTAATTGGATCTGGGGAGGCGGGAGAACCCTCAGAACAGCATGCAGGAAGGAGGTGGTTTGCTCTTAGCAAGCAGAAATGCTTGCGCTATGAGACACTTGCTTTACTGCGGCATGCAATGTGAATTCCACTCTTAGTCGAGTCACAGAATTGTTGAGTTGGAAGGTACACCAAGGGTCATCTAGTCCAACCCCTTGCGATGCAGGACTAAAGCTACAATCCTAAACCCACTTACCTGGGAGTATGCCTCACTGAATTAAATAGGACTTGCTTCTGAGTAGACATGGTTAAGACTGCACCATAAATCTGTTTTGTTCCCTATTTGAGCCCAGAGGTACAAAGCTAACATTCTGGCATCTCACATTATTCCTGAATGTAGATGTTACCACTAAGCCACAGAATCCACTACATGGGAAAGCAGAGGTAGTGTTAAATCACTCCCTCTATCATATTATAGATGCCACTAGTCTTTCAACAGTTTGTTTGGGTGTTTTTTTAATTAAAAAACAGCTGCACAGGGCTGTGAATTTATTTGGAACAGTTGTGACAATATTTGATCCTTTCCTGTAGGCAGGCACATGAAGAGACATAGATTCCCTGTATCTTTTTCCTGTGAGGAGGAGAGCAGCTTGGGGAATAGTGAATTTTATCACAAGAATAACCCACAGGGAAGGCACTACACCTGCATCCCAGCATTTCTGGGAGGAATGAAGGCGACTTCTCTCACACTCACTGCTCCATGAAACGGCTTCATTTTAAAGATTATTGACTTTGCCCATAATCCTATATATTCTTACATAAGATACACATCCCACTGACTAAAGGATTCTCATGTAAGTTATCGCTGCTTGTGCTTTAGGCTGTAACCATCTTTTATTTAAATAAGTGGTTCCCTGCAAGGTCTCTTGTCTCTTTGAAGCCTACATGCCTCGTTAGTCTGTACTGTTTAGCTGCTGAAATTAGATTCTGACTTCAAATCAAGAAGGAAGGTAAATGCCTCAGATACTGCCATAATTAATAACTCGTAAGTGGAATGAGATACAAATAAATATGCATTAAGAAAGTGCACACAGTACATATGCCATCATGGGAAAACTGACTTGCAGTGAAGCTGAGGTGGAACAATACTTAGTTGTAATTTTTTATTTACCTCCTGCACTGTCTCCATAGGTGGTGGGGGATCCTTATTCCTGCAGAGATTTACAATGACCCATGTGACGTTCCGGAGGAAAGTGATGGGAATGGAGGGGTTGATGAAGGATAGAAGCGGTTTGACAACTCCCAGTGATATGACATAATCTCTACACTGAGGACCATCACCTACAAAAGTGAAAATTTCACAAAAAATTACATTCATGATGGAGAAACCTTGAAATGTATGCAGTGACTTATGTTGGGGTCTTGATGCGCTATGTTTCCCCCACTGGTAACATACGAACACTACAAAAGTTACGGTTCAATGGAAATTTGAAGAACACAATTTGTTGTAGAATAACTTCATCTAAGTTTTCCAAACTGAGGATGTTTTCTTATTTAAATCAACTGGACTATTCAGAGAACTTAAGAGGAAACATAGTTTTATGGGGTAATGTCAATGTATGATTTTAAAGCCTTCAATGCCTGTGATTTCTTTTCTAGAAATATAGTTAACACTTACCAATAATATTTCCAAGGGCCCAAACAGCTTGTTCACAAACATTTTGATGTGGTGAATGCAGCAGTCTTAAGAAGAGAGGTACTGCATCTATAACAGCAGAAAACTGGATTCATTGAAATGATAAAATGCAGCACTTTTAATAGATAAATTTCACATAACTGAGTTATACTGTTAATTATTCTATGTTTGTTCAAAATTAAATTGGAAGTGCACCTTTGCATAATTAATTTTTTCAGACAGAAAGAAGATATTGATATTGACATTCACATTCTAAATAAAAATTTGAAGTAACGTGGAGGCTTTAATTAGCATCAAGAAAGTTAAAATTGTCTTCTCACATTACAAAGATCTGTGTATATTTTGTCAAAGGGCCTATCCACCCCCTTCAAATTATTATGTCCCCCTTCAAAAGCCAACTGTGGAAGAACAATTTTAAGTATTGGAAACATGTGGGCTTCAACTAGTAGAAACTTCTTTCAGACTCAGTGCCTCCCTTCTCCATCTCCCACATTGCAAGGGATGTCTGAGGTACAGCATGGTCTGTAAAAGCTGGTTTCACCTACTCGCTTGCTTGACCTTACAGCAGGCCTCAATAAAGAGATTTAACTGCCCATCCCTAAGACTATTGCCATGGGCAAAACGAGGTCTGCTACTCTCAGCAATGCTTCATGTATTCCAGAATGGAAAAGCTAGAGTGGAGAGCAATCACAGGATACAAAAAATGAAAATAAAACAACTTAAAGCAGCACAACAGAAGCACAAAGAAGCAAGATAAAAAACAACCAGGACTGTATAAGTCTTGGAAAATCAAAAGGTCTTCTTCTGGAAATGAACAATAAAGTTGGCATCAGGTGGCATTAGGTTGATACCACCTAATCTCAAAAGGCAGGAGAAATGTCTACTAGATGATCTCAATGCACAGTCAGGTGGCTTTCTTTAAGGTCTCCAGGGTAATATTTGAATTTTTGTTCAGAAACAAACTGACAGCCAGTGCAGTTGTTTAAGAATTGTTGTGATACATACCCATTTGTAGAGCCTAACAGCTCTATTCTGGACTAACAAAAGTTTTACAAGGAAGAACTCTTCAAAGACAATCCCATGTGCAACACATGCCAGTAGTCCAATTTAGAACATGGGTGACTGTGGCAGAATGACCTCTGCCTGGAGGAGATGTATCTGCCTCAGCAGTCAAGGGTCCTTTGTGCTACAGATGCCACCCAGGGTTCTTTTGAGAAAGCTGTATCTGTCAGCAACCCCAGACTGCAAAACGACCCTATGTGGAGGTTAGGCTTGCTAAGCCTTGGGGTCCCTTCCAACTCTACAATTCTATGATTCTATGAAGATGAAGTTATATGTGTATCTTCAATTGCAAAATGCACCCACTCCCAAAGTTAAACACTTAGAGCACTTACTAGACTGTACAACAGCTTGAGTCTGTGCAGAAGTGCCTGAAGCTATGTTAGTCAGGGCCCATGCAGCCTCAAACTGTAAGGAAGGACTGTTAAAAAACAAAAAACAAAAACACCAGAATAGCAGTAATATTTGCAACTCACAAAAAATACCAGCAGAAAAGTACATGCCAAATTTCTATTGAAATAGTAATTCAATATACTGTAATCAGATGCCATTATGTATTTCTACCTCTTATGCCTGCTACAACTTCCTTGAAATAAAGGTAGAAAATGCAATCCAACATTGAACTATTGTTTCTGAGTCCTTCTATCAAGATTTTTTGCATAACATCAACACATACAGAACTTGTGACACTAATTTTCTTTGATAGTTACCTCACCAGAATACCCTAGTACAGAATAAACTGGCACAATACATTCACATCAGACTTCCAAAGCTAAGTATTCAGTCACAATAATACAAAAGAACAACCCCTGAATAAGGATAGAAGAGTGGTGCTCTACAAAAACAAGAAGGAAAAGTGTGAAGGAAAAAGCCAAAGCTCAAGAGACTTTAAAGGTGGGGGGGCTTGATTTTTCTGCCCCAAAGACTGGGCTAATATGAGGAACCCTTCCCCAGGTTAGAATCTGAAAACAGTCCTCATGTGCCTCCTGGACAGTGGGGAAGGGGAAGAATGCACACAGAGGAGGGTTCTTAAGTACTGGGCAGGTCAAAATACATGGATTGTGGGCTGTGTCTGGCCTGGAGGATCACAACTTGTACATAGTCTTCTAGAATGACTATGTCAGACCTGCAAGACACTTTGTAGAACTTGCTCCTAACCAGACTGTTGACATAAGCTTCAGTAGAGTTTGAAGCATATCAAAAGTAAATACCCAGTTACAAAGTTCAAAACTGCAAGCTAGCTGCAACCCTCAGCTGATAACCATTCAAATTATGTCTGAGGAAGTACTGAGAAAAAGGAATCATTACTTACTTATCATCCCTTTCTAGACATTTAACCAATATTGGTAAAATTCCAGATTTTATTAGGTCATCAATAGGAGGATTTCTGTCACTTGATAATAGCTTTCTGTAAAATTAAAGTGAAGGTGGTGAATAAAAAAAAAGATGGGAAAGACAGCATTCATTGTACTTTAGTCCTCAAAAAACAAATAGATGCCTACCTTGCAGCTTGGACAGCACTTAGTTGGATAATAGGGTTGTCACTTGTAGCATTCTGCAACACCACATAGATTTCAGTAAGTTCAGGAGTCAAGCATTAACAAATCCAACTGAAGGAAATAATATATTGTTTAGCAACTTACCTGTAATATAGCTTCTAGTGTTACATTTTGCTTTAAACAAAAGACAAATTTTCGTTTTAGTTACAATTCTTATTATAGATCAACTGTTCTCTGCAAAATATATCAGTGTCATCCTCTAAGACCAAGCACTCCAGTTCACTATCTTGGCTCAGCGGCTTCCAGCAATAGTGTCTAAATACTCGGATACAGTCTGTCTCTCTTCAAGTGTCTTCGGCACTTGCATTTTAACTTGCAGTGTTTTGGTCTCTCGCAATTACTACCCTGGGCCCCTGTACTCCCATTTAAATTTTCATCAGTTATGTCATCGGAGGGAGGATAGTTTCAAACCAGAGTTGCCTCAGAGAGTCTGCTTTCCCCCCTCAATCAGTTTAAAAGCTGCTCTGTGACCGTTTTGGTTTTAATTGCCAACAGTCTGGTTCTATTCCAGTTTGGGTGGAAACCATCCCTTTTGTACAGGCCTGGCTTGCCCCAGAATGTTCCCCAGAACCTAACAAATCCAAACTGCTCCTCCTGGCACCATTGTCTCCTCCATGCACTGAAACCACAAAGATGTGCCTGTCTCAGCTGGCCCTGTGCATGGAACTGGTAGCGTTTCAGAGAAAGAACCTTGGAGGTATCCTACCTACTAACCTAAATTTGGCTTCCAGGACCACGCGACTATATTTCCCCGTTGTTTAGTGCAACATGCACTATGACCACTGACTCCTTCCCAGCGCTATGCACCAGGCTATCTAGGTGGAGGGAAAGCAGTCTGCTATTCATGTTCCTAAGGACCATACTGCCCATTAGCACAATCCCTGCACCTACCAGAGAAGTACGCTCAGCATGAGAGAATAGATGTTCTTCCCCAAGGAATGAGTTACCCTTCAAAGGGAATGCCTTTCTCTTCCTCAAGGTAACACTCTCCTTCCCCAAGACCCTCATTCTCAACAGCATGGCAGCTGTCATCGTGGGAGCGGAACAGAGCTACAGTGTCCCTGAAGACCTCGCCCACCCCCCTCTCTGCCTCTCTTGCCTTTCCCAGGCTCACCAGGAGCTCGCTGCAACTTTAGACACGCCCACAACGTTTGCCCAACAAGGAGATCGTCATGCAAACCCCATGTATCCAACAGGTGCAAGGGAAGCTTTTATTGCTCCAAGAGGATTTTGGAAACTGGCTGGTTTTTCTGAAAGGGCTGGTGCTGTGCTGTTTTAATTCTAATTATTTGTATGGTTTTAATAATTTTATATATGTACGTAGTTCTAATTCTCTCAGTGTTTAATTGTTTTTAATGCCAGTATCTATTTTTAGTGACTATGATTTTTATCTGTAAACTGCCTTGAATCCCGTCAGGAAAAAGGCATGTATGTATATATGTATGCATAAATACCATATACCATACATATTCCACACAGACCCACATACACATCAATGCCACATCAATGTAGATACAGTCTTACTGCTTTGAAATCAGCATCAGCATCTGAATCTTCTAAACTTTCTTCTTGGGGCACATTTCTTTTTTTCAGAAGATGTTCATCTCTTTTATTCTGAAGAACAAAGACCCAAGATAGTGCATTTGAATGCCTTTAATGTTTGTTTGTCTGTTAATTTATTTAAATGCTAATGTTAATATTATAGGACTGACCAGTAACAGTAACTCACAAACATAAAATGGTAGAATATAATACAGTATGATAAAATAGTAGTATCATAAAACACACTCTCTAAAACATTTCTAGCACAATAAAATCAAATTACTTTTTTTAAAAATCACAACACTTAAGCAGTATTATTATCTTAAAAGAGTAAAATCACAGGGTTTTTGCTTTGTTTTTAATTTCCCCAGCGCTTAAAAACAGTATTCACCTGGCACCAGAATGAGCATAAGGTAAATTCTAGGTGGGCCTCTCTGAGAAGGGCATTCTACAACTGAGGTGCCTCAACCAAGAAGAGCCTTTCCCTGGTTTGGTCCAACTGTAGCTTCAGGGCTGTATGGTGCATTGCAATAATCTAAATGTAAGGTTAGAAGAGCATGCATAATTGTGGCGAGACCATATCCACCCATCATTGAAACTGGCATATGAACCAAGGCGGATAAAAGCTGCTGCAAGGCAGAGACGCCTATTGGACCTCAGCTGACAAGTCTGGCGCAATACGTACCCCTGATTTTGAACCCAGTTCTTTAAGGGCAGTGCAACCTCTTTCAGAATAGGTTGACCGCTACTAACAGGCTATAAACAGAGAGACACTTGCAACTGATAATTTGTTAATTGTAACAATGTAAATTGTTTCTCCATATATTAAATCCATTTAAATACACAAATGAATCCTGCGGCCCCTTCTAGATGAGCAGAGTTATTGAGGAGGAGGAGTTTGGATTTGATATCCCGCTTTATCACTACCCGAAGGAGTCTCAAAGCGGCTAACATTCTCCTTTCCCCTCCTCCCCCACAACCAACACTCTGTGGGGTGAGTGGGGCTGAGAGACTTCAAGGAAGTGTGACTAGCCCAAGGTCACCCAGCAGCTGCATGTGGAGGAGCGGAGACACGAACCCGGTTCAACAGATTACGAGTCTACCCACATTGTCAGATGCGTACGCTCAGGCTGCCCATACACACTTACCTGGGAGAAGGCAGCACTAAACTCAATGGGACTTACTTCTGAGCAAAATGTATAGGACTGTAGTGTCAAATACAAACATATACATGGATATAAAGAAAAAATGTAAACAATTTGTATGAGACCCAAATAGGTAGTGCAGTCAATAGTATTTTTACACTAAACTGAAATAAATAGCTATACAGAGCAATAAAGATTGGTGAGAGAGATTTTCAGTACTACTATGTTAATTTATGAAGTATAGTGGGAAAGAAAACTTTGGTCTCAAATGAGTCCTAAATCAATATAATCCAACTAACTGGTCAACTTGTTGGAGACAATGGAGTGCACCTTTGGGGGTGAAGTCAAACTGCTGTGTTAGCAACACTGAAGTGACCTCCTCGGGGTGCAAGACTAGGAGATGTGTTTGGAGGTTGTTATGTGTGCCGGCGTGGTTGCTCAAGAGCAAACAGGCAAGACTCCCCATTGGTCTCTTCAAGGCTTTATTATCTGTCCAAAACGTTCACAATGCAGATCGACTCAATTCCTTGTCTGCTCAGTTGCTAGCAGAATCTGGGAGTGGGCGGTCCTTAAACTTTCCCCAGCAGAGTAGTCTTTTGACCCCCATGCTACGCCTCCCCTCTCTGCGTGTAAACCTACTGCGCAAAGAGGGCGTGGGCAGAGGGGGACCTGCCTCCCCCTCCGCTTTGTTCATGCTTGGTGCTGTGGCTCTCCCTTGCATCCTCCAAGCCCTGCACCCCTTCCCCACTGGAGGCGTGGCTTCCCTCCTCCGCGGAGGAAGTACCACTGATATGGTTCAAAGGACAGCAGGGCTATACGACTGGAACCAGCTTGGCTGCAAGAGTTGCTGGAAGGAGGCAAACAAGGCGCCATCCAACCATCTTAGGGACTCTGCTCCAGATTTGTGTAGCGTTTAGTACTCCTTAGCCTTTTCTTCTCCTGAAGATCTCCCGCAAGGAAGCAGAAGGTTAGGATCAGAATTTTCATTCTCCTAGATGGGCTACCTAATCAACTAACTGATCTTTGTTTGATAAGCAATTAGATTTTCTGTTGGGACATTTTGAGAATGGACTCAGCGATAGAGGGCCAAAGCCCAAACCCGAATGTCTGATCGCAAATTATGTTGCTACAATTGGCACTCATTCAACAGCTTTCTTTTGCCTCTGACTGACAATTTCAGAGACCGCAAGGTACCCTCTCAGGACAATAGATTTGGCCCAGATGCCTCCGACTGCTGACCTCTAGTACATAGTCTCTTGAAAACAAATTCTTTACTAGATATTCATATTTAAAACTATTAATAATGAAAAACACATTTAAATTTAGTTACGAGCAGGAGTATTTCAAACTCAGATACCAATACTATGTATCTTAATCCTGTGTAAGCAAACATACTGAAACTGATCACTACAGCATTCACTATTCTTTGTACTTAGCAAACTGCTTCACTAATTCATGTTTATTTAGGAACTACTCACAGTACAATCCTAAACATATCTACTCAGAAGTACACCCCACTGCATTCAACAGGATTTACTCTCAGGAAAGTGTGTACAGGATTACAGTGGTACCTCGGGTTAAGAACTTAATTCGTTTCGGAGGTCTGTTCTTAACCTGAAACTGTTGTTAACCTGAAGCACCACTTTAGCTAATGGGGCCTCCAGCTGCCGCCGCACAATTTCTGTTCTCATCCTGAAGCAAAGTTCTTAACCTGAGGTACTATTTCTGGGTTAGTGGAGTCTGTATCCTGAAGCGCCTGTAACCCGAGGTACCACTGTATAACCAAACAGTTCCAGCTCTTTCTTTCAGAAGCCTGACCCAGTGAAACATTGTTCATAGGCTTAAGAGGTTTTGGGCCTTAGTTGTGGGTGGTGTTCTTCTGAGAAAGAGGAAAGGCGCCATCAAGGACACCTTCAAGCACAGACAACCACAGACAAAGGAAGTAAAGTCTCAAAAGCAAATTAAAAATGGGGAGAACATAATGGAACTCTGGCAGAATGTCTTACAAAAAACAAACTGTTGCTCTGCCAGATTCAGAAATATGGACACAATAATGTACTTGATGCTTTCCTTGTAGACACATGACATAATAGTATCTGGTGAGGACACAATCTTTTCAGCGCTCTCCCAAGTCACACATGAACCTCCATAGCTGAAACCTCTCATGGCCACTTTAAACAAAGCATAAACAAATAAAAGTGATATACTCACCTTTCTAAGTTCAATTGTCACCTCATTTCTATGTCTTCGCATAGTCTGTAGAAGAGAAAAACAGAAACATACAACACACAAATGAAGTAATAGTACCAAAGCCTATGATGATTCAGTTTAACTCTCTTTAACCAATTTTAGGGAACCTACAACTATACACCAGGCTAGATGTTACAGAACTTTATTCCACTGATTATGAGATGTGTCATACTAATTTTCTACAAGGCAGAGTGAGGAGACCATTTAAAGTAAAACATGGGTGGGAAGGAATACCACAACCATCCCTAATGCCATCATTTTCTCCTCCCCAAAACTATTTTGCTTAAGTTGTTTTTCTGCAGTGATTCCAAAAGCAACATTCACCGAGAGAAAAAATAGCTGAGGAAATTTCAAGGAGAATTTTTGCATGTGGGAAGGGCTCAGTACACACATCCCAGCGATGCTGTGCCTGAGTTTGCCATCCGCACACCACCTCAAGGGAAAGTGGCACAGCTGACATCATGACACACCAATTGCAGCAATGGAGCTTCTTGTTTGGTCTTTCTTGCAAATGAATGCTGAACGGTGAAAAAAGACATGCAAAATGTAGCACTGCAGGACAACAGAAAAATTGTAGAATAATTGTAGGAAATTTGCTGGAGAGATTACACACATCTGAACCATTGTTTTGGGAAATTACATTTGGTTCACACAAAAGGAGATGAGGTGGTAAACATTCACTTCAAAAGAAAGAAGAGGCCAGCATCAAAAAACAATACAGAAAAGAGAGACAAGCTTCAAAATGTTGTCAAAATATATGAAGAACTTTAATAAAAAGATCAACTGTCTGATGTGTTTTAATAGAAACCTTCCTCAGGGGAACAGAACCGTAATTAATTCAGTATATGAGCGTGTGCGCGCGCATGCGTGTTATCACATCAGCTATATGGATAAGAAAATTTAACTGTGCAGCAGCAATTGATTTGGATGAGAATATTTATTATTCTGCTGTCATTCAGTATAAGTGTGTATATATATGCTATTTCTGGTTTTGCTCATATATGTTGTCTTTTAATTCCCTCCATTTAAATATTCTTAAAAACGGATTTAACAAAGGAGTGAATAAACTTCAACCCATAGGCCCAACACAACCTTCTCCCCTTGGTTCCTTCCTCTCCATCAGCTGTTCAGCAAGGAGCAGCTGACAGAGGGGAAAATGTGGATGCTGTGCATTATGTGCAATTGCTGCTCTGAGTGCCAGCTGCTGGAAACCACCTGAGGAAAGAGGGCTTATGTTCATGTCCTGCTTACATGTCTCCTGCAAGCTTTTGGTTGGCCACTGTGAGAACAGGATGCTGGGTTGGATGGATTATTGGCCTAATCCAGCAGGCTCTTATTATGAGAAAAGGCTCTTCTTATGCAAAAAGTGTCCACACATTTTGCAATCACATGCATGCAATTATTAGGCTGCAATTGCATTTCAAAATTTGAGGCTTTAAATAACTTTAAGGCAGTGCTTAGAGTTCAACTGTGCAGTGCTATTATTTCTATTCTTTTTCTGAGATTATTAACTTCTTTTGCCTTTTGTAGAGTAAGGACATAAAGGGTATGGGGAGCTTTTTATTTTTTTAAAAAGCAAACTTTATTAGAAATGTCTGTGGAGAAAATGGAAGATAAAACTTGAGTGGAGTTACTAAGAATTACGTCTATGCCTGCTCACATGGGAAATAGCTTTGTCTTGGTGTTTCTGGTCCTGAAATTCATCTGACATCTTTCCACTAGGGTGATGTGGCCCTTGACCTGAAAAACTTTCCCCACACATGTTCACAATAAAACCTTTCCTTTTAGTTTATGATATGTAAAGGGCCTGTACTATTTATACTAGTAGTTTTGTCTTGAGCTAATTTGTGAACTTCATGCTTACTGAGTTTTGTAGTTAAAAATAATAGTTTTTATTGTTTACTCTATGATAGATGAAAGCCTAATTTGATTAACATATGTTCCATGTTTTATAATTTGTCTGACTACAATTTATATTGATAATTATATATATATATATATATATATATATATATATATATATATATATATATGTATAGAATAACTTTATATTGACCACATTTGTGCATAATGCTAAACCATGGTTTTAGCACTGTACTGAATAAGCCCAAGCAAAGCACAAACTCTCATGCTCCCTCTTCCCTGGCCTTCCCACACAGTTTCATGTGTTTTTTAAAATTCTGCTCATTTTTCTTCTCCTTAGCATTCTCAAATAGCATTCTGTTTGGGCCAGGTTTAAAACAAACTCTAGTTAATTTAGCAGCTTTATAACCCATCATTTAAGGGACCTTTCTAAGAGGTTTACCAGAGGGCCACAATGTATACATAAAGTTTTGTATAAATAAACAAACCGAGAATAAGTGGTTAAGAGCTAGTTAACTAAAAGGCAAATGCCAGGATTAAACCATTCTCAAAATAAAGGAGTGTACAGTGGTACCTCGGGATGCGAACGGGATCTGTTCCGGAGCCCCGTTCGCATCCTGAACAAAATGTAAGACCCGACTGTGCGTCTCACGTTTTGCCGCTTCCGCACATGCGTGTGACATCATTTTTACCCTCTGCACATGCGCATGCGACGAAACCCTGAAGTAACGCACTCCATTACTTCCAGGTCGCCGTGGAGCGCAACCCAAAAATACTTATCCTGAAGCGTATTTATCCCGAGGTATGACTGTATATCCCATCATAGATCTGTACTTGGATTGGTGTTAACTTGTGCAAAAATGAAAAATAAGTCAGGCTAATTTTTTAAAAGCAAATTGTGTTCAACCAAAGGTGAACTGTCTAGGAGCTTTACTAATGCCATCTTGGTAATCAAGATAACCCCAAAATGAATTGGCAAGTATTGTAGCAATGAGATTGTATAGGTTTATAATCACTTGCTTTGATATAAGCTAATGGGCTTGCTTTCATGCTATCCTTATCTGTGAGCCCAGAAAGGGGAACTATCTGTAAGACTTGGGGATTTGCCGCCTATGCCACATCTGGGCAGGTGAAGCGATGAGAAGTGCTAGGTAAAGTGACTGTGTGGAACCCAGTTCAGCTACTGATTGATTGTGTGACTACAGTACATTATTTACTGCTTTCATTTAATAATAATAATAATAATAATAATAATAATAATAATAATAATAATTTATTATTTGTACCCCGCCCATCTGGCTGGGTTTCCCCAGCCACTCTGGGTGGCTTCCACAAAGAGCAAAAATACACTAAGATGTCATACATTAAAAACTCCCCTGAACAGGGCTGCCTTAAGATGTCTTCTGAATGTCAGGTAGTTGTTTATCTCTTTGACATCTGATGGGAGGGCGTTCCACAGGGCGGGCGCCACTACCGAGAAGGCCCTCTGCCTGGTTCCCTGTAGCTTTGCTTCTCACAATGAGGGAACCGCCAGAAGGCCCTCGGCGCTGGACCTCAGCATCCGGGCAGAACGATGGGGGTGGAGACGCTCCTTCAGGTATACTGGGCCGAGGCCGTTTAGGGCTTTAAAGATCAACACCAACACTTTGAATTGTGCTAAGAAACGTACTGGGAGCCAATGTAGGTCTTTCAAGACCGGTGTTATGTGGTCTTGGCGGCCACCCCCAGTCACCAGTCTAGCTGCTGCATTCTGGATTAGTTGTAGTTTCCGGGTCACCTTCAAAGGTAGCCCCATGTAGAGCGCATTGCAGTTGTCCAAGCGGGAGATAATTAGAGCATGCACTACTCTGGCGAGATAGTCCGCGGGCATGTAGGGTAGGCATGTAGCCTGCGTACCAGGTGGAGCTGGTAGACAGCTGCCCTGGATACAGAATTGACCTGCACCTCCATGGACAGCTGTGAGTCCAAAATGACTCCCAGGCTGCGCACCTAGTCCTTCAGGGGCACAGTTACCCCATCCAGGACCAGGGAGTCCTCCACACCAGCCCGCCCCCTGTCCCCCAAAAACAGTACTTCTGTCTTGTCAGGATTCAACCTCAATCCATTAGCCACCATCCATCCTCCAACCGCCTCCAGGCACTCACAGAGGACCTTCACCGCCTTCACTGGTTCTGATTTGAAAGAGAGGTGGAGCTGGGTATCATCTGCATATTGATTGATGGATGGGCTAATGATCTTGTTGGATAGTAAAATTCATGCTAAATTGCTGTTTTAGGGGTTGTTTTTAAATGTCTGGAACGGATTAATCCATTTTGCTTTCTATGGGAAGGCGCGCCTTGGTTTTAGAACACTTTGGTTTTGGAACAGACTTCCGGAACGGATTAAGTTTGAGAACGAAGGTACCACTGTAATGCCAAATCCCCATTCTCTCCTTCCCTCATTCCTCATGTCTTGCTTCCCAATCGCAGTGCTACAAATACTGTTCATCCATCTACAATTTTATTTATCCTCTTGAGCTGGTTTGCAATAGAACCATGTGGCACTTCCTGGTGAGCCAGATCTGGTCCAAGGACTAACAACTGTTCAACCTGAGCACAAAGGCTGAGCTGAGGCTTAAAAAAACCCAAACCAAAACAAAATAACTTTAAAACCACCATGGCCAAAATTGCATTGTCTAATTACAATAGTGTATTTTATATTTATATTGGTTTCCTGTGTAACTAATAAGAGCCTGGGTTAAACCACAGAGCCTAGGGCTTGCCAATTGGAAGGTTGGCGGTTCGAATCCCCACGACGGGGTGAGCTCCCATTGCTCGGTCCCTGCTCCTGCCAACCTAGCACTTCGAAAGTACATCAAAGTGCAAGTAGATAGATAGGTACCGCTCCGGCGGGAAGGTAAATGACGTTTCCGTGCCCTGCTCTGGTTCGCCAGAAGCGGCTTAGTCATGCTGGCCACATGACCCGGAAGCTGCACACCAGCTCCCTCGGCCAGTAAAGCAAGATGAGCGCCGCAACCCCAGAGTCGTCTGCGACTGGACTTAATGGTCAGGGGTCCCTTTACTTTTAATAAGAAACTAAAGCTAGTTTTTCACAGGAAACTGCCATCCCTGAATAGGTGAAATTCCAAAGTGTGAAGGTGGATGGGAAACAAAATGGCTACCCAGGACAGTGACTACCTAGAAAATTTTTTTGGGAGTTGTGGTGGATGGCATAAAGAAAATATCAACCCAATGGTTGGATGGGGAGCAAATTCAGTTTTAGGAATTATGAAGAAACTGAGAATACTACCACAAATATAATGGCATTATATACATTTGTCTTGAGGACACATTCTGTACGTCTACAATTGCTGCATTTTGCAAGGAGTACCTTAGGTCAACGACAGACAGTGACCATTTTAGGCATGTCCAATTGTGCGATCGCCAACAAGTGGGTCCTTTTGAATCCAGAAGAGGGCATAATGGAGGCAGGGTGGAATGGGAGTGGAGGCTCTTATACGCACTCTGTTAATGCGCACAGGGGCTGGGAACTGAACCCCCACGTCAAACAGTTGTGGCCTGTACAAGATATCTATGTTGTTTTTCATTCGATTCAGAATTGGCCTCCACAGTCACTTATGGACTCATTGTTAAAACCGTGTTTATGAAATACAATCTTACTCGGCTACAAGTGATCGCCAAAGAAGTATCAAAGCAGTGTACAACATAATTAAATGCCATTAAAAACACTCATAAATATGTACAACAGAATGTTGTATGTATGCAAGCTATGCTTGTGTGAATAAAAAAAAGGCACTTAATGCCAGTGGAAACACACCAGTAAAGATGCTTGTTGGATCTTGGAGGGGAAGCTATTCAGTCAAGCAGGAGCTATACATCCTTCTTGTGACTGACAGCAGATGGGTCAGGAAAGGCTATAGAACCACCAGCATGAGCTCATCAAAGGATATTAGTGGAAGGCTGGTTCATATGGGGAGGCTGAGATTCCTGCATTGCAGGAGGCTGGACTAGATGATCCTTTGGCGCCCTTCCAACTCAGAATTGTAAAGGTGCAATCTCAAATAACCAGGTTCCAGGTTGCTTAGCGCTACACGGATGAGCTACATGGGCAGTAACAAGACCTTGAACTTGGTTACGTAGCAGATTGGAAACCAATGTCTCTTCTTCAAGGCAGGTATTATATGCTTGCCATATGGGTCACCAATTAGCAGCCTAGCCACAGCATTTTGTACTAGCTGAAGCTTCCCACTCAGGTCAAAGGGATCAATTCCCAAATCTGAGAACCAAGAGGGCCTCAAAATTCAGTATCAGTTTATTGTCCCTCATCCATTCTACCATTCAGCTCCTAGTTCGGGATCTGCTCAGCCCCACCTGATTCAGATGTCACAGAGAACTGTATACTGATGACACCATGTTTCAGATCTCCTGCTATCCACTCTAACAGCTTCGTAAAGATGCTTAAAAGCCTAGGGGACAAGATGGTTCCCTGCAGCACCCCATAGTACAAGTGCAGGGGGTTGAACAAGATGACCCTGGTGGTCCCTTCCAACTCTACAGTTCTATGATTCTGTAGTCACACAATGCTATTCCCTAGAGCTGGAATTGTTTCTCTTTGTTTCCCAATGTATTTCATATCAATTAAAAATGTGGTGTGACATGAGCACATTTTTATTCTCAGAGCATGGCCCAAAGAACAAAACTTTGAAAATCACTGTGTTAAAAGCTGCTGAGATATCAAGCAGAAACAACGGTGTGATACCATTCATCAAGAGTCCCACACCCAGACGGGGAAGGATTTACAGTCGAACCTTGATTCTCGAATGCCTTGTGACTCAAACGTTTTGGCTCCCGAACACCACAAACACAAAAGTGAGTGTTACGGTTTGCTAACGTTTTTTGGAAGCTGAACATCCTGTAGCCAATCGGAAGCCGTGCCTTGGTTTCCAAATGTTTTCGGAAGTCAAACGGACTTCTGGAACGGATTTCATTCAAGAACCAAGGTACAAGTGTATTTATGAACAGGATTTATATGCTGCTTAATCATCAGAACCTCTAAGGAGTTTACATAAGATGCCTTTGATCTTATGTCATGTAGAGCTGTCACCCCTTAAGTACCCATCCTAAGAAGTTAGTAGCTGTCGAAAACCCACAGGGTCCAAGTCGCATTTCTTTAGGAGTGGATGCACTCCCACCTCTTTCTCCATACCTTAAAAGAGCATTGGCCATATCGTGAACACACCTTGTCAGCTCCCTTCAGCTAGTTTGAAATTAGCAAGATGGGCAAGGGTCAAGGGGGCATGTTGTCATTTGAGCAAGTCGTTTTCAAGTACCTTGTACACATCACCAAGCTGGAATTGGACAAGCTGACATGTTTATCACATTATTTGGACCTGTCACAACCGTGGTGTTCAATTTCCTATGAAGGCAACCAATGTTATCAAAGTTCCCAGCAAATGCATCATAAAGGGCATTCAAGGGTTCGATCATCCCATTTGTTGAGATATAGAACAATCCTCCCACCAGTTGGAAAAACTTGCCTAGAATTTTAGCATGCACTTCAGGTAGCAAAGGAAGCTTTCTTTGCCACCCAAATAACCATGCAAAAATCACAATTATGTGCCCTAGTGTGTCTGGTTGTCCTCACTGTGTGCCTGGTGCCACCTACACTCCAGCTGCTGTCCAATTCATTTCAATAGCCTGACCTTCCAGGAATAAGCTCACCATCTCATCTACTGATTGTAAGAACTAGGTTTTTGAGATTTAAAATAGCCAAGAACTTAAGCCTACTAGAAATGCACTCTGCTAGTACCACATGAGAACTATTACAAGTTCTTGCCTTCAACACGTATGGTGTTATGATACTCACAAAATAAGGTGCTCACCACTAGGTAAAAGGTAAAGGGACCCCTGACCATTAGGTCCAGTCGTGGCCGACTCTGGGGTTGCAGCGCTCATCTCGCTCTATTGGCCGAGGGAGCCGGCGTACAGCTTCCGGGTCATGTGGTCAGCATGACTAAGCTGCTTCTGGCGAACCAGAGCAGCGCACAGAAACGCCGTTTACCTTCCCGCCAGAGCGGTACCTATTTATCTACTTGCACTTTGATGTCCTTTCGAACTGCTAGGTTGGCAGCAGAGACCACTAATCAAAGCAAAATAGCCTAGATGCTGTTCAGTCTGGCTCATTGAACAAAGAGTGCCTTGGTAACCCTGCTAACGCCAATGGTAGGAAATGGATAGAAGCGTTCAAGGACTATGGGGGAAATGGTATTGCACACTGTATATTGTCTCCTAATCCTTGTGTATTCAATTCCCAACATACTGACAAGTGCACAAACCCAGGACAGATGAAATGATAGAGAAGGTGCGTTGCACCCTCTTTCTAATAAATAATAATAATAATAATAATTTATTTATACCCCGCCCATCTGGCTAGGTTTCCCTGGCCACTCTGGGCGGCTTCCAGCAGAATATTAAAATAAAATGATTCATCAAATATAAAAAGCTTCCCTAAACAGGGCTGCCTTCAAGTGTCTTCTAAAATCAGATTATTGTTGTTTGTTTCTTTGACATCTGATGGGAGGGCACTCCACAGGGCGGGTGCCACTACTGAGAAGGCCCTCTGCCTGGTTCCCTGTAACTTCGCTTCTCGCAGTGAGGGAACCGCCAGAAGGCCCTTGGAGCTGGACCTCAGTGTCCGAGCAGAATGATGGGGGTGAACACGCTCCTTCAGATATACTGGACCGAGGCCATTTAGGGCTTTAAGGGTCAGCGCCAACACTTTGAATTGTGCTCGGAAACGTACTGGGAGCCAATGTAGGTCTTTCAGGACCATATAGAATAGACAGTATATTAGAACATAGCTCCAATCCACAGTGACCGTATTTAGGCTCTCCAGAACCCTTGTAAGGTGGAATAGGGGCCCCTTCCCCACAATATCACTTGGCTTAGAAGAAAAGATTCCCTTTGGGCCACACTACATATGTTATCAAAGAAAAAACACTACCACTGATCTGCTATAATTTAAAAAAATAGTACAGTGTGTCTGTACCCTTGCAATTGCTTCTCTTTTATAGGGAGCAGCAATTGGAGAACCAGCAACCAAATTGAGCTCCATGCCAAGTGGATCCACAGTTAACAACCCAAAGGCAGGTTGGAGGGGAAGCACTGACATTTAGGGCAATAGGTCCTATTGTTGTTGTTACTATTCCATCTCTTCCTCTTCCATCTTGTAAACTAGCTGCTACTTAGAATCACAAAACTAACAATACAATGCTCTGCATGGTTACTAAAAGTAGAAGACCCCCATTAAATTATCTGATATGTATGCATACAATGGCAGCCTAAGCAAGAAAACCATTATCTTTTTCATTATATATTGTGTCCCTATAAACAAATCCAGGTACATTTGGATACTCCAACCTGCAGCTGGGTGGAGGCCTACAGGGCTAAACAAAGGAGTTCCCATTAAATGTCAGTGATGATAACATGCAAGGCTCCTATCAATCCTGCATATTGGAAATAGAGCGTTTAACAGGGAGACAGAATGGGTTGTTCTTCACTTTCACATTTGTAGGTGATGATGGACAACCACTGGAGCCGGGGGGGGGGGGGCTGCTATTTGGAGGCAGCAATAGCACCGGTCTTCAAAATACAGTTACTGTATCTGGGTTATTTGGGCACTAACTGACCCGTAGCCCAGCTAGGAGTAAACACGGCTATTCGGGGGGGGGGGGAGGTGCCTGTCAAAACCAACACATGGGAAAGGACATGGATGCATCTGCCCAAAGTTCCAGGGAGGATGGGGCCGAGCTCGAGGGGAGATCCGCGGAGGTGCAAACTGGCTGTCAGGATCCCCGCGCCCGGAGGCGGCGTCCCAGGCGACAGCGAAGGACAAAGAGGCCAGAGGCACCCGGCCGAGCCCTCGCTCCGTCTCCGACAGGCTGCCCGGGGCCACGGGCGGGGGGAGGGGGCGCAGAAGCACAAAGGGCTCCCGGCCGCCCCGCTGCCCGCCCTCCGCCTCAGGGAGCCTCGGCGCCGGGGGGTCCCGCCAAAGGGCGCCGCGCCGCCCCGGCAGGCAGGCAGGCAGGCAGGCAGGCAGGGAGGCGGCCGGAGAAGCGGGATCCCGGCGGGGCGCCGTCCCCGCACGAGGCAGGCTGCGGCCTACGCAGAGCGGCTTCTCCCGGCCCGGCCGCCCGGCACCCACCTCCACGTCTCGGCCCTTGTTCTTGAAGCTCTTGAAGCGGTGGTTCTCCAGGCCGGCGGCGGCGGCGGCGGCGGCGGCGGCGGCGTTGTCAGCCATGACGGCGGCAGAGGCTCCGGGCTGAGGCGGAGACGGCGCGCGCACGCGCGAGCGAGCGGAGGCGGGCAGGGGCGGGGCGACGGGGCAACGCCCACTGACGAAGGAGGGCGGGGCTTCCGGGGCGCCTGCGCAGCGAGCGAAGAGCGGGAAAGGGCAGAGCGGCCGCGGAATTGCGTCGAGGCCTCGCTTCCGGGGAGAAGGAGGCTGAGGGCCGGGAGGCGGCTGCTTGGCCCTGGGCGCGCTGCTGCTGCTGCTGCTGCGAGGGAGTCCCGGCGCGGCGCTGCTTTGGCCGGAGGGGAGGCGAGGCGGCGGCGGCCCAAGTCCTTTCCGCGGGATCAGCGCCGGGCCCCTCCGCGACCACGAAAGGCAACCGGCGGCCTTCCTCGGGGCTCTCGCCCTCGAGGCGCGCTGCTGGCCCTTCCTTACCCACAATATGGTCCGGAAGCCTGAAATCTGAACCCAGGGAATGGTTGACCTAGGCATGCATGCTTTTGAATGTTCTTTTTAAACCAACAACCTTGAAATAAAAGGTTTTTCTATATGCCAGATTCGCACAAAAAGTGTGCGCGTCGCTATCCGTGTATCACTCCAAGCCAGGCGAGCTGTTTTAGTAAATCGCACCCTTCCCGTCAGACTAAAGGAAATAACATAGCAGTAGAGGGTGTGGTAATAGACCTCCCCCAGGGAAACATGCACTTCAACACTGGATTTTCTCCCCATGTTGTATTAGCTGTGGATCTGGAAAATCCCTATGGGGGGGGCGCAGGATGCCACTTGGATGGAGTTTATTGTGAAGCTGCTGCTGCCAAAATTAGAGAATCCAAGCAGCTTCAAATCCACATTGAATTCCATCGTGCACAAGCCCTGGGAAGGCGAGGGACTTACAGTTTCTGCCCAGTCTTTATACTGTGTTTTCAACCTTCTTGGGTCCACAGCTCCCTTGATTAACTACCTTCTTTCTGCAGGACCCCCATGGGGCTCAGAAGTCCAGTTAGGTCACCCCTTGCCTGCAGAACTGGCAGCCCCTCAACCCTTTTCAAACATCCTTGTGGAGTGTTCCCTCAGGCTCCTCCCCCTCTCCTTGGGGGTCCTCTGGGCAGCCACCCCTGGTCTCTGAGGTGCCCCCCTGCCCCAAAGAGAGGCATCATTTGCCTGCAGAGCTTGTAGGCAGAGCTGCTGCAATAAACAGCTGTGCAAGCTGTTGGGAGGCAGAGAAGCAAGAGGGCATCAAAGGGAGGGAGGGAAGGAACGAAGGAAAGAGGGACAGAGTCTAGTGTTGCCCGCAGCACCCCTGACCATCATTCAAGGCACCCCAAGGTGCCATGGCACACTGGTTGAAAGCCACTGCCTTAGGACGCCGCTATAAGGAACACTATCTCTGATCAAATCACAGTGGACTTTGCTACCAAACTCTGCCATTTTGTTCTCACCCACAACCACTTCAAATTTGGAGATGACCTGTTCCTCCAGATCAGCAGCACAGCAATGGGCACCCACATGGCCCCACAGTATGCCAACATCTTCATGGCAGATTTGGAACAATGCTTCCTAAACTCCTACCCACTCAAACCTTTCTTGTACCTGCAATACATTGACAATATTTTTATTATCTGGACACATGGTCAGCAGACCCTGGACACCTTCCACCGGACATTTGATGACGTTCACCCCACCATCAACCTAACAATGAACCAATCTATGCAAGAAATACATTTTCTGGACACTACTATAAAAATACAGAATGGGCGTATAGACACCACCTTATACTGAAAACCAACTGACTGACAAACATATCTGCATGCTTCCAGCTACCATACCAAACAAACAATTGTATATAGCCAGGCTCTACATTACAGCCGCATCTGTTCCAACTCTACAGACAGGGATTCTCACCTAAGGGATCTACAACAAACCTTTTTGGAACTAAACTATCCTCCTGATGAAGTTAAACAACAAACCTGCTGCAAGACAGATTCAAAACAAAACAGAACACCACTGGTAACCACATACAGCTCCAAAGTTAAAACAGCTCATTGCATCATCAGAGATTTACAACCTCTCCTAAACAATGACAGTTCTCTTTCTCAAGTTCTGGGAGGAAGACCTTTCATTGCCTACAGACAGCCACCCAATCTTAAACAACTCCTCACCCACGATAATACAACAACCAGACTTAACATGGACACTGGTACCAGAGCCTGCAATAAACCCAGATGCCAACTTTGCTGCCACATACACCCAGACAACACCATTACTGGCCCCAACAACATCAAACATACCATCTCAGGCATATTTAAATGCTCATCTTAAAACATTGTGTATGCCATCAAATGCCAGCAGTGCCCTTCAGCTCTCTGTATTGGACAAACAGGCAAACCTTATGCCAAAGGATTGTTGCTTAGTCGTGTCCGACTCTTTGTGATCCCATGGACCAGAGCACGCCAGGCACTCCTGTCTTCCACTACCTCCCGCAGTTTGGTCAAACTCATGCTGGTAGCTTCAAGAACGCTGTCCAATCATCTTGTCCTCTGTCGTCCCCTTCTCCTTGTGCCCTCCATCTTTCCCAACATCGGGGTCTTTTCCAGGGAGTCTTCTCTTCTCATGAAGTGGCCAAAGTATTGGAGTCTCAGCTTCAGGATCTGTCCTTCCAGTGAGCACTCAGGGCTGATTTCCTTCAGAATGGAGAGGTTTGATCTTCTTGCAGTCCATGGGACTCTCAAGAGTCTCCTCCAGCACCATAATTAAAAAGCATCAATTCTTCGGCGATCAGCCTTCTTTATGGTCCAGCTCTCACTTCCATACATCACTACTGGGAAAACCATAGCTTTAACTATACGAACCTTTGTTGGCAAGGTGATGTCTCTACTTCTCAAGATGCTGTCTAGGCCTGTCATTGCCCTTCTCCCAAGAAGCAGGCGTCTTTTAATTTCATGACTGCTGTCACCATCTGCAGTGATCATGGAGCCCAAGAAAGTAAAATCTTTCACTGCCTCCATTTCTTCCCCTTCTATTTGCCAGGAGGTGATGGGACCAGTGGCCATGATTTTCGGTTTTTTGATGTTGAGCTTCAGACCATATTTTGCGCTCTCCTCTTTCACCCTCATTGAAAGGTTCTTTAATTCCTCCTCACTTTCTGCCATCAAGGTTGTGTCATCTGCATATCTGAGGTTGTTGATATTTCTTCCAGCAATCTTCCAGCTAGGGATTCATCCAGCCCAGCCTTTCGCATGATGAATTCTGCATAAGTTAAATAAGCAGGAAGACAATATACAGGCTTGCCGTACTCCTTTCCCAATTTTGAACCACATGCAGTTCTAACTGTATGGAACTGTTGTTCCATATGCAGTTCTAATTGTAGCTTCTTGTCCCACATAGAGATTTCTCTTTTTTAAAAAAAATAACTTTTATTAAGTTTTCCATTTAACAATCCAATCATATCACATTTATTATTCCAAATTATACCAATACATATCATAAAGTCCAAATATTTTGCCAAGTTATATATTTTTGTTGGGGATTCCCATGCTTCGAGTTCAGTAAGGGTCCAGTCATCTCATATTTATGCTCCTTTTAGTGTTCATCAGTCCCATCTTTCAATCTTCTTGTTGTTATCCTTTTTCTTCTTAATAGCCTCTGAGTTGTTTTCACAGGCGAAGGCGAGTTAAAGTAAGCAATATTATGCTTCTGTGTGAACTTTGTAAGGCTCTCCCTTTTTTTTAAAGCTGGTAAGTCTTTTGTTTGCAATAAATCACACACTGATCCAAAAGTCCTCCTTGAGCGGCAGACGCCATCATTCTCAGTTCCGATGAAATAAAATCTAGGCGTTTGCTCATTAATTTTCCCAGACAGGTTGCATCATAAATTAGGCTTTCCAGGGAAGATTTTGCCAAGTCGAACTTAGAATACAAACATGATAACAGAGTAGTGGCTCGCCTCCCCCTGTGCCTATTAATCTCGCAACAAAGTCTGTCTCATAATGGCGGATCCCGATTAAAAACTGCGTCACAAGAGAGCCTTTTATTTTCTTTCCAGATCTTTCAAAAAACAAAGGCTTTAGGTGATATTTTTATTTCCACACAGTTTATTTTCCAATCTCACTTGTTATAAGTCGTATGACGGTTCTTCTGGGGTGGGGGTTGTTAGGTAATATTGTAATAAAAAAAAGAAAAAGTTCCCACCCCCCTTTCCATTTCGTTTCAACATACCAGCATAGATGTTATTCTTTGATGTTATCTTCTGTCCAGTCCATTCCATCACTCTTAACTTCTCAGCGGCAGGCTTAATTACCAGCTAACATAACCTTTTCTTCGCTCGAAGCATGTGCAATAACTTTTATATCCAATTTTTTATCTTAAGTAATGCAACTAGAGTCGCTCTCAGAGACAGTGTCCGGGAGATCCGAACTCGAGGGCTTTCCATCCAGTGCCCTCACCCCCTCCTTCTTTCGAGCTCGGGGGTGATTTATGGGCAACCGCGGACAAGGCTGCATCTTCCCTTCCACCGGGAAGAATTTGGGAGGCTGATTTACTCCCATCATCAGCCCCTTAATTACCTCGTGTAAGCTGGAGAGATGGTATTGTCGGCCATCTTCCAAGGCGCCCATTGCGGCTTCCCCCCCACATAGAGATTTCTCAGGAGACAGATGAGGTGATCAGGCACTCCCATTTCTTTAAGAACTTGCCATAGTTTGCTGTGGTTGACACAGTCAAAGGCTTTTGCATAGTCAATGAAGCAGAAGTAGATGTCTTTCTGGAACTCTCTAGCTTTCTCCATAATCCAGCGCATGTTTGCAATTTGGTCTCTGGTTCCTCTGCCTCTTCTAAATCCAGCTTGCACTTGTGGGAGTTCTCGGTCCACATACTGCTTAAGCTTGCCTTGTAGAATTTTAAGCATAACTTTGCTTGCATGTGAAATGAGTGCAATTGTGCGGTAGTTGGAGCATTCTTTGGCACTGCCCTTCTTTGGGATTGGGATGTAGACTGATCTTCTCCAATCCTCTGGCCACTTCTGAGTTTTTCAAATTTGCGGACATATTGAGTGTAGCACCTTAACAGCATCATCTTTTAAAATTTTAAATAGTTCAGCTGGAATATCATCACTTCCACTGGCCTTGTTATTAGCAGTGCTTTCTAAGGCCCAGAAAGATATGGATGTCTCGTACACCCCAGGTAGTGTGGTTGCTGACCTTGAGCCAGACATCCTGGAGAGTGAAGTCAAATGGGCCTTAGAAAGCAGATTGGAGGATTGGAGAAGATCAGAAGAAGTTACTGAATTATAACTTATTACTAAACTGAAAGGGACGTGGGTGGCGCTGTGGGTTAAACCACAGAGTCTAGGACTTGCCGGTCAGAAGGTTGGCGGTTTGAATCCCGGCAACGGGGTGAGCTCCCGTTGCTCGGTCCCTGCTCCTGCTAACCTAGCAGTTCGAAAGTACGTCAAACTGCAAGTAGATAAATAGGTAACGCTCCGGCGGGAAGGTAAACGGCATTTCCGTGCGCTGCTCTGGTTCGCTAGCGGCTTAGTCATGCCGGCCACGTGACCCGAAAGCTTTATGCCGGCTCCCTCGGCCAATAAAGCGAGATGAGCGGCGCAACCCCAGAGTCAGTCACGACTGGACCTAATGGTCAGGGGTCCCTTTACCCTTACTAAACTGAAAACTATGGAGAGACCTGGTCTGAATAGAGGTATTGGATTCTTGCCTCATTACACATGCTAAAGCTATTTTTGGTCTGCATACTGCATGCTATCCCATGCTTTTTCCTGTAGGACTAATTGCAGTTGTTAACAGTTGTCAACAGGTTTACCATACCCATTGAGTCAATCACCCATCTCCTACTACCCTTCTTTTTTTCTTCTTTTTTTAAAAATATTTTTTATTAAGGATTTTCTTGTTTTACAGAAGTGTAGTGCCTCGTATTTTTTTCTTCTTCTTCCATGTAACATTTTTACAAATCCGTTTCATTTGTTGAGGCATTAGGGGGAGAAGAAAAAAGAAAGAAAAAAGAAAGGGGGGTGGAGAGAGCGAAGATGGATGGGGGTGGGGTCGGGTGGCGGTGTTTCTATTATGTTTAATGTATGTAGAGTTTGGTGTCAGCGTTGCTTGTGTTGCTCACTTGTGTTCCTTTGGTGGTGAGAGAGGTTGGGGTTGGCCTAGGGTGTGATTGTTTGCTTGTGATTGGCTGTGGTGATCTTTGTTTTCGTGTGTGAGTGAGGTGGGTGGGTGTTTTGGATCAGGTTAGCCATATTGATTTGTATGCTGTTGGTGGATTATTGTCATTGTCCTGTTGGGCTGTGTATGTGATGAAGGGGAGCCATACCGGGGTGAAGGCGTCTTCTTCTGTTTGTCCCCGTGTCAGTTTCAGTTTATTAGTTAATTTTTCTAGTAGGGCTGTTTCCCATACTATTTGGTACCATTGGTCCATGCTTACTCCTGACAGGTCTCTCCAGTGTCTGGTTATGGTGTTTCTGGCTGCTGAGAGCAGGTGGGTTATGAGTTCTTTGTGGTGTAAATGGGCATTGTTGTCTTGGAAGATGTTTAGTAGGGCCAATTCTGGGGTGATGTCTATTACTTGCTTAGTTATTTTACATATTTCTTGTATGGCTGTTGTCCAGAATAGTTGAATTTTGGGACACTCCCACCACATGTGGAGGTATGTGCCTGTGGAGGTGCACCCTCTCCAGCATTTTGGTGAGGTTCCTGGGTGTATTAGCGCTAGTTTCCTTGGTGTTAGGTACCACCTGTAGGTGAGTTTCAGTGTGAGTTCTTTTCTTTTCATTGATATGGATTTAAAGGGAGGTTTAGACCACATTCTGGTCCATTGAGTGGGGTTAATCTCATAGCCTATGTCATTCTCCCATTGTTTTTTGATTGCGTCTAGGGGATTTGCGGGGTTTTGGAGTAGTATTTTGTATATTGCGGATACAGTCCCTTTACCGTTTCCCTTTGTTGTTAGGAGGAGGTTTTCGAAGGTTGTCAGGGGCCTAGTTGCTGCTGATTTTACTGTTGGGTTGTTTAAGAGGGCATGTAGTTGGTGTTGTGTTAACCAGGTCATTTGGGTGTCTTCTAGTTTGTCTTGTATTTCTTGTGTTGACAAGGGTTTGTTATTTTTATAAAAGTCTATTAGGCGATATAAGCCTTTGGTTCGCCAGGTTTTTATCTGGAGGTTTTGTGCTGCATGGTGGAATAATGGGTGGTACGCCAGGGGGATTAGTGGGGATGGGGTTGGGGATAGTTTGCCTATTTGTGTTTTCCATGCTTTGAGCATGGTCTGTGTGTACCTGTTAAGTGTTGTGGGAATTTTCTTTAGTTTGTTTGGGAGGAGTGGGTATGTTGTGGTGCAGGTGTTTTCAATTGTGTCCCTCTCTAGGTGTACCCATTGTTTTGTCTCATCTTCTAGTATATATGGGATTATATGGCGTATTTGGTTGGCATTGTAATATGCTTCTATGTTGGGGATTCCCCATCCTCCTTCTGAGGTGGGGAGGTGCAGGTATTTGGGGCTTATTCTTGGTTTTTTATGTGAGAAGATGAAAGAGTGTAGTTTTCTCTGCCAACTGCGAAGTTGGGTTGAGGGGATCCAGGTTGGGAGGGTTTGGAATAGGTAGGTTAGTTTTGGGAGTGTGATCATTTTGATCATGGCTATTTTGTCTGAGAGAGTGAAATTCATGTTATTCCATCTCTTTAGGTCTTTGTTAATTTGTCGCCACAGGGGCTTGTAGTTGTGGAGGTACAATTTATTGAGGTTTCTGGTTATTTGTACCCCTAGGTATCTGAACTTGGTGTGGCAAAGTTTTATTTTGGTGACCTTCGTGAGTTCTTTTTGGGTGTGAGGAGGGGTGTTGAAGCACATAGCTTCTGACTTTGTAAAATTTACCTGTAGGCCCGACACTATTGCAAATGTGTTGAGTTCTCTGATTAGGGAGGTTGCTGTGCTTATGGGGTCTGGTGTTGTGACCATTAGGTCGTCTGCAAAGAGCCCTAATTTATAGGTTCTGCCTTTTATTTCCACTCCCTTGATGTCTGTGGCTGCTCGGATGCGGATTGCTAAGGGTTCCAGAGCCAGGATAAATAAGAAGGGAGACAGTGGGCATCCTTGTTTCGTGCCTCTTTGGATAGCTATAGTATTAGAATCCATATTGTTAGTTCTGCATTTTGCTCAGGCTTGGGAGTATATTTGTTTGAGGATTTGTAGGAAGTTGGGGCCAAATTTCATGTTAGTTAGTACTGCTAATATGTATTTCCACTCCAAGCAATCAAAGGCTTTGAGGATTTCTAGGGACATAATTGTCAATGGGAGTTTAGTTGCCTTGCTGTGTTCGATCAGGTTCAGTAGTTTCCTGATGGGGTCTATTATATTGCGGCCAGGGACAAAGCCAGTCTGGTCTGGGGCTATTAACTTGTGTAGGAAGATTTTTAGGTGGTTGGCCAGGATTGATGTGAATATCTTGTAGTCTTGGTTTATTAATGAGATTGGGCGGTATGATTCTACTTTGAGGCTATCTTTTAGTGGTTTTGGGATGGAGACTATTTTGGAGTGGGTCCAGGTTTTGGGGATGGGGCCCCCTTTTATGATGTCGTTGAATAGGCGGGTCATGTAGGGCATCAAGGGTTCTTTGAATTTCCTATAGAATTCTGCTGTGAAGCCATCTGGGCCTGGGGCTTTGTGTGGTTTCAGGTTTTTGAGGACCACATCTATTTCCTCTGGGGTGATAGGGCTGTCCATGAATTCCTGTTCCTCATCAGTTAGGGTAGGCATGGTCAGTCCTGCTAGAAATGTTCTGATTTCCTTCTCTGGTGGGTTATGGGAGGTGTATAGGTTGGAGTAGAATTCTGCAAATTCTGAGGTTATTTCTTCGGGGGAGAATGTTATGTTGCCGTCTTTTTTGGTGATGCAGTGTATTCTTGTTTTGAGTGCTTTTTTCCTACATCTATTTGCTAGTAATCTGGAGTTTTTCCCTCCATATTCGTAGAAACGTTGTTTAGAGTATAGAATGTTGATCATTGTTTTGTTAATTTCTAGGGAGTCTAGTTCTCTCCTTTTTTGTTCTATAAGTTTGAGGAGTTTTTTAGATCCTGTTTGTTTGTAGCGTGATGAGAGGGCTGTGATGTCTTGTTCTATTTTGCTAATTTTTGAGGAGGTTTGTTTTTTAAGGAATGTTTTCTCTTTTATGCAGGCTCCTCTGGTGACCGCTTTCATTGCGTCCCATAGGAGGGGGGTTGTTATATTGTCTACATCGTTTTCCTTGAAGTAGTTTTGGAGGGTTTTTGTGAGACTCTCTCTAATTTGTTTGTTTGTAGTTAGGATGGGACTGAAGGACCATGATGGGGTGGTTTGTGTTCCTTCTCCTATTTTAACGATGACTTCTACTGGGGCGTGATCTGTGATTTTAATGTTACCTATGTTTGTTGATTCTACTGAGGGGATCAGACCCTGTGTGAGTAGAATGCTGTCCAGTCTGGACACTGTATCATGGCGTCCCGATTGGAATGTATGGCTGATGTCTCCCGGGTTTTGCTCACCCCAAATGTCATAGAGACCCCTGCTTTTTAGCATTTTTAGTAACTTGTAAGAGTTCCTAGTTGTTGGGGGTTTCCTTCGGAGGAAGGTTGCCCATGGGGTTGTGGGGTGGATATCTTTCAGGGATAAACCTTTCATATTTAGATTGAGGTCCCGTCCTAGGATTGCTTCCCCTTCAGAGAAGGAGAGGAATTTGTTTAGTGTCTTCTGGAAGAATTCTAATTGTTTCGTGTTTGGGGCATATATGGAGCCGATTGTCAGTTTGATTTTGCCATCTAGTGTCCCTTTAGCGAAAATGAATCTGCCTTTTTTGTCCTTGAGGACTGTTGTGGCAGTGAAGTTCAGGTCTCTACTGAGTATTATGGCTACACCACGAGCTTTCCCTGAGCCTTGTGCGACCCACTGTTGACTGAAGCGGGGGTCGCTCAGGAGTTTGCTGCCTTTGGGTGGGTTGTGTATTTCTTGTAGGAAGGTGATGTGTGGTTTCATGGTGTTTATGTTATGGGATGATTTATTTGTAGCTTTTCCAGCCCCCCAGAGTCCACACGCTTCCGTTGCGGTGCTTTGCTCCAAAGGGCTCCTCACAGCTTCAGCAGAGTGTATACACAGCGGAGAAACAGAAACAGTTGCCGTGTGTGCGTAATAAATCAGGCTTAACGCACGGTGTCTTCCTTATCTTACAAATAGCTTTATTATCGTAGCAAAACAACAGTTCATAACTCTCCTGGTGACAGAGCACACATTTTTGCTCCTCTCTCGCAACGGAGCAACACACACACTGAGAGACACAGTAGAACACTCCCCTCAGTATTCTAAACCACGCCTCAGAATGTGAGACGTCACTCAGAACTTCTTAACCCTGTAAGTTCTGATTCTCTCCACATATGTATGAGGTGATGCGTTTTCTTTTGATGGGGTTTCCCAGCCCCCTCACATTTAATGTGATTGCTTTTAGGTTAGCCATCTTGCTTATCTATTATGTGGGGCGATTCCCTGCCAACCCGTTCGGGTTGTCTTGTGTCTCTCTCTTCGTGTTGTTTAAAGAACCAGTGGGGTTGCGCTGACCTAGGGTGTGGTGGGTGGGGGGCTAGTGGGATTAGAGTGAGATTTGGGTTAAAGAGTAGGGGGTAAGTTGTAGGGAGAGTATCAATAACAATAGCAGTGATATAGAGGAAATTTTTGTTTTAAAAGAGAGTGGTGGTCGTAGCTGGGGGCGAAAGATTCCCCCTTCAAGAACAAGCCAACAAATAGAAAAGAAAGGGCTTTAAAAAGGGGGGGGGGAGTGTGGTTTTTAAAAAAATAAATAAATAAAATAAATAATAATATTTCCCCCTAATTATTGTTATTATTTTTTGTTTGTAAAAAAGTAATTAAAAATGTACGGGTAAAAGATAAAAATGAGAATTAAAGGTTAAAAAAAGGGGGGTTGTCTTTAGATAGATAGATAGATAGATATATAGAGCTTTTTATTTTTATTTTTTTTTAAAAAAATGAGTAAAGTATAGGTAAAAGAGGATAGGTAAAAGAGAGTGGGAAGTCTGGGGCGACGTGGCAGTCCCAGGAAATGGCCTGTGATGGTTCAGGGCTGTTTTCTGGGTACTGCCATTTTAATTCTTAAGAGGGGAGTTTGAGGTGAAAATAAAATGAGGTTTAAATTGAGGGTGTGTGTGTGTGTGGAGAAGTGTGTCTTTAAATAGTGTGTAGAAAAGATAGAAATAAAAATAAAGATTCAAATAAAGGGTGGCTGCAGCAGCAGTGGCCCCTCTTTTAAAAAGAAAAATGATAAAAGTAGGTATATGGGGGGGGGATAAAAAAGGATTTCTTTTAAAAAGGGGGGGGAAAGGGAGAGGGGTAGAAAGGGGTTAAAAAAGGGATTTTTTTTTTTAAAAAAAGGAGAAAACAAGGGGGTAGTTTCTTCCTTTCTGCGATCTCCTTTGTCATGCGGCTTTGCATGGAGGGGTAGGCTCCGGTTGGCTCAGCCATGTGTTTTTTCGGAGCCTCTTTTGCCTTCCCGTGCTCACCTACCTCCCCTCTTCTTTGTCGGCAGAGACGGGGGCAGCAGCGGTAAAGTAAAGTTAGGGCTCCTTTTCCTTTCTTTTTCTTCTTCTTTCCCCCTTTTCTTTTTCTCCCTCTCTGCGTTAGCTCCACTGTCTTCCTGGATTTGGAGCTCCTCTCGGCTGTTGGGGGGGTGGTCGGGTGTCTTTCCGGCTCAATCAAGGTCGTGGGGGGGTGGTTTGGCTCCTTTGAAAGACGCCCCGGGCACCCCCGATTCCTCTCCTTTGGCAGTGTTGGCAGCAGAAGTCCTGGGAGCCCGGGAATCGGCCAGACAGAGCCTTTTACTCTGGCTGGCTTCAGGAGCTCTTTTCTGCTGTTGCAGCCGCCATGCTGCCTCGCCGGAAGTTCCCCCTCCTACTACCCTTCTGAAAAAAACCAACCCCACTCTCCCACTATATGTAAGGATCTGGTGACTTCTGTTTCAGTGCCTCGCCAGAGTGGTGCATGCTCTGGTTTTCTCTCGCTTGGACTACTGCAGTGCACTCCATGTGGGACTACCTTTGAAGGTGACCCAGAAACTACAACTAATCCAGAATGCGGCAGCTAGACTGATGACTGGGAGCGGCCGCCGAGACCATATAACACCGGTCTTGAAAGACCTACACTGGTTCCCAGTATGTTTCCGAGCACAATTCAAAGTGTTGGCACTGACCTTTAAAGCCCTAAATGGCCTCGGTCCAGTATACCTGAAGGAGCGTCTCCACCCTCCTTGTTCAGCCCAGACACTGAGGTCCAGCTCCGAGGGCCTTCTGGCAGTTCCCTCCCTGTGAGAAGCCAAGTTACAGGGAACCAGGCAGAGGGCCTTCTCGGTAGTGGCACCCACCCTGTGGAACGCCCTCCCATCAGATGTCAAAGAGAAAAATAACTTCCAAACTTTTAGAAGACATCTGAAGGCAGCCCTGTTTAGGGAAGCTTTTAATGTTTAATAGGTTGTTGTATTTTACTCTGGAAGCCGCCCAGAGTGGCTGGGGAAACCCAGCCAGATGTGCGGGGTATAAATAATAAATTATTATTATTATTATTATTATTATTATTTAGTGTATCTGAAGAAGTTTGCATGTACACAAAAGCAAACCCAGAAGAAACTTAGTTCTTCTCTACGGTGCTACTGGACAATTTTTTTATTTATTTCCACTGCCTTAGTGCTACCTTCACACTGGGTATTTATTGTGGAACTTTGTCCATTCATTTTTTGAAGAGCATCTGCACATTACCACTGTGAATAAAACATCTGTTTCCCCCTTCTTCAAGCTCAGAAAATCAGACTTGGAACCAGACACAATGGAACAGCTGCAGAATTTCCCCAGGTGTAGATGCCACATCGCACTGCTATTTCATCTGTATTAAATTGCTCTAATCTAGCCGGAGTGGACGTGGGTGGCGCTGTGGGTTAAACCACAGAGCCTAGGACTTGCTGATCAGAAGGTCGGCAGTTCAAATCCCCGCGACGGGGTGAGATCCCGTTGCTCAGTCCCTGCTCCTGCCAACCCAGCAGTTCGAAAGCACGTCAAAGTGCAAGTAGATAAATAGGTACCGCTCCAGCGGGAAGGTAAACGGCGTTTCCGTGCACTGCTCTGGTTCGCCACATGACCCAGAAGCTGTACGCCGGCTCCCTCAGCCAGTAAAGCAAGATGAGCGCCGCAACCCCAGAGTCGGCCATGACTGGACCTAATGGTCAGGGGTCCCTTTACCTTTACCTAGCCGGAGTGGAAGCTCCTTGCAAGCCCTATTAGCTGGTTGTTGGTACTTACTGAAAGCTTTGTGTGATGCTTTGAAGCCCCCACCCCCATGGCTCTCTTTAGCATTGGGGATGAGCTTACAGGGGGAGGCTTGCATAGAGCCAAGTGCTCTGCTTACAGAGAGAACTACTTGGAACTTTAAAGCCCTGACAACCATCTGATCCATGGGCATAGCCAGGATTTTTTGTTGTGGGGGGAGCCCTTTTGTTAAGGGGAGCAGAACCTCAGCTATGTATTTTTATTGATTTGGGGAGGGCAGCTGCCCCTCCCTGCCACGCCCATGAACTGATTATTGAGAATTCAAAGCACACTGTACTGGTCATCTGATGTCATTGTAGCTCCAGATGATTAATATGTGGTCCACATGGAGCAGGGTACCTAAGAATCCCACCTGTACTTTCACTGTCACTTTAACCCTTCGCTTTACAAATACCAACTCTGTATCAATTTTCTGTCTCCTTCCCCCTCAAATTACAGGTGGTGGGATAACCATGAAGGAGAGAGCAGAAAATACAGAGTTGCTGATGAAAACAACACCTCCCCCACCGGCATTTCACAGCTGCCAATCTGGGTTCACCAAAGTCTTGGAGCAATGTTGGCATTTCACTTCCATCATAAATCATAATGGCAATGATTTGATGTCCACATCTGAAAGTACCTTAATTCTTCAAGGACCTGATTTTAGCACCAAGGGAAACTGGGTGGCTGCTTTTGTAGCCGATTAACAACTAATAAGATGGTTGTCAAGTTGTTAAATACCAGAACTAAGCCACCATTCCCCAAAATGTGTCCTGTAAATATGCACTAAACAGCAAGCCCACAACTTGTGCACATTGAACTTTGTTCACTTGACAAAAATCCAGGGAGACACTGGCAATTCTGCCCGCCAATGAACCCCATGTACCGGTATTTTCACTATACACAATGTTGGCTTTAGGCTAAGGTTACCAGATTTTTTTTCAATGAATCAGGGGACACCTGTCAACCTCCATGGATTTTGTCAGGGGACTGATTTGTAAATCCGGGGACTATCCCCGGGAAACAGGGACATCTGGTAACCTTACTTTAGGCACAATCCCTGCAATGTAACCCCCATGTAAGTTGTGAGCTTACTCTACTCTCTGTGTTCCTTGGAGCTTTCTGCTCTGCGCCCTTGACTTTGTTTGCATGTACTTGATTTGCTGTCTCAATTTTAAGAGGAAGGGGAAGCCTTGAGGGGCAGTAAATGACCTTTGGCTCTTCATAACCATGCGGGATTCTGCCTGGCCCTCAAAGAGTGTTCAGCTAACAAGGTAAGTGGAAGTGGGATATGTATCTCAGTGGTACTCAGTCCCTAATTGCTGGGTTTTTAAATGGAGTTTTGACAGGCAACATTCCTGCTTGTTCATTTTGGTGTACTGCTAGTTTCCTTTTTAGACCAGAGACAACTTTTCTGATAGAGGCTTTGCTTTGCTTGATGTGTACTCTTTTATCCCTCTTTTCCCTCAAATAAGTTTTTTAAGATTTTGAAATAAAAAATTTTAAAACTAGAGATGTATTAGGGGTGGGTGCACGCATTCTGAAAAGCTATTCTGTGCCCAGCCCAAATTTATGGGTCAGCTTAGCATTCAGAGTTAATGCTTGAAGTGCTCTTAGCAGGAGTGAGTGCCAGCTTGGCCCTGCAGCCGTGGGTGCCATGCAGCATGCATGGCCCTGGCACCAAAATTTGTGGGTGCCTGGCCCTTCAGGGGGAATTTTGTGGGTGCTTGGGCACCCAGGGAGTTGGCATCCATGTGTCTCAGCTACCTATGAATAAATATACATCTCAAATGTGCATGGTAATTTGTGCACACCTCCTGGTTTGTAGCTTGTCCCAGTCTTTAAGGTGTTGGGAGCTAGTAGCAAGAAAATGCTGCTGTAGCAAGGTCATAACGTGGCTGTTCATGATGTTGATGCTGATATACAAAATGTAAATATATGTTTGTCCCCTGGGAAAACACCTTCCTGGCTTAGGAAACCAGCCAATAGCATTTGCCACCCACACATGCTTCATTGGGGCAAGCAGTTAACACATATTCAGGAGCATTAGTGCTTTCCCCCCTTGGCAACGTATTCACACTGATTTTAATTCAAGCTCCTGCACCATTATAACTAAAGCTCTTAAAAGTCTGGCTGATGTAATGTTTGTTTTGTTTTAATACATGCCGAATCTTAAAAGTTGTGGGCAAAAGTAGTTGCACAAACATCTTTCTAAAAGCAGAATGTAGGAATTCTGAATATCTTCTCCACCGATAGGAATTGGATTAATAAGCCGGCATAAACATAGCTTCTAGCACTAGTCCATGAAAACTGTGAAAAGTTCCATCTCTGAAGAATACCACAATAACAGAAAAATAAGTATTTCTAGTATCAGTGGATTATAAAGAATCCAAAATAATTTCCTTCATAAGGCTGAAAAACCTGCCAGGGTATGCATGTGTGTTAACTGTAACAATAAAGCAATTAGCTTTTTCAATCTACTGTACTTGCAAACAGAATTAAGATAATATATTCAAGGATCTGAAATGCAAAGACATAATTTTCAACAATTAGCAAATAAAGAAAATAGCAAAGAAAGGGGGGCAACTATGTTGAAGTACAAACTTTTTTTAAAAAAACCTGCTGTACTATTCCCAATAAATCTTTCTCAGAGGTAAAAAGTATTTATTTTAATGTAGCAGTCCATGTACAACATGCTTCAGATTTGTGGATTTATAGTATTAGCTTTACAAAATTCTTGATATTCTGAGTACACAGAAAATCAACCTAAAATATTCACAAAAATAGGAGAAAAAAACAACCTATATATTTTTTATTATTTTCTGGGGGAGGTAAATGAAATATCCCCCAAAGAACTAATTAAGAGTTCAAAAGAAATGCTTTATTACAACATCAAAAAATTTATTCACCACAGTTGCTTGTTCCAGTAAGCAGACTTTAAATGAGAGGTTGGCTTCACTTATTATAGTCGGCATTTTGCCCTAATTTAACACAAGAACACTTTTATTAAAATCTCTTGCTAGAAAAAAAGATGAAACACTTGCTGTGGACAATACTTTTAATCCATAAATTGTTGTGTGGTTTCTCAGACTTGTTAAGAATGTAACAGCATCTAACACTAATGTATTGAACCAGTGTCATCATGGCCATACAGGGATCACAGTGTAGTGGACTGCATACCTTTACATCAAATGGAAATATTGTCCATGTTACAAAACCATAGTCAAATCTAACACTTGCAACATACTTCTCTGGTAATATGGTTGTCCACCCCAAGCACCTAAACATTACTAAATACAAGTTTGTATCCTAGGAATAATGAGAAGCTTTAAAAGAATAGGTTTTGTAGAAAGTGCTAGGGAGTAAATCTTCAGTAGGGATATTCAGAAAATCTGTTGCTCAAAGAGTATCTTTTCAAACCCTGCTGGAGGAGTGTGATAAAATTCACTGAACTGACAATCCAAAATGGCACTGTCATCCACTATAAGAAGGAAGAAGAAAATAGTGAAAAACTTGAATATATGCATACTTCACATTCAACCAGCCTTGGCAGAAACTTAACCTTTGTTTTCTTGATTAAAATATTACTTATGTTGACAAAATGCAGAACAATACTCCTGGAAATTATGATGGAGTCTAACAAAGCCTTGCAACTCAAACAACAAAAGTTAAAAGCTCACAAATCTTTGTGGCACATCAACAGCTGACCTGTTCTCATCCAGCTTGCAAAAGCCTCTCTACCTGTACACCGGAAAGCAATTCTTACACATTACAAGTGAGCAGGCGAATAGCACTTAATAACAAATTACCTTTGCATAATAAGAAAATTCACCCAGCACTACCCATTTGAGCACAAAGAACTACTTTTTGTTGTTAAGGCAGGGGAAAAAGATGATGTGGCCTAAATCCCAAAGGAACCACCACCTTTGGTCCTTATGATTATGCAGAGCAATGATAAGAATCTTCCATGGTTAGAAAAGAATAGCAGCTACGGCCATCGGTCCAAGTTCTTGATCAACAAGTCTCAAGTGGATGTTCTGAAAAGCTGTTGTCCAACTCTCCACCAGACCACCCTAGAGACTACAAGGAACCTTACACTGGGGGTAAGGTAAAGGTAAAGGTACCCCTGCCCGTACGGGCCACTCGTGTCCGACTCTAGGGTTGTGCGCTCATCTCACTTAAGAGGCCGGGAGCCAGCGCTGTCCGGAGACACTTCCGGGTCACGTGGCCAGCGTGACGAAGCTGCTCTGGCGAGCCAGCACCAGCGCAGCACACGGAAACGCCATTTACCTTCCCGCTATAAAGCGGTACCTATTTATCTACTTGCACTTAGGGGTGCTTTCGAACTGCTAGGTGGGCAGGAGCTGGGACCGAAAAACGGGAGCTCACCCCGCCGCGGGGATTCAAACCGCCGACCATACGATCGGCAAGTCCTAGGCACTGAGGTTTTACCCACAGCGCCACCCGCGTCCCACACTGGGGGTAGGAATGTTCTATTAAAATATAAGCCCATTCTCAGAATATTGGTCCATGTGGAAAATAGGAAGCTGTGTAGTAGGGAGGTCAAAGTGTTAATAAGTCCTGAGAACCCAAACTTACCATATACCACAGGGAAGACAGTTCCTCTAATTCCTGAGGCTGGACAGTGCATATTTTTCCCATTCAAATAAACATTTAGTTCTACATGGTCATATGTAATTCCCTGTAACACAAATGTGACATTTAGACTCCACTTTTATTTATTTTACTTCTGAATGTTGTGGACATTTCAACATTAACTTCACAGCTATAAGAGCTACAAACTTACTTTAAAAATATGAACATTTTCAGGGAGCTACTTACATCCAATACCCCACTACGTCAAGTACCCACAGCCCTGTTTGTTTGTTTTGTATACCACTTTTCATTCGAATATCACAGGGTGGTTCACAACATAAAAATACAAATGACACAAAATACATAAAAACCCACGCACTCCACCACATTGTAAAGGCCATAGATTTATTATTATGAATTAAATTTGATTGAATGTGTGCTCTTCCTTTGGCCTGAATTATGGCAACAGGTTCCTTTTAAGGACCTTGGGGTTCTGTATTAAAGTCCAACTTTACATAAAGACCAGCTTAACTGGACTCTGTTGTTGCAAATATAGCAGAGATTATCACATATATAAGCAGAGATTATCACATCTGCTTTGAAGTTAGCTTTGGCTTGGAGGAAACACCATCAATTCTGGTCAGATTCATATAAGCAATACTGAAAGAAACTCACCACAATATCACCCTCTTGTGGAAGGTTGTTTGCTGGCAACCTGTTCTTCTCATCATTATTGTAGTACAGAGCTCCATCATTTCTCAGTACTAGACTATTCACATCACACCCAAGAGGAATTTGATTCAAATTGACTTTCTGAGTCGCAACACCAATACCCCAGATTCCTGAATACATGGCGAGGGGTGAAATGGAATGGCACAACCATGGGAGAAGTGAGAAGAGAGAGAGAGAATGTACTTTAGTGTAGTACAGTGGAAATGGGCAAAGCTGGGGGAACTTGCAAGACGTTCCCCCAGCCTTGCCCAAGTAGCTTATTTCCACACACAACTGACTGTGCTATGTCATGACAGTAGGTGAAATAATGAGCATATATTGATCAGGAAGTCAAACCAAACCTTTATCTTCCCGCCCCTGCTCAACTGCAACAGAACCCTTTTAAAAGCCCTTGCCAATTTTTTTAATGAACCCTCATCTTGAACTGGTCCCAACTACACTGAATTATGGGCAATGAGGTGCTGCAACCTGGCTCCATAAGGAAGCTGAAGGAACCCTTGGTTGCCAGCAAAGCATTTTGCAAATCAACATGGCTAACAAGGGCTCCAACTGGTTCTACTCTGACTGGCAATGGCTCTCCAAAGTCTCAGGCAATCTGACACTTTAAGTGGAGGTGCTAGGACTGAACCAGTGGAAGCCTCTCTAGGATACCTTGCACCCTTAGCAAGGCGCTGACTTCGTGACACCTCCCTGGAAAAAAATAACTTTATTGCAATAGCTACATTAGAAATTATCTTGTGAACTGCTATCCTGGTGTGAATAATTTAATGAAAACAGTAAAAGTCCTCAACTGGTCTAGGAAACTGCCCACTAACGGTGTCTCAGTCTTATCTGGATTGAGCTTCAGTTTGTTGGCTCTCCTTCATATAAATCTATGATTCTCAGATTTGAGCAGTAAGGGGCCACAAGATGGAAGGCGAGAGGAGGATGAAGTCCCAGGGTGTGAGCAGGAGCCTGCTCATGCAACAGTGGATTTTACTCAGCGATTTGAATCCAATCTGAGCAAAACATGATGAATTTTTGCGAGCGTTAACTTTTTGACTGACCTGTAGACTGGATTTTAAACTCAAAATAGCTCTTGTTCTGATGCAAAGGAGCATTGGCTAGGCAGCCTCCCGTACCACATACTCGTCGTCCATTTTTGACAATGACAACATCTGTTCCTGCAGAATTAAAAGCATCAAACTGAAACATTCTGAACTTCCATTTAAGACATGCAGCACAATTCTGAACAAGTATGTTTGGAAATAAGTCCAACTGATTTCAGAGGAACTTGCTCCCATTTAAGCAAGAACTTATTAAAATTCTTACTATCAGCAGCATGCTTGACAATAGCTGGAAGGCAGAAAGATTTACAGAAAGATAATTTGCTATATGAATGATACCAGCAAACTTGGATAATTGCATTGATGGGAAAACTAACCCAAAAGACAGAAACAATTTTAAAAAGACAAAACAAGTTTCAAGAGACATGTCCCCTCTTTATTGTTATTCTGTTTTTGTCACAATTTTTTAAAGTATGGTTAGGATTGCAGCTATGCAGCTCAGTCCTATGCCTATCCAGTCGGAACCAAGTCATACTATGTTCATTGTGTCTTTCTACCTTATAAATATGTTTAAGAATGTAGCCTTAACCTTAAACTGTGGGGAAATCCTTATTTGGTGTGGGTGGGAGGAGCGCAGGCTGCCACTTGGATAGAGGTTATTGTGAGGCTGCTGCTGACAAAAATTATTAGAAAATCCAAGAAGCTTCAAATCCACATTAAATTCCACCATGGACAAGCCCCGGGAAGCCAAGGGAGTTACAGTTTCTGCCCAGTCTTTATACTGTGTGATAGTGTGTTAAGGATTAGAGGTGCCCTTGAATTACTTTAATTTTAAACTGTAAAATTCTAAGGAGTTTCATTAGTCTATGAATTAAATCCATGCACTCTCCCAAAACAAGACAAGGTTGATGCTTACTCTAAATTAATTCCAGTTAAGTATTCAAAATCCAAAGAGACTGGAACGCCTCTTGATAGAGAAAAAACAGTTCCCAGTATAACTCCAGTTTTGTCCTTAGATTTTCCTCACACTCTGTTCAGCAATAATTCACATTGTTTTATAACAGAAGGGGGCAAAAATTAGTTGTCCCATTATAATCTGCATTTATGTCCTAATCCAAGATCATGGAAACCTGATATGCCGGACAGACACACCTGGATATGAAGAAGACCTGTGGTTACTCACATGACATTTACACAATTATTTTTTATAGCTCTAGTTACAGGTAGGTAGCCCTGTTGATCTGCTCTAGTCGAAACAAAATAATCCCCCCCCTTCCAGTAGCACCTTAGAGACCAACTAAGTTTGTTATTGGTATGTGCACATGAAAGCTCATACCAATAACAAACTTAGTTGGTCTCTAAGATACTACTGGAAGGAATTTTTTTATATTTTTTATAGCATTTAACATATATACACTCCAGCAGTGAGTGAATCCTGATTGCTCCTACCACATATAAAAAGTAGAAAAAGCATATATTTGCAATCATGTTTTAATGTTCATGCTGTGAAAGAGGTGTTTTGAGTTGTCACACAAGGGAGCACACACAGACATCACTTCAGAGTATGAAATTCAATAAGTGTGAAGCAGTCCCCAGGTTGTGAAATATGTTTCCCTAGAAAAAACACGGATGGGGAAGTAATGGAAAGCAGGAGTTCCTACTTTATCTTTCAAATCAAGAGTGAAAGTATCAAAAACTTACCTGCCAGGGCAGTGAAAGAAGTTATGTGCCCGTTTGTTTTTGTTTTGATTATCACTACAGTTCAGTTGACATCTTTTCTTCCTTATGCAACCTTCCTAATTTCTCTTTCAGAAGGATCTAGAAAGTGTGTCTTGGATCTGTGTGGGACTGGTACATTTTTGATTTGCCTACCCCACAGTTGAGAAAATAGATGCTCAAATGACTACCCCTTTTGTTTTATCCCCATTATCTCAAACCTGCCACGGTCAGAGATAGGGAATTTCTGGCCCTCCAGATCAGATCTCCCATCAGCCCCAGACAGCAAGGTCAGTGGTCAGGGATTATGAGATTCTCAAACTTGTAGTATTAATCTCAGGGTTGTGGGTTCAAGCCTCGCGTTGGTCAAAAGATTTCTGCATTGCCGGGGGTTGAGCTAGAGATGACCCTTGTGGTTGCTTCCAGTTCTATGATTCTATGAACACCTGGGTAATCACAGATTCCCTACTGCTACCTTAGATCAAAGAACAAAGTAAAGATGTGGATGAAAATAGAAATGAGATGATGCTTAGTGCTCCAGACCAGAAAAATGCAGTAGATTCAGTTTATTTGAAGTTCAGCAAAGAATTTGATTCAGTATACACTTCTGGGTTTGCCGCGGCCGTAACCCAAAGATTCCGTACCCTTGAGGTTACGCAACACGAGGTACCACTGTACACAGCCTGGTATGCAAGAGGAGTCAAGGCTGAATCAACTATTGGCATCCACTTAATTTTCTTGCTAATCAAACCTATTTTTAATAGGATTCTGACCAGATGTTACGAGTGCGAGTGGAAGGTTTTGAACTGCCCTGAGATCTACAGATGAAGGGCAGTGTAGAAGTTAAAGAAATAAAAAATAAAATAAATAAGATAACAAGGTAGCCACTGCTCTTCTGCTAAGCTTTGGAAGAAGGCGGAAAATAAAAGGAAGAATTTATTTCCCAACTGAAATGGCAGGGTGGGTAACAATTTATGGGAGGAAATTATCGTTGTCTCTCCCAGACCAGCACCTTTTGCAGTTGAGAGAAAATATATAGCAGAAGCATTTCCCCAGGTGGGCTGTGTGTCCTCCCCTCTGGGTGGTGGTGGGTGTTCAAAGGGTTACTCACTCTAGTCTAGCATTAAATAGTATTGCTAAAATCTACCGGCCTTTCTCAACTATGTTGTTGTTCTACAGCTCCCGCCATCCCTTAGCTGTGCTGAGAGCCAATAAATATGAAGTGTGGGAGGCAGTGAGGCCCAGTGGGGAGCGTCGGGCTTGCGGCTGACGGGGGGCAGAGAAATCTTGCCTCAGCCCCAAGGCTCGCTGCAATCGCTCTTGTTTGAACGGGGGGGCGTTGTTAATCATGCTCTCTGTGTTCGTAGCCCGCCTTCCCCCCGGACCGGGCCTCGCCCGCCTCCGCTTACCCATCCTGTGCGTGTCCAGCTGCACCAGCGGCATCTCCTTGAGGGCGATATGTCCGCCGCCGGCGTCTCCGCAGCAGGCCCAGCGCAGGCAGCACCACACGGGGCCGGGCGCCGAAGAGCCCGCCATGGCCGCCTCTCCCGCCCTCGGCTTCTCCGCTCAGAGCGCAGCCGGAGCCCCTCGTCGCCGCCGCCCCAGCCTAGGCGCCCGCCCGGTGCTGCTGGCCCCGCCGGGAGAGGCTCCGCATCGCCGCTGCCGCCCGCCCCGTGTCTGCGCGAGCCCGAGTCCCACACAGCCGCCCGCCCGCCCGCGGTGCCCTGGCTCGGCCTCCGATGTCGCCGGGACTGCAACTCCCATCATCCCCAGCGACAAGGGCTAGCCGCCGGGGATGATGGGAGCTGTAGTCCCGGCGACATCGGACACTCCTTCCCCTCCACAAGGCTGGGCTGCGTCTCTCGACTGACTCCCGGGGGCCCCACGAAGCGACTCGCCCTTCATCTCCCGAGGCTCTTGCTCCCCGCGTCTGCCCCCGAACAGCCCCGTATTGCGCCAAATCCCCACAGAAGCCCGGTGTCCCTCAGGCGCCCCCTGGGGGGGGGGCCGAGCGTCGCCTGTCGCGTCGCTAAGCGGCAGCGTTTCCTTCCAGGCCGCTTTCCCGGTCTGCCCCAAAGGGGCTTCCTTGCAGAAAGGGCGGCATGTGAATTTAATACTGATCATGGAATAAATGATCCTAAGGGGTCGCCGTGGGTTTTTTGTGCCACAAGCCCCGGGGGCGGGACGGGGACTCGGCTGCGGCTCCAGCGCGCGACGCCGAGCGTCTCTGAGGCGGGCAGAGGGACGGAGCACTTGTGCGCAGGCGCAGCAGCGCAGGCCCGGGCGGGCGGCGGGCGAGGAGCCTAGAGACGGGCCTGCTCACCTCCGGGGCGGCCGAGGCGGCTCTGCGGCCTCCCGAGCGACGGGCTGGTGAGCGGGGCGGAGAAGCGGCGGGGCTGCGCGAGGGGGGCGGCGGAGGGAGACGGGGCGTGAAGAGGCGGCGCGGCCTTCGGCTCCCTCGCCCTTTGCGCCAGGGCCCGTCTGGTCATTCGGGGGGGGGGGCGAGGTTACTTTTACTTTTATTCCTTGAATGTGCGGGTCTCTTTATGTGGCTCAGAGGACGAAGAGAAGAAATCCCCCAGAGAAATGCCTTAAAAACACCCCCACCCGCTTCGGAAAGGCTACAGGTTATATGGGAACGTTTTCGCCTAACGCCGAAAGTGAATCGCCGAAGTGTAAAGCCGGAAGGGAGGATCCTCTGGGTCATCTAGTCCAACCCACTGCAGTGCGGGAATCTTTTGCCCAATGGGGGGCTCGAATCAACAGCATATCATGGGGGGGGGGGGACGACTGCCGTGGTGCCCGTTGCCCCGGGCGCACAGTCTGGGGGCATGAAGCAGGCACCTCCCCATCCCTGTTGTGCCCTGCCTAGCTCTGAGAAAGGAAGGTGAAAAGCAAATGTAGAATTTTGATAGTTGGGTATTTTTAGCAGGTGTAGAATTTGTTATCCACATCTCTTGTGAAATAAAGTATTTAAACATTCACTGCTTTGGCTGAAGGACTTAATACACCCATAGGATGGCAGACAAGATGCCTGAGTTTCTTAGATTGTGATCATTATACAGTATAATTCTCTGAATTCTCTCCTTTTATTACAGACTGCAATGGAGCTCCTTGAAGAAGATCTTACATGCCCCATTTGTTGTAGTTTGTTTGAGGATCCCCGAGCCCTACCCTGCTCACATAACTTCTGTAAGAAATGTTTGGAAGGGATTTTGGAGGGAAATGCTCGGAATGTAATTTGGAGACAGTCTCTCTTCAAATGCCCAACATGTCGGAAGGAAACCACTGTGACAGGGGTTAACAACCTGCAAGTCAACTATTCCCTCAAAGGTATTGTAGAGAAATATAACAAGATTAAGGTAACCTCAAAGATGCCTGTGTGTAAAGTACACAGCGGTCAGCCTCTCAACATTTTCTGCCAAACAGACACACAGTTGATATGTGGTATCTGTGCAACTCGAGGAGATCATATAAAGCATGTGTTTTGTTCTATTGAAGATGCTTATTTTCAGGAAAAACTTGCTTTTGAGACATTGTTCCAGGGCTTTGAAACATGGCGTTGTGGGGATGCACTTTCTCGGCTAGACACCCTGGAAGCCAGCAAGCGCAAAGCCCTCCAGATGCTGACAAAGGACTATGACAGAGTAAAAGATTTTTTTGAGAAATTACAGTATACACTGGAACAAAAAAAGAATGAGATACTTTCAGATTTTGAGACAATGAAGCTTGCAGTCATGCAGGCATACGATCCAGAAATTAATAAACTGAACACTATTATACGAGAACAACGAACCGCTTTTAATATTGCCGAAGCCTTTAAAGAGGTGTCTGAACCCATTGTGTTTTTGCAACAGATGCAGGAATTCCGAGAGAAAATCAAGGTGATCAAGGAAACCAAATTGCCTTGTCTTACTGTCAACATCAATTCCACAATGAAAGGATTTGATACAAGCCACTGGGAACAATTTAAGCTTGCAGATGTGGACAAACTTTCTTTACCTCAGGAAAAAAGTACTTTTAACTGGGCATTTTCTTCATTGTCCTTACATAAGTTAATTGTGATTGTTTTGCTTTCCTTCTTTATACTTGCTGCCACACAGATGTTTTTTATGGACTTTCTATCTAACAGTCTCCAGCACTGGAAAATACTTATATCTGCATTTGGCACAGGTTATCTGGCAGACACAGCAGAGATGGCAGATCATGCTATCATCTACTGGGAGAAGATGACTGGTGGTGCTGCCATTCTGAGTGAAAAATGTGTAAATTACACCCTTGTGATGTTGGATAATATTGCCCAATTTATGTGCAAATACAAAATTTTGTAACTTCTACCCTTGTATAATAAGAAAAGTATGTTCAAACTGATTACTTTGGAAGCTTCTTAAAAAGTGATTAAGCAATCATTGATGTCATTTTTCTCAGGTCCAACTACTGATACTTGGAAATACTTTGCACATTGAATTTGAAAGGAGATACCTACTTAGGTAAAAAGTGCCAATTTATCTTGTTTTTCCCAAGGTGAAAGGCATCAGTTGTGTGTACAGTATGAATCAATAGGCATTGAAGATTATGTAAAAATATTCATGAAATACGGTATGTGCATTGCTGTTGAGTTTCAACGTTAAGAAGGACACATGGGGAGAAAATGTATAAGTAATAGGTTGTGAGGTCAAGTATATAAGTAATAACCACTGATGTACCAAACTTCAGAAGTACGGCACATTGCAAAACAATTCCTGATGTGGATGTACATGTGAAAGAACAAATACATACTATTAACTTCTAAAAAACTGTTTCTAGTTAGATGCTGATCCTAAATATACCCTGTCTTGAAAGTAAGTCTCAGTGGCTTTAAAGGTAGCTGTGTTGATCCAAAAGGGTGGAATTCAACTTCACACTTTTCCAGTTGTTCATTCCGTGCAAATACTCCAGCTTGCCAGGCAGAGCAGTAACCCCTTCCCCTGCATGTGCTGTTCTGGGGGTTCTCTCATGCTGCCAAGCCAATTTCAGGGAGTACCAGGGGCAAAAGAGGGGGTAAGCCCTGTTGTGGAAGTCCTTATCCAGGGATTCTGCCGACAGGTCTGTTTAGGTGAATCCCACCCAAAATATATAATCTAAATTCATATTAGGGAAATAAATTAGGCCAACCAAATTGTTACAAAGTGGTGTGCAATCTTTTGAATTCCTGAGAAAACTTCAGGATGGATGTTAAAAGGAGGAAGAAAAAAGGCTGCTGGTCTGATCAGGCCATCTTAGCCTGCTGTCCAAACACTGTTCCAGAGGTTTCGATGGAGGGAAAGTCTTCCTCTGCCCTGTTCAAAACAGCTCTGTCATATAAAGTACTATATAAATTTCAAAACAGCTCTGTCCTATAAGGTACAGAAATCCTTAGTTGAAAAGTACAGTAAAAATACCACTGATGGGAAGCTCCAAAATGGGGCATTCTGGGAGACACTGAGCCAGCTTGGGATCCATTTGTTTCTGAGTCAGACTCATTACTGTCACTTGGGTGTTGGGCCGATTGCCAGCATAGCAGGGGTCTGGAGGTCCTGGGCTGTCCAGACCCACCCACCCTCTGCCTCACTGATGGGGTCCAAAGGAAAGCAGAGCACTGTTTGGCATCAGCCTGGCTGCAGGAGTTGTGGAAGGAGGCATACAAGAAGCCATCTTGGGAGTCTTCTCCACATTTCGTAGGGTTTACTGCTTAGCTTATTCTCCCAAAGATATCCTGCAAGGCAGCAGATGGTTTGGATCAGAGAGTTGTCCTGCTAGATGAGTACATGGGCTCCCTTCCCAGACTGATGAGCCCCATCTGCCCCTCACTTGCCTCTACAGCACGTGCAGAAACCACCTTGATTGTTGGACCCACTATTATTCCTGTCTGCTTAATCCGCTGGAGCCCATCTTCACATGCAAGGGAAGTCCCTAATCCACAAAGGATTTTGAGACCAATTGGCTACCCCCACCTGGATTAGCTGGCAAATTGAAGGAATTTCCTGAGTTGTGGCCACTGTCCCATGCTGACAGTTACGAGCTGCGAGTAAGCTGAGTGCAGGGTGGGGCCCAGAGGTGGACAAACTGCCCTCAAATGAACACGATATGTCCCCCACCAGAGGTACTACTCCCCTAACCCCACACATACCCAGGGTTTGGCATATTAGTATCCTTTAGGGTGACCTGAGAGTTCTTTGTTTGTTTGTTTTTTAAGATATTTATTGAGATTTTCCACCTTAATACATTAAAAAATCAAAAAAGAAAAAACAAAAAAGTTAAAAAACACATAAAGTTTACAATCCGTATTTTCAATAACATATTTCCCTGACTTCCCCACACCTCCCCTTCTTATATTCCAATTCAAATTGTTAGTTCAACAAGTTCTTATCCCCAATTTTTGACCTTTTTATATTTATATTTATATTCATTTCAGAAAAACCAATTTTAACTTATAAACATCAATATTTGTGCATCAGTGCTCATTCTTAAAACTTTTTTCTAAAGTCGACCCAAATTCCTTTCCACGAATTCCCCAATTTTCATACTAATAACAAAACAAAATAAAAAAAACAGATTATAATTGTACACCCTTTGGATTCCCAAACCCCACCCCACCCCTTTCCCGGTTTCGATTCCCAACAAATGTCCACCAGTCTTAGTCTACTATCAGCCTGGAGACCTCACGTCCAAGGCTCTTAATTCTCTCTCAATTCCTCTCTGCCGGTTTTTTTGGTAGTCCTTAGTATTAAACACCAGATCTCGGAGAAGCTCTGTCCCAATAGGGTCCATGTTTCTTCCAGCCAGACCTCCATACTTAAAAGTGGAGCCCGAATCTTGTTTCTTACTCCTTTTAAGTCCAAATGTCCCGAAAGCTCCAACTTCCACCTTAATCAAATTTGTAATCCATAGGTCTTCAGATCTCCACATAAGGAGATCTCTCCATCCTTCAATCTCCAATTCAGACCAGATTTTCATCATCCAGTACTTATTTTCCTTTGTAACCATCATGTCAGGCCTCTGGCTCTCCTTTGTCATCTGCAACATTACATCTCCTCCTTCCTTTTCCTCAGAAACAACATATATCTCTTTCTCCACACTCTCAAATCTCTCAAGTTTCTCTTCTTGTCCAGCTGCATGAACTTCCTGAGTCAAATCCTTATCAAATTCAATGAATTTGTTTACTGTTAAGTCCAGAGTTGCAACATTGGTAGCCAAAACATCAATTTGGCCTTGTAACTGTCCCAAGAGAAGAAAAACTCTGTCCAATTTAGCTTGAATTTTTCCTCCTTCAGCCATTCTTGTAATGTCCCAAAACTCCCTCTAGAGGGATTTTGGTTACTTAATCTTCCTTCCAGTTCAAATCCAAAAATCAAGTTAGTTTGTATCAGTTCTTGTTTTCAACAAAATATAACCAAATTGTAACAAATATATCCAGCAGGGACAGCAGAAACAAAGTTCTCTTTTTCCTTCTTGACAGCTAATTTGACAGCTGTCAAACTCTTCTATATCTCCTCAACAGGCTCTCTCGCGGATCACTCCCGGGTCCGGGGGGGGGGGTGGCACTTCAGCTCTCAAAATTAGCTCTTATCCTCCAGTAAAATTACTTATACTGCCAAATCGTGAAATTAATGTATTTTACCCAATAAAGAAGAAGAAGTTCTCTCAACCTTAGTTAACTAGTCCTTGCTTTAAATTATTTACAAGACGGGGAGACGGACTTCCTGTTTGCGCCTTCCCCGATCGTGCCTAATTCAAAAAAAAATTTTATTTGCAAATCCAATTTCCGTACTACTCACGGGTTGTTGCTTTTAAAGTCCAATTGTTCACAAGAAGAAGTCAGCGCTCTCCGACCATGGCATGCGGCTTCACTCCGCAGGAGAAGCAGTCGAATCTCAGCACCGCGCCGCTCGCCCCGTCCCCCGTTCCGAAGCCTTTAAAAAGGCTCCTTCGCGGGTCGGGGGGGCGCAAATGGTGCCCGCCGAGTAGGGTGACCCGAGAGTTCTTTGAGAACTCCAATACCAAATTGCTGCTTATCTTAACAAAAATTTTGAACTTGATCCTAAGATCAGCTTCTGTCCCCAAAGTGAAAAATTCACCATGTCTACTTAGAATTAAGTCTTTACTCCCACGTAAAGGGTTAGGATTGTAGCCCAATATAGGAATTTACAAATCTGTTTGCTTTCAGGACATGCCTATGTAGCTCCTTGATCACAAAACTGAGCTAGAGTAGCATTTGTGAATATCTGCCTCACAGATAGGCAGCTCATTTGGGTAGATTGTTGTGGGTGAAGGAAGTAGGTCATGATCTGTCCTAAACTGGATGCTATTCTGGCCAGTCAGGATCTCACTGGTTGACTTTCAACATGTTTTTTTAAAATGATGCTTTATTTCAGTTGCAGTATTTTGGTTCCCAAGCAACCAACCCAGCCTTGTAAACAAAACTATACACTTCAGCGTTGTTGCTGGGGAATCCTGTCTGCTCAGCCTTTTTCTCCCATAACACAGGACAGGATTTGCTCTTTGCCTCTACGTATGTAGTTTGGAGACACTGCCAGAAGACACTGTTTTCCTGTGGAGAAGAGAAAAATGAACAATCAAGATGTGAGCATTTTGAATGTGGGAGGAGTGAAATTCACAACATGGCGTTCTACGCTACAGCAATTCCCTGAATCTAGATTGGCAAGGATGTTGGGTGGCAATGACTTAGAATGTAGGTTGGTGAATGGCCAGTTCTTTATAGACCGTGATGGAGTTCTGTTCAGCTATATCCTGGACTTCCTAAGAACACGACAGCTTTCTCTGCCCAGTGACTTCTCAGACTACCAGAGGCTGCAGAGAGAGGCTGATTTCTATGAAATTTACTCTCTGGCTGACCTTCTGAGTCCAGAAAGTTTGTTGAAACCAAAACTAGAGATCTTGGAAATACGATTCTTGCTCCAAGAAATGCAAGCTTTTTTCCGGGTATTTGGCTCTTGTAGCATCACTATTGGTGAACTGGCTGGAAGAATTACTGTATTTTCAGAAAAGCTTGTTGGAACAACTTGGAAAAGCCATAATGACCCTTCACAGAAGTCGTTGATTCCCCTTTCTTTGGAGAGGCCTTCCCATCATGATGTCATTTTCCAGTGTGGCACTGACTACAGTGACCAGTTTATAGCAAGGTATTTTTCTTAATTTCAAAGCTAACACAATACAAATAGCATATGTACTCTCATGCAACTCTGACAAGTTTTCGTACCTTTTTCAGACGTTCTCTTTTAAACCCTGCTTCATACAAATAGGTTCTTCCTGCTCCAACTCTAATTCTACTACATTCATCATATACCTTATACCTCAGCTGTCTGCTTTAATCAATTTCTAGTTTATATTTAGGCATGTGCAATAACTAAGGCAAGGCTGCTACTGATCATTTTTATTGCACTGGTAGCAGGCAAAATACCAAGTGTAGGTGTATACTATCTGGTACATGCTGGCACTAACATTTTTTCATGGTTTTTTCCAGATATGTTTCTATAAAACCTGATCAGAGGAAATTGATTAATGGAACTAATGTGCTGGGCCTGCTGGTTGACTTATTACTCAAAGAAGGATTTCGTTTAATAAGCACTAGGACTGTCTCGGCTGAAGAAAAAATTGAATGTTATAGTTTTGAAAGAAAAAGGCAGCCAGACACCTTTTCCATTAGTATGTGCCAAACACAACAGGGCACCACTATATCACAGCCAATCCAAGTGCACAAACGGAAATGAATAATGAAGATATTTTAAGCCAAGTGTGAAATTAACAAGGCTAAGAATTATTACAATAGCAGCACACATATTTTTGCTGTCAATATACCCTATTTGATGGATTTCTAATACTGGATATTTGAATGGTAAATATGGAACTTTGTCTAAATTACTTCATTAACTTAAAATAACCAGATACCCAATTTTATCACATCCAATGAAAAAACTTTTCTATCTACTATATTTATTTGCTTTTACCACATGCTACTGGACCTATTGCAAGGTAAATCCAGAGAAGTATACTTATCCTCACAGAGAACAAGGGCATCATGGTCTGAATGGTTGATCCAAAATAAGTGCACCAAGACATTTCATTTGCAATTTCCATATTTAGCAATCATCTTGTATCACAGCATTGCAGTAATCAGGATTATACTCCACGTAGATTTTCTGGTTAGGAAAGGAACTGAAATCTGTAATCTTTGATCTCTGGATGGCCCACATGTTGTCCTAAAGTGCAGTGAAGGATGTTATCCTGTGATGAGTGCTTTTTAAATTTGTTTTTTGTGAAAGATTGTCATTGATAACAAACATACATATAACGTCTCTGTTTTCAGTTCATAGAGTCCTATCCACAGGTCAATTACATTTGGTGTGAGATGTTGCTGTCATAGACACTGTCAGATTGGGGGGAGAAAGATGTGGGGTTGCCAGTGGCAAAATGTGACTGGAACAATGGGAGGATCAAACACTGTTGGGGAGGCCAGGGCATGGTTGTTTGCAGTGAGTTTTGTTCATGTCTTGGGTGGCTAGGGGTTGTTGCGTCAAGTTAGCCATATTGATTTGTATGCTGTTGGGGCAGGAGGGGGGGAGGCGATGTTGTTGTCTCCTTGGGCTGTATATGTAATAAAAGGGAGCCACTCCAGGGTGGAAGGCATCCTCTCTTGTTTGTCCTCGTGCTAATTCCAATTTGTTGGTTAGCTTTTCTAGTAAGGCTGTTTCCCATACGGTTTGGTACCCTGAGGGTCCCTCCAGTGTCAATTTGCTGTTCTGTCAGCTTCTGCATGTGGAATGCAGAGGTGCCATCTTCTTTGCCTCAGGCAGAAACATGTCTTGGGCCAGCCATGCACGGAACATAATGAATGGGAGAAGAAAGCCTTGACTTCAGAATGGAGGAGAGAAGAGAACACACCCAGCTTTCCGATGAGGGCAATAAACATTCCAGTGTAACTGCTGGTTTTTATCAAGAGTTTTCCTGAGTAACTCTATCTGACAGCCAATTAATGGGTGTTTGCTGCTAAAGCACAGACTATAAAATGCCCTTTGCCCCCAAAGCAGCATGTTGTGAAATGTAACTTCTCTGACAAAGCATCAATAACAGGCAAAGCTTCAGCTGCTGAAAATTTTCTTCCCATTACTGCTTAAAGGAAAAGGAACTCTTTGCTGATCTGTACCAGGTAACAAGAGATTTGATATATGACATAAAGCAAATACTTTAACATGTATTAGGCCATTTGTCTTTATATTTTGACACAATGCTCACTTACTGTAAATGCAGGATTTCTCCAGCATTTTTCTGGCTTTAAGCTAGCTACACTGATAGAGGAGTCAGAGTCCGTTAGAAGCATTGACCTATTAACTATGGATGATCACTGCAAGCGAACCACTCTGTGATTGTCACATGAATGCACAAACTATTCCTTAACACCTCTTGTTAGTTACCAGGCACAAGTTTAAGGCCATACTCTCTCTGAAGTACTTAGCTTACACAAGGATATAGACTGGGGCCCTACAGCAGTTCTTTTCCCCTAGAAAAAACAGGTGCCCATACTCACCATAAAGTCGTTACAGCAAGTGCCACACTTTTTAACAACAACAAACGATGTGCCGGTACTGCGTACCCTTGAGTGCCCCCTCAAAAAAGCACTGCCCTACAACGGTGACGATCGTGAAACTGCCTGTAGCACAAAACTGCTGAGCTCTGGAATTGGAGTTGTTTTCTAATCTGCCCTTGAAGCTGAGATTTGGCGCAAGGTGAATGGAAGCTGCTTGCCCTGAATCTAATCAGTTTAGCCATATATTGTAAGTTCCAATAGCATTATCTGCTGAGGGTTGGGGCTAGGTGAAATAACATTTTCCCATCTAGCCCCAAGTAGTCGTACCTTGGTTCTTGAACATAATCCATTCCAGAAGTCCATTCGACTTCTGAAAATGTTCAAAAACCAAGGCACAGTTTTCAATTGGCTGCAGGAGCTTCTTGCACTCAAGCGGAAGCAGTGTCAGACGTTTGGCTTTACCCCCATTTGTTGCCTTCCCCCCCTCACAGCAAGTGCCACCATTCCTACACCAGCAGGACACAGCACATACATCCTCCACTGTCTGAGAAAAACCCTTAATCCCGATTTTAATTTATTATTTGGTAGATTTACAAAAAGAAAAACATACACTGATAAATTATAGAAAGGGGCAAGATTAGACACATTTCTGTATGAAAAAGCAAGACTCCTTGTGCTCTGTTCCCCCATTCTTCCCACTCTGGGCGGGCCTGCCCTCTGCCTGCACCAGTGCCGGGCCCGTGCCTCCTGAAAGGCTGGGCATGCGAAGCAGCCGCCTCTCGTCTTCCTCACCCGCTCTCCAGCAGCTGCCCAAGGGAGGAGGCTGGCAGCGATGGCCATGGAGAAGCAATGGGATGCTCCCTCGCAGCCGCCAGTCGCAGTCACCACTCAAAACAAGCACCGGCTCATTTTCCTCCCTGAAATCCGCAGCAGCACGGAGCGGGGTGCCGGTGGGGGATAGGGACATTCCGAGATCAGATCAGAAGCTGGCGTCGCTTTCGTAATTCTGGGACTGTCCCTGGAAAATCGGATCACTTGCAGAGTATGGAAAATGCAACCTTGCTTCAGCAGCACATGTAATAGCTCCAACAGACAGGAGAGGCATGTTAAGCTGGAAAGTGCCACACTAATCAGCAAATGCTCCCCTAGGTCACTTTATCTGCGCTCTCGCTCTCTCAGGTGAATTGGTGCAGCATGGAATGTGTGCAGCTAGACCGCACATGTCCTCTGGGCGTCTCCACTCTTATGGAAATTCTGGGTTCCCCAGATAATTTATAACTAGTTATCAAGTGGCTAGTCCCCACATCCTTGCTGCCAGGGAGGCGCTTGGGGAGGGGCTGGCTCTCTGCACATGCTCAGGCGCACCATCCCCGGCTGAGATGATAATTACATGCAAGCGGATTGAAGGACCAGTCCGCCCCGTCGTCCCCCAAGCCAATCGCTGCAACCACGAGCCTCTTCAGCGGATGAATGGCGGAGGCCAGCGATTGGCTCCTCGGGCAGCGCGCTCCCTTTTGATTGGAGCTCCTTTCTCGCCCCGAATCGCCATGGCTACGAGCGGGGCTTCGGGCGCCTTGGCCGCCTGGCGCGGATGAATACAGCAAGGCGACTTGCCGTTTTCTTCCTGGGGCTGGTGGGACTCGCGTGTGTTTCCAACCGAAGCCCCGTTCCCACCCCGGTAAGAGGCAACCACTCCTCGGGAGCAGCGGAACTCCGTAGGGAGTTCCGGGAAGGAGAAGCCGAGGGACTCTTTTCCCCCGGCGGAGGGGCGCCCCTCCGCCGGCGCGCTGCGTCCCTCCTCGCCCCTCCGCCGGCGAGCGGCGAGGACGCTTCTGACACCGGCGGGCTGCGCTGGGCGAGGCCGCGCCCGACCCCGGCGGGCATGGAGGCCCCGGAGGGCAGCGGGGCCGCCGGAGGGCAGCGGGGGCCAATGACATCCACGCCCAAAGAGCACCATCCTCCTCCGGGCCTCCCCGACCGAGTGAGTGGCGACGGCCAGAGGGACCCGGGGCCTCGCTTTCCGAAGGCCGCCCTGCGGACCAGCCCTTCTCCGCCTCGGGACGCGGTTCCCCAGAGGGCGCGGGGCCTTAGAACGGTGGAGTTGGAAAGGGACCCTGGGAGGCATCTAGGCCGATCCCCTGCCAGGCAGGAAGAGGCGGCTGTCCCGCACGGGGATCGAACCGGCAGCCTTGGCGTTAGCAGCACCGGCGCTCTAAGCCGTGCATGATGGGCGCTGTAGTCCAACCACGTCTGGGATTCTGCCGCCTTGGTAACGGGTGAAATTCTTTGAAGGCTCTTCTGGGCGGCAGCAGATAAAGATGTCAAACGGGGCAAAAAAGCTGCCGGCTGACTTTCTGGCTTACATGTAGCAGATCTCACCGTTAACTCCCAATTAATATCTGAAGAAGTGTGCATGCACACGAAAGCTTATACCAAGAACTAACTTAGTTGGTCTTTAAGGTGCTACTGGAAGGAAAAAAAATTTTTGTTTTGACTATGGCAGACCAACACGGCTACCTTTCTGTATTTGGCAATCTTGTCTTCCATCAACACGGTTTTAACAGTGAGTCCGTAAGTGACTGTGGAGGCCAGTTCTGGATCCACATGTCCTTCCACAGTGGGGACATTGGTTTCCGGACGGGAGTTGTTCACGGTGAGGATTTGCCAAGCGTGCCTTCCTCTTAGCACGTTTCTCCCTTGCGTCCTGAGTTTGAGTGTCTTCAAAGTCTATGACACCTTTGGTCAAGGCTGTTCTCCAACTGGAGTGCTCACTGGCTAGTGTTTCCCAATTGAATACCCTGGTTCATAAGTGAGGGGCGCTTTCCCTCAGTTCCCTTCTCTTAGCAATCCCACTACTGAGGTATTTTCAAATAGTACAACAGACCCAGGGGGTCCCCTCCCCCTTGTTACTGGTCTTCTTTGCCAAGAAGAGAGCAATGCTCCCTGCGCTCCTTCCGGGGCTAGAAAGGGCTTTGTTTAGCCTCCCGTTTGCTAGTAAATCGGACGTAGTGTGTCCCAAAACGAGGCATCTCTGACAAGTGGGTCATCAAGATGAAAAGTCTGGAAAGCTCTGGCCTAGAAGATCTCTCCCCTCCCGCCTGGAAGGAGACCCCACTTTCGTCTGTCTTCCCCCATCTTCTTCTCCCTCTCCTGGCTCAGACTCAGCCCTCCAGTTAGTTCTTGTCAGAAGACTTTCCCCAGACCCTCCACCCGCTCTTCCTAGCCAAGCTGCGAGGCTCCTTCCTCTGGCTAGAGAGAGTCTCCTCCGAGCGGATGTGCCGCTTGGATCAGAGCCAGTTCTCCCTCAGTCAAATCCTCTCCTCATCCCTTTCTCCCATCTCAGCCAAGCCCTATTTCTCAGCCTGAACCTTGTCTGACCCCTCAAAGCCAACCCTAACTCTCCCCAGAAGCAGCCCTGTTTATTTTCCCTCCAAAAGGGCTGGCTCCACCCCCTTCTGGCTGGCTGGCTGGGTAGCCAATCAGAGAGAGGCTTCAGCCCTCTGTTGGAATTTCTGAGCCTGGCGCTGCTGTCTGTCACACACAACAGCTGCAGCCACAGCTAGAACCATCCCTTCAGTTTTCAAAATGCAAACTAGATTTACCGTAGGATTCTTTCGCACTGCTGAGGCATTGCTCATCCATAACCAGCTGGAAGTAGAATTACAGTTATGCTTCCACACAAAATCTATAATAAAATCCATAAAACACCACTGGCAAGATAACATAAGCCCCATTTAGGTTTAAACCAATCCTGATTTAAAATAAAGGGCAATATATAAGGCACTACACATTGCACATTTCATCTGAAGTTGTGTAGTTGGCTTCCTGGGCAACTTGCTGGCTTCCAAAAACGAGTAAACATTGCTACTAAAAGCATGTCTAAGCAAGTATCTGAAGTTCCTAAAAGGTACAGCATCACCTGATGTTACATGGGGGGGTGTACTTGCCTTCTGTCGCTTGCAGATTTTAACCACATGAAGCATCTTTGGGATAAGACCTTCCTTTGTCTCTACAAGGCAAGGCAGTTGAGGAAACCACTGCCATAAAAGTTTAAACTCGGGGCTAAGAGTCCCAGAACCATAAAACTACATAGCTTGGGCAAAATATTTACATGTGTGCTTAAAACCACAGAGGGCAAACAACGAGCTACAATCTTAAACTGGGGGGGGGGGGGAAATCTCATAATTGCACAGATAATCTAAACTGACTGCATTTACACCCATCCATTCATCATTTTATTCCTTAGCCGCCTTTCAGTAGTTAAAACCATATGAAAAAACACATAATTACAAGCACAAAAATGTAATGTAATAATAAACAATAAAACATCAGACGCTGCAAAATCATAATTCTTGTTATAAATACCCTGTTAGTGATAACATGAATATGCAAAGAGTTTTCCCCTCCGCCCCCATGAAGTAGACAGCAGATTTTCTCCAAGTGGTGCATGTATCCTGCAGCTTAAGTATGTTAGTTATGTTTGGGCCACCTTAAGCACTGAGGTAGTCGTCTGTTCCCCATCCAACTCCAACCTTCATTTCCCTCTATAAATGATACTGTTCTAAACATGGATGGAGAACCCTTGGCCCTCCAGATCTTCATGGCCTTCAGTTCCCAGCAGGCCTCATCAGCATAGCCAGTAGTGAGACATGTAGTCCCAGCAACTCTTTGGAGGGCCACAGGTTCCCCATCCCTGTTCTAGAATGGGCAGTTCAGCAAGAGGTAGGGATCACACCTGATTATTTAGTTATGAGGATTCCCCCATTACTTTTAGCAGTTGACATCTGAGAAGAACCTGAACTTTATAAAGAACATTTTTTATAGGCTTCTAAACACACTGGCATTTCTACAAATGGCAGTTCTAGTTGGTTGGTCGTGGTAGGGTGGGGAAAGCCATCTATGCAGAAAGTTTTCATTGTTTATGCTTGCTTTAATGCGTTTGCTTGTTTTTTCTAGACTGATTCAGCAACATCTTTAGATAGTGACAGCTCAGGAGAAGACTGGCTTATAAAAGTTTGCTGTCCAAAAGCCCGGCATCGATATCGTAGATACGCCCAAGCAAAAAAGGTCGATATTTTAGTAACCTGACTTTAATGTATCTAAGACTTGAGAAGAGGACAGCAATGTGTATGAACCTTTGTGACACAACAGTTCTCAGTGTGCAATCTGGATAATTGGGTATTGTGTTGATTTAGTAAAGAACTACATAATTGCTCGAATTCTGCCTCTATATTTAGATTTTGCTTTTAAAAATTAGTCAAATTCATGTGTCACATATACTCAAAATGCAGTGGGGATAAACTCATTCCCTCTTGCTCTAAACTCCTCCTCGATCCAGTTGACCACTGCAACTTGGACATAACAAGTAGTAGTGCTTATGCATATGCAGTTCAAAGTATAGCATATTAAGTACTTTTAAACAACAACACTGAATATTTCAAAATAAATTTAATGTGATACATGAAAATGTAGGAGACACCATGAAATTCCCATGTCATACGAACATAAGATTGCTGGATCTGGCCAGTCAGATGTCTGTGGGAAACCTGCAAGCAGCACATGGGCATGTGAGCACTTCCCTCTCCTGAGAGCTTTTCTAAAGACTTCCTACTCGTAGAATTTAGCTCCTGAGTTAAAAGTTTTTTTCTAGATTTGGGTCTTAGCACACAATGCCCTTACTGCACCCTTACTATTCTGCCTCACTGTTTATTTTAATAAACTTATTAACTTAAGGGGCTCTACTTACCCTCTTCTTGCACATCTGCTTAATTCGCCTGGACGCTGTGTCAGCTGGGGCTTCCTGTATCTTGTGAGCATAAAGTAGTAAGGGCTGTGCCACGTCAGATGCACACACACAATATCACCAAGCATATAGTATGATTTTTAAAAAACAGATAGTTTGATTTTTTTTAAGCATCTGATTTAATAATAATAATAATAATAATAATAATAATAATAATAATAATTTTTTATTTATACCCCACCCTCCCCAGCCAAGGCCGGGCTCAGAGCGGCTTACAAGCAATAATAAAAACAAGTTGAATGATTACAACTTAAAAACAAAATTAAAATACAACATTAAAATATTGAAACATTAAAATATTAAAATGTAGCCTCATCGCAGGAGGAGAAGGAAAGGAAAAAAGAAAGAGAGGGAGGGAATCAAATTGGCTCCAAGTCAAAGGCCAGACGGAACAACTCTGTCTTACAGGCCCTGCGGAAAGAAATCAGATCCTGCAGGGCCCTGGTCTCATGAGGCAGAGCATTCCACCAGGCCGGAGCCAGAGTTGAAAAGGCCCTGGCTCTGGTTGAAGCCAATCTAACTTCCTTAGGGCCTGGGACCACTAGGGTGTTGCTATTTATGGACCTTGAGGCTCTCCGTGGGGCATACCGGGAGAGGCGGTCCCGTAGGTACGAGGGTCCTAGGCCGTGAAGGGCTTTAAAGGTCAAAAGCTGCACCTTAAATCTGACCCTGAACTCTACCGGGAGCCAGTGCAGTTTGAAAAGCACCGGGTTTGAAATACTCCCATGGCAGAGACCCCGTGAGGAGCCTCGCTGCAGCATTCTGCACCCTCTGGAGTTTCTGGGACAGCTTCAAGGGCAGCCCCGCGTAGAGCGAATTACAGTAGTCAAGCCTGGAGATGACCGTCACATGGATCACTGTGGCCAGGTCAGGGCGGGAAAGGTAAGGGACCAACTGCTTGATGCGGCGAAGGTGGAAAAATATCGCCTTGGCTGTTGCTGTAACTTGCGCCTCCATGGAAAGGGAGGCGTCAAGGATTACACCCAAACTCTTAACGGAAGGCAATGGCACTAATTGGGCCCCCGCAAGAGAAGGGAGTTGGTCCCTCATCCCCATGCCATCCCGACCCAGCCATAGGACCTCTGTCTTCGAAGGATTTAGTTTCAATCGGCCTCCATGAAACCATCCAGCCACAGCTTCCAAGCATCTGGTCAGTGTGTTCGGGGCTGAGTCGGTGTGGCCATCCATCAGCAGATAGAGCTGAGTGTCATCAGCATATTGGTGACAGCCCAGCCCAAAGCTCCGGATAATCTGGGCAAAGGGGCGCATATAGATGTTAAAAAGCATCGGGGAGAGAATTGCGCCCTGCGGCACTCCACACACCAAGGAATGGCGCGACGACATTTCCCTCCCTAGTGGAAAGACAATTTTTCTAGTCTGATTTTTTAAAAATTCCTACTCCCAACCCTCACTTTATTTTCCTCAGTGCTTGGTTGTCCTGTGAAGGTGAAAAATATTGGCATTTTTTCCAAGCCAATTAAATCATCTTTTTAATGACTGAAATAAACTAAGTTTATACTCTTGGGGCAACATGCGATGATATACAGTATGTCCATTTGTTCAATGGAAATTGGCTTGTGCAACATGATTTTCAGTTTCTCTTCTGCATCTAGCCCCCTTGCATGCTAGAGGAACGTTTGAGGGGGTTGGGAGGGTGCAAGAGGGATGAGAGGAAAGAGAAACCCCCTTGTGTGAGCATACACTTGCATTACATTGGCTCTCACCCTTTTTTAAGAAACACACTTGTTTTGAGGAAACTGGGAAATCCCTTGGAACTTAAAGCTCATCAGCTTATTGCTGTGAGACCTTTCCTGCTCACTCTTAAGTCAGAAGGATGTGACAATGAGACATACTCTCAAGTAAGCCTTAGATGGTTTTTTTACTTTAAATTTATCCAGCAATTATCATTACAGCCTACAAAGACTGGATTCTCGCATTTGGATAAAGAAGAGGATTTTATAGCGCTTACAGAATGGATGCCTATTACACCTTACCAGGTACAGAAGGTCAAATGTTTTCTTGAAGAAATGCAATAAAGCTGATGCATTCTGAATTCCAGACACAACTGATTCTTAATTTTTGGTGGATATGATGGAGGTAACAGTGCATCAGTTCATAAGAGCCTTCTTCTGTTTGCTTTTCCTTTCTTTCACAGTATTTAAGATTTGTGTTATATATGTCGCCACAATGCTTCTAAAATTTTCAAAAATGCTATCCCTTCTTAAAGACAAGCTGTGTCTGACTTGGGAGGGGGATTTCAGAGAGCACTGTTACTTAGTTTCCTACTGATCCCATGAAGCAATCCTCTGTATCTTGTTTTATGTTGTGTACCGCCCTGAGATCTATGGATGATGGGAGGTATACAAATTTAATAAACAACAATAACATTAAAGAGACAGAATGTAGAACAGGATGTGCCACAAAACTTCATCTGCCCAGGAAATAGCATATGGATATGTATTGTCTTTGTGCACCTTTGGGTGGAAAATCAGCCAACACATTTTACAGTGGTACTTCTGGATGTGAATGGGATCCGTTCCGGAGCCCCGTTCGCATCCAGAAGCGAACGCAACCCGCAGGTCGCAATTCACCGCTTCCGTGCATGCACGTGACATCATTTTGACCGTCTGCGTATGTGCAAGCAGCAAAACCTTGAAGTAACACACTCCGTTACTTTTGGGTCGCCGCAGCGCACAACCCGTAAATACTTATTCCGAAGCTACTTCAACCCGAGGTATGACCCAGTGGTACCTTGGGTTACATACACTTCAGGTTACAGATGCTTCAGGTTACAGATGCTTCAGGTTACAGACTCCGCTAACCCAGAAATAGTACCTTGGGTTAAGAACTTTGCTTCAGGATGAGAACAGAAATTATGCGGCAGTAGCGCAGCGGGAGCGGCAGGTGCCATTAGCTAAAGTGGTAAAGTGGTAACTCAGGTTAAGAACAGTTTCATGTTAAGAATGGACCTCCTGAACGAATTAAGTACGTAGCCAGAGGTACCACTGTAAACTAAACTGGCAATTGAAGATAGATCACAAGAAGGAGCTGGATACTGTTAAAAAATAATCTATCTACTAATTTGTTAAATATTCTTTATCTCCTGTTGAGTGAAGGGAAACAGATACAAGTTAAACAAATGAATTTTCAGAAATCTGTTGTGGCTAAGGCTGGTGACAGATGGATGCTAGTGTTTTTAGAGTTGATGATTTGGAAATGAATTATGGTTTGTTGGTTGTTTATACATTTAACTTTCAACTCAACAAATAGGTTTTACAGGTTTTGTGTTGATTACAAAATTTGGAACATCTGTATGAAAGTGTTATAAGTGAGGCAAATTAAACATGGGAAGCTGTAATTCTTTCCACCCACTTTCAGCTCCCTTAAGGACTATTTATTTATATGTTTAAAACATATACAGTGGTACCTCGGGTTACAGACGCTTCAGGTTACAGACTCCATTAACCCAGAAATGGTACCTCGGGTTAAGAACTTTGCTTCAGGATGAGAACAGAAATTGCGCGGCGGCAGCGGGAGGCCCCATTAGCTAAAGTGGTGCTTCAGGTTAAGAACAGTTTCAGGTTAAGAATGGACCTCCGGAACGAATTCAGTTCTTAACCCGAGGTACCATTGTATTAGCCATTCTTTGGTTGTAACTCCCAGAGAATCTAAAAAAAAAAAAAAAGCATAAAAATTGAGATGTGGTAATGCAATCATTTACAGTGGTACCTCGGGTTACAAACTTAATTTGTTCTGGAAGTCCGTTCTTAACCCGAAGCATACATATGTAGGCCTCCCGCGGCCCCAGAAGCAGATTGCATTCGTATCCTGGGGCAAACTTCGCAACCTGGGACATTTACTTCTGGGTTTGTGGAATTCGTAACCCGAAGCGTTCGTAAGCAGCACTGTTCGTAACCCGAGGTACCACTGTACAGCTATTTAAATCTTAGTGTGATAGCTACATAGAAACACTGTTAAACTAGTTTCTTATGTATCATTAAAGATGTATTGCATGTTTGTGCTGTAATTGGCCTGTTTCATAGTTTCTCAGAACTATAGCAGAAGACAAGAATTTTGGGAAGCACTGTATGTGTGCATTGTACTTCTAAGATACAGCACTTAATATTTCCATAACACTAGAATCATAGAATCATAGAATCATAGAGTTGGAAGAGACCACAAGGGCCATCGAGTCCAACCCCCTGCCAAGCAGGAAACACCATCAGAGCACTCCTGACATATGGTTGTCAAGCCTCTGCTTAAAGACCTCCAAAGGAGACTCCACCACACTCCTTGGCAGCAAATTCCACTGTCGAACAGCTCTTACTGTCAGGAAGTTCTTCCTAATGTTTAGGTGGAATCTTCTTTCTTGTAGTTTGGATCCATTGCTCCGTGTCCGCTTCTCTGGAGCAGCAGAAAACAACCTTTCTCCCTCCTCTATGTGACATCCTTTTATATATTTGAACATGGCTATCATATTAACCTCCTCTTCTCCAGGCTAAACATGCCCAGCTCCCTTAGCCGTTCCTCATAAGGCATCGTTTCCAGGCCTTTGACCATTTTGGTTGCCCTCCTCTGGACACGTTCCAGTTTGTCAGTGTCCTTCTTGAACTGTGGTGCCCAGAACTGGACACAGTACTCCAGGTGAGGTCTGACCAGAGCAGAATACAGTGGCACTATTACTTCCCTTGATCTAGATGCTATACTCCTATTGATGCAGCCCAGAATTGCATTGGCTTTTTTAGCTGCCGCGTCACACTGTTGGCTCATGTCTAGTTTGTGGTCAACCAAGACTCCTAGATCCTTTTCACATGTAGTGCTCTCAAGCCAGGTGTCACCTATCTTGTATTTGTGCCTCTCTTTTTTTTTGCCCAAGTGCAATACTTTACATTTCTCCCTGTTAAAATTCATCTTGTTTGTTTTGGCCCAGTTCTCTAATCTGTCAAGGTCGTTTTGAAGTGTGATCCTGTCCTCTGGGGTGTTAGCCACCCCTCCCAGTTTGGTGTCATCTGCAAATTTGATCAGGATGCCCTTGAGTCCATCATCCAAGTCGTTGATAAAGATGTTGAATAAGACCGGGCCCAAGACAGAACCCTGTGGCACCCCACTAGTCACTCTTCTCCAGGATGAAGAGGAACCATTGATGAGCACCCTTTGGGTTCGGTCAGTCAGCCAGTTACAAATCCACTGAGTGGTAGCATAGTCAAGACCACATTTTACCAGCTTCTTTACAAGAATATCATGGGGCACCTTGTCAGATGCCTTGCTGAAATCAAGGTAGGCTACATCCACTGCGTTCCCTTCATCTACCAGGCTTGTAATTCTGTCAAAAAACGAGATCAGGTTAGTCTGACATGACTTATTTTTCAGACATCCATGCTGACTATTGGTGATCACAGCATTCCTTTCTAGGTGCTCACAGACTGTTTGCTTAATGGTCTGCTCCAGAATCTTCCCTGGTATTGATGTCAGACTGACTGGGTGGTAATTATTTGGGTCCTCTCTTTTCCCCTTTTTGAAAATAGGGACAACATTTGCCCTCCTCCAGTCTGCCGGGACTTCGCCTGTTCTCCAGGAATTCTCAAAGATGACTGCCAGTGGTTCTGAGATCACATCTGCCAGTTCTTTTAATACTCTTGGATGCAGTTCATCTGGTCCTGGAGACTTGAATACATCTAGACTAGCCAAGTATTCTTGTACTATCTCCTTAGTTATTCTTGACTATGTCAAGTACATTCTGCTTAGTCACCTTATCTAATTTCTGCATATCCATTGCTGTTATGCCATGTTCTTTCAGGTAGAAAGAACTTCTAGGGAATAAAGAAAAACATCTCAAAGAATTGAATAAGTTGGAATTGAGGACTGATGTCACAGTCCTATGACCTAACTTTGGAACACTTATTGTCTATTGTAGAGAAGTTCTGTTGTACTAAGTACTGGTTCCCCATTCTACTCAGTAGCCTACAAGATACATATACTTTTAGAGGGAGTTATTAGAAAGTTGACGTCTGGCTTGACAAGCTGTGATCTGGAGCTGTTGAGAGGAGCCAGTATATTCTTTAAAGGCCTCTGAATATTTTTGTTTGTTAAGACTAGTGGGCTCTTTTTTCCCCCCATTTGCTAATTCAACAATCTCATACTAGGTCTATCCTGGAGTGCCAAGGCAGGAAAGTACAGACTTGGAGTGGCTCATAAGACTTCGCTGTCCAAGGGCCCAAATGGAGCAGATGAGGGCGGAACGAAAGCAAGTGAGTGACTAGGTGCTTAATGTGGGACTATATCCACTACTTTGGCAGTGTACTATCACAAAATATGTAGTGCTAGCAGTGCAAAACAGTTAAAGCAGCATTTCATTTTGATTTAATTAAGTTTCTTAAAAAAATGATAAATCTAAAACTCCCATTGTGAGGTCAACTGATCTAAACATAAGTAGCCAAATTCCTTAGCTAGACATTGATTCTTTACATTTCAAAAGAGCCAATGGGGGCTAGAGGGATGGACTAGGACCAGGGAAAGCAGGATTTGAATCCCCACTCCGCCCCAAAGATCACTGGGTGACCGTGGGCCACTCACAGTCTTTCAGTCTAGCCTACCTCACAGGGTCACTGTGAGGATGAAATGGAGAGGGGAGGGGAAAGTGTGCGCACCACTTTGAGGTCCTTTGAGAAAAGGTGGGATATAAATAATCTGGGGAAATTTTCCTTACCCTGCTCAGAAGGGTGATCTTCATATTTACAAGCAGGCATAACACAATGGCTAATGAACTTCTTTGGGAAATTTCCAGATGAAAAGTTGTATATAAGTACTTGAAATAAATAAGAAAGATAATGTACTGCGCTAAGCACTTGTGTCCTGGCTTTGAATGTTACCTCTGCCATGACTGCAATACATGGCCTTGGACAAGCTTTTCTCTCTCAGCCTCAGACCCCCATTGGCCACAGGGGGACAACAGTGATTGCAATAAATTATAACATATTCAAAGTACTGTACAAATGCTGAGCATTGTTATTGAGGTGCATGCTTTTCCTGTTAATGGACTGTCAGCTCCATCGGTGGAAAAGCTAAGGCAGTTATATATTGAAGGCAATTTATATAATTACTCATCATGTCGAAAAAGAGTTCTGTTTAGTTTCCAAATGTTTGTAGTAGCAGAGCAATGCACAATATTTTATTTATTCACAATGTTTATGTGGTTACTTTGGAGGGCATACAGTAGTCTTCTTGTTGTTTTTGTTGTTTAGTCGTTTAGTTGGGTCCGACTCTTCGTGACCCCATGGACCAGAGCACGCCAGGCACTCCTGTCTTCCACTTCCTCCCACAGTTTGGTCAAACTCATGTTCGTAGCTTCGAGAAAACTGTCCAACCATCTCGTCCTCTATCGTCCCTTTCTCCTTGTGCCATCAATCTTTCTCAACATCAGGGTCTTTTCCAGGGAGTCTTCCCTTCTCACGAGGTGGCCAAAGTATTGGAGTCTCAGCTTCAGGATCTGTCCTTCCAGTGAGCACTCAGGGCTGATTTCCTTCAGAATGGATAGGTTTGATCTTCTTGCAGTCCATGGGACTTGGTTGGCAAGATGATGTCTCTACTTTTTAAGATGCTGTCTAGGTTTGTCATTGCTTTTCTCCCAAGAAGCAGGCGTCTTTTAATTTCGTGGCTCCTGTCACTATCTGCAGTGATCATGGAGCTCAAGAAAGTAAAATCTCTCACTGCCTCCATTTCTTCCCCTTCTGTTTGCCAGGAGGTGATGGGACCAGTGGCCATGATCTTCGTTTTTTTGATGTTGAGCTTCAGACCATATTTTGCGCTCTCCTCTTTCACCCTCATTAAAAGGTTCTGTAATTCCTCCTCACTTTCTGCCAACAAGGTTGTGCCATCTGCATATCTGAGGTTGTTGATATTTCTTCCGGTAATCTTAATTCTGGCTTGGGATTCATCCAGCCCAGCCTTTCGCATGATAAATTCTGCATATAAGTTAAATAAGCAGGGAGACAATATACAGCCTTGTCGTACTCCTTTCCCAATTTTGAACCAATCAGTTGTTCCATATCCAGTTCTAACTGTAGCTTCTTGTCCCACGTAGAGATTTCTCAGGAGACAGATGAGGTGATCAGGCACTCCCATTTCTTTAAGAACTTGCCATAGTTTGCTGTGGTCGACACAGTCAAAGGCTTTTGCATAGTCAATGAAGCAGAAGTAGATGTCTTTCTGGAACTCTCTAGCTTTCTCCATAATCCAGCGCATGTTTGCAATTTGGTCTCTGGTTCCTCTACCTCTTCTAAATCCAGCTTGCACTTCTGGGAGTTCTCGGTCCACATACTGCTTGACCCTACCTTGTAGAATTTTAAGCATAACCTTGCTAGTGTGTGAAATGAGTGCAATTGTGCGGTAGTTGGAACATTCCTTGGCACTGCCCTTCTTTGGGATTGGGATGTAGACTGATCTTCTCTAATCCTCTGGCCACTGCTGAGTTTTCCAAATTTGCGGGCCTATTGAGTGTAGCACCTCAACAGCATCATCTTTTAAAATTTTAAATAGTTCAGCTGGAATATCATCTCTTCCACTGGCCTTGTTATTAGCAGTGCTTTCTAAGGCCCATTTGACTTCACTCTCCAGGATGTCTGGCTTAAGCTCAGCAACCACACTAACTGGGGTGTACGAGCCATCCATATCTTTCTGGTATAATTCCTCTGTGTATTCTTGCCACCTCTTCTTCATGTCTTCTGCTTCTGTTAGGTCCTTACCACTTTTGTCCTTTATTATGGTAATCTTTGTACGAAATGTTCCTTTCATAGCTCCAATTTTCTTGAACAGATGTCTAGTTATTCCCATTCTGTTGTTTTCCTCTATTTCTTTGCATTACTCGTTTAAGAAGGCCTTGTCTCTCCTTGCTATTTTTTGGAAATCTGCATTCAATTTCCTGTATGTTTCACTATCTCCCTCGCATTTTGCTTGCCTTCTCTCCCCCGCTATTTGTAAGGCCTGGTTGGACAGCCACTTTGCTTTCTTGCATATCCTTTTTCATTGGGATGGTTTTTGTTGCTGCCTCCTGTATAATGTTGCAAGCCTCCATCCATAGTTCTTCAGGCACTCTGTCCACCAAATCTAAATCCTTAAACCTGTTTCTCACTTCCACTGTGTATTCATAAGGGATTTGATTTAGATTGTATCTTACTGGCCCAGTGGTTTTTCCTACTTTCTTCAGTTTAAGCTTGAATTTTGCTATAAGAAGCTGATGATCTGAGCCACAGTCAGCTCCAGGTCTTGTTTTTGCTGACTGTATAGAGCTTCTCCATCTTTGGCTGCAGAGAATATAATCAATTTGATTTTGATGCTGCCCATTTGGTGATGTCCATGTGTAGAGTCGTCTCTTGTGTTGTTGGAAAAGAGTGTTTGTGATGACCAGCTTGTTCTCTTGGCAGAACTCTATTAGCCTTTGCCCTGCTTCGTTTTGAACTCCAAGGCCAAACTTGCCAGTTGTTCCTTTTATCTCTTGACTCCCTACTTTAGCGTTCCAATCCCCTATAATGAGAAGAACATCCTTCTCTGGTGTCATTTCTATAAGGTGTTGTAAGTCTTCATAGAATTGGTCGATTTCAGTTTCTTCAGCACCAGTGGTTGGTGCATAAACTTGGATTACTGTGATGTTAAAAGGTCTGCCTTGGATTCGTATTGAGATCATTCTATCATTTTTGAGATTGCATCCCAGTACAGCTTTCGCCACTCTTGTTGACTATGAGGGTCACTGTCAGGGAAGAGTTAGAAGTTTCCAGTTTCTCAGAGGGAGAAAGCATTCCCCAAGGGGGGAAGGAGAGCAGTGAATCTAATAGAAGAGAGCAAGAGGAACAACAGGGAGGGACTGGCTGTTCACAGGAAAGGCAAGGGTTAAGTTCTAGCTCAGATTGGGAGGAGGGGAGATACAAGCCAGCTCTAGCCAGGAGGGTAGGAAAAAGAGCAGGAAAGCGAAGGGAAGGGTGCCTTCGACATTTTGTGAGTGGCTGGTCCCCGAGAAGCAGAGCTCAGAAGGTATCTGAAATAAGTGATTCTGAGGAATAATAGTTAAGAACCGTTTATAAGATTGTTTTGTTAATACGCAATAAAAAGTTATAAAAGAACAAGAAGCGTTTGTGTGGTGATCTGAAGAGGACAACGACCAGGCCTGACAGTCACTCCATTTCTTTTATGGGATTCTTGCTCACAGTAGTAGATATGATGGTCATCCGAACTGAATTCTCCCATTCCCGTCCATTCTAGTTCACTGATGCCCAGGATGTCAATATTTATTCTTGCCATCTCATTTTTGACCACATCCAACTTACCCAGGTTCATGGTTCTTACATTCCAGGTTCCTGTGCAAAATTTTTCTGTACAGCATTGGATTTTCCTTCCGCTTCCAGGCATATCCGCAACTGAGCGTCCTTTCGGCTTTGGCCCAGCTGCTTCATCAGCTCTGAATCTACTTGTACTTGCCCTCCGCTCTTCCCCAGTAGCATGTTGGACGCCTTCCGACCTGAGGGGCTCATCTTCCAGCATCAAAACTTTTATATGCCTGTTGTCTTTGTCCATGGAGTTTTCTTGGCAGGGATTCTGGAGTGGCTTGCCGGTTCCTGCTCCAGGTGGATCATGTTTGGTCAAAACTCCACTATGACCTGTCCATCTTGGGTGGCCCTGCACAGCATAGCTCATAGCTTCTCTGAATTATTCAAGCCCCTTCGCCACGGCAAGGCAGTGATCCATGAAGGGGATCTTAAGACAGTAGTCTTAAGATTAGCTTTAAGAAAAATCAAGTCAGTCAGTTGATTAAGTGCAGGTGAGTCAGTGGTTGCAGAATGTGGATGCCAGACCATTATAGCCCTGAAATGGTGGCCATATTCTGGTGTGAGCAAGAAGACTATGGTGGCCCACATATGGCCCTGTTTCCATTTGGAGAGGGGCACTCCGTTTTCTAGAGACCTGGAAAAGGAATTACATTTCATTTAAGTACTGTCTGCACCGAACTGAAAGCAAAAGATTTCAGGATGTAGTTTTCCATCCTTCTCAACTTTCTTTTGGATGAATGCTGAGGATAATACCGTATCCTTTGTGTAGGCAACTTTGAATTTGGGGTTGATAGAATATGGTATATTCACTGTGATTCCTCACTCCACTCTGCTTTCTTGTAAGTCTCTTCCAGCAGTCTCTACACCCTTGAGTAGATCACCCAGCAAGGCTGGCAGAAGTATTCAACCTGGAGGGACCAAAGATTCTGAAAACTGGCTGAAACATTTTTCCATTGCGCAGGTACACCTGAGTTTGGCAGCAGTAGTAAGAAATCAGTACTGGCACTACTCTAATTATGCTTTCTCAGCTTTGGAGAGAAGGTGGAAACTCTTGTTAACAGGTTTCTTAGAGAATGAGGCTGACAAAATATATTACTACAAGGTACACAAGGACTGACAGCCACTTTGTTGTTGTAAAGTCATCTGTACTTTGAGTTCCATATAGTTTGGGGTTCAGATGAAGCTCAGTTCCTGTCTGCTCTGCATGGGGATTTTTATACTGCAGTTATATTTTAATTATTTTTTAAATGAAACAACTTTTTAAATGTGACATCTGTTTGCGTAAAGAATATATGTATGTAGGACTGCAAGTTATTTATTCATTTATTACAGTTGTTCATGTTCTGCAATATTTCCAATATGGTTTACAAGAAGCTTTAAAACACATTTTAAAACAGCAACAAAAAAATAAAAAGACATCAGGATCCTTCCCACAGGACGATTTAATGACTAGAATTATTTTGGGTCTGCTTAGCAAAAGAAAGATTGTAAGTTTGCCCCTGAATTTGATTAAGAATAGATGCTTATCACTAAATTATTGACCTTTTGATTCAGTAGCTATCTAGTTACAGCTGAAATAGGATTGAAGTGGAGCACACTACGTATTGTACACTCTGGGGAATGTTTTTTTACTTGTGCTAAAACTCAAAATATTAATGTTTTATTGATATGTTTATTATACAATTTTAGGATGTATTCTTAATGTAAATACTAATAGTATTAAATATTCTAAATATGTATTCTTTATATTCTAAATTAATTTAAAATGCCTTAAAGCATGTTGGTCTGACCAAACTGCGGGAGGTAGTGGAGGACAGAGGTGCCTGGCGTGCTCTGGTCCATGGGGTCACGAAGAGTCGGACACGACTAAACGACTAAACAACAACAACAAAGCATGTTGGATTAATAGCTCCAGCCAGAAAAGTCTGCTTTTCTTCTAACCTTCTGATCTGTACAAGAAGTAATAATGGCAACTTCTTTTATCACTTTTTGTTTCTCTTTGCACTTTTTATTCTACTCCAAGAGTATAGCATCTAGATCAAGGGAAGTAATAGTGCCACTGTATTCTGCTCTGGTCAGACCTCACCTGGAGTACTGTGTCCAGTTCTGGGCACCACAGTTCAAGAAGGACACTGACCAACTGGAACGTGTCCAGAGGAGGGCAACCAAAATGGTCAAAGGCCTGGAAACGATGCCTTATGAGGAACGGCTAAGGGAGCTGGGCATGTTTAGCCTGGAGAAGAGGAGGTTAAGGGGTGATATGATAGCCATGTTCAAATATATAAAAGGATGTCACATAGAGGAGGGAGAAAGGTTGTTTTCTGCTGCTCCAGAGAAGCGGACACGGAGCAATGGATCCAAACTACAAGAAAGAAGATTCCACCTAAACATTAGGAAGAACTTCCTGACAGTAAGAGCTGTTCGACAGTGGAATTTGCTGCCAAGGAGTGTGGTGGAGTCTCCTTCTTTGGAGGACTTTAAGCAGAGGCTTGACAACCATATGTCAGGAGTGCTCTGATGGTGTTTCCTGCTTGGCAGGGGGTTGGACTCGATGGCCCTTGTGGTCTCTTCCAACTCTATGATTCTATGATTCTAAGATTATCTCTAATTCAATATAGCCTCAAAGTTGCACTTACCCAAATCCCATTCATTTTAAAAAGATGTTTCTGTAGCTTTATTTCCTGTGTCTTTTTTAATCATGGATCTACTTATCCTACAGTGCTGTGCTGCTCATAGAATTAATTCTTAATTACTGCTTTTCATTCAGCAGTTTTACTTCACAGTTTTTACTGGTATTTTATTAGGCTGTAGTTAATGAAAGACAGGATGTTGTTGGTTCCACCCAGGCCCTGCTGGAAAGAGAGAACTGCTTTGTGAGGGTAAGAAACAAAATACAGTGTCGGTTTACAATATGTCTTTCTAACGTTTGAGGAAGACCTACAGATATGAAGAAGCCTAATAGGGCTGGGCAGTACCTGGCTTTCCACATTGTGATATATCAGCAGCTAAATACTGTGATATGCCGATATATCATGATGTCTTGAATGTGTCTAGCCTGTTTTTTCCTCCCCATCTTAGGGATGGAAGAAGCAGCTGAGATACATTGCCCAGCCCTACATGGTGAGTGAGCCCCAAAGCCTCTCCAGTTTGCATGAGCCCAGGACTTCCTTGAACCGCTCAGCTGAGCGGTTCACGAGCCGGAAAGGTGTCAGCGCTTGCTCAGCTGGGGGGGGGGCTGAGGCTTCCCCCTGCCCAGCTGAGCAGTTTGAGGGTAGCTCTGATTCTGCTCCGACTCATGCGCAAGCTGGAAGGGCGTTGGAGCTTCCTCAAAGGTGCTTACCTGACTTTGCCCAAGTGGGCGGGCTTTGTCTTTCCTCTTGGGGCGGTTGGTTGCTCTGGGAGGAAAGATGCAGCCTGCCCTCCCAGGCAAAGGCAGGCAGGCTGCAGTCAAGTGTCTGCCTTCTCCCAAGTGGGTGGACTGCGTCTTTCCTCCTGGAGCGACCAACTGACCCAAGAGGAAAGATGCAGCTTGCCTGCTTGGGCAAAGGCAATTTGAACTGCCGATACATCGTGGTGGCTGGGGAGTGAACGCCATACCGGTTTCAGACAGTAAATTGGAGTATCGCCCAGCCCTCATGCTTTCTCCTACAACAATGGTTGCTGAAATATCTTTTGAATATGATACCTTTCACATTTTTGACTTGGGTCTTGAAATGTAGTGGCATTATAGATGTGGTATATGGAAACTACTGTGGGAAAAACTAGCCATGATGTTAAATGTATGTAATTTTGTTCCATAAGCAGCAGCCATGAGTGGAGAAAACTGTCCTGGGGCTAAGGAGGGTAGTTTTCATCAGGACCACATGGTGTGGGGAAAAGAGATAAAGACTCCCTCCCCACGTGCCATGATTGCCTCTCTCATGCATGCTATTTAAAGAACAAAATTAGGAATGTTAAATGTGTTGGTTATAGAAATCCCATGTGTCTTTTACCCTGTAAGAAATGGAGTTTACAAATAATTTGCTTTTTTAAGACCCAAATTATGTGGGTTTTAAAAAAGATTTAAAGTTTTTAAAAACTTTAAACATCAGTTTTCATTAGTTTGAACATGGCGATCTCATGCAATATCATGCATGCAATCTCTCCTTCCACTAGCTAGAAAGAATTGGAAGTTGCCTTATTCCATTTGTGTTAACTTACCCTTGGATAAAGGGACGCGGGTGGTGCTTTGGTCTAAACCACAGAGTGTAGGGCTTGCCAATCGGAAGGTCGGCGATTCGAATCCTCGTGGCGGGGTGAGCTCCCGTTGCTCGGTCCCTGCTCCTGCCCACCTAGCAGTTCCAAAGCACGTCAAAGTGCAAGTAGATAAATAGGTACCGCTCCAGCGGGAAGGTAAACGGCGTTTCCGTGCGCTGCTCTGGTTCTCCAGAAGTGGTTTAGTCATGCTGGCCACATGACCCGGAAGCTGTACGCCGGCTCCCTCGGCCAATAAAGCAAGATGAGCGCTGCAACCCCAGAGTCGCCCATGACTGGACCTAACGGTCAGGGGTCCCTTTACCTTTACTTTTACCTTTACCCTTGGATATATCTATCCCATGTATTTCCTTCCCTGCTCTTTTATTCTTCTTCTGTACCATTCTACAATTTCATCACCTTAAGCTCCTTTTACAAACTCTGCTATGTTACCTCCACTCTGTATTACTTACTTGGGCCCTGGGACTGTGTCTGACGCCTGTGTCTTGGCCACTCTGCACCAGGTGTTATTGGTCATAGTTCAGTTAGGTGAAGAAGGGGGTATTGTAGGTTTCCAGCTCCTAGAAGTGAGCTGTTGCAAATGCATCAGCTGCTGGGCTGTGTACGTCTTCTTGCACCATGTGTACCTTGGTGTGGATTTGCCTTGTCTTGGCTCCACTACTCACATAAGAATAATGGAGTTGTTTAGCTCAGTTGGTAAGAGCGTGGTGCTGATAATGCCAAGGTTGCAGGTTTGATCCCCGTATGGGACAGTTGCATGTTCCTGCATTGCAGGGGGTTGGACTAGATGACCCTTATGGTCCCTTCCAACTACAATTGTATGATTCTATAGTCTTTATGGAAGCCTTTATAGTCTTGTATGCTACTTTTGGAAAATGCCAGTATGTGTGATGTATTCGCCCATCAAACATGCCTCACCTTGTTCTTTAAGGAGGTTCTTGGCCAGAGAGTACATCAGGATATCATAGTGTCATCATATCTTTAGCTGGTCTGGCTTCTTATTCAGGTCCTTGGCACCTGTGGAGTTCCAGCCAGTTAGTGTGACAATCCGCTCCATTCCAGAATTTCAGGCATAGTCTAGCCCATCCTCGAGTCCCCAGATGTTGTTGGACTACAACTCCCACCATCCCTAGCTATCAGGACCAATGGTCCGGGATGACAAGAGTTGTAGTTCAACAACATCTGGGGATTCAAGGTTGAGAGAGGCTGGGTTAGCTCCTAAACCCACCCTCATTCTGGTCAGCCTGCCTGTGAAAGCCACGGCGTCAAGATTTTCTTCAAAACTATAATAGCAAGAAATAAAAATTTTCAAAAATCAACGAGATTCTCATAAAGTATTCAGGAGTCGTTAAGGCCAAACAGAATTGTGGCATGTGGTCTGTATATTTTGCATCTCTCAACTATGAAATTATAGCCTTGCTGTTAATTAGTTTATTCCTATCTGCAAAGCAACCTTTTCTGAATATGCACTTTTTCTAGTTAAGAACATTGTGTTGTAGTACAGCTGCTTTACATGTTACAAAAGTCCTACAGATAAGCTGTTTCTCTGTAGCAAACCATACACAGTAGTACCGTATTTTTCGCCCTATAGGACGCACTTTTTCCCCTCCAAAAATGAAGGGGAAATCTGGGTGCGTCCTATGGGGCGAATGCAGGCTTTCGCTGAAGCTTGGAGCGACCCCTCTCACTCTCCAGGCTTCAGGAAGACATCCGCAGGGTTCCCGTAGCCTGCTTCCCGGAGCGCCGGGTGCGCTGAAAGCAGAGCGCCCAGCGCTTCGGGAACACATCCGCAGCCTAGGCAGCCCTGTGGGAGGTCCCGCAGGGATGTCTAGGCTGTGGATAGCAGCCTGCTTCCTGGAGCGTCGGGCGCCCTGAAAGCAGAGCGCCCGGCGCTTTGGGAACACATCCGCAGCGTAGGGAGCCCTGCAGGAGTTCCCCACAGGGCTCCCCACGCTGCGGATAGCAGCCTGCCGCCCGGCAGGCGGGGCGCCCTGAAGCAGAGCGCCCCTCGCGCTGGGCAGACATCCGCAGCGTGGGGAGCCCTGCAGGAGTTCCCCGCAGGGCTCCCCACGCTGCGGATAGCAGCCTGCCGCCCAGCGGACGGGGCGCCCTAAATCAGAGCGCCCCTCGTGCTGGGCAGACATCGGCAAGCCCCACAAGCTCGGGGGACAGCAGGGAGGCGCAGCGCCGCCATCCCGCTGTTCCTCGACCTAGTTCGGTTTCTCCGACCTGCTTTTTGGGGGGGAAATAAAGGAAAAAAAAATTCCCTTTATTTCCCCCCCAAAAAACTAGGTGTGTCCTATGGGACGGAGCGTCCTATGGGACGAAAAATACGGTAATCTTCACATTCAGTTGTCATATGATTGGCTATGGTTTCAAAGCAGATATTGGTACAGCAAAAAAACAAAGTATGCAATTTTCAGCGTAATGGTATACAAGTGGGCTACAAATTTGATTAAAATGCATGTCTTTTGTGTACAGATATTTCAGTGTGTCAAGCACCCCTTGGGTTTCAGTTGATTAATGACTTGCCTCTTTCCGATGTCCTTTATTTTTGAATAGTGTCTGGTTTAAAGTAATTTGTTTTACCGGTTCATAAGAGACCCAGCTTTGTTAACAATAGTCTCTCTGTCAATTAGGAAGTAGACAGGTATTTGAAGCACAATGATTTCTTAGCTCTAAGGAGGAGGGAAATGCTGTACAAGAAGTGGTTTGAGAATGTTTCAAGCCCGCTACTACAGAAAATTCAGGACAAAGTTGACAACCAGTCAAGTGAAGAAATAGAGGAAAGGAAGCGAAAGCAGCTCTCCCTTTATCTAAACTACTGTAATAAGAAGGTATTGATAAAGAAAAATGTTTTGTTACTGAAAGGCATTTGGAGGGATGTTAGCAAAATTGTAAAGTTTGTTTCCTTTGACTAAGGTTGGGATCAAAATTGTCTGCATAGAATGAATAGTTATTTTAATAGCAAAGGCTCACAGAACACGCCTTGAGCTCTTACAAGTTCATTGTAGAGAAGTGTATTTGTGTGAGGAAAATATATTGTTTGTTGTACCAATTAAGAGTAAAAAGAATCAAAATTTCAGGTGCTCTAATGAGCAACCCCAGTGGTTAATGTAACCCTCAGAATGTTTACATGTAGTCTAGACAATTGAATGGCTCAGTAGACTTAGATTGTGTACTTTTTATTCAGAACAGCTTACGAGCATGGGAGGATACAGTGTTTATCTGAAACATAAATCTGGACTGTGGTGCCATCTTTTACACAAAGTACTTCAGCATTATCTGGGTTTGAACAGACAAATTGAGGACTCTTATTTCAATTTGTTTAACAAATATAGACACCTTTCCTTCTGCACTGAAGACTGATTTGGTTTTATTTTGTAAATCAATAATTTTATTAAAGATTTTCACAATACACTAAAATAACAGCTCCAAAAACAAAAAACAGAACAAGTAGCATATGGAGTCCTCTCCTACAGGCAATTCTCACCCCCCCCCAGCTCTTCCCTGGGATCCCTCCTTTTTCATCCCAGCCTCTCACCCTGGGGGAGATTTGGTCATATAGGAAAGCGCAAGTTATGGGTGCAGGAGCATAACAGTACAGAGTATGGCAGTCAGGCTCCTTAGTGGCTCTCAGTGTTTGCTTTCCCCTTGCCACATTCCAGAATGAGTGGGACCCACATACTGTGGTTTTCCTTTCAGTAGATAGATGTGTGTGACTAGCAGAGAGGGGAACATGGAGGTGGATGTGTGGCATGTTCTTTGCTAGTTGTATATATTTCATCATTTGCTAACAGAATTGCCAAGTGTATTGTTGGTTCATCAAATTGGATAAATTTTGTTTCTTCAAATAATTAAATGACTTCTTCACAAAGGACTTTGTATACAGAACTATGGAAATATAGTTGCATGACAAAGGCAGCAAACTGTAAAAAATAACTGGAGGGAAGACAAGCCCATATTTTTGAGGGAAATAGTGTGGGAACATTAATGCAGAGCAAAGGGAATTGGATTGAAAATTCCAGTTTGCAAACTCAATGAAGTAGATGGAACTGGACAAGTATACCTTAAAGGATGAAACAAAAAGCCTAGCCATGGAGCAGTGGTCAGATAAATATTTGGATTTGAAACACAGATAATCAGGTTCAGGTTGATATTATGGACTCATTGCATAGCTTTGAGCATTGCTATTCTCCATCCTCACTCCCCATTTGTAAAATGGGAATAATAGTAACCTATCTCACAGGTTGTTGTGAGGGTGGAAAAGTGCTATATAGGCAGGTATAGAATTGTTGTTGTCACCCATCTGTCTTGGGAGACAGTGGAAGAGTGAACCATTGGGAGATAAGTCAAACTGTTGGAGAGTTACAGCACCTGCTGTGGCTATAGAGACTGATACGGGAGAGACATGTTTTATTGCAGGTGGGGCAGATGAAGGAGTCTGGTTTTGCTGTACAGCGTGGCATTTCTTCTCTGTGCTCCTCCCAACAGTCAATCCTTCTCTGGTCACTGCTGTGGATACACAACCTGTCTGTCTCTTGGCACTGCATTCGTCTGCAAGGGATTCCCTCACGGCAGAGTTCATGTTGCCAGCCTTCATGTCACATTTGCAGACATCTTTGTAACACAGAGAGGGTCTGCCAACAGGCCTGGTGCCTGAAGCCAGCTCTCCCAAGAGCACGTCCTTGGAGATCCTGCCATCTTCTGTTCTGCATACATGACCAAGCCAGCATAAACATTGTGGAGATAGAAGTGTGAGCATGCTGGGAATGTGGGCTCGGGAGAGAACATTTTTGTTTGAGACGCTGCCCTGCCATCTGATGTCCAAAATCTTCCTGACACAGCCCATGTGGAAGGCATTGAGACATCCCTCCTGGCGGGTGTAAGATGCCCATTATTCACTTCATAAGCAGCAAGCTGAACACACAAGTCCGGTAGACCTCCATCTTGGTATTGGAAGTTAACATCACATGGTCCTAAACTCTTTTGGAGAGGCAAGCCATTGCCATAGCTACTTTGCCAATATGCTTGTCCAGCTCAGCATCAGTGGAAAGGTTGCTGGTTATGGTGGATCCCAGGTAGACAAAACTGCCTATACCTCATGCGTATGGTAATCAAAGCTGATGTCTATAGTACTGGCAATGTCCTGTTTGAAAAAAATCTTCTCATCTGCACATGGCGCCATGAGCAGCAATTCCCTTCTCCTGTCTTCTAACTGCCTTCAGGACAACTTGATTACCAGACTGTCTGAGCAAAAGAACTTCACAAATTGGGCAGATATTCTCTTTGTTTCTCTACGCTATCTTTGATAATGAGTAACAGGAATACCAAAGGAAGGAAACAGGAGCTGCTGCCAGTTCAGCTGCACAACTGATGGCAGGGGAGACTGGAACAGACCTGAGCTCTGGTGTTGTAAAAGAGATCTTAGCAGCTCTCAAGCCAATTCAGAAAGATCCAGCTGAGATTGAGTCTGATATGACCGCTCTTAAAATAGAAGTTTCAGAGATGCATAAAAAATTGATGATTTTGAGCAGTGTTTGAACACACACGAGAGGATTACTGAAATGTATCAAAGCATTTTAGATAAACATTCAGATCCCTACTGGAATCTCAGCTGCGGAGGAATAATTTGAAAGTTATCAGTCCTCTTCCGAAGGCTCAAGCAATTGAGGGGAAAACTCAGCTTAAAAGGCTTGCTGAAAATGGAAGGTCTTAAATGGGCACCAGAAAGATTACAGAGACAGTGCCTGTCGAATATTCAAGGGCAAGGAATTCCAAATGGTAGGTGCCACAACATTAAAGGCCTGAGTCCTACACCATGTGAAATGGACTTCCCGATAAGATCTTCCTGATAAGTAACTGCTGGAGGCCCTCACCTGCAGAGGGCAGTTATCAATTGGATATATAAAGGGTATGACAATCTTTTAGGTACCCTGGTCCCAAGGTGTATAGGACTTTTATACACCAAGACTAGTAGCCTGAACTCAGCTCATAACTAATTTGCAGGCAGTGCAATTATTTCAACAATAGGGTAACTTGTTGGTGATATCCTGTCCTGTGAGCAGTTGAGCCGCTGCATTTTGCACCAACTGCAGCTTTTGGACTATCCTCAAGGATAGCCCCACATAGAGCGTCTTGCAGTAATCCATGGTGTTTGTTTTAAGGAATGAGGCAGATATTTAAAGCAGGGATGTTTAACTTTGAGGACACCCCTGTTTCAATTCTTCCAAGGAAAATTGAAGTGAGCATAACCCATGTCAAACAGCTCCTCATCATGGTTCTGCTCACTCCCCAGGACCTCTGCTAGCTGCTACGCTGTCTATTCTCCCCTCCCCACAGGGAAAAAAATAATGTTGGGGAAGGGATAGTAGTCAGCAAGGAGCCATGTTCTATGTGAGCTCAAGGCACACAGGAGAAGCCTGCTGATGCCCAGTCAAGATGTCAGGTCAGGAGTTGAAGTCCCCTGCAGGACCTTGGAGAGTTCCCAAGGTCCTACTCTGGTAGCTGTATGAGTGAGCTGAGTCTCTTGACTAAAGCCTACAGTAGGTTGGCTCTGTCTGCCCAGAGGAGCTGGGTGGCTTAAGTGCCCTTGCAGCCATTGGCTGAGGTGACAAGGGTAACCATGAGAGGGTGCTTCTCTGAATCAGAGATGGGTGCTAGGGTGGCATCCTCAGGTCCTTGAGTCCTGAAGATGGTCCTGGCAGTTCTTCCCCAAAGATGGGATCAGAACATTGTCCTTTTCAGCCTATGACACAGTGCAGGTCTTTGGCTTGGGAGTCATGGCAAAGAGGTCTGATGTCTTTCTTCTTTCAGGCATTGTCACTGGCATTGTCACTTTCTTGGAATCATGGAGCTTGTAGTTCATTAACTCAAGTGGCGAAATACACTACCAGTACTTCCTGTCTTCTTCAGAACCTTGTGCTTCCTATTAACTTACCCAGCTTACACATGTCCCCTTAGGATGTAAGCAGGTATAGGAGGTGGGGAATGACAAGAATAAAGAACAAATGCTCTCCAAATTCCTCCTCCTATAGGTCTTCTCTCCCTGTCCTGCCTTGGACACGCTTGTGACTGCATGGAATTTACTTTTTCTTTCTTTTTACTTGTAATGCATGTTTGTATTTGTAACGCACAAACCTGATGCTACTTCCAATGGTTGCTGGAGGCAATGTGTCTTTCTGAAGTGGGGGAGGGCCGGGAGACTGGAGGTACCCACAATTCCTCCCACCTAGTTGCTCTTTGCTGGTACTGCTGGTTCTCTCCACGGCGGACGTGTAGCTGCAGATGTGGGGAGGAATCAAGAAGAGCCTTTCATGCTTCTGTTTTAAATGTGTTGTAAGTTGTTTTAGATCTTTTTGTATAACACATGATTAACAAGGTTAATAACTAAATAACTAACTAAAAAATAAAAACCCCATGCATCTATTTTCATTACTTTGTTTTTAGGAAGACCAAACCCTCATTTTGCCCACTGTGAAACATGTTTGAAATGTTTGCTTTACTGGAAGTTCTTGGGTGCGTAATGCTGTGGACAAAAAAGTTTTTTTTAAAAATGTGTGTGCGCACAGGGAAACGAAACTTGCACATGTGTCATGAAGGAACTGATGTCTGGAACTTCCAGATAAATGCACCAAAAACATGAAAGAAGTTAAATGGAAAAAAATGGATGGTGCGGAAGCAGTAATCTAGGGGAAGTTGAGAGCAGACAAGAATATAGCACAGCTAGATCTCAAGCGCTGCCCACAATTGTCAGTGAGAAACATTGAGATAGACACAGGCATAAAATTCAGAGTTCTCATATGTGGGTGAAAGCACATGCAGAAAAATCAGATTTGTTCAATCCACATGCATGTTTACACCCTAATATGGGCAAAGCTTAAGTCACTGTTCTTTGAAATATAATGCCGTTCTATGTAAGCAGTATCATCGCTTGCCCTCTCCTCCTGGCTTTGCTTCTTGCTAATGAAAATACCACAAAATTAGCAACTAACCATGGAGGCCAGTGAGTGGCTGATCAGTGGTTGGGTTTTGTAGAGAGAGAGACTCAAGAGCACAGGATTAAACAAAAAGACATAATCCAATATTGAAAACATGTATGACGGCACATTTTCCAATGTACACAGCTTCCAGTTTTTAAAAATCAGTTTTCAGATTTCATACTCTCTTTAGGGCTGTGTACTACCATATAAAATTACTTGTGGTTGCTTATCTGTTTGCATGTTTGTGGGCAGACACAGTTTTGAAGGACAAGAGTCCTTTTCTTTTGGAACACAAAGCAAGCAATTACCTACCCAGCCATGTTTCACAGATGAAACTAGAAACGCAGTTATTATTACATGTTGCTGAAGATGCTATCCTGTCTGCTGCATACTGTATAATTTATGCTACAACAGCTTGTTCCCAACAACTTGTTTGGCTATAAAAGATAGAATTAACAAAACTCTGAATGGCCTTCAGTCTGTTCATAATGAACTTCAGCTACTGCTGTGTGAAATGCCCTTAGAGTGTACACACTTGTGCGCCTGAGGCAAACTTCAACCTTGCACTCAGATATTTCTGAAGACCTGGTGCAGGTTGCTGAAGCCTGAAAACTCAGACCAGCCATTCACATAATGACATTTCAACAAAACATCTGCAAAAATTGGGTCAGTGATTTGATTTATCGGGGGATGTAATGTAGTAGAGAAAAGGGGCTGCCCCTTGTAAACAGGGACAGGTGGAGGTATATTTACAAATGATTCCTAGGATTGGGTCCATATCTTCTATTTTTATGTTGTGAACTGTCCTGTGATCTTTGGATGAAGGGTGGTATACAAATAAAATAAAAAAATAAAAATAAAAAATTGTCTAGTAGCACCTTAGAGACCAACTAAGTTTGTTATGGGTATAAGCTTCTGTGTGCATGCACACTTCTTCAGACAGTTTTTTAAATTTATTTCGACTATGTCAGACCAACACGTCTACCTACCTGAATCTAAAATAAATCAGTATGTACCTTTTATACAAAGGAAGAGCGGCGCTTACCATACTGGAATTGTAATTTCCTTATATTAGCTGCTGCCTTCTGTGCTTTTCTGTTCATGTATTTGTTTTGTCCTTTGCTTGTGTCTTCCGTTCCGTTAGGCTTCATCTGATCCTGGTTCCCCAGCCTCCCTTTGTGTGCTTCTTCCCCCTTTCCACCCACTTTTTGAGTCTTCTTCCTCTGGCTCATACTTTCCCTCTTTTCTGCCCCCATTTCCATTTTCTCTCCTTTCCGTCTCCCCTTCCACATCTCCACCAATCGTCGTTCTCCCCTCCGTCATGCTTCCTCCCTCAGTCCCACCTCATTTCTTTCATTTGCTTCCTCCAGTTCCCCCTTTCCTCCACTCGCCTTCTCTTTTCTTTCAGTCTCCCTTCTTACAGCTGACCTCCTCAGAACTGCCCAGTCCTTCAGCTGCTTTGCAGAATGTCTCCCCGCCTCGTCTTCCTGCTGCTCCTCCAGCTGCTGCTTCTGAGCCGCCTTCTGACGCTTCAGCTTCTGAACTATCTCTACCTACACAACAGCCTCCACCTTCAGAACACGAGCCTCTTCGTGACTTCAGCGCTTACCATTCCCATAACCCTTTCTTTCTCCCTATACCTCCACCGATCCAGTCCTACAGGAGATATCAGGCTCGGCACAAGAATAGTGACACCACAAAATATCCTTGAAGACGGAAGACGCTTGGGGTCCCTTCAGTGCCATGGCCTGCAAATAGCGCCAGCCACGGTAGACAAGGTTCAGGGACTCACACTTTCTAATGTTTCTCATGTGTTCTGTCAATGCTGCTGATGAATTGTGTGGTGAGATACTCTGTATTCAGTGTTACCTGCACTATGGATATCATGAAGTGAAAGAGAGAACCAAGCAGGACAGTTAAGGACATCGTTTATCAACTGTCTGATGCAACACTTTGACTCCAAAAGGTGTGTAGTACACAAAGGTGTATACCATACAAGATTGTAAGCTCAATGGAGCAGGGATGTATCCTACATTTGTTTGCAGGGCTACAGTCCTTGCAATGAAATGAAAGCTTAACTTGTGTTTCCAAGCTGTGTATTGAAGGCCTCACCTGTATGTGATAACGCCTGAGCTACCTGGTTTGTGATGTGGTTTCTCCTGTGAATGCCATTGGCAAAAGATTCCTGTGCTGCACTTAAGTGGGGATGCCAACTTGTTTTTGTTGGAAAGCGTTAGCTCCTCCATGGAGCTGCAGATTGAAAGGTTTCTTGTTTTGGAGCAGATATACAGGCTTAAAGATAACAGTATGGTGTAGTTTTGTCATGTGTCCCACTCTTTGATTAATAAGTTCTTCAAATTAAATGTTATGTTCAGCACAATTTTTTTAGCATACTTAGTACTGACAACTTCATTTTTTCAGACAAAGTATTTCTGTGGGGGGAGGACTATGTCAGATGGGAATATTTTTTTAAAAAAGCCTCTCTCTTGCCTCATGGACTGTGATGGCTTATGAATGCTCTTCGCAAGAAATACCTCTGCTCACTCAGATACATACATACATATATATATATATATATATATATATATATATATATATATATATACACACACACATACACACACACACACATACACATATATACATATACATAGTCTTTATTTTACATATGTACAGGCAGCACATTACAATCATGCATCCGAGTCCTCCAGCTCAGATTCTGGGAGTGGCTTTTGCCAGCTCCTTCTCCAACAGAAAAGGCGGGGAAGTTTCACTTGACGCCTCTCCTCTTTAACACTCTCCTTTCCCTGGCAGATGGAATAGGCATTGTTTCACTGTCTGTGCCAGAACTTCCTGTGCGGTGTTGAGGCTCTGGTTCCACATCTGTGAGCCGTCCGGCCTCCTGGCTTTCCCCTCTTTTCCTCAATCGCCACTTCCCGCCCCCCTTCCTCTGCCTGTCTGCTCCTCCCCTGCATTCTCTGGCAATACCATGACATGGACACATGCTGTTTTCCTCCTGAAAATACCTCACAACTTATTTTTACTCTGAAGTTTCTACTTCATATAGTGAAGCAAATAGCACCTTTTGATAAAAACTTAGAGAAGGAAGCAGTGTGAGGAGAAAGGTTTATCTCAGGGTGGTCCAACCCACAGCCTGAAGGCCGCATGTGGCCCATGAGGCCTTTTTGGGTGGCCCTTGGTAACATTTGACACCCCACCAGCCCTAAAACGCTTTCCGCCTTTGTGAAGAAGGTGGGAGGGCTCCAGGACCCTGCCAGAGCTTCACCCCTTCCCAAAGGCCAGTGCCTCGCTTACCTGACTTTCGGAGGGCTGGCGGAGGGGTTGTCAAATCCACATGGGGCCCCACACAGATGCTTTTTGCAGGGGGGGGGGAGAATTGCTGGTGATAAGTACACCTTAAAAAATATGAGCTTAATGCTATATGTAATTTGACATTTAGTGACCACAAAACCTGTTTTTGGTAACAGAGAGCTCAATGCACATAATTTGTAATTTGGGGACTATTGTACAAAAAATGACAACCTTGGTAATGCTGAAAGATTAAAAAGTTACTGTTGTGACTTGATTTATGAAATCAATGGTGCCATTGATGCATTAAGTTGATGGAGTAAATGCTAGCTAAATGTTGAGGTACTGTGAATATTCATCTACGATACTTTATCTGAAAGGTATACTTTAGGGATTACATAGAAAATATTAGCTACCTGCTATTATTGTTGCAGCCATAGCTTGACTTTCACTTTTTCTTCTTTTACAGGGCAGTGCATTTTTAGAAAGCTATAATACTTCCTCTTATGATCCTTTCTTTCTGAAGTGTTCTACAAACACTTGCAAGGTAGGAGAGCCAACATGCTGAATTTATTGCACGTTGACTAAGCACTGATGAGAATTGCATTGGTTTCTTGGCATCATGGGCAGAGCCTGTGAAGGGATGTGTATGCATTAACAATTTTTACAAATTAAATAAATAACACATTGTGAATTATTTGGCAGTTTAGGGAATTGCCCACTGGCAAACACACCTTCACACACTTGACTTTTCCCATCAGGATCCTCACATTTTCTTCCCCACCCTTGGACATACACAATTCACATTTCATGAATTCCCCACAGTACTGTGGCTGTGGACTTTCTTTTCTCAGTTCCCAGTGGCTTGAATTTGGACTTGGGGGTGGGGGGGGGGAGAAGAAGAGTGGGAAATGGGGGTAAACTTAACACTTCCACAAGAAACTCCAAAATCTGAACTTGTTCTCTTAAGCACCAAACTATATATGCCATAAACCAAAACTTCTCTTCTGAAATGGATGTTTTGATGGGATTTATAAGTGGATCCCCAGATCCTCAGAATGCCCACTCCCATGTATGCCATCAGTTACGAATACTTAGATGTGTTTGGATTTGAGTCTGCTGTTCTATACACATGGATTGGAGCTATGTACCAATATACTGTCTATTCTATATGGTCCTGAAAGACCCACATTGGCTTCCAGTACGTTTCTGAGCATAATTCAAAGTGTTGGTGTTGAGCTTTAAAGCCTTAAATGGCCTCGGCCCAGTATAGTTAATGGAGCATCTCCACCCCCATCATTCTGCCCGGACATTGAGGTCCAGCTCCAAGGGCCTTCTGGCAGTTCCCTCACTGTGAGAAGTGAAGCTACAGGGAATCAGGCAGAAGGCCTCAGTGGTGGTGCCCTCCCTGCGGGACATCCAGCAGATATCAAGGAGATGAGTAGACAGTCCTGTATAGGGAAGCTTTTTAATGCACAATGTTTTTATATATGTTGGAAGCCACCTGGAGTGGCTGGGGCAGCCCAGTAAGATGGGCGAAGTACTACTACTATTACTACTACTAATGCTAATACTACTATTAATAAAAAAACAAGCTGGAAAAATACTGTGCGCTGTGTAACATTTATGTTTGGTTGTTCATGTGCTGTGAATGTTAAGACTTCATACATAATTTTAAAAAGGGAAAGGAAGTAAGAACTTGCCTGTATTTTTAATAGGTTTCAGTTCCACCTTTATACGATCCCTTGTTAAAGGAGATACGAGGAAGATACCTTGAGGCTGGCATTATTCAGCAGTGTGACACAGGTATTTCTATGCTGCAGTGCTTGGCTATGGGCTTCTGTGATGCATTCTGTTTCGAGACTTAATGCCCAATAGACTAGTTCCCCCCAACCTCAGATATGTTCTATTGATTTTGTATAAAACAATAGAATAAAGGCAACACAAATAAACACACACACCCTGGTCTCTCACAAATAATTTTACATTGTTAAATCCCATAAGTAATAAGGACAGAGAAGCACTTAAAAAGAGAATTATCTGATGTATCCTCTCCAGAACCCAGCATGAGCACTGGATGGCTTCATATTCTTGGAGGAAGTATTTATAAAGGAAAAGAGTGGGAACTTCGCTGCATCAAACATATCTGGCTTGGCTTGGCCTTCAGCCCACCACACATCTTGGGCTGGCCTTTCCACAGGGGCGAGGCAACTATACCAAGGGTGGATATAAAAGTCGGGATCTGTTTTCCATCCTCTGGCTATGGCCATTTTGACTTGAGATACAGGATGGAGGAACTGACGGATGCAGATATAATCACTTAGGTTCATTTGGTCTTTTCCCAAAGTTTATGAAGTGGTAAAGTTGGTGGTGCTATATATCTGAGAGGAGTGAATTTAACCTTAGTTTTGCCTTGCCTTTCTCTCTGAAAGCAGCCAGTCCAGTTTATGGAAATAACCTTCGTGCTTTTGACTTCCTGCAGGAAAAGTATTTTCCTCCAAAGAGATGAATGAGCTCCATAAGGCGGAACTGCCACTCCTTCCGTTGAGTCGGCAACTTATGAATCCAATAGAGTGGTTAAAAATTCCAGCTGGATACATAGAAAGTGAGATTCGTCAAAAGAGCCGGTAAAGTTTGTCACTGCTTTTTAAAGAAATTCTCTTTATTCCATATTTCACACAAGAGGGGAAGTAGAGCTGTTTTATGCACTTACCATGGAACATGTGAATAACATAGCCAGTGGTTTTAATTTAAAAGCTTAAATGTGTGCATGCTTTCTTTTCCGTTGAAGAAGGGGCTGTTGGTTACACCTAAGGCAGGGATGTCCAACCTGTACTTTGTGATCTACCGGTAGATCCCTGGCTGATCCTGGTAGATCGCGGGATCCTTATCATGTACAAAAATTTATGGGAGAGAAGCTAAAAAACTGTGCAATCCTCCCCAAAAAAGCTCAACAACTCTGGGCAGTCCACCCCCCCCCACTCCTCCTGCCTCCAATGACAAGGGGTAGATCACTGCCAGTTTTTTTATACTGGGAGTAGATCACAGTCTCTTGGGAGTTGGACATGCCTGACCTAAGGTGTTTCATCATCTGAACTCTCCATCTTCTAAATGCTGTCATAATCCCAAAGCATAAATGCATCTGTACTGTTTCCCCCCCTGAAACCATCATTAACCAGGAATTGGCTGGCATTTCCTTGTTTGACCAGTACTCACTCATTATCTGTGGCTCTTTGAGGAAGTTGACTACCTTTTGATTTTTATCTTTAGTCTACTTTCTGAGAGTGGGCAGGTGTTTTGCCTGTTTGTGAGGGTAGGGAGTATCACCATTTTTAGTAGCGATTGCCTTCCACTGCGTGTTTTTCAGTTTTCTCAATTGAATTTGCAGACAGCCCTTTGCGCCTCAATTTTCAAATGTTTCGAAACTTGAACAGTCTTTTGGAACAGATTACGTTCAAGAACCGAGGTACCACTGTAGTGGTTTTCTGGAAATAATCTATTTCCAAAGCCAGGACTGCAGAGTCTTCAGGTTTTGGGCAAATGTTGGCAAATGTTCTTATGAACCAGTGGCTCAGTCATAATAAAATCTCTTGGAGAACTCTGCATCAACAGAAATCTAGTGTACAGATCAAGGGAAGTTGTAGTACTGCTCTACTCTGCCTTGGTCAGAGTACACTTGGAGTGCCGTGTCTGGTTCTGGGCTATTGACAAGCTGGAACATGTGCCCAAGGTGATCCAGGGTCTGGAAACCAAGCCTTATGAGGAATGGTTGAAGGAGCTCGGTATGTTTAGCCTGGAAAAGAGGAACCTGAGAGATATGATGGCTATCTTCAAATACCCATGGTAGATGGAGCCAGCTTGTTTTCTGCTGCTCCGGAGGGTAGGACTCAAACCAATGGATTCAAATAAGAAAGGAGATTCCAACTAAAAATTATGAAGAACTTTCTGAACATACGGGCTACCTTGGAAGATGGTGGCCTCTCTTTCACTGGGGTTTTTTAAACAGAGGTTGAATGATCATCTGTCAGGGATTCTTTTGCTGTGATTTCTGCTTTCCAGGGGGTTGGACTGGATGACCCATGGGGGGGTTTGCCTTCCAACTCCACAATTCTATGATTCTAAGGATCTGGAAGTGCTTCACGTGACACTCTATGGCTTGGAAAGTCCCTCTCCCCCTACCCTTGGAGGTGGATTGCAGTGCTGGTCCCTGAGACTTGGTTACAGCTTGCATTTGAACCCATGTTCAAATTGTGTAAGTTAAACACACACGTGTTTAACTTGCACAATTTCACAGAAGGTGGCAAGCTTAAAAGCTCCTTTTGCATAGGGTTTTCCTGGCATGGATTATTTTTAAAAAATATTTTTAAAAATTAATTTTCATTTATAATAATCCAATAAAAACCACATTAATACAATACCAAATTATAATACAGTTAAAAAAGCCAATTATCCAATACCAAATTAAATAATTTTGAATGACTTCCTGTGTTCTGGATTTCGGGGAATGATGTTCTAATTTCGTCCTGCTCCAATACTCTTAGTTAGTTCAAATATAACAGTTCTGATCTTGATCCTTTATTTTAATAGCCACTGATCTGATGACTTTCATTCATATTTAACTGTTCCATATCCATTAATTTTGCAATGGGAGTTTTTATCCTGTAAATTTCTGTGTGAAATGTTTGTTTTACGTTCGTCTTTACTCTTCATGTTGTAATCCATCCTCAGCATTTCCCTTCACTTTCACTGTCAAGGACTGCAATTCTCACTGTAGAATCATATAATAGAATCATAGAATCATAGAGTTGGAAGAGACCACAAGGGCCGTCGAGTCCAACCCCCTGCCAAGCAGGAAACACTATCAGAGCACTCCTGACATATGGTTGTCAAGCCTCTGCTTAAAGACCTCCAAAGAAGGAGACTCCACCACACTCCTTGGCAGCAAATTCCACTGTCGAACAGCTCTTACTGTCAGGAAGTTCTTCCTAATGTTTAGGTGGAATCTTCTTTCTTGTAGTTTGGATCCATTGCTCCGTGTCCGCTTCTCTGGAGCAGCAGAAAACAACCTTTCTCCCTCCTCTATGTGACATCCTTTTATATATTTGAACATGGCTATCATATCACCCCTTAACCTCCTCTTCTCCAGGCTAAACATGCCCAGCTCCCTTAGCCGTTCCTCATAAGGCATCGTTTCCAGGCCTTTGACCATTTTGGTTGCCCTCCTCTGGACACGTTCCAGTTTGTCAGTGTCCTTCTTGAACTGTGGTGCCCAGAACTGGACACAGTACTCCAGGTGAGGTCTGACCAGAGCAGAATACAGTGGCACTATTACTTCCCTTGATCTAGATGCTATACTCCTATTGATGCAGCCCAGAATTGCATTGGCTTTTTTAGCTGTCGCGTCACACTGTTGGCTCATGTCAAGTTTGTGGTCAACCAAGACTCCTAGATCCTTTTCACATGTAGTGCTCTCAAGCCAGGTGTCACCCATCTTGTATTTGTGCCTCTCATTTTTTTTTGCCCAAGTGCAATACTTTACATTTCTCCCTGTTAAAATTCATCTTGTTTGTTTTGGCCCAGTTCTCTAATCTGTCAAGGTCGTTTTGAAGTGTGATCCTGTCCTCTGGGGTGTTAGCCACCCCTCCCAGTTTGGTGTCATCTGCAAATTTGATCAGGATGCCCTTGAGTCCATCATCCAAGTCGTTGATAAAGATGTTGAATAAGACCGGGCCCAAGACAGAACCCTGTGGCACCCCACTAGTCACTCTTCTCCAGGATGAAGAGGAACCATTGATGAGCACCCTTTGGGTTCGGTCAGTCAGCCAGTTACAAATCCACTGAGTGGTAGCATAGTCAAGACCGCATTTTACCAGCTTCTTTACAAGAACATCATGGGGCACCTTGTCAAATGCCTTGCTGAAATCAAGGTAGGCTACATCCACTGCGTTCCCTTCATCTACCAGGCTTGTAATTCTGTCAAAAAACGAGATCAGGTTAGTCTGACATGACTTATTTTTCAGAAATCTATGCTGACTATTGGTGATCACAGCATTCCTTTCTAGGTGCTCACAGACTGTTGATCTGCTCCAGAATCTGCTCCAGAATGATCTTAATGAATGATCCAGAATGATCTTAATGATCTGCTCCAGAATCTTCCCTGGTATTGATGTCAGACTGACTGGGTGGTAATTATTTGGGTCCTCTCTTTTCCCCTTTTTGAAAATAGGGACAACATTTGCCCTCCTCCAGTCTGCCGGGACTTCGCCTCTTCTCCAGGAATTCTCAAAGATGACTGCCAGTGGTTCTGAGATCACAGAACCTGCCAGTTCTTTTAATACTCTTGGATGCAGTTCATCTGGCCCTGGAGACTTGAATACATCTAGACTAGCCAAGTATTCTTGTACTATCTCCTTAGTTATTCTGGGCTGTGTTTCCTCTGCTGAATCATTTGCTCCAAATTCTTCAGGTCGGACATTGTTTTCTTTATCGGAGAAGACTGAGGCAAAGAAGGCATTGAGGAGTTCAGCCCTTTCTGTGTCCCCTGTTTGCATTTCACCATCTTCTCCTCTGAGTGACCCCACTGTTTCTTTGTTCTTCCTTTTGCGACGAACATACCCATAAAAGCCTTTTTTGTTGCTTTTAACCTCTCTAGCAAGCCTGAGTTCATTCTGTGCTTTAGCTTTTCTGACTTTGTGTCTACACGTGCTGGCTATTTGTTTGAATTCCTCTTTGGTGGTTTCCCCCCTTTTCCATTTTTTGTACACATCCTTTTTTAATCTTAACTCAGTTAAAAGTTCTTTAGATAGCCACCCCGGCTTCTTTAGGCACCTTCCATGTTTCCGTCTCATTGGTATTGCCTGAAGTTGTGCTTTTACTATCTCCCTCTTAACAAACTCCCAGCCATCATGAACTCCCTTTCCTTTCAGTATTACTGTCCATGGGATCTCACCCAGCACTTCCCTAAGTTTTATGAAGTCGGCTTTCTTAAAGTCAAGAAATTGAGTCCTAGTATGCTTGGCTGCTCCTTTCCGCTGTATAGTAAACTTCAGAAGAGCATGATCACTCGCGCCTAATGATCCTTCCACTTCTACCCCACTAACCAGGTCATCAACATTGGTTAGGGCCAGATCTAAAATGGCTGTTCCTCTTGTTGCTTCTCCCACTTTCTGGACAATGAAGTTGTCTGCAAGGCCAGTGAGGAATCTGTTTGACCTTATGCTCTTGGCTGAGTTTGACATCCAACAAATATCCGGGTAATTGAAGTCCCCCATTACTACTATCTCCCTTCCTTTTGCATGCTTGGCCATCTGTTCCAGGAAGGCATCATCTATGTCCTCCGTTTGGCTTGGGGATCTATAGTAAACTCCCACAATGAGGTCACTGTTATTCTTCTCTCCCTTAATTTTGACCCAAATGCTTTCACTTTGGCTTTGAGGTTCTAAATCTTGGATCTCTTCACAGGTATACACATCCCTGACATATAACGCCACTCCTCCTCCTTTCTTGTCTGTGTCACACACCATTTTACTTATCCTTCAAGACAAAGGGAAGTCTGGCATCTCGCCATAGCCCCGGGCAGATATCCAGAATTAACTTCTTTGATCCCGCTCCTATCCGTTAATAAGCTGGTATCTTGCTGAAGCCATAAGTCAGAACCAAAGCCCTCTTTACCATTCCGTAGGTCAATGCCAGAAATCATTACAATGTTTTCACACAGTTCAATTCTTGCAATTAATCCGTAAAAATTATGAAGTTCTCGTTAATTCCCTCTTGCATTTTTTCAATCCATTAACAATTAATACTTCAGGGGAGGCTTGCTGAATCATAAAACAGCAAATATAATGTATATAAAGAAAGGGTAAAGGCTCCCCTCCCCCTACATACCATGTTACGATGGTTACCAGTTACGATGAAAATCCTTGGCACTCAGTGGCTGATTCATTTAGCAGGTTATCTTGTCCCCTTAGTCCAGAACACACCTGTTACTTAGATCGAAATCCATCCTAAGAAACAGAACCTCCGCTCATAGTGACTGCGTTGGAGTTTCTGATACATGCGTCCCCTGCCTCCCACATTCCACCGGAACAAGAGGCAGGTATCAGACAATCTGCGACTGAAAGCTCACACACACACCCCGGCTCGGGGTGGGGGTGGGGCTTGTAAGGATAATTACTCTCAAATTATCCTTAATTAGCTGCATGAGCGATCTCTGCTAGCGTGGGAGACATTTTTCACCATGGCAGAAAGCATCGGAAGTGGAAACAAACTTTTTAAGTTCTCTGCCTTCCTTCCTAGGCGGTGGGAGACTCTCGTGAGATCTCTTCAGCCTTGTGAAATCTCATGAGACTTTTAGAAACCAGTAAGCAAGGTAGATAACTTAAAACTCTATGCTTTGCTTGGGGGAGTTTAGTCTTGTTTGGTGCACTGACTCTGGAAGGTCATCCTAGAGGTCATCTCAAGAGAGCAATGAATGGAATTGGGGGCCTAGTGTGATCCTTCTTCTCTCCCTTTTTCATAATTTAGAGTGAGAGACTTTTAAAAGTGGCAAGGGTAATTTCCTCTCTCACCCTACTAGTTTAATCCCCATTACACCCATCTAGTAGGTAAATGTCCTTGTCAAAGTGATGTTTTTCCATTGTGAAAGGTTCTTTTTATTACGAACCTGGCCGCTCTCTTTCTGGAAAAGTGCTTTCTTCCACACAGATTCAGTCACCCCAACTACAGCAGGGCACCTTTGACTATAAAGTACATAGTCCCAGGTTTCCCAGTTTTTTTTTGTAGGGACAACAGAAGTATGCAGGGCAGGGATGGGGAATCTGTGGTTCCCCAGCTGTTGCTGGATCACAACTCTCTTCATCCTGAGCATTGGCCATGCTGGCTGGAGCTATTGGGAGTTGGACTCCCAACTGGCCTAGGCATATTTCCATAGCAGGTAGACACACTTGCAATCTCATCCTTTGGAAACAGGGGAGGGATGTGACAAGAGTAGACCCTCGGCAAGGTGAGTGGTTCCTATTCTCCTTCTTCTTTTTTGTAGGAAGGCATATAAGAGAGCTAGGAAAGGTAAAGAACAAGCGAGAACACGAAAGAAGAAAAATATCCTAGCCAGTAGGGGCTCACCAACCGGGAAAGCCAGGAGCCCTGAGAGGAACCTGCTCCCCAGTCTGAAGCATGGACTGGTCTTGGCCTAACCCCACTCCTCCTGCCAGCATTATAGCCGTCTGCCTTCTAAGACAAGGGAAGGAGATGGCCCACTGAAGATGATTTTCCTACCACTCCACCCCAATAGAATAGCAGTGTGGTGTTCACCAGTATATCTACACGTTAACAAGGTTTTGTTCTCAATGTCAATGAAGTGGAAAGGCAATGTTAAGAGTACTGGTCCGTTTGCCATTTTACATTTTATTCTGAGTGTCACACAGTCTCAACACAGCAGTGTACATCTGTTGCAGCAGCAATAAGCATTAGTGCCTGATAATGGTCTAATTTCATTCTGTTAAAAGGAGAAAAATGCGCACATCTAGAAACCTGACTTCTGTGGATTTCAAGAGGTAGGGGGACCCGTCCTGGCTTCTGCTGAACGAGAGATGGCTCTGCCAGGAAACCAGATTTCACCCGCATGCCCTGTCTTTTGACAAATCAAATACTAACTGGCTCATCAGTTTGGAAACCAGCAATAAAATCTGCTTCCCAATGATATGCCTTTGAAATGGATTCCTTATCTAAGATGCAAACCAAAAGCAGTGTGGATTCTGAGCCACAGTTAGCAGGATAGAGCCCCAGCTATTGCATTAGATTAGACAGAGATAGCTCAGGAAGATGCATGGCAAGCAACAGCAGGGATATATTTATTCCCCCAAGTTAGGAGTTCTAACCTGTGTACAGCACTTTTTTATTTTTGAGTATAGCAGTGCCGTACATATGAAACATCCTAGAACAAATAAAACTGTTTCTGTCTGGCATAATGTTCCAGGAACACATGGATTAAGTCCTTAACAGATGTGCACAAACCTGAGCACTAGAGCAGTTACTGATTCTGGCCACAGCACAATAACATAAAGCACAAACCTATTAACAGTAGGGAATCCTCCTGCACAGAAGTGGGTTTGAAACATAGCAAGGGATATATTACACTCTTATATGTAGACAACTAAATGCACTATTTAGTTGAAGACAATACTATGGTTTCATCTTTCATAAAATCTACCTTCCCAAAAGAGTGGGGCTTGCGTAGAAGAAGATGCTTTTGGTGTAGATCATCCACTTACCTTGCTGCAGTTGGTTCAGTTGAAAAGCACAGGGGGGCATTATACCAAGTATTATGCACTGGTATCTAACAGCTGGTAATGTTGACCTTGTGTGACCCAAAACCAGGTCCTAAAAGGTTACTGATTTTGTAAGAAACAGTCAGTCAAGTTATTAAGGATGCAGTACTCTTAGACAGTTGTTAGTCCCTTGCAATAATGTGAAAGATACCATTTACTCAGTCTGAGATCCAGTTGGCATGACCATCGCAGCTGTACAAAATAGATATATAAAGGAGCAGTAGCAACAGCTGAGAAACAGATTGAGACAGTCCAGTCAGAACTTGTATCACCTGCCAGGAGCAAACATCTGATAGTTGGACAGACCCTTCACGCCCCTGGTGTATGAAACCAATGAATGAAGATGGCAGTTTGGATGAACACTGTAGAGTGTCTACTAAGGAACTTTGCTCTCTCCAAGATATTATCCTGAAGTGTGTCAATTGTTGAGAAATTTTTGCAGATGCCTTGCAACACACACACAATTTAGGCAAACTAGTTGAAATGATTAATAGTGGTATTATTAAAATAGTAATATTGAAGGCCTTTGTTGCTTTAAAATTTGTACCAATTCATCTGTTTATTCATTGCAGAAGTGTGGTGATTTTGTTATATTTCAAGTATGTATTGAGTTAGATGTAGATACTTGCTCAAGTAAATGTGAAATAGCTGTTTGTTTTTATTCCTGCCCAGGAAAAATTGTCACAAGCCAGTTTTTGGAATGTGGGATCTGACTTTGAATTGAATATAGGCTCTAGGAAAATCACATTAAAATAAAATAAAATAAGATATAAATAGAAATAATTAAACACAGAAAACTTTTATTCAGGTCAAGTTTGCAATTCTGTTAAAACTTGTTAAGCAATATAGCACCTAAAGGATACAACTCCACTAACTTTGCATTGAAAGCAGTACTTAAATAGCAGAGAGAGGAGTGAAAAATGCAGAGATCCTGCCTATTTCTCCAATGCCTGAAACTGGCAACTTCTGCTGCCAGCCTTTTTGTACTTCTTCTACAAGGTGCAGCTGTGCTACAGGTCTTTTGCACAGGAGAACGATCCAGTGGGCACTTTTGCCTCTTCGGGTCCAAGAGGACGATCTGTCTTGCTGAATATTTAATTCCATTGTATCCTATGAGCAGTACCCGTAACAAGTATGATTTACATTTTGTTTATATTTTCTTGAATATAGTTCCTGTGTTTTTCACATTCAGAGGTACAATAAAATATGCTTTTTAAAATCAGTATGCCTCCATTTGAATCTAGACGAATCATTTTAATAAGCTCATTTTATTCTCTATGCCGATCCAAGGGTGATGTAACCTTCACTGCCTTGGGCCCATTGGCGAAGCTTAAAGGTGCACATTTTACGGGCATCTTCCAGGAAACCCAAGTATTTATTTACATAAATATATTATACAAATCACATGAAACGTATTCATGATTATCAACCAGTATTTTAAAAGGGAAATTATCTAGTTTTTCCTTATAACCAAAATCTGGTTATAAAATGCTAAACAGAACTGAAGAAATTCTTGAAATTTCCTAATCAATAAATAAACTTCCTATTAATGATATACAGTATTTAAAGGATCGCGAAGTGCTAAGACTTCAGCATATATTTCCTGCAATTAATATCCTGAGATGAGGTTCAAGCAGATTACATTTTTCAGGCGTGAGATTCAATTATTCTAGCCCTGAATGAAATCATTCCCTCAGCATGTATGTGAGTGACATGTGCATACACACACACACACACACACACTAATCCAAGTGGCTACACTTTAAACATTTTAATGCCACATTCCTAATTAATACTTTAAAGAGCTGTGAAAATTACATTGAAAAGAAACATTGGCATCAGCATTCAAAAATTTCCGTATTCTAAAGAAAGGCACTGCTACAGGATCTCTATATACAGTACATTTTACATTGCATAGATTGTCACAAACTTAAGCAACCCCCACAGAGAAATGATGTACAAGTGACCAAGTAAAGTGATTTTGCAGCACACATTGCTCTCAGGTACCTGCCTGTAAGGAAGGATTATTTGCAAAACACTCCATTCAAATGGCAGCAGTTCAGCAGTCTGTAGTTCCTAATATTACAAAAAACACCTTTTCAGAGGAGTGTTTTCTGGTCAAATAACTGCAAATCAAAGCGTACCCAAACTTCCCCTGTTGGTACCTCATGCAGCAGTAAATGTTTAGTTGTAGGTCCCTTGTTTTCTTGCTCTGTTCTGATTTTGGCTACTGGAACTTCAGTGCGGCCCAAAAAATCTGTTTAACAACAACACATAAAACATACTCAAATCTGTGTTAAATAATGAAGGCTGCAATCCAATGCACACTAATTTGAGAGTAAACTCAAAGAGAGCTACAGTTTAAGCTTATATTATGCATTTACTCAGAAGTAAGTGTGAACTGGCTAAATGAGGAGGAAATGAAGTCTGAGTCACATGCGATAAGGAATGGAGAAGCATAATAGCATGTTCAGATGGCTGCCCTAGAATGCATTCTCAGAGCAGGTTCAGGGTGAAAAGCGCTTTCCCCCTGACATGAAATAGAATATAGTTGAGGATTCAGTCTAGAAACTGACATATAAAATGTGTTTAAAGCAGGCTGCTTCTTCAAATACAGTATCAAACATCTCTTGGCAATGCATTTGTTCATCTTTAGTTCCCTAACAGACAAAATGCAACAAAAATGGGAACCCCCAAAAATGAACTGGAAGGAGGAGCAAACAGAAGTGGGGCAGGTAATTTGTCGTAAGTGGGAAAAGAACCTCAACACAGTTGATGATGGGATCCTTCTTGCTTGGGACACAGTAAACAAACATGGTCAGAGTCAGGGAATAAAGATCTGTTTGTTGAAAATGGGGTGTATTTATAATGCACCGGAGCAACAAACAAATGGTACAGATGGACTTGGCAGTGAGCACCTCTCTTCTTTCCCAAATAGCTCTATTTAGGTGTAGAGTACACAACAAACAGCCTAAATGGGGCCACTGGGTAGTCAGAACTGATACATTTGTGCTTAAGCTCCAGCCCATGCCATACCAGCTCCTAGTCATTAACAAGGGACAAAGAATGATCTCTCTCACAGACAAAATGCAGCACCTACCATCGGGTGAGAACTGATCCCTGTCAAACATGGTGAGACACAGAACATCTTGATATAGATCCTTGATGAAGAATTGGCAGTTAAAGTTCCATTTTGGGTTCAAAGTGTCTGGCAGTGCTCTTGTTGTGTAGCTTTGAGACCCCAGGCTGATTTCACAGTATGGGTTGCTCTTCCCTTAACATAAAACAGAAGTGTACACATTAACCTTTAAAAAGAATAATGTAGGCAAATCAGAGCAGAGTTAAGGACACTATTTTCATAAGAGGGTAAAAAAAAAGTTGTGTTTAAATTGCTCTGATTGGATTCAAGGTTGGATTAAAGCGGTTGGAAGCCCTGGTGCAGTTCTCAAGACAGTCCCTAAAAAGCATTCCTGAAATAAGGTGCCACAGACTAAATCCTGTAGGGTTTTAAAAGGCTATCAAATTTATTATGGCATAAACTTTGTCTGACTACAAAAAATAAAAATAAAATAGTTGGAGCATGTGCAATTTTACAACTCTCAAGGCAAAACACAACATTTTACCAAACTTGATAGCAAAAAGAAAATACTCTGAACATGCTCATATTCACATTTAAAACTCACATTGTTTTTGTTCACTTCCTGCCTTGGGCCAGGCATCAACTCTCAGCCTAACCTACTTCATGCAGCTGTCATGAAGATACAGGAGGAGGTGTTAAATGGCTGGAAAAAGGGATTTAGTGCTCATATCATAGGCATTTTTTTTTTTAAAGATTTTTAATTTCAAGCAACAAAACTTATCCACAACAGGAAAGCAGAGCTTTGTAGTTGTACAGAAAAGAAAGAAAAATGGTGGCTGATGGTTGTAGTTTTAGACAGCCCCCCAAAGGCAATTCAATCAAAGTGTCCCTCCATAAGGTTCCATGAATTGGGTGGGTGAAAACCATGTTCAGCTGCCGTAACAAAGTCAATAAATGGATACCATATCATATAGAAGGTGTGAATCTACCCACCACCCTCCAAAAAAAAAAATCAATATTCCTTTTGTGAAATGGTTTATTTGTCCATAAGCACCATGCCTCATACTTGTGAAATCCAGACTTTGAAAAGAATGGTCTCAAGTACTCTACTTACTTGATTTAAGTTTCTTCCAGAGATACTTGGCTGCTTCTGTTTTTTGTATTTGTACCTCTCTTATTTTTATTGCATAGTTTTGGCTTACTTGATTTTTTTTTAAAAAGAAGTCTGAAATGTCAGTCTGATTCCTTGCACATAAATTGCTTGTAACATTGCCTGCAAATTAAGCTTCATAACTTACCTTTGAGAAGGGCTAGAGACTTAAAAAGCAAAACAAAACTCAAAGTTCCAAGTGTGGGCCCTGAGGCCGTTGCTCCAATTGCACCATTAAAACCAGTCCCTGCTCTGATTCTAGGCTCAGGTTGTTTGCAATTCTATTTTTTTCATATTTCTCTTACTATATAAATACACAGGTTTTTCAGTTCCAGAAAATTGCTTGGCAACTACTTATTTGTAACACTAGACTCTCTAGTTTGCTGAACTTGAAATTATATCACCAAAGACAAATATCCGCCCCTAAATTATTACCATTAGGTTTGCACGCTTTTAATTCAGTTGCTTCAATCACATGCACCATCAAACGTCCTATTCCTGAACTCTTCTGTGACCGAGCTGAAAAACAAAACAAATTTACCACCAGTAAATTGCTTGGACAGAAAAAGAAAGCTGGCTGAGCAACATATGGAACAAAACACAAGGCACCTAAATTGGCATGTTTGCGCAGAAGCTGGATTACTGCAGCCAACTTGTGGTATCTGTCTGCATTAAGCACACATGCCAACTAGTTGCTTTGAAATCTCATCAAGTTTAGAAACTATCCTGGAGGAAGCAGGATCCACCTGTAATTTGCATAAATTTGCCTGGGCAAGGTAGAAGTGTAGACACATGAAATACAAACTTTCCATGTTCAGTTTCACCAACATTCCTTCATTGTGTAAACAGAATCCTTTCCACAGCACAACTGTCTTGCAACTCAAAACCCCTTCATGCCACTTGTAAAGCCAGAGGCTTATTTTAGGAATGTGCCCACGTGTCAAGAAGCCTGAAAATGTGATGTGGGAATAGGAATATGTGGCATTTAGATTCAGGCCAGGAGATGTCCCCAAGAAGCCCAGGAAGCGGGCTTGCATTCACACCAGAATCCAGCGGTGTCTGTGGTACAGCCTGTTCCTTCAAGTTCCCATCAACCAACGTTCAGCACCTTGGTAAGCCTTTTCATGTTTCTTCTTTTCCGTTTCAATATAATGTTCTGATGCTCCTTTAATTTTCTGGACCCAGGCAGTTCTGCGAAAGTGAGTTATTATTTTATTTAAATTTTTTACAAAAATAAGAACCACAAAAACAAAGCGAGATGAACATTCTCTGAGCTCACCTTTCATTGATGTTGTCTGTTTTTAGTGTGTATACTCTATCAATGTGGGAGATGTGGAAAACTGGCTCTTCACTGGAAGGGTCAGTTGGCAGTTTCACCAGGACTTCATTAAGAAAAACAGGCTGAAAGAAACACAAAGGTAGTTTAAAAAAAAACACTTGGACAGGCTGAAACGAAATTATAATTAAATTGTGTCCGAAGCGACCACTGCAGCTAAGACCACTATGAGAGAGAGCCCCCTGCTACACTGGGGAACTTATTTCCTATGGGGCTGGGCATACACAGAGGGTGAATATCATCTTCAGTTGGCAATCTGGTTGTCCAGCCTATTGGTATGGATTTTTTTACCACAGCCAATCAGAACAATCAAGAGGAGAAGATACTGTATATCCCTTGGTGGACAGGGTAATACAGACAGTTTATCAAATGATAAGATGCAAAAATTGATCATCTATCAGTAAGGCTGCCTTCGCCCTCAGAATTGTGCAGGGAAAAGGAAATCCCTTGGCTAACAAGGAAAATGAGCGGATGGACACAACACAGAAAGGTGTAGTCCTGGGTGACAGCAAAACCTTTCTCCATTATAATTTTGTCCAATCTTCATCTCCTTACTTTGAGACCAGCACTGGATACTGAACTACTAAAACAACTATTTGGTGCAAATTCTGATGTAACACATTTCTGCAACAGAAAATAAACTTTCTCCTGCTGGGAAGAGAAGACTCATGTCTATGGAACTTCCCTGAGAAACTCCCATAGGGATACAACCTGATCAATTAGTGAACTACAGTTCATAAGATTAGACTACAGTTCATGACACCTGGCTTGATGGGTGACACCTGGCTTGAGAGCACTACATGTGAAAAGGATCTAGGAGTCTTGGTTGACCACAAACTAGACATGAGCCAACAGTGTGACGCGGCAGCTAAAAAAGCCAATGCAATTCTGGGCTGCATCAATAGGAGTATAGCATCTAGATCAAGGGAAGTAATAGTGCCACTGTATTCTGCTCTGGTCAGACCTCACCTGGAGTACTGTGTCCAGTTCTGGGCACCACAGTTTAAGAAGGACACTGACAAAACTGGAACGTGTCCAGAGGAGGGCAACCAAAATGGTCAAAGGCCTGGAAACGATGCCTTATGAGGAACGGCTAAGGGAGCTGGGCATGTTTAGCCTGGAGAAGAGGAGGTTAAGGGGTGATATGATAGCCATGTTCAAATATATAAAAGGATGTCACATAGAGGAGGGAGAAAGGTTGTTTTCTGCTGCTCCAGAGAAGCGGACACGGAGCAATGGATCCAAACTACAAGAAAGAAGATTCCACCTAAACATTAGGAAGAACTTCCTGACAGTAAGAGCTGTTTGACAGTGGAATTTGCTGCCAAGGAGTGTGGTGGAGTCTCCTTCTTTGGAGGTCTTTAAGCAGAGGCTTGACAACCATATGTCAGGAGTGCTCTGATGGTGTTTCCTGCTTGGCAGGGGGTTGGACTCGATGGCCCTTGTGGTCTCTTCCAACTCTATGATTCTATGATTCTATGAATTGATTCTATGTTGATTAAATTTGTATGCATTCACATACTGGTAAAATATTTTGACACAAGAATCATATTTTGCTTCCAGAGGATGTATGCATGTTTCATCATAGGCATCATCAGAGAAGAGGGAAACCCTCCTATGAGAGAGAGAACTGGGATGCCTCTTTATAACACACAGATTATGGTGCTCACTCACCATCTGCAGTTTTTTATAAATTCTGGTTACTTGTTTTTTTAAGAACAAACCCAGGGCACCTTTTTAGTTGATTAAAAGTTCATCTGATTTCCCCAACCAATTAGTTGATTAAGTGGTATTTAGCAGGCAAGCACTCTATTGTCCACTTTAAGTCCTTGCCATACTTTTAGTCGCATTTACCACTCATTGGCGTGATGGACTTGCAGAAATGAACCAGCCCATACAAGGGCTGTTGATTAAATTAATACAAATTGAGATGCACTATCTAAAGGATGTTTCCTACATGAGCTATGTAGGAGGCAGTGGCAATTTCCATTTTTCAGGAGAAAAGCCAAGATTTTGTCTAACCAATGCTAAGATGCTTTTTTTTAAATCCAAAGAAAGTCCTTCACTCACTAATTATAGAAGATCTGTCCCTACTGACAGTAGTGTAAACATTCAAAATTAGTAGATAGGAGACTGAAATTATACAGTTAACTTCAGCATCCTAGTAGATCAAGGAAGTCTATTAAATAGTAAAGAGGTTATTATTTCTATTAAAAGAAAACATCCCGCTCCTTCCCTTTCCAAATGCACAATTAAGATGCTTTAATTTACTCACCGTTTTGTAAATTTTGAACTGAGTATTTGATTTTGGGTTGAACAATTTATCTGACCCTGTAGATACAAACTGCTTGACCATGTAGGTGAGAAGCAGGAAGTCACTGAAGAGGAATCCATATAATTCTTTGTTGCTTTTTGTCTTATAGAGTTTGCCACTGTGCAAAAGCTTCCTTGGTCCCAAACAATTGGTCAGGGAGTTAAAAATCAGTTGCTAAAAGGAAGAGAAAACCAAAGCAATGACTTCTCAACATCAGAGAGAAAATTCTACTCAAAACCAAAGCCATTTTGCTACCCTTAATGTACGCTGTTGGTCTATACCTGTTGAACTGCCATCAACAAGGCCACTTCTATCAAGAACCCATAATAATGCATTCCCAGCACCTATTTCCTTCCTCCTTTTTATCCAGTCCTTCCCACCCCAGACAGTTACCTCAGCAAGGCCCTCACACTGAACGTGGGACTGGATCCATTCAAGCCTGTCTGAATTCTCCTTTTCTCGCACTCCCTCATTCACCTGGAAACACAGCTCCTCAGCCCGCTCAAGAGCCAGCTTCAGATTACTGTGATCTGGGTGAGTTTCAGGGGAATTTTCCAGAATCTGGTTGAAAAAAACAGACAAAGAAAATTGCAGTATCAGTTAAATGGGGGGCGGGGGGCGGGCGGGCGGAGAGAGCTATAGAATCATAGAGTTGGAAGGGACCCTGAGGATCAAGCTGAGGATCAACCAGTCCAACCCCCTGAAAGGCAGAAATATGCAGCTGTCCCTTGTAGGGATCCAACTGAGGTGTTATCCACACGAATATGAGAAGTTTCCTGATTTTTTTAAATAAATACACGTGCAGTCCTCTGCTTGTTCTCACACAATACTGTCAATCAAGTTAGTTCATTTAATTTCTATCCCACCCTTCCTCCCAAAGGACCCCTCCCTCAGTCCTTCAGAGAACAATTATGCTGATACTCACACTCTTTATGAGAAGAGGGTAGCGAGTGATTCTTTGCATAGGTTTCAGCAGGAAGCTGGAGAGTGGCATTCCTTTACAGCGAGGATCCGAAGCCAGTTTCTACAAGGTAAACCGGTATTTTTGAGAGACTGCATTATTGCTACTGATCAACATTGACAGAGGGCTTTAAAATGTGCAAACAGTTGTACAAGCTTCAGTTTGTTATCTTTTACAAAAGAGCAGCCCCTTGGGTGTCTGCTGTCTGGATGGAGAATATTAAGGGGGAGAGTGTGACCTATCTCAGGCTGCTCCGTCAGAAAAAGGAAAACCTCTGCTGCAGAGATAGAACAAGGCTCCATTCACTGCAGCATTTCCCAAGGGAAGCAAAACCCTTACATGAGTGGAGTTCTAGTAAAGAGGTCTTTCCACCCATGGAGGGGCAGCATTTTCTCCTGATCCCCCTTCCTCCCTCAAAAATCTGCTCTGCAGGGTTGGTGACCTCTCTGGTACAGCATTAGGGACAGGGGGCTGTGGGAGAAGGGGAGAGCTGCTCTCCTTTGTACTCCAGTGGGAGATTCTGCAAGATCCCCCCTCCTCCCAAGGAGCCTTTCCATTTGTGGAGACTCCTTGCAGCCACAGTCAGACCTATTCAAAGAACAAGGAGAGTTGAGGTTTGACAGCGTGGCAGAGAAACTGGCTGAGAGTCAAGTGAGCATGCAGCCAAGGGGCACTTTTATCTCAACGCCTGGGCAGATACTGGTGTGATATACTGTACAAAGGAAATGTTTGTGGGGAGGAAGAGCCCGTTCCCAAGGTTAACCCCTGATTTGGTAGATGTGGCGACTGGAGAGCTCGTGTTACATCTGCCACACCCTCATGGAGAGAAAAGAGACACGATTGAATTAGGAAGCTACTGCGTAGTATACTGTACTTTCATAAATTCTTTGAACTCTGGTTCTTCATCCGTTTTCTGCTGCAGCAGGGCAGCCCCGTTAAGCTGGCAGCTGCAAAACCGGATATAGGCTTGCATTTGAGACAGTTCAGCAGCCAGAATGTCACCAATCATCTGCACAGGCATTTTTTCACCCCCCATCTTCTTACGCACACGCAGGGCTCTGGAAGAAAATAAAACGACAGGGAAGCAGTTTGAATCCGGAGCTTTCAACAGGAAGAAGCTAAGGAGGGGCTCACCAGTTACTGTCACAGAGAGATCCCATGTAGCAGGGTCAACTCTGTTGAGAATATGAAGCAAGTGGATCTTGCTATCTCACCCAGGAGCTCATTCAGAACCTGGAGATCACATGGTCACGACCTAAATTACTGTCTGACAATGAACCATCAAAGGAAGGCTGGACATATCCAAGAACACAGGAACTGCTAACCCAATTCCTATTTGGTTGTGGCATTTATAGACTTATACACCTAGCAAGACAATCCACTGTCACAGTGTAAACAAGCATTTTAAAAAGGCCTTTTCAAAAGCCCAGATTTCTGCTTTCCCTGCAAGGTAAAGGTAAAGGGACGCCTGACCGTTAGGTCCAGTCGTGGATGACTCTAGGGTTGTGGCACTCATCTCGCTTTACTGGCCGAGGGAGCCGGCGTACAGCTTCCGGGTCATGTGGCCATGTTAAAGTTTGTTGGGTCGTATATCTTTTGACCCACTGAGTCTGCTGCAATGGCCCTGCAATAAATTTGATTTATTGCCACTTCGACAATCTCCCAATGGCGCCCACACGCTTCCACTCCACGCGCTGCCACTCTCTCCAGTTGCCGGGTAATAGCATAGTTCACACGCAGCATAAAATGGCTTGTCTGTGTGGACGTGGTGTCCTCAATAACTCAGCTTGACACCAGTGCTTCTAATCTAAAACTCTTTATTTAGAAGCATTCAAAACAGAAAAGAAAAACCTACAGAATCTAGCTGCATGTTCGCAGCTTTCTGCCTCTTAACAAAAAACTAAACGACCTTGCTAACGCTCTCAGACAGACTGCTCTCCAGAGAGAGCTCAGCCCCCACAGAGCACAGATCAAAGGAAAACAACCAAGGATCATGTGGGCAGTGCACCCAGTTGATAAGAACGCTCCTGGAGTGTTAACTCCTGACAGTCCAGAACCACAACAGGCCAGCATGACTAAGCCACTTCTGGTGAACCAGAGCAGCGCACGGAAATGCCGTTTACCTTCCCGCAGGAGCGGTACCTATTTATCTACTTGCACTTTTTGGCGTGCTTTTGAACTGCTAGGTTGGCAGGAGCAGGGACCAAGCAAGGGGAGCTCACCCCGTCATTGCGGGGATTCAATGCACATGTGCTTAATTTATTTGCTTCTGGTACTTCATTTCTTCAGGGATGCTTTTTACTCTTCTCAATCAAGGTTGCATTTAGTGAATTTGAAATCACATCACATTAAGACTACAAATTGAACAAAAAGCTTCCCAAACAGAAACACTTGCATAAAACTGAGGAGCAGAGACACTTTCATTTTTTTCAGAGAAAACATTAAAAATTACAGCTAAGATGCTTCTGAGAGGTCCGAAATACTTTTGATGTCTCCAGAGAGCACTTTTCTTTCGGCTCAATTGTAGAAGACATGTTTTACATGCCGGGGTCCCAGGTTCAATCCCCAGCACCTTTGAATTCTCAAGTCGCAGGGTTGGAAAATGCTTCTGAGACCCCATAGAGGACAGTGCAGGCAACATATTTGTCCATCTCCCTAGTCCTTCTAAATGGTTCTAAGAAAAAAATATCAAGGCCACAGTGCTAGACATGTCTACACAGACGTAAGTCCCACTGAGTTCAGTAATGCTTATTCCCATGTAAGTGGGTGTAGACTGTAGCCTTGATGGTTATTTCCTGTTTATTTAGACTGAAACAGCTAAAACCACAAAAATGAATAAAGGAGTAGTAGCACTTACTTCAGTAACTTTGTATTAGACATGATGAGCTCCTTCCAATTAACAAAAATTAATCCCATTTCTGCTTCTGAAAGACAGCCTGCTCCAGTCATTTGTTTCTGGAAAACCTACATTCAGAAAGATACAAGGAGGGAAAATGAATTTTAAATACAGCATAATGTTCCCCTCTCAAATTAAGAACTGTTTGATAACTCACATTAGTCACAAAACTTCAGTATTCCTTTGTTCCTAACATTATTGCTTCTTTGCTGCCAGATATTTCTTCCAAAACACTTAGGCTAATTGAGGCGATCAGAAAATAAGAGCAGGATCAAAAGGTTTCCACAGATCAAGTCTGCTATGGGTGATCTCCTTAGAGAGCACAAGATATCTAAAGATCCCAGTAACTCATGTTGCCAACATTTATTAAGCAGTGTCCATGAGTCCCAATGGTACTTTTCTTGTGATGGATCCCTGAATTGAGATCCTGTCTCAGGGACTGCCTGACATTCTTTGAGCATCAGGGGAAATAGAAACAAAAACTGCAGCTGAAGGCCTGTTGTAGGAAGGTGCAGTCTGTGAACTTGTGTAAAGCTTTTGCACAGCTTTCATTTGAGAAAAAAGGTCTTAATGGTCTTCTAATAAGGGATTCAAGGTCTAAACCACTGAGCCTCTTGGGCTTGCCAATCAGAAGGTCGGTGGTTCGAATCCCCGCGACGGGGTGAGCTCCCATTGCTTGGTCCCTGCTCCTGCCAACCTAGAAGTTCGAAAACACGCCAAAAAGTGCAAATAGATGAACAGGTACCACTCCGGCGGGAAGGTAAACGGCGTTTCCGTGCACTGCTCTGGTTCACCATAAGTGGCTTAGTCATGCTGGCCACATGACCCGGAAAAACTGACTGCGGACAAACACCAGCTCCCTCAGCCTGTAAAGCGAGATGAGCGCTGCAACCCCAGAGTTGTCTGCAACTGGACTTAACTGTCAGGGGTCCTTTATCTTTACCTTTAATAAGGGATTCAAGGCAATACTTTTATCACTACCTTTTGTGTTCAGGCAAATCTCACCTCTAAGACAAGCTGAAGGTCTTCCATGTATTTTTCTTCGGTCTGGATCAGCTCATGTATGTAGCCCTGCCTCTTCCTTTCCATGGGCTGCATTGTGTCAAGACTCTGGAGATCTGCACACCCTGGGGGAGGAAACAGTCTGAGTCACTTTGAGCCCAAGTGCCAACTTAATACCAAGCAAAAAATAGACAGGGAACGGTCTCAGGGGCATAAATCTTTTGATAAACGTGAAGAAGAAAACTGGCTCTGAAATAGCTGGGTAGGAACCCCAACACTGCACAGTCCGTGGCTTGTGGCAGAGTTCCTCCATGAGCAGCCTGTGGGCCTCTCACCAGCCCTGGGACAGGAGAGCGGGCAACGCATCTGCGTCCTGGGCAGAAGAAGCATGGAATGCAGCACTGCTCTTGACACAGCAAAGGCCTGGAGAAGTGCTTCCAGGAGCCTTCATGTGGTGATGCGAACGTTAGAATCTGTTCGGTGAGACATGGCAGAAGAGGATGACTTGCCCCTCTCCTTCCTACACAGTAGGGCTGGGCCTATATCAATATATCAACATATTATCTTATATTAAGAGCAAATTGTGATAACCATTTTTTAAAAAATAACCTGGCAATCTATTGTGAATCGTGTGTGTGCTTGTGTGTGATAGTCAAAAAGCATTTTGTTGCAAAAATTGGGAAGCTGATGCTTCTTCCTGTCCTGTGCAGCTGTTGCAATTTGTGAACTCTGCCTCAGCTGCTCTTCTGTGCAAAAATCGCTCTTTGAGAAATCATGTGTGCGCTGCAGGGTAATTCTCTGCCTTAGTTCTCTGTCTCCCTTGCCTGCCTCCTCAGACACAAATCGTCCTTGGAGATACAGTGGCACCTCAGATTACAAACTTAATCCGTTCCGGAAGTCCGTTCTTAAACCGAATCCATTCTTAAACGGAAGCGCGCTTTCCCTAATGAGGCCTCCCGCTACCGGTGCCCTTCCACCGTTCGGATTCCGTTTGTAGACTGAGGTAAAGTTCGCAAACTGGGACACTACTTTTGGTTTTGCGGAGTTCTTATACCAAATAGTTTGTAAACTGGACTGTTCTTAAACCGAGGTACCACTGTGTTGTGTGTGCGTGCGCAGCCTAACTCTTCCCGAGGGCTCTGTCTCCTGACAGGCGGAGCTGAGCAGCCTGCAAGCCGGAAGTTCCCTCTCTCAGAGGCTCTTGCTGAAAGGCAGGCACCAGGCTGGCAGGTGGCTTCGGGAGAAGCATGGCTTCTGGAATCTGGAGCCCCTTTTCTCCTCCTGTTCTCACATAAAAATATCAACTGGGGTAATAATAATAATAATAACAACAACATATTACTTACACCCCACCCATCTGTCTGGGTTTCCCCAGCCAACAGGAGATTAAAAATACAGTAAAACATCAGTCATTAAAAAACTTCCCTAGCTCCAAAATTGCATTTAATATATAGTCCTCAACATATCACATATTAAACTGATAAGAACAGATCCTACACATGATCTTAGCCAAAAGGCCGAGAGGCGAAAAGGAAAAAGACGCTGCTCTAACATAAGAGCTACTTCCCCCTTCCCCCTGCTGGGCTTGTTGATTGTGGGTGTGCAATTGTCTGCCTGTCCCTCCCTCCCCCCCCTCCCCCCCCCTGTGTTTGTGTGCACACGTTTTTGTGAAGGAGCAGAATACATTGGTTTTTTTAATAAAAAAATTAACCCAGCCTCTCTCTGCTGGCAGGCGGCAGTTCCTATTACCTTTAAAGTAGGTTTCTAGCCTGACATCATGGCCATGGCAGTCAAGCTGTGCTGCCCTCCGGGGCAGTGTAGCTGTCTGGGCAGGGGGAAGCCAGTGAAATGGAGGTAAAAATGAGGTAAAATTCCTGGCGGTGCCGCTTAAGCCTGTACCTGCCAGCTTGAAAGGCAGAAGGGGTGCCACCTGGGAAGGGTGTCCCTGCCATGGACGAACCTCCACCTCCGGCATGAGCTATGCTCAGTTCCTGAAGAAGTTGGAACATGGGCTTTAATTAAGGGGCACTCCTGAAACGGCATATGATAATGGGCTGCAATTAATCAGCTGCCAAAAGGACTGGACTTGAGCTGTGAAGGTGGTTGAATGACTTTTTACAAGCAGGAAAATCCTTGCAGCAGCCAGAACGGGAGGGGAAGGCAAGGCAATGTCTGTTATGATGATTCCTAAATGGTCTTTTTCTTTCTTGACCTCCCCTGCTCCCCTGTTCTTCCTCTGCTGCTGCCGCCACCAGCCTCTGCCTCTCGGCAGCACCCTGGGTAGGCAGGGGGACGAGAGGGGCTGGGGGGAGAGAGAAGCCCCCTCTGCCGTGTGCGCCTGCATGCACGCACACACGCACTCTGGCCCACCTGGAGGTATGTGGTGTGCTGAACCGGCTTATGCTTGAGTCAATAAATTTTCCCAGTTTTCTGTGGCTTATATTCGAGTCAGCTTATACTTGGGTATATACGGTACCTTCTCCTTCCAACCGAGGTTGAAATAGACAATATTGAAATTATCTTTGGACTGGAGTGGACAAGAGACTAATTTGATAAAATGAAGGACTGCTAATTATATCTAGCAGGAGTTTATGTGACTTTGTTCTCTAACTGGGGGCTAAAGAGCAGCCATCTGTTGGGGAGTTATTTAGAGCCCAGTAAGACCTTGAGCAGAGGAATGTGAATGGACAAAGGGTGAGAGCAATGAATCATCTTTACACACCAGGTTCAAGATCAGAATGCTGGAAGGACTACGCATGTTTGGAAAAAACAATGGCGCTGATTGCAAGGTTACAAATCCGCTGGCTATGAAAATGGATTAAAACTAGTAGAAGGTTGAGAAGGTGATTAAAGAAGAAGAATGAAGCGGTAACATCAGGAATGTATTGGACATATGCTTGCAACAGGAGCCGGAAACCTAATTATTTTTTGAAAAATATATTAAATTTAAATAATTCGGATGGATTTGTTAAAATTTGAAAACTAATAAAAATTAGTATTACAAAAATTTTTTTAAAGTAGCTCTCCGCCTCCTCCGCTACCTCCCCTGTGCCTAGGAAACTGCAGAGAAACATGCTCTGTAGTTGCTTCAAATTGGAAGGAAAAAGAATGCTGCTTTGCCTACTTCCCTCTTTTGCGTTTGTGTCTCTTTGTGCAATTGTCTGTGTGTCTCCCTCATTAGCTTCCTCCTTTTCTCCTCCAGACCCTAGAACTCCTCTCAATTCTCCCTTGCTCATTTGCTTTCTCACACACTTCTTATTAGTAATAACTAATCTATTAACATTAATATATTCTCTGGAAATCTGTAATGTTACAGATGAAGAACACTATCGTTGAGTAAATCTTCATATAATTAAATGCATCAAATTTTCCTTGCAAAAATATATTTTTTTGTTTAGTATTTTTTAATTTTGTAAAATTCAATCCATTCTTTCTGTTTTGGCTTGGCTTATATAAGAAATGCAAATTCCCCTGGCACTAAAAATATAAATTGTGTTTAGCAATTTTTTGTTCTGTTAAAATTCATCCATTCCATTCTTTCTATTTTGGCCTGGTTTAGAAAAGAAAATTAACAAACAATCTAATAACTGGTGTTGTGGGGTGCACACGTCCAACTAAGACTCAATAGTGATATATATTTGAATACAGTGGTACCTTGGGTTAAGTACTTAATTCGTTCCGGAGGTCCGTTCTTAACCTGAAACTGTTCTTAAACTGAAGCATCACTTTAGCTAATGGGGCCTCCCGCTGCCGCCGCGCCGCCAGACCACGATTTCTGTTCTCATCCTGAAGCAATGTTCTTAACGTGAAGCACTATTTCTGGGTTAGAGGAGTCTGTAACCTGAAGCATCTGTAAACTGAAGTGTATGTAACCTGAGGTACAACTGGATCTAAAAGTGTGACAGTGATTGTGAACTGGCTTTTTTCTTGTTTAGTAGTGTAATTATTTTTTTTAGGAAACAATCTCCCTCCTTACCTTTGATATCTAGGCTACAGAATTACTTCTATACCTTTAATTTTAGAGAAAATGTGCTAATTTAAACATTATCCGTACAGTAGCACTATAACATAACCATTTTAACAATATGTTAAAGGTAAGTAAAAATTTATCCATTTTAGAGTAAGACCCATAAGTAGTGGCAGTTTTCCGTGGCATTATTACCACAGTCACCTCTACATAGTTCCAGCCTTATTTCAGACATTGTGATATATCCAAATATCATGATGTTTAGCTGGTGATATATCGTGACATTGAAAACCAGATATTGCCCAGCCCTGTTACACAGAACATTTATTTACCATTGGCGTAAGGTTGCCCAATGTCGTCTGGGTGGCACACAAACATAAAACCATAGATTACAATGAAAATAACAATATCACAAAACAACAAGATTACACAGCACATTAAACGGTAGTTCAAACTATTTATCACCACAGGTGCCCTCACAGAGAAGGCCCCCTTCATGGCAGCCACACTTGGCAGTGGCTCAAAGAAGATCTCAAGGTAGGGATCTTGGGGGAGAAGGCGATCTGGTCTCAAGCCATTTGAGACTTCACAGCCAGGCTTGGGCTTGGGCTGGACTGGAAACCAGGGAATCCCACAAAGCCCTCTTGCTGCCCTAATCCAGCCAAACTTTTTGGAACCATTTTCAGAGGCCCATTGCAATAAACATGCGAGGTTACCTCAGCCTGGGCAATGGAGGGCAAGCTGTCTCCATCCAGGTTTGGCCACAGCCCAAGGTGATAGCTGGTGGTCAGTTGGCCTCTAATGACCATATTGGCTCCGTAAGAACCTCCACGCTGCAAACCTGAGCTGGGGGGGAATGCAAACCCCCTCTAAAACAAGTTGAATACCTTTCAACTTTTCCCAGTATAATTGCTACTAGAAACATTTTCCATTTCTGTTTCAAAGGATAGTGGAACCAAATTGTAGGGGAATCATCAGACTTTCCATGACCCTGTAAGGTATCTCTTCCATAACCAATTAAATTAAACCCACTGGTGCATGAAGAAATGGGGCCTTCAGAGTTGTTTTGTTGAAAGAGTTGGTATTTTTGGGTGCAATCCTAGCTCCACTCCCCTGGGAGTAGGCACCACTAAATTCAAGAGGGCTTGCATGGTTAGAATTGAGCCATCAGTCGCTGAGTGCACATTTGAGCACACTGCTGTCCTGACAACAGGTCATGCTGGCTGGGCCGGATGGGAGCTGGAAGAAACCCCCTGGACTCTCCTGGCAGAGACGGCTCACCCTCTCTAGAGACACAACTCGGTCTGACCCTCCCAGTTGGACCACTGAGCCACTCTAGCACAATAGCTCTCCATGCCCAGAGATAAATTTAATTAGGCTAACCGTAATGGAAAAGAAATCATACACAAGCATATAACTTTGTGTGTCTCTTTAATAAAGTATTTTTGCATAGTTATTTCCAGTTTTCAAAAAAACAAATAACCATTATCTCATACACAGCATATGCTGTGTTTGCATGGTGAGACACTAAACATTATTTCAAATACTATAGAACCCAAGAAGAAAAAAGTTATTAAGACAGCATACAACACTATAATATGTAAGCATTTAAGATAGCTAAAAAAAGGAACACAACGCTATTTATGTGTCCTTAGACTTAAGTCTCGTCGAGTTTAGAGGATCTTGCTCTCAGGTGTGTAAAGAATTGCAGTCAAAATGCACCTTTAACTGGAAGCAAACCCAACTGATCTTGACGGGGCTCATCCAAGAGGACACATGTGCAAGATTGCACTGTAAAGCAGCAACATGTTGTGGCAGCCCAAAATACCACTACAAATCATACGTCTGTCAGCATTCTTGTAACAGGCTGATTGACATCAGTTTATGGTTGGATTGCATAGAAGGAGCACAAAGCCTCATATCCTGGTATATACTGTTAAGAACAAATCACAATTTGATGGTGTGGTTCATTCATTTTATGTTGAACTATTAAAAAAAATATGGTAGTTTTCTAGCTGCTTAGATGCCCATCCAAAATATCCACAAAATCATTAACAATCTTTTGAGTTCTCCAGAACTCTTAATTAGGCTGGATTGTAATTTCTAGGTTTAGTCAAGAACCCTCAATTCCTAATTCCCCCCCATTTGTGAGATCTTTATGGGCATCCTATTCTTTGGCTAATTCTCCTCTCGTTCTCACCCCACCGCACCTAAAAAGCATGCTACCAAAACCTGCCTCAGAGGGAGATTTTGGGAGTGCAAGGAGGCAAGGCGAGGAGGGAAAGCTTATTCTGTCGCACAAGCAGGTAGACATAACAGTAACAGGTACCCATAAGAAATCTGCAAGAACAAAGCCATTCGTCTTTAAAGCGAAAGACCTACAGTTCAGAGAGCCCAATGGATGCACACCTAAAAGCTTAGTCTGTCTGCCAGAATGTTTGGCTTTTGGTTTGAAGAGCAGAGGCATCCAATACCTAGAAACTTTTGGAACTGAGATGCCTTTGTAAATAGGCAATTTGCCTGATATGCCTGATATGCCTTTGTAAATAGGCAATTGTTAAGCTACTGCTCTCTGGGGTGCAGGAGTTTAAAAACTCTACTCAATACAGTATATGAATTTAAAAGCTTTATGATTTTCGCTTTTCTTCTAACAGTTGGCATGAAGAGGTTCTTTAATCTCGCCCTGCAATTCAGGACTTTTCAAAGATAATTCATCCAGCAACTAAATTGGTTTGATCATCAGTTTCTGAATGATTAGCCAACAAATAAAAAACAAAAAACAAAACCCTTTCACAAGTTACTGGAAACTCAGATTTTGTCTGAACCCTTCTATGTGGCTAGGTTCAGGTTAGCAAAAATGGCAACAGCCGTGTTTGAGGTCTGCCCAAGGGCTTGATGAACTTTGTGATTGAGATGGTATAAACAGAGAGCTCCAGGCCCTGTCAAGTCGCCATGTGGGGCTGGAGAGCTGGACTAGAAACATTTCCAGAAGAGCCCATCAGGGATCTTTTGGCTGAAAGTTGCTAAGCCGCAATCACAATTTGTGAGAAGAGGACGCAATACTGCACAATTAGCATTTTTATTGATGTAGCATCAAAACATTTGCTAAATGTCCACTATCAAGCAGAAAGACGGGATGGGGAACCAGCTGAACACTGAGCCACTTGCAGCGATCAATATTGATAAGTTGATTCTTTGAGATACGATCACAGGAAAACACAAGTAAGAGAAAACCCATTCATAATTTATTGAGGCACATAACTTTCCTGTATTGCACATAAAACCCTCCTTACAATCTGTTACTTGATAAAAGTATACACAGGAATCTTTCCCCCCCTCTTTCTTTCTCTTTCTTTCTTTCTTTGATAAAAGTCTATTAAGAGTACATAACATTCATTTTATTTAGGTGAGAACCCTAAACAAACTTAAAAGGAACTCTTTTCCAAGTAACAGGATTACACTGTTAGAATGATGAACAAAATACTTCTGAGTTAATGAAATTAGCACTTTTTTATAGTACCACCTAAGTTTTGCATATCCAAACTGTAAACATTTCAGATTGCACACATCACAATTGTTGCTTGCACTCTCAAATTCTAAGAAATTGTCTTATCTCAATTAATTGCCTTACAAAATTGTCATCCTTTAAAAAAATACTAGCTTTCCCCAAGACATAATCTTAAAGAAGTTAAATTACTGAAGTGGTATGCATGACAGAAAATAACATATTTAAATCACTAAAGAATTACAACCAAAATACTACTCTGCCACATGTTAGCTTAATGATGCCTTAAAATGACCAATCTAAATGGAAATTCCCCTAAAACTGGGGATCCAATCACTTGCGGATATGTAGTAAATTTGGTGAATAGGGCCATTCTGTCAGACTGCCTCTATTCTAGATCTATCTTGTCATCCTATCCTCCCCTTCAAAGGGAGAGGCAGAAACAGTGAACTTCAACTGATATTAAACTGATGCAGGAATAATAATAATAATAATAATAATAATAATAATAATAATAATAATGCAAGCTCTCAATAGGAATCTCATTTTGACAGTGTCATTGACTAGGAAATTGCCAGAGGCCAATTGCAGATCTATAAAATATTCAGTATGGGACAACAATAATACCATGTTTTATTGTTACAGATAGTTAACTTTGGCATTAAGGGTAGCTATAGAATGTTAAAAGGAAATAGCTTGCTATTTCTCAGGGTTCCACTACACATCACATGTAAGTATGTGTCACTGAATCACAGAGACATTTTGTTTTTCTCCAGGAAGAACCGTTGCAAGTGGGCATGTTGGAGGGGAACCGTGGCACAGAGAGGTGCTCCGCTTATTCTCCCAACTGCTCCAGGCTCCTAATAATCTCCATGCTTCAAGCCACTCGCTGCCCTCAACCAGCTTTCAGATGGAAAACCTGGGCAAATAGCGTTGGTGCGGGGGTGTCCGGGGGTCTCTCCGTAGCCCGCCATGCTGCATGGGACTCTCTGCTAAGTAACGTGAAGTTGGGTTGGCAAGGGAAGAGGAGCAGCCGACAGAAAGGCCCTGGGGGTCCTGTCGTGCTCCTTCTGACATCCCTGGGAACACAATGGGGCCTAGCAAATTGCCCCCCACCCAGTAGCTGACTGGGCCCTCCCTCCCCTGCTGCTCCCCCCCCAGCACCACCCAAAGGACCAGCACTGATGCACCTGGCAAGGGATGAGCCAAGCCTAGGAGCTCTAAGCCCATCAGGCTGCTGCTAATGGTGTTGTCAGGAGCAGGGGGAGCAACAGAAGAGAGACCTTTCCCCACATCTCTTTTCACCCAGAATCTAAAATCAGACCACATAAAAAACAATGCCCACCAAAATAGGTGTGGCTCGGGTTTGCTCTCTACTTTAACACGTAATAAAATGGGCTGAGAGAGAGAGAGAGAAACTTTTCTCAAAATCCATATAAAGAAGCATGTGACAGACAAGTTGGTGTTTGAGTCAGACAAAAGAGTTTTAAGATCTGAAAGCCAGCAGATATAGTGGAAGTGTAAAGTGCATAAGAAGCACACCAAGTTTTATTCCACCTCTGTTCCTTTTCGGTTCAATAGCCCAGTCACTGTGTCCAGAATCATAGATGAAGTGCATGGTGAGAGATCAGCAAACCACAAATCAACAAAGGAAATACAAGGTGCAACATCCCAAGAGCTCAACTAAGCAGGTGAAACAGTACAATCAGTAGTAGGTCTTTGTGTGCCTAATGCTGCACCACATCAAGAGATACCTTGACAAGTGCACTAATTGTTCCTAAATAAAGGGAATAGAGAACACAAGATAGGACAGTGCAGAAAGCCACACAAAGACCCACTATCTAGTCAGTTTGCAGAAACTGTAACTGTACAATACAGAACAAAATTTGAAGTCTTGAGTGGATTTAATATTGAAGCGAAGCAAATCAATTGTTTCAGAGAGATCTGAGCAGGCTGTCCACCTGCCTCCATGCTATAGTCAAAGTTGGATAGTGGGTCTCTGAGGTGCTTTCACACTGGAAGACAACATGGGATCCTTAAAAAATAAAAAAGAAAAGAAAATTAGAGATAAATGACCACAACTAGATTTTCTGAGTGAAACCTGCAAGGGGCCAATCAGATGGCAGAGAAAGACCATTTCTTATTAACAAGTAATTATCATGCCTCATCGCTTTGTGATGTTTTCAATGAAAACTATATGGGTAAATAATGCACGGCTGATTTTTACTATCTGTCAAATACTAAATGGCTCAGCTATACAAGGCTGCCAACTGCTTAACTGGAGAATAAGGGAAGCAGGGAAATTTCTAAGATTTTCTAAAAGCTCAATGGGCTTTTGATAGTTGAAAAATGTTTATGGTGTTCCTCCAACAGAACAATACTCCCTAATTTCTAGAGAGTCTTGAGGCACCTGCACTGATTCATGGTACAAAGTGAAACAATCACAGATTTTCATCCGGCTCTTCATCCACGGTGGGAGCTGACTATCTCCTGCTTCCCCTCAAGTCTACTGCCTGCCAGATGTTTCCCAAGAAGCCTTAAATTATGCTGGGGAGGGGCCACCTATGCTCGTTCTTCTGCTACGTGCAAAGCTCTCCCTGACCTTGGAGACTACAGTAGGAAAGGCAAACACTATGGATGCATCTGCAGCCGCTGGCCCCTCCTTATCTGCTTCATGTGCTGAGTCTGCACTGCTTTCTGCATCTGGCTCTCCTTTCTCACTTAAGCCTGTTGCTTCTTCAACTTCCAATCCTTCTGCCCTCCTCCATCCTCTGATTTGTCCCACCACCACACCCCGGGCTCTGAGCCTTCCTCATAGGAGGCTTCCCCGGCTGGTGCCTCCCACCACTTCTCTTTGTCCAGCCAGTCCAGGAAGACAGGACAGAATCCCAGCAGAAGAGCTGAAAGCTGGCTCAAATTCTTCCCTCATGACGCACCTCCACAAAACCACTTGCAGTGTTGGGAACAAGGATCCATGCCCTAAGAGATACACAACTCCAGCATTGTTAACAAAAGTGATCGTCAAGACTGTAACAACTAACATGGGATCTCCCTGCTGAACACCATGAGGAAAGCCTTCCCTAATGTATTTCTCAAGAGATTACAGTCACTCCCTGACAGAGTCTATCCTGGGTCACAATGCAGCTTTAGAGCTGAGGTCAACGGCTGTCATGATTCTCTCACTGTGCCAGCTGCAGGAGAAATGCCGAGAACAGGGGTGCCCCTTGCACACTGCCTTCATAGACCTGACCTCATCAGCCGAAAAGGAGTCTTGACACGGCTCCCCAAGGTAGGATGTCTGCCTAAGCTTCCCAAAAAGATTGCACCCTTCCGTGAGAACATGTACATGACTGTCCAGCAAAACAGCTCATCCTTGGATGCCTTCCTTATAAAGAACGGTAATAAAGAGTCATGGACAACTTACAACTGCTAGGAGCAACGCCTCAATACCTTCCACATGCATTGCCTCAGGAAGATTTTGGTCATCACATGGCAGGACAGGCCTCAAGCAAAAATGTGCTCTCCCAAAGCCCACATTCCCAACATGTTCACACTTCTGTCTCAATGACATCTACACTGGCTTGATCATGTCCACAGAATGGAAGATGGCAAGATCCCCAAGGACCTTGGAGGGGAGATGGCTTCAGACACCAGACCTGCTGACAGACCAACTCTGTGTTACAAAAATGTCTGCAAACATGGCATGAAGGTTGGCAAAAATATGTGAATCCCTGGCAGATGATCACAGTGCCTGGAAATACAGTCTGGTTGTGTATCTGGTTGTGATATAATGCTTGTATGATATGCTATTACTGATATGCTACTTCTACTGCTACTACTACTAATACTTCTCCAGTTCCTATATTGTGCAGAACAGTGGTCCTGATAAAATAGCCCTCACCTGCACAGCAGTGATTGGGTATTAAAGGAACAAAACGAACCTTCAAGGATTCAGATAGATATCCAGCCCTTCTAATGTGTTTACATCACTTAGTATTCACAGGAGTTAAAATCCCACAATCTACAATCGAACAATAATATAAAAAACAAGCATTACAAAAATTGAAACAGAAGACAAAAACACTGAATAGGATTCACCATGTGAAATATAACCTGCCTGGCAAAATGAAAGCAACCAAAGGTTGAGAAGCACATGGCCAGTATTCAACCAAGGGTAAGGACTTCTCCCGCTTCCCTCACTGTGTGTGCCCAGTGCCCCCCTCATATCTGCTCCAGAGAACTGATTTAGGGGGCACATGGGCAGGGGGGAGGAAAACTTTCCATTGCACAAGCAGAAATCCTTGCACTGACATAATGTTCATTCAGCGCCATGTTGGATTCCACCCACAAACTCCTGAGTTTGCTAGGAGAGAGACAAGTCGGACCTGCTCCAGGACAGGGCTTCTCCCTCCAGTGGTGGGGCAAAGGAAACACTGTCAGTTACCCAGACTGCCTTCCTCATGGCACCACCAGAGAAACAAGCATGGTACCCACATGTAATGACATAGGTGTCATCAGGTGCACATTGTTCTGTACCAATGACCATCTGGACTTGCTCCTCTGGGTTAGCCTGCCCTGGCAGACATTCCCCAGTCTGCAAAATTCACTCTTTGCCTTTTTATTTTTCCTTGTTGCGCGTTGCCAGATATGCCAATCATCATGGCTACGGTCTGTTTCATCCTCCTCCTCCAAATCATCTGAACTGTCTTCACTCATTCTATCTTCAAACTCTAGCTGCTTCAGTAGTTGCCCTGCGTCAGATGGTATGGCGGCTGTGAATGCCTTGTTCTCAGGGATGACTATTCATTTGAACGGGTAGCCCCAGCACTATCAAAGGCCTCCTTCATGCAGCTTGGAAGCATAATCTTTAAGATCCTCCCTTTTCTGCAAAATTTCTAGGCAGAGATAATTTAAGACACAAAAATTTTGGCCTCTGATGGTAAGATCTGGTAGGTCTTGCTTTAGAGATTCCGCTCCAATTTTGTGTAGGGTTTCATTCTCAAGTCTTTTCTTCTCCCAAAGATATCCCACAAGGCAGTGGGGGGGGGCTGATCAATGCATACCAGTATTTTTAAGACAACTCAGTTCTAATACATCTTTTTTCTCTTTTCTACGTGGAGGTGACCTCAAGATAATGGTTTCCTATCTCTCAATGCAGAAAGTTGTTGAAATACCATTGTTAGTTAGAAGATTATGGGACAGAGAAGGAAGTAGAGGGCATACTGAGCAAAGACCACAGCCCAGGGCTCTGGACTCAGGAAGCTAAGAAACAGATTCAGGAAACAAGTTCCACAGGTCTCCCAAGGCTAGATAGAAAGTCAAATAAAAACTCTCATAAAATGATATTGGCAATTCTAATCTGCCTACTGGAGAATGTTGGAGGGAAAGACCACTTCAGGATACATTCCTCTAGTGCAGGAGAAACATTTATAGACCTTAGTTGTGCGGGTATAGCCACACTTTGCCCTTCATTCACCATATGCTCGTTTGGGTTTTTTTCACTTCTCTCAAAATGCACACTCAGCACAGGGCACCCCCCAGAGTGTTACTATTTTGAGGTGGGATTAAGTCACACACTGAAAAATTAAGTTGTGCAATTATAGTTGATTGGGAGCTCCTCCACGACAAACTCACTTCCCCAAAGGGCCAGATTTCTGCATAAGGAAAGTGACATAGAGGCTAGGGAAACCGAGCCAGATTTATAAATATTATTAGTATAGTGGTACCTCAGTTTTTGAACAGCTTAGTTCTCGAACCACTTGGAACCTGAACACTTCAAACCCGGAAATGATTTGAGTGCACACTTCCATTCTGAGCGAGCAGCTTGGCCCCAGCAGCGGCTGCCGCCATTTCCTTCCCTTCCCTTTTGTCTGCTGGGAAGACCTCTTTCCTCCATACAAAGTAGAGTTGGGCGGCACCTCGGAATGTAAGTGACTCCGGAGTAGGGAGACTTGGAAGTTGGCGACTCTCCCCAGCGAGCAGAAAGGTGGTGTTTGGGGGGGGGGATGTGCTGGGGGAAGTATGCTGGGCAGGTTGACCTTCCCAGCCCCTCACCTTCCCTCCGTCCCCCTGGTCCAGGCGGGGATCAGGGTGCTCGCACTGCGCGCAGGCTCCAGCCCACCCGGCTTAGCATCCAGTGGCTAGGAGCGCAGCCGGGAGCAGCTGCCGCCTCCTCTTGACGCTCCGGTGCTGCTGCCGCGTCCTGGTGCCGCCATGCCAGGGACGTGCAGGCAGCACCGTCCCGACCGGCCCGTGGCTGCCGCTTCGTCATGCCCCAAGTGGAGACAGAATCCCTGGGACTCACCCAGGCGAATGGGGAGTGTGGGCAGATGCTTTAGGAGGGGAGAGGGCTGGCTTGGGCTGGGGGAGAGAACTTTTGCCTCCCATTCCTCCCCCCTACTTAAACTCCCCTCTCCCACATCCAGTTAAACACCTCCTTTCCCACACGCACCCCAAGCGCGGTCCTTGTCCCTCTAATTTGTGTTCTCCCCCCCCCCATTAAACTCCCCCCTCCAATGGCAATGGGTAGATCATTGCCAGTTTTTGATACTGGGTAGTAGATTGCAGCCTGGGTTATTGCTTTCATTTTATGGATCAATGGTCTCATTAGTAAAATTCATGTTGAACTGCTGTTTTAGGGGTTGTTTTTAATTGTCTGGAACAGATTAATCCATGTTGCATTACTTTCTATGGGAAAGTGTGCCTTGGTTTTAGAATGCTTTGGTTTTGGAACAGACTTCTGGAATGGATTAAGTTTGAGAACCAAGGTACCACTGTACTACTACTACTACATGGAAATGCACTGGAAAGTGTGGGACAACTGTTGCTTTGATGCAATGTCATCTATTTCTCCTGTAAACAAATAAGAATGAATGCTCATTAAATAAGCCAATGCCGTCTAATCAGGATGAATACAGTGATTGACAGGAAGTGGCATAAAAAGCAGTCATAACTGCCAGAAGGTAATGAGGAGCATTTGAAAGACTGAGAATCCAAAGTATAACTGAACCTTCCTTACTTTCATATTTACTGTCTCAAAAATTGCAGCTGAGTATCCTCTGGGGTTAATATTCCAACTATTCCAAAGCAGCTTGCTTTCCAACGCCCGACTGGTAACTGGTAAAAGGGCAACCTGTGAAGTTTTATAACTAATTTCAAATCGAAGAAAAAGGAAGGAGGCAGTAATCTACATCAAGCTACAACCTGAAAAGTCTGAGTAGGATCCTTTGTGCAAATGAAGAGCACAGCATTGCTTGGAAGGAAAGAGGATGAGGTGACGCTTCACCATCTGAGAGGATCTAGTCCTACACCAACGCTAGAATGGAGCGAGTGAAAGAGCTCAAAAATTGCCCAGAAAGGAACAAGTCCAGCCGTGGCAGCTGAACACACAAGAAAAAGGCAAACATGTGCATCTACCTGTGGATCTGAATGAAGTGACTGAAGGATGTTCCTGGTGAACTAGAACTCTCTGGTAATAACGATGATAATAATGATCCTGAACTACAAGCATGTGAGCTGAGAAAACAAATGAATTGATGCATTAAACAAATTTCACTTACATTGCTGACTTGGGTCACAGTCTGTGGTCATTTTAACATAATTTGAGGGAAAGAGGCCTGAAGAGCCGTTGATCTCTCCTTGCCACCAATCTGCATCTTCTTTATTCAGTACGTTGATAAGCTGCCCCTTGGAGAAACTGAGCTCGTCTTCATTGTTTGCCCTGTAGTCATACATTGCTATCACTTGACACACTAGAAGAAATGGAAACCCACAAGACCAGCTGTGAATCAGCAGAGATACCAAACATTATTTCAGAATTCCAGGCCCTTTCCAAAGCAGAGCGAAAGTACCGTACTTTTCTGTGTATAAGACTAGACCCCCCCCCAAAATGTTAAAAATTGGACGTCTTATACACAGATAGTGCATATGTGGGACGCCGGATTTGTTGCTGCCTCAAGCTGGAGATTGTAATCGGCTATTGGTGGCTGCGGCAAGGACTGGTGTTTATTGGCTGTTACCGTGGCAATTGGGCAGCCGATTGGTTGCGTTTGGGACGCATGCAAGCGTGAGCGTAGGTTCAGTGGGTGAGTGATCTTTGGCAATTCCCCCTAATAAAAGCTCAACAACACTGGGCAATCCTCCCCAGAGTCCCCCAAAATTTCTTATACAAAGGAGTGTGTTATACAAAGAAAAATACAGTACTTTTATTTCTCCTGCTAGAGCACCAGGGCACCCACCTAGTGCCATAACCAGCTGGCTTCATATCAATGGCTGAAGGGAGGTAACAGGGGGATGATTTGGTAACAGAGGAAGGTTGCCCACTTGTCATTTCATACCTATTTTTTAGGCCCAGGAGAGCTAAGCACTCCATCACTGAAGAAAAATAATTCTGCGTCCCAGCTACATTTTAGAAATGAAAGAAGAACAACCTCAGGGACTGCAGCAGATTGCTTCTCTGTGTACCCATGTTATATTGGTCTAGAAATCTCCCTTCTCCTCTTTCAGAAGCTAGTAAAAACTGTACTCCTTTCAAGTGTTCCAGAAGTGATTAGGCAAGAATACATCAGAAAGAAGCAATGAGAAAGGGACTGCAGGGGACCCAAAAAGACTCAAGTCTCCACATTTGGTTGCAGAGTACTTCCCAGCTGTTTCTTTTCAGTGGTTTTCAATACTGTTGACCACAGTATCTTTCTGGGATGGCTTGGCAGGATGGGAGTTGGGAGACTAAATTTGCAGTAGTTTCACTCCTACCTGCAGGGCCACATCCTTCCAGAACGTAGTTTAGGGGATAGATCATTGGCCCCATGGCTTTTAAGCTGTAGGGTTCTGAAGGATGCCATCCTGTCCCTCAATTAACATCTATATCAAGTCACTGGGAGCTGTCATTTGGAGTTTTGGGGTAAAGTGCCAACAGGGTGCGGATGACGCCAAACTCTCTCCATTCCAAATGACTCAGGAAAGGCTGCTGAAGTGCTGGGCCAGGGCTGAATGAGCACCAAAAACGGAAGTCTGGGTTTAGGAGCTCACTGTCACTTGGCTCAGTGTGCTCAGAATTTCTCCCCATGGAAGCAGCTTCAATCACCTCAGCTATCCCCTGCACAGTCACTGGGGGTCATGGCAAAACCCAGCTGGAGGAAATGACTCCACAGAAACAATGGAGAAAGAAACAATTTAGTTCTCCCCTGCTACTTCCCCACTCAGAACTGCTGCACCATGAAGCCGTTTGCCTTTTACAAAAACAGCTACTGGGGCCAACACATGTAGCGTATTGTGTGGTTCACCCCTACATCTAAACAAAAGGGAAAGTAAGCTTTAGCCACCCACCTGGGTAAGTAGCTGGTGTATTCCTTTCACTGCTTGGACCCAACAGCTTCACATGGGTAGCAGGAAACCACCCTTTCTGCCTTTTTTTCCCTCTTGCCTGCAAGAAGAATGTTAAGCTTTTGTCAGCTAACAGGCAAACCACGTAAGGAAGAACCCAGGAGGCCAGCGATGGGGAACCTCCAACCTGAAGGCCTAATTGGGTCTGGCCAGGTCCTAAATTGGCCCATGAGGCTGTTTTCCCCAAACAACACTTGCCTGCCTCACACCGGATATCAGGAAAGATGTCAGTTACAGGGCAGGTAAAGACACAGCTGTAAAGGAACAACTGTGAACATAAAAGTGCACTCAGAATTACTCCGTGGCAAGCAAAAGTTCTCTGTTTGCCTGCACAGTTTGGACTCAAATTGTGCCTGCAATATGACATTTTTTAAAATGCAGACCAGATTTCCTAGTGTGCAGGTGGAAGATGCCTACTTGCAGGTGTGCTTTGAATCTAAATCCAAGCTTCAATCAGTGCCGACCAGCGCTGACAGTGAGCCCATTTGAAGTTGTCACGGGTTCTCACAGTGGCCTTGCCCACCCGTCAAAGTGGCTGGATCCAGTTCCCCTTCCCTAGAGTAGACCACCTTGACCTCCTTCAAGGAAAGATGCAATACATATGCAATAAATAAGTTAAAGTAGTCCTATGAAGAAGTTTCTTGGCTTCTTAAAGCTCAGAGGAAAGTAGCATCAGTTGTGAGTACTGTGAGTAAATCAGCTGAAATTAACTGCAGGTAAGTTATGTGATACTCTGGGTTTTCTAGCCTGAATGACATTAAAAGCTGCCTAGATTTTAATAAGAACACATCAAACTCTTTGCAAACTTATGAGAACATACTGAAGTTAAAAAATATGCAAGGTTAGGGATATGCAAATGTTACCACAGAAAATATTGACTTATTTATAACGTGGCATATATATGAGTCATTGTGGATAATTAATTACACAGTAGACATACACTATTACACATCCTCCCAACTCATTATTAACTCATCCAGCTGCTCAGGTCCACTCCCTGGCCCCAGAGGGCAACACCACCAGGGAGGACAGGAAATGCCACCTCAACAATCCTGCCACCATTAGGACATTTCTGTTCCTGCTACCAGACTATGATATCAGGGTTATAAGCGGGATATAAGTAGATGGAATAAACACAAAAAGTAACTAAAAGTGACCAATGTGTGTGGTAAGCACAGTTATGCCAAGCTAGTATATCTTAAGATAGCCAATTATCTTTCAGGATGAAAAGTGCTTTAAAAACAAAAACACGTGGCATGGCTTTTGTCTGTGTGTTTGTTTTCCCCTTGTTTTCAAAACACTTTAATTTCCAAATTTATTTTCAAAGTGTCAGTGCATCTTTGTTAAAAACACCTTTTTGCTTTTCATTCGTAGAAACCATACACTGTAGACAATACATGTTCCGCTCAGCTGGAAGTTTCAATTTTGTTGTTGTTTAGTTGTTTAGTCGTGTCCGACTCTTCGTGACCCCATGGACCAGAGCACGCCAGGCACTCCTGTCTTCCACTGCCTCCCGCAGTTTGGTCAAACTCATGCTGGTAGCTTCGAGAACAATATCCAACCATCTCGTCCTCTGTTGTCCCCTTCTCCTTGTGCCCTCCATCTTTCCCAACATCAGGGTCTTTTCTAGGGAGTCTTCTCTTCTCATGAGGTGGCCAAAGTACTGGAGTCTCAGCTTCCGGATCTGTCCTTCCAGTGAGCACTCAGGGCTGATTTCCTTAAGAATGGATAGGTTTGTTCTTCTCGCAGTCCATGGGACTCTCAAGAGTCTCCTCCAGCACCATAATTCAAAAGCATCAATTCTTCAGCGATCAGCCTTCTTTATGGTCCAGCTCTCACTTCCATACATCACTACTGGGAAATCCATAGCTTTTACTATACAGACCTTTGTTGGCAAGGTGATGTCTCTACTTTTTAAGATGCTGTCTAGGTTTGTCATTGCTTTTCTCCCAAGAAGCAGGCGTCTTTTAATTTCGTGGCTGCTGTCACCATCTGCAGTGATCATGGAGCCCAAGAAAGTAAAATCTCTCCCTGCCTCCATTTCTTCCCCTTCTATTTGCCAGGAGGTGATGGGACCAGTGGCCATGATCTTCGTTTTTTTGATGTTGAGCTTCAGACCATATTTTGCGCTCTCCTCTTTCACCCTCATTAAAAGGTTCTTTAATTCCTCCTCACTTTCTGCCATCAAGGTTGTGTCATCTGCATATCTGAGGTTGTTGATCTTTTTTCCGGCAATCTTAATTCTGGCTTGGGATTCATCCAGCCCAGCCTTTCGCATGATGAATTCTGCATATAAGTTAAATAAGCAGGGAGACAATATACAGCCTTGTCATACTCGTTTCCCAATTTTGAACCAATCAGTTGTTCCATATCCAGTTCTAACTGTAGCTTCTTGTCCCACATAGAAATTTCTCAGGAGACAGATGAGGTGATCAGGCACTCCCATTTCTTTAAGAACTTGCCATAGTTTGCAGTGGTCGACACAGCCAAAGGCTTTTGCATAGTCAATGAAGCAGAAGTAGATGTCTTTCTGGAACTCTCTAGCTTTCTCCATGATCCAGCGCATGTTTGCAATTTGGTCTCTGGTTCCTCTGCCTCTTCTAAATCCAGCTTGCACTTCTGGGAATTCTTGGTCCACATACTGCTTGAGCCTTCCTTGTAGAATTTTAAGCATAACCTTGCTAGCGTGTGAAATGAGTGCAATTGTGCGGTAGTTGGAGCATTCTTTGGCACTGCCCTTCTTTGGGATTGGGATGTAGACTGATCTTCTCCAATCCTCTGGCCACTGCTGAGTTTTCCAAACTTGCTGGCATATTGAGTGTAGCACCTTAACAGCATCATATTTTAAAATTTTAAATAGTTCAGCTGGAATACCATCACTTCCACTGGCCTTGTTATTAGCAGTGCTTTCTAAGGCCCATTTGACTTCACTCTCCAGGATGTCTGGCTCAAGGTCAGCAACCACACTACCTGGTATAATTCCTCTGTGTATTCTTGCCACCTCTTCTTCATGTCTTCTGCTTCTGTTAGGTCCTTACCACTTTTGTCCTTTAATATGGTAATCTTTGTACGAAATGTTCCTTTCATTTCTCCGATTTTCTTGAACAGATCTCTGGTTCTTCCCATTCGGTTGTTTTCCTCTATTTCTTTGTACTGCTCGTTTAAGAAGGCCTTCTTGTCTCTCCTTGCTATTTTTTGGAAATCTGCATTCAATTTCCTGTATCTTTCACTATCTCCCTCGCATTTTGCTTGCCTTCTCTTCCCCGCTATTTGTAAGGCCTCGTTGGACAGCCACTTTGCTTTTTTGCATTTCCTTTTCATTGGTATGGTTTTTGTTGCTGCCTCCTGTATAATGCTACAAGCCTCCATCCATAGTTCTTCAGGCACTCTGTCCACTAAATCTAAATCCTTAAACCTGTTTCTCACTTCCACTGTGTATTCATAAGGGATTTGATTTAGATTGTATCTTACCGGCCCAGTGGTTTTTCCTACTTTCTTCAGTTTAAGCTTGAATTTTGCTATAAGAAGCTGATGATCTGAGCCACAGTCAGCTCCAGGTCTTGTTTTTGCTGACTGTATAGAGCTTCTCCATCTTTGGCTGCAGAGAATATAATCAATCTGATTTCGATGCTGCCTATCTGGTGATGTCCATGTGTAGAGTCGTCTCTTGTGTTGTTGGAAAAGCGTGTTTGTGATGACCAGCTTGTTCTCTTGACAGAACTCTATTAGCCTTTGCCCTGCTTCAATTTTAGTTTCAGTTTTAGAGTCATGGAATTGTAGAGTTGGAAGGGACCCTATGGACCGTCTAGTTCAACCCCCAGCAATGCAGGAATCTCAGCACTCCACCCCCCATCCAATCTGAAATCCTACTTAGCTTGGCAAATGTGCAAGAATTCCCCTTCCTTTTACCTGCAATTCTCCCTGCCACCATCCGCTAGAATTTTTCTTCAAAATAAGGATCAGCTGCCCTGGGGCAAGACTCAGCTGTTCTGTTCCAGACGCCGTATAGGCTGTCGTAACCTGAGCAATTTCTGAAAGAAGACAAGCATCAATGAAAAATTAAATTATTACAATGAGCTAACACACTCTAAAATTAGTAATACTCACCAGGTTTTTTATTTAATGTCCCTGTTTTGCTAGCAGTAGCAGAATTCTATGAGAAAATAAAATAAAAGAATCCACTTTAATTTGCAGCAGTAGCACAACCCACTCAACTTTCTTAGTGACAGCCTACTCAGCTTACATGCTCTTGCTTGGGGAAGGGGGTTAACAAATAAGTGAGTGTGTATGTGTTTCTTGCTGTTTTGCAAATAGTTTTAAGAAAGTCCTTCAGCAGCTCTTCTTTTCCTGACTCAGTGGTCCAGGGGCAGTAACTATTAGACTTGGTCGCAACTCTGCCCCACTGGGACATTCATAGTCCAGCATACTGAACATCTCTGCTGCAAGCAGTGATTGCCCTCTTCCCCGCCTCTCCCATGATCACTTGATCATCTGAGACATATGAAAAGGGAAAAGGAAAAGGTATTTTAGGATTAGGGCCTCTGAGTTCATCTTTGGATACCATACCTCTCCACACCCCAAAGAAAAAGAAAAGCCTGTACTAAATCCTTACCTCATAATCTTTTGGTCTGACATAGTTTGAAGGAAATATTCCAGTTTTATCACCAATGCTTCCAGTCCACCATTCCCCATCTTTCTGAGTAACTAATATTTCTTCTCCTTCAGTGAAAGTTAAATCACCAGGTTCAGAACTTGTGTAAGAATATAGCGCTATGTATTCTGGAAAAGACGACAGAATTTTAGCTTTGTAATGAAGACATTATTGAGGACATGAACATATTTATCCACACAATTTCTTTCATTTTTCAAACTCTGAACCAACAGCTGTTTGATGAGATGACAACAACAACAACAACAACAACAACAACAACAACAACAACAACACCACTGTGGGAAGTTAAGAATATAAGATGAGAGGTATTTGATCAGGCCAAAGGCCCAACTAGTCCAACATCCTGCTCTCTTAGTGACCAGCCAGATTTCCATAGGAAACCTGCAATTGAGAACTGGGTGCAACAGCAGGCTCTCCACACTTGTGACTTGCAGTGTCATAGCTAGAAGTCAAGACCCTAATCTAACCCTCTTTTAAAGCCATCCAAATTGGTGGACATCACTACATGTTGTGGAAGTGAATTTCACCATGGAATCAAGCGAAGGACTAAAATCAACAGGCACATATGGATTATCCAAACACTCCTGCTAATGTATAACTGAACACCTGTGATGGGGTAGGGGGCTGGGGTGGGGGGAAAGGATGTTATACAGTGGTACCTCGGGTTACATACGCTTCAGGTTACAGACTCTGCTAACCCAGAAATGGTGCTTCAGGTTAAGAACTTTGCTTCAGGATAAGAACAGAAATCGTGGTCTGGCGGCGCGGCGGCAGCAGGAGGCCCCATTAGCTAAAGTGGTGCTTCAGGTTAAGAACAGTTTCAAGTTAAGAACAGACCTCCGGAAGGAATTAAGTACTTAACCCGAGGTACCACTGTACTTGCTATTATACAAAACGCAATAAAAATATTAAAATTTAAAAAGTAATCAATTTGTGAGGGCATAGTTATCGTCAGAACAGCAGGCAAGACTGTTGGCATTGCAAGTTTATGACCCGCTTCAGCTGAAGTGGGAAACTGTCGAACATGAGGGCAATCTCTAGAGGAGGCTCAGAGCTGGGAAATGTGTGTCTTGCCAGTCTTTCCCCTACATGCCTTCTGCCTATGCCCAAGGCCACCTCTCCACATACCTTTATGCTCTTTCCCTTCCTTGCCCATCAGCTTGCACTGACCTACATTTTTACTCATTTTCTAAAAAAAGGTGTAGAAAAAGTATCCAAGTAAAATACATACAGACCATAATAAAGAGTTTTTCATTCCTAGTTTGTTACAAGTCTCATAACTTCTAGGCTTTTACGATAGCACACAGTTAAAGGTGCAGAAGTTTCAAAGAATTTGGAACCTTTCCTTAAACACATAGAAATCTAAAGATTTATTTAAATTCAAAATCTTACCCTCGTCCAACGTGTAAGACGACGCTGGAAGTTTCCTATTTACAGCTGCATAAACAGCTTCTGGCCTGCAGATTTTAAAAATAAATAAAAATAAAGTCATTTTGGCGACTGCAAGATTCAATGTTCATTATAGTGACTCAAACTTTACAAAAGACACAAAATTCAAATAAATTGTGTCTTGGAATTCATAGCTTCTTTTCCTCATCTGTGTACCAGGAAGTTTCTAATGTTTGATATTTTACTATGTTTTATATATGCTGTAAGCTGGCCAGAGTGGCTGGGGAAACCCTGGCAGATGAGTGGGGTATAAATAATAAAATTATTATTATTATTATTATTATTATTATTATTATTATTATTATTATTATTATTATCATCATCATCATCCATCATCCTCTGCTACTCCAAGGACTAGGCATCTAAATGCATCTTAACAGAGCCTTATCCCTTTGCCTCCAATTACATTTTTCAAGCACCCATATAATAAACCAGATAGTACTAAACCCGGCTATGGGCATTCAGAGCAAACTGGGACGGGTACAAAGGTTAATCAGAAATCTATGTGATTTGCCAGTTGAATTAACATAGCTGGGATGAAAGAATTCATTGATTTCATTTATTTAAAAAGAACAGAAGGAATGGTAAAAGGCATGTCTGAAAGGCCTCCTGCCTAGACACTGATGGGTGCAAGGGGGGCAGGGGGCATGCACCTTTCTGGTGCTTCCTTTCTCAAAATATATCCTTCATCCCCAAATTTATCTCTAAATCGCTTACCGTAATTTTCGCTCCAAAATACACACTTTTTTGCTCCTAGAAAGTAAGGGAAAATGCCTGTGCGTGTTACGGAGCGAATGCACTCGACCGGAGCCATGGCTGCCGTCAGTGAAGCAAAGCGGGAGCCGCTTGCAGGGCTTCTGTCCCGCTTTGCGCGGCTCTAGCTTTGCTTGCTTTACAGCCAGGAGGAGGGGGAGGAGCCGAGGAGGAGGGAGGGAAGGAGAGCCATGGCAGCAAAGTGGGCAGCAGCCGCTTACACGGGAGGAGGGACAGACGGGAGCCATAGCGAGCCGAAAAAAGCGCCTTGTAGCCAGCAACAGCTGCTGCAGCCTCAGCTAGCAAAGGTCCGCTCTCTAAACGGAGCAATGAGGCTGCAGAGGGACGCCAGGGCACAGGAGGGCTCTGAGCCACGAGCGCAGTGAAAACCAGTAAAAAAGTTTTTTAAAAGGCTGCTGGGGACAGGAGGGCACGGGATGAGGGAGAGGGGGAAATTACGATTCTCCCAGCGTCTCAGCTGATCCGCTGAGCAGGACTTGGGTTGCAGGGGATTCGCCATTAGCTGCGTAAAGCAGCAAAGAGGGAGAGAAGGAGCAAAGCGGGAGAGGAAAGGAGCTGCTTACACTGATGTAAGTGGCTGCTGTCCGGTTGGCTACTTTAAAGCAACAGTGCTCTTTCCCTCCCCGCTCAGCTCGCCGAAAAGCTCCTTTTCCACACACCCCACCGAGCTCCTTCTCCCCTTAAACCCCTCTCCTGCATCATTAGCAGCATCCTTCTCCACCCACCCCACGCGTGCTCCTTGTCCCTTGAATGCTTTTCCTTCCCTCCCCACTTAAAACGTGGTTACAAAGCACGGATCCACATGGATCCTCAGGATTTTTGCACTGGGTCACCCCAAGTTCACCATCAGATCACATAGCATATCCTTTTTTTTTTTTTAATTTAATATTTATTAGGATTTTCAAAAAACACACAACAAACAAGAACAAGAAATAAACAAAACAAAAGAGAAAAAAACAAACACAAAAATACAAAATATTCAAAACTAAACAACAATAAAAACACATAAAAGTTTCTGATACTTATTGTTCTTAACCTTATTTCTCAGACCTCCTCACACCTCCCCTTCTTGTATTCCCATTTAAATTGTCAGTTCAGCAAGTCCTTAACTTATTTCTTTACCTTAACTTATACATTTATTCTAACTTACTATTGTTTTACTTTCCTTCTTTTTTCCATTTCCTCCATTTATTTTTAACAATCTTATTTTCAATTAATTTAAAAAGAAAAAACCAATTTTACCTTATTAAAAACACACATCCATACTTATACCCCATTAATTATTCTTAAACCTTTTTCCTGAAGTCGACCGACATTTCCCTTCCACGATTTGCCCAATTTCCTTACCATTAACTAAATTATAAAAAACAAATTATCCTTATACACCCTTTGGATTCCCAACCTCCGCCCACCCTTTTCCCGGTTCCAGACCCCAACCAATGTCCATCAGTCTTTATGTTATTTATTTAGCCTGGAGATCTCACGTCCGAGGCCCTTATATCTCTCTCAGTTCCTTTCCGCCGGTCTCTTTGATAGTCCTTAATGTTAAGCCCCAAGTCTCGGAGGGGCTCCGGCCCAACAGAATCCATGTTGCTTCCAGCCAGTCCTCCATACTTAAAAGCAAAGCCTATGGGGTGCTCCAACTCTTGTTTCAGATTTCTTACAGATCCAAATGTCCCCAAAGCTCCAGCTTTCACCTTCAACCAATTTGTAATCCTCAGGTCTTCAGGTCTCCTCCCGAGGAGATCTTTCCATTTTCCAGATTCCCATTCAGACCAGGCTTTCCACATCCAATTTTTATTATCCTTTTTTGTCATCATGTCAGGCCTCATGTTGTAACTCTCCTTTAACTCCTGCAAATCTCCTGCTCCTCCTTCATTTTCTTCAAAAACAACACATTGCTCCATCGTTTCTACGCTTTCAGTTTCATTTATTTGTTCAGTTAAATAGGCTTCCTGTTTCAAGTCCTTATCAGGCTCCAAGCTGTTGTTTACTGTCCAGTGTAGTAATGATACGTTTGTAGACAAAGCATTGTATTCATCTTTCAAGTTTCCCAAGAGAACGAAAACTCTGTCTAGTTCTGCTTGGAATTTACATACTCCAGTCATTTTTGTAGTGTAATGTCCTTATTCCCCCTCTAGGGGGATTTTAGTTCCTTAATGTTCCTTTCAGCTCAAAACCAAAAGTCCAGTTATTTTGTATCAGCCCTCCTTGTTTTTAACAAAGTTGTACCAAATAAACCAGCAGAAACAGCAGAAACAATGTTTTCTTTTTCCAGCTGACAGCTAGCTGACTAACAGCTCACTTGACAGCTGTCAAAATCTTCCATACACCAGGCTTTCTCATAGGGCGTTCCCGGGTCTGGGGGGGTGTGTAAAATTTCAGTCCCCAAGTTCTTTTTATCCTCCAGTAAATCTTCTTATAGTGTCAAAACCGTGAAATCAAAATCTTTTCATTAAAAAAAACAAGAAGCAAATTCTTTCGACCTTAGCTGCTCAGTCCTTTGCTTTAAATTGTTTACAAAGAGGGGGGGGTGACTTCCTTTTTAGCCCCTTCCCGCTCGTTCCAAATCCAGAATTAAAATTTTTTATAAAGTCCCAATCTCCGTATTACTCACGGGTTTATATTTTAGAGTCCAGTCGATCTTGGAAGAAGTTGGCGCTCTCTGTCTATGGCTTGCGGCTTCACTCCGTAGGCGAGGGAGTACTCTCAGCACCACGCCTCACCCTGCCTCCGTTCCGAAGCCTTTAAAAAGGCTCCGTCGCAGATTGGGGGGGCGCAAATGGTGCCCGCCGAGTCTCTGTGTTCACAGGCATCCGCGCCTGTGATTTTAAGGGTCCCCGCTTCGCCGCAGCGGCCAGACCCAGACGCTACGGAGCCGATTCCCTCCGGAGCTCGGAGGGAATCCGCCATTAAACAATGGCGCCAACCCGGAAGTCCTCAGATCACATAGCATATCCATGGTTACAGCCTGCACCAAAAAACACACACCCCCCCACTGTTTCATGGGGCTACAATGGCGCAAAAACGTGGTTACAAAGCATGGATCCACATGGATCCTCAGGATTTTTGCATTGGGCTACCCCAAACTCACTGTCAGATCACGTCTGTGGCCACAGCATGAACCACAAAAATCACACATCCACTGTTTCGTTTAGAATATTTTTTTCTTGTTTTCCTCCTCTAAAAACTACGTGCGTGTTATGGTCAGGTGTGTGTTATAGAGCGAAAAATACGGTAAGTTCAAAAGAGCTTGATGATTTAATGCAATAAGAAATGAAAGGGAAGCCTAGAATAAAAAGTCAAAGGGCACTTTTAACTGTTCTTATGCCTGCCTAATTCCCAAATCTGTTATTTGTAGCCTGCAGTTTAAACAACAAGGGATACTTTCTGAAAGAGACTCTCCAGGGAGCAAATGTTGTGTACCCACTGCTCTGAACCTCAGTCCAAGTTTCCGTTCATCCTTTAAAACACTACCCAATACATTTTTCATGCATCCTGAACCCCAAAATTCCCAGAGCCTTACTCCTCTTTCTGGCTTTCATGTTCAGACAAGATCTTCACGTAGGATTTGGGAAACCACCCTCTTCCTCGACCTACTTCTCCGAACCACCAATTTTCCTGCTGCTCCAAGACAGTAATAATGTCATTTTTTGAAAAGTTCAAGTGGTTATCTTTTTTTGCAGTCCAGGAACAGAGTGCTTGTGCTTTTAGGTTTTCTACAACTTGCCCCTGTTAAAAAACAAAAAGGTTTCAGATGCCGATCATTTATGCAAGTTTCTATGCTTTAAAGAACTTTATTAGAGTAATTTCTAGAACAAATACTTGCACATGATAATTTAAAACCAAACCAGATACTCTACCTAGGAAGGAGGCAGACTTGGGATACTATCAATAATTAGGTCAGTTGTCCTTGTAAGGACAACTCAGCTTCCTCATCTGCCACAACTTATGTTTTTCTGTTACACATATTTCAGCAAATACAGTTGTGACAAATTTGATGCTACAGGTTCTCTGAAAATTTATTTGAATGGCAGATTAGGAATCATAGAATTGTAGAAATGGAAGGGACCCCAGGGACCTCTAGTCCAACCCTCTGCAATGCTGGAATCTCAACTAAAGCAATCCCTTTAATAAACAAACAAATAAATGGTTAGCCAGTTCCACCTCTGCAGACCCTAAGCTTTATATCCCTGGGTATTCAGTGCTTGGGGAACAGTGCAGGATACAAAGATACAGGGACATAAATCACTCTTCTATAGGTAGAACATACCTGGCCATGGATGGGAGAAACAGATCCTGGGGAAACCGTACGAGTAAAAGCAGATTTTTTCTGACACGTGTTGACATTTAAACTTGAGAAAGATATATTTTGGTAATCAGATTCGTCGGCTGGCTTACTTGACGAAAGCGGCCTGCAAATTCAATATATGGCAATAAAGGTAGCACTGTAAAGCATGTAGTTGTGAAGCAGCAAAGCTTCCAAAATGCATGTAAGATTCATAAGTTATGAAGCTGTGTGCAGAATTTCAAATCAATCACTGCCATTCAGCCTTAAGCTAAACAAGGGAAAGATCACTTCTGAACTGAAAAGCAGCACAACTACAATAACTGCCACTATTTCTTAATATACAAAGCACATTTTTGCATAAACTGGTATACAATGGCCAAAATTCTAACACAGTTAGGCACCACAGAGTTAGAGCCTAAATCTTTGTTAGACTGAAGCCACTATATGCAGCATGCCAACTGAGTTGGCCAAAGCTGTTCTGTAGACTTCTGTCAAATTGTGTCCAACTGTTCCATTGCCCCTCAAAACACGTCTGGCTGTGGCCTGTGAGAGGGTATGACCTGTGGCAGCCACTAAGTTGTGGAACTGACCACAGAGGTGCATCAGGCATCTTCCTTATTCAGCTTTGGGTGAATGCTCAAGATGCACCTCTTTACCCTCTCTGTCTTTTGACACTTGAGAAGCATATTTTTAGAACCCACTTTATTTCTGAGACTCTAAGTAATTTTAAACCCAAGGACTTTATGGTGAATCATCATCATCATCACCACCGTCAATTTTGTGTGGTAGCAGGGTATTAAGGTGCACTTACTCTACAGGAACTGAGGCAGTTGGTAAGGATACCACAGGAGGAAGGAGGGCTCTCTTCGGAGGTGAAAGGGTGTTTTCATTTTCAGGAATTTTTTCTACATAATTGCCTGGAAACCAGCCCTGGTGGCCTTGGAAGCTCCCATATAACCAGCCAGGCTCTCCCTCAGTTTTCTCAGCAACCTGGAAAAAAGGATGGAAGTGTGACAAAATGTTATCAACTAGCTTATTAGATAGGTTTTAATTCTTTATTTTACTGCATGGCACGCTGGGTATTTTGCAGAGAAGACAAAGGCTTTAATTTGAAATAAATATCCTATTAAGAATTCAGGGATTATCAGCCATTTCTTACCTGAATTATGTCTCCAGAACTGAAACTCATCTCATCATTATTCCTCGCTTCAAATGGATATAAAGCTCTATAATTCACAAAGGCAACAGATTTCCTAGACTCAGAGGAACCCACAGCATGGCCTGGAAAGTCAAGGAGGAACTATTACTGACTACTAATCTTGTCAGTTATGTTCATTTCAAAGCAGCAGTCAGTGCCTGCTTTGAGGTTTGCATAATTGAACAACATTGGCCTTTCAAGCCATGAGAAAAGCTGAATATTAACATTAGCTAAGGCGTAATTTAAACCTGTGAACTCATCTCTCCCATTAAGGCCACACATATTAATGGATTGGTAAATCCAGTAGACAGACTTCAGTGTTTTAAACTATGGTAGCTAATATCCTTACAGAAACCTGGGTAAGATACCTTCATTTTTCAATGCTGACTTAAGACTTCGTCCCTTTGTCTGTTTAAGAATGTCTACATTTTTTTCATTTAGCTGAGAAATGGGTTTCTCAGACTCTTGCAGATTGGCCGCGTCTTTTCTTCTCTTCTCTTCATCAAAGTGCTTACGCCTCTCCTCAGCTTCTTTTGCGAGCAGCTCCTGCCTTCTTTTGTCTTCTTTTTGCTTCTGCCTTTGCTGCTCAGTATCTCTCAGCATCTCGGCCTGTTTGTTCCATTTTTCCTCTTCAAGTTTCTTCTCTGCCAATTTTTGCAACTGGGCTTCCCTTTCTTGCGCAACTGCCTCCTCCGTTTTTTGTCTTTCCTCCTGGATTTTTTCCTGCATTCGCTCTTCCTGTAGTCGCTTTCTCCTCTCTTCTTCCTCCCTCCGGATATTCTGCTGCCACAAGTTCTCTTTTTCCTGCTTTGCTTTTCTTAAGAAAAAAAGCAGCGAAAACACTGTCAAAAAATGGTATTTTTTATGCTGATACTTAAAAGAAAAGATTTGGCACAGATCCTTAAATCAGCTGCTCTCAGTTTACATTATCATCTTCCTGTAAGCTCTGAACGTCCTAGGACAACTTAAGCATCATAATAGCGATAGGAATGGTGAAGTGGATATATGCTGTCCTACACTTTTCAGTTATGCAATCTTACGATGGTTAAGAACTGGCACCATATTTATTTTTGTCACAGAAAAAGAACCAGTAGGGCAGGGGTCAGCAAAGTTTATTTTGCCTGAGCCGGATCGACCCCGCAGAGATCCCTCCGTGGGCCAGATCACACGCATGCCTGCGATTTTCAGCGTCTGTGCATGCGTAGATGTGATTTTTGGCACCGCAGAAGTGAGTCCCCGTGCCGCGCTGGTTTAGCACAGTGCGCAAGCAGGCAGCTTGGTTGGGGGGGTGACTCGTGGGCCGGTAAACGACCTCTGTGGGGCACTTCCGGCCCATGAGCCTTAGGTTGCTGACCCCTGCAGTAGGGTGTAGAAAATACAGACTCCATAAGCATCTTCAGAAACAGCAACTTTTTGCAAAGATTGTTGCCATATGCTGAAGTTAGGCTTGCTAACCTGTAGGTTTCAGAATCAATTCAGAAGGTCTTTTTATTATTAAAAAAAAATACTACTGTGAGGCATATTATGTCACATAAAATGGAAATCTTTCATCCCAGTTAATTTTGTAATTCGCAGTTAGCAATTTCTTATGGAGTCACTGTTTCAATATTATCTGAACATTTCTTTTTGAAGTGCAGTTCTCTAAAAATGTACAATTGCCCAATGAGATTTCAATGTAGCTAGAATTGTGATTGCCAAGAAATTAAAAAGAAATGCTAAAAAAGAAAAAAGTTGTGACCATTTTTATACTGATAGCATCAATCAAGGTGGGTCACAACTGCATCAGTAAAAAGAGTTACATTTTAAAATGCAATATCCAATACAACACAAAAACAGAACCAAGGTACATAAAAGTACTGGGGCGGGGAATCAAACCCAGAATGACAGCCCACGTAGTAAGAGGAAGTCTAAGCCTGTCATCTAAGAGAGTGCAGAGGAGGCCCTTTAGAAAAAAGCCTGCATTGTTTTAATTTATCCTGTTACCGTGCAGCCTCATCTTCCACTTTCTTCTTCTGTGCAAGCTCAGCTCTTCTTCTTTCTAGTTCTTGGATTTTATCTTGTTTGATCCTGTGGAGCTGCTCAAGAGCTAACTGCTGTGTAGAGTAGGTTTCTCTTAGCTCCTAATAAGAAAATAGAGCATACATCAAATGAGCTAATGGGGGGGGGGACTTGATTTAGTGTTCTGCAATCCAATTCAGGGTACGAAGAGGCAGGCAATCCTACATTGAGAGGTGTTCAATCTCTGTATTAATACAATCAAGAGAACAGGTTCAAAATTAAATAGAATACTTCTGAAGTTTATATTTCCAACACAACTTTCTTTTAGCTACTGGAGGAAGCAAGATATTATGTAATAAATTAGAAGAGGGGTTCTAGCTGATGCTTGTGTGCAACGAAAAGCCTCTCCAGAGGTGGGGCTCTCCTAAACTGTGTGAGCTGCATTGAAATGGGCTTGGGGGGCCGGGGGACAACTACTAGATACTGAGCAGAGGAATCTTGTGCAACAAATGGTGTGTAAGGAGACACAAGTCTCCCAAATCTTCTCTTATAATTTATATTTCACTCCATTAGACTGAGCAGGGGGAGATTTAAGAGGCTGTGGAGGCAAGAGCTGAAGAAAACAGACAGGGACATTTAGGTGAAGGAGGTGGGTGACCTTAGAGCAGGAGGTGAATCTGTGTGCTCTCAACTTCTCTAAGGACCCATTTTAGTATTCAGACATGAGACACTCACTTTACTAAGAGAGAAAAATGTTCAGATGTGATAATAACGTGACAATTTCAGACCTTTCATTCATCAATCTGAAGCACTAGAACTGGTTCCATTTCAGAAGAGCTATTAAGATTTATTTAAATTATTTAATGAAGGAAAACCTGTGTGCAACTAAATCTCACATAAAAAGCAATGACAATCAGATTAAGTATCTGGTAGTAGTTAGTAAGCTAGCAAGCTTCATATTAATGCTTTGATTTGTACCTTCTTCAAGCATTTGTTGAGCAGACAAGATTTGAAAGCAAACAGAAATGCGAAGAAAAAAACAAACTGTGCTGTACTGCACTGATACTGAATAGACTGGATTTTGAGTTAAGGGATTTAAATGCAATTAAAAAAATAAAAAACTATGAAATTATTATAAGCAAAAAAAGCCAAAGATTAGAAAGTAACCTTAAGTAAGAGGAAGAGGTTGTTGAGACAGCTTAGCAGACACAAAAGGCACTGAAGAACAGAAGCATCCATAGTCTCATACTGTAAGATAAGGCAGATAAAAAGCTGTTACACTTTGCACTGCAATTTTTATATATATAGGGAACTCATGGTGTTGTAACTGGTCAATTTAAATTACTCTCAATTACTCTAACATGCTAATGTTAGGTATTAATCATGCTTTCTCAAAATTATTTTCTTGAAGAGTATATCAATTCTACCCAGACACAGTTACTGATGTGTTTTAATCTTTTTTTTACTTTCTAATTATTTTAAAATGTTTTAACTGTTTTAGTGAGAATTTTAATGTTTCCCATACACCATTTAAACTGCTTTCGTATAAGCAAATGGAATATAATTTTTAAATAAAAGAAAAAATCAAATTCCGCCACTAAATTTCAGCAGTTATGTCTCCTTTAGATAGAACTTGTCACACTACTATTAATTGTTTTTAAGTGCAACCCGAAACAAAGTGTTGGAAAAGTAGAGTGCTCTTGTTTCATCATGGTTTTTCCCCATTTACTCCACTACATAGTCCATGTCCCTACGTGTCAGGGAACTGACATCGGAGCCAGAGGCAGAGGCAAGGCTCCCAAGCGATGCTGGAGAAGGGCCCAGCAGGGAGAGAGGCAGCTCATCGGCTGGGGAAGGAAATCAGCGTAACACCAGGGATAAAGGGGGGCAGATGGGGGGATCGGTGAGGGGGCTCCTGGACTCCTCGCCGGAGACCAGCGGGGAGAGCACGGGTCCTCCGCTACCCACACCCGCCCTGCGCAGAAGACTTCCGCGCAGGGAGAGTAGGCGTAGACTTGGCGTCAAAGAACTTCTTTGCTGGAAGAGGTTCAAGAAACGCCCACTGACGGATTCTGCTAGCGACTGAAACAGCCACGAAGTGAAGGGCTGTCCAGACAGAAAAGGTTTAACCAGGCAACCTAGCCAGGAGTGGCGTCAACTGACGCACGAGCAACCCCTATAAGCATTACAGCAATCCGTCAGTCCCTGACGTTGCTTGTGCACAGCGACAGGCAGGCAGCATAATGAGCCAAACCGGAGGAGCCAGCGCAACAGAGCAAGCAGCTGGAGTGCAAAATCTGGTGGAGAGGAACCGAGATTTGGAACAGCATGTGGCTCTCCTGACGGCGTGGCTGGACGAAAGGCGGACTCAGGATGCACAGGTCAGACCCACCCCTGTTGCAAGGAAGGTACCGGGACTGGTACACAAGTTTGGGGGGAAGCCCCAGGACTATAACGCGTTCCGAACGGAAATAGAGTACGCTTTGGAACTGCAGCATAATGACTTTGCTGATGATGGGGAAAGGGTGGCCTATATTGTCGGGCATCTACAGGATGGGGCCCGGGAATGGATCAGGCCCCTAATGGCGACGCAAAATGCTGCCTTGAAGGACCTTAGGAAATTCTATCAGGCGATGGATGCAATGTATTCCAGTGAAGTGGAGCAAAATGTGACTCGACAGGAATTGATGGGGTGCAAGCAGGGGAGCCAATTAGAGACTACTGGTCGCGCTTTGCGATGTTGATCCACCGGCTCGGGTGGGATCTGGACTCTGAACCCATTCGAATGTTGTTTGAGGAGGGGTTGTCCCCAACTGTGAAGGACGAGTTTTCCCGCGCGCCCCGCCCGCAGTCGATGGATCAGCTGACCAAGGCTGTGCTTGCGACTGGAGTAAGACAGGAAGCGCGGGCTCAGGAGAAGCGCGAAGGGAGAGGGGAACGTTGCCATGACTACCGCATTCCTGAAATACCGAGGCAGCCTTCCCAGCCGGCTGAGCCAATGGAAATAGATGGCGCGCGAGAGAGGTTTCAAACTCCAGTGAAGGTCGCAAGAGGGAGGGAAAGGATTGGAAAACCACCAAGAAGTGTTTCCTCTGCCAACGGCCAGGACATTTTGCCAGGGTCTGCCCTCAAAAAAAGGCCTGGCAAGGGATGGTGGGAGCTGCTGGCTGTGAGGAGGATGGGGAAAGGGGGCAGGTGCAGGGAAACGCCAACGCTTGGCTGCCAATCAGCGGGCACAGCAGCCAAGCCAACAACCAATAGAAGTGCCCCAGCCAGACCCTCCCAGGGCAGCTATAGCCATAGAAGTGGTGCTAGAACTCCCGAATGGGCACCCAGTCAAGGTAAAGGGGCTGCTGGATTCAGGCAGCTCCTGCAATTTCTTCAGCAAGGACTTCGCTCTAGAGCACCAACTCCACCTGCTACCCCTGGATTTTCCCTTGCAAGTGACCACCATCGATGGCAGGGAACTTCTGGGAGGGGAAGTGACGCACCAGACCCCACCAATGAGAATGAGGGTTTCCAGGCACACGGAGACCATTGCCTTTCACGTAGCCACACTGGCAGGACCCCCAATAATATTAGGGATGAGCTGGCTGGCACTGCATGATCCAGTAGTGGCATGGCATCAGCGGTCGGTCACCTTTGGGTCAGCTTACTGCTTGGAACACTGTCTGGGGGGGGAACCCAAGGATGACCGTGGCCAGGGTGGCTGGGATGGCTGTGGAGCCAAAAGGGGAGGTGCCCCCACAATATGCTGACCTGAAGGAGGTCTTCAGCGAGAAGGAGGCGGATAGACTACCCCCCCATAGGCCCTTTGACTGCCAAATCAACTTACTCCCAGGGGCTCAGCTGCCGGTGGGTAAGCTGTATGCCATGTCGGACCGGGAAATGCAGGAGTTGCGGGAATTTATTGACAAGAACCTGAAAAGAGGTTTCATAAGAGAATCAAAGGCGGTGGGGGGCAGTCCGGTGTTCTTTGTGGACAAAAAGGATACTAATCAGCCCAGATTAGTCATAGATTTTAGGGCCTTGAACCTTGTATCAGAACCCGTGACCTTCCCAATGCCCAGGATTGACGACATTTTAACACGGGTGAGGCAGGGGAAAATCTTTACTAAGCTGGACCTCAGGGGAGCATACAATTTGATTAGGATGAGGGAGGGGGACGAATGGAAAACCACCATGTTCACCCCCCTGGGGGCCTTAGTTATGCCATTTGGATTACAGTCGGGCTTCGCCTGCTTTCAAGCATTCATGCAGCATGTGTTGGGGTCCTTGCTGTACAAGAACTGCGTAGCCTTTTTGGACGATGTCTTAATCTATTCTGACAATGAGAAGCAACATGTCAGAGACGTCAGGGAAGTGCTAAAGAGACTGCAGAAGCACCAGTTGTGGGTCAAGCTGGAAAAATGCCAATTTCACGCAAGAGAGGTTGAGTTTCTGGGGTACAAGTTGTCAGACAAGGGCCTAGCTATGGACCCCAGCAAGGTGCAGGCGGTGCTGGAATGGAAGGCCCCCAAAACCCGGAAGGACATGCAGAGGCTACTAGGGTTCAGCAACTTCTACAGGAAGTTCATCAAGAACTTCACCCACTTGACAGTGCCCATCACAGATTGTCTCAGTAGCAAAAAGAAGTTCGTCTGGACAGAAAGTGCCCAGCAATCCTTTGAAAGACTGAAGAAGGCGTTCGCTTCGGAAGAGCAGCTCCTGCACGTGGATCTGCAGAAGCCCATGAGGCTGGAGACCGACGCGTCAGACCGAGCCATCGGAGCGGTACTGTTGCAGCCAGGGGCCCAGCAGAGCTGGAGGCCGTGTGCCTTTTTCTCGAGGAAGCTGAGCAAGTCGGAGCAAAACTACACGGTGTATGACCGCGAACTGCTTGCAATTTATGCAGCATTTCGACGATGGAAACATCTGCTAATAGGGGTGCAGCACAAGATCCAGGGTGTGTACGGATCACAAGAACTTGGAATACTGGAGGACTGCGCGAGTACTCAACCAGAGACAGATTCGATGGGCACAGGAGTTCTCCAAGTTTTCCTTCGAGATCCGGTACGTGCCGGGAGAGGAAAACGTAAGAGCAGATGCTCTCTCCCGGAATCCGGAGTACATGGAAGGAGAGGGACTGCCGGAAGTCAGACACGTGTTCCCCGAGAACCGATGGGTGTGTGTGGGAGTGTTGGTTGGGAAACGAGAACTGGCCGGGCTTACTAGAAACGACGAATTTGCTCAAACTAAAATCAGGGAACTCCGGGACGGAAGGGAAAACCATGGAGGGTTTGAGGAAAAGGAAGGGCTACTGTACTACAAGGGGGCGCTGTACGTACCAGGGGAGACCTTGAGGGGAAGGGTACTCAAACAACTCCACGACAACCCAAGAGCGGGGCAGTTTGGTCAACACAAAACCATGTTGCTTGTCACCAGGCAGTTCTGGTGGCCAAGGGTAAGGGAAGATGTACGGGAATATGTACGGGGGTGCGACCGCTGCCAGAGGGCAAAGGGGGAGAGGGCTGCCCCCACAGGGTTACTGGAACCCTTACCCACGCCGGGAAGACCCTGGGAGGTGGTATCCATAGATTTTATGACAGATTTGCCCAAGTCAAGGGGGAAGACAGCAGTCATGGTAGTAGTCGATCTACTGACAAAAATGTGCCATTTCATAGCTTGCTCGCATGCGGTGACGGCAGAGGAAACAGCCAGGTTGTTTGTGGATCACATCTTCAGACTGCATGGGGCTCCCTCGAGGGTCATCTCAGATCGCGGGAAACAATTTACTTCCCGGTTCTGGAGGAAGCTCATGAGCTTGCTGCAGGTCGAGGTGGGCTTCTCGACGGCGAGACACCCAGAAACCAACGGGCAAGCAGAAAGAGCGAACAGTATACGCCAGCAATACCTACGCTGCTACGTCAGCGAGAGACAGAACGATTGGGTAGAGAAACTAGCGCTGGCTGAATTTGCGTACAATAACGCTGAACATGTGTCCACGGGAATGAGCCCGTTCATGGCCAATTATGGGTGTCACCCCAGGGCCTTCCCGGGGAGGGGGGAGGAAGGGTGGAGCGTACCTGAGGCAGAGCAGTTTGTGGAAGAAATGGAGGCCTTGCACCAGCAACTTAAGATGAACTTGGAACGGGCCAAGGAAATTTACAAGAGGCAGGCAGACAAGCACCATCGGGAAGGGGAGACCATACGGGTGGGAGACCGGGTGTGGTTGTCAACCCAAGGGTTATCCTTCAAGGGAGGGTGCAAGAAGTTGCAGCCAAGGCGGCTGGGACCTTTTGAGGTAACACAGCAGGTAAACCCCGTGGCATTCAAGCTCAAGTTGCCTGACAGCATGAAGATACACCCGGTGTTCCATAGGTCCCTACTCTCACTGTATAGGGAGGGGCGGGAATTCCCCGGGCGAGAGGGAGAAGTCACCACACACCCGCAGGTAGAGGAGAGGGAACACCACAACCAAGCCACGGAAATACTCGATTCAAGGTGGCGAGGGCGCCAGGTGGAGTACTTGGTAGCTTGGGAGGGAGAACCCAGGTCAGAAAACACGTGGGTTCCCGCGGAGGCAATCAATGACGGGTATCTTGTGGAGGAGTTCCACAGCCTGTTCCCAGATAAACCTAAACCACTAGCGAGATTCTGGGAGGAGCAATTTGGAACCACAGACGATGAAGAGGATTTTGTGGGTTTTCCTGCCTCCGAAGAGCAGGGAGGAGAGGCGTCAGAGGAAGAGGAATCAGACTGGGAGGCCCACCCCGCGGGAAGAGATCGGAGCGGGTGGGAAGCGGGTTTTGAATCCTCAGAGGATGGTGACAGCTCCTTCCGGGGATTCCCCGCATCGTCGGCTGAGGAAAGGGACAAAGTTGGATCAAAAGGTCGGGCCGGGGGTGGAGGGGGTCCTGGGGGGGAGGTGGATGTCAGGGAACTGACATCGGCGCCAGAGGCGGAGGCGAGGCTCCCAAGCGATGCTGGAGAAGGGCCCAGCAGGGAGAGAGGCAGCTCATCGGCTGGGGAAGGAAATCAGCGTAACACCAGGGATAAAGGGGGGCAGATGGGGGGATCGGTGAGGGGGCTCCAGGACTCCTCGCTGGAGACCAGCGGGGAGAGCACGGGTCCTCCGCTACCCACACCCGCCCTGCGCAGAAGACTTCTGCGCAGGGAGAGTAGGCGTAGACTTGGCGTCAAAGAACTTCTTTGCTGGAAGAGGTTCAAGAAACGCCCACTGACGGATTCTGCTAGCGACTGAAACAGCCACGAAGTGAAGGGCTGTCCAGACAGAAAAGGTTTAACCAGGCAACCTAGCCAGGAGTGGCGGCAACTTACGCACGAGGAACGCCTTATAACCATTACACTACGGTTTTTCATTTCCACTGGGCTGTTGGGTTCTCTCCACCTCTGAGATTTTTCAGCAAAAGTTGGGGTCTCCCCGAAGCCTTTTACCAACTCCCTCTTATATGTGATGAAGGCGATTTGGCTATATAAGGAATGGTGCTCAGAGAATAAAGATCTATCTGTTTACACCAGTGCCATAATGCAGCAGCCAGAAAGAGTTAAGCTGCATGAGAACTGGCTTGGTCGTCGCTTAGATGGTGAAGAGGTCGAGCATAATTGATGGCCTTACTAACTATGCCCTGTGGTTAGCTTTTATTAAAACCAGAGAGAAAAATATCTTAAATTATTAATTTGCATATCCCACAGTTTTGTTCTGAATAGGCTATGCAAAAATGTTATGAATTCTGTAATTTTTGCACAATGTTTTATTTTCCCCTGTATATTTTTATTATAATCTTATTTAATTGTTACCCACTTTGGGATGGCAGTATTCAATGACAAGTAAATTAATTCAGTTTACAACATTCAAAATGGCACCAATTTATGACCATGAGGCCTTGTATTGCAAAATGCTGACACATGCATTATAAATGTCAAATAAGAGACCAATCTGTGAACATCTAAACAGTATGAATGGAAAGGACAGAAAAGGCACGCAACCTTTCATTGGCCCTTATCGGCTGAAATACTGAACTAAGCTTGAGAAACAGAAGAAAAATCAGAAGCAAGAAAATTTTTCATAGGAGGGAGGGAGGGAATACAACAAATTATTACTCTGATTCACAAATAGGAGGCAAGATTGTACCTTAAGTTGATCATCAAAAGCATCCATTTCAGAAAGCTTGGTAGCCGTTTCTTTTTCTAGTGCATCTAGTTGCTCTCTAAGTCTTTGGCATAATTTTTCCTTTTCTGAGGACTTCTTCTGTAGTGAATTAAGGTCTGTTTCTGTCGATGAAAGCCAAAATCCAATGTTTCATCTTAAGAACATTTTGGTTATTTTTTCCCCTTCACTTATATGGCCCTTGTAATTAACAACCTGCTTTATATTTACTAATCCCTGCCACAATCTCATCAGCTCATTAACAATTTGGTACCTTTTGAAGTCAGAGAACTGAGTCTGAAAGCTTGTCCAGATACTCAATAAATCCATGGTGGGAAAGAGATTTCAGCTGATGGCTTAATCTTACCCTGAGTTGTTAAGAGTTGGAGCATGCCTAGTTTGCCATCTAGTTCACCCCCTGCTTGACCCAGAGAATTCCATGCTTGAGTATCACCAGCAGATGGTTCAACACCTATAATTCCTCCAGAGGAGGAGGAGATGCAGTTTGCACTAGGCAGATATCTTCCATAGCCAGACATGTTTTGACCCAGCAGTGGTCCTCAGGGGCAAATCAGATGGACTTTTTTTAACAAAAAGGAAATAGAAGTACATCACCATCTATCAGTTCTATGTATTTGAATTTCTGAGCATCCCATGTTCCAAGGGTCCCCTTCTAGATTCAGGCTCAAACTGTCCTTTTCAATCCCTCACCTTCATTTTCTCCTTCCTTCCCATCACTGTTTTGGTAATTAAAAATAATGAATGACTGAGAAGGATAAAGATAAATAATGCTGAATATACTTACTAGGAGAATTGCCCATCTGCATATGATTCATTCTCTCACTTAACTGCTGTTTTTCAGGAATGAGGAGGATCAGCTTATTCTGATATTCCTGCAGAGTCGGGGATAAAATTTTAGAAAGTTATCATCAGTATACTTTCTTTACATATTTAATAACTTAATACATTACAGCCATACCTTCTTAGAAATATATAAGGTATATTCATGGGACATCTCCTGAAATCAATTGCCCTCTGATTTCACCAGATTTATGTTGAGTATGACTTAACTGGATTTCACCCAATAATAGTAATTCTACAGGAAGTTAGAGACACTTGGGACAAGTGCAACATTAGGCTTGATTCTGGTATTTCTCCATGGGAATCCACAGTACATCCTGATATTGTACTACGGTCAATATGGAGACCTATCAGTTCGAGTAAGAGTGACACAGATTCTCCATACTTTAGATAAAATTTTGATACGCTTAAATGTAAAGAACTCTCAGCTGAAAATTATTTATAGATAGTATTTTATGACCCCACAAGAGAAATGGACAAACCAGCTTATATAAAAGACACGTCCAAGAATAAAGAAGGATTTAGGACATGACAGTTTTTTCTTAACCTTGAAGCATATTGGCATAACAAATATTGTTACATGCTACATGCATTTAAGATTCTGTAAGCTGTACCTTGTAAAAACTAGAAAAACCTGATAATTTAACCATCAATAGCCTTTATCCTTGTTAGGTCATTTGTAGCGTTAAAAAACAAAGTTTAATTGTATTATTTTGAGAAATCTAGCTATTGGAGGAGAAATGTTTGAACAGAAGCAAAAACTGTTATTATTTTGTAGCTACATCTTAACACAGATGTATTAAAAATACCCCCCTCCAATTCATTCATGTCCTTCATTCTCTGGAACACACAAGGCAACAAGTTGAAACTTAAAGTGAGATTTCATACTTGAAGCTGTTGTTGTAGCTGCTTGACTTCGATAATTTCCAAATCACATTTCTTTTCCAGAACATCCAGATCATTTTTTTGAACTTGTTTTCTTTTTATAACATCTTGCAATCTCCCAGAGATCTGCTGGTGTTTGCCATCCTGTAATGAAAATAATCTAAAATCAAACATCTGATCTGAGAACATAAAAACATGCCTCTAATATACAGAGTATCAGCTAATCACTACCCCTAAAACAGAAAGTTAGTCAAAACCAATTAATAAGAATTTTTAAGATAAAATATTATACAAGCTGGGAGATACTCTCAGGGTCAATAGCCACTGAAGAAGTATGCTTGCACATGAAAGCTTATACCCAGAACAAACTTAGTTGGTCTCTAAGGTGCTACTGGACAATTTTTAATTTTTTTATTTTGACTGCGTCAGACCAACACGGCCACCTACCAGAATACAGAAAGATGTTTGAAAAGACAATGTGTTGTTGTTTGGGTGAGCCCGGGGGATGTCCCCCAGGTGCTGCTGGCTTGGAATGCCCATCCCACCTGACCCCCCCCCCAGGTTGGCTGGAGCTGCCACAGTCCAAGAGCATCTGCAGGAGCTGTGTTCCCTACTCCTGCCAGTGGAGTTCCCTATGTCTTTTGCAGTGCTGTGACTCACCAAGGCATCTAGCTCAAGACTGAGGCTCTTCTTCTTAGAGGCCAGTTTGACAATTTCTTCTTGTTCTCGATTACGCTGATTAAGAAGATCCTGACGCCGAATCCTCTCCCACTCCAGACGCCGTTGGCGCTCAAGCTCCTGTTTTGCTGCCTGCAGATAAAATAACCACTAAATGTTCAGTTCTTTCAAAAGTGCTAAAGGGCAATGAATTATGGAGAATGTGCATTTCAACTTCTTTAAAGGGGGAGCCTCTGGTCTGAAGACAAACATTTATCCTACCTTTCCATAGCTGCCCACTTGGTGCTATTGCACTGGCAATGCCATACAGGAAGCCCTCGCTTCTCCAAGCCCAGGGGAAGGGGCCCATGCCATGAGAGTCCTGGTTCTGCTGCAGCAGGTTGCATGTACTCCTCCCTCTGGGCCTCACATTCAGGGGTTCCCTGATTACCAGCATCCGTCTCAGCATGAGGAACTCAGCCTCGCCCCTTAGCTGGTGACACTACAGCCTCGGACTTCCTGTCGAGGTCACTGCTGGACTCGGGTCTGCCTACCTGGACAGGGTTGCTAGCGTATGAACGACACTGCAATTCTGTGTGACAGACACCTGGCAGGCACTTTCTGGAGGTGCTTAGGCAATGCCCTGAAAGGGCCTTCACCTCAAAATGAAGGCAGCCCAGCTATTTGTGCTGACTGCCTGGAACACTTCAATGGAGAACTGGCTTCTTGAGGCTGAGCTTTGGCTGCCCCCAGACACAGCTGGGGCTCTTGGGTTTGGTGTCATCTTTAGGAACAAGTGGGTTTCAGCACGGTGGCAAAAGAATGCTTAAGTGAAGATCACTAAACAGCAATAAACGGAAAAGATATTCCTTTGCAGATTAAAAATAGCAATTAGTAGAACAACCTCCCGCCTTTCAATTTCTTTCTTTCTTTCTTCCTCCTTCCGTTTCTCCATCTCCCGCTGTTTTTCCAAGTGCCTTTCCAGTTCAAGTTGTTTCTTTCGCTCCTGCTCCTGCCGTTCCCTCTCTCTTCGCTCCTTTTCTTCTCTTTCCCTCTGAGCCTTACGCTCCGCCTCTCTCTGCTGCTGCTCCAACAACACCTGGCGGCGTTTCTCTAGCTCCATGTTGCCTCTCTCATAGTTTGCTTTCCTCTTGTCCTCAAATGTAACTAGATTAAAGAATAGTAAATGGCATCAGAGTGCAAAAATTGATCTAATGCAGGTTCATTTCTAAAACAAGGACAGTACAGTGGTACCTTGGGTTAAGTACTTTATTCGTTCCAGATGTCCATTCTTAACCTGAAACTGTTCTTAACCTGAAGCACCACTTTAGCTAATGGGGCCTCCTGCTGCTGCTGCACTGCCACGGTGCGATTTCTGTTCTCATCCGGAAGCAAAGTTCTTAACCAGAAACACTAATTCTGGGTTAGCGGAGTCTGTAACCTGAAGCATATGTAACCCGAGGTACCACTGTAGTATGAAACATGGAGGTAGATAACACTCAAGTAAGATCACTGACAAATGGAAAAGCATTTGTTATACGCACAGGGCTTTGATACTGAAGTGATTCAAAAAGCAAATTAAGTAAATAACCGTAGTTTTGGGTTTCTTCATCTTGCCTGCTGCTTTCATAGTCCCATGTTTCTCAAACTTGAGTCCCCATCATCCCTGACCACTGGTCTTGTCAGCCAGGGATGATGAGAGCTGCAGTCCAACAACAGCTGGGGGATCAAGTCGTAGAAACACTGCCACAGTCCAACCACTCTGACTCCACATAGCCCAATGTACTGCTTCTTTTCGGTCCTGACAACATACCACTGCTACTGTAAACAATGTATACTTGAGTCCTACAATTGTTATTAAGTGCTCAAATGGCTTCTATCAAGCAAATTGAAGTCAGGCACACATAATATCTGAAATATGGGATAAAACAACGTTTCTTTCAGTTCTAATGCCTTTTTAAAGTCAACTTTGCACTCTTAACATAAAAAAGAACCCCACTGTTACCTGGAAGTTTTTGGGGAGGTTCTTCTTCCTGCATTATTTTCTGGTACGTTGGCAGAACACAATCAGTATTTTCAGCACCTTTTCCACTTCTAGAGAGAAGAAACAGGGATTTTTTTTTAAAAGGACATCTTTTCCATTTATTATACAATTTTAATAACATACCATCTTGTGTTATGCACCTCATAGAAGGTGGCACTAACTCCGGAGGCAGAGTTAGTGGGAGAGGCTGCCCAGCTTTGGCCATATCAGTCAGATGCATGGCTAGTATGAATTCCTCTGCTTTCAGCTGTCCATTGCCATCAACGTCAGCAAGTGACCTAGGAAGACAGAACAATTGCATTAGAAGAACCGAGGAAATATGAAACAGCAATCTCATTGTTTCAATGCAACATTCTAGTACAATATCTTCAAGATACCTCTTACTAACTCGAACAATTCTGAAAAAGCAAATACCCACAAAAGCACATTTGAAACATAATCGGGCCTGCATGGCAGTTTCCCCCCAAATCATGCTCACTTGCCTCATACTCGAATTCACATGTGACATTGGGTGAGGGGAAAGTTGAGGGTCCAACAAAGAGTCTTGAAATGGGCTGCCAACTCTGAACTGGCAAGCAGCTGACTGACAGTGAGAGCAAGCCCACTGGGAGAGCAAGTCTGTGCAGCTGAGGTGGAGCTCAAAGTCAGGTGACAGGCGTTGGTTCCAAGTTCTGTGAGATTGGTTGTGCCACTGAGTTCCCCACGTGGGACTCCTTGGTGCAGCTGATCCTTGAAGGGCTTTGCAAAGGCCCCTATGCAGCACTCTGTAAAGATGGTACTCTATGGTACTCCAAAGCACTGTGCAAGGTTGTTCGCAAGTCCTGTGTGGTGCACTGACAACTGTGAGAAGGTCTACATGCCCCAATTCTTGATGTCAGGTGAGGAGTGAGAGCATCCTGTGGTCAAGTCTAGCCCCATCCTTGTTCTAAACCCATACATTGTTAATGTTTTGATGTTTAATGCATTGAAGGATATTAATTTGGAGTCCAGCTGATTTTAACTGGAGAATTAAACACCCGTTTTAATTCTCCCAGAGGCATGTGGTGTGAAGTAGTAGGACAGGGGTCTTCAAACCACGGTACGCAGGCCAGATCTGGCCCACTAGACTCGTAAATCCAGCCTGCGGACCCTGCCAGCCACTCAGTCAGTCACTGAGGTAAACCTGACGCGGCGAGGCATTTCCTTGGAAAGAAGCCGCGGACGCCTCACCTTGCGGGGACTGACTGAGCGGGCGGCGACACTTCTGTGCCTTCCGATTGGCTGCAGGAAGCTCATGCAGCCTTTCAGAGTCCCCACGCCACCGCAACCTTTCATTGGTAGAGCCGCTGCCACCACTTTTAATTAAAGATAATTTTTTAAAAAAGAAATTAAACAGATATAATCTCAACACCAGAATTCTGCAATTCAAGAATAAGCATAAAATAAAAAGTTTACAGTATTAAATATGCAATGTAGACTATTACATTTCTTTAAAAATTACTCTATGCTTATTAACATTGAGCAGCACAAAACATCAAAGTCTTATCAATTTATGTGTGGACTTACCAAATAGTAGCTAACTGTGTCTGGGAAAGGTTTGATTGCAGAAGAATATTTTTTGCCTGAAACCCTGAGTAAATCAAAGATGAAAAGTATGTTAATATATAAGTCAAGTATGATAATATATAAATCTAATTGCACTCAAGAACCAGTGATATTTTTTACCATCTACAGGCCAGGGCTCATCCACACTTTTCTTTGTCCTGTGATTTATTCTGTTTGGACTGTGATTTCTAGACATGGGTCTGAGAGGTTTTTCTTTTGTTCCGCACCTTCCCAGATGAAAACTTGCTTATTACTGCTGGATTGGAACAAATGTCAGTCTGCAGAAAACCTGATTGACATTTGCTCTGATTCAGCCGTAAACAGCAGGGTTTCCCAGGGAAAGTGATGGAACAAAAGAGAAACCTCTCAGACCCATGCCTACAAGCCACAGACCAAATGGAATAAATCACAGGACAAAGGGAAATGTGGATGGGCCCTCGTTTGGTTTTACTCGAAATATAATTTGAAAAGTCTTAGTCTGTGTTATAATAATTTAAGGTCTCAAATATATAAATTAACTGTACAAGGCAAACATGTACATAAATACATAAACCACATGTCTGAAACAGTACAAGAAGACAGTCCTGAAACCATTTTGAGTCTCCCAAACTGACCAAATGTTTCTCTGCAAGGAGGAAGGAAATGAAAAAGCCTCTGCATGGTCTCTGTGCTCACAAATCCTGCCTTTAGGGCACATTTAAGGTGTGACTAGGGTGCGCCTGAGACCTGGATTCAGGAATCACCGTATTTTTCGCTCTATAAGACGCACCAGACCACAAGACACACCTAGTTTTTGGAGGAGGAAAACAAGGAAAAAAATATTCTGAATCTCAGAAGCCAGAACAGCAAGAGGGATCGCTGCACAGTGAAAGCAGCAATCCCTCTAGCTGTTCTGGCTTCTCTGATAGCTTCGCAGCCTGCATTTGCTCCATAAGATGTACACACATTTCCCCTTACTTTTTAGGAGGGAAAAAGTGAGTCTTATAGAGCAAAAAATACGGTAAGTAGTTATAACAACATAAAGGTAAAGGTACCCCTGACCATTAGGTCCAGTCGTGGACAACTCTGGGGTTGCAGCGCTCATCTCGCTTTACTGGCTGAGGGAGCTGGCGTACAGCTTCCGGGTCATGTGGCCAACATGACTAAGCCGCTTCTGGCGAACCAGAGCAGTGCATGGAAATGCAGTTTACCTTCCCGTCGGTACCTATTTATTTACTTGCACTTTGACGTGCTTTCGAACTGCTAGGTTGGCAGGAGTATAATAACATAAGAGTAGCCAAAACCCAGATAATGCAATCAGGTAACTTGCCAGCCAGGAGATAAACAACACACTCAGGATTCTGTTTTAGACCGCCCCCTGTGATGTAGGTACGATGTATTGGGGTGGTGGTCCTGGGCTATACCCCTTCTATGATGTATGTATGATGTTTCTGGGGGTGGTCTGGAGTTTGAGGGTGAGCAATTTTACAAGTCTATATAAGGACAGGCACACCTTGGTTCTGGGTCCTCCTCCTTTCCTGCGTGTGAGGGGAGCACCCTGTTGCAACAGCTTTAATAAAGATCAGGCTTACTAGCTGCTTTGCTTCTCAATTTTCTCTGGTTGGCCTCTGTTATTTTCTCCTACCGATGGAGAACCTATAAAGGACTCTATAAGGGCTCTTGTGTACCCCATAAGGGAATAAGGGCAGATTTTGTTTACACCACCTGCAAAGATACACTTATTTATAAACATCTTCAAACGTGCAAGTGCAGTTAAATATTACATTTATACTGGGATTTCATTTTCTTATATAGGAAAATTATTCAATTAATTATAAATTTAATCTTCAATTGCAATCCCTTTCCTTTAAAAAGAAATCCCCCTTAGAACATACTGCATTATGCACAGGAGGAAAACTTTTTGTCAATTAACTCATGAATCACTCATGAATCTTTACCTTTGCAAGTTTAAATATAATACTGTAATACTAACCTGATAGGTATCCACTCATCCCTTTATCAAGGCTATTAAACTTCTGCCTGTATTTTAATCTGGAAGCCTGAGGAACTGCCCAGTCTGAAAATCCAATCTTTGGTGAATTCCCAGTTAGTGAGGTAGTAGAAGAAGAATTTGAACTGCAATATGAAAAGAAGATCACATTTTCAAGAAATCTGGCATTATATAAATATATGTTCAAACTGGAACATTGTTCCTATGTTTTTGTGCAGCGACAGTTTATGTGAATAAATGACTTCTGTCTTTCCAAGTACTCACTTTTGTGGGGAACCAGATAGATTGCAAAGACCACCCAAAGAGATCTTGAAAAAAACCGAAACTTGCAATTGAGACATAAATCTGCCTGAAGATCCCTACCTACTAGAGCCAAGATCTATCAGGGACTGTGTCTTCTGGATGTTGGCACCACCAAATCCGCCCATCATGGGACTGTATGAACTAAAGTGAGGCAAAGCTGAAACAAGAAAAAAGCACATAGTCCACAAGGCAAGGCAAAAGTATCTCCATGGATCACTTGGGCACCAACCAGACTCCATACCAAAAACTTTAAAAATTATTACTATTTGGATGAAAATTTTCAGTAGAGAAATAAAGTAAAAAAAGTGAGGAAAAGTGAACATGAACCAAAAACAAAAAACAAAATGAGAGAAAATTACTTGTAAGTATATAAAAATGTATAAAAGTATTACAATTATTCTAACGAGTATAAATTTATTAAAAAGCCAATATTGCTTTTTATAAACACATTCCAAATATCATTCCAAATGCATTCCAAATATGATTATATTTATCCATACCCAATTTGTTTCTATCTTACAAGTGTAGTCCTATCTTCTATGCATTGTTCAAAGGGGGCCATGGTATTATCCTTCCAGCATATTATTAAACATTTGTGCCCATAACTCTTTCAACTCATTTTTCAAATGGTTCTGTCTTTTATTTTTAAGCTTGTTTTCATAAGTACATCATTTGGAAATCCATTTCTGACCAAAGTGGTGACCCCTTTTGCACTGGTTGCATTTCCGGCAAGAAAAACCCACCCCACCCAGTCTTTCTATAATAATTATTTATCCTGTTCAATTAAATGGGTCTCTTGTAGATAAGCTACGTCAGCCTGCAATCACAGAATAATAGAATTGTAGAGTTGGAAAGGACCACAAGGGTCATCTAGTCCAACCCGGTACAAAGCAGGAATCTTTGCTCAAGGCGGAGCTTGAACTCATGACTCTGAAATTAAGAGTCTCATGCTCTACCAACTGAGCTCAAATATGTCAAAACTAGCTTTTGCTTCTTGGATTATCAGTTTTGACCCCTTTATGAACGTTCTTCCATTCATCCGTTTAATTGACTGTATAAACCAAAATTCAATTTCTCCCCTGTATTAAAATATACAATATAACTCCTAGAATTTCTAACAAATTCAGAAATTACACAAACACTAAGCTTAACACAAAGACTAAGCTTAGCTGGTGGTGGTTGCTCATGAGTAACCAGGCAGGACTCCGACCTGTCTTTTTACAGGTTTTATTGGTGCAAACTATTTACAGTGCAGAGCCCCAAAGTTCATGTCCGTCTTAGTCACTTGCAGATTCCGGGAGTGCCCCCTTCCGGTTTCTCCCCCAGTGTAAGAACTTATACACCCCAAATCTCCGTCTCCCCTCCGTACGTTTCACCCGTCTGCGCAAGCAGGGTGACGGAAGCGGCGTGTGTGCCTCCTGGCCAGCCGGGCTAGGTGAGGCGCTTGGGCTCTCCGTAGCATCTTCGAGCCCTCCCTTCACCCAGCTACCCCCCTCCCCCTCTGGTCCACTGGAGGTGGGGCTTTCTCCACTGCCGGGCGAGGAGCTGCTTCTCAGAAGCGCCGGAGGCTCTCTCTATCCCCCTGCCTCCCTCCCCCGTTCTGATGGCAGTCCCCTGACATTAACTTATTAGATATATGCACACTCTATTTCCCAGATTAAAAATAAGCCTTAAGTAAATAATAAGAATTATTTTAAACTGTGCTTATGTGAGTGGAAAAAATGGATAAATAACAATAGAACAAAACTTTTTAAAAAAAACAAAGTGCAAAACACAAAGCTCAAAAATTAAGTGGGTAAATGAGCAAAGAAAGAAGAAAAATAAAAACTAATGAAAAAGAAAAAAGCAAAAGAATAAAAAATTGACTCCATACCACAAACTTGACGAGCTTTGAGAACTAGTCTGACTACAACACCCTAATAATTTATGCTAATTTATAGCCCAATTCTATTTTTTCATTTTCTTCAATACATTCTCTATGGGCAGCACCAAGTTGTGTAACTTTCCTACCATGATTTGGCAGGGCCTCAGTGAGCCTCAGAGGCTGAGCAGGAGGACTTACGAGGTAAGGGGGTGCTTAACCCTCTCCCTTCCTGACATTTGTCCCCTCAAAACTAATCTCCTCCTCTTTTCCCCACGAACAAGGAAATAGCTTCCATGGATTAGTGACCTTGAGTAGGAAAACAGTATAAGGGAAAAGGCTGAGTACCACCTCCATCTTGCTCTCCATAGCAACATCCCAACTTTCATTAAAACAACGAAATATTTGGGGCGGGGCATCATGCATACAATATTTCCAGTGGAAAGTGGTTAGCGTAGCAAGAAGAAGGAATTTAAGGTGGAAAAACCATCAGTTTAGTATTTGCTAGGAGGAGATTTTGCATTCAAAATCAAGGCACTGGCCAACATCCAACTCAGATTGTCCAGACTGGAAGTATGCCTCTTGTCGGACATGATGATACTTACTTGAAGAGTATGGTAGTGGCTGGAGGAGGCTGGTTATTCCATTTGGCAATGCAGGTGTGCTGGTGGAAGGCAGCAGAGGAGCAGAAATAATCAGGGGGGGGATGGACGTTACAGAAGCAAAAGAGGACATTGGAGCTAAAGGTGCCATTGTAGGAACAGATGCTGGAATAGACAGGTTTGGCATACTGCCCATGCCTAGAAGAGAAACCAAGTTCTTAGTGATAGCCATATAGCTGTGAACAGCCAGGAATTGGGGAGACATGACTCACTTCTACTAGAGAGATCTACACCAGGGTTTCCCAAACTTGTGTCTCCAGCTGATTTTGGACTGCAGCTCCCATCATCTCTGACCATGGGTCCTACAAGCTAGAGAGGATGAGAGTTGTAGTCCAGAAACAGCCGCAAACCCAAGTTTGGGAAACCCTGAGCTACAAAAACTAGTTTTAGATAAGAGGTCTATGCTCACACATAAGTTCTCCCTAATAACACATGCCAGTTGCCACAGGCTTCAGGAAAAAAGAACAAGCAATATGCTCCAAGTACTTGCTTTAGACCAATAGATGTCTAATATACAGTATGATTAAAGGAAGAGAATAATTTGTTCAATGGCATCCACTTTCGGCACATTGAAAGGTTTGCCTTAAAAAAGTAGGGTTGTTTTTTGTAAACCCACTTAGAACAGCAGACCAATGCAGCAGGCAGCAGTTATGAGTTGCTCTGTGGTCTCTGCAGCCACTGCAATTCTCCAGTGGCTTGCCTTCACCCCCCGAGGCACACTCCATTGTCTCTTGAGACAGACAGGTGCCAACAACATATCACAAACTGCTTTCAAAACTCACCCTACTTTTTAAAGGATCGTGCCATATGGCAAGCATGGTTGCACTTTGAAACATGCAAGTCCTAACCCCTTTCCAGCACATAGAATTAGCTGCACTATTTCTGAGGCCCATCCTTATTATGCCATCAGAGCGCAGGAGAATCATCTCAAAAGTACTCATTATTCATTTTTATGAGAAAAATATATGATAATATTTAGCTATATTTTCTGTACATATCTTTAACATCATGATCTATGGTCTAATGATAACCGATTTGAACATAGCTATTTATTTATCAATAATAATTTAAGAGGGGCAGTCTTGCTCCAAACACCTGTACACTGATTCATATTCATGATTACCAAAACGAGCAGAAATCAAGGGAGAGAATGCTGGAGGTTGCCTCATCATTGGAGGGAGAACCACGGGCAAAGGCTGGCCTTGTAGCTTTAGTTTGATGAGTTTCATTGCTATAGAAAACTCTTGCTGATCCATTTTCCCATCCTTGTTCAGGTCTGAAAGTGCCCTTAAAAAAACAATACAATAACGTCTATATATTTGTATATGTTCTATAGTTCAGTAGCAGAAGACTATTTTCCTTGCCAATTACTCCTATTTAGCAGGGATCTCTTAGTATTTCCACCCCCACCCCTGGGTTAACTCTTCAGGAGCAGCATCTACTGGAAAGAAAGCAAGGTTGCTAGAGGCAAACCTATGAATTACCGAATTTTATCCTTCACCTAGGTTGGAGAGAGGTTACAACCGAGCAGAGAATGACAGAAATTGGGCAAGAGTAGAATTGGGACATTAATCACCTGAATTGCTCTATGCTCAAAAACTCCACTGCATCCTTTATATAGAAGTGGGATAGCAGCTCTAATCACTTGGCTCAGAACATTAGGATTTATATTCCACCCTTTCATAGTAGAAACAGAGCCGAGAGTGGCCTACAGCAGTTTAAAAGTTCCAAAATATTTTTTTAAATGCTTACACAATAAACAGTAATGCAACTAACATATGCGGACAGAGTTAAAGTCTTCAACAGTTGCTTCTATTCAGAATCCCAAGAAGCAAAAACATTATAATCTGTTCTGTTTCATCCAGTTGTCAGAAAGAATTTTGCAAACAGAGTGATAAGAGCATAGATGCTGCATATTCTAGTAAGTGGAAGCTTGGGTTGCGAACGTGATCCATGCGGGATGCACGTTTGCAACCCACAGTGTTTGCAACCCGCAGCGGCGCGTCAGCGCACGTGCGGGTTGCGATTCGGCGCTTCTGCGCATCCATGACCCCCCAAACCCGGAAGTAACCCGTTCCGGTACTTCTGGGTTTCGGCGGGTCCGTAACCAGAAAAAAACGCAACCTGAAGCGTCTGTAACCCAGGGTATGACTGCAATAAAAAAGGCAGACCATATACCTAAGGCAATAAGGGTACTATGCACCACCCAAGGATCAGAAAATGCAACCATCATGGCAGGAAGCATGAAAACCTTGCTGCTTGTTTACAGTTTTTGTGTTTTTACTCCAAACTCAGTTAACAACACATGGCACATTCAGAGGCTGCTAGCACCACAGATGCATTAAATTCAGTTTGTGCTCCAAAACATTAGTCTATTCTATCCTAATATTTTTGTCCTAGGACAGAAATTTAGATATACAGATCATGCCATTCAACATTTCTCTGACGAGAATAAGACAGTTGTAAAGAACAACAATACTTGGGGTGGGTGGGACAGGAGCAAGGCGGTTTGAGCATATTACACCAATCCTGGTCCAACTGAACTGGCTACTGATGAGTTTCCAGGCCCAATTCAAAGTGCTGGTTTTGACCTATAAGGCCTTAAACAGCTCAGAACCGCAATACCTCTTTCCCCATGAACCTACTCAGACGCTGAGATCATCTTCAGATGCCCTTCTTTGTATGCCCCCTCCTTCTCTGCAGTAGCTCCCCATCTGTGGAATGCTCTCCCCAGTTCACCTGGCACCTTCACTATACACCTTTAGACGCCAGGCAAAAATGTTCCTTTTTAACCAGGCCTTTGCCTGACTTGATCTACATCCTATAACGCTTTTTAAAATGCTGGCTCTTTTTTTGGGAGGGGGAGGGTTATTGGGTTATTGTTATTGTTTTGATTTCATGTATTTGATATGTTATGTGAACCGCCCTAAGACCTTCAGGTATAAGGCGGCATAGAAATTAATTAAAAAATTAAAATTAAAAAAATAGGAACAAATCATATCCTTAAAAATCCTAAAAATTACTGCACCCCCCCCCATGGACATATGACCTGGGCTGCTGTGCGTAAGAGAAACCTGGTGGACAAGCAGCGGCAAGAACCGGCCCACCTGCTTCATCCAACCAAGTCTCTTACACATGTCAGGTCAAGTCCTCCATCCACGATCAAGTCATGGATGGCAGTGATTGTCACAGATAAAAATGGCCGCTGTTTCTGACCCTTGAGTATGTGGTTGGAAGATTGACCGAAGAAGCAGAAAGAAGGTCAGATAGACAGGCTGAACTCCAAGAGCGGAGGAGTTACAGCCGAGGGGGCCAGCAGCAGAATCTGTCCATGGAGCAACACCAAGGTTTGGACTTGGCCATGGCATTGTGGAGATGCTATAGATGCAACGAACCCGGGCATCTCCAACGTCAATGCAGGGCAAGACTTCCAGGAGACGACGTGGAGCAATCAACGCAGAAACATAAGCAGAAGGGGTTCTCTTCAGGGAAGAAGAACACGCGTTCTGCTCAGTTTGTTTCTGCATTTTCTCGAGAGGAGAGGAAGATACCTCAAGGAACATGGTTGCTGGACTCTGGGAGCAGCAGGATTATCTGCAACCGTCGGGAGGACTTTAAGACCCTGGGGGAGCCAGCCAATGGAAAAGACTCTATCTATCTTGCTGATGGTCATAGAAGTAAGATTGATGGCCAGGGAACATGTTTCCTGCAGTGCTTGAACACTACTCTACCAGAGACTCTGTTTGTCAGCAGTTTGGACTATTGCTTACTGTCTGTAAGCTGTTTGATTAAAGCAGGGTATAGTGTTAAGTTCACGCAGGATGGCTGTCTGATAAAGAATGGAACTCAGGTATGTGGCCATGCAAAGTTGGAAAATGGGTTATATGTAATGCAGAACAAGCCTGTTAAAGCAGCCCAGGTGGTTCAGGATAATTTGCCAGTTCATAAGGGGTGTGTACATGAACTGCACAGAAAACTGGGTCATGCCAATTTCCGTGTGCTTTCAGAGATGCAAAAGGTGTGCAAGAATCTAAAAGTAAATAGCTGTAACTGTTTTCTAGATTGCAGTGTATGTAAAATGGCCAAATCTAAGAGGAAGCCTGTGGCTTCTAAAAGTGACAGAGTATCTAAAGAGGTTTTAGAACTTGTCCATTGTGGTGTGATAGGCCCTTTTCCACAGAAGACTGAAGGGGGCGCCAGATATGCTTTTCTGGTAATAGATGATAAATCACGTTTCAGTTGGTTGTTTTTGTTAAAGCAGAAATCTGAGTATTTCCCCACATTCAGAGAATGGGTTGCCCAAGCTGAAAAGCTCTTCGCTCGCCCTGTTGTGCAGTTGCAAACAGATAGGGGCGGAGAATTTCTGAACAAACAATTTGGGGCATGGTTGCGACGTAAGGGGATCACTCATCACTTGACTAACCCTTATAGCCCTGCTGAAAATGGTCTGTGTGAAAGACGTGGGGCTGTGATACAGTCAGTAAAGGACTGCCTGCTAGTGGATGCAGGGTTGGTCCACAACCATAGGCTGTGGGGCGAGGCTCTCCTTACCGCGAACTTTTTGATTAATAGAACCTGGTCTAGCTCTATAAAAGATATTCCTTATCATGTATTGTTTGGGAAAGAACCAGAGTGGACAATGCTCCATAACTGGGGTGCTTGGGCACATGTAAATATCCCCAAAGCTCAGCGTCAGAAAGGGGGTGCTAGAGCGCAGAGACTGCGGTTTGTGGGATACCAGTCCTATGGCAAAGGGTGGCGTTTCAATTTACGCCCAGGACGCGTGGTTCTGTCATGAAGCACAGACTTTGCTGACCAGGACAGATGGACTGTGATCCATGCCAACCCAGATTGCCTACTGCCCCTGCAAGTAAGAGAAGAGGCTTCTTCTCAGCCATTGGCAACACAGGAGCAGGATGAGGAGGAGGCACAGATTTCCCCAAAAGATGTGGCAATAGATAATACTTCTCTAGAGGAAGAGGAAGAAGAGCCAGAGATAAGGGGGGAAGAAGAAGTAGTTGTGCCTAGGTGCTCCCAGCGTTCAAACAAGGGTGTACCTCCTCAGCGTTTGACCCTAGGAGGAGTGAGAGTATGCAATGTGAGTTGTGTGGAACCACAAAGTTATAATGAAGTCTTAGACTTACCCCCTGGAGAACGTGCTTTGTGGGAACAAGCTATGAAAGAAGAAATGGACTCTTTTAAACGTAACAAAGTATTTGAGGTCATAATGCCGCCACCTGGTGGCAGAGTGGTGTCGTGCAAGTGGGTTTGCAAAAGGAACGTTTTTGAGCCAGATTAGTAGCCAGAGGGTTCACTCAGATTAAAGGGGAGAGTTATGATGAAGTGTTTTCTCCCACTGTAAAGAGTGAAACTTTTCGTTTAATGCTTTCCATTGCTGCTGTAAGGCAACTAGCAGTGCACCATTTTGATGTTGATGCTGCATACCTGCATGCAAATTTAGACCATGAAGTGTTAATAAGACAACCCCCTGGGTTTGAAGAGGGGAATGGTGCAGTCTGGCGTTTGAAAAAGGCTGTTTATGGTCTCAAACAAAGTGGAAGGTGTTGGAACCAGTGTTTAAATGAAGCCCTTGTAAAACTTGGTTTTAAAAGGAGTGTGGCTGATCCATGCCTGTACACCAAGGGGACAGGCAACAAATATCTAATGCTCTTAGTCTTTGTTGATGATTTGCTTGTGGCAGGGAGTTCCACAGATGAGATCCAGAAGCTCACAAGCCAACTGGAAAAGAGGTTTAAGCTTAAAGCAATTACTTGGGAGTAGAAGTAAGGCAGGAAGCAGGTGGAAGCTTCCTATTGAGCCAGAAAGAGAAAATTCTTCATTTGATAGAGCAGTTTGGCATGGAAAACTGCAAGCCAGTTCAGACTCCCATGACACCAGATTTCCCAAAGACAGTGTGTGATGATGAATTTGATCAGCCTGAGTTGTATCACTCAAAAATAGGATCACTGCTGTATTTAAACCAGTGGTCAAGGCCAGACATTGCACGTGCTACAAATGTTCTGAGCCAACGTGTATCTAAACCCAGTACTGCCGACTGGTGTGCTTTGAAAAGGCTTATCAGATATCTAAAGGGGACATTAAATGTATGTTTAGAGATATCTAGTACACAAGACGAAAAACTAGGAGTATTTGTTGATGCGGACTGGGGAAGCTGTGTAGCTACGAGAAAATCTACAAGTGGAATGGTTATGATGTTTGTCAATACCATAATTGGATGGAGGTCAAAGAAACAAGGATTTGTTGCGACCTCATCCTGTGAGGCAGAATATGGGAGCCTGTCGCTAGCATGCAATGAAATCATGTGGTTTATACAGATACTAAAAGATCTAGATTGTAAAGTAGATTTGCCTATCCAAGTGTATGAAGATAGCCAATCATGCATTGCATTAGCGGGCTCGGAAATAATGAAATCCGCATCAAAACATATTGCTATCCGTCATGCGAATGTGAGAGATTGTGTACAGAATGGGGTGATCAAACTGGAGTATTGTCAATCACAAGATAATATTGCTGACTTGTTTACCAAGCCTTTGCCAGCAACATGCCATAATGAATTGATGACAAAACTGGGTTTATGTATATAATGTATGTATGTATTGTTTCTGTTGGGGGTTTTTCGCATTTAAGAAACAGAAGGGGTGTCACGGTTAAAAATGGCCGCTGTTTCTTTAATGTGAATAAAGCTGGGTCAGCATGACTCAGCGGCCTGCACCAAGTTGTATATATAGAGTGAGAAATGTTAGTTTGGTTGCTGGGCTGGTGTTTAGGTTGAGTTGGGTTGGTTGGCTAGTGCTGGTGTGTATAGTTGTTCAGTCACTTTTGCACAAAGACTTTTAAGAATAAAACTCTGCAAGGATATTCTCGTGGACTCTTTTTGTGCCGACAAGGGTCCGAGGACCAGGCTGAGGAGACAAAGGGAGGTCAGAACCTTTCCCTCCTTTTTTGCTTTTTACAAACACTGACAGTGATCTTATGAATCATCAACCTGGCATTGCACAGCAGCACCTTAAGGTCATGTGGTTCTCCCTTGTTGATTCCAGTATCCTTCCAGTCGAGGGAGATAGCCTTCAAACAACGATTAAACCTGCCTCCTCGGGAATTATGTGGTCTGGTCTTAGCGTAACTCCTCCTCCTGCCTGTGATCACTGAGATCGGATTTCCCAGTGCATCCCACCCCCACCCCCCACCCTCAGTCAAACCAGCCCCAGCCATTCTGTTGGCTGGGGCCCACTTCAAGGCAGCACTGACCCTTTCCCCTTCAGAACAAAATGCAAACAATACAAGAAACCACTAACACTAATAATACCCTATAACCCTTGACAGCTCCACCCTTGTCCTCTTAATTATCCCAGTGATTTGAAACATTTTATACTGTGATGCCAATAAAGGTATTTGATTTGATTTGAATAATAAAAATATATTACAATTGTACTAAAATTAAACTAATCCCCAGCCCCAACTAAACGTTTCTCCCACCCCCACAGAGCAAAAACAAAGCAAAAGCAAAAACTTAAAATGTCACAGACAGCTTAAGAACATTTTAAAACACATTAGATACTTGGAGCAGGGAAGCAATAGTGGAACACTACCCCCACCCCCACGCCCTTCCCCAAGAGTTTGTTCCAGTGAGTCCAGCCCTACCCACTGGGCCCTACAGTCCTCATTGCAGCAGGAGTCTCTTTAAAGCTGGAAGTGTGAGGGCCTGGGCCTCGCCCCCTAGGTCAGTGGGTAAAGGCCTTGCAAGGAAGCAGGCCCTGAAGTCCAAAGCCGGTGGTCCAGTCCTCACTACAACAGGAGTGTGGTGCAACTGGACCCTTCCCCTCTGCAGGGAGGTGGGATTGATTTGGATGGTCCGCCCCTGCCACTTAATGGATCCAAATGGTTTCCAGAGAGTGGTAGGGGATGTTCTAACCCATGTTGGTGGCCTTTCAGCTGATTCCCTGATGACCTGCTGGAATGTGGAGTTAACCAGGACTATCGACTGGCTCCGAAGCGCCCTCTCCGATAGCATGGAGCCCAGACAGCCCCACGGTTTCCCCTAGAGCTGAGGGCGATGAAACAATCGCTGAGACAGCTAGAGCACTGATAGCGGAAAACTCATTCTGAATCGGACCGGACATGGGTTAGAGCTCAACATCAAGCCTACCAAGTGACGATAGTGACGGCGAAGAAGACATTCTTCACCACCTCTGTTGCATATGCAGAAAATAGCAGCAGGGGACTCTTTCAGGTGGTTCGCAATCTAATGGAACCATCTTCGCCACTGGGGTCTGGTAAGGACCCCAAGATCTCCTGCAATGATTTTCCAAAGGTTTTGCAGATAAAGTTGCTCAGATTCAGAAAGAGGCAGACTCCACCATGGGAGCAGGGCTGGAACGGGAGACCCGCCCAATATGGCCAACTATTGCCCGGTCTCAAATCTTCCATTCTTGGGCAAGGTGATTGAGCGGGTGGTTGCTGAACAACTCCAAGCACACCTGGAGGATGCAGACCATTTGTCTAGTCGGGATTCAGGCCTCATCATGGGACTGAAACTGCCTTGGTTGCGCTGGTCGATGATCTCTAGTGGGCTAGCAACAAAGGTGAAAGCTATTACCTAGTTCTGCTGGATCTCTCAGTGGCCTTTGATACCATCAACCATCACATCCTTCTGGGCCATCTAGAGGAGCTGGTGGCACTGTTATACAGTGGTTCCGCTCCTTCCTCCTGGGCCGTGTCCAGAAAGTGGTATGGGGGGATGAGTGTTCGGACCCCTGGACTCTCACTTGTGGGGTGCCTCCGGGTTCCATCCTCTCCCCCATGCTTTTTAACATCTATATGAAGCTGCTGGGAGAGATCATCAGGGCGTTTGGGCTGGGTGTTCATCAGTATGTGCATGATACCTTGCTTTTCTCTCTTTTAAATCAGAACCGGCCTGGAGGCGACTGGAGGATGGATGGTGGCTAACAGATTGAGGTTGAATCCTGACAAGACAGAAGTAGTTTTGCGGGGACAGGGGGCGGGCAGATTTGGGGGACTCCTTGGTCTTGAGTGGGGTAACTGTGCCCCTGAAGGAGGAGGTGCGCAGCCTAGGAGTCATTTTGGCCTCACAGCTGTCCATGGAGACGCAGGTCAATTCTGTGTCCAAGGCAGCTGTCTACCAGCTCCACCTAGTATACAGGCTGAGACCCTACCTGCCCGCAGACAGTCTCGCCAGAGTGGTGCATGCTCTGGTTATCTCCCGCTTGGACTACTGCAATGTGCTCTACCTTTGAAGGTGACCCAGAAACTACAACTAATCCAGAATGCGGCAGCTAGACTGGTGACTGGGAGTGGCCACCAAGACCATATAAAACTGGTCCTGAAGGACGTATATTGGCTCCCAGTACATTTCCAAGCACAATTCAAAGTGTTGGTGCTGACCTTTAAAGACTTAAACCACCTCGGCCCAGTATACCTGAAGGAGCATCTCCAACCCCAACGTTCTGCCCAGACACTGTGGTCCAGCTCTGAGGGCCTTCTGGAGGTTCCCTCACTGTGAGAAGCTAAGTTACAAGGAACCAGGCAGAGGACAGCCGCCCTGTAGAACACTCTCCCATCAGAAGTCAAGGAAATAAACAGCTATCTGAGTTTTAGAAGACATCTGAAGGCAGCTCTGTTTGGGGAAGCTTTTAATATTCCATGAATTAGGGAAGTTTTTTATTCTTGATGTTTTATTGTGTTTTTAATATTCTGTTGGGAGTTGCACAGAGTGGCTGGGGAGCCCTGGCCAGATGGGTGGGGTATAAGCAATAAATTATCATTATTATCATTATATAATCCTCATTAAACACATTCAGTAAAGATATAGACGTTTGTGCTATCAATATAACAATATTAAACGTATCTGCATGCATGTATGTATGTATGTATGTATTACCATATTTCAGCCAAGACTGGAGACGGCAGACCCGACTGTAAAAAAAAGGTACGTGCTTGATCGCCTATGTGGAAAGAAAAAATGGGACAAGGTGAGTCATCATCATTAATACAATTCTCAACTTTCCATTGGTGATTTTTTCCTTAAAGGACTCATTAATATACTGGACCATGTTTTTAAAAGTTATCAAAGTGCTTCAACTATTTGACATCGCAAATGCAAAATTACTGAGTGGATTTAATGTTCTGATTCACAAATCAATCAATGAAAATTTTAACAATGAGAAAGAGCCATTATTAATTTGATATATGTATTTGTAAACACCTATTTCAGCAGGCACATAGCACAGCTCCACATCAGCCTGCTGAAATACCAGATTCCCTTTGCTCATCTGCTTCCAAAGTGACGGCTACTATCATTAGGGCCCCGTGAAGACCCAGAGGGAACGATGAGGGCTACTGGTATCTATATCTAAGTGGTGAACATAGGAACCAACAATATCCTTGATCAGGGTCACCAACATTGGCCCATAGACACTATGTCCCTGAGAAGGGAAAGCAGACTCTGAGCTTTTATTTATAAGATATATCTTCCTAGAAGGAAAGCTATGAAGCAAAATGTGCACGCACTTCTAAGTGACTTCTGGGGAAGGAGCCAGACCGGATGCTCCTGCCTATCAGTAGTTTTAGCCAATGAGTGCCAGAGCTGTGATTGATAGGTGAGATGCTTGGGCCCCCTGCTTCAAACTATGGAGGGGGCTGAAGCGCCTTGCCCCATATACCCCTATACACCACACACACACACACACACACACACACACACACTGCAAGCAAGTAAAATAAACATACACAATTTTACAAAAATATGAATACAATCTAAGCATATCCAATTTTATATAAAGTCCAGACTAAAACAAGTGAAAATGCATAAAGCTAATAAAAATTAGTACTTTCTAATCAAACACATAAATCACATAACAGAAGCAATCTTACATACAATTTTCCAAAAATCAATAAAAGGCTGTCATGATTCTCCAATTTTAGGTTTAATTGCCTGCCAAGTGAGGCAAACCTTCCCTATTGAACTCCCCAAGCAGAGAAGCAATATGAATGGTCTCTCCAGGTAGCATACAGGGGCCAATTCTACACATTCCTTAAGTTATCTGCTCATTATTTGTATACCACCCTTGCTTGAAAGCATGGTGGAGAGGATTGGGTTGACTGGAAGAATGTGGGGAATGAAAGGAATGCATCTGAGGATGGAGACACAACACGACCCAGAGCCAGCCCTACTTCCAAGCACCAACTCCCTTCTGACCAGACTAGACTCTTTACCTCTTTAAACTAAGGTGAAAAGCTCTAAATAATAATAATAATAATAATAATAATAATAATAATAATAATAATAATAATTTATTATTTATACCCTGCCCATCTGGCCGAGTTTCCCCGGCCACTCTGGGCAGCTCCCAATCGAGTGTTAAAAACAATACAGCATTAAATATTAAAAACTTCCCTAAACAGGGCTGCCTTCAGATGTCTTTTAAAGATAGGATAGCTGCTTATTTCCTTCACATCTGAAGGGAGGGCGTTCCACAGGGCGGGTGCCACTACCGAGAAGGCCCTCTGCCTGGTTCCCTATAACTTTGCTTCTCATAGCGAGAGAACCGCCAGAAGGCCCTCGGCGCTGGATCTCAGTGTCCGGGCTGAACGATGGGGGTGGAGATGCTCCTTCAGGTATACAGGCAAGGCCCTCTCAGCACGTTGGCTCCAGATGCCTGGAGATGCTCGTTCACGGGAACTTGGGCAGTCCTGCGAGTTCTCATGAGAGCATCTCAGAGCCCGTGCACTGAATAGGCCTACCCCAAGCATGGTGGGGAACTTGTGGAGTGCGGTTCACTCCAGGTACCAGCTGATGGTAGAAGACCAAGTTCCAAGGAGGTGGCTTGAATATGCACCTTTTTGTATACACTGAACTCTTGGAACAGAGTCCCCACGTAAGGTGTGGCCGTCCTGTACTTGTAAATGCTATCAATCTGGAGGAACCCCTTGCTTCCTTCAAGAGGCATTTTATGCCAATTTTCAACTGAGAGCAAATTCATGATTTAAATCTTCAGATTATAATGAGGAAGGCAATTCACTGCAGAAGCACATACCAACCTGTGACATATCCCCCAACTGGTTTAAGGCTGTCAAACTGCTTGTCATACTTCAATCTCTCTTCCGAGGTGATGGCCCAAATGTTTGAGCCTCCTGAAAGCAAAAGGGAATGCTTTTAAAAAAAGTAGTTTTAAATGGGTATAGTCAACTGGGGAAAAACGAACCTTTATTTAATAAGTGATAATATTAAGCTCACGAGTTTTTAACACACTTTACCCTCACCAGTTTGGCAGGAATGCTTTTATGATTCATGGTATCTTGATGCGCAATTATTTGCTGACTGTTATTCTCTCAAGGTTTTTTCCAGCTTTAACACAATTATATGGACTTTACAGCATTAGCGGGCATGCTTTCACCATTGTTGACTTTTCAGTTAAACATTATTTACGTATGATCTATGTATGCTCAAAGGCCATCCCCCAAATCCCTACCATTCAAATGATTTTTGGAAGACAGTTACTCTTATCTCATTTTCTTCTCCTTTTTCTCCTCTCTCTCTCTCTTTATCAAGATCATGAATTTGGAACAAGAAGTGTTTCAGTATTTTATTTATTTCTTGCCCAATCCTACCATTCCAAATAGGCACTAGCTACCAGCTCATGACTGTATTGGGCTGTAATGTGATTGAAATGTATAACCATGCTTGTTTTCTCCTGCTCTGGAGGATGCACACCGACCCCTCTCGCTCTCCAGGCTTCAGCAAAAGCCTGCATTCGCCCCATAGGACACACACACATTTCCCCTTCATTTTTGGAGGGGGAAAAGTGCATCCTATAGGGCGAAAAATACGGTAAATCCTAGTGAATTCAATTTACTCCCAGGTAAATGGGATTAGGATTGAAGCCTTAAGGCTATTAAAATTTACAGTGGTACCTTGGTTTTTGGACATCTCCATTGCCAAATGTTTTGTTTTTCGAACACCAAAAACCCAGAAGTATATGCTTCCATTTTCGAATGCACCTCGGAAGTCGAATGGCTTCCACTGCGTTTATTTGTTGTTTTACAATTTTCTCTATTGAATTGGTAGCCCGTCCTTTGTGCCTCAGTTTTCAATTGTTTTGGAAGTCCAACGCTCTTCCAGAACAGATTACGTTCAAAAACCTAGCAGCCCCTCCTTCTCCCAGCCTCCAGGACTCTCCACAGGCCACTTCTCTCGTGGGCCCTGATCCATGTTCATGCTGAACTGTGGTTGCACTTCTAGCTTGCCTAGAGGGGGAGATGCAGAAAGCTCTGACTTCTGTGTGGCTGGAATGCTGCATACCCTACAAGGTTAAGAGCCACATCTATTTATGGTTTACACAAAGATAAAACAGCAAAATAAAGAAAAATGTACAAACCTACTTTAAGATGTACAGAAGTTAAAATACTAAAACAGATTAAAATTGCCTTGGCTTTCTGAGCATCTGGGTAAGCATGTCTAATCAATAATGTTTTTAGCAGGCAGTGAAAAAAATACAGTGACGTTATCACAGAGCTTTTTAAATTTCTGAAGTGTTGCAGTTCATGCTCTCTGTTGCTCCAGAAGCCAGGACAAGAACCAATGGGTGGAAGTTGCAGAGAAGCCAATTTCAGCTGCAAATTATGAGAAACTTCCTAAGATAAAGAGCTGTTGGACAACTCCCTTTCACTGTGAGTATTTAAGTAGAGGCTGGACAGCCACCAGTCAGGGATGCTGTAGTTGCATCCTGCACTAGGTTGAATTAGATCATCTCTAAAGTCCCTTCCAATTCTAAGACTGATCAAACTAATTAATGCTGCAATTATCTCTAATTTAGTACCAGCCTGACACATCCTTAAGGCCACATTTGCTAGACCAAAGCTTCACTTCAGGAAGGACTACTTCAAATGAAGAGAAATGGCTGAGTAGGGGAAGAAGCGTAAGATTTTGAGTGTGTCCACCTTACACAAGCTTCTACTCTTCATATCAGCTGCTCAGTCACCATATTCTAGGAGAAAAGTACTCTGGCCATTCTGTATCAGTTGCTCTCTTTTTCCTTCACCAAAGGGATAGGATAGGGTCACCCCCTTTTTCTGTCATGGTCCTTGTGCCTTTAACAGGAATACATCAGAAAGACAGACTTCCCTGCCATCGTGACTTTAAGCCCAAGAAAGCTTTCTGTTGAATTTCTGCTGATTATGCAACCGTTAAAGACACACTGGCAGGAAAAAAGGAACCAACCCTAGTTTAGGAAGTGACAATGCCTCTGGGAGTTAGAATGGCCCAACATAATCTAATAACCAATTTCAGCCATTTCCTCCTGTGTGTGTCTCAACTGGTGTTTACGGTGAACCTGTGTTCAGTACAGAAGCAGCAGCCAAGGCTCAGGGGCTCTCCACCCACCCAAGGTTCAGCGCCTGGCCTCTCCAGTGAAAATGACCCCTTGGGCAGAAGAGAGAGCATTGTGCAAGACCAGAGGTAGCCAAGACGGTGCCCCATGGGCATTGCTGGACTTCAACAACCATCATGCCTGACATACTGACCATGTTAATGGAGGCTGATGGGAGTTTTGGTCCAACATCCTGAGGATGTCCTGTTGGCTATCCTTAGGCTGGGAGATCAAGGATTTAACCTCATACAAGATCACTCTGTAGACTCATCACTTTTACACAGGTTGAGTTAATATCTAGTTGCAAGTCCCTTTTAAGTATTAAAAAAGTATTAAAACTTCCTAAATCATTATTTTAAAGTGTTTTATTCAATCATAAAATAAAGCCAGCCAATTATGCAAGCTTCAAAAGTGGTAATGCTCAGTGTGAAGAGATTATGCGTGGAAAAACATGAGAATGTTTCACAAACTTCTGAGTTATTTAGAGAAACAAATTGCATGCTTTAATACTTCATGCAGTAAATGCAGCCTTGAAGCTAGCAGAATATTTTACACTGCGCACATGTGGGCAAACATTTGCATGAGGTAGCAATTTTTTTACTTATCCTCAAGCCTATCTTAACTTCTCTGTTCTAAATATCTGCAACAGTGAAATAAATTTAATTTTACCAGCTTCAAGGGTTTAAGAGCTTATCCTGAAATTCCATTTTTGGTTCTTACTGGACTTCCACAGCAAATTCAGCGGCTGTAAAACTATTTTCTTTCCTTCTACAAACAAAATCAAAAGGATGATAAACTAATATGTAAATATCACAGCTGTATTCAAAATAAATGCTTTTAGATGAGCAATTTAAATGATGTGAAAAGCATTTATCATGAAATATTATGTCTGTAAAAAATTGATTTTAAGACTGTATTCCTAAACTTATTATTCTTATTCTTATTATATTTGTACCCCACCCATCAGACTGGGTTGCCCCAGCCACTCTGGGCGGCTTCCAGCATATATAAAAACACAAGAAAACATTAAACATTAACAATTTACCTACTTACGAGGTTTCTCACTAAACACAGTCGGGCTTAGTTTTTTGTAAACGTGAACAGGATTGCTTTGTTTTCTGCTACTACACTTATTACCTTAAGCAACAGAAGGTCTACAAGCCTTTCATAACCTTTTTTGGGGGGTGGGGAGGTACCATTTATGTGACATGGCCTGATAACCAAGGACACAGCTTGCCACTCACAGCTGAAGAACTCCGAAGACTGTCACACTGTTCACAGGGGATGTTTCAAGCCTTAAAATACAGTAAAATTAGCAGCTGCTTCAGGCAGCTCATGGTGCCCTCTATAAGCTCCGACAGAAGGATCATGGAAAACACACAGAACAAAATTCTGTAGGCAAAAGTAGATAGTCTTCAGAAAATTTACCAAAATTCTGAGGCATATCAATCTTAGAATTATTCAATAATACTGTAATATACGAGAAAGACAAAAGATCTTCCTCCTCAGAGGATACCCTACACAAGAGCTCCTTACCATTCATGGCTGTGGGAATGTGAGTCATTCTGCTCTGGAATGGTTCTTCCTAGCTCTCAGCCATCTGCAACATAACAACATTGGACCATCAATAATGCAGCAAGGGCAGGATGTCACTCAGCTCCTGCTAAGCAAAACCAAAGTATACCCCCTTCAGCTGACATGTCTGACAACAAACTATACAGAATTCTATACCACCGATAAAGATGCTGAATTGACAAGGTGTGGGGAATGGAATTTTTACTAGGTATATGATGCAGCCTGGAAACTGGAAATCTTTCCTTAAACGGAGAATGGGACCAATTGTGGAATGATGAAAAACAATAAAAGGCGGAGATTAAAACACAAAAGAACAACTTGGAACAAGATTAAATATTGCAACTATATTTCTTTTCAAGGGTTAGCATAAATAACTTAATGAATCAATGTCTCTAAGCTACAATCGATAAACGCCTTATTTTGAAGGTGAGGTAAAGTAAACGTACAGGACCCCTGGATGGTTAAGTCCAGTCAAAGGTGATTAAGGGAGCCGGCGTTTGTCCACAGACGGCTTTCCGGGTCATGTGGCCAGCAGGACTAAATCACTTCTGGCACAAGACACTATGACAGAAACCAGAGTGCATAGAAATGCTGTTTACCTTCCCACTGCAGCGATATCTATTTATCTACTTGCACTGGCGCACTTTCGAACTGCTAGGTCTGCAGGAGCTGGGACAGAGCAACAGGAACTCATTCCATCGCGCGGATTCAAACTGCCCACCTTTTGATTAGCAAGCCCAAGAGGCTTGGTGGTTTAGGCCACAGCGCCACCCGTGACCCAGGTGAGGGAGGAATTGGATACAGGAAAAGGAGAAGGTCCAGCAACAACATGACTTCAACTATCCTTGGTTAAGGAGGGCAACCAAGATGATCAAGGGTCTGGACACCAAGTCTCATGAGGAATGGTTGAGTGAGTTGGGTATGTTTAACCTGCAGAATAAGAGACTGGGAGGAGATATGACAGCCATCTTGAAATATCTCAGGGGCTTTCACATGGAAGATGCAGAACACTTGTTTTCTCCTGCTCTGAAGGGTACGACTGGAACCAATGGCTTCAAGCTCCAAGAAAGAAGATTCCAGCTAAACATCATGAAGAACTTTCTGATGGTAAGAGCTGTTAGACAGTGGAACAGACTCTCTTGGGAGATTGTGGACTCTCCTTTCTTGGAGGTTTTTAAGCAGAAGTTAGATGGCCATCTGTTAGCGATGGCCATCCAACTTTAGTCGAGATTCCTGCATTGCAAGGGGTTGAACTAAATCAGTGGTTCCCAATTAGCTAAGTACTAGAAAATTTTACCATCTCTATGGTAGTTTTTGTTATGTGAATGGTGCCACAAACCCCTTGGGGTCCACAGACCACCAACAATGTTCCCCCCACCTCTACGATTCTACAATCCTAAACCAAGGTGTTCCCATATGTGGCTGATTTAGCAAAACCCAGTTGTTGCTTTTCTGCTTTGATCTGTAAGCAGAATAGCAATTTCTGCCTTTCCCTTTTCATCAGCCTCAGATACTGAACCTTGGCAGGAGGGCTAAGGAACACAGACACTATTCTCCCTCACTGTAGCCTCTGCAGCTGCCACTTAGGGGGAGAAATCTATGTTAACGCAATGCTATTTAGAAGTGATAGAGCAGATTCCGAGAGAAGGCAGAATTTCAAAGTAAATGCCTGTTGTGGTAACAACAGCAAATGCCTAGGAGTTTTTGAAATCATAGAATCATAGAGTTGGAAGAGACCACAAGGGCCATCGAGTCCAACCCCCTGCCAAGCAGGAAACACCATCAGAGCACTCCTGACATATGGCTGTCAAGCCTCTGCTTAAAGACCTCCAAAGAAGGAGACTCCACCACACTCCTTGGCAGCAAATTCCACTGTCGAAGGTTACTTCTCAAGCAAACAAATTTTTGACTCTTGAAAGTGATTTATGAAACTTGCAAGAAATGAGGCAACTTGATTTCATCTAACATATTGCTTTGCATCTACTAAAAGAGAGAACACAAAGGCAAGAAATTACACACACACCCCTCGATTCATAAGAGAACATTATTAGGGAAAAATTGAAAGGATTAATTCAATTGGAACAAGAATAGATTAAGAGGGTCAAATCTCTTGAGACATATAGAAGCTACAGTACTTAAAACACCAATTGACTTACATAAGAAATATACCAATAACTGAATCACACGGGAACATTAAATGGCGACACCATGATCTTTCAGACCCTCAGTGGTGCTTCCCATCCTGAGCTATTTCATCGACTGAATGACTACAGCCTCTCTGGCCAAAATATGGGGAAGAAACCCTTCCTTGCCACCCAACAGCTCTCCTTCCTCCTCCTCTTTGCAGTCACAAGATACTACAGGCTTCATATATCCGCTCATCATTGCCATTTGTGGGCTACCAGGACAATGTTGCAGTTGGTGGAGAGGTAACCAAAGAACCGGCCCAGGTTACCGACACCCGGCAGACATAGCACAAATCAACAATGTTTTTCTGGGCTGCATCAACATAAGAACTGTGTCCAGCTCGAGGGAAGTCATAGTACCACCCCTATACAGTGGTACCTCAGATTACATACGATTCAGGTTACATACGCTTCAGGTTACAGACTCCGCTAACCCAGAAATAGTGCTTCAGGTTAAGAACTTTGCTTCAGGATGAGAACAGAAATCGGGCTCCGGTGGTGCGGCGGCAGCGGGAGGCCCCATTAGTTAAAATGGTGCTTCAGGTTAAGAACAGTTTCAGGTTAAGTACGGACCTCCGGCACGAATTAAGTACTTAACCTGAGGTAGCACTGTAATTCCACCTGGAGTCCTGTGTCCAGTTCAGGGCACCACTGTTTAAGAACAATGTGGACAAGCTGGAATGTGCACAGAGGAGTTAGACCATGATGGCCAAGGGTCTGGAAACCAAGCCTTATGAGGATCGGACTCAGTTAGGGGAGTTGGGCATATTTAGCTCAGAGAAGAGAAGGCTAAGAGGTGACATGAAAGCCATCTTCCAATATCTAAGGCAGGCTTTCTCAAACTCGGCCCTCCAGATGTTTTGAGACTACAATTCCCATCATCCCTGACCACTGGTCCTGCTAGCTAGGGATCATGTGAGTTGTAGGCCAAAAACATCTGGAGGGCCGAGTTTGAGGAAGCCTGATCTAAAGGTCGGTCACATGGAAGATGGAGCAAGCTTCTTTTCTCCGTAGGACCCAAACCAATGGATTCAGGTTATAAGAAACATTAGGGAGAACTTCCTGACAGTAAGAGCTGTTTAACAGTTGAACAGACTACTTTGGTATGTGATGGCCTCTCCTTCGTTGGAGGTGTTGAAGCAGAGGTTGGATGGCCATCTGAATGTTTAGCTGTAATTTCTGCAGTGCAAGGGATTGGAAGTGATGACCTTCGGGATTCCTTTCAGCTCTACAATTCTATGATTCTGTTATGCTTCTTAAAATCTTAAAACCACGGGGAGTAGCTTTGGGAATTAGTTTTCAGCAATATGTGGATGATAGCCAACTTTCTCTCTTTTTAATTTCATATTGAGGAAACTCTGGATGTTTTGAAGTGGTGTTTTGAGTGCAATAATGGACTGGATGTGAGCTAATAAAACGGAAGCTTAACTTTGGCAAGACAGGCAGGTGACTGGAGGAGTGATAGATAAGGTCCACAGCTTAGGAATCCTTGTGGGCCTGTCCTTGGTGCCAGATCCTCACATGGCAACTGTAGCAAGCAGAACTTTGGCTTGTTAAAGCAGATTTGATCACTACCACAGATGCCCTGGTCCAGGGGTAGGCAATCTAAGGCCCATAGGCCACAAACAGCCCATGGGGGTTGTTTTAACTGGCCCACGAACTGAGCCGCCCTCTCGGTGAGTCCCCACACGCTGCGCTAAACCGGCACAGCACGGTCCGGGGGCTCGCTTCTGTGGCGCTGGAAATCGCATCTGCGCATGTGCAGATGCTGGAAATCACGGGAACATGAGCAATCCGGCCCGTGGAGGGATCTCCGCTGGAGTGAACTGGCCCAGGCAAGGTAAAGCTGGCCGACCCCTGCCCTGGTCAATTCAAACTGAGCAAGTGTAACATACTCTATGTGGGTCTGCCTCTCAAAAGTACTGTATCAGGAAAGTTTAGACAGCAGAACTCTCTTCCTATCCTGTTCTTAGTTTCCATGTTATCCAATGTTAGTCATACTCAGAGTAAACCAATGAAATTAATAGACGGGACAGGATTATTTCAATGAGTCCACCATGAGTAGACAGTCATGGGGAAAAGAAAGTACACCTTCTTTGAATTCTGTGGTTTTACATATCAGGACATAATAACAATCATCTGTTCCTTAGCAGGTCTCAAAATTAGATAAATACAACCTCAAGGTCTATGAGCCCCATAACACCACTGTGCAGGGGTAGCAAGACACCATGACAACGAATCAACAAGGGGCACCACAACTGCACACTCATTGGAAACAAGCCCATGTCTTCCTTGGTAGGTCAACAGAAAAGAACTGAAATAGGATTTCGTTTAAATCCCCCCATGGGAAAATGTGGAATCAAGGCAAAACTCATGTTTTGCATTCATACTCTGCAACCATCATGCCGGAGACAAGAGAGCGTGGATTGCAGCTTCTGTTACATAGCTATTGTTGTTGCAGCATGCTCAGGTGTGCATGCCATGATTGGTGGGTGGTGCTGTAGTAACCAGGAATACTGTGGACGTTTGCTGATTGCTGATGGGTTAATTATAGTTTCTACAGCGCCTATGCAGTTGGCTTTACTATTAGGTACAACTCTGATGTGGCGAGATCATAAGATCACCCTGACCATTTCCTTCATTTTATTATGTTTAAATATGACCTTTTATTGATCTTTATATCTGTTCTCATGAAAGAATAGCATCTTATACAAAGAATACAGTTAAGTGCGATTACACAAAATGCAAAAGCCAAAATAGTATTGTATGATTAGTACAAATCGTGTTTCAGTTGTAAAATCTGGAAGATTTGCAAAATGCTAATTCTCATTATGCCTGTTAAGGTTGTTCTATTCATGGGGGGGGGGTGAGTGATTTACTATTCATTTTTGAGGGAAACAGACACATTCCCCCTTTGTGGGAAAGCTATGACATGCAAGTCATAAGGAACTTTGAATATTAGTACTGTAATGTTGTCTTTCATGTTTCAAAAATAAAGTTTCCAGACCTTTTGGTTGCAGGTGACACTGAAATAACCAATCGCTGACACTGAAATGACAGCCGGGGAGGGGGGAGAACCTTTTTGCCCCTATCTTTACTGTATTTCTGCATCCTTACAATTTTAAAAGGTTATTGCCAGTGTTCTTTTTCTAGAAAAAGAAGTGCTGGAACTCACAACAAATGCCTCCATCCATAGTTTTCTTATAATGGCAAGGGTGGCCACCTGAGAGGTGCTGGAACTGAGTTCTGGCAAGTTCTGGGTGGAAAAAAAAGCCCTGGATTGCATTCTGAACACTGACAAGACAGGCTCTGTCCACCACAAACCATTATATCCAATTGTAAACTCAGAACCACAACTTCTTCCCCATATTGTTCATAATCACCTGTAGAAAAGGTGTGAGCTCTACATCAAAAAACATCCCCATGATTGCAAAAATACAAATTTAACTCTTAAAGATCTTCCCTCATATGCACCACACCTTCAGCTACTGCTGATCATCATGATCAATAGGATACAGTCATTCTACTCCTGGCAAATCTCATTTTCTGTTACTACCACCATGGTGGTTTCCTTTTTTAAAAAAAATAGAATATAATTCTGATGATCTGGTTTGGCAAGGACTTCCAATACTTGACTAACAGAATCCTTATGCATGCCTCCCTTTATGTTCGACGATACTTTCCAGTCTATACATTTTTAAAATGAGGCTTAATCTCAATAAATAAAAGAAACTTACTGCTTCATTGAAAATATAAATGCCTATGTTTCCTTGCCTTGTTCCCTCGTCTCATTGCCACCCGAGGAAAGATGCCGAATGAACAGGGCCGCGGTTCCACACATGTGGGAAGCGGGCGACCAGAATATGCTCTTCCGATCGTCGTTCCCCGTCCTTTATCTCACAGGGACCCCCGACCCATTTTAACCGCATTTAAACTGAGGTACCTTTTGTGCCGCGCCGCTCTCGAACACGACAGAAAAGGGCATCTCAATTCGGAGCGCGAGAAAGGCCTTCGGGGCCAGGCCGATGCTTCCAGCTGCCCCAAGCGCCCGGGGGCCGGCGGCCCAAGCGAAGGCACCGGCGGCCAAGGGAGGCCGCGCAAGACGGGGAGGCGCTCGGGCCTCGGAGGGGCCCTTGGCCGGCGCCCCAAAAGGCGGCCTGCTGCCGCCAGCGAGAGGCAGAGGCCTGGGCGGCGGGCGGGCGCGCAGCCGGCGCCTACCTGTTGCGCTCGCTCGCTCGGTGGCTCCTCTTCCTCCTTCGCCTGCTGCGAGCGAGAGCGCGGCCTCCTGCCTCCCCTTCCTGGCCCGGTCGCGGTCGCTCCTCCTCTGGCTGCGGTGGGGCTGCGTCAAAACTCCGAAGATGGCGGGAAGGCGGCCCAGGGAGGGAGGGAGGGAGGGAGGGAGCGGAGCCTGGCCAGGGCCGGCCGGGGGCGGCGGAGCCGGGGCTCGGAGCCCGCTTCGGAAGGCTCCCCTCAAGCACCTGCCGCCAAGGCCGAGCTCTCCCGGCTTGCGCCCTGGCAAGCCTCCTTGGCCCGAGACGGCGGCGCCGAGAACCTCCCCCGCCTCGCCTCACACCTGTCTGCTGTCCCGGGGGCGCGTGCGCGCAGGGCGAGGGAACGGGCCCATTTCGTGGAACCGGATAGTCGGGCCCTTAGTGGCTCTCTGATCAGGGGGCGACAGGCGAGGCTGCCGGATCTGCTCCAGGGCCCCCCCTGCCCTCTGGGGGGGGGAGAGGGCTGATCCCGCTGGGTCGGACGGGGGCGCCTTGGGTAAAATACTGGGGCGCCCAGCTAAGCAAGGCCGGCTCCCGCGGGGCCTCGGGCGAGAGCGAGCGAGGCGGGGGCGAAAAGGCCCCCGCTCGCCGAGATTCCAGGCTCCGCCGCCCGGTTTCGTTTGTTCGGAGGTGGCGCGTTTTTGTGTTTCCTATCGCAACCCGCCTTGTGCTCCTCGGGCGAAGGCGGTACAGAAATGTAACAAATCAAGGAAACGCCATAAAAACAGCCGAGAAAAAGGACCTGGGTTGCTGCCCTCTGTTCCAAGTGTGTTTTGCTGGGCTCCCAGTCGCGATGCTCCGTCCCGCCCGAGAGAAAAGCGCGACAGCCGAACTCGGCAACGAGACGAAGGCGGCAGAGGCGCGTCTCTTCGCGAACGAATAGCTCTGCGTTCACTCTCGGCGCCGAGCAAGTCCGGCCAGGCGCAGCGCGCGGGGGCTCGCGTTTGGATCAAGATTGTCCCCGCTGAGGCTGCCGTTGCCGCGCGCAGCGCATGCGCCGCTCCTGTTGCTGGCGAAAGTGCTTGCCCGCAGCTCTCATGGCAGCCGCTCGCGGGAGGCTCCCGCCTCTGCTCGGCCTGCGATGCAGTAAGTGGGGGGGGGGATAAAAGGGGGTTCTGCTCACAAAACCCGAAGGGGCCAGGAAATTCTCGAGGGTCGCTTCAAAGAAGTTGCTGAAGGAGCCGCTGCCGACGCCTCGGCACGTGCTCGGGGGGCGACAGCGGCGCTTTAAGCACCTCCGCCGCCGCCAGTCATTCTGGGAACTGTACTTGGTTAAGGATGCTGAGAGTACCCCCCTTGGAAACTGGGAATTGTTGTGACTGCGAGGAAAACGGGGCCTCTTAACAGCTCTCACCCCCCCTTAACTACAGCTGCCAGAATTCTGGAGGGGGGCGTATCATGGTGGCTTAAGCATAGGGTGTGAATGTGACCCTCGTCTATATGCAATCCCAGGCAAACTTAAGCACAACTCAAATTGATCTTTTCTTTTTCTTTTTTTGTAATGAAAGCTACAATTTGCTTTTGGAACAGAATTCAGGATAACATTTACCCTAGAGATACAGTCATGCCTAAGGATGTATCCATAATTTCTCAGCACAGATTGAAAGGGCTCCCTAATTGAATTGTGCACTCTAGAACTCTGCATGTTGTTTATACAGTCATACCTCGGGTTAAAGACGCTTCAGGTTGAGTGTTTTCAGGTTGTGCCCCGCGGCAACCCGGAAGTAATGGAATGAGTTACTTCTGGGTTTCACCGCATGCACAGACGCTCAAAATGACGTCATGCACATGCATAGAAATGGTGAATCGCGACACGCGCACACGCGGGTTGCGTTCTGCTCAGGATGCGAGCGGGGCTCTGGAACGGATCCCGTTCGCATCCAGAGGTACCACTGTATGTAGAACAGAGTGGCAGTGTGTACAGATGACATACTTCATCATTGTTCATGATATATTGAAGTGTACATCAACTTCTACTAGTTATATTACGTGCATGGTCCAGTGTCAACATGTCAACCCATCTTATTTCTGTGTCACGGCTGGAGTTTTCTTCTTAGGCCTCAGTTTAAAATACAGGATGATACTTGCAAGCATTGCATATGTAGCTATAACATAATTTATTCTGCCTGTTATGGTGTAGGTACTGAAGTATTTCCGAAACCTTGTGAATTGGTGTTGTGACCCAGCATTGTGCCCTTCCATCACTACTAGTCCAAATGTTTCTCAAATGTGATTAAACACAGATATCTCCTCAACAGGTGGATTGATTTTACACTGCAAATCTGCTTTCTCCTCCCACCATTCAATCAAATTGATCTTTTCTTTTTAAAAAATTGTAACACAAAAGATGTAGCACACGACTGTTTTGCTGTAATGCAAAAAGGATCATGGAAGCTGAATGATTTATTTCCAGCCATGTTGTAACCAAATTTGTCTGTTAAAGGGAACCTTTCTTTCTCGGTTGGACACCTCAAATCTAAAGATGGAGAACCAGCAAAATTTAAGCCACCTCCAAAGCCAGTCATTGTTGATGAATCAAAAACCCAAACAACAGACACACGGTAAAAAAAAATTAATTTTATGTTCAGCTGTATCTCATTTGTTATTTATTATAATAGCAAGTTACCATTTGCATTATTTATGTTTCTGGCAGATTCTTGAGTCCTGAATTCATCCCTCCTCGGCAGAGAACAAATCCTTTCAAGTTCTACCTTGAAAGAAGCGACATGATACAGAGGAGAAAAGTAATGAATATTCCGGAGTTCTATGTTGGTATGTCTAAAGTGGAACTTTCATAATATTGTGTTGGATATATTACCAAAATTAATGAATTCAATACCAATGCCATTTTATCTTCAATTTAAAAGACATTCCCAAATATTTTAACAAAACAAGTGTTGAGTTGCGGAATTCTGTACTTGGCCATTGAGACTATCAGTGTCAGGGAGGAGTTAGAAGTTTTCAATTTCCCAGAGGGAGAAAGCATTCCCCAAGGGGGGGAGGAGAGCAGTGAATCTAATAGAAGGGAGCAAGAGGAACAACAGGGAGGGACCGGCTGTTCACAGGAAAGGCAAGGGTTCAGTTCCAGCTCAGATTGGGAGGAGGGGAGATACAAGCCAGCTCTAGCCAGGAGGGGAGGAAAAAGAGCGGGAAAGCGAAGGGAAGGGCGCCTTCGCCATTTTGAGGGTGGCTGGTCATGGAGAAGCAGAGCTCAGAAGGTATCTGAAAGAAGTGACTCTGAGGAATAATAGTTAAGAACTGTTTATAAGATTATTTGTTAATACACAATAAAAAGTTATAAAAGAACAAGAAGTGTTTGTGTGGTGATCTGAAGAGGACAACGACCAGTCCTGACAGAATACCTTCTGCTCTGCGCCTCTTCACTATATGTAAAGAAGGAGAAGCCAAAATGGAGGGAGCTGTGGCGCCAGTTGGGCAAGGAGAAACCCCAGCGCTCCAGCTAACATTACAGGACTTATGGCAACAGTTGAAAAGTCAAGTCGATGTACTATCGGCAGCATTGGGAGAACATAGAGCCATGTTGCAAGCAACGCGGGGAGACAGAGTGAGTAAAACATTTACTGTACGTCCACGTAGCTTCAAGGGAGAAACCTCTGAATACATGGCTTTCGAGACAGAAATTTCTTACATAATTGAGATAAAGGATAAAGAATTTCAATCTGAGCAAGAGAAGGTTGCTTATGTGATTAATTTCTTGGAAGGGAGGGCTAAGGACTGTGTTATACCCCTAATATCTAGGAGGGATGCCGCCCTAGGAAATCTACATTTTTTTCTGCAGTATCTAGACACGATTTTCTTAGACCCTGCGCATGAAACAACCACAGCTAGGCAGCTGTTGAGAATGAGACAAGGAAAAGACACTGTGGGAGTTTATTGGTCCAACTTTAGTTTGCTGGTGCAGAAATTAAAATGGGATCTGAATTCCCCAACAGTTGCAGCCCTTTTTAGGGAAGGACTGAATAATGAGATTTTAGACCAATTGGCCCAAATGCCAGAACCTAGTTCCTTGGACTCTCTGGTCCGAACTTGCCTGCAATTGAGCCTACGCATGGAACGGAGGGCTAGTGAAAAGAAGGAACAATGGCGACCACAGTGGCCGGAAAACAATATCGAAAGTACAGAGAGCAGAATGGGCAACGTGCCAGGACGAGAGCGGCCAGAGCCCATGGAATTAGGGGCAGCCAGACCCCTCCCAGTTACTACCTCTTCCATGGTAAGAGGAAATGCAGGGAGAGGAAGAGACACGAGGCGTTGCTTTGTCTGTGGAAAACCAGGGCATCTAGCACGACAATGTCGCAATCGTAAAGGATGGGAGTCTCTATCTGGAACAGACATGGGAGAAGACAATTGCCCGAAGGAACTGCATCAGGGAAACGAATGTCCCCGGCTGGAAATGGGAGCTTGCAGCCGGGTGGAGAAGCAATAGAAGGCTCTCACGCGGAACCACCTATTCCAGGACTAACGGTGAAGGTGCAACTACAACTACCCAATGGACATAGGGTCCAGGTAGAGGCGCTGTTAGACTCAGGAGCGTCAGCAGATTTCAATAGACCAGAAATTGGTACAGGAACACAAAATCGCTTTGTTACCTTTGAATTTCCCACTGCGAGTGAAAACAATCGACGGCAGACCACTACTTTCAGGAGAAGTGACTTATGAGACTCCACCAATGAGAATGGATATGGGTAATCACTCAGAGACCAGGGCATTTCATGTGACCAAACTAGCTGGGCACCCGATAGTCCTGAGCATGAGTTGGCTCAATCGTCACAATCTAGTGATTGCCTGGCATCAAAGGTCTTTGGTTTTTGGTTCAATCTATTGTATGACACATTGTCTGGGGCAAAAGGGGAAAATCTCGGTGGAAGTAATGGGAACAGAGGTGGAAGGGAAGTTGATGGGGAATGAAAGTGAGATTCCGTCACAATATATTGCTTATCGGGATGTTTTTTGTGAAAAAGAAGCGGATAAACTTCCACCACATAGGCCCTATGACTGCAAGATAGATCTAGTCCCTGGGGCACAGTTGCCACCAAGCAAGATATATGCCATGTCGGAAGTAGAATCTGCAGCATTGAGGGAGTTCCTGCAAAAGAATTTGCAGAGAGGTTTTATTAGAGAGTCCACGGCCTCTGGGGGTGCTCCCATCTTTTTTGTCAAAAAAAAAGGGGGAGGAAGGGGCACCGAGATTAGTATGTGACTTCAGAATCCTTAACAGCCAAATGAAGCCTCGCGTGTGCCCACTGCCACGTATAGATGACCTCTTAGAGAGAGTAAGGTCAGCCAAAGTCTTTACCAAGCTTGATCTACGAGGAGCATATAATCTAATAAGGGTCAGAGAAGGGGATGAGTGGAAAACCAGTTTTTGTACTAAGTATGGTGCATTTGAATTCTTGGTAATGCCTTTTGGCTTGCAAAATGGCTCAGGGGTACTTCAAACCTTCATCAATCAGGTCTTGGCAGGTATACTGGATCAGTTCTGTGTCTCTTATTTAAATGACCTCTTAATATATAGTGAAAGTATGGAGGAACATGTAAAACATGTCACGCAGGTGTTAGAGAGATTGAGGACCAACAGGTTATATGTGAAGTTTGAAAAGTGTAAGTTCCACACACAAAAGGTGGAGTTCCTGGGATATTGCATTTCCCACAAAGGGGTGCACATGGACCCCAGTAAAGTTCAGGCAGTGGTGGAATGGGAGGCACCTAAAACTAAGAAAGATCTACAGAGGTTTTTAGGATTTGCTAATTTCTATCGTAAATTCATAGGTAATTACTCCAAAATCACAACGCCACTGACTGATTGTCTAAGAGGGAAGGGCCCATTCAGATGGTCTGAGGAAGCACAGAAGGCCTTTGATAAATTAAAGGCGGTGTTTGCTTCAGAAAAATATCTTATGCACCTAGATCCAAGTAAACGTATGAAGGTAGAAACTGATGCCTCTGATAGGGCTATTGGGGCCATTCTGCTGCAACAGGACAAGGAAGGGGACTGGAGACCCTGTGCATTCTACTCTAGAAAATTAAATCAATCAGAACAAAACTACACCATATTTGATAAGGAACTTTTAGCTGTGCATGCTGCCTTTAAAGTGTGGAGACATTTTTTGGAAGGGGCGTCACATCAGGTGGTGGTACAAACAGATCATAAGAATTTAGAGTATTGGAGAACTGCTAGACAGCTAAACCAAAGGCAAATTAGGTGGGCGGAGTTTTTTGCTGGGTTTAATTTTAGGATTGAGTACATACCTGGGCATCAAAACGTTCGTGCAGACGCGCTATCGCGCAAACCTGAGTATATGGAAGGAGAAGCACCTCCCAAGTTGCGAGAAATGCTGAGATCGGATCAGTGGGGGTGTGCAGCTATAGTAGTGGACGGCAGGGAATTCCAGCAGTTGACAGTAACAGATGAGTTTGCACAAAAGAAAATGGAGGAACTGAGAAAAGGTAGAGGGGAAAAGGAAGGTTTCAAGGAAAAAGGTGGATTGTTGTACAGGAGAGGGGTGCTGTATGTACCTGCAGGTGAATTAAGAGGTAAAGTGTTGAGGCAACATCATGATAACCCGACTGCAGGACATTTTGGTAGAGAAAAACCCTGTATCAGATCACACGGCAGTTCTGGTGGCCAAAGTTGAGGGAGGAGGTAACGCAATATGTAAGAGGTTGTGAAGTATGTCAACGAGCCAAGGCACCCAGAGCAGCTCCTGCAGGGTTGTTACAACCTATGCCCACGCCGGGAAGGCCTTGGGATGTGGTGTCTATGGATTTTATAACGGATCTACCATCATCGCATAGGCATACAGTGATCTTTGTGGTGGTTGACATGCTAACCAAGATGGCGCATTTCATACCATGTGCCAAAATTCCGACCGCGCAGGAAACTGCAAAGATGTTTTTAGATAATATTTTTAGGTTGCATGGTAAGCCATCACAAATCATTTCAGATAGAGGGGCCCAATTTACATCACAATTTTGGAGGAGGTTAATGCAGTTACTAGATGTGGAGCTAAGCCTCACGTCGGCGAGACACCCGCAAACCAATGGGGAAGCTGAAAGAACGAATGCAACACTACAACAATATCTGAGGTGTTATGCTGGTTATCAGCAGAGCGGGTGGTTAGAGAAGTTGAGTCTAGCAGAGTTTGCGTATAATAATGCAATGCATGTCTACGGGCAGAGCCCCATTTGTGGCAAACTATGGCTTGCACCCAAGGGCATTCCCAGGTCAAGAGGAGCAGTTAGCAGTACCAGCAGCAGAACAAATGATAGAGGAATTGAGGTGCATTCATGAGATATTGAAAGAGGATTTGGAAGAAGCTAAAGAGGCTTACAAGAGAGCTGCAGACAGGCACCTGCGAGTTGGGGAAGAAATCCAAGTAGGGAGCTGGGTATGGCTGTCTACCAAGGGACTACCAATACGAGGGAGGTGTAAAAAGCTAGAACCAAGGAGATTGGGACTTTTCCAAGTAAAGGCTCAAATTAACCCAGTTGCTTTCAAGCTTCATTTACCTGAAAATATGAGAATACACCCTGTATTTCATAGATCTTTATTGTCAGTGTTTGTACCAGCGCATAAGTATCAAATTTCAAGGGAACCACCTCCTTTTCCCACCATGATGGGGGAAGAGGAGACCAAAGTGGAAGAGATATTAGACTCGAGAATAAGTAGGAGGAAATTACAGTATTTGGTTGCATGGAAAGGGTTAGATGAGTCTGAGAACTCATGGGAACCAGCAGAAAAAATTAACGTTCCAGAATTGCAGAGAGAATTTCATAGAAAATATCCCCACAAGCCAAAACCCTATAACTGGCATCTTCAAAATTTTTTTGAAGAGACAGATAGTGAGGAAGAAGTGTTCATAGGGTTCGGTCCTTCAGAAACAGAGGAGAGCGAGGAGGAGGAAGGGGGGCTTAGGGGAGGGGGTGATGTCAGGGAAGAGTTAGAAGTTTCCAGTTTATCAGAGGGAGAAAGCATTCCCCAAGGGGGGAAGGAGAGCAGTGAATCTAATAGAAGGGAGCAAGAGGAACAACAGGGAGGGACCGGCTGTTCCCAGGAAAGGCAAGGGTTCAGTTCTAGCTCAGATTGGGAGGAGGGGAGATACAAGCCAGCTCTAGCCAGGAGGTTAGAAAAAAGAGCGGGAAAGCGAAGGGAAGGGCGCCTTCGCCATTTTGAGAGTGGCTGGTCATGGAGAAGCAGAGCTCAGAAGGTATCTGAAAGAAGTGACTCTGAGGAATAATATTTAAGAACTGTTTATAAGATTATTTTGTTAATACACAATAAAAAGTTATAAAAGAACAAGAAGCGTTTGTGTGGTGATCTGAAGAGGACAACGACCAGTCCTGACAATCAGTCAGTTTGAATTTTCCGGAAGGGGGTAATTAATGGTCCCTTAATTACATTACATACATCTCCCCTGGCATGGTCTTTAGTATTTGTCCCTGTTGTTTTCCTGAGCACATTTTAGTGGGGAAAAGATGAAAAGGGAAGCTATAGGATAGCTTTAGAAATCAGAAAACTTTGCCTCACTCATCATTCCACATCACTGTAGAGCTGTATGATTGTGTGTACTATTGAAACAATAATTTGAATGCTATTACAAAGCAACCATTCCATTATGCCAAAAACAGTCAACATGCAAAAAAAGCTATATGGAACTAATCTTTATTGCCTAATATCAAATCATGTACCAAGGTAAATAATAATAAATGCCATGCTCGTTAATGTACTAAAAACTAAGTTTGGTTTTTATTATCCTTTCTGCCTCTGTTGGTGAGTGTCTAGGCTTTAAATAGTTTCTTTTCTTGCAGGAAGCATACTTTCTGTTTCTGCCGCAGATCCCCATGCTAGTGGGAAAAGCAGCACTTTTGTAGGACTTTGTATTCAGCGATCAGGAAAAGGACTTGGTGCAACCTTCATACTTCGCAATATAATAGAAGGACAAGGTGGGTGCATACTTTAATGTTCATTGTTTTCCAGCTGAGGGAAGTGCTGGAAACCCAGAAATGGCTTTAGTGGCTTTTCAGCAACATTATGTGGATATGATGAAAATATATTCCATATAGGGTAACTGTTGGACGTCCTTAAGCCAGGTTCAAACAATTAAAATAATGTTACCAAGAACTACTTAAGTTGGCGTGAGGTTGCATGCAGGAAAACACTGGATTGGGATGTCTAGATTTTTTAGTTAAAAAATCTGCATTGTATTGCAGATCCATTCTATTACCTGAAGTGTTAGGAACACTTTTTATTCTTGACAATCTAGTTAACTCTCCATTCTAAAGGTAAAGGTAAAGGGACCCCTGACCATTAGGTCCAGTCATGACCGACTCTGGGGTTGCGGCGCTCATCTCACTTTATTGGCCGAGGGAGCCGCGTATATCCGCAGACAGCTTCTGGGTCATGTGGCCAGCATGACTAAGCCGCTTCTGGCAAACCAGAGCAGTGCACGGAAACACCGTTTACCTTCCCACCTATTTATCTACTTGCACTTGCCGTGCTTTTGAACTGCTAGGTTGGCAGGAGCTGGGGCTGAACAACGGGAGCTCACCCCGTCGCGGGGATTCGAACCGCCGACCTTCTGATCGGCAAGTCCTAGGCTCTGTGGTTTAACCCACAGCGCCACCCACGTCCCTCCATTCTACCAGCCCCCAAATGTTGTATAACTCCAAATATTGTTTATTCTTCTACCAGCAAAAATTGGTTCATAACAGAGTACTGTCACCTATTTTATAATGTCATTTTCTGTATTTATCAATTTTCCATTTAAGGTATTGAAATTTGCTATGAACTATACAATCCTCTAATCCAAGAGATCAAGGTTCTGAAACTAGAGAAAAGACTGGATGATAACCTGATGTATTTACGAGATGCCCTTCCAGAGTACAGCACTGTTGATGTTAACATGAAGGCTGTCCCACTTTCAGCTATGGAAGAAGTTCCTGTCAACAAGGTAGCAGCAAGGAATAACTGGTGTTTGTGACTGGCAACTAGTTATTCTGAAACATCATTTTGTAATATGAAGTTGTCGCATTGTACCATTCATTTATTTTGGTGTTGTGATAGTGGTAGAGGCCCCCATGGGAATGGTTTTCTGCCCTTTCGTCATTACATTACACTTGAGATGGCTTAGCTCCTTTAGAGCTCAAACCTAGCAGAAAAAAAGTGTTTTCTTCTTGCTAGCAAGCAATGGCACGTTAGAGCTCCAATGAACTCCTGAGCAGTCTGAAATGGTTACCTTTAGATGTTGATTGGAGTTCTAACACAGCAGAATAGTTGAAGTATAGGGTTCTTAACTCCTTGTCATCAAGCTTGGATATTGCAGTTGAGCTCTATGGTTAATTGCTATCAGTAGGCAGTTCTATAATATATATTTTTAGTTGCTGTCTTTGCTACTATCCTTAATTACTTTCTGTCCTCTACATCTCCATTCTGCTATAGCCGTTATTGAAGGCAACCATGATAAACACCTGCAGGTCTTCAAGTAGGCCATAGCAAAATAAAGAAGATGTTATTTTATGTACACTGGCATGGCTAGGGCAAAGATGGGAATTGTACCTAAAACGTAGTTCCCAAAAAATATTGCTAAGTGCTAAAATGTCATAAGAATTTGAGCATAACTGGCACCAAACTGAGAAAGAAACCCAGTGGGCAGTCCAGGGGATCATTGGAAGTATCTGTGCATACAGCATTGCTTATGCCAAGCAGGTATAAATGGGATGTCATTAAAGGTCCATAGAGTAAAAAAGGTAAAGGACCCCTGGACAGTTAATTCCAGTTAAAGGCAACTATGGGGTTGCAGCGCTCATCTCGCTTCAGGCTGATGGAGCCAGCATTTGTCTGCAGACAGCTTTCCCAGTCATGTGGCCAGCATGACTAAACCGCTTCTGGTATAATGGAACACCGTGATGGAAACCAGAGTGCATTGAAATGCCATTTACCTTCCCACCGCAGTGGTACCTATTTATCTACTTGCACTGGCATGCTTTCAAACTGCTAGGTTGGCAGGAACTGGGCAGAGCAACGGGGGCTCACCCCGTCACAGGGATTTGAACTACCGACCTTCTGATCAGCAAGCCCAAGAGGCTTGGTGGTTTAAACCACAGCGCCACCCTCATCCCTGGTCCATTGAGTACATATTACTGAAAGAAAAATACTCGCTGAATATCAAATATATGATCTGACATACATTTCTTTCAATTATGCTAGATGAAAGTCCGAATGAAACCGAAACCATGGTCAAAACGCTGGGAACATCCAAAGTTCAATATCCAGGGCATTAATTTTGACTTGTATCTTAATGAAAGACACAAAGCGAAAGTAGAAAAATGGCAAATGCCTTGGAATGAATTTGATATGCTGAAAAAGTATGATACATCAGAAATTGAGAAGAAAATCTGGGAAGAAGTGAATGAAGAGCTGAAAAAAACGGTATAGAAATTGTGGAAAACTACATGTAAAGACTACAACCATTAATTTTAGCATTTTTTATGTTGAATAATAAACACTCGTATGAAAATTTTCAAACTGTTAGTTTTTTGCAGTGTCAGCTGTATATTCAAAGCACGAACTATTGCTATTTGCTTTATATTCTTCAATAAATTCATTTTGTGTTTAATAAGATGATCAAGAAAATACTTGTAGGGCATGCAGAATACTTTTTTATCTATGATCATAGGAAACTGGAATTGAGTTAGATGTAGAACTCCCAATTTACGAACAGTGGATGTGTCTACTAACTTCTATGAGGTTTAGATGGAACTATGAAAAAGCCAAAGCATGTCAACACTGATAGCAGTTGTTGTTTAGTCGTGTCTGACTCTTCGTGACCCCATGGACTAGAGCACGCCAGGGACTCCTGTCTTCTACTGCCTCACGCAGTTTGGTGAAACTCAAGTTGGTAGCTTCGAGAACACTATCCAACCATCTTGTCCTCTGTCTTCCCCTTCTCCTTGTGCCCTCCATCTTTCCCAACATCAGGGTCTTTTCCAGGGAGTCTTCTCTTCTCATGAGGTGGCCAAAGTATTGGAGCCTAAGCTCAGGATCTGTCCTTCCAGTGAGCACTCAGGGCTGATTTCCTTAAGAATGGATAGGATTGATCTTCTTGCAGTCCATGGGACTCTCAAGAGTCTCCTCAGAGCCACTGTCATACAAAACAGAGGTTCTGTGCTCACATAAGAGAAGATGTTTTTAAGTTGTAATGATGAAGATGACAGTGAAGAGCGTAATCTTTTACTTCTTATACTGGGGGAAATTTGAGACAGTTCTTCCTAGAGATTTTGAAAGGAGACAGGTGGCATAGGATTTTCCAATCATCATTGCTTTAATCTTGTCAAGTTTAGCTTTAGTTGCAAATATAGTAACCTAATGTTGACAATGAGTTGGTTAAAGAAGAAATAAGGTGTTAATGTTGCCTCACTAGAACTCTTCATATACATCCAATGACATTTGTAAAAAAAGGTTTCTTCACTGAAGGTCCAAAGGAGAGCAGTTGATTAGTATACTTTCTAGAACTTCCTCACTCTTTAATTAGTAGAGTCATTCAGTATTATTACTGTAAGAAGCGGCCTTGCTCAGCAGCCCTTGCCACAGAGCTAAGTGGTACAAAACATTGCATATATTAGAACACAACTTCCCATGGGGGCACAGCTATTGTCAGAAACCACACTTGCATGAAGCTGCAAGGAAGCTTAACTATTTCACAATTGTATACCAAAAGGAAATTGCAAAATACTGTAGTAAAGGAGGGATGAACTGCTGTTTTTGTGAGTAAGCAAATTAAAGCACAGGAGGAGGAGAAATAAATGGACACTGGGTTAACTTTAATATGTATAATTTAATACACACTAAAAAACTATACAAAAATAAAACCAAGTTTTAACCTACCCTATAATTTTATAGAATAAAGTATTTATCAATTTGAGTATTAACAGAGGCAACTAAAAAGGTCATGTCAATTTTCAATTATAAACAATTTTCAAATTGTTTATAGTGGAGTTACTGAAGTTAACTACAGTGTTACATACACTTTGTATTTTATCTCTTTCAAAGTACTGTACAGGGATGTTTTACCAAAGTAGCATTTTTGGTATAGTTCAATTAGTAGCTTCTATCTCCCATATAATCCTTGCCATTAAATTGTTGTTATAGGTGGCATGTAACACAAAATCTGCTTGGTGTTGGAAGCCACTAAAATTGGAATTGGGCAGTCAGGAGAACCTCACCATCCAAATGCAAATTCTGCATTCTCACTGCTCTTGCTCATCATGATTAATAAAACCCAATATGAGGGGAATTGGACAGGCGGAACCAGGAGGTAGTGAACTCCTTCCTAAGGGGACAGCCCTGGTACCTCAAAGGAACCAGTTGCAACCCACTTAAAAAAACACACCAAAAGCCCTCATTTGGACCCAGAATTACCTGTCACCCAATTGCAAAATCCTCTTTTGTGGATGTCATTTGCAATGTACTTGTGTGGGCAGCAGGAGACTGGGTTCAGATGACATGGGTTATGTGACCTGGTTTTGGAATACAGTGGTGCCCCGCAAGACGAACGCCTCGCAAAACGAAAAACTCGCAAGACGAAAGAGTTTTCCGTTTTGGAGGTGCTTCGCAAAACGAATTTCCCTATGGGCTTGCTTCGCCCATAGGGAAATCTCCGCCGGCCTTCAGAAGAGGTCCTGGACCTCTTCTGAAGGCCGGCGGGGGGCAAAAGTCTTTGCTCCCCCCGCCTGCCTTCCCGGGACAGCGAAGACTTCTCCGCTGTCCTGGGGCGATCTGAAAATGCTGGCGGGCGGCAGCGAAGGCTGCGCTGCCGCCCGCCAGCATTTTAAAAGCCCCCGGACAGCAGAGACTTCTCCGCTGTCCCGGGGCGATCTGAAAATGCTGGCGGGCGGCAGCGAAGGCTATGCTGCCGCCCGCCAGCATTTTCAGATCGCCCCGGGACAGCGGAGAAGTCCTTGCCCCCCCCCCCCAGCCTTCAGAAGAGGTCGGGGGACAGACTGTCCCCGGACCTGGTCTGAAGGCGGTTTCCCTAGGAACGCATTGATTGATTTTCAATGCATTCCTATGGGAAACCGTGCTTCGCAAGACGAAAAACTCGCAAGAAGAAAAAACTTGCGGAATGAATTAATTTCGTCTTGCGAGGCACCACTGTAGAAACTAACTTGGTCACCCTTATTGGCTTTTATTTTTTAAGGAGACGGACAATTCCTGTTGATTCTCATGGATCTCTCAGCGGCTTTCAGTGCTATTGATCATGATATCCTTCAGTGTCGCTTTTGTTGGATGGGAGTGGGAGGCATTCAGTGACTACAATGCTACCTGGAAGACATTTTTCCAAAGATGGTATATACAGGAGGGAGCAACGAAAACCATCCCAATGAAAAGGAGGCCTTACAAATAGCGGGGGGGGGGGGAGAGAAGGCAAGCAAAATGCGAGGGAGATAGTAAAAGATACAGGAAATTGAATGCAGATTTCCAAAAAATAGCAAGGAGAGACAAGAAGGCCTTCTTAAACGAGCAATGCAAAGAAATAGAGGAAAACAACAGAATAGGAATAACCTGAGATCTGTTCAAGAAAATTGGAGATATGAAAGGAACATTTCGTACACATTACCTTAATAAAGGACAAAAGTGGTAAGGACCTAACAGATGCAGAAGACATCAAGAAGAGGTGGCAAGAATACATAGAGGAATTATACCAGAAAGATATGGATGTCTCGTACACCCCAGTTAGTGTAGTTGCTGACCTTGAGCCAGACATCCTGGAGAGTGAAGTCAAATGGGCCTTAGAAAGCACTGCAAATAACAAGGCCAGTGGAAGTGATGGTATTCCAGCTGAACTATTTAAAATTTTAAAAGATGATGCTGTTAAGGTGCTACACTCAGTATGCCAGCAAGTTTGGAAAACTCAGCAGTGGCCAGAGGATTGGAGAAGATCAGTCTACATCCCAATCCCAAAGAAGGGCAGTGCCAACTAATGCTCCAACTACCGCACAATTGCACTCATTTCACACAATAATTGGAAAAGTTATGCTTAAAATTCTACAAGGTAGGCTCAAGCAGTATGTGGACTGAGAACTCCCAGAAGTGCAAGCTGGATTTAGAAGAGGCAGAGGAACCAGAGACCAAATTGCAAACATGCGCTGGATCATGGAGAAAGCTAGAGAGTTCCAGAAAGACATCTACTTCTACTTCATTGACTATGCAAAAGCCTTTGACTGTGTCAATCACAGCAAACTATGGCAAGTTCTTAAAGAAATGGGAGTGCCTGATCACCTCATCTGTCTCCTGAGAAATCTCTATGTGGGAAAAGAAGCTACAGTTAGAACTGGATATACAACAACTGATTGGTTCAAAATTGGGAAAGGAGTACGACAAGGCTGTATATTGTCTCCCTGCTTATTTAACTTATATGCAGAATTCATCATGCGAAAGGCTGGGCTGGATGAATCCCTAGCCGGAATTAAGATTGCCGGAAGAAATATCAACAACCTCAGATATGCAGATGACACAACCTTGATGGCAGAAAGTGAGGAGGAATTAAAGAACCTTTTAATGAGGGTGAAAGAGGAGAGCGCAAAATATGGTCTGAAGCTCAACATCAAAAAAACGAAGATCATGGCCACTGGTCCCATCACCTCCTGGCAAATAGAAGGGGAAGAAATGGAGGCAGTGAGAGATTTTACTTTCTTGGGCTCCATGATCACTGCAGATGGTGACAGCAGTCACAAAGTTAAAAGACGCCTGCTTCTTGGGAGAATAGCAATGACAAACCTAGAAGGAGAAGAAGAGAAGAGTTTGGATTTGATATCCTGCTTTATCAGTATCCGAAGGAGTCTCAAAGCGGCTAACAGTCTCCTTTCCCTTCCTCCCCCACAACAAACACTCTGTGAGGTGAGTGGGGCTGAGAGACTTCAAAGAAGTGTGACTAGCCCAAGGTCACCCAGCAGCTGCGTGCGGAGGAGCGGAGAAGCGAACCCGGTTCCCCAGATTACGAGTTTACCGCTCTTAACCACCACACCACACTGGCTCACTAGACAGCATCTTAAAAAGCAGAGACATCACCTTGTCAACAAAGGTCCGTATAGTTAAAGCTATGGTTTTCCCAGTAGTGATGTATGGAAGTGAGAGCTGATCACTGAATAATTGATGCTTTTGAATTATGGTGCTGGAGGAGACTCTTGAGAGTCCCATGGACTGCAAGAAGATCAAACCTATCCATTCTTAAGGAAATCAGCCCTGAGTGCTCACTGGAAGGACAGATCCTGAAGCTGAGACTCCAATACTTTGGCCACCTCATGAGAAGAGAAGACTCCCTGGAAAAGACCCTGATGTTGGGAAAGATGGAGGGCACAAGGAGAAGAGGAAGACAGAGGACGAGATGGTTGGATAGTGTTCTCGAAGCTACCAGCATGAGTTTGACCAAACTGCGGGAGGCAGGGGTGCCTGGCATGCTCTGGTCCATGGGGTCACAAAGAGTCGGACACGACTAAACAACAACAACAACAACTGCATCCTAGTCTTGGCACAGGGTTATATCGTGTCTTCTGTGCTGCTTATCAAATCCATGAGATGGCTAGGACAAATGGTTTGGGGATTTAAGATGAGGCTCCATCAATGCATGGATGAAGCCTCTTCATCTAATGTATCTCAGGCACTTTCCTGGTGGAAGTGATGAGCTGGATAAGACGTCATGTCCTCAATCCAGACAAGATGGAGTTGCTGATAATAAATGGTTCATCAGATTTGAAATTGGTGTTTGGCCTCTTCTTCCTCTTAAGGGTCAGGGTTGTAGCTTGTCATCAAATCCCGCTCTGCCTGTGGGTGCCCAAGTGGGATCTGTGGCCAGAAGTGCCTTCCCTTCACTCCAGTGGGCGGGCCATCTGTGTGCTCCTCGAAAAATATAACCTTTCCAGAGTTATCTATCCCTTGGAAATAATTCCAGGTTGGTTTACTGCAATCTGCCTTATGGGGGGCTGCCTCTGAAGAGTATTTTGAAACATCCAACTTATTTAGAAAATAGTAGTGAAATCATTAACTGAGATCTATCATGCTAAACATATTAGCCCAGTGCTTAAAGTGTATTGTTGAGTACAGTTCATGTGTTGGCTCAGTCAGTAGAGCATGAGAGTCACAGCACGATCCCCATGTTGGACAAAAGATTCCTGCATTGCAGGAGGTTGGACGAATGACCCTTTTGGTCCCTTCTATGAAAACTAGAAAGGGCCTTTCGACCAGAGTATCTGAAGGATGGTCTTCTTCCATAAGAATGTACCATTTAGCTCAGGTCATCAAAGCCCTTTTTGGGGGGCGGGGGCTTTCAGAGTTTAGGTGAGTGGCTACCAAATAAGGCATTTTTCATGATGGTGTTTGGTCAGTTGAGCAGCATAGGTCAATTGATCTTCCTGTTGGACCACAGTGGAGTGTGAACTATTCTATAAAGCCAAGAAAGCTAGTTTACCCTTTTAAATTTATTATGTTGTAATGTGTTATGGAAGGACAGGACTAAAAGCCACTTGCCTAGAGCTGTGGCAATATTTGGGTCAAATCTTTCCGATTAGTCACTTTCTATAACTGCAGGGATCTGTGCACAGGAGCACAAGTGGTCATTAGCAGCAAAGAAACTGCCTTGAAACTCCCACAACTCTCCATGGTTTCTGCAGAAAGCAGGGCGTTGCCTGTTTTAAACTGTGTAGGCTGACTCTGGTGTTGCAGGATACAAGTCAAAGAGAAGAACTATTCAGCCAACCACTCATGTTCATAGGAACCTCCCTGACAACATACCAAGAAGCAAAATGAAGGAGGGCCCTAGCTGTGTCACAGCACATGCTTTGTCTGCTGAAGATCTGACTCAGTTCCTGGTATCTCCAGGGAGGGCCAGAAGAGACTCCTTCCTGGCTGAAATACTTGAGAGGTGCTGCAAGTCACGATAGAGCAGGGATGGGGGAACCTGGGGCTCTCCAATGATGTTGGGGCTCCAGTACAAGCACCCACTTGCCCACTGCTGCTGTGCTCCAGTCCTGCTTTTGAGTTTTCCTTTGGGGCATCTGTTTGGCCACTGAGAACAGGAGGCTGGACTAGATGGGCCACTGGCCTCAAGCCGCAGAGTTCTTCTTAGGTTCTCACAACATCTGGAGGGTCAAAGTTTAGCCAACACTCATTGAGCGTCTATGCCATAAGTATAGTGACTGGCCTAAGGTCACCTTGTGGGCTTCATGGAGTGAGGATTTGGACTTGGGTCTCCCCAGTCTAACCACAATGCTGCTCTGCTGTACATTGCCTCTTTCCTTGCTTATCTGTGTGGAGAGTTTTGTCTTTGCACTCCAGCTGTAGGCATGTCATGAGGTTGCTGTTGGGTGTCAATGTTGAGTTTTGAGACAAGAGTACCAGTAAGTGCCCTGTCTGTGTGTGGTCTGAAACCAGACTGCTTTGCACAGAGTGTTCTGCTTTTGTGCCTCGTGCCTTTCTCCATAGTTCCATTCACTCAGGTTTCCCCTTCTGTGCTCCAAGGAACCCTTGACAGCAGCCCACTATGACAAATTTGCAACACATAGAAAGGATTAGTTGCTTACATTTACCTCAACTTTGACAATACTAGTTCAACCTTCAGATGTTTCCAGAGCACCATCTGGATCTGTAGCTGGTTGACAGACTGAACTCAAAGAGGACTCATTAATGGTTCCTCGTCATCCTGGAAAAAAGTGACCAGTGGGGTGCCACAGGGTTCTGCCCTGGGCCTGTTGTTGTTCAACTATGAATGACTTGGATGAAGGAATTGAGGGGATGTTCATCAGATTTGCTAATGACACTAAACTGGGAGGGGTAGCTAATGCAGCAGAAAACAGAATCAGAATTCAAAATGACCTTAACAGATTGGAGAACTGGGCTCAAGCTAACAAATTGAATTTCAATAGGGGCGAATGTAAGGGGTGAATGTAAGGTTTGGCTCTTAGGCAGGAAGATGTCCTGAAACTCATTGGAAATATAATTTTATTAGAATACTTTTTGCAACCACTTCAGCCAATGTAACTTTACTGCAGAAGGCTCTGGTCCGAGGGGGGGGGCGCATCACAGAATGGTCTGGGCCGTTGCAGCCATATTAGAATTGGTGGCATTTTCAGGGTTAAGTTGCTCCACACCAACATTTCGTAAGCACCATGTTACCTGTGCGGATGCAAAAGACAAGTGCATGCTTCCCCTCCCTGCTTAGTGCTGGTTTTTCTCTTGGGTTTGCCAGGCCTCCTCCCACTCTTCCCCTGGGCAAGAGGACTTGGTTTGCTTGACTTGTCCTTGTCCACCCTCTGATGCAAACTAAGGGCAGGAACAGAATCCAAAGCAGGCTTGCTGCTCTTTTGTATCATATTGCTATACGGAAATTTAGGGTTGGCTTTTACAGACCAACTCCCCAAGGGACTCAGAGTCAGTCCCCCAAGTCCATGATCAGTCTAAGAAGAGTGAGTGGAGGCAGGAGCCAGTAGAAGAAAAGCACGGAAGAGCTTTATTTTCTATTTCAGCAAAGGTCCCGTCCCTGCCCCCCCCCCCAGTAAGGAAGTGAGGACCCGGAACAAGAGTGTGCAACAAGACTTCAGAAATTGCCTGGTCCCTTAGCCAAGACCACGCAAAAGCATCATACGTGCATCACAGAGGTGCTCTAACAGAAATTTGAGCATGTGGCTTGTCTCCTGTTTGTCAAAATACCTGATAATGCTTGCTGGACTTTGGATACAGTGGAGGACTCTAAATTGGATGGACTTACAATATGCAGTTGAAAAAGTTACTTAAAGAATCCATGGAGGGGAGGAGGGGAGTCCTAGGATTCGGAAGAATCTTCTGTAAAATTCTAATATTTGCAAGAACATTATCTGTGTGAATGAATTTGAAAAATCTAATTTTAAAATTTATATATAAAAAGATAATGCTTGCTGGTTGCAGTATCCTGGACAGTCGGTTTTTTTCAGGGAACATTTCCTAATTTTGAAGGGTGAAAGAGAGCTTTACTGCAGAGTGTGGCCTGCTATGCACCTTAAAATTATTATAACAATAGAGCCAGGGAAAGGCATTTTCTGGAAACCTGGGGCAGCTCCATCGTCTTGGCTGCCATCACTTCACTTGCCATGGCTTGGCCCTCTGCAGCCATCGCACAAGAAGCCGGATGATGCAGAACATTCTGGTGGCAGCCAAAAGGCAAAAAAAAGCAAAGGCCCAAATTGTCCCTTTTTACTGTGGCTTGTAAAAACTTTGAGACTATTCAGAATGTCTCACTTGATGAGAGTATTTACACTTCACGGATTGTGAAGAGAAACTTGAACAGAAGCAATTATGGCCCTTCCCCCCCCCAAAAAAACCCCATATATCCATTTTATGAAAGTACAGTTTGTTACAAGTTAAGTATTACCTTCAAATATGTCCTCCTCTGTGTTTTGATGTATATTGTGTATTTGCAATTTTTAAAAAGTAACACTGTATTCACCTGAACAGAAGCAGCCCCCAAATTATTATTGTTGCTGTTGTTTTATTATTACAGCTATTATTAACTATATAGCACCATCCAGGTAAAAAGCTAAAGGACCCCAGGGCGGTTAAGTCCAGTCAAAGGCAACTATGGGGTGCGGCGCTCCTCGTTTTCCAGGCCAAGGGAGCCAGCGTTTGTTTGCAGACAGCTTTCCGGGTCATGTGGCCAGCAGGACTAAACTGCTTCTGGCGCAACGGGACACCGTGACGGAAGCCAGAGCACACGGAAACGCCATTTACCTTCCCGCAGCAACTGTACCTATTTTTCTACATGCAGTGGCGTGCTTTCAAACTGCTAGGTTGGCAGGAGCTGGGACAGAGCAACGGGAGCTCACTCTGTCACAGAGATTCGAACCGCTGACCTTCTGATCAGCAAGCCCAAGAGGCTCAGTGGTTTAGACCACAGCACCACCCGCGTCCCATTCTGTCTGTGTACATGGTGCTGTGCACAATCAAAATAAGAATTCTACTCTAAAGGACATACAATTTAAATGAGGCAATAAAAAATAAACAATGGAATAAAAATCAATAGTATATCAGGTATACTAAAAGAGCCACGTGCAACTGGAACCCTTCCTGGTACAGAGCCAGCAGGGATTTCCTGGCTGAGAGTGGATCCACAGTGTGACCGCAGACTGAGTGGTGGATCCCATAAACACCGGAGGGGAGGGAGAAACAAGCTCAAAATACAGTGAAGTCTCCCAAATGTTTCCCTTATCTAAAGTGCAAATTATATTTTGGGTCAACGTAGAAACTACATGTTTTCTTGGAGAGGAATGTAGGAGAAAGTTTTATTTTTAGTGTAGAAACAAGGACACAAATTTATGGTCATAGTTAAGTATACAAAATGGCAGGGAAAAATGTTTTCAGTTATAAATCCTAAACTATTTACTTACTGAGCTCAATAGGACTTATTCTGTGTTAGGTGTGTTTGAGACTGAAACCTAAATTTAAAAGGATGCTTACTCAGAGCATCATTTCAGTGGAGCTTATTTCTAAATATGTATGTTTAGTATTGCAGCATGCTGCTCATTTTCAAACAACAAACATCAGGCCACTGTGATGGGGGCACTGTTATACGGTGGTTCCGCTCCTTCCTCCTGGGCCGTGTCCAGAAAGTGGTGTTGGGGGATGAGTGTTCAGACCCCTGGGCTCTCACTTGTGAGGTGCCTCAGGGTTCCGTCCTCTCCCCCATGCTTTTTAATATCTACATGAAGCCGCTGGGAGAGATCATCAGGGGGTTTGGGCTGAGTGTTCATCAGTATGCAGATGATACCCAGCTCTACCTCTCCTTTAAATCAGAACCAGTGAAGGCGGTGAAGGTCCTGTGTGAGTGTCTGGAGGCGGTTGGAGGATGGATGATGGCTAACAGACTGATGTTGAATCCTGACAAGACAGAAGTACTGTTTTTGGGGGACGGGGTGGGCGGGTGTGGGGGACTCCCTGGTCCTAAATGGGGTAACTGTGCCCCTGAAGGACCAGGTGTGCAGCCTGGGAGTCATTCTGGACTCACAGCTGTCCATGGAGGCACAGGTTAATTCTGTGTCCAGGGCGGCTGTCTACCAGCTCCACCTGGTATGCAGGATGAGACCCTACCTGTCTGCAGACTGTCTCGCCAGAGTGGTGCATGCTCTAGTTATCTCCCGCTTGGACTACTGCAATGCGCTCTACGTGGGGCTACCTTTGAAGGTGACCCGGACACTGCAATTAATCCAGAATGCGGCAGCTAGACTGGTGACTGGGAGTGGCTGCCGGGACCACATAACATCAGTCCTGAGAGAGATCTGCATTGGCTCCCAGTATGTTTCTGAGCTCAATTCAAAGTGTTGGTGCTGACCTTTAAAGCCCTAAACTGCCTCGGTCCTGTATACCTGAAGGAGCGTCTCCACCCCCATCGTTCAGCCCAGACGCTGAGATCCAGCGCTGAGGGCCTTCTGCCGGTTCCCTCATTGCGAGAAGTGAGGTTACATGGAACCAGACAGAGGGCCTTCTCAGTAGTGGCTCCCACCCTGTGGAACACCCTCCCTTCAGATGTGAAGGAAATAAGCAGCTTTCCTATCTTTAAAAGACATCTGAAGGCAGCCCTGTTTAGTGAAGTTTTTAATATTTAACGCTGTACTGTTTTTAACACTTGATTGGGAGCCAGATGGGCGGGGGATAAATAATAAATTATTATTATATTATTATTATCCGAGGAGATAGCATTGTCTTTTTCACACACCTTAAGCAAAGTGAGGAGAAGCAGAGGTGAGAACACCTTCTTCCTCTGCCAGTCTATGTGCTCTATATTTATTTATTTCTATTATTAATAATAATTATCTGGTTTGTAGTAAGTGTGCTGTTGATTATGACTACACCGTCCACACATTCTACCATATTAGCTGCCCATGCTTTTTGGCTCTCTGTCTTCATTTTGCATTGGAAATTCAGAACAAACATGGAAACCTTATTTACAAGAGCAGCATGCACACACACGTCCATTGCCTTTAGCACATACTTTAGAGTAAAATGTCAATTTATTTTGCATTAGCTTCCTGTGTTGGTCTCTGGTTTAGGAGCCCTGATGTTTGGTGCAGCTGTGTATTGGTGCACATCAAAGCTGCCTCTCTGCCTGATGCAGGTACAGACAAGAGTCAGCTGACACCCAGAACATTCCTGGCTCTTGTGGCCATCTGTGCCATCTGTGCAAAATACTGTTAGCTCAGCCTCCCTCCAAACTAGAATCGAAGAAGTGGCAGAATGAGGAAGTGTCGCATTTCCATACTTGCAAAATGTCACTCAGCTGCAGTAACATTTTCTTCTGTTCTCCTGCTCTGCAGCCATGTCACTCATGCCAGCTAAAATAACACCAGAAACCCTCTGGCTGCGGTTGCTGGTCTGGCAGTCAGGGGAGGGGAGGTGTGTGTGGTTGAAATATACTCAGAGTCGCAAAGTGATTTCATGCTCTTTATTCAGCTCATAGTGGTGAGGAGGAATGAATGAATGTCCCCTCAAAGTATCTGCTTTATATACATTATTTACACAATGGGCTGCACATGATTGGCTAATTCTGGAATTCTACTGTAAGCCAAACAGGTTGTGGATTCACTTATATCTGGAGCATGATTGGGTGGTTCCTGCCAACCAATCATACTGCTGCATTGTTCTAGGACCAATCAGACTGCTGCATTCTGAATCCTATTGTTCTAGGACGAATCAGACTGCTGCAATTTGGATCCTATAGTTCTAGGACCAATCAGACTGCTGCAGTTTGGATCCTATTCAACTCAGTACATAACAGTGGTTCTTCCTCCTGATGCTTTGTTCAGCATCAGCTATTTTGAGTTCAGGTCGTAGTTGTATTTTTGCCTCAAATTGAAAGCATCCACTAGTGAGCATCACATTTCTTTAGAACAAATATGTCAATTCTCAAACCCAAAATGTTGACTACTATATTTTCTGTGGTTCATGGAAAAGGCTCCAGAACTGATGAAAGTTGGTTTCAGCTTTGGAATTTGAGTAGCATTCCCCCTACCTCATTTTAATCTAAAATGGCATTCAGAGAGAAAAGTGAGAAGCAGAGGGCAGCTTTCCCTGCTCCCTCCCTTCTCTCTCCTCCATCCCTCCTCTGGAAGTACTTTTTTGGTTAACTAATAGATTGCCGTTTTATTATATTTTCTCAATAAAACTCAAATGTCCCAGGAAATCCCAATCTTGCCTGTACTGCTGCTCCATGTACTTTACTAGGACAATTTGCTATGTGAACAATTTGCTGTCCAGTGTTACTGCTGCTCTCCTCCTCTGGGGTGTTTTGTTGTGTTTCTGGGCCATTGAATAAAGGCACGGTTGCCCTCCAGCGGAGCAGAGCCAGAATCTTAGTGGGAAACAGATCCCTATACATATTTTAAACGAATTCCCCCAATTAACTGTGTTCCAGAAAGGTTTATTCGCTGAGCGTGGAGTGGTCTGCAGTTGTGTGAAGAGATGTGTGCCACCTTTCCTGGCCAAGGAGAATTCCTGTGTGTCTCAACACAGGTTAGTTGAGAGTGTTTGATGCCAGGTTGGGGGGGGGGCAGGTAGGGCAACATGGCTCCTCTCAGGGCAGTGCAGAGATGAGGCGGAGCCCATCCTAGGCTCCGCCCACTGCACTATGCTCCCCGTGCCTTGCACCTGCCCCTTTCCCTCTCCAGATCAGGCAGCCATGCTCAGGGTTCAAAACGCTGGTGGGTCATGCTGCTGCCTTGCTTGCACCACCCCAATGACCACTTCAGGACTCAAGGCAGACTTGTCCCTCTTTCCTTTTGGGCTTCCTAGAAACATTTTTAAATTGTTGGAGTGCTGTGGCTTTGCATATGGAATGGATGGTGCTTTGCCGTGATTTTGGGGAGTAACTTTTAGGAATTTTGAGGAACTAGGAAAAATGGGGGGAAATGGAAGAAACAAAAAAGCAACAGGCTCCTCAACTCCCTTCTAAAGGAGAGCTCTAGTTAGCTCAATTGTTGGGTGTTTAAAAAGAGGACTTAACCCTAGCAGCTAGAGTGTTTTAAAGGAGAAAATCCTATTAACCTTTCCAAAATAAATGCTTGAAAATTATTGTGCTAAGTTTAAGCCATCAGGTCAGGGAAAGGATGCCCCTGAATTTTGGACTTTATGGAACATATGCCTGGACCTGCATGAAATGTTGCTTGAAACACCCCCCCCCTCTGTGTGTGTGTGTGTGTGTGTGTGTGTAAGCAAGAGCAACCTCAGAACTGAAAAGCTGAGCTTAGCTACCTACTCATGATTCTGATGTTGTCTATAAACTTGCTACTAAAAGCCAATTGACAAGGTGAGTACAGCTCACAGGTTGTAGAAGGGGCTGTGGCTTTGGAAAAGGAAGCCTGTAGGCACCCAATGACTTAGTGCACCCACTTACCTTATAAGAGGGCCTTTGGGCTTATCTGGTTCTTACTGAGCTTGGCAACATCTATTAGCACAACCATTAAGCAAAAGTGACACATTTACCTCCTTCCGTATCCTTTTATTCAGTTTTTGACATCATACCGTCTTGTGGTGTTAGGAAACATGGAAGGAAGTGAACTGGAAGTCAAAAACGGTTTTGTTCACTTGAGCACTGCACTTCATGATGCCACTCACTTTATATGGCCACACTATGAAAGGGGAGCGTTGGATCTCACTCCTAATCTGACAATTAGGGAAGATAAAGGTGCAGGGAAACATTTAGAAAACAACAAAAGACTGAGTATTGAAACATACAGTGGTTTATCTTATTATACAATTTTACAGAGGAGATTTAGGAAGATTCTTTTTTTAAAAAACCAGGTTATGTTGCAAATGTGTGTAGATTGCATGCAGAAAATGGCCCTGGGAGCTGAGGGGAAATGACCCTTCCTCAGGCTTGGCTGACTGGCTAGGGTGGTAAAATGTATTTCTGGCAATACTTTGCACAACAGGCAGAATCGCTTGAAAGCTTGCTGTTCATTTTCTGTTTGATTAATGTGGACTTTTAAAAAGTGCTTTGTGTCTTACAAGTCTTTTTTAGGCTTGCAGAATAGGGCTTAGGATCAGTGGAGTGACTGAGTTAATGCATGTAACTCTGTCTTGCCAAATGCAAATAAACAGAAAGCTTGTGCTTGTTTGAGGGGCTCTTCCCCACCCCCACCCCCACCCCGGATAACTGACTTCATACAAAGATAGACAAGAACACTTTGGCTTGATTGTAGCTAATATTTGGAGACTAAATCTGACAGGTTTTTTTTTAATTAATTACATAAAAGATTGGTTAGGTTAACTTCTGAAGGGAGCCTATGGTCCCATCAGTCATGCCATACAAGGTCTCACCACAACCGGGCACCTTCCTTTGCCCCAGCTGCAACAAAACATGTCTCTCCCTTATTGGTCTCTAGAGTCACAGCAGGAGCTGCAACCATCTAACAGCTTGACCTCACCCCCAAAGGCACACTCCTCCACTGTCTCCCAAAACAGACAGATACCAACCTAACCAACCAACTACCAGCAAATGAAAATAATAGATGGTTCTTTAAAAAAACTGTTCTTAACCTGAAGCACCACTTCAGCTAATGGGGCCTCCCACTGCCGCCAGAGCACAATTTCTGTTCTCATCCTGAAGCAAAATTCTTAACCCGAGGTACTATTTCTGGGATAACGGAGTCTGTAACCTGAAGCGTCTGTAACCTGAAGTGTATGTAACCCAAGGTACCACTGTACAAAACTACACAGCATTGGAGGAAACTACTTGCAAAAATGACAGCATTATGCAAAATTGTGCATAAACATTCATTTATAAGGAGAAATGTGGAAGTTATAAGCAGAAAGGGATGCAGAAATGGGGCAAACTGAGATTACAGTTGGAAAACCAAAAACTGTAGGAATCCAAAACTGACAGATTCCTCCATTCCTAGTCATAGATCTGTGCCCAGAGCAAAGCTATAGCAAGAGCCACTGAATCCCAATTTGGATTAAAAATAAACCAGTTTATTCTTACAAGTGTGAAAATGTCACCAAGGAGTATAATTGCTTGAATTGCTAAAAGAAGATGATTAGTTGTGTATCTAGGACAAAATCAACAATTCAGCAAATGGAATAATTTCAGCAATACAAAACAAACAATTTAGACTTAAGTACGTAAGTACAGAGCAAAAAGCAATAGACGACGTTTCTGGTGCACTCCGAGGAGCTGAGAGCATCTCCCCAGGCTAGATGGTTTGCCGAGGAGGCGGCAGCAGCAGCAGCAGCAGCAGCAGGAGGAGGGAAATGCTGGGCGGGCGATGATGGCGAGTCCTCTTCTGTGGCCTCCCGGTGCTGCTCTCTGGCTCTGCTGGCCTCACCTTCGGGAGAAGTATAGAGCTATGGTGTAAGTCTCTCTGCTTTCCATATCTCACCCACAACTCTGCCCCATTTCGCCTGCTCCGCAGATGGCGCTTTGTTGGCGCAGAAGATGCAGGGCCAGAGTGCTCTGACAGCACAGCCAAAGGTTGCTTTTGCATATTTTCCATCATCATCATCATCATCATCATCATCATCATCATCATCATTATTATTACGCGCGCGCACACACACACTTAGAATTCTGCCCTAAATTCGTTTAAACTGTGAAGTTTTAAGGGATAACAAGGGTCATCCAGTCCAACCCCCGGCCGTACAGGGATCTTTTGCCCAGTGAGAGGCTCAAGGGACTAAAATTTGCATCAAAACGCCGCAGTGTTTAGATAGGGCACGCAGTACGTATTTAGGGTTGGAAGGAGTGTGAGCACATTCAATTTTCTGTAGCAGCTTTGAAATGGTGCACCAATATCTCTGATCCGTTCATGGCGCGCCAGAGAGAGTTTCTGAGTTTCCTGCAAACTTTCACAAGTCAGTTCTTTGTCATAAGTAGAATTTTAAAAATACAGCTTGCTATTTTTTGTTTGTTTTGGATTACAAAAGCGTCGGAGATGAAAGTCCGGTGTCTGGGGCACCCAGGTCTGGCAAGCGAGGGCGCGAGGGCGCGCGTCTCCGGGGAAGCGCCCGGGGGCTCCTCCTGCTGCGGGGGTGACACGGGGTGGGCTGGGGGTGCGAGTGGGGTGAGCGGGAAAGGGGGTGTCCCTTGGCGTTGGGCTGGGCCGGGGTCGCGCGGAGTCGCCTCGTTTCTCCCTCGGCTCATTCATTCCTCTCTCAACGCGGCTGGCTGGGCTCCTTTCGCTCGGCAGATCTTTTTGTTTGACCTGGTTAACGCAGAAGGGGGACTCCCCCCCCCGACATGTCGGGCCAAGTTTAGCTTAGACGAGGCTGGCGAAGTTTTCCATGTCATTTCCTGTTGCTGCCCTCCCGAGCCCAGCACCCACCCACCTCGCAGCCTCTCCTCGGCCGCGCTCCCGCTTTCTCTCTCTGGGATGCGCGCCGAGGACCCCCTTGGCGCTCGCCGTCCGGCCGGGGGTCTCCGGCCAGGCTTCCTGGGCTGCGCGCAGCTCCGCCGAGAGGAATCGTGAAAGGTAAAAAAGAAAAAGGGAGCCCCGACTTCTCTCCGGGGAGAACAAAGCCGCGGGGTGGGGGGCTGCTTTTCCGCGGAGCCACCGGGACCTTTGACAGCTCCAGGCGCGCCCTCTTAGAGGAGGAGAACAAGGGCCGGTTCCTCCGCGAGAGCCGTCCAAGGAAAGGCCGGGGAGCCGAGCGCCTGGGGCCCGAGGTCCCTTTGGAGAGGTGCTGCCGAGCGCCCGGAGTTTGCTTCCAGAACCAGCGAATTTCCGTCTGGTCAGAAGCAGGTTCCGGACTACCTTTCCATTCGTATTAGGAGGAGGAAAAGCTGGCGGCAGCAGTTCAGAATGAAAGACCCCAAGGGGAGGTTTGTTTGGCAAGCAGTGGCTCATTCGCCGTGGAATAATTCGAGAAAAGAGTAATTCAGGAGAAAAGCAACTCAGAGCTGGAAAGAAGCTGTGAATATCTGCAAGCATGGCGCTCGACATGTGGGCTCTTTAGTTTCTGTGTAGGGTTGTTTCCAGTAGAATACTGTATATGGACCTACTTTAGTTTTCGCAGAAGTAGCAAAGAAGTTGTACGTTCACAGACGTGAAGTTCTCTCTCTTAAAAACCGATACTGTTTTTAATTTTAATAATTACACTGTTTCATTACATACTGCTAAAATTAGAAATACACTCATATCCTGCTGCATACAACATAACCGTAAAGCGCAGCACTAACACAGGGACATTGCTAGGCACCTCAAATACTCAGGGCTCATGCCCATGACAGAAATTTGCATAAGATAGGCATATGCTAATTTAGATATAAAGATGCAGATTTGGGGTGCTTTTATAGGGGAAAACAAACAAACGGTGGTTTTTGCTGTCAGCTGTGTTCCGGGCAGTATGCCCGGCTCCCCTGCTAAACAAAGTAAGGCCGGGGTCAGGAGGTCCCTGGACAGCACGAAAAGCTTGTGGCCTCTGGTCCTTGTCCTCCGTCTGAAACATCGCTGCACTAGAGCTGTTTTTCACAAGTGTATGTCAATTTCTGTAATGATTCCTTCTCTTCCTTCCCAGCATTTTGTCAAGCATCAGTTTCACCATAAGACAGTCCTCTTAATTTAAAGGAAACAGAGTCTCTTGACTCCATCTCTCTTTCTCAAAAATGTATCTACAGTTACCTCCCCTATTTTCCTGATCTTGACTGCTGCGCTCCCTTTTTGAAACACTTTGGGGGGTTACTTTAAGTGCTAAACCAGTTTATCTGCTAATATTAATGTTATTTCTAGAGGTGCCGGACAGCCAGCAGTTTCTATTACTTGGGTTAGACTTTTGAGCTTTTTATTAAGTTAAAATGCCTTGTAGAAATATAAACTGTAAAAAAGAGGAAAATGCAGAATTTCTCTTTCTCATTCCTGTTGTTTTGTAGACAAACAGAACATTAAAAGAGAGCAATGGTAGAAACATACAGAAGCGGCCCACAAGGTTGAGATGCCTTCTGAGCAGGGCCGACCCACCCAGGAGACAAGGGGAGGCAACTGCCTGAGGGGGCAGGATCCACAGGAGCAGCAGATCTGGCCACCAAGGGAAGCATCACCTGCTGCTGCTGCTGCTGCTGCTGCTGCTGCTGCAGTGTAGTACTTGCTACAGATGGGCATAGTCAGCATTTATTTTTTGAGGGGGCAGGCTTTTTGTTAGGGGGAGGCAGAACTGAGTTATCTGCAATGCAAATGGTCAGTTAATTAAGTATTTCTACTTATTTACTTTATTGGGGAGGCAGCTGCCTCCCCTGCTCCCCCCCACCGTGCCCATGTGTTACACCCCTACAGTCCCACTTCTGCAGCTCCCACTTCCCCCAGAGACTGGCAACTGATGGACCAGAGCTCCCCCACCCTGTTAGGGAAGCAAATGTGGGTCAGGGGCTGCCAGCTGCGGACTTTTACTCAGTTGGCATGTTGTCTTTTCAGGCATTGGGTTAAATAGATGTTGTGGCCAAGTATTCAGGCCAGTGCAGCCTTTTGGCATGGTAACAGTTTTGGACAGGTCTTCAGAGCCTGTGCTGAATGCATACCCTCTAGCATTCCTCAGATGAAAATAGGGACATTTCTCACTCCCTGCCAGCTGACCCTCCTTGACCCACCATTTTTTTGTCCATTCCCCTGCTGCAGAGCATTTCCACCCCCCCACCCCAATGGGACAGAGCACACAGCGTCCCCTGTCCTGAGAAAGTCCCTGAATCCTGATTTCATTTTATTCTTTGGTAGATTTACAAAAAGCACTGGCAGGGGATATAGGGACATTCTGGGATCAAATAACTGCATTTTCACTTTTAATTTGTATACCACCTTTCTATATTAGTATTCTCAAGGTGGTTTACAAGCTGAAGAAACAAGAAAATAGAGAGCAAAGATCACACACATAATAACATTCTGATCCAACACAAAAAGTCACAATAACTTTAAAATAAACAGCTTAAATCAAATAAAGCAATATTGCCAGCTCAAGAAGTCTGAAACTGGTATCACGATCTGAACTTCATACTGGTTTCAGACAAAGAATCAGAATATTGCTCAGCTTTAGACTGAAGAACCCTTTGTGATCGAGGTAACGTAAGAAATGAAGAGGCATTCCCAGAGCAACTTGAAAATACCCAAACATAGGGGAAAGAAGCTGGAGGCATTCATGCTCCCTATTAAGGGGATCAGAGGCTCCTAAACCCCTTCTGCAAATTCAGCCACGCCTGTCTGAGTCTCCTGCACTGGTCTGACGGCTTTGCTGAGCCCTGACTTAGGAGCATGGAGGCTTCCCTGAAGCACTGGCTGATGTACTGCCTGGATCTCAGTCTGTGGGTCCTGTCATTTGCCCAAGAAAGGGACCTTTCTCCTGCAAATGTGGACTGACCTTTGCAGCTGTTTAAGTTTTTGTTGTTATTGTTGATTAGCCAGTCACAGTAACTGTATTTTTATTCTTAAATGGTGTTTAATATTTTGATGCTGTACACTACCCTGATAACTTCATAATATGGCAGTAGTAGAAATACTTTGATAAATAAACAAATGTGTTCAAAAATGCTTTTGTTCTGTTCTGCCTCTTAAGTAGTTCTTGCTAGTTCATCTATTACAGCTAAGAGATGGTTACTGTTCTTGGGATTGTTAGAACATAAATTCATTTGTTTGTTTGTTTGTTTGTTTGTTTGTTCATTATATCACCCTCCATCTGAAGATCTCAGGGTGGTTCACAAGATAAAAGTACAGGATAAAAGCACAAAATGAATAGTTAAAACAAAAACAACACCCACCTCGTGCCACAAAAACATTTAAATAGCTGTCGAATATTTATCAGCCTGGTTGCAGAGAAACTTTTTCGCCTGGCACCTAAAGATGTATAATGAAGGTGCGAGCTGAACATCCCTAGGCAGAACAGTTCCCAGGATTTACGTTACTACCAAGCCTGAAGTTCATGCTCTGCTATTTGGCCTTGTAATTGTGTAGTGTTTGGGTGCATCTTACTTACAGGGTCTGTATTTGAGACTTTGCTTCAGTTGCCTGTTGTTGCACCTAAAGAGCAAGCTTTGATTTCAGGTCTCTCTGTAAGACAGGGCAAGCATATGACCGAGGACCTAGGCAGATCCTCCAAGTGCCCCACGGACATCACTGATTTACAGAAGCCGTCATGCTTTTCCTTAGGTCTTCCCTATTTTCATTGGAGAAACGTTGGAGGGTATGGATTTATCCAACCCCTGATCCCTCTGAAGGCAATCCTGTAAAGGGATTTTTAAAAAATGTTTAATGTTTTATTATGTTTTTATGTATGTTGGAAGCTGCCCAGAGTAGCTGGGGTAACCCAGTAAGATGTGTGGGGTATAAATAGTAAAATCATCATTATGGAATTGGATGTTTCTATTTTCATCAGAGAAATGTTGGAGGCTCTGCCTATGTGAAATAAATGTTGTCACACTGAATGGGGTGTATGTCACTGATTATATGGTGTTGTCACAGGCGGGGGTGAATCTAGGTTTCATTTCCCCTGAGTCAAAGACACAGTTTGGCAACCCCCATGTGCATTTGTGTACACACAAAGGCTGGGAGCCTCAGTGGAGCCCCTTCTAGAGGCGTTAGGTAAAGGTAAAGGGACCCCTGACCATTAGGACCAGTCGCGGACGACTCTAGGGTTGTGGCGCTCATCTTGCTTTACAGGCTGAGGGAGCCGGCGTTTGTCCGCAGACAGTTTTTTTGGGTCACGTGGCCAGCATGACTAAGCCGCTTCTGGCAAACCAGAGCAGCGCACGGAAACGTCGTTTACCTTCCCGCCGGAGCGGTACCTATTTATCTACTTGCACTTTGACGTGCTTTCGAACTGCTAGGTTGGCAGCAGCTGGGACCGAGCAATGGGAGCTCACCCTATCGCGGGGATTCAAACCATCAACCTTCTGATCGGCAAGTCCTAGGCTCTGTGGTTTAACCCACAGCGCCACCCATGTCCTGGAGACAAAAAAAACCTCCGTTCCCTCTCCCTGCTCCCTTGCTCCCCCATAGCTCTGGCTCTGGTGTTTGCTGTAGATAACAAGTGGTATTCTGTCACTTTCTCTTCTGGATTTGTAAATGGTCTCCCAGGTATCTGTTTGCCTCCTTTTCTTGATTGTGGATTTTTGTCAGACAAGCTAGAACAAATGGTTCTAGACAAGGGATGGTGTGCCATGTGCTGAGCAGAAGCTTGCTGCCTGCAGAGATTTGCAGCAGTCAGTACATTTGTGACATATGATGGTGCTTATATGGCAACTGCCTAGTTGAAGTGGGTGCTCTAGAACAGGGGTTGGCAAGGTTTACCTCGCCTGGGCCGGTTCACTCCAGAGGAGATCCCTCTGTGGGCTGGATTGCATGTGTGCGCACAATTTCCAGCATCTGCGTCTGCACAGACGCGATTTCTCGTGCTGCGGAAGCGAGTCCCTGTGCGAGTCCGTGTGCCAGTTTAGCGCAGCGCGTGGGGACTCACCGAGCAGGTGGCTTGGTTCGGGGGTGGCTTGTGGGCCAGTTAAATGACCCCCGTAGGCCGCTTGTGGCCCATGGGCCTTAGGTTGCCTACCCCTGCTCTAGAAAGTGGGCCTGCTGCAGGGACGGCTCCGCTTCCAGGTAGTTGCTGCTGCTGTTATTACCCCTGCTACAACGTTTATGTCTCTCAAATGTGATGCACATGGTTTCAAAGTCATGTGCATAAGAAAACAGAAATGATAAGAACATAGATGCAATTAACTAAAACTGCAGATTAAAAAATTTAAGTGAGTGATTCATCTTTATTCAGCCATTTTAGAAATTGGACTAAGAGTCTGTCAGCATGAACAGAACGTATCTAGCTGAGAAACGTTAAGGATGTCTTGAAGACAGACCCACAGGCAAGGGAGACTTCCCGCCAGGATTTCAGCTACTTTTACTTTACCATCAAGCATCACCATCAGATATGTGGGCTTCCCCATCCTTATAGACTCTTAATCCAGTTTCTAAAATGGCTGCATAAAGATGAATCATAATTACTATTAATTTTATGTCTTTCTGCCTGGCTGACTCTCTCTCCACAGCTCTCCCTGGAGGAGAGAAGCACAAGCAAACATTGAGTAGACAACTTACAATTTTGAGAATAAATCTTAAGCTGTATACTCTGCTTTGCTCTCTGGGTCATGATTAGAGTGCCAGGGGTTGGGGAAAGCACTAAGATATAAAACTGATCAGGTATCCATGATATGTAAAGTGGCAGAAAGGAGATTTCTAAAATTAACAGTAGTAGCAACAGCAGCAGCAGCCCCTTAGTTTAAAAAACACATAAACACACCCAATCTAGTGCGGCAGAACCAGCTGAGCTACCCTAAAGCCTCCTCAGCATAAGACCCCAAAGAAGAGGCCAAGTTGTGGTTCTTTCCCTGCCTTCCGCCCTTGCAAACATATTGTGGATACTTAAGCACTTTAGTTTTACAAATAGCAGCTAACTAAACTGAAAAGTGCTGCTTCTCTCCACTTTTGTGATTCTTTCTCTGTCCTCGCCATTTGCAAAGAAACAGAAGACACTTATTAATACTTAGCAGCTAATTGAGATTTGCTTGTTTGTTTGTTTATTGCATTCATATTTCAATTTTTCTCCAAGACATTTAATCAAAATAGAGGCTCAGGAGGGTCCCCTGCCCTTCCTAAGCCACTCCTAATGAAATATGCTAGAATGTTGTTTTCAACCCTGGAGACAGGGATGGGACGTAGACATGGTTGTGGTTGTGTGTGCTGTCCAGAAACGAGTGGCCAGCCCAGGAGACAGTCAGAAACAAGTCCAGAGCATCTCTTAATGTAAGATATTGGATATGCATGTAAGGAACAGAGAAAGAAATGGGCTCTAGCTTAGGTGGATTGGGGGGTTTAGGGTGGGCAGTGCCCTACCTGCCCTAATGGACCAATCTCTATGGACTTGGCATCATAATGACATCTCGTGTTTGGGTGCTTTGAAGTCCCAAAGTTGGGACTTCACAGCATCATGTAGGACTTGCAAACAGCCCTTTAAAGCATTTGAGGTACTGCCCATCAGCTGGTAAGTGGTAAAGCCAAAGCCTGCTTTCCATCTGCATCAGTTGCTCAAGTTAGCTCTTCACACATGACTCCAGCTGTGTGGCTCCTGCTGCACCTTGCCAATGCACAACCAAGAGCACACTTGAATGCTCTCAATTCTTGTCTCTACCCCCACATCTGATGGGCAGGCAGGCATGGCTTGGGGAAATGGCCTTGCAGGTCAAATGTGCAAGGCCCTAGCATGTGTCCTGTGGTGCAGTGGCTTCTCACCCCTGCCTTACAAGGTGGGGACAACACTGACCCAAGAGTCAGTAGTATATCACACTTTAATACATGTTGCAGCTTATATCTTCACTCATTAAGAGCTCAGGCTAAGGGAGGCTTGTAGTGCTTTCCAGGCCTCTTGGGGGAGTTTCGGGAGAGAAAAGAAGAAAATGGCAGCTCCCCCTCCCTCCCTGGTCTCCCTTACATGGCAGCAGAGCCTTCTGGCTGCAGGTGCCATTCCCTCTGTGCAAAGCTGCCGGGGATACATTCCAGGAGTGGGTTGAGCCACACACCCTTAACACTGACACACACTCCCTGAGCACACATGGCTCTCACACACAACCCCCTGCTTGTTCCCCTCCTCCTCTGATCCACTCAGATAAGCTGAGGAAGGGAGAGTCCCTTCCCCTGAACTCCTCCTCTTACTCTCCTTGAGTGTTCAGGGATTGGGTCTTCTCTTTTTAGAAAAGGTGGGGGCAGAGGGGGTATTTGTGCGTATGGGGGTGTGTGTCTAGCCTTCTCTAAAGCCAGTTCTCAAGGCACAGCGATCCTGGCTGCTTCGTTCAGGCTGTGGACAGGAAGCATCACCTGCTGCCTCTGAAAAGAGACTTGTGTTCCCTCAGCTGCCATTGCTGCAGAACCTCTGGGCTTTCTAGCAGCTGAAGAACTGACCTTTACAGGAGTTTTAAAAGGGGGGTAATAATGGGGGGGCCTTGTGCATCACCTCGCATTATTGTAAGCAAAGTTGTAACCCCCACTCAAAAGCCCACCCCCATCTGGGGAACCTAGCTCCCTTTGCTATCTTTGGAATGGATTTTGCTTCCCACCGAAAAATGACAAACATTCCACTGTGAGGACTTTCAGATCAGCCATGCCTACTTTCTCTCGCAGACGTGCGTCACCCCAATGTCCTTCTGTCCCTCTCTGCGTCCTCCAGCAAGCTTGCCCTTCTCCCTCCTGCCATGGGGCTTTCTCTCTAGCCCAGCAGCTATTGTGTGAGCTTTGGAGTTCCCTTGAGCTGCAGAGGGAGCAGTTGGGGTGAAAGGTTGAAGGCTAAGTTCCAAGGAGGTGGACTTTAGACTAAGAGACAGGCCAGTAGAATCTGACTGTTCTCATTCTGGAAGGGGATGGCAAAAAGGAATTGCCTTGAAAAGTGGGGAAGAAATTCAGTGACATTTTGTGTGAGGTAGGAACTGTGAAGGGTCTTTCTGCTGAGCGGTCCAGGGTGGTGAAAGTTTTACATTGGTCTTCGGAACAAGACCAAACTGCACATTGTTAAATGCACAGCACAGAGTTGCACCTTCAATTCTTATAAAATTCCTTGCTGATGAGGGGCTCCCTTTTGATCTAAGTTTGTGGAGAGAGGAGATTTCTCTCTTTCCCCCTCTAAGAAAAAACCCTCTCTTTCTCCTCTCCTACCCTCATTAGGCATCAGAGGCATCCAGCCAAGGGCTGTGTGTGTGTTTTCATCCCAACTTCATCAATGGCAAGAAGAAATAAACCTCCCCTCCTTGCATGCTTTGAGCAAGGGAGGCTCGCCTGGCGCCTTCCTTACAAATATTTAGGTGCCAGGCAAAAACATTCCTCTTCTCCCTGGCCTTTGACTATGGCTTTTGAAAAGGGGTGGGGGTTGGTGGGGGTATTGTTTTTGTTCGTTACTATGATATATATTTTTGTGTTTTTATATTGTAAACTGCCTTGTGATTTTTGAATAAAGTATGGTATAGACATTTAATTAATTAATAAATAAATAACAAAAATGTAGCTGAATATTAGACTTTTGCTGAATAATTAGTATAGAAATGCATGTTTGACTGTCTCTCTGCTCCTGTTGACAGAAGATAACTACATGGTGACTGATAATCGTCTGACTGCTAATCACTTTATCTCCAAAGGGTGATCTGGAAGTTATCCTCAAATGCTTTGAGCAAGGCTGTTTTTCTGCTGTCTGCACCTGGAGGCTTGGAAAGGAGTTAGAAGGAGCTGGCAAGCTGAAGACTTGTCATCATGCCCAAGAGAAAGTAAGCCTGTATGGGTGGAGAGGTAGAGGCTATAGCTGCCAGCCACCATCCTGCCCACCAGGGATCAGGTCCTCACTAGGCCACGTTTATCTAGTAAAAATATTTATTGGCATTTATTAGCATAAACCCAGAAACAGGAAGTAAACTGAAAGGGCACCTATAGGGAAGACTAAAAAAATGGGTCAGTGTGGCAACAGGCACATCCACTGTGGTTCATTTTTGGGGAAAAGGCATTATAGAAAAGTATGTGATCATTGTGTACATGCCTCCCATGTGGGGTGGGAATGGAAAATAAGCAAAGGTGCCAGCTAGGAGTTTTAGCTCAAAGTGTGATACAATCTGGCATTGTTGGCAGACGGAAGGCAGGATTCAACATGTTAAGAGACTGCGGTGAATGAGGAGTGTTTAGGGCATGCTGGGTTCTGAAAGGAAAGAACAGTGAACAAGTTTCTTAAACTTACAGTTTGTTCTGAGAACTTTTCAGTTAAGCGTTTTGTTTTGACAAGTAACAACCTTGCTGGTAGGATGTAGGAGCTGTTGAATATGTCTGTTTATAAATTACTAGGCTTAACAGGTTTATGGGGCTATTGTTTCACCTATTCTCTTCAGTCTCAGCCAGGCTTCCTGCCGAGTAGGCATAGCCTGGGTGCCAGAGGGATCAGTAGCTGTCTAGCTGCTTGTGTCTTTGGGTCTCTGGGCCTTGTGGAGGGCTTTTCTGAGCCCGCCCATGCCTCTGTGGGCGAAGTCAGAGTTTCTCAAACTTCTGAACTCCTTCTGAACTCACCTCCCTTCTGTACTTTATAGAGACGCCAGTCTGTTTGGCAAACAAGTACACAGCAGTCCACTTCAGCCAGTCAATCTGACTCCCCAACGGATTGCTCATCACTCCCTCCACCAGCGCTGGCAAAATCTCACCAGAAGCCACAGCTGGCATAGATGAGAAATGCCTGCAAGCTGGGCAGCATCACCAAAGCATGCCAGCGGAAAAAGAGAGGGTGCTGGCCTTGCCTTTCCTCTCTTGATGCTGGCTGCTCAGAAGGAGGAGAGCCTCTTGTCAGGCCAGCAGAACTGGGACCCCTTGCATGGCCAGACAAGTGTTCATTCCCCTCCAGGCGTTTTGATGTCTAAGGCAGCCCTAATTCTTTTCCAGCTCCAGCAGCCTCTGGCTCAGCCATCCCTAATTATTTTCAGTTGAATGACCCCAACCTACAAAAAGGCTAAATAAGGGAAAACACATCATGATTTATTGCTGAATGCAAAGTACACTTGCAGCAAAGTCTACAATCCCAAAGCAACCCTCTGTGGGGCTTACTTCTGAGTAGACATGTATAGGATTGGACTGCTGCTCTACTGTATTGGAACATATATTTTAACCGTTCAAGAAACTACAGTGTTCTAGTTAGATCTGTCACAAAGTGTTTCTGTCCTTGTCGTCGTGCTCAGGAATTGTTTGCCAATGCCAGCAGCAGTTACGCACGCATGAATGCGCCACTGGAAGAATCCTACCAAGCGCACGGAAACAATCCGCTTGTCTCTAACTGCACAGATTTGCTTCTCTGCCCAGCAGGATTTATATGCAGGTGCCTTTCCTTTGAGGAGAGGAAGAGTGTTTTCCTCACATGGTTCTGTGTGGTTGTGGTTGTTGTCTTAAAATTCAATTGCTAACATTTCCTTTTCTTAGGATAACCCGCTACTTAATGATTTAAAAATATCTCAATCAATGCTAGTTGTCCAGAGGATTTTACTGTGAAAGTGGCCCAGCCCTTGCCAGGACTGGCTCCCAGGTTGGCAGCTGTAAGGGCTTTCTTTAGAGAGGATTCCATAACTTTGACACTGAAAGAAAAATCTCTGGACCCGTCTGTTTTGAGCACCCAGTATCCTTTCCAGGTTGTGGCACAGTTCGAAGAGGTTTTGGGTGGAACAGATGATCAATATTGCTTCCAGTCTAGCCTTCAGCCTCACTGTGGCACGGAAACCACCTTGGCCGCCCTACTGGGAGATCTGGGCCAAGAGATGCACCAGGAGAGTGTGAAGCAAGGAGGGCTCAGAAACGCACCTTAGCAAATGGCACTGAAAGGGAAAGGAAGCAGGCAGGGAAACCACCGCAGTTCAGATTATGCGCTCGTGGTCAGAACTGCATTTACTCTGTGGAAAGGCAAGTGGGATTTGTTGACACTAGAGCTAGGTGATACATTGTCAAAAACCGGCTTGAATTTTACTTCATGATAACTGTTTCATAATATCTGACCTGGCAATATATCATGAATCACAACAAGTGTGAGGACTGGGTGATATCAGGTTTTCGACATTGCAATATATCACCAGCAAAACATTGCAATATATCATGATGTCTGAAATAAGGATGGAATTATGCAGAGGCAAACAGGGTAACATCCTGGCAACTGCTACTACTTAAGGGTAAATAACGATAAATGATGATATATCAATCACCGCACAGTCCCCTTCATCAGCATGCAGGCCAAAATGTATCCACACAGGGCTTTGGGTCGAGAGGAATGAGTCTTTCCCTCCAAATGTGTGCAAGTGGCTGAGACCAACCTTGAAGGACTGTTGTCGAAACACAAGACTGCAGCGCTGGGAGGGGGAATAAATAACCATATAAGAGGAGAGGAGGGAAAACCAAGGCAAGGGGGAGAGAATTCTTTGCCTGTCTGACCCAGACTGGCCTTGCAGGGCTGTAAGCAGGTCTCCTTCCAGAAATAGAGAGCGGGGAGAGAATCCCAAAACAGAGAGGCTTCCTTTACTCTGTGTCCAAGAGCTACAGCCCAGGGACAAGGAGAATGGAGAATGCATGTAGTTCTGAGAAATGTGGCACAGAATTACTGGAAGCTCCTCCATGAGGTTCAGCTTTGGCTCCAAGCACCGTCTACAGTGCTGTTAGCAGCCTTGGACATATTCTGCCATGAAGGTGCAGCTTCAGTCAGAGACCTTCAAACTCTTCCTGAAAGAAAATGCCAGACAGGGAGAAGGGGCAGGAGGGCAGTGTGATCTTGTGGCTGACAGCCCTGGCTTCCAATCAGGGAAGGACTTTGCCAAGGCTTTCTCTGACCACATGTTTGGGGGAGGGCTCTCCCAGAGCTGTGCCTTGGCTTTCCTCTGTGATGACAAAATAAATCTGTCAGTCACAATGGATCTTTCCCCACCCTGGTGTTTTCTTTCTATGGTAAGGTTACAGACATTGGTGTCGCTTTCAGCAGATACTTGCCTGTAAGTTTTTATTTTTAATGTCCAAATCGCTGAGGCATCATGAAGTGCTTTGGGGTTCCCACTCTGGTTTGGGGTGCTTCATACGGATTGTGCTTTGCCTGAGACTAGCCCAGAATCCCTTTAAGTCAGGGGTTGGCAAGGCTTACTGGGCATGGGCCAGATCACTCCCGTGGAGATCCTCTGTGGGCTGGGCTAGCGCAGTGTGATGCCGGAAATCGCTTCTGTGCATGCCCAGATGCCGAAAATCACGCCTGCGCAGAAGCAATTTTCGGCGTCTGGGCATGTGCAAAAGTGATTTCCGGCTTCGCGGATATGCGCAGATGCGATTTCCAGCATTTGGGCATGCGCAGAAGCGATTTCCGGAGCCACGGAAGAGAGTCCTGGTGCTGTGCTGGTTTAGTGCAGCGTGTGGGGACTCACCGAGTGGGCGGCTCTGTTCGGGGGTGGCTCATGGGCCGGTTAAGCGACCCTCGTGGGCCGCTTCCGACCCATGGGCCTTAGGTTGCCAACCTCTGCTTTAAATCAACCAGTTTAGGATTCACAATCTTCTGCATCCCCTGCACACCTCTAGCATCAGTTGTTTGCAATCAATTATTTGCCATCTTTCTGTGAGAAATTGGACCAAAGGACAACACACGGTTGGTTCCTTGAGTGCACGTATGTAGCTATTGAAACAAGGGCCTTTTGACAAACCACCTTATGAGGCTCTCTGTCCAACATATTTGGACCCCGTCCGCCCCTCTTTTGGGGGAGAGGCGACCAGCCTGGTTGTCTAACATGTGTTATAATGATTGCGGTTTCCCCAGGTGGCTGGGCTGTCAGCAAACCAATCAAGATGCAGTAGGTTATCAGCAGTGATCTGAGTAGATCAAAAAGGTTGGCTTTCAGGATCAAAGACTTAACCACCTATGTTTTTGTAAAATCTCCATAAATATTTTATATATAAAAAAATCAAAGACTTAACCACCTTCAAACAAAACAAAACAAAATGTATGTCCACTGCACTCTTCTTCTGTGCTCAAGGGGAGGCATTAAGAATGCCGGCTCCCCCAAGAAGCCATGCTGGGTGTTACAGATTAATATGGGCTGGAGGGAAAGGGATCTGCCAGGTGTATCTCAAACTATAGAATTGCCATTGCAGTTGCAAGAAGAGTGCCACTTGCCCTCTCTGATATTTCTAAAGCAGCACTGAATTATTACCCGTTTGAGGGAACTCAGCTCTCATGACCATATTTTTTTATCTGAAAAGAGGAAGGAAAGAAAAAACGGGCCTCTGTTTATTTACGTGCTGTAAATCATTCAGGTGTGTTTCACGAGGGACTGAAATTGAACAAACCAGCTACAAGCACAGCCACGGAGCAGAGGATTAAAGGCAAACAGCAGACTTCACCCCAAAGCATTTCACAGCACGGATTTAGTTCCTAAATGCGGGTGTCTAAAGGGAGAAGGAAGACTTTGCAGGCGTGATTCACCCCCATTTGCTTTGTATTCCAAAACAGAAAAGAAGAAAGGGAGGCATGCTGCCCTCTGCCCACTAAACGCCCAGACTGTCCTCCTTCCTGTCAATGAGGCACCCAGGAAAGTATTCAGCCGGACAATGGAGCCTGCGGGGACCAAGATGGCCTTGCTCAGCAACGTCCTGGCCGCCTATTCCTTTGTCACAGGTAGGCCGCCCCCCGGGCACCACTTCTGTTTGCTCAGGGGGTCAGCTATCTTTTTCATCAGGGGGCCGGTCCACTGTCCCTCAGACCTTGTGGGGGGCCGGACTATATTTTGAAAAATATAAATACCCTGCAAGCCAGTCCCGCAGCTGCCTGTGGACCTGGAGGAGGAACGCACTCTGCACGTGCTCAGGAGCACGTCTCGGCACTGCCCGCTCACCGGCGTTGTTGATGAGCCACAGCCGCTCCATCAGCCCGTCCCCGCGGAGCTCCCAGGCTGCGTGCACCAAGCGCCGCGGCCCGTCGTCTGAGGCCAGGTCGGAGGGGCAGGCCGCGCACGCGGAGCACCAGGCAGGCGGCCTGCAGCTCGCCCTCCAGCTGCTCCAGCAGCAGCGCCCAGCCGAGCCAGGCGCAGGGCCAGCAGGCACGCCAAGCTCCGGCTAAGCCCCGCGACACACCCGTCACGATGCCCGTGGCATGACCCAGACCCGCCGGCCTCTCCGTCCATGGCCATGCCGGGTTTACCACAGAGCGCGGGCGGCAAGGCTTCGGATTGGCTGCAGGAACTCCAAAGCTGCGCCAGTGTTGCCGCCTGCCCAGAGCCGTCCGTGGCTTCCTGCAGCCAGTCCAAAGCTGCGCCAGCGTCGCCGCCTGCCCAGAAGCCATGCCAGCATCGCGGAAGTCAGTCCCCGTGTAGCAAGGCGTCCTCAGCATGTGGGGACTGACCGAGCAGGCGGCAGGGTCCGCGGGCCGGATTTAGGAGCCTGGGGGGCCACATCCGGTCCCCAGACCTTAGTTTGCCGACCCCTGTGTTTACTGGATGTTTCGTGAGGCTGTACCAGGGTATCTGAAGATCACATTTCAAGGCTGCATGAATTATTATTATTATTATTATTATTATTATTATTATTATTATTATTAAAACTTTTTGATTTGTTTTTGTCAACCGGAGAACCAAAGGAGTCCAGAAAAGGGAGCGTTGTGTGTATTTTCTGTGGTTTCTGATGCCCTGCTAGCTCATTGTGTTTTGTACACACTTATGCTTCACCAAAAGAGAGGACAGAAGAGGACTCACACTTGCATAGAACTTGCATGGTGCTAATTGATATGTATATATGCAAATTTTAAAGTAATCGTGATTTAAATTTCACATAAAACAAGTCAGCCAGTTTCCCACCACATCACCCCAATCTTGTCTATTAAATCGGACCCCACCTTATATTATCCCCAGCAATTCTTCCATTAGTTTATCACCCAGAGTCCAAAATAAATTCCCCTTCAATTAATTATCCCCATTCATCACCAGCCACATATCATTAACATCGTCTCACATGAAAGGAATGAGAAGTAAAAAGGGTGGTGGAGATTCTCCCTATTAGACAAAGGAGTCAGTAGGTAATCTGTTATACCTTTACTGATTTTTTTCAAAAATATTTAAGCAGAAACCGCAAGCCAGTAGCTGAGCTTCAACCTCAGCTGTACCAGGGCAGGGGGTGTGTGTGTGTGTGTGGCGACACCTCGACACCTCTATGCCATAGCAATATTTCTGAATTAGGATTGGTTGAATGTTGGCCAGAGAAGGATTTTTAACAGCTTGGACTGGTTCAGCAGTTGGAAGAAGAGAGCCCAGCTGCTGTGCTGCCTCCTCTGTTCTGATCCCCTCCTTCTTCAGTTCCTGCGACTGACTTGAAGCAGGTTTACCCTGGAAGCTGCTGCAGGATATGGTCACAAAGATGCTCCCTGGCCCTCCTGGGGGGAACCATGTTGCTGCTCCTTGGTTCCTGGGTCCCGTTGAGGGTCTTAATGCTGATATAGGAAACTTTAGATGGCTTGGGGCCCATGTTTCCAATAGAGGGCCTCTTCCAGTATTAGCCAACTGGGCTCTGAGAGGGCCAGAGGGACCCCCTTTGCTGTCCTGCTGGAAGATGGCCCTTTCTTACGACCAGGGAGCTACCTTACTGGGCTTACGATGCCAGGCCAAACACATTGATTTACCCAGGCCCTGGGTAGAGAAAGTGCCTGGAGGCTGGGGGTGATCACGCTACTCTATTTTGCCGTGTTATTTCAGTAGTAGCAGCAATTTATTAATGTGCTCTTATTTGAAGTTCGTCCCTTTATGAACTTCAAAGTGGCAAATACTTCTTTTTCATTCTTAAGATTAAAGACCTCCTCACTGAGGAGCCAACTGTCTGTCCTGTAATTTAGAGAATTAATGATACAGGTATATTTACTCAGCTCAAGAAAACTCGGCTTCTCTTCAACTGAAGTGTGAAAATGAAGTAATTGATGGAATGTCAACATTTTGAATAAATGTTTCCTCGGGTTACAACATTTATCTTTCATCTACCCTTGTGTTGTACTCCTTGCATGATATCTTTCAGTTCCTTTCCCCTTATAATTATTCCTTTGCAACATGGGAATTATGGGTTTCATACCTATGTTTAAATTTGCTAGGACTGGAATTTGCTAGGGATGAGTAGATTGCCCTGTTTTATTCCATTATTCTGTTGCTTTTCTGTTCTTTCTTGGGTTCTACCCCACTGCCAAGGAGAAAACAAAGTTTTGTTTCTATGAAAGGAGGAAAAGCCTATTCCTTCGGCTTTTAAAAAACAGAGTCTCTCTGCTGAATTGCACCAGTGCCACAGCAAGGAGCCTTTTAACTTCTAGGCTTCAAGTTAATACAGTATATTCTTATTCTTTCAGTATATAAATAGGTTGCACAGTGTGTGAGGATTCTATCTTTTAAAACTAAGGCTGTCCCTATCGTTCCACTCTTTTTTAAACAAAAACAATAACTTTTTTTTCAAGGTATGGGTAAAAATAGAAAGCAGGCTGCCACCCCCGTCGCCATGCGTGGTACAAGATTCCAGGGGTTCCAGGCGCTTCTCCAGAGTTCATGTTTCCTTTGGGAATGAGGGACAGCAGAAACTGTGGCGTCTTTAGGATATATGGTTTATAGACACATGTACACAACGTGAGCCTTTTCTGGAGGGGTTTCCAGCATTAGCATCCCCAAAGGGTCTTGTTTCTCTCATAGCCCCAGCTTCGGATTCATACAGACCTCAAGCATTGCTCTCCAACATTGCTCTGACTCTCCTGCTTACTGCTGTGTTTGCCCATCATATTATTACTCCTCTTCCTTACACCAAGCTTCTAGATCACATTTCTTCTCACTTTCTACTCTGGCTTTATCTTTGGAGGAAGGAGCCTCACCCTTTTGCCATCTCAAACAAGGTCCTTTTGATCCATTGTTCTCTTAATGGCCATCATCCCTGACCACTGGTCCTGTTAGCTAGGGATGATGGGAGTAGTAGTCCCGAAACATCTGGAGGGCTGAGTTTGCCTATGCCTGAGGTAGAATAGAGATACCTTGCCTAGTAACCTTTGATAGCCTTGCCCTTGATGAATCTTGTCTAATCTTCTTTTAAGCCATACGAGTTGCAGGCATCACTGCCCCAGAGCCAGTTCCATGCGCTTTCCTGAATCTGCCAACGTTCCACTTTATTGGATGCCCACAAATTCCGGGAGGAAAACTTCTCTACCCACCTTCTCCACAATAGACATGATTTTATAAACTTCTTTCAAGTCACTTCATACTCACTTTCCCCCTAAATTAAAAGACCCAGCCTGGGGTTGGTGGAAGAACTGTGCCTGGATTGACAGGTGACAGTTTTGAGGCGGATCCTAGGTTAGCTTGGTCCCTCCCCCATGTGGGTGCTTCTGCAGTGCTTAGCTCATGGGGCTCCCTTCAGTCAACCTTCCTGCAGCTGCGATGGGGACAGGCGCTCTTGGATGCTGGCCCTGCATGGTGGGCAGGGGGCAGCTTTTGGCTGCATGATTGGGGGTGTGGGGGTGTGTGTCTCAGGTCGCAGCCTCACTTTGTCCCTCAAGTGGTGCAGAGGGAAGCCGATAGTATGGGTTTGGTACCTCTGTCCTGTGTCCTGCCCACAGCAGTAGGTCTGCCATAGCGGCCGGGGTTGTTTGAAGCTCAGCACACATTCAGTATAACCTCTGTGGATGGTGCCGTTTTATGACTTCACCTCCATTATCATTCATATTTAAATCATTATTTTAATTATTGCTAAAATGCTTTTCTGATATGCTCACCACTCTTTCTTTCAATGGAAGAATTATAGCATTATAACATCACGCCGTACTGCTATAATTCATTATATGAGCATTGCTATGACACTCTAGTCCAGTCACAATATAACAATGACTGAATGACAGCATCACGTGGAGTCCCATAAAAAGGGGGTGAATGCAGTGTAGCAAATCCAAAATTGTATTCCTAGCGTTGGAGGCCCCCAAATGAGATGCATCCGTGTACAACTTGGGCCTGGAAGCACTCCTTAAGGATTTACTTTTCCCAAACACATTAAATATTTTAGTTGCATGTCTCGCTTTAATTTCTCACCTCAGTGTGTCACCATCTAACTAGATCACTGCCTTCTCTAACGACTTACTCCTTTGACTTTCTCCTCGTTCTCTTTATCCTGCATCTCGAAGGTCCAGGCGTGTGTTCAGTCCCCCACCGCATCTCCCACAACAGACTGTGTCTCAACTAGATCACCTCATCTACATTTTCTTAATATGAGCCTCACATCCCTTTCCTCCCCACACCCCACTCCACCCTACTCTGAGCTCAAACTTATCTCGGTCCCCTTGTTTGGTGGAAAGCCAAAGGATTACAAAGCTGTTTAAAATTCACGTTTTCTTTGTTGGGCATTTCATTTTATCCCTCTGCACCCTTTAAAAAACATTTCCTCTTCTACATTTCAGAAAATCCTGAGCGAGCTGCTTTGTATTTTGTGTCTGGCATTTGTGCAGGCCTTCTCCTGACCTTGCTGGTTTTAGTACTCCGAATCTCCTGTCAAACTGATTGCAAACCATTGCAAACCAAAAAGCCATCGCGGGACAGTGACACCGATGGCAGTGACAGCGACGATGACTCAGACACTGCGTCCGACCTGTCTGCTCGACGGCACCGCAGGTTTGAAAGAACGCTGAATATGAACGTTTTCACCTCGGCTGAGGAGCTAGAGCGAGCTCAAAGGCTGGAAGAAAGGGAGCGCATCATACGAGAGATTTGGATGAATGGGCAGCCAGATATCCCAGGGACCAGGAGCCTAAACCGTTACTACTAATAGCTGGCCACTGCAACCACCTGGTCCAGCAGTCACAGCATCCTCTAAACCTGTTGCTACTCAGGGAAGAGGGGAAACTCAAGAGTTCCCAAGGCAAGCTAACCCTAAGCTTTGCCTCCATTCTCCCCAGGCAAATTGCCACCCAGCGTTTTGCTCACAGACATCTACTGCTGTTGCTGGTTTTTTTGGAGCAGAGGGGACATACCAGACAAAAAACTCACTTTATATTGATTTGAAAGCATCTATATCATGGATTTTTTTTACCACATACCTGGCAAGGATGAGATTTGCTTGTATATTGTTTTAACAATCAGGATCCTACTAGAGGCAGGGCTGTAGCTAGGGGGTTCTGAGGTGCGCCTCCGCCAGAGGCACAGGCAATTGGGGGGCACAAAATCGTCTGAAAAATATGTCCATAAATATAAATATCGATTATTGCCTCATAACAAATGGTTTTAAATATAGGGTGAATTGAATGGGGGGGTGGGGTTGGAAGAGAGGAGGGAAGAAGAGCTAATTTGTCCATGGCTGGGGGTGCAATTTGGATGGTTCTGCCAGGGGCGCAAGATCACCTGGCTATGACTCTGCCTAGAGGTGATTAAAATACAGTGTTGGTGAAGAGGGAACCGAAGCAATAAGTCATGATAAGGTTTGCAACATTGGGAAATTGTGGAATTAACCCATGTACAAAAAAACCAAACCTTCAGAACTGAGTATTCTCACACTATGAAACTATCTTGGTGCTTGGATGCTCAATATTCAGTCTTGTTATTTAAGGCTGTTTCATATCTTGCTCTAGTGGCAGCAATTTTTTAAAAAACTGTTATCTCAGGGATAAAATCCTCATCCCAATACAAGTTCCCCCATCCTTTCCCCCCATCCAATATTTTCCCCATGGGGGCTTGTTATTGCAGAAGTTGTCAGTGGTGAGTAAACTGTTAAAAACCTCAAAGGTTGAAAGGATTTGTGAGCGTTTGTGAGAGTGCGCGCATGCACACACACACACACACACACACACTGCTGTGCAGTGCCTTACTGATACTAAACTGTAGTTTTCTTATTAGCAGTTATGCATAAATATTTCATATACAGTATTATATTCCCCCTTTCCCACCAAAAATAGTTTTTTTCACAGTTGCATTGCAGGAATACAATGGGAGCAAGAGTGGCTTAAAAAAACCACACAAGGATGAATTTACTTGCTTCAAATTTTTTTTTAAAAAATATCAATCTTCTGTTTCAGGTAAATGCACTAGAACATAAATGATTTTTGTACAGATTCCCCAAAACTGCAGACATTCCAACATTCCTTAGATGAAAATGGGGACATTTCTCCCTCCCATTTTTGCTCCCCTCCAGAGCATTTCCTATCCGAAGTAAGGCGAGTGCTGTCACCCCTAAGCCAACAGGGCACAGCGCACCTCCAGCGCCCTGAGAAAACCCCTTAATCTTGATTTTGCTTTGTTTTATTCTTTGCTAGATTTACAACAAGAAAAGCACACACGAAACCTAAATTTTACAAGGGAGCAAGGCTAGACATGGATGAACTAAACATTTTTTTTTAAAAAAATCAAGACACTTTGCCACCCAGGGTGGCCCTGCCCTCTGCCTGCCCCTCAGAGCCAGGGCATTGTGTGGGGCTGGGCCCCTCTGCTGGTGGCGGCATCCTCTCCTCCTCTTCCTCACCTGCTCTCCAGCAGCCACTACAAGCTGCCCAAGGGTGGAGAGGCCATGGGGTGCTCCCTTGCAGCCCCCATCACTCAGGACAAGCGTCGGCTTCTCCTCCTCCCCCAGCTCAGCAGCAGCAGCAGCAGCACTGGAGGGGGGGGATAGGGACATTCTGGGATCAAATCAGGAGCTGGGTTTTGTAATTCCAGGGTGGTCCCTGGAAAATCGAGGCCCTTGGAGGGTATGAAGTTGCTGCAACTGAGAAAACAGCTGTTTCATCCTGTTCATCTGGCCTTAGGGCCTGAACACAACCAAAATCTTCCTCGGTGGCCCAAGCATTCCCAGAAGGAACAGCCCAAGCTTTCAGCAGGATCGGAGCGGGCCTGATCCTGTAAAAATGAACTAGGCTCCTTGCTTTTATAACCGGTTCAAGTCATTTCTGGTGGAAGTTGTTGGCTGGTTTGCGCACACGGATCCCTGATGTGAAACTGCTCAGTGGCCTTAGATATATTAAAGGTGATAAAATGTTTTCTGCGTTTCTTATGTCTACCAGGCATTAATAGCCTGACAAGAATTCCAAGGAGTTAATAAGGCTTCCTTTCCTTCTTCCCGAACCTACAGTGCTGCTAGTTAACTCTTCTGCTGCACGCAAATAAAATTGTACAAAACAAAAACAAAGCCATTTAACACTGGGTCCTTGGCATGTGAAGTGTGTGTCAAGGGGCTGACATTTTCCCTCAGTCCTTCAGATAGATGCTCAGCTGTTTCTAAACTTTAAGTTAACTATTTCTATAAGTCTGTTCTGCTAGTACTCTTCCTGTAGGTCTAGACAGCTATGTCTCTCTGTCTTTGTGCCCTTAGATCACGAACTACCCATGCATTTTTGTCTCTGCTCCTGCTGGCGCTTTTTCGTATGCAGCCTCCACAGCATCTGGTGACTGCAGAGTCCAACAGGCCTTTGGCCATCTTATTTTGTAGTTAAAAGCCTATGCAACTAAAATGTCACTCAGCAGTGATGACTGGTGTCCATCTGGACGAGAAGAACTGAGGGCAGAGAGCAGGACAGCCAGTGGTAGGTGGAGCTGGCCATCTTTTGGTACTCCTCTTCCTCCCTTCCAAGGACACGAAGAAAACGTAAGCACCTCAGTCCAAGACCTCAACAACTACTGGAACAGTATTATCTTAAAGTAGACTGGTTCATGTAAACGGCTGTCCTTGCTTGCTGCCTCTGCCGATTTCTAAACGAGATAAAATCTGTGACTGACCTTCCTCTCAGCTCCAGTGTGGCAGGGAGAACCCAGGGACCAATCAGGAGATGAGTTGCCATGGATCGATGACCATGAGGGAAAAATGGAAATTAAATTGTAGAAGATGACGCTAAAAGATATTTAGGATTATTTGTTTCTTCGTGTCTACGGGGCATCCAGATTTTGTGAAATTTCCTGGAATCAAATGGCATTAGAGCACATTTCACAAGCCATATTTTGAACTAAGTTAGCACTGTCCGGGCACTCTTCCAGAGTAGAGAGTCCAGGCCTGGGTGATGGATTTTTTTCTCCTGTAAACCTGCTAATGTTCTTTTGCTAAGAATGGTCTCTTAGGTTCTCTTTCTAAGTTCCCTGCTGACAAGTAGGGCTGCTATTATTCCTGTTTTCTTACTTGAATTAAATATATTTCAGCGAATTCTTGTCCCATATTCCCATGACTCATGAAATACAGCTTTAAAAAACAACAACTTGCTTTGCTATATATTTACCTCCCCACAAAGGGCTCACCCAGACTTCACTTGTGGCACTGCTTCCCCCTGGGAAAACCTGCTACTTCCTGCTGAATTGGAGTAAACATCAATCAGATTTTCTGTGCATTGTCGTTTGCTCCGATTCCACGCTAAAGAGCGGGTTTTCCTGGGGAAAGCAGTGTGGCAAATGCGAACCCACTGGGACCTGTTCTTTCTAGGCACGGGTCAAGTGGAAAGTGGACGAGCCCAAAGTCTTTTTCTTCTCCCTTTAAGTGCTAAACAATGTTTTTATTTTCATGTATTAAAAAAGTGGTTTTCTCTTTCTCTCCCCAGTGTTTTAAATGTTTTTCTTCTCCCTCTCTCAGAAAGTGGGAAATTGCTCCTTAAAAAAAAAAGTTTTTAAAATTAAGTTTGACATTTTAATCAACATAATCTATCAACATAAATCACACAAAGCAATAAACATACATCCCCTTTCCCCCCACCCAGGAACTTCCCTCAACCTCCCCTTTTGGATCTTTAAAAAATATTTTCTCATTCTGCATATTTTAAAATACCGGTATCTTAATAACATTCTCCTTTGCCTAAATCCTCTATTTTTTCCAAATTTTATACCAAACCATTAAAATCCCATATTCTACCTATTTGTTTTCAAATCATTCTTCTACATCTTTCACATTCTATTTTACTCAAACCCTGCTAATGAGCCTTTTTTTTTTTTACAATATTTCTGCATATACAGTGGTAGCATGGGTTACATATGCTTCAGGTTACAAATGCTTCAGGTTACAGACTCTACTAACCCAGAAATAGTACCTCGGGGGTTAAGAACTTTGCTTCAGGATGAGAACAGAAATCGTACTCCGGTGTAATGGTTATATGGGGTTGCTCGTGCGTAAGTTGCCGCCACTCCTGGCTAGGTTGCCTGGTTAAACCTTTTCTGTCTGGACAGCCCTTCCCTTCGTGGCTGTTTCAGTCGCTAGCAGAATCCGTCAGTGGGCGTTTCTTGAACTTCTTCCAGCAAAGAAGTTCTTTGACGCCAAGTCTACGCCTACTTTCCCTGCGCGGAAGTCTTCTGCGCAGGGTGGGTGTGGGTAGCGGAGGACCCGTGCTCTCCCCACTGGTCTCCGGCGAGGAGTCCTGGAGCCCCCTCACCGATTCCCCCCTCTGCCCCCCTTTATCCCTGGTGTTACGCTGATTTCCTTCCCCAGCCGATGAGCTGCCTCTCTCCCTGCTGGGCCCTTCTCCAGCATCGCTTGGGAGCCTTGCCTCCGACTCTGGCTCCGATGTCAGTTGCCTGACATTCACCTCCCCCCCAGGACCCCCTCCACCCCCGGCCCGACCTTTTGATCCAACTTCGTCCCTTTCCTCGGCCGACGATGCGGGGAATCCCCGGAAGGAGCTGTCGCCATCCTCTGAGGATTCAAAACCCGCTTCCCACCCGCTACAATCTCTTCCCGCGGGGTGGGCCTCCCAGTCTGATTCCTCTTCCTCTGACGCCTCTCCTCCCTCCTCTTCGGAGGCAGGAAAACCCACAAAATCCTCTTCATCGTCTGTGGTTCCAAATTGCTCCTCCCAGAATCTCGCTAGTGGTTTAGGTTTATCTGGGAACAGGCTGTGGAACTCCTCCACAAGATACCCATCATTGATAGCTTCCGCGGGAACCCACGTGTTTTCTGACCCTGGTTCTCCCTCCCAAGCTACCAAGTACTCCACCTGGCGCCCTCGCCACCTTGAATCGAGTATTTCCGTGGCTTGGTTGTGGTGTTCCCTCTCCTCTACCTGCGGGTGTGTGGTGACTTCTCCCTCTCGCCCCGGGAATTCCCGCCCCTCCCTGTACGGTGAGAGTAGGGACCTATGGAACACCGGGTGTATCTTCATGCTGTCAGGCAACTTGAGCTTGAATGCCACGGGATTTACCTGCTGTGTTGCCTCAAAAGGACCCAGCCGCCTTGGCCGCAACTTCTTGCACCCTCCCTTAAATGGTAACCCTTGGGTTGACAACCACACCCGGTGTCCCACCCGTATGGTCTCCCCTTCCCGATGGTGCTTATCTGCCTGCCTCTTGTAAATTTCCTTGGCCCGTTCCAAGTTCATCTTAAGTTGCTGGTGCAAGGCCTCCATTTCTTCCACAAACTGCTCTGCCTCAGGTACGCTCCACCCTTCCTCCCCCCTCCCCGGGAAGGCCCTGGGGTGACACCCATAATTGGCCATGAACGGGCTCATTCCCGTGGACACATGTTCAGCGTTATTGTACGCAAATTCAGCCAGCGCTAGTTTCTCTACCCAATCGTTCTGTCTCATAGAATCATAGAATCATAGAATCATAGAGTTGGAAGAGACCACAAGGGCCATCGAGTCCAACCCCCTGCCAAGCAGGAAACACCATCAGAGCACTCCTGACATATGGTTGTCAAGCCTCTGCTTAAAGACCTCCAAAGAAGGAGACTCCACCACACTCCTTGGCAGCAAATTCCACTGTCGAACAGCTCTTACTGTCAGGAAGTTCTTCCTAATGTTTAGGTGGAATCTTCGTTCTTGTAGTTTGGATCCATTGCTCCGTGTCCGCTTCTCTGGAGCAGCAGAAAACAACCTTTCTCCCTCCTCTATGTGACATCCTTTTATATATTTGAACATGGCTATCATATCACCCCTTAACCTCCTCTTCTCCAGGCTAAACATGCCCAGCTCCCTTAGCCGTTCCTCATAAGGCATCGTTTCCAGGCCTTTGACCATTTTGGTTGCCCTCCTCTGGACACGTTCCAGTTTGTCAATGTCCTTCTTGAACTGTGGTGCCCAGAACTGGACACAGTACTCCAGGTGAGGTCTGACCAGAGCAGAATACAGTGGCACTATTACTTCCCTTGATCTAGATGCTATACTCCTATTGATGCAGCCCAGAATTGCATTGGCTTTTTTAGCTGCCGCGTCACACTGTTGGCTCATGTCAAGTTTGTGGTCAACCAAGACTCCTAGATCCTTTTCACATGTAGTGCTCTCAAGCCAGGTGTCACCCATCTTGTATTTGTGCCTCTCATTTTTTTTGCCCAAGTGCAATACTTTACATTTCTCCCTGTTAAAATTCATCTTGTTTGTTTTGGCCCAGTTCTCTAATCTGTCAAGGTCGTTTTGAAGTGTGTTCCTGTCCTCTGGGGTGTTAGCCACCCCTCCCAGTTTGGTGTCATCTGCAAATTTGATCAGGATGCCCTTGAGTCCATCATCCAAGTCGTTGATAAAGATGTTGAATAAGACCGGGCCCAAGACAGAACCCTGTGGCACCCCACTAGTCACTCTTCTCCAGGATGAAGAGGAACCATTGATGAGCACCCTTTGGGTTCGGTCAGTCAGCCAGTTACAAATCCACTGAGTGGTAGCATAGTCAAGACCGCATTTTACCAGCTTCTTTACAAGAATATCATGGGGCACCTTGTCAAATGCCTTGCTGAAATCAAGGTAGGCTACATCCACTGCGTTCCCTTCATCTACCAGGCTTGTAATTCTGTCAAAAAACGAGATCAGGTTAGTCTGACATGACTTATTTTTCAGAAATCCATGCTGACTATTGGTGATCACAGCATTCCTTTCCAGGTGCTCACAGACTGTTTGCTTAATGATCTGCTCCAGAATCTTCCCTGGTATTGATGTCAGACTGACTGGGCGGTAATTATTTGGGTCCTCTCTTTTCCCCTTTTTGAAAATAGGGACAACATTTGCCCTCCTCCAGTCTGCCGGGACTTCGCCTGTTCTCCAGGAATTCTCAAAGATGACTGCCAGTGGTTCTGAAATCACATCTGCCAGTTCTTTTAATACTCTTGGATGCAGTTCATCTGGCCCTGGAGACTTGAATACATCTAGACTAGCCAAGTATTCTTGTACTATCTCCTTAGTTATTCTGGGCTGTGTTTCCTCTGCTGAATCATTTGCTCCAAATTCTTCAGGTCGGGCATTGTTTTCTTTATCGGAGAAGACTGAGGCAAAGAAGGCATTGAGGAGTTCAGCCCTTTCTGTGTCCCCTGTTTGCATTTCACCATCTTCTCCTCTGAGTGACCCCACTGTTTCTTTGTTCTTCCTTTTGCTACGAACATACCCATAAAAGCCTTTTTTGTTGCTTTTAACCTCTCTAGCAAGCCTGAGTTCATTCTGTGCTTTAGCTTTTCTGACTTTGTGTCTACACGTGCTGGCTATTTGTTTGAATTCCTCTTTGGTGGTTTCCCCCCTTTTCCATTTTTTGTACACATCCTTTTTTAATCTTAACTCAGTTAAAAGTTCTTTAGATAGCCACCCTGGCTTCTTTAGGCACCTTCCATGTTTCCGTCTCATTGGTATTGCCTGAAGTTGTGCTTTTACTATCTCCCTCTTAACAAACTCCCAGCCATCATGAACTCCCTTTCCTTTTAGTATTACTGTCCATGGGATCTCACCCAGCACTTCCCTAAGTTTTATGAAGTCGGCTTTCTTAAAGTCGAGAAATTGAGTCCTAGTATGCTTGGCTGCTCCTTTCCGCTGTATAGTAAACTTCAGAAGAGCATGATCACTCGCGCCTAATGATCCTTCCACTTCTACCCCACTAACCAGGTCATCAACATTGGTTAGGACCAGATCTAAAATGGCTGTTCCTCTTGTAGCTTCTCCCACTTTCTGGACAATGAAGTTGTCTGCAAGGCCAGTGAGGAATCTGTTTGACCTTATGCTCTTGGCTGAGTTTGACATCCAACAAATATCCGGGTAATTGAAGTCCCCCATTACTACTATCTCCCTTCCTTTTGCATGCTTGGCCATCTGTTCCAGGAAGGCATCATCTATGTCCTCCGTTTGGCTTGGGGATCTATAGTAAACTCCCACAATGAGGTCACTGTTATTCTTCTCTCCCTTAATTTTGACCCAAATGCTCTCACTTTGGCTTTGAGGTTCTAAATCTTGGATCTCTTCACAGGTATACACATCCCTGACATATAACGCCACTCCTCCTCCTTTCTTGTCTGGTCTGTTTCTCTGAAATAGATTGTATCCCTCCATTATTACATTCCAATCGTGGGACTTATCCCACCAGGTTTCAGTGATGCCTATTATGTCATATTTAGTTTGCTGTACCAAGAGCTCAAGTTCATCTTGTTTATTTCCCATACTTTGCGCATTAGTGTACAGACATTGAAGTCCATTAATCATTCCCCCGTGTCTCTTATTTAAGGATTTTTTCCTCCCACCACTAGGTCTGCGTGCTGTTTGCTCCATTCAGTCTATGACATTTGGATGATCATCTTCATCAATTGATAGACTCCTACCTTCAGGAGCACTGTCTCCCTCCCCCACATTAGTCAGTTTAAAGCCCTCCTGATGAGGTTTCTGAGATTTTTTGCAAAAACATTCCTACCAACCGTTGTGAGGTGCAGCCCATCGCTTGCCAGAAGTCCATCTTCAAGAAACTGCATTCCGTGATCTAAGAATCCAAACCGTTCCTGTTTACACCATTTGCGAAGCCAGTTGTTCACTTCCACTATTTTTCCCTCTCTCCCTGGGCCACGTCGTTCAACTGGGAGGACAGATGAGATGACAATTTGTGCATTTAATTGCTTCAATTTCCTGCCCAGAGCCTCGTAATCTCTTTTGATCTTCTGGAGGCTATTGCTTGCAGTGTCATTGGTTCCCACATGAACCAAGAGGAAGGGGTATTTGTCAGTGGGTTTTATGATTCCTTGCAGTCGTTCAGTTACATCTTGGATCTTAGCCCCGGGGAGACAGCACACTTCCCGAGACATCTTGTCAGGCCCACAGATCACTGCTTCTGTTCCCCTCAGTAGGGAATCCCCTATCACCACTACACGCCTCCTCTTAGGTCTGGTCGGGGTTCTTCCGTGAGCTGTCCGTTCCAAGGTCGCCTGCACATTCCCTGAAGACTGCCTTTGCTGCTCGTCTTCATATACCTGATCGACTGTAATGAGGGAGAGATCCTCAAATGGAGTCTGCTCTTCGTCTTCCATGCTAGGGGAAAGGACCTCAAAGCGATTGCGTATTTCTAAACAATCAGAGCGAACCCTGGGCCTCCTACTTCTTTGAGTCACGTTTCTCCATATATCTGGCTCCTGTGTTGGGGAACTAGCCTCCTTCTCAGGGGAGTCCCCTGTCTCCTCCTTGGTGGAGACGGTGTGCTCTGTTGCTTCCAAGAAGAGCTCCAGCTCTCTAATTCTTTGGAGCGTAGCTACACGTTCCTCCAGTTGCTGGACTTTGTCTTTTAAGAGGGCAATCAACATGCAATTGCTGCAGGTAAAGCTGCCTGCAACCTTTGGCAAGATGGCAAACATTGCGCAGGAACCACAGGCGACTGCAGCTGTTCCCTCACCCTCCATCTTGAGAAGGTGTCGTTGGGGGTGACTACAGCGGTCCTCCATCATAAAAAGCGTGAAGACAGGACAAATAAATCCCCCCAAATAAACCTATATCTCCCCCAACCAACGTCAGTCTCTCGCTGACGTAGCAGCGTAGGTATTGCTGGAGTATACTGTTCACTCTTTCTGCTTGCCCGTTGGTTTCCGGGTGTCTCGACGTCGAGAAGCCCACCTCGACCTGCAGCAAGCTCATGAGCTTCCTCCAGAACCGGGAAGTAAATTGTTTCCCGCGATCTGAGATGACCCTCGAGGGAGCCCCATGCAGTCTGAAGATGTGATCCACAAACAACCTGGCTGTTTCCTCTGCCGTCACCGCATGCAAGCAAGCTATGAAATGGCACATTTTCGTCAGTAGATCGACTACTACCATGACTGCTGTCTTCCCTCTTGACTTGGGCAAATCTGTCATAAAATCTATGGATACCACCTCCCAGGGTCTTCCCGGCATGGGTAAGGGTTCCAGTAACCCTGCGGGGCAGCCCTCTCCCCCTTTGCCCTCTGGCAGCGGTCGCACCCCCGTACATATTCCCGTACATCTTCCCTTACCCTTGGCCACCAGAACTGCCTGGTGACAAACAACATGGTTTTGTGTTGACCAAAGTGCCCCGCTGTTGGGTTGTTGTGGAGTTGTTTGAGTACCCTTCCCCTCAAGGTCTCCCCCGGTACGTACAGCGCCCCCTTGTAGTACAGTAGCCCTTCCTTTTCTTCAAACCCTCCATGGTTTTCCCTTCCGTCCCGGAGTTCCCTGATTTTAGTTTGAGCGAATTCGTCGTTTCTAGTAAGCACGGCCAGTTCTCGTTTCCCAACCAACACTCCCCCCCACACCCATCGGTTCTCGGGGAACACGTGTCTGACTTCCGGCGGTCCCTCTCCTTCCATGTACTCCGGCTTCCGGGAGAGAGCATCTGCTCTTACGTTTTCCTCTCCCAGCACGTACCGGATCTCGAAGAAAAACTTGGAGAACTCCTATGCCCATCGAATCTGTCTCTGGTTGAGTACTCGCGCAGTCCTCCAGTATTCCAAGTTCTTGTGATCCGTACACACCTGGATCTTGTGCTGCGCCCCTATTAGCAGATGTCTCCATTGTCGAAATGCTGCATAAATTGCAAGCAGTTCACGGTCATACACCGTGTAGTTTTTCTCTGACTTGCTCAGCTTCCTCGAGAAAAAGGCGCACGGCCTCCAGCTCTGCTGGGCCCCTGGCTGCAACAGTACCGCTCCGATGGCCCGGTCTGACGCGTCGGTCTCCAGCCTCATTGGCTTCTGCAGATCCACGTGCAGGAGCTGCTCTTTCGAAACGAACGCCTTCTTCAGTCTTTCAAAGGATTGCTGGGCACTTTCTGTCCAGACGAACTTCTTTTTGCTACTGAGACAATCTGTGATGGGCGCTGTCAAGTGGGCGAAGTTCTTGATAAACTTCCGGTAGAAGTTGCTGAACCCTAGGAACCTCTGCACGTCCTTCCGGGTTTTGGGGGCCTTCCATTCCAGCACCGCCTGCACCTTGCTTGGGTCCATAGCTAGGCCCTTGTCTGACAACTTGTACCCCAGAAACTCGACTTCTCTGGCGTGAAATTGGCATTTTTCCAGCTTGACCCACAACTGGTGCTTCTGCAGTCTCTTTAGCACTTCCCTGACGTCTCTGACATGTTGCTTCTCATTGTCTGAATAGATTAAGACGTCGTCCAAAAAGGCTACGCAGTTCTTGTACAGCAGGGACCCCAACACGTGGTGCATGACAGCTTGAAAACAGGCGGAGCCCAACTGTAATGCAAATGGCATAACTAAGTACTCAAAGGCCCCCAGGGGGGTGAACATGGTGGTTTTCCATTCGTCCCCCTCCCTCATCCTAATCAAATTGTACGCTCCCCTGAGGTCCAGCTTGGTAAAAATTTTCCCCTGCCTCACCCGTGTTAAAATATCATCAATCCTGGGCGTTGGGAAGGTCACGGGTTCTGACACCAGGTTGACGCCCTGGTAGTCCACAATGAGCCTGGGCTGATTAGTATCCTTTTTGTCCACAAAGAACACCGGACTGCCCCCCACCGCCTTTGATTCTCTTATGAAACCTCTTTTCAGGTTCTTGTCAATAAATTCCCCGCAACTCCTGCATTTCCCGGTCCGACATGGCATACAGCTTACCCACCAGCAGCTGAGCCCCTGGGAGTAAGTTGATCTGGCAGTCAAAGGGCCTATGGGGGGGTAGTCTATCCGCCTCCTTCTTGCTGAAAACCTCCTGCAGGTCAGCATATTGTGGTGGCACCTCCCCTTTTGGCTCCACAGCCATCCAAGCCACCCTGGCCACGGTCATCCTTGGGTTTTCCCCCCTAGACAGTGTTCCAAGCAGTAAGCTGACCCAAAGGTGACCGACCGCTGATGCCATGCCACTACTGGATCATGCAGTGCCAGCCAGCTCATCCCTAATATTATTGGGGGTCCTGCCAGTGTGGCTTCGTGAAAGGCAATGGTCTCCGTGTGCCTGGAAACCCTCATTCTCATTGGTGGGGTCTGGTGCGTCACTTCCCCTCCCAGAAGTTCCCTGCCATCGATGGTGGTCACTTGCAAGGGAAAATCCAGGGGCAGCAGGTGGAGTTGGTGCTCTAGAGCGAAGTCTTTGCTGAAGAAATTGCAGGAGCTGCCTGAATCCAGCAGCCCCTTCACCTTGACAGGGTGCCCATTCGGGAGTTCTAGCACCACGTCTATGGCTATAGCTGCCCTGGGGGCGGGGTCTGGCTGGGGCACTTCTATTGGTTGCTGGCTTGGCTGCTGTGCCTGCTGATTGGCAGCCAAGCGTTGGCGTTTCCCTGTGCCTGCCCCTTTCCCCCCTCCTCCTCACAGCCAGCAGCTCCCACCATCCCTTGCCAGGCCTTTTTTTGAGGGCAGACCCTGGCAAAATGTCCTGGCCGTTGGCAGAGGAAACACTTCTTGGTGGTTTTCCAATCCTTTCCCTCCCTCTTGCGACCTTCACTGGAGTTTGAAACCTCTCTCTCTCGCGCGCCATTTCCATTGGCTCAGCCGGCTGGGAAGGCTGCCTCGGCATTTCAGGAATGCAGTAGTCATGGCAACATTCCCCTCTCCCTTCGCGCTTCTCCTGAGCCCGCGCTTCCTGTCTTACTCCAATCGCAAGCACAGCCTTGGTCAGCTGATCCATCGACTCCAGGCGGGGCGCACGGGAAAACTCGTCCTTCACAGTTGGGGACAACCCCTCCTCAAACAACATTCGAATGGGTTCAGAGTCCAGATCCCACCCGAGCCGGTGGATTAACATCGCAAAACGCGACCAGTAGTCTCTAACTGATTGGCTCCCCTGCTTGCACCCCATTAATTCCCGTCGAGTCACATTTTGCTCCACTTCACTGGAATACATTGTATCCATCGCGTGATAGAATTTCCTAAGGTCCTTCAAGGCAGCATTTTGCGTCGCCATTAGGGGCCTGATCCATTCCCGGGCCCCATCCTGTAGATGCCCGACAATATAGGCCACCCTTTCCCCATCATCAGCATAGTCATTATGCTGCAGTTCCAAAGCGTACTCTATTTCCATTTGGAACGCGTTATAGTCCTGGGGCTTCCCCCAAAACTTGTGTACCAGTCCCGGTACCTTCCTTGCGACGGGGGTGGGTCTGACCTGTGCATCCTGAGTCCGCCTTTCGTCCAGCCGCACCGTCAGGAGAGCCACATGCTGTTCCAAATCTCGGTTCCTCTCCACCAGATTTTGCACTCCAGCTGCTTGCTCCGTTGCGCTGGCTCCTCCGGTTTGGCTCATTATGCTGCCTGCCTGTCGCTGTGCACAAGCAACGTCAGGGACTGACGGATTGCTGTAGTGGTTATATGGGGTTGCTCGTGTGTAAGTTGCCGCCACTCCTGGCTAGGTTGCCTGGTTAAACCTTTTTCTGGCTGGACAGCCCTTCACTTCGTGGCTGTTTCAGTCGCTAGCAGAATCCGTCAGTGGGCGTTTCTTGAACTTCTTCCAGCAAAGAAGTTATTTGACGCCAAGTCTACGCCTACTTTCCCTGCGCGGAAGTCTTCTGCGCAGGGTGGGTGTGGGTAGCGGAGGACCCGTGCTCTCCCCGCTGGTCTCTGGCGAGGAGTCCTGGAGCCCCCTCACTGATTCCCCCATCTGCCCCCCTTTATCCCTGGTGTTACGCTGATTTCCTTCCCCAGCCGATGAGCTCCCTCTCTCCCTGCTGGGCCCTTCTCCAGCATCGCTTGGGAGCCTTGCCTCCACCTCTGGCTCCGATGTCAGTTCCTTGACATCCGGCGATGTGGCAGCAGCGGGAGGCCCCATTAGCTAAAGTGGTGCTTCAGGTTAAGAACAGTTTCAGGTTAAGAACGGACCTCCAGAACAAATTAAGTTCTTAACCTGAGGTACCACTTTATAATGTAAACACATTCCAGTCTTTTTAAAATTCTCTATTATCCTTATCTCTTAATTTAGCTGTAATTTTCACCATTTCTGTGTATTCCATCAATCTAAGTTGCCAGTCTTCTTTCACTGGCATCTTCTTGTCCTTCCATCTTTGGGCTAAAAGGATCCTGGCAGCTGTTGTGGCATACATAAATAAATCCTTGAATTCTTTTGGTATTTCTTGTTCTGTAATGCCTAATAAGAAAGCTTCTTTTTTTTATTAAATGTTATTTTAAACATCTTTTTCTTTTCATTATAAATCACTTCCCAGTAACTTTTAATTATTCTACAATTCCACCACATGTGGTAAAACATCCCTTCTTTCTCTTTTGCACTTCCTGCATATACTGGACATTGTTTTGTACATTTTGGTTAATTTAACTGGAGTCATGTACCATCGATACATCATTTTCATATAATTCTCTTTCAAAATTACACAATCCGTAAATTTTAAATCAATTTTCCTTAATTTCCCCCACTTTTTCATTTGTATATTATGTCCCATATCTTGTGCCCACTTAATCATTACAGATTTAACTTCTTCATCTTTAGTTTCCCACTCTAACAGCAGACTATACATCTTATTCATCATTTTAGTATTATCATCTACAATTTCTCTTTGAAATCTAGACAGAGTATAACTAAATCCTTTCTTTTTGTCTTCTTTAAATGCCTCATTTACTTGAAAATATTGTAACCAATCATTTATATGCTAATATCTTTAAAATCTTTCAACTTTCATTTCCCTTCCGTTTCCGTTAAGAGATCCCTATATGTAAGCCATTTTTCCTTCTTATCTATTTTCCTATAGATGTTGCTTCTACTGGTGACAGCCACCAATCTTTACACCTCTCCCACATTTTTGAAAGTGATCTTCTGATTATATGGTTATAGAATTCTTTATGTATTTTCCCTTTATCGTACCATTCATACACATGCCATCCGAACCTGTTGTCATCTCCCTCCAATTCTAATACATCTGTATTATCCAATTTGATCCAGTCCTGGATCCAGGCAACACAAGCTCCTTGAGCCATTCCTCCCCGCCCCCTTGAAGCAGGGGTGGCCCTGCCCTGCCAGAGCTGCTTTTCCATGGGTGGCAGAGGTGGCAGGGTGGGTGGGGGCCCTTCCACACCAAAACAGGATTGTCTGCTGAAAGACTCCTCTCCAAACAACCTGATCCTCATGAGCCACAAACAATACAAGGAGACAAAGACAGCTGCAAAAGCAGCAGCCCAGTTTGCCTAAGGCACAGCTTGCCCATTCACAGCACGCTAGCCCAGTGGCCTCTGCTGCCCTTTGGATGGACTCCCTGATTGGTCAATGGGCTCCGTAAAATACATTTCCTATGTCTATTAGTCTTTTCTCCCCTCCGCGGGAACTTCTCCCCACCCGGCACCTCACTGGGGGGGCGGGCTCTGGGGGGAGGCATCTCCCGTGCATGCAGAAGGTCCCGGGCTCAATCCTCACATCTGCAGATCAGGCTAGGAAAGGTCTGTGTCTGAAGCCCTGGAGATCCCCTGCCAGTCAGGAAAAACCAGGCTGAGCTGCGTGGACCAATGACCTGACTTGGCAGAAGGCAGCTTCCTGTGTTCCTGCGTGTTTCACCGCTCCCAATAATCTTTGGTACCAATTGCGGCAGAAGTCCAGGACTCTACCTGTTTTCACCCCCACCCCCATACTGTGCTGTCTTTAATTGTTGTATTTGTTCTGTGAGCTTCCCAGAGACTTTATGTTATGGAGCAGCAGTAGACATTCGGTACATGAATGTCCCATTGAGTGTGATGGGACTTACGAATCAACAAGAGGAAACAAGGTTGGGCCTGGCTTGAAATGGCCACGATCACCAGAGATTGTTTCGGTTTGCCAATTTGTTGATGAAATGGCCGTGGGATCCCAGTGAAGGGTTCCCCTTTGTCTTCTGGACTTGGCAGAACTGAATAAAGGCTTGGCTACAATGATAGCCTTCACTGAATATCTGCCTTTAGTGAAAATTTCCCTCAATTTCTCCCTCCCTTCATGGGAAGCCTCCAGTCGTTAGCCACTCAGCCGCTATTTTGTAAGACTTTCTCAATAAAAACTCAAGTTTCCAGAAAAGTTCTGATCTCAGCTTTGTTGACTACACAATCCCTTGATTATTCTGTTTTAGATAAAAAAAATATGCTGGTTGTGATTAAGCTCTAACCAACAGACAGCAGCTTGTTCTCTGGAAAAGAGGCAGAGCTGCAGAGCGAAATGGACATCTGAGCTAAATTCTCCCAGTTGCTCATGTTCTTGAAGGGTTTATCTCCTGAACACAGAAAAGTAGTTTGGAAATGAGTTTGGAAAGTAATAGTGGTAAGAGCAGATGCTAACTAGAAATCTACTGCATACACATGCACACTTTTACAGAGAAAGTAATTGCTCCAGAAATACATTTCCCTTGAGAGAGGCCGTGTTGCAGAGCCCTTCCAAGAACAGGCAGTGATTAAGAAAGCGAAACTTGCATCCCTCCACCAACACAGACCTCTCTGCCTTCTGCCTCCCAAACATGCGCACAGGCAGAAAGCTCATTGGTATTCCTGCCATTGGAGCCCAGTGGAAGGTCTGAAGTGCAGCTCTCTGAGGACAGGTCTGGGTTAGCTGGGGATCTACTAGATCAGGGGTCTGCAACCTTTAAGACAAAAAGAGCCACTTGGACCCGTTTCCGAAGGAAAAAAAACTGGGAGCCGCAAAACTCATCATTATAAAAATAACTTTTTTGTCACTTTTTATTATTTCTTTGTTTGACCCCTCAGAATTACTCCTCCTCATAGAAATAAACGTTAAATTAACAAGTTACCTTTTTTGTGTGTGTGTTCTTCACTCCCCTTCAAAACAGTGACCAGCGTACATGTCCCCTTTCAATGCAGTGACCAGCGTACATGCCCCTTACAATGTAGCGGGCGGGTGGGAAGGTGACATCAGGACGGTGCGTGACTAACGCACGCACCGCCCCCATGCGACGTCACAGCCAGTACAGCGCCTGCCACAGTGGGGAGTGTCGGGGTGCACAATGCGCCTCCTCCCCTCGCTAGTATCCGCCCCGGAGCCGCGGCAAAGGTGTAAAAGAGCCACATGCGGCTCCGGAGCCGCGGGTTGCAGACCCCTGTACTTGATGCTGAGCTGCTCTCCCAGCTGGCACTGGCCAATGCAAAGCCAGATGCAAGGCCTATCCCGCTGCCAGGGTTCTCAAGTTGGCACAGGAATTGGGTTCATCCTGCCTGCCCTCCTTCCTTCCACTGCCACTGCCGTGAGAGTCCAGGTGGCAGATGGGTGGAAGTTCTGCCTCTTCTGACTTCCGGTTCCTGTCTGCCTTATGGATGCTGCTCCCATGATAGCAGAGACCGTTGGCGAAGATAAACAAGGGTGATTTTAGGGTAATTGTCCTTGCAAGCTCCCCCTAGAGCCCAGGGGGAGTGAGCTTCACTTGCAGATTGTCTCGGTACTGGCTCTCGCTCCGGCATGGAATCTGGGAGGCAGGGAGACGCCAAGTACAAAAGCATTTCTCCTCTCAGTAAGCCCCCTACGCAGCCATTAATGAAGCAGAGACACTTCTGTGTATTAGAGTGAAATTAGAACTAATATATAGACGCTTGCTGGAATAGATGGGACAAGATCATAAACTGCCAAACTGAAACAGCTACAAAGCCGTTATGACTCAAATTGAAAAGAAGGCTTCCTTCGATACGGTATGTGTGTGGGGGGGGAGCGTATACCCTTTGCTACATAAATGATTCAGCAACACTCCCCCCCCCGAATGCTAATAAACTGCTAAAAGGCAAGAAGAGATAAAAGAGAATGGGATTATATTTATGGATTACAACGAAAATTAGAACTGTGTGAGAAAATTGAAATGGATTTAAAGCATCAAACTTTCACTGTACTGCTATGGGAGGACCTGGACTTTGGGCTTTGAAGATCTGCCAAGGCTTTGGCGGGAAACCAGATCATTATTGAAAGAGTTGACCAAGGAGGAGAAACTGGAGTCTTGTTAAAGCCTTGGTGGGATGCCAGTTCACTCTTAATTTAGACTCAAACAATAACACACACAAAAAAAGATGGCATGTGATGCAGTCGAAAATACAGCCTCATTTTCTGGGAACAAAGGAAAAGAAAGAGTGAAAGAGCGGAAGTAGCGATGCTGCGCAAAACAGATGGAGAACAGGAAGAATGAAGACAGCATGGATGAGATAAACGTCACACACAGGAAACATTTGGGATACAGAACTCTTCTTGCAGGATTTCTTTTTATTAAATGTGTTTTTTGAATGGAAGTCAAAAACTCTGTAGCTGTTGATAAAGGACTAAGATCAAGACTGAATGTAATGGGATTAATCAAAACTTGGAAGCAGGATGAAATCAAATCATTTCACCTAGAAATCTAGCATGTGGAAAGTAACAAAATGTATAATTGGCTTTATAATTGATATACAGTGGTACCTCAGGTTAAGTACTTAATTCGTTCCGGAGGTCCGTTCTTAACCTGAAACTGTTCTTAACCTGAAGCACCACTTTAGCTAATGGGGCCTCCTGCTGCTGCCGCGCCGCTGGAGCACAATTTCTGTTCTCATCCTGAAGCAAAGTTCTTAACCTGAAGCACTATTTCTGGGTTAGCGGAGTCTGTAACCTGAAGCGTATGTAACCTGAGGTACCACTGTATATTTGAATATGAATTGTAATTTTACATTGATAAAATGTGGTTTATATTGGACTTTAATAATTGAAAATTAATAAACAGTATTAAACAGAAGCTCTGCCTCTTCTCAGAGTCTTGCCAGTGGCAGCAGGTGGCTTGGAAAGCCCTGCCCAAGAATGTTTTTTTCCCTCTGGGGAATGAAAGAAATCAGGTAATGATAGTGTTTATTTTGACTCAGAATGGTCCACAGAATTCCAGCAGACTTACTCCTCAGTCAATGCCCTGATGAATACAATGGATTGTGAAAATGGCAGTGGCAGGAAGATTGGTGGAGGAGTCACAAAGCCATTTCTCATTTAATTTCTGGGACAGTTACATAATTTTTTAGTCAGGTCACTGTTGCTCACCATCCCCACATTTGGTGTATTGTGATTAACATTTATTCTAAGAGAAAAGACATGAGTGGGATTCGTCACATTTAGATGAATCCTACTATTAGCGGAACTGTAATATGCCTGGTATGGTTTATCTGTAGTCATGATTATGAAAATACCACATTTTATGAAGAGTGCTTTACAAGTAAGCCAAGGTACTAAGACTTAAACTTACTCCAGGTTTGTTCAGTACATAGTTATGCTGAGGGTGTGTGTGTGTGTGTGTGTGTGTGTGTGTAGCACTTGGTACATTTTTGTTGTTTTAGCCATCAGTTGTAAAATGCCGAAAATGTATTGGCTTAAATAAATAAATCGACCTACTTAAGGATGACAGCTCTTGTTACTTGCAGCCTGAACCACAGTCAAATTAAACTGAAATAATTCAGTTGCATAATCTTAAAAGCTTTGCACCTCAGTTGAACTGGCTGACGTACTGCAGATGCAGATTGAGCAGGAAAGGGAGACACATTAGAGCCCTGAATATCCAGGCTTTGCTTTGTGCACAGCACTTGGAAAACTCCCCCAAGATTAATCAATGGTTACCCTAGACTATCACCCATTTGCAAATGAGGCTGGGTTGCAGTAAGAAGGGGGAAATGGCTCAATACCTTTTGAGAAAAGCAAGCAAAAGAACATCCTCTGAAGACGGTCGGAAAACTCTCAACGCGACTGAAATACTTGATGGGTGCAAAGGAACCCCCAGTGTGGTGGCCAAGACTCTCAATGTGCAACAAGGGAAATGGGGTGGGGGTAGGGGAGTTGCAATTGCAAAAATACATCCAAGAGGAATGGCAAAGAACAAATTGCTAGAACTGAAAATTAAGGGTGGAATTCAACATTGAGGATTGTTCAGCCAGCACAAACACAAACATTGAGGATTGTTCAGCCAGCACAAACAGTTCTGCTTGCCAGATGGAAGAATGGCAAAGTAGGTGCTGAGCAATTCTGCCTTCTCTCTCAATAGCATTTCTCCTGCATAGTTCTCCTGATTCTGCAGAGTGTTTTATGGGGGGAGGACAGAAGTGGGGGGACCCTGAGGGGAAAGCTCCATTGCACTGGTGTGAATTGGTCTATATCCTCTTCTTTCCGCGGCCCTTGTGAGTATAATTGTTTAAAATATCTTTGAAAACAGTTTCTGATCTCATTGGGCTTATGAATGTTCTTTCCTTCCACTTCTAGACTTGAAACCATATTTAATTTTTGTCTTTTCCGCAATTGCCAGGCCAGAAGTTTACCACATTTATCAGCTGATTCAAATGTCTTTTGTTTCATTTGTTTAATTTTCCACTCTATTTCCTGATTCATCAGTTCCATATATTGTGTTTGGTACAACCTAATTTCTCGCAAAATCTCTTGGGACTTTGGTTTTAATCTTAATCTTCTTTCTCCGTCCTTTATCTTCTCCAAAATCTTATCTTTTTTCTCATTCTGTATTCTCTTTTTAATTGCATTTTGTTGTATCAGAAGTCCTCTCATTACGGCTTTACTTGCGTCCCAGATTACTCTTTTTTCCACATTGGTGTTCATATTTATTTCAAAATAATCTCTCAGGGTTTTTTGGGCCTTTTTGTAAACCTCTTCATCTCTAAACAATGTGTCATTCATCCTCCATCTAAAAGTGCCAGTTGTTGTTTGCTTCATTTCCATTTTTACTGGATTATGATCGGAGCAGGTTTTTGGGCAGATTTCCACTTTTTTTATCTTTGATGCCATTCCTCTAGTGACCCAAATTTGGTCAATTCTAGTCCATGTCAATTTGGCTTCAGAAAAGAAGGTTCCCTCTCTTTCAAGAGGGTTCTTTGTTCTCCATATATCAATTAAGTCCATATTGTCAGTCATTTCAAAAAAAGTTTTTGGTAATCTTCCATCCTTGGTCAGTATTTGTCTTTGAGCTTTATCCATGTTCGTAGAAACTACTCCATTCATGTCTCCCATCAATATTAAGTTATAGTCCAAATAGTCCAACAAAGTCTCATGCAACTTCTTGAAGAATTCCGATTTCCCCTCATTAGGTGCGTATACTCCAACAATCAAAAATTTTTCTCCTTGGACTTGAATTTCAATTGCCAAGAATCTTCCTTGTTCGTCCTTAAACATAAATTTGAGACTTTCCTTGTTAGGCCGAATTGCTGTTATTAAGATGAATGTTTTGCCAAGAATGTTGTTTTTGTTCCAAACATTGCAGATTGTGGACAGAATGGATTGTTTCAAGAAGTGGCAGAAAGATATATCGAAATTTGTCTGGCAGGGCAAAAAGCCCAGAATAAAATTTAAAATATTAACTGATGCAAAAGAAAGAGGGGGGTTTGCCCTGCCGGACTTAAAGCTTTACTATGAAGCAGCAGCTTTTTGCTGGCTGAAAGATTGGCTACTTCTTGAGAACACAGACATTTTGGATCTAGAAGGGTTCAATAATAGATTTGGTTGGCATGCATATATATGGTATGACAAGGTAAAAATCCATAAAAGCTTCAAAAACCATATTGTAAGGAAAGCATTGTATAATGTTTGGAGTCGGTATAAAGACTTATTGGAAAATAAAACCCCTAGGTGGCTGTCACCAATGGAGGCTAAGGAAGTTAAAAAACTTAATATGGAATCTAAATGGCCAAAATATTGGGAAATTGTAGAACAAGAAGGTGGAAATGTGAAATTACAGAGTTATGAGAAATTGAAGTTTAAAGTAAGAGATTGGCTACATTATTATCAGATAAATGAAGTTTTTAAACAGGACAGGAAAATCGGCTTCCAGGTGGAGAAGTCAAAATTAGAAACAGAATTGTTAGAACCCAATACGAAGAATCTGTCTAGAATGTACAACTTGCTGCTGAAATGGAATACACAGGATGAAATGGTTAAATCAGCTATGATTAAATGGGCACAGGACATTGGTCATGACATTATGTTTGCTGACTGGGAACAGTTATGGACCACCGGTATAAAATTTACGGCATGTAATGCCTTAAGAGAGAACATTATGAAAATGATTTATAGGTGGTACATGACCCCAGTCAAGCTTGCAAAAATTTACCACTTGCCCAATAATAAATGTTGGAAATGCAAGGAAACTGAAGGTACTTTCTACCACCTTTGGTGGACGTGCCCAAGGATTAAGGCCTTCTGGGAAATGATTTATAATGAAATTAAGAAGGTGCTTAAGTGTACCTTTCATAAAAAACCAGAGGCTTTTCTCCTGGGCATGGTAGGCCAATTGGTGTCAAAGAAAGATAGGATGTTTTTTATGTATGCTACAACAGCAGCGAGAGTTCTACTAGCAAAGTATTGGAAGACACAAGAACTACCCACACTGGAAGAGTGGCAGACGAAGGTGATCGATTACATGGGACTAGCAGAGATGACGAGCAGAATCCGTGACCAAGGGAAAGAGACGGCGGAAGAAGATTGGAAGAAATTTAAACTTTATCTTAAAAATACTTGCAAAACTATTGAGTGTTAAAATGTCATGGGTAAAGCATAACAGATTTGCAGCGATAAATGATTGGATAAGAGTTAAAGATAGGAATTAATAATAATTTGGTCCAGGGGTTGCTGAAAAAAAAAAAAGTTTAAAATAGAGATGCAGAAAAGGGGGGCATGGGGAAGTCGCTGAAATTGGGTATATGAAAAAATCTATGAAATTTTACATGTTTATATGTGTGTTTGTTTGTGTCTGTCTTTTGTATTGTCTTATATTATATGTGGAAAAACCAATAAAAAATTTTATATAAAAAAAAAAAGACAGCGGTATCTTTTTCTCTTTAAGGTCGTACCTTTCTTGCAGGTACACAAAAGTTCAATTCCCCCCCCCCTTCACACCTGCCCAACAGGGGGGGGGTATTCTTCATACGGTAGATTTTCAACTTTAAAAGAGATCTTATCTTTAGTTGCAGCTTACAGTCCCTTTGTTTAACCACTTTACAGCAGGGAAAGGCAGACTTCCTTTTTGTACCTTTCCTGTATTAGTTCCGATTTTTTTTTAAGAGCAAAATTTTCGCAGGTTCAATCTGTTAATCCTACTCACGAGTAGTTGCTTTTAGTCCGAATTCCTTAGAAGAAATCAGCGCTCTCCGATCATGGCGATGCGGCTTCACTCCACAGGCTGTATCCGACCCTCAGCACCGCACCACTCTCCCGTTGCCGCTCCGAAGCCTTTAAAAAGGCTCCTTTGCGGTTCAGGGGGGGCGCAAAAGGTGCCCACCGGGTCTTCTTGCTCACAGGATTCCGCTCCTGTGATTTTTAAGGGTCCCCGCTTCGCCGTAGCGGCAGGACCCGAACCCGCGGAGCAGACCTCCCTCGGAGCTCCGAGGAAAATCCGCCATTAATCGCTGGCGCTAACCGGAAGTCCGCCGGCTGTGCCTACATTTCCCAACCTGCCTTGGGGTATAAAAAGGGGGGAAGGCCAAACCTTTTCTGAAGGGGGCAGCATTGTCATTCCTTCTACCTAATACTAATACTGTACACAGATTTCCTATTTCTAAATAACTGGTCCTTGTGGGGGCAGAAGATTCCATGAATTCCATCCTCTCACTATACTGTTGGGAAACTGATGCACAATATAGCACGCTACGTTATTCACACTAACGATGCTAGCTGCAACATTATGCATGCACATCTGGAGCTGGATCTCTGGAGTACAGGTTCACTGGAGCTCTGGATCACTGGAACAGAGCAGAGACCTCGGGCCAAACCTCATCATCCTGTTCCGGGGATAAGAGCCTCCTCAGTCTCTGCTGCGCGGTCCCAATCTAGGAGGCCAAGTTCTATTTGTTTGTTTGTTTGTTTAAGATTTCTTGGTTTACAAACGTATGTGCAATGTCTCTTTTTTCAAGTTGCGTTTTCTACGGATCAGTTTCATTTGTTGCGAGACGTTAGTGTTAAATTAGGAAGAAAAAGGGGAAAGATGGGGAGGGGCCTCTAGCCAAGTTGACCCGGCAAGCGGAGATGCTGGCATGGGCCGCGGTGCTTGGTCTGTTGGATGCTGGTAAGTGGAACCTCTGGCCCCTGCTCCGGCCGCGCTGGCCTGCTGAGGCACTGCACCCTCTTGCTCCCAGATGTGCAGAACCTTCTTTTGTGATGGCGCTGTCTGCGCAGAGGGTCCCGTTCTCCGAGTGGAGACCCCGACCCTTTCCGACCAACTCTGCCAGTTCTGCTGCTATCCCGGTGCCCGGATGTCCTTGAGGCTGGCTTGGCTTTTCCCAGGACGAACCCCGCGTGCCCTTGCCCTTAGAAACGCCACGGCTGCTATTGCTTTAGTCGATGTAGCTGAAAACACGCGTAGTTCTTTGCGGGAAGCGGCGGCAGGAGACGTGGGCCCATCGGCACGGGGAATGTGTACCGTCGGCAGGCTCTCAAGGGCGCTTCGCTCCCATTCCTGCCTCTGGTCAGGAGGAAGAGGCTCATCCCTAGTTCCCAAGGAAAGCCTTCTCAAGAGGTGCCTCCCCTGAAGACCCCGAGGGGTCGAACGAGCCACCGACCGTGGACAGGACACCTTGCTGGGTGAAGGGCTTCTCCTGGACAGGTCCTTTGCGAGGTCCCAGCTCAGCCCAGGCTACGTTGCACAGATGCCATGATCTGCTGGGTCAAAGGCTGCCATAACCTCTCTGCCCTTAGACACGTTTCCCCATTTCAGCTTCTGGGCTTGGAGGCACCGGGAGGGCCACGGATTTGTTCGCTGCACAAAAGCAGGTCAGAGCAGCCAACGCCTAGTAGCAGTGACTCCTCAGGAATGTGGTGGCCAAAGGTTTGTGTATGGATTTACCTTATGCTAAAATCCTAAGTTTGGATTTGTTTATATATTTTGATGAATGGTTTTTGTAAATTTTGCATCTAGTTACAGGATGTCTATTTTTCAGGGTGTTTGAAGGAACAAGGTCATGAACCTGACCTTGTTGAATGACCTCAGTCCTTGAGAAATCTAAGTAGGGAGCAGACAATCTCACTGGAATTCCCTTCTTTTGTTTGCTTCTGTTTCCTTGGCACCCAGGCGACAGCAGGATGGCGGGCGCAGATGGGGGTTTGTACTGAAACTCCCTGGTGCAAAGACCCCTGGGCCCTTGCAGCTTAGAGTCAAATGAGTGCAGAGCATAGCAAGCATGGGGAGGGCTGCTGGTAATGCATTGTTTCTCAGTCTAAGGCTAAATTTTGAATCAGAATGATTTTGTTGCCTGCCATTAGGACTTGGGAGGAGCCATAACTCAGCAGCAGAGCTCATGCTATGTATAGAAAGTCCCAGGTTTGAATCCAGCATTGCCAGGAAAGGCTGGGAATTACTCCTGCCTGAAACCCTGGAGAGCCGTGGCAGTCAGTGCAGACAGCCCTGGTCTGACTCAGCCTAAGGCAGCTTCCTGTGTTCCTGTGGCTTAATGTTTAATTGCTGCACTGCTGCATTTAACAAGTGAATTAAAATGAGCAATGCTCTAACTTGGAACGAGATATATTCCTCTGTGCTTGTGCCATCCGCAGGAAAGGGATTCACTGCCTTGTAGCTGTTCATTTTGTGATCATGTTATCAAAAACTCAAACTCTGTCGGCTGTGATTCGCATTTCATTACAACCTGGCTAATAAGTTAGGGATGCAGGTGGTGCTGTGGTTTAAATCGCTGAGCCCCTTGGGCTTGCTGATCAGAAGGTCAGCAATTTGAATCCCTGCGACAGGGTCGGCTCCTGTTGTTCTGTCCCAGCTCCTGCCAACCTAGCAGTTTGAAAGTGTGCCAGTGCAAGTAGATAAAAAGGTATCGCTGCAGTGGGAAGGTAAACAGCGTTTCTGTCTTGGTGTCCTGTTGTGCCAGAAGCGGTTTAGTCCTGCTGGCCACAAGACCCGGAAAGTTGTCTGTGGACAAACACCGGCTCCCTTGGCCTGAAGCGAGATGAGCACCGCAACCCCATAGTCACCTTTGACTGGACTTAACTGTCTAGGGGTCCTTTAACTTTACCTACCTTTTTTTACACCTTAAGTTGCCAGGCGAAAATGTTCCTCTTTAACCAGGCCTTTGACAGATTGTTGTCCAATGCCCTTTTAAAATGTGTTTATGGGAGGGGGATGTTGGCTTTTGTGTGTATGTGTGCTTGTTCTTTTTATTATGTATTTTGTGCTTTCATGTTGTTAACTGTCCCGAGATCTATGTGTTTTTTTTAACTTCTTTTTATTAAGTTTCATGTAAATAACCAAAAAGAAAAACAACTTCACAGTTACAAAGAAAAAAAGAGAAAAATACAAAACAAATATCTAAACATAACATAAGTATTATCTATTTCCGTTACCATTCTTTGTCTTCACATTTATCTCTTTATATCTTAAGAACTTAAATCATTCTTCTACACTCTATTGACCTCCATCCCTCCCGCTTTCAGGCTTCTTAATATACATAATTTATTTTCCCCGCAGCTAATAATTGTTAATAGTTTACACGTCGTAGGGTTTATATCAGATCTGCTATAGTTTTTAGGCTTCTGTAATTCCCTTCAATGAATATCATAAATTTGTTCCAGTCATTAATAAACTTTGTATTTTTTTGGTTTCTGATTTTTTGAGTCATTTTTGCAAGTTCAACAAATTCAAATAATTTTGTTTGCCACTCTCTAATTGATGGGATATCTTGATTTTTCCAATTTTGGGCAATTAATAATCTGGCGGCGGCTGTGGCATACTGAAATAATGTCTTATCTTCATTTTTGACTTCATCCCCAATTATCCCTAGTAGGAATGCTTCCGGTCTTTTAGGGAATGTATATTTAAATATTTTTTTTAACTCATTATAAATGTGTTCCCAATATTTCTTCATTTCTTTGCATGTCCACCACATGTGGAAAAAGTTACCTTCTTTAACCTTACACTTCCAGCAGTTCTTATTCCCAGTTTTGTACATTTTCCCCAACTTTGCTGGGGTAATGTACCACCTGTACATCATCTTTTCTAAATTTTCCCTGAGTGTTACACATGCTGTAAATTTCATTCCACTAGTCCATAATTTCAGCCATTTGTCATACTCTATATTATACCCCAGATCCATTGCCCATCTCGTCATTACCCCCTTTATTTCCTCGTCTTTGGTATCCCACTCTAGTAATATGTTATACATTTTGGATAATAATTTGGATTTGCCTTCGATTATCTCTATCTGAAATTTAGATTTCTTTTCATTCATTCCTACTTTTTTATCATCTCTCCATACTGCATTTATTTGATAGAATTGTAACCAACCCGTTAATTTGTCTTTCAACTCCTCGTAAGGTCTCATCTTCCATCCATTTTCTGATCTTATCAGTAGGTCCTCATAAGTCAGCCTTTCTCCCTCCATATTTGCCTTTTTTGTTATTAGGATATCAATTGGTGATAACCACCAGGGCGTCTTCCATTCTAGGAGTTTTTTATTTCTTTCCCACACTTCGAGTAGGGGTCCTCTAATAATATGATTTGAGAATCCTTTATGTATCTTCTCTTTATTCTGCCATAAATAGGCATGCCAGCCGAACCTATTGTCGAACCCCTCTAGGTCCAACAGGTCGGTGTTTTCCAGATTAATCCAGTCTTTAATCCAACAAAGGCTGGCAGCCTCGAAATATAACTTCAGGTTAGGTACTGAGAAGCCCCCTCTTTCTTTCCGATCTGTAAGGATTTTGAATCTAATTCTTGGTCTTTTGCCCTGCCATATGAATTTCGACAGGGTTCTTTGCCAATCTGTAAATATTTTAGATCCTCTAATCACTGGGATGTTTTGAAACAGGAAAAGCATTCTTGGGAGTAGATTCATTTTTATCGCCGCCATTCTTCCCCTCCACGAAAGCTTCACTCTATTCCACATATCTATTTCTTTCTTAATCTCCTTCCATGTTGTAAAATAATTATCTTGAATTAAATTTATATTTTTTGTGGTTAACCAGATTCCCAAATATTTTATTTTTTTTACCACCTTAATTCCGTGCTGTTCCTCCAGTTTTTCACTTTCTTTTTTTTCCATATTTTTGATCAGCATTTTTGTCTTTAATTTATTTAATTTAAACCCAGATAGTTTACCGAAGTCTTCTAGCATCTCCAGGGCCCTGCCAACACTTTTTTGCGGGTTTTCCAAAGATAACATTAAGTCGTCCGCGTATGCTTTTAATTTGAATTCCTTTGTTCCTATTTTGATCCCTCGGATCTCAGATGTTGCTCTTATTTTATTTAAAATTATCTCTAATGCCATGATGAATAAAAGGGGGGATAGAGGGCACCCCTGTCTTGTTCCTTTTTCAGTTTTAAAGGAGTTTGTTAAGTTGTTATTTATAATCAATTTTGCAGATTGATTTGAGTATATTGCCTTTATTCCATTCATAAACTCGCCCTCTAACCCTGCTCTTTCCATACTCTTCAATAGGAACTTCCAAGAGACATTATCAAATGCCTTTTCTGCATCTATAAAAATTAGTGCCGCGGGTATTTCGTTCTTACACTCCAGATATTCTATAATGTTTATGGTGTGCCTTACGTTATCCTTGAGGAACCTATTTGGAAGGAATCCTGCTTGATCCTTATGTATTATGTTTACTAGACATTTTTTAAGTCTACTTGCCATCACTTCCGCAAAGATTTTGTAATCGTTATTTAAAAGTGATATGGGTCTATAATTTTTAATGTTCAATTTGTCCGTATCTGGTTTAGGGATCATCGTGATATGAGCCTCCCTCCATGTCTCTGGTATTCTTCCTCCTCTCAATATATTGTTCATGATGTTACATAGCACTGGTGTTAATTGATTTTCCAATACTTTGTAATATTTAGCTGACAATCCATCTGGTCCTGGGGCTTTCCCTATTTTCATTTTCTTTATCACATTTTGGATCTCTTCTGCTTTTATAGGGTTATTAAGTTGGGTTCTTTCTTCCTCTGTTATGGTTCTCCCGTTATATTCTTCTAGGTATTTTTCTATTTGGGTTATGTCTTCCTTATCTTTTTTGTACAACTTCTCATAAAATTTGAGGAAATTCTCCTTTATTTCTTTTGGGTCTTCTATCAGTTGTTCCTCTATTTTTATTTTGTTTATCACATTTTGTTTTTGTCTTTTTCGTAATTGCCAAGCTAATAATTTACCCGTTTTATTAGCTGACTCAAAGTATTTTTGTTTCATTAATTTAATTTTCCATTCGATTTCTTGACTTATTAACATTGAGTATTGAGATTGTAACATCTTTCTTATTTGGATATTTTGTTCATCTTTCGGGTTTGTTGTTAATTTTCTCTCACACTCTCTTATCTGAATTAGGATTTCCTCTTTCTTCTGTTCTCTTACTTTCCTCCTATAACTATTTTGTTGAATAAAAAACCCTCTTAAAACAGCCTTACTGGCGTCCCAGACTATGTCCAAACTTGTTTCCGTATTAAGGTTCAGATCCAAGTAATCTTTTAGAGTGGTTTTAGCTTTTCCGACCACTTCATCATTTTCCAATAGATGTTCGTTCAATCTCCATCTGAACCCGCCTTGTGGTTTACCTTTTATTTCCAAAACTACCGAATTATGATCTGAAAGAGTTCTAGGTTGGATTTCACACTTTATAGTTCTTAAAGTAAATTCCCTTGAGGCCCAAATTTGATCAATTCTGCCCCAACTCTTATGTGGCTCTGAGAAGAAGGTGAATTGTTTCTCTAAAACATGTTTATATCTCCAAATGTCTATTAAATCTAGACTTTCTTCCAACTTATTAAAGGATCCTGGCAGTTTCCCTTGATTATTTTTTCCCCTTTCTGATTGTCTGTCCAATTCTGGTATCGGTACTCCATTAAAGTCTCCTAGTAGAATTGTCTTATTGCATTCTACCTCTAATAAGGTTTGTTCCAATTTTTTAAAGAATTCCGATTTATTCAAATTTGGGGCGTATATATTTATCACATTGATTTTCTCCCCCTGGAAGTTAATTTGTACACCTAAAATCCTTCCTTCCTCGTCCTTGCAGATCATTTTGGGTTCCCATTTTTCTTTCACATAAATCACTACCCCTCTTTTCTTTTCGACTGTACAATTTGTAAATTCAACCCCCAACTTTTTGTGCACCAAAATATGTTTGTGCTTTTTGGTTACGTGTGTCTCCTGTAAACAGATTAGATCTAAGTTCTTTCTTTTCAACACATTTACTATTTTATTCCTTTTAGTTTTTTCGTTCAAACCATTCACGTTCCACGACAAAACTTTCAAGTCCCGAGATCTATGAATGAAGGGCAGTATACAAATTTAATAAATAAATAAACAGAAAGGAAAAGAGGCTAGCTAAAGCTGGAAAACAGGTATTTGGGCAGAGTCTGGAGTTATCCAAACCCCAAGCTGTCTGAAGGCAATCCAGTTTAGGGAAGGTTTTTTTTAATGTTTTATTATGTTTTTATATATGTTGGAAGCTGCCCAGAGTCGCTAGAGCAACCCAGTAAGATGTGTGGGGTATAATTAGTAAAATTATCATTATGGAATGAGACGTCCCTATTTTCATCGCAGAAATGTTGGAGGGTATGTCACACATGGCAAAGAAAATTTGCCTGATGCTAAGGGACACAAGTCTCTTGTGCAATTAAAAGAAAGCAGAGCGCGTCATGAACCAATCAGAACAAAGGAGTGTCAAGGCCACACTACCCTTAGACCCCAATTCCAGAGGTACCTCATGCAGAGGCACAGAGGGGGAGGGCTTCCCCTGAGGATCTTTTTGGTAGCAGTTCCCAGACTTTGGAGGCCAGGCCAGCTCCTTGGTCCTTCCACCTGCAGGGGAAGACAGTATTATTCTGGCAGGCTTTGGGGAACCAACAGATTTGAAGGAAAGGGCTTTGAATTGTGCTGTGCAGTTGTTACTCTCTGTATTTTATTGGTTTGTTTTGATATCATTTTAATTTTATTATAGTTTAATTACTTTTTAACTAATATATTGTATATGTTTTTAGCTGCCAGTAAGTAAGTAAGTGGGACACGGGTGGCGCTGTGGGTTAAACCACAGAGCCTATGGCTTGCCAATCAGAAGGTCGGCTGTTCGAATCCCCGCTACGGGGTGAGCTCCCGTTGCTCAGTCCCTTCTCCTGCCAACCTAGCAGTTCGAAAGCACATCAAAGTGCAAGTAGATAAATAGGTACCACTCTGGCGGGAAGGTAAACGGCGTTTCCGTGCGCTGCTCTGGTTCGCCAGAAGCGGCTTAGTCATGCTGGCCACATGACCCGGAAGCTGTACGCCGGCTCCCTCAGTCAGTAAAGCAAGATGAGCATCGCAACCCCAGAGTTGGCCACGACTGGACCTAATGGCCAGGGGTCCCTTTACCTTTACCTTTACCTTTAGTAAGTAAATCCCATCTGGATTCCTTGAGGCTGATTTTATTATGTTAGCCCACAAAGTCATGTCCATCTGGATATGCGTAAACAGGTGTAAATAATTAGCCATTAGTAGCTGCCTCCATTTAAAGGGAAACATGTAGCCTTTTAACGTGAAGTACAACTCTAGTTCTGCAATTGGTCAAGGCAGGGCTAAAGAGTTGTAGTCTTGTATGTTTCCACAAAAGGGTGTTTTCTTCCTGCAAGTATAATACCAGGATCCTGCAAAGTCAGAAGTGTTTTTTTGTTTATTTGCCATGTGTCTAGGCATCTTCAGCTGACTTCAGAGGAAGTTTATTTATTGCTGCTTGCCTTCCAGAACAAAGCAACACAACAAGAAAATCCACTGAGCCCCAGAAACAAGACACAATATTAACATCCCTCCAGCACGATGGCAGGCAAGAAAATCCAGATGCATCCTGTAAGCCCTCCCAAGAAGCAGATCCCTCTGGGTAGGTTCCAGATGCATAAATATCCAGCCAGTATTGGTTTATTCTGACAACTAATAAGTAAGTGATCCTTTCCTTCCATTTTGTTTTTGTCAGGCATGATCCTTCTCAAAATTCCTCTTCTGCCTCTCCTAAGCATTCCAGTGAACCTCCACCTAAAGCAAATCTGGTAAAAGAAAGCGACCGATTTGCGGAGGTCCAACTGCAGAAGAAGTCCTCTCGTGAGTAACGCTGAACAAATAGTCCCACGAAATGCTGGCAGTTTGCATGGAGGTTTCTGCCAAGGTCTCCAGACATAAAGCCACCCCAATGTGCACAAAGGTCCAAGCAGCTCACACGCAAAGGACTCCTCGATGGCACTGCGACACCCCTCTTTGCGGCTGCTCCACTGAGGCATTGCAGGGCCTCCGACTGCAGTCCTAGCAGGCTGGAATGGCAAATACGTTTGTCACCGGCTTCCTCCAGCATCTTGTGGAAGCCAAAACACAGGGGGCGACATGACCTGTTGGGGGCAGCATTACAGTGCTGGCCTGTGTGGGAAATTGCTGGTGATTCAGGGTCCCTGATTCCATGACTCCCCCTCTCAGAGAATTAATTCCTAGTCTACATCTTATTTGTTTCAGAAAATGTATACACCGCTTGATTGTAAGATACTTCAAAGTGTTTCTTTGTTCAGACAATAAAATCAAGAAAAATTCACAACCATACTTAAAGCCAAATCCAAATAACTTTCTTGTACTAGCCACTGGCCATGACAAATTGGATTTGGGCTTAAATCAGGGGTCCGCAACCTTGTTCAGCCGTGGGCCGGTCCACCGTCCCTCAGACCATGTGATGGGCCGGACTCTATTTTGAAAATAAATGAATGAATGGATCCCTATGCCCCACAAATAACCCAGAGATGCATTTTAAATAAAAGCATACATTCTACTCATGTAAAAACACGCTGATTCCCGGACTGTCCGCGGGCCGGATAGAGAAGGCGATTGGGCTGCATCTGGCCCCCAGGACTTAGGTTGCCTGTCCCTGGCTTAAAGCCATACACTAGTTAATGTTATGTATTGAAGTTGAAAGCTACCTCAACTTTTTAAGTATCTGGGTCAGCTTGTCTAAACAATGATGTTTTTAGCAGGAGCCAAAATGAGTAACTGTACAGCAAACTCCCTCAACAGGCAGGGAGTTCCAGAGTGCAGCTGCTGCCATATGAAATACTGAGTTCTTACAAATGCAGAACAGGTGTCATCTGGCACCTGTTTTAGTGCCAATTCTGCCAATCAAAGTGGCTGAGCGGGCACATGTAGAGTGAGGGGATCTCGAAGCTACACTGGTCCCAAGTTGTTAAGGACTTTACCTTGAATTTGGCCGAGTAGCAAATCAGCAGCCAGGGCAGCTCTCTGAGCACAGCTGACCTATGCAGACAAGGCCTCACTCCTATCAGCAATTGTGCTTCTGGATCAGGTGCAAGGGCAGCCCAACATGCAGCGCACTGCAGTAATCCAGTCTTGAAATAACCAATGCATGAAGTACTGTTGTAAGACTTTCCGGGTCCAGGAATGGCCACAGCTGCCCAACCAGTTGCAGCTGATAAAAGGCTCTTCTACCCAATGAGGCTGCCTGAGTCTCCCGGGACAGAAATGGTGCCAGAAGCACCCCCCAAACTGCGACCCTGCCCAGGGCAGGCAACTGGCCAGTTTCTCAGACATGGGAGCTACTCAACCATTGTGTCTCTGTCTTGCCAGGATTCAAGCTCAGCTGGTTTTTCCTCATCCATTTCACCCCTGTGTCTAGGGAGTGCATGGTCTCTCCTGATTCAGGTGTGGGTCATCAGCAAACTGATGGCACCTCGCCCCCAAACTGCTAATGAAGCTCCCAGCAGCTTCATAAAGGTATTAAATAGCTGCTGAGAGGCCCTCTCCCAATGCCCCTCTCTGGACTTGGTCCTATAAGACCGTGGCCCCAATTCCCATGCCCTGGAGCAAGTAAAGGAGGAAACCATGGTCTTAGTATGGTTTGCCCACCCTCCTGAAAATGATATACAGGTGGTACCTAACACCATATTAATTGGCAAAGATGTCTAAATCAGCACCAGATGTCTGTTGGAAGTGTAAAGAAGGTTTATTTTCCCACATGTGGTGGACATGTAAAGTGGCTAAAGACGTTTGGGAGATGATCTATAATGAGATAAAAAAGATACTTAATCTAACTGTCCCAAAAAGACCAGAGGCCTTTTTATTAGGGATAACTGGAACAGATGTTGCTCCAAAACAGGTGAATCTATTTCTTTATGCAATAACGGAAGCGCAAATATTGTAAGCTCAAAAATGACGTGAAGAGGTGCTACCTACTAGAAAAGAATGGCAGCTGAAATTGACAGAATATGTAGAACTGGCAAGTTTGACTTGTTAAATTGGAGATTAAAAAGAGACAGACTTTAAGGAGGACTGGAAAATGTTTGTGGATTATTTAAAAGCTCATTCAATCAATTTTATTGTTTATAGCCAAAGGCCTTTACAATAGATGACAAAGGAAACTTTCATCTAAAATCGTACAACACAACCTGTAACAATTTACAACATAAAAATAAATTCACAAATTTGGCCACATGGTGCATCTACACCTCCATCGTTTTACCCAGACACTGAGGTCCAGAGCTGAGGGCCTTCCCTGCGAGAAGCCAAGTTACAGGGAACCAGGCAGAGGGCCTTCTTGGTGGTGGCGCCCACCCTGTGGAACTCCCTCCCACCAGATGTCAAAGAGAACAACAACTACCAGACTTTTAGAAGACATCTGAAGGCAGCCCTGTTTAGGGAACCTTTTAATGTTTGATGCATTACTGTATTTTAATATTTTGTTGGAAGCCACCCAGAGTGGCTGGGGAAGCCCAGCCAGATGGGCGGGGTATAAATAAATTGTTGTTGTTGTTGTTGTTGTTGTTGTTTTGTTGTTGTTGTTATATTAATATAAATGTTTAACTGCTAGGAGTTCAACGGGCACTTCCTATGTGGATCGACCTGGAAGCCAATTAAGAATCAGAAATATAAATTTCCCTCTAGGCGTTGTGTATAGGGGGCAAATCAGCAGAAAAGTATGTGATGTCGTCTACCTCATGGCAACCATGTATACATTTGCAATAGATTACTGAAAAACTCCATGGAAACCTGATAAAACGCAAGTAGGATTTGAGAAAAGACAGCAGTGCAAAGTACAGCCGTACCTTGGTTCTCGAACAGAATGTGTTCTGGGAGTCTGTTCGACTCCTGGAACTGTTCAAAAACCAAGGCGCAGCTTCTGATTGGCTGCAGGAGCATCTTGTAGCCAATCGGAAGCCACAGAAGCCACGTTGGATATTCAGCTTCCAAAAATTGTTCGAAAACCAGAACACTCACTTCCGGGTTTTGAGTGTTTGGGAGCCGATTTGTTCGGGAGCCAAGGCGTTTGAGATCCAAGGTATGATGGAGGGATTTTTTAGGAAGAAGTGAAGACTTAGAATAATTATAATACGCAGCAGGAGTTGGAATTTTGGGGGAACCATGGAAGGATGGAGGGGAAGTCCTAGGCTGAATGACTAAATGTTGAATTTGAAATGTTGTTGAATTATTCTTTATTTTTCAAATTACTATAAATAGATAAAAAGAAAAGAAAGCTCAGCCATTCTTACAATTTCTCTCTCTTCTTTAGGAGATAATGAGAATTCAGATACAGAATGGACATTTTATCCAAGTTCCTTTGGTCACACTTATCACACGGGGAAAAAGTGTTTCTTTGAGGGTGTACACCTCAGAAACAAAACCACAACATCTGAAAGGACAGTGGAAATGTGCTTTGGAAAGAAGAAATATGGTAACACCACAGAAACCTCTTTTAATTCTTTATCTTAATATCTTAAAGTTTTGGGCTACCAAAACTATAAGGTTCAGTTCTCATGTTTTCATCCACATTTTCCAAGGTGGAATCAGCCACATGTGAGTTTTGTCTCCTTTTCATTTTTCAATGTATAGGTCACTCAACTTTTTTCAGGCCAAAAACTGCACTGAGGTCAAGTCTCTGTGAGCTACAGCTGAAAGTGGGGATGTCAAAGTGTGTGTGCCCCAAATTTGCCATTTTAAAAAAGGAGGAATGAGGGGAGGGGTGTCACAAAACATTTTGGCATCACCAAATTGCATCAGGGCCCCACAAGAGTGGTCTGTAAATATAGATAGATAATTTAAAACATTTCAAATGGTACCATTTTGGGGCTCCTTGGGAAGCCACAAAGCTGACTGGCATTACAGTGTGCATGTGCGGGGGGTGGGGTGGGTGGGTGCCATTACACACACACACACACACACACACACACACACACACATGTATATAATCTCTGGAATCACAGTATCGCAATGGGAGATGTGGGAACAATGAGCATTTAAAAAAAAAATAGTTTAAAACTTTTTAGTGATTTTTAAACGGGGTTGGAAGTGAACACCCACCCACATCCATTTGACAGCATATTGTCACCGCTGTGGATCCACCGGAGCACTCAACATTTGTTAGAATAAAGCAATCTTCAAATGAGAAATGTTGATGGTTCAGGGGCCACAACATCTCTTAGGGGCCTGGGTGCCACCTTCAAGTCCTTGGTTAGTCACCCCTGGTATAGATGATTATCATTTTTTCCCATATCTATAGCCTTGCCCCCTGCCTCCAAGGCTCTGAAAATCTGTTGCTCTTTTAACATTGCTTTTTGTTTATTCACGTTATTTTAAATTTTGTTTTCAGTTGTGTGAGGTGCTTTATACTCTGTGAAAATGGGGGTATCGATATGTTAATGCTTTGGCTTGAATATTTTTATGATCAAGAAGGCAGGCCTGAAATGTTTACTGAAAGGTTCCCGAAAACCTGCCACTTTTTGTCTAGTTCCGTGTTATTCCTTGCCCTGATTGGATGTAGATCCAATGCCACCAAGGTATCAAAGGCCACTAAGAGATCACACAAGAGCAATTGCCTTTCCCCCCCCCGACCCTCTCCTAGAGAAGGACATCATGCATCATGGGTCAGAATTGTAGCATTTCAAGAGTGTGACTGTGGACTCATCTACACAGCTGCAAATAAAACATTTTAAATGTGTTGTAAAGTACAATATACAAATGTGACACTAGATAGCGATAGTGGCCTATGCCAAATTCAATGTATTTTTCAAAACTTTTTTTTAAAAAAACATTTTCACAGCGTTTTTATATGTGTGTAGACCACCATAATCCGGTACTGCAGATTATTCTATTTAAAATTTAAGAAAGTGGTTTTAGGTTTATAGTGGCATTTGTTGTTTAGTCGTCTTAGTCATGCTCGACACTCCATGACCCTATGAACCAGAGCATGCCTTGGAAACTCACTTTCTTCTCAAAGTGTCTCCTTTTTTATGTCCATGGAGTTTTCTTGGCAAAATACTGGAGTGGTTTGCCAGTTCCTTCTCCAGGTGGGTCACATTTAGTCTAAACTCTCGGCTATGACCTGTCCGTCTTGGGTGGCCCTGCACGGCATGGCTCACAGCTTCTTGGGGTTATTCAAGCCCCTTCGCCACAACAAGGCAGTGATCCATGAAGGGGTTATAGTGGCATACATAGCTTTAAATTAATGTTATCTATGTGCATGACTCAAATGGATCTTTTTCTACGGTTCAAATGGTAGAAACTAAACTTTTGTCCCCAGTGTCCTATCTAGTTGTGTTTTTGTTTGTCACCACAGTGACTGAAGATGCCTCCAGAAATGGTATTCCGTTGGTGACACTGGGAGACCACCCTTATGCCTGTCCAGAACAAAGCATAGACTTCCACAAACTGGGACCAACCCTGCCTCCAGTGAACTTTGGGAGGCAAGTTCCACACTCAGCCCTGTGATGGCTGATGATAACAGTGATCATCACATCCCACATTTAAAGTGACACAATTAAGCAATAAATCTCTCTAAACAATATACAGTCGTACCTTGGTTCTCAAACGCCTTGTGACTCAAACATTTCGGCTCCAGAAGTGAGTGTTCCAGTTTGCTAACGTTCTTTGGAAGCCGAACATCCAACGCAGCTTCCGACTGAGTGCAGGAAGCTCCTGCAGCCAATCAGCAGCTGCGCTTTGGTTTTTGAACATTTTTAGAAGTCAAACGGACTTCCGGAATGGATTCCATTCGACAACCAAGGTATGACCGTACACACATTAATAAAAAGTGAATCATATACAAAACTACAAATGCAATAAGATACAGCACCTGAGTCCAACATGACTAAAATATTGATCTCAATAAAATGACATAATTCTAAGACTCCTAATTGTTCCTTGGCTGCTGAATCCCTTCCTGTCCAGCACATGGTGACGCACAGTGTCAGGTGTGCATTTGCAACCCAAATTGGGACCCATGCCAGCTGTAACTATGGCTGCAGCATGGAGGTTCCCCACCTTGATCTAGACTTTCTTCAAGTCTCTCCCCTTTGTTACTGCTGCTTCACCATCCTTTTTGTTTAGACAAATATCTGTATCTTCCACCTTGGAAAAGACAGTGCTTCTTTTTCATGCCAACCTTTTATACTCAGCCTACGCCTCTGAGTGGGCCTCAACTACAGAGCAGGCAAGAGGTCACTGGAGTGCAACCCCACCACATATCATACTTTATGACCTACATCCCTATTAAGGCCCAAGCTATTGTTTTGAATCCTTTATTTTAGACCCTGTTCAGCATAGCAAAGGTTTCATTTCAAAAATGCATAGCTTAATGTTAGATGCTAATACACAAGTCTTTCATAAACTTAAGGTTACAGTGGGAAGAGGATCTTGGAGAGGAAATTACAGCTTGATAATGGAATAAAATATTGCCAGACTGGTCCTGTAAATCTTTGTCTTCCCAAAGGAGACACACAGATCTGTCTTTACATTGTTTAACGCAGATTTTCTGCCATCAGCATGACAGTTGTCTTATGGGAATTAACTTGTGCCTTTTGTGTCACTGTTGGCCATCAAAACCCTTTAGGAAGCTAGAGATTTTGCAATAATGACGTTTGATGTGGCTGCTAGGATTTATGCTATTGTTTTGCTATTTTCAAGAGAGATTTCTAAAAAACAACCTTCAGTCTTTCTAAGTACATATATTGTGAGAAATATTTGATGTCTATGGTGACCTGTATGTGACTTTCTGGAACCAAAGCAAAAAGCCATAGATTTATATAGAGAAATTTCCAAACTTGTAGAAGCTCAGAGGCAATTTTTACAAGTGAACTCATTTTATTGTCAAGAAAAAACAAATCCATATATCTTCTATAGTCTTGAACAAGAAATGTGGGTTCTATTATTGAAAGAACTTGCACCTCATAGCAACTGCATTAGGATTTTGCACATGTAATGCCAAACCAAATCAAATCAAAATCAATGATGTGTCTGTTCCCTAAGTCCAAATGGCTTTTGTTTTCTTTTTAATAGTTCCAAGTATATAAAGCAGTCAGATACGTTTATTCCTCTCCAGCACTTGCCAGGAGTTCCTTGGTATGTATCTAGTATTTCATTTAATACTCTGCCATTGTATGCTTTTATTGTGTTATGCTTTAAAACAAACAAAGTAATCCTACCCTTGGAGAACAGGGAAGGATATGCCAATTTCAGTTCTCTCTGTTTCTCATTTTTCATTCAGCGCTTTATGTTAATTTATCCTAATAAACACAGTTTCATATGCAGTTTCAACTAATATACACATTTTCGCAAGCAATTTCTCCTAATATAATGCATGGGTTGGTTGGAGAATTGCAAAATTTGGGTAAGTACAAAATTTGCATAATGACTGAGTTATGGTTCTCATTGGAAAGTGTGAATTCAGTAGATTCACCTTTAAATGCAAACTTTAGCCTCCACCCCTAGCTAGAGAGCAGCAAGGGAAATTGATATGCCACTGTCCTGGTTCAGACGTTTATCTGTAGAACTAAGTCACAGAGCATCCAGCTTATGCTTTCAGGGGCTTTTGGTGAAGCACTTAAGAGACACTTGCAACTCTAGTAAATAGATTTTTTAAGAGCTTATTTTAAGCATGACATGAAGAGGTCAAGCCAGCTGTTAATCTTGCAATGAAAAACTAAGAAAGTAACTATTTACTTTTTGTGTACTGTATGTGATTCAGTTGGTGATTTATTTATATCTTGAAGTCCAACTAACAAAGGAAATTAGCAAAAGTATTAAAAGCAAGTATTCAGTATCCTAAAACCAAAAACTAGTGTATTAAAACCTAGTATTCAACAGCCAGATAGAAGGACCAGCAATTGCAGTCCCAGTCGCAGTGCCCCCCTGCTCTCATTCCAAGGCGGAGTCTGAGAGTACAGACTCAGGCAGACAACGATCTGGAATTCAAATGGCCACAACTTTATCGATTACATGTGTTGGTGGAACCTAGGCTCAGGCATGGGGTATCTTTCAGCAGACGGGGGTGGGGTGTGTGGCAGCAGTTGGAGATGGGTGTCCCAGAGTGACTTTGGGTGGTGTGTGGCTCCTCATCTGATACACCAGCCATGCAATGAGTTCAGTACCACTTTGCTTCACAACGCCTCAGGCAGGATGCCAGGACCCTCTAGGATTCTTCATGCAAGATGAAGGCCTTTCTTGTAGGAAATGATGCACGATGAATTAATGTGTCTGTTTTGCCACAGAAAAAAACAATAGGAAGCCACACTTGGTAGAGGCACTCTGTGGCATTGTTGTAAAATACTTGTGTTAATCACATACACCTGACAAACTAACAAAACTAACTTTTTGTTAGGCTATTTTGTTTCATGTGAAATGGCCCGAGGAAACACTTCTCCAATCCTGAAACAGCTGGAATAGAATAGAATAGAATCTGACCTTGGAGTTATGAGGTTTTATAAATTTTAGAGTGTAAAAGAGATGAGGGTATATTTCATGGTTCTACTTCCTTCATTTTAGTTTCCAATTCTTTTAGTTTCCATTGTGCAAGCTAGAAAACTGTAGCTTTACCTCCCTCCTGTGGTGGCTAAAGCCCTTTGCAGCTTATAGCGAGAATATAAAAGGGAGAGCACCCACAAAGAATTAGGCTTGTATAAAGAGGCTTTTAAAATATATAATCCTTCTTTGCCTAAAACTCCCTTTGATTGACTTGAATATGCAATGGATTTCTCCTTTGATTGACAGATCATGTTGGAGACGAGCACAAAATGTTAGTGTAAGGTCATTTGCATTTTTGAAACCTTTAACTCTGCTGTGCTGCACAAATGCCTCTTGCACAGGCCTCATGAAATCCTCTCTACATTCACTTAGGGTTATATGGATGTGCCTCAAGTGGTTTCAAAATTCATTCCCACTTCCATCTGGTGTTTTCCAATCTGCTGCAGTTTTATTTTTTACAAGTCTGTCTTCTGTTTTTTTGTCTGATATATGGAGTTTTTAAAAAATGTATATCATAAACTACAATACATGCATATTGCTCAGTCATCAAGAGATACTTGCAAATCAATCAGTTTTCCTGTGTGCTCCCTTGCACACTTAATGAATTTCCAAAGAGGTAGCCCTGATAGTCTTTTGCAGCAAAAGCAACAGTTCCCCAGTCCTTTGAGGTCTGATTGCTCAGCCTGGGGTGCTTTGGGAGGAAGTGTGGGATGTAAATGGATAATAATAATAATGACCACCACCCTCCTCTTCCTCCTCCTCCTCCTATGCTCTTCCTCCGAAAAGACCTTCTCCATACTAATTAAGGCACCCAAAAGCAGAATCCTAACGCTCAGAAGCAAATCCTGCTGAATTCAAGATGAGTCCAGTTAAGTCATCAGTTCAGACACTAAAATATACCATTGATACAACCTGTGGGCTTGGATACTCATTTTGCAGATTTAGTAAATGTGGAACTCTGGGGTAGAATAGATGCTGAATAAGTGGCAAGGGTTGTATTTTCACCAGGAGAGACCAATAGGGCCAAGAGCTTCTAGAGGAGTTACTGTGTTTTAGGATGTTGTGGCTCTCAAAGGGCCTGCCGCTTCTTGGTCTGCCACTCTTTATGGGAGTTACTTGGTATACTAATGATAGTAAATCATTATATGACAGTAATGATAGTAAACAGTAAACTGTAGATTAACTACAGTTTCTGTGAACACCCAGGTTTCGGGCACAGCAACTATATGGCCTGCAGAAATTCTGCTTGTACTGCTTTGCACTTGCCTCTGCCATTTGTGAAGCAGCAACTTCAGGCTTGTCCTGACTCACAACGCTGCATCCTTCCTTCATTTTCCTGAATTCCTGTATTCTTGTTTCTATAAGCTTTTGTTCTACTGTTTCACTAGCTTTGTGTTGTATTTTTGACTTTTGACCTTTTACTTTGTATCCTTGCTCAGTCTCTTTATGATATCATCGTGCATTGTGGCCAAAGTCATTTTGAAGGAACTGAACCGTTCTTCCTCAGCCTCATTAGGGAATGGCTGTAGCTCAGAAGGAGCCAAGGTTTTCTCTTTCTGCAGTCTGACTGCTAATGGATCTATTGCCATACTGGATTCCAAGAAAACTGGTGGAACACTAGGACCTAGAGCAGGCTTCTTTTGGGGCATCTGACCAAGTTTAATAGCTCCTAGTGATTCTGTCACCATCTCAGCCGAGGGATTAGATCTGCAAATATCAGGTTACTCCCTTTGCTCAGGCTTTGTGGGGATTGAGCACAGCTGACTTTCCAGCTGAGAGGAACTGATGACGTAAACATTAAGCAGTGAAGGTTGATCAGTTGTACTGGCAACATTGCCTTTTTTATCAGGGTGGGAGGACTGCAAATATTCCAGTCATTCTGCTTCTGCTCCCACATAATCCAAATCTGTGGGTAAATCTAATGATGGATAGAACTTACTTTCAAGCAACATTTGCCACTCTTTGGCATTGACCTTCTCTTTCTTTACTCCTCCTCACTTTTCACCTATGGAGAATTGGTCAGTTCTGGGCCATCTCCATAGAGTCAGGGCAGCAGCTTCTTTCGAAGATCCAGATGGTCTGACATCATTTTTCCAGGTGGAAAAAAATTAAGTACCTTCCCTGTTTGGTGGAATACCCTGGGCTCTTGCTCCCCTTGCAGAGATCTGAAGCTTCAAACCACATGCAAAAAGCAGCAGGTCTGTAGCTCTTGCCCTTCAGATTGCACCAAAGGCCCGGTATACAGGTCGGAGCTAAACAGTATAAATTGAGAGCATTTGCAGATGACTTATTTTTGACACTACAGGAGCCAGAATCTAGTACTAAAAGAGTTTTAGAATTAATTCAAGAATTTGGTCAGGTTGCAGGGTTCAAATTGAACAAGTTAAAAACTAAGGTTCTTGAGAAAAACTTAACACCGATTGAAAGAGAGAAGTTTCAGAATGAAACAGGACTGACTGTGGTTAAGAAAGTGAAATACTTGGGGATTAATATGACAGGTAAAAATGGGAATTTGTTTAAAGATAACTATGAAAAATGTTGGATGGAAGTGAAAAAAGATTTAGAAATTTGGTCAAGTTTGAAGCTTTCCTTGTTGGGTCGAATTGCAGTTATAAAGATGAATGTATTGCCTAGAATGTTGTTTTTGTTTCAAACACTGCAAATTTTGGACAAAATGGATTGTTTCAAGAAGTGGCAGAAAGACATTTCTAATTTTGTCTGGCAGGGCAAGAAGCCCAGAATAAAATTCAAGATATTAACTGATATAAAGGAAAGGGGTGGATTTGCCCTGCCAGACTTTAAACTTTACTATGAATCAGCAGCATTCTGCTGGTTGAAAGAGTGGCTGCTTCTTGAGAACACAGACATTTTGGATTTAGAAGGTTTTAATAATGTGTTTGGGTGGCATGCATATTTGTGGTACGACAAGGTTAAAGCACATAAGGCATTTAAAAACCATATTGTCAGGAAAGCATTGTTTAACGTTTGGATAAGATACAAGGATTTACTAGAAAATAAAACCCCAAGGTGGTTGTCACCAATGGAGGCTAAGGCTCAGAAAAAACTTAACATGGAGGCCAAATGGCCAAAATATTGGGAAATTTTGGAGCAAGAAGGGGACAGATTGAAATTGCAGAGTTTTGAGAAATTAAAAGATAAAGTGCGAGACTGGCTTCATTATTATCAGATAATGGAGGCTTACAATTTGGATAAGAAAGTTGGCTTCCAGGTGGAAAAATCTAAATTGGAAACAGAAATGCTAGAACCCAAAACTAAGACTTTGTCAAAAATGTATAATTTGCTGTTGAAATGGAATACTCAGGATGAGACGGTTAAATCTGCTATGATTAAATGGGCACAAGACGTTGGACATAATATTATGTTTGCTGACTGGGAACAGTTATGGACCACAGGTATGAAGTTTACGGCATGTAATGCCTTAAGAGAGAATATTATGAAAATGATATACAGGTGGTACATGACCCCAGTCAAGCTTGCAAAAATCTATCATTTGCCCGATAATAAATGTTGGAAATGTAAGGAAACCGAAGGTACATTCTTTCACCTTTGGTGGACGTGCCCTAAGATTAAGGCTTTCTGGGAAATGATATATAATGAATTGAAAAAGGTATTTAAATATACCTTCTTGAAGAAACCAGAGGCCTTTCTCTTGGGCATGGTCGGCCAATTGGTGCCAAAGAAGGATAGAACGTTTTTTATGTATGCTACAATAGCAGCAAGAATACTTATTGCAAAGTATTGGAAGACGCAAGATTTACCCACTCTGGAAGAATGGCAGATGAAGATGATCGACTGTATGGGATTGGCAGAAATGACTGGCAGAATCCGTGACCAGGGAGAAGAGTCGGCGGAAGAAGACAGGAAGAAATTTAAGGACTATTTACAGAAATATTGTAAAATTAAAGAATGTTGAATGATGTTGGATTGAAATTAAGGGGTTTCCAGCTGCAATGTTTTGAGATAAGGATTTGCTGAGTAAATAATTTGAATTGGAAAACAAGAAGGGGAGGTATGAGGAGGTCAGGGAAATATGTCATTGAAAATTAAGTATTGAGAACTGTATGTGTTTTTTTGCTTTTTGCTTTTTGTTTGTATAAAATTGGAAACTTAATAAATATCTTTATAAAAAACAAACAAACAGATTGCACCAAAGGCCCCTGCCTTTGACATGAGGGAAGGGAGGGGACAAACAGCCTCAAGGAGCTTAGGCAGCAGTCCCAGGTGAAAAACATGTCTAAAGTAGAACTAGAGATGACATTTCTCTAATACTGCTATCCCAAGTAGACAAAGCACAAATTTCTGAGCTTGTAATGCCTGTCTGCTTTTTGGGGTGAGTTTTATGAGTTTTATGTGCATTTCGGGACGCGGGTGGCACTGTGGGGTAAACCACAGAGCCTAGGACTTGCCAATCAGAAGGTCGGCGGTTCAAATCCCCACCACGGGGTGAGCTCCCGTTGTTCAGTCCCTGCTCCTGCCAACCTAGCAGTTCGAAAACACAAAGTGCAAGTAGATGAATAGGCAGCACTTTGACAGGAAGGTAAACAGCGTTCCGTGCGCTGCTCTGTTCGCCAGAAGCGGCTTAGTCATGCTGGCCACATGACCCGGAAGCTGAATGCCGGCTCCCTCGGCCAATAAAGTGAGATGAGCGCCGCAACCCCAGAGTCAACTGCGACTGGACTTAATGGTCAGGGGTCCCTTTACCTTTACCTTTACATGTGTATTTACATGCCAAGGAGCATGACCTTTGGGTGCACAGCTTTGAATTTACTCTGTTGTGACAGTGAAACTCTACAATTAATTGGTGTGTTTTTTATCTCCCCCATCGTGGCCTCCTGCTCTAGCACCCCTTTCCACATAAAGGAGAAGCAGCAAGAATTAGAAAGGGAAAAAATGGAAGTGAAACGCCTGGACATTTGGAAGCCCGCTCCATCTCTGCTGCAGTCTTTGTTTACAACTGGACTGACGAAATGATCAACTTTTCTGGTTGCATGTCATAAGGTCCCTGGGAATATACCTGCTAACAATTTATTGTTCTAGAACAATTGTCATTATTTGTAGAAGGTGCTTATGCCCAGGTACAGGTTTCTTTAAAAATGAAATTAGACGTTAGCCATTTTAGTATAAATCACGTTACTTTCTTGAAACTATTAGTCTGCATTCACAAATGAAAATAATACATTTTACACTTGCTCAGTGGTACTTTCATCTAGTCAAAGTTAATATGTTCTAAGGCTGAACCTAGGCTTTAAATTAGATGCCAGGAGTTTAGATGCCAACGGTTTGCATAGCAGATTTGCATACAACTCTTGTATGGAAAGTGGACATGGAACAGAGACTTTAGAGTTGGAAGGAACTCATTCTCTTCTGATAATTTCAGCCAAGGATTTTCAGCCACTTGTGATGTGATATCCTCTCATGGTCATTCTAGGTAGTGGTTGCTGGGCTGAGAAGCTGCAGAGATCCAAGCACCATGAGACTTTTTTTAAAAAAAAGAAACCTTCAATAAACGCATACAATTAAAAATCAGAGCTTTAGTCATTTCATACAGTTATTAAGGAAAGTAATTGACAACTCCATCCAACACCCACCCTTCCCAGAATACCTGAGAGGTGGTCCCTGCTGCGTTGAAAGAGCCAGTGATGTAGCAGCTCCTAAAGAAACTGGCTCTGGACCCATTTGGACTGAAGCAGCTATTGAGAAGCTAGAAATACCCACTTTGGGGGAAACTGGTGGAGAGCACTGTGGTAGGACAGCTACAAACATTCTTTTTTAAAAAATATAATTTTTATTAACAGGCCAATCAAATCACATTAATTCCAAATCACATTAGTTCCAAATTATACAGCCAGATTTTTAAAATTTTTGTTGGGGGTACCCATACTACAAGCTCCGAAAGGGGTCCAAACATCACTCTTGCTGCTGCTTTAATTAAACAGTTCTATCCAGTTCTGTCCAGATAGTCTCTTTGTTATTTTCCTCATCTTCTTGTTGTTATCATATATTCCTTTCTTTGTGATCTCTGATAATCTTCATAAGCGGGTTAAAAACAAACATCTCCTGTGTGGGTTTTACACTCTCCAAGAGTCATATCACATAAAGGACAGACGCCATTTCCACACCTCCGTTAAGAACATTCCCACAGTCTGTCCATTGATTTCCACAGGCTTGCCAATCTATATCTCAGAGGGCCCTGCCAGGTCAAGATAACGTTCCGATAACCATACATTCACATTCCGATGACCCTGGTCCTCCTCCCCCTCGTCCTCCTATAGGCAAGCCTGTCTTCACGAAACTCCATTTATAACTGCGTCATAAAACTTTCCTTCCATTCCCCCATGTTTCCACCAGTCCTCTCTTTAATCAGTAATTCATTTCCACACAATTCTTGGTCTCCTGCTTGTGATTAATAATAGCAACGATTCTTCTCTCTGGAGGGGAGGGTTATTGGTACTCACATAAGGCAAAAAAAAAGTTTTTTCCTCCCCCCCTTTCCGTTTCACTCCAACATACCAATCTTTTAATGATGATTCTTCACTTGATTTATTGTCCCGCCCGTCACTCCGCTCACAGAGATCCCATTAATCAGCAGTCTTTACTCCCGATCTTCACTTGATGTATGTGCATTAGCTTCTTTCCAATTATATATTTCCAATTATATATTACGAGCTAATGCGAACCAGTGCGCGATTAGAGACAGCGTCAGGGAGATCCGACCTCACTCGAGGGCTTCGTGCCAAGTGTCCACACCCCCTTCTTTCGAATCCGGGGGTGAATTATGGACACAGCTGGCAAGGCAGTCCCCCCCAATCCCTTGGGGGGGGGCAAGGGAGGCTACATACTCCCATAGCAGCCTCTTAATTACCTTGTGTGGGTCGGAGAGATGTTATTGTCGGCCATCTTCCAATGCGCCCCCTGGTGGCCCCCAAGCTACAAACAACGTCACGTCAGGAACACGGCAGCGGGCAGCTCCTCCTCCTCCTGCCCCCCCCGCTTCCGGGGCCTGCTTCTCCCCTTTCCCCTCCGCAGCAGCAGGAGGAGAAGGAACCAGCCACTGAGGCCACGCTGCCACAGCATTCCTAGGATTTCCACAACTTTCCACAGATAGTTATAAAAATAAAAAAGTACTTTATATGTAGTATATAATCACAAAGCTAAGCTAGTAGGTAAATAATTAGATCACAGAAAAGAAATATGAATGAGCAAAGGAATGACAACTGTTGCCAAAATTGCACAGTACACAAAAATGATTTGGAAACTTACAGACTATGAAAAAACTATATTGGCTTTGGAAATGAAAGATAGGCAGCATAACTCTATGCATACCCACTGAGCAGTAAATCCTGCTGTGTTGAGTGAGGCTTCCTCCCAGGTAACTGGGCTACAGCTGTGGGGCTAATGTGGGTTGTGCAAGTGACACGGCCCAAGGAGCAATGCTTCAAAGTGATTCCAATTTTGTTCCAGCTTTTGCATTTGTTCTGAAATTACTGAAGGTGCATAATGGGACTCTCCCCTGCACATATTCCCTTCCAGGCTCTCTGTCCCATACAAACGTTCCATTTCAGAAGTTTGATTTGTACTTTTGAAAAATTGTTATTTATGAAACCTGTCAAATGAGTCTGATGAGAAATCTGTTTGACAAATGTCTTCCAGCTAAACAGGGATTAAAAAACCGAAAAACTTTCTTCATTGAGGGAAATAGGTGTTCAAAGATTGGTGGCTGTTTATATGTTTGCTTGCATGGAGATCAGAAATAGGAAAGAAACCTCTTTACTTGGACATTATTACTTTAACTCTTATGCAACTTCTTGTTCTATGTGCCTATTTTATAGTTTTGTTTTCCATCTTTTAATTTTTTTCTGTTGTTCTAATTGTTCTCTTTGTTTTATATGTATTATAAAATGAATTAATAACGATAATAAACTTTACCAAAAAGAAAAGAAAAGAGAAATAGGAAAAAACCTACCAATTCTACAAGCTGATGAATGTCTATATGTATTTGGTGTTTGACAGTACAATTTCTGGTTGAAGTCTGTACTGATTGGCTTACTCTGTCTTTAATCATTTAAATAATTTCCTTAAGCGTTCGCAGAGTGGTGCAGAACACAAATTTCATGGCTTTGTATTTATCCCCCAGTGAATTGGTCAATGCTCATATTAAAGAAGAAGAATATTACAGTTTTGTTTTAAGAAAAATATGGAGGCAGCAACACAGAGGAGTGAGGTTCTTTTCTGTCTCCAGTTCCACATAACATCTATATAAAATCATGTGGTATAATCATCAGATGGAGGCACTTTTGGCGGGAGCTTCTCATGTCTGGGAACTGGGGGTTCCTGGTAATGTTGCGCTCCTCCTGCACAAATAGGATCTTAATCTGGGGTGACTCCTGGGTAGAGTTTTGCCATTTGAGGTCTGGGTGGCTTTGACCTCTAGGAGGGCCTATTTTCAGCGCCATCTGCTTGGCTGGCTGTGGGTGTTCCTGGAGGAAGATAGCTTTGCCAGCGTGTTGCAGGCCCTTGTCAACTCCCATGTAGATTCTTCTGGTCTCCCTTTGAAGAAGGTCTGGAAACTGCAAGTACATCATGCACATTTCAGAACTGGTGGAAATGGCAGGGATGGAATGGACAACATTTTTACAGAGCCATGGCCAGCGCGCCGCCACGCCGAGGAGAAGGAGGAGAGGGACACCTGGCCATTCGGAGCCCCGGGCGCGGAGGGGGAGAGGAGAAGCCCTGACCCTGCTGCCGTCGCCATTGTGCCCCAGCCGCTGAGGGAAAGGAGGAGAGTCTTCAGCCCCTCTACTAAATTTCTATTACTACCTTTTAAAAAAATACATCCATATATTACTTAAAACACACTCTCCACCCCCCAAAAAGGGGGGGGGACCTTTTTTGTTGTAGTTGTCCTCTTTTCTTCCAATCTTCTTTTATTTTTACAGAGGCACAAGACTGTTGTAGGCTCACATTTTATTTTCTACTTTGTTGTATTTGTGTAACTGTCATAAACATTGTTTATGAGATCATTGTTATGTTATACTAAAAACAATGAAGTGCTTATGTATCAATAAATGGTTAAGAATCTGAAAATCAGCGAGAGATATTTAAAGCAGCTAGCTGAAGTAACTGTCATTCATAGTTTCCCTTACAATGAGGTCAAGCTACAGTGCAGACCTAGTTCAGGATTTATTTATTGCTTGTGTGTCTCATCTCTATTATACTTGTGTGTGCTGATGTATAACAGAAGCTGACTTGATCTTATTAATTGGTATGACCTTTCATTTCCTGAATGAGAAGAACATTTAGGAAGTGACTAATGAATCATGAGGCTTTGAAAAACTAGGGTGCTAAGGGAGGCATGGATTCTGCATGAAAGGTCACTTCAAAAGCTCTCCACTCAACTGAAACAATCCCTCACGTTGGTCATTCCAGCCCCCTGCCCAGGCTTTGGAAACAGGCTCAGCTTGTCTTGGAGCTCATGTTATAAGACACCGGAGAGAGCGAAGGGGCCTTCATGTCCCTTGTGCCCAAGAATATTGTGGCAATGGAAGGATGGTGCCATCTCTGACCCATAAATGTGCTCTCAAAACTGGTTCACTCTTCAAAACTTTAAACACTGCTTAATGTTTTGTCTAAACTGGCACTGGAACGAGAGAGTTAAAAATTATTGATGAAGCTTATCAAGCACTGCATCAAAACTTCGCAGGCTTGACTCCCTGCTGTTTCCATGTGTGAAGTAGGCGGCTCGGTCCCAGCTCCTGTCAACCTAGCAGTTTGAAAGCACGCCAAAAAGTGCAAGTAGATTAATAGGTACCACTCTGGGGGGAAGGTAAATGGCGTTTCCGTGCGCTGCTCTGGTTTCGGTGTTCTCTTGTGCCAGAAGTGGCTTAGTCATGCTGGCCACATGATCTGGAAAAACTGTCTATGGACAAACGCCAGCTCCCTCGGCCTGTAAAGCGAGGTGAGTGCCGTAACCCCAGAGTTGTCTGTGACTGGACTTAACTGTCAGGGGTCCTTTACCTTTACCTTTTTTTACCATAATGATATAATAATGTTTTGTGATGATGCAGCAGAACCAATTCGTTTGGTAAACCTCTTGCCCCATGCTTGTTCTGGGTTTTCCAGTTTCTAGTCATCCCATTCCTCAGTTGTAGTTGGTCTCTGCTTCCAGTTATGACCGATTACCATGGTAGTTGCTGTAGTAAATCTCTTTCTTCTTCCTCCTCCAAAAGGGCGGGTTTTGATTCTCTGCAGGGGTCATTCTGTAGATCTCTGAATTGAAGCTTTGTCAATGCAGCAGAGGTCAGGGAGTGAGGGAAGGTGTGCCATATTCTGTTAAGAGGAACCTATAGCTGCTGTTGCTCTAAGAGTGATTGCTCTAAGAGTAGTGCAGTTTTTGTATTGATTTTGGCATTAATGCATTTTGTGGGAGTTCTGCGTCTGCTACTAATCAGTTTTTGTGTAAGTTTATTTTGCCCTATTGAGTGCATGTTGTGGGAGACTTGCTGTCAATATGTTTTCACATTTCTCTGCTCCATGGATTTTAGTTACCTTGTTTCCAAGGTCATGCCTTTATAAGAAGCTTCCATTTGCACATGTAGTAAATTGCTGCCCTGCTTTGATATTATCTGCTAAACTTGCTTACAGTAATTGCTTGTAAAGGTGACCCAGAGACATCTTTCACACTAATGGGGGAAGAACTAAAGTCTCAAATCAAAGTAAATCAACAGTGCAAGAACTTTTAAAATGTAATCCTTTGGGCTACATGTATTTATTGCACCTGTTATCCTTAAAAAAGACATTCAAATAATTCTCAACTATGTCCTTCCTTTATGCCATCGCCTTCTTTAAATATGAACAATATTTAGTTGTAGCTTACAGTAAATGATTATTATAATATCATGTTTGTTTATATCCTGCCTTTTTCCCCTAAGAGAGACTCAAGGTAGCTTACACCTTAAAAGAGGAACAGCTAAAACTACTGTGTGTGTGTGTGTGTGTGTGTGTGTGTGTGTGTGTGTGCATGAATGCAATCATTTAAACAATTAAACATTAGTTGACTATAATGCAAACATATATTTACAGTGAAAACATCAGAGCACCAGTCCATCCCTTAAAGCAGTCAGTTCTCGAAACCCTCTTGGAACAAGAAGGTCTTCACTTGCTGGCAGAAGGACAGCAAGGAGGGAGCCAATCTGGCTTCTCTGGGGAGGAAGTTCCAGAGTCTAGGAGCAGCCACCACCGAGAAGGCCCTCTCCTGCACCCCTTTACACATTTCAGCAATAAAAAGGCTTAGGTATTATTACTGCTGCTACTACTACTACTACTATTTATTAAATTTGTATACTGCTGTTTATCTGCAGATCTCAGGGCAGTTCACAACATAGCTAAGGAAACGTAATTTGATCAATATCTCAGATGTAATAGTGGAACAAGGCTGGATACCTGTGTATTGCAGGATGAAGCCTGGGACAATAATAGCAAATAACTGGGTGAAAGATTGTCACCAGGAAACTGATGGCAGGTTTGAGAATAATTGGAAAGAGACAGCCCCAAGTTGGATGGAGATAGGAAAAGGGGACGTTTGGGAAGATGCAAGCGGCAGAGAGATGGGAAAGGTTTGGGATGGAGGAACAAAGTAAGAGCAGGAGACAAGGAAGAAATACCTAGTCTTAGACACGTGAGAAACTTTGGATATGTTGAAACAAAATAAAAAAATTCCTTCCAGTAGCTCCTTAGAGACCAGCTAAGTTTGTTATTGGTATGAGCTTTCGTGTACATGCACACTTCTTCAGATATGTTGTTCATTTTTTTGTAATTTCTCCCTTATTCTAAACTCTGTTATTGTTACAGATTAAGTATTATTTCAAATCATCTGCACACACACACACACACACACACACACACACACACCCCTCCAGGCTTGCTGTGCTTTTCCTAAGACTGGGCTGCAAGTCTGCCTCCTCTGTCCTCCTCTGTCCTTGTGCAGCTAATGATGTGTCTCAGCTGCCAGGAAAGAAGGATAGAGGTGCCTTCTGCCTGTGCAGCACAACATTTTGGTGCACTCACTACTGCTTTTGTCAACAGTGGAAAATATCTCCAATATCATCTGCTTCATTGGAGGGAAGATGAATTATAACACTGCTTGCTCCCTCAGCACCGTTTTTGTTCCCAGTTTTCCTCAAAGTTACTTCATCATTCATACACAGTGAATTAGCCCTCAATTGATTTCTGTCATCTATTGCAAACTAGACATTGATGCAGGATTGATTCCCTGCCTGTCCCTCTGTATGTAGCTGAGTGATCTTTAGATTACTGTGATATTCCCTTTGCAGGTAGTGTTTGCCAACTCATGGTGTGCCCACGGATCTCCAGTGCATTCCAGAAACCGGCTTACTAAGTGTCAAACCTCCTTGCACCAGTGGGAAAATGGGTTTAAACTGCACACACCTGTTGTCCTGACAAGGCAATCTGGCTTTGTAATTCTTAGACATAACTGTCTACCAGAGTTATACAAAGGAATCCTGAGCAAAAAGGGGGAAATGTACAATGCAGTCTTACTGTTTGCAGGTCTAGGCCCCAGACCTGCCCCAGCAGTCAAAGACAGGTTGATGACAGGTTGATGGCACCAGGGGCCCAATCCAGCTGGTCCTCTGCCAGACAAGGCCAACCAGACAAGGAATGCAATCTGTTTTGATTTGTTTCACATCCCAAGTAAATAAGGCTAATAATAAAACTGGGCGCAAGTAGCTACTTGATGATGGGTTATGAATAATGGTAGCAACACTGTAAAAATCAGAAATAGATATGGGGACATAATGATATCCATTATTGTAAGAGCTGATCACACCACTGACAATAACGTTATTTTTGCAAATCAGCATACCAGGCTGAGATCATATAAATTTAACAAAATGTCAAGTGCTACAGACCAAGTTTGAAGGTGAGCAGGTTCATAAAAGGTAACTCTATCCCTACCTAACATGTAACTAAGTGTCTTACTTGGTTCTGAATTGCTGTCACAATTTCTAGTAACTTCCTCACCCCTTTTACTGGGTGTGTGTGTGCATGTGTGGCCAAACAGGAACCAAAAATGGATGCTTAGAACTCCTGGGTGCTGAATTTTGCTGTAATCTGCCCAATTGCTCAACATTTATTAAAAACTCTTCCTCCCTCTGCCTAAGGGAATGTTCACAGCCAGGGCTGTAGCTAGGGGGTGGCAAGGTGGGCCCCCTGCAGGGGTGCAGGCGATGTCCCCCCCCCCGCAAAAGCGGCTAAAAATATGTCCATAACTATAAATATCAATTATTGCCTCATAATAAATGGTTTTAAATAGAGGGTGAATTGAATGGGTGGAAAGGAGGGGGTTGGAGGAGAGGTGGAAAGAACAGCTAATTTGTCCGTGGCTGGGGGCACAATCTGGACATTTCTGCCAGGGGTGCAAGATCACCCGGCTGCGGCTCTGTCCACAGCAGTGTTTCACTCAAAACAGGGAAGCTCAGCTCAATTCTTTAGGCCAAAAGGGAAATGGACATGTGAAGTTCCAACAAGTGGAAAAAGCAATTAAATGCCTACTGTCCCTTCTAAATCAGCAGAAAATGCAGCTGGAAAAGGGGGGGAACCTGGGTGCCATACTCAGTCTGAAGCACAACACACCTCCCCAAAAGCCATGGTCATGGAAACATGGAAGGAATTAATGGCTCCTCTGGAAGCAAAGGTAAATACAGTAACAGAAAAGCTGGAGGGAACTGCTGAAACCACTTTTATAGCCATGGATCTAAGTTTATGTCAAGAACAAAACATTAAAAGGCTGCTTCAGGAAAAGAAAGACCTTAAGTCTAAGCTTGAGGAAGAAGAGAACATGCAAAGAAGGGTTATTTTACATGTGTGTGATATTAAAGACGAGGCAAAAGGAGATATTACAAAATCTATAGTTGTAGCAGGAAACACTCCCCCCATCATTCAGTTTGTACAAACTTCACACACACTCACACTCACACACTACATACGCTACGCTTCTGTTATAAATTCATAGAAAATCAACCATACATCGGATTTGCACTGTTCCACTTTTATTTTACTCCATGAAGGAAGGACTACAAAATGGGGAAGGTTTGATACAGGCCAGCCATAATCCCTTGAACATCCCAGCACATCCACAGGAGCCCTGCCCAGTTCCTTTGCCAACCCTGATGGTCCTAGACAGAAGACAATCAAGATCACAAAGAACTTCCATATGGGAGTGGATTCAGCACAGACTGGAACAAAGGACAATGATCAGATCTTCCCTCAGGGGGCAGGAAACTGCGACTACCTTTTGTCTTCTGAAAATAACTCATGGGGAGGGGGGAGAAGGGAATCAGCCAGGTGACAGGACACTCAGGTTACCACCACAACTCCTCCCTCAACCCCTCCTTTCTGTAATGTATGCATGATGTTTCTGGGGGTGGGCTTGACCTACAGGATGGGAATTTCAAAAGTTTTTATAAGGTCTTGCACACCATTTTTCTGTGTCTTTCCTCTCTCCTGCAAGTGAGGGGAATACCCTGTTGCAACAGTTCAATAAAGGCCAAGCCTACAGGCTGCTGTTTTGCTCCAAGTTATCCGGGTTGGTGTCTTTTTTTTTGTCCAAGGGAGCCCTCGGATTTTTCCAGTAACATAGTCCACTGTAATACTTTCCCTGGAATTGTTCCCAGAAGATTTGGAGAGAATGCATAGACTACTGTCAGTCCGCCTGCAAAATAAAGTCCCCAGGTATTGTTATGTGCTTCCACCATTTTAAAACGAAATACAAGATTTGGAAGGTTATGAGAAATATTGAAGAAATAATATATGACTATCTGGTCATGATCTTGCAAGATTTACCCATGGACTCCTTGAAAAAATGAAGGAAACTGCACCCCATAACACTTAGAATTGCAAGATGCATGAATAATATACTATAGGGCTTTCCCAAAGGAAACACAACACTCTCAGCTACCAACCTCCAGGAAGACAAAGAAATATTAGCAACACTAGAACTGGATTGTCCACCAGTCATTACTGATTTGTTGGAGCAGCAAGACAGTGAACCCCTTGGCGAAGATGCCCAACTCAGGAGCCCAGAGGAAAAGCTACAGCAAACCCAAATGACCATCAAAGAAAAGGACGGGGCAAGGAAGATGCAGCATAAGGCAGAACTATTTAAAAGAGAGAGAAAATGCTCCTTTTCTATAGAAGTGAATGCCGTTGGACTAGAATGATCTGAAAGCATAAATATCTTGAAGGTATCTGGGGTTGGGAAATGAGCTTTAAAAGAAAATGTACACTTTAATGTACCCCATCATTTACTTGTTTAAAATATGTTTGATTTTTATACACATGGCTTACTCTGTTGGAGTGCCACTACTATAGAAAGACAACACTTACCATGCTGTATGTTTTCTTTCTTTCTTTTTTTTAAAGAATGGCAAACTGCCACATGCAGCGCCTTACTTGGATGTGTCTGGAGTCTTGGAAGCTTGACTACCCTACGTTCTCCTACAAATGGACCTTGAGCTTGTTTGGAGGTTCTAGCAGGGGAGCGCAGCTATCGTATACCCTTGACCGAAGAACGGTACACTCCTTCTATCTGGGATGGTCGTCCTCTTCCACCGAGCGCGCAGCTTCGGGAGGGACGCACATGGAGCGGTGAGGGAGGAAGGGGACACCCGCCTAGCCAGCCAGATCAGCCGAATCAACCCTGGCGATCAATGGGGTGACAGATGTCGCAGCCAGATCGCCCTCACATCCCATGCTGTATGTTTTCAAGGTTTTACATTAATAATTCAAAGTTTTTTTCAAAGTTGTGTCATAGAATCATAGAATTGTAAAGTTGGAAGGGACCTCAAGGGTCATCTGGTCCAACCTCCTGCAATGCAGGATTGTCAGCATCCCTGGCAGGCGGCCATCCCCACTGGCGGAGGAAGAAGAGTGCGGGAGGGGGGCGCACCGCCCCCAGCAGCGCAATCCCGGCAGGGTGCCATCACAGCCGCCCCCCCTCGTGTGGGGTGCCCTGCCCCCGCCTGCTCTCCGCCCCCCAGTCCTGGAGCATGAAACTCTGCCACTGGCCATCCCACCTCTGCTTCAAAACCTCCAAGGAAGGAGCTGCTCTTGCACTCCCCCCCTGCCTGGGGGCTCCCAACAGCATCTGTGAGAGCAGCGTACTGGGTGAGAGGGGCCATTGGTCTGCTCCATCAGGCGCTAGGTTGAGAGGAAAGGGGGGGGTGTTATCTACTGAGCTGAATCCTAGAACAATAGGAACCAGAATGCAGCAGTCTGATTGGTCCACAGGAGCCACCCACTCCAGCTCCAGGTGGAAGTGAATCAGCGACCTGATTGGCCTGCAGGAGCAGCCAATCAGGCTTCTGGAGGAAGTGAATCCACAACCTGATTGGCCTACAGGAGCAGCCTGGAAATAGCCAATCACGTGGTGTCAGGGTGCCCCAGCACCTCTTGATTTGTAGCGCTCAGTGTAGATAAAACTCCCGGCACACAGCCATCATCTGTAATCTTTATTGCACTTGGCGTATTTACAAGCAGCTCAAGCAGAAACGTCCGTTCATCATGGCGTGTTGTTCCTTCTGAAGCTTCTCCTTTTGAGGTGGGGCAACACCACCAACTTCCCAGCCCCCTCCTACTCCTGGGACGAGGGGCATTAACACTCGGAAGTTCCCCCTCCCTTTCAGTGCCGCTCTCCTCTTCCTCCTCCCTTTCCTCTGATGACGAGAAACTGCTGATTAAACGAGATCTTTCCCTGTAACCTCCCCTCTCTACTGGCAGTTCCCTGACACGGGGGGCCCATTGTGTAAATAATATATATATAGCTAGACGTTTTGGGGAAAGTTTCATTCATTGCTACTACGAGCTGAATAAAGAGCATTAAATTCACACTCGACTGGTGATGAGGGTGGGATCCCATTGAGCATCGCAGCACCGCTGCATCACACCGTGCACCCAGGCTTCAGCTCTGGGACCCAAGGAACTCAGAATGGCAACTGACAGCAGCTTCAGCCGTTCAACCCAGCACCAGGAAAGTGGGAAGGATACGCCACCCATTTCAACTTCCTCCTAGAAGCTAAAGAGGTCACCAACTACGCCAAGAAGAGGGCAACATTCTTCAGCGTCTGCGGAGAGGAGATGTTCGAAATTGCCCGGGCTCTCCTTGCACCTGAAGAAGTCGCTACCGTTTCTTACAAAACAATAATGGAACGGCTGAAGGGGCACTTCTCGCCGCAGCCCTCGGTGGTAGCTTGCCGAAATGCCTTCTACGCAAAGGGGCAAGCCCCCGGGGAAACCATAATTGGGTTTGTGACCTCCCTTTGCCAAGCTGCCTGCTGCTGCAACTTCTCACAGTTGGAGAACATGCTTCATGACTGCCTTGTTGGTGGCTTGAGGGACAAGAAGCTGCAACAACACCTCTACGCCAAGAAGGACCTAACATTCCAGGTCGCTCTGGAAGAGGCCCCAGCAACCAAAGCCACCGAGAGGTTGGCGCAAGAGGCACGGCCGAGCCTGCTGTCCCAACTGAAGGTCCACCACGAAGACCTCACCGACAACTCAGAATCCAACAGGGAGGAGGTGCACCGAGTGCAGCGGTGCACTCAAGCAGTGCACACACCACAGCTGCCTCGACCGGAAGGAGGGAACTGCGCAAGCTGCGGGGAGAGCCACGAGAGGAGGACCTGCCGTTTCCTCAACACAGAGTGCAGGCAGTACAGAAAATTGGGACACATCACCTGGGTGTGTCGGGCTCGGCCCACCCGATGCCAGGCATCAGATGATCAACCCAAGAGCCCCAGGTTCTGGGGCCCAATGCACCAAGGCGACTCGATGGAGATCATGGACTGCCAGTTGCCCCATTCCAACATGGAGAAAATTTAAGTAGAGGTACAGACAGAGGGGGCCCTGTGCAGCATGGAGCTTGACACGGATTCAACTCTATCCATAATCTCGGCATGGACCTTAAGGGAGCTGTGCCCTAATGGGCGGTCCCAAACTCAGGCCAGCCCCATTCACCTTCTGGGACTTCCAGAAACGTAATGTCCCCACCCCCAGTGGAGACCTTCAGGGTGCAATATCGAGGGTGGAAGCGGCAATTGGACTTGCTTGTGGTCAAGGGCCCCTACACTAGCTTACTGGGATTGGCATGGTTTGGACCACTGGGGCTAGCCATCACCGGGGTGAACCGCACTAGCTTACAAGTGGACGTGAACACCATATGCAAAGAGTTTCTGGTGGTTTTCAACAGGGCATTGGGACAATATATGGGGCCCCCCATTGCCCTACAGCTAGACCCCACCGTACAAGCTATCAGGCTCAAGGCCCGCCGGGTCCCGTTCACCCTGAAACCCCGCATAGACGAGGAATTGGACCGGCTCGTAGAGCAAGGAGTGCTGGAGCCGGTGCCTAATGCCCCCTGGGAAACCCCAATCATCACACCTGTCAAGCCTAATGGTTTGGTCTGCATCTGTGCAGACTACAAATGCACCATAAACAAGGCCCTCACGGCCCACGCATACCCAGTGCCAGTGGTCAGCCATGTCCTCACCACCCTGGCTGGGTCAATTTTTTTTGGCAAGCTGGACTTGGCCCAAGCCTATCAGCAGTTGCCGGGGGACGAGGCCACAGCAGAGGCACAGATGATTGTGACGCACAGAGGAGCATTCAGGGTAAAGCGGCTGCAATTCGGCATCAGCATGGTGCCAGGCATATTCCAGAATCCAATGGGCTCTCTCCTTAAAGGGATTCCTGGAGTCACCCCCTTCTTCACTTATGTGTTGATCGCTGGGCCCACACCAGAGGAGTTCAGGGTTGGCGAGCCTCAAGGTGAAGAGGGAAAAGTGTCTACTAGGAGTGCCCCAGGTGGACTTTCTGGGATTTATGGTGGATGCAGAAGGGGTCCACCCGACCGGTGACAAGGTAGGGGCCATTTGTGATGCCCCAGCGCCCAAGGATAAGACTGAACTTCAGGCCTTCTTGGGACTATTGAACTTTTACCACGCCTTCCTTCCCCATAAGGCGGTGGTAATGGAGCCCCTGCACAGACTCCTAGACAAGTGGGCCCCTTGGATGTGCGGCCAGCTCCAGGAGGCCGCATTCCAGGCAGTCAAGGACTTCCTCGTCTCGAACTCGGTCTTGACACACTTCAACAAGAGGCTGCCGCTGGTGCTAGCATGTAATGCCTCGCCCTATGGCATTGGCGCTGTCCTGGGACATCAACTCCCAGACGGAAGAGAGGTGCCGGTGGCATACTTTTCCCAGACACTCACCGCAGCCAAGCAAAACTACTCTCAAATTGACAAGGAGGGTCTAGCAATTGTGAAGGGAGTAAAAAAATTCCACGATTTCTTGTATAGGCAGCCCTTTACCATGGTGACTGACCACAAGCTGTTGCTTTGGCCTGTTTGCCCCTGAGAAACAGACCCCCCAAGTGCTGTCTCCCCGCGTCCTCAGGTGGTCAGCTTTCCTCGCCGGCTACCAGTATGCACTGATCCACCGCCCTGGGAAGGCGATGGGCCACGCGGACGCCCTCAGCAGGCTACCACTACCAGAAACAGGCCCTGACCCAGCGCCCATGCCTGGAGTTGCTTGAGCTGCTTCCAACCACCCCATTCAGGCACAAGAAGTTGCGCACCATTCCATGAAAGATAGGCCCAGCTGAACTACTAATGGGCTGGCGCATCGCAACTAGACTGAAAAGGAATAGGAGCACATTTTTGAAAATTACAGTGAAGGATGGTTCCACTCTGGAACAGAATTCAGGGATCCAGAATACATAATTTGGTACTGAACTTTGCAAAATTCTTATGCATCTTTAATTGTGACCCAACTATTTTATGAATCTGAGAATTTACCACCATTTCCTGGAGGTGCTACAGAGCAATGACATTACTTAATGGCAGATATCCAATTTTTTCCTCATACAAATGCTGTACTCACATTTGTCCCTTAGAAAACTCATTTCATGGTGTGACATGCTTTTATAGCATTCCTTTGAAGGTTGATTGACAAGTCTTCAAGTCCTGTCAATCCTAAGGGACATTCCCACATTATTTTCAGTAGTCCCACATGCTAGCTAACCAATGCTCTAGACGGGTGAAAGTGCCTCTTTAAAGCAGCAGACAGCAACCCATTGATAAACTACCCTGTTCTGCTGAAGAATTATTTTGGTAGAACTGGATTCTTCAATCCAAATTTGTTGTTAATTCCTGGCTGAATATGGGATGTTGTGGGTTCCAGAATTACAATTCCAGGAGCTGAACTAGACCCCATGTGCTTGTGTCATGAAGTATTGTGTGCACCAATAAACTACTGGAAGTTACCAGACCCACTGACAAATTTCAGTAATCCAATTCCATCTGAACTAGATTGCCCCTTCCTCCAAAATCCAATCTAACCTTGTTGCAGGAGAATTTAGCAACATTCCTAGAAAATTATCAGTGGAAAAAAGCCCAAAAGTAAAGCAAGAATGGGGACGCAGGTGGCACTGTGGTTTAAACCACTGCGCTGCTTGGACGTGCCAATTGGCAGGTTGGCGGTTCGAGGCCCCGCAATGGGGTGAGCTCCCTTCGTTCAGTCCCAGCTCCGGCCAACCTAGCAGTTTGAAAGCATGCAGTTCAAGTAGATAAATAGGTACCACTCCGGCGAGAAGGTAAAAGGCGCTGCTCTGGCTCGGCCTGTCAGTGCCGCAACGTGAGTCGTTTGCGACTGGACTTAACTGTCAGGGGTACCTTTACCTTTAAAGCAAAAATGGCTGGATCTTTCAATAATTGTTCTTCTATTATGTGTATAGCTCAGTCAGATAAATGGACATGTTGAAATTTTCATCCCTCTAGCACTGCAAAATTTGTTTCTTTCAGAGCAAAATTCGCGCAACAAAGGAGACAGTTCTACCAAAGGATTCTTTTTTTAAAAGTGTGTCCAATGTTGAGAGCTAAAGGGAGCTATAGGAGAGTGCCACATCTGAAGGTCAAAAACAAAAGGCTACAATCCTTATCTGTTTGATCTGAGTAAACACCAGATGTTTACGAAATTTGAGTGGAAGAAATGACAAGAACATCACTAGCAGTAACAATAAAAGAGCATTAGCTAGGTATAAAAATGCAAATGCGTTTTAGCAAGGCGTGGAGGCATCTGGTATATTAACAGCAGCATAATGATATGCATAATAACATTCCACAGAACTGGATTAATGAATATGTTATTAGAAATTGTATTATCTAGACAATAAGCATGAAAGGTAAAAAAATATTAACTTATCCCCAAGACTGTAAATGCTGAAGGACAGCAAGAACATTTAAGGGACTGAAGGCTTTCCTTTTGGACTTTAATTGCATCACATCCCTGGTTTCATAATATAGTTCACATACATAACTGCTTTCATATGAAGTGTGCTAGACACAGTTTAAAGCAGGGGTAGCAACCTAAGGCACATGGGCCACAAGTGGCCCACGGGGGTCGTTTAACTGGCCCCCGAGCCGCCCCCGAACTGAGCCGCCCACTTGCTGAGCCCCCGCGTGCTGCGCTAAACCGGCGCAGTGCGGCATGGGGACTCACTTCCATGGCACCGCAAAACACGTCTGTGCAGACACAGGAAATTGCAGGTGTGCGCACAATCCGGCCCACAGAGGGATCTCCGCTGGAATGAACCGGCCCAGGCGAGGTAAACCTTGCCGACCCCTGATTTAAGGGAAATCCCAGGTTTGGAGTACCCTTTTCTGATTTTGGAAGCAGTCTGTTAACCAAAGCCCCATTCTAGCAGGGGCAGCTGTTCACCTTGTTTCTTTGGAGCTACCCAAAGTGATGACTCTGCAGCAGAATGTACTTGACCTGTCTTCTTTGAAGGATTTCACACTGGGCAGCCAATCAGTACAGTGAAATCTTCTGCAGCTTTGCAAAGGCAACAATGCCAATTTGCCTGTCCAGTGAGTTGTGAAAGGCTTTCCAATGTTTGGTGTGCTTGTATCTTTCCAAGTCTGCAGTGAACCAAGAAATAGTGTACTGAGGTGGAACCATTGGAGAAGAAAAATAATAATTAGATTCTCTAAAACAGTACTCTGGACTGCAGCTCTTGCCCACTGTTTGGGGGGGTGTGTGTGTCAGGGTTTCTGGTAGGGTAAAGGGCCCAGACTGGAAAGAATGGCTGGTTTCAAACAATAACATTTCTTAGTTTAATTTGTTATGTAGCTGCTCATAATTTAAAATTCTCAAAAGATTTAGATTTCCTTCTGTGAGGCTGTACTCATAACTTGGATCCTTCTCTGGCTTTTGGCAACTGACTTTCAATAATTTAGCATCCAAACTGTTCCTCTTTGGCAGCAACATTACTGGAGAAGGTGCATATAAGTCTCTTGAAGAAATAATCTGAGAAAATAGAGGCTCTGCTTCCATGTCGTCCTTAAAGGCAAAGAGGAGCAGCTTCATGTCACTGAGAACATCCTTCCTTGCCCAACACAAGTGTACTTAGTGTGGGCAGAAAAAGAAGTATGCGTTATAACCAGAGAGCATATACTGCAGATCAGTAGTTGTCAATCAATTTTTGGTGAAACCAATCTTCTAGATAGTTTCATTTGTGCTTTAGGCCTGTAGTGGCACTGGATCTACCTTACTCACTCTGTGTGAACTGCCTGAATTGCTTGCAGAGCCTTTGCTCTTCATATCTGCTGACTATAGAATCCTAGAATCATCAAATTGTATAATGGGAAGGGGCCCTGAGGGTGATCCAGTCCAACCGCCAGCAGTGAAGGAATCTCAACAAAAACTTTTGTTCTAATACTGAGCTGTCTTGCCTTTGAGTTCATTTTTACAACCCCTCTTTGCAGTTTTTAAAATCCTATAATCAGAGTTCAGTTCTAAAGACGTTTATCAGTTTGACATTTACAAATTAAGCATCACCTGGCCCAGAATTAGTGGTCAGGCAGTGGAGTGGAGCTAGGCATTCAGAGCATGTGCCAGCACTTCTGACTAATTGGCTGCCAATTAGTGCTGGTTTTGACCTATAAAGCCTAACCCTAACCTAGTCGCTCAAAAACTTACTTTCTCCATGTTTAATGAATACCAGAGTCTTCAGAAACTCTTTTATTGTTATAAAAGTGGTATACAACAGCCTCAACAATCTCAATAACACAGATGTTACTTGTGCAACATTTTCTCTTCCCATGCTGTATCATATAAAACATTGCCTGTCTATTCAGGATCACTTTTCACCACACCCTATATAGAACCATGGAATTGTAGAGCTGGATTGTACCCAAGGGTCATCTAATCCAACCCCTGCAATGCAGGAATCTGAACTGAATCACCCACAACAGATGGCCATCCAACCTCTGCTTAAAAACCTCCATGAAAGGAGAGTCCACCACCTCCCAAGGGAGTTCATTCAACTGTTGAACAGCTTTTACCATCAGAGCAGAAGAAAACAAGCTTGCT